>NW_027362770.1:96552969-97785469 GCF_046119375.1 Phyllobates terribilis
GTCCAGCACGCGAGCCCCCCTGTGTCCAGCACGCGAGCCCCCCCTGTGTCCAGCACGCGAGCCCCCCCTGTGTCCAGCACGCGAGCCCCCCCTGTGTCCAGCACGCGAGCCCCCCCTGTGTCCAGCACGCGAGCCCCCCCTGTGTCCAGCACGCGAGCCCCCCCTGTGTCCAGCACGCGAGCCCCCCCTGTGTCCAGCACGCGAGCCCCCCCTGTGTCCAGCACGCGAGCCCCCCCTGTGTCCAGCACGCGAGCCCCCCCTGTGTCCAGCACGCGAGCCCCCCCTGTGTCCAGCACGCGAGCCCCCCCTGTGTCCAGCACGCGAGCCCCCCCTGTGTCCAGCACGCGAGCCCCCCCTGTGTCCAGCACGCGGAGCCCCCCCTGTGTCCAGCACGCGAGCCCCCCCTGTGTCCAGCACGCGAGCCCCCCCTGTGTCCAGCACGCGAGCCCCCCCTGTGTCCAGCACGCGAGCCCCCCCTGTGTCCAGCACGCGAGCCCCCCCTGTGTCCAGCACGCGAGCCCCCCCTGTGTCCAGCACGCGAGCCCCCCCTGTGTCCAGCACGCGAGCCCCCCTGTGTCCAGCACGCGAGCCCCCCCTGTGTCCAGCACGCGAGCCCCCCCTGTGTCCAGCACGCGAGCCCCCCCTGTGTCCAGCACGCGAGCCCTCCCCTGTGTCCAGCACGCGAGCCCTCCCTGTGTCCAGCACGCGAGCCCTCCCTGTGTCCAGCACGCGAGCCCTCCCTGTGTCCAGCACGCGAGCCCTCCCTGTGTCCAGCACGCGAGCCCTCCCTGTGTCCAGCACGCGAGCCCTCCCTGTGTCCAGCACGCGAGCCCCCCACTGTGTCCAGCATCAAAGCAAAGCCGTCCCCGTGTCCAGCATCAAAGCAAAGCCGTCCCCGTGTCCAGCATCAAAGCAAAGCCGTCCCCGTGTCCAGCATCAAAGCAAAGCCGTCCCCGTGTCCAGCATCAAAGCAAAGCCGTCCCCGTGTCCAGCATCAAAGCAAAGCCGTCCCCGTGTCCAGCATATACTTACTTCACTTCCCGTTTCCCTACGCTCCTGTCTCTGATGCACTGACTCTCCACAGTGTGCAGGCTGATGCCATTGTGTCAGCTGTTTCTAACGCTGATTGGTGGAAGAGGGAAGTGGCGGCCCCTCCTCCACCAATGCATTCACCGCGGATTGAGACCACGGATTGAGACAGCGGTGACGGTGTGCAGGCGGGCAGTGACGGCGTGCGGTGCAGTGCGGCCCGTGGGCCACTGTTATCAGCCCTTCGGCTGTCTCGGTCCGCGGGCCGGACTGGAACAGCCAGAGGGCCAGATGTGGCCCGCGGGCCGCACGTTGTCCAGCTCTGCATTAGACGGTATGGCAACTCTCCTGACATGTCTGTTTTAGTAATAGTTCCTCTGAGATTGCTCATAGAGATTTAGTAATAAATTGGCAACTGGGTGTTACCATTCTCCTGGGGTGCACCTCTACTCAATCTGTTACAATTGGCACAGGTTGGGGCAGAGACACGCCCTCATCTGGTAACCCACAATTTTAATTGTATTCCTACGTTTTTACAATTTGTAACAGGAACTGCAAAATGTAGAATATTAGGCAATGATGCCTTGTAATTGTTGTTCATCGGTAATGTAATTACTTGGATATGTAAGGAAGAGTGACTCGCAGTCTTGGGCTACTTTCACACTACATTTATTGGCACCTACTGTAATTTTTGGACTGTAAGACGCACCTTCCCATAAGACACACTCCAGGTTTAGACAGCAGAAAATAGGAAAAAAATGTTTTTCCTATTAATTAAAGCTTCCATGGAGGGGTAGTGGGAGGGGTCATTATCACTAATTTTAATATACTAGTGTAGAATAGGGAGGTAATAAATCTATTTAGTGTTTCTCTGCAGTGTTATACACACAAACAGCACTGCTACATGCACATATACACATACAAACAGCTCTGCTACATGCATGCACATACACACAGCTCTGCTACATGCATGCACATGTACCTACACAGCTCTGCTACATGCATGCACATGTACCTACACAGCTCTGCTACATGCATGCACATGTACCTACACAGCTCTGCTACATGCATGCACATGTACCTACACAGCTCTGCTACATGCATGCACATACACACAGCTCTGCTACATGCATGCACATGTACCTACACAGCTCTGCTACATAGAAAGACACATGCATAGCTCTGCTGCATGCACACACACACACACATACCACATCATGCAGTTCCTGATCAAGACCTGTACTGAGGCTGCAGGAGTTGAGTGTTGAGCATTTGCAGGACCTTCCACTTGATTTAAAGGGGTCGTAACCATGGATACCTAAGGTCCTGCAATGCCTGCACATGAGGAAAGAGACATGGCGAATCAGAAAAACTATGCTACATTTCTAATTGGAGGTATTTGCTAATATTATTATTATTACACCTACTACATATTGGGATAGGATCTTGGAGATGAAAATACCCATTTAAGTCAAGCACCTTTCAGGTCATGTGATCAGTCACATGACCTGAAAGGTTCTGGAATTACTGGTGCAAAAGGTCCTTCAGCTGCTCAGCTCATGCAGTCTCTGTTCAGGCCCCAGTAAGCTTCCTCGCCTGCTCTCCACCGATCACATAGATTAGTGCAGAGCAGGAGGAGAAACAGCAGCTCTCTCTGATAGGACAGGACGCGGTGTCAGCGTTCTCCTCCATCACAGGAAGCAGCCTACAGACTATAAGACGAACACACTTTTTAACAAGAGTTTTTCTTGTTAAACAATGCATCTTATAGTCCGAAAAATACGCTATTTACCGTATTACATAGAAAAGTTACTGGCATCTACGCCAAATGTACCCATAAGCTCCCATTCAATGAATGCCAGAACAGTGTCCAGAGTACGTTGGGTACATCTTCATTTTTTTTTTATAAAATAGTGCAGCAGACAGTTTACCCAAAGGAAACAGTCAACAATGACCGCCTATGGTTTCCATTGGAGTTATGATCCTCCCAACATCTGCTTATGATATTCAATGCATAACAGTGTGAGGGTGTGAAAAAACCTTAAAGGGGTTTTTTACCCCTAACTTTTTTTTTTTTTTCAACAGGGCCCAGCATGGTCTATAAATTTAAATCCTCCAACCATCATCAAACCACCAATCCTCCAGAACAGGATGTTCAGAGTCAGAGACCAACCTGTTCCCAACGCCATAAAATATTGTCCCAAAGCTTATAATTCTTTGTAAAGGCCCTGTTAAACAAGCCGACAGATGTTTTAAGGCCTGTTTAGACAGGTTGGCCAGAATTACATACGCACCGAACGATTAAGACTAATTCCATATCTTTATTGGGGGCCCAATGAAAAAGCCCATGTATGAAAATGGAGGCAAAGATGAGTACCTTGTGCTGTGTGTAATTCTGTTGGTACTGTATTAAGACTCCATACAAGTCAGTTTTGCAAAATTGGTGAAAATTAACTTTTTTTTTTCTATTCAGTAACAGCTTCCCGGCTCTGCTTCACAATGGCCACGGAGTGGCAATGGAAGCCTTTATCAGTTGCTCTGGCGGCTGACCTGTCTCTCCCTATTCTTTATACTGCAGCTCATTGTGTTCATATTGGCTTCTATATACAGGCACAAGCTCACCTGGCTGATTGGGGTTTACATGCTGTAATGTGAGTGGTAATATATAAGCACATCCTGCGACTCTGCTCCCTATTGGAGATAATATAGCAGACAATGGGGATGCTACTTTTTATTTTTTTCTTGCATGAAATCGAATATAGAGAAATCTTTCTATGCCTCGGTATGATAAGGAAATGTGGATGGGCCAATGCTCCTCTATGGGTGCCCTATTATGGCTTTGTACATAACCGAGTCCTTGCAGACGTGATTGCTTTAATTTGACAGCTTTAAATAGATCTGTCACTGCAGATATAATGGTAATTAATATCAAATGATAGAGGGCTGTGATAGATCTGATACAAGTAGACGCTCTTTTGACTAGCATGCATGAACTGCGCGATTGAATGGATTCTTCGATCTGATCCACAGTGTCACATTGATTATGTATGAGAGAAGGAGCTGCTATTGCACCCCGCTGGATTTTAATTCTGCATGAGCTCCTGCTCCCTTCCTAGGGGTCTATGGAAGCTTGTTCTTCACAATTACTTTTAGTGAAATTGCACATATAATTAATAGTTTCTTTTAATGCCTGTTCTAGGAGGCCTTGTAGATGCTGGCAATGATCACAATGTATTAAAAATGTATTTATCTCGCTGGTTATATTCCATTCTGTTCATTATTGCACGTATCCATGAAATATATTTTCAGTCTCGCTTCCTCCTTTAAGGCTGTTCTCTTTGATTTTTATGGTTTACCAATAAAATATTGGGACCGTAATGGAGATTGTACTGTGGCAGGGAGGATCTAATTCTGCCAACACAAGTCTGTTGAAAGGTCCCTGACAACCATTACGAAGTCTGTAAGCAGTGTTTGTCGTTTAGTGGAAATTTCACACAAGTAAGACTAAAATCCAAAGTGAAAGTATTGCACCCAAGAGACAGATCTCCAAGTTCTGGGGGAATGCTCCTAATGCTTACCCATATTTACAAATGGATACATCCCAAAGTGTATGAAATGCAAGCCTGCCCCTATAATGCTCAGCAATGCTTTTGCCCCTATTGTGACAGTTCACAGGACTGTCCTGGCAACATTCCCGATTCTGCCAGCTCCCTGGCAAAATCTGGAAACCTCCTGGCAGAATCGGGAATGTTGCCAGGATGTTTACCATGTCTTAAATATGTTGTTATATTGGACTACAAAATGTGTGGCCTTTCTTTTGGATATGCCATCTAAATCGGATTACTTTTAGGTCTGACTCCCTGCGCACTTGCAGACCACAGTACTTGCTGTCTAGGACTGAGCTGCTGTAGCACAAGCACTAGAGCTTGGCCTGATAATAAAGAGGACCGGTGCACATTGCCTCCTACAGTTAGCCGAACAGGGGACTGAGTTAGGCCCTCAACAATCCGATAATGATGACCTATGCTAAAGATAGACAAACAATTCTTTAGTCCCAAAAAGACAAGAAAAAACTGCAGGAGGAAGCTCAGTACAGTTCGTTCTGACAGTGTCCTAGACAATGAATGGAGGGGAGGTGCACATTTTAAACCTCTCTCTATTCTTGAAGCGAGAGTAACTTTTTAAAGACCATCTGTCTCCAGGTTTTTTTCTATGTAATCTCAAGAGTAGCATGATGTAGGGATTCCAGCAATGTCACTTACTGGGCTGCTTGCTGTAGTTTTGATAAAATCAAATGTGTTCTCTGCTGCAGATCTAGCAGGTCTCTGAATGCTAAGCTCAGCTCTGTATTACCCCGCTCACCACTGATTGACAGCTTTCTGCATAGATTGGCTAAACAGGGAAGGGGACAGAACAGGAGGACTACCTGGCACAACACAACTAGTCCTCTGTTGATGATGTCCTGCTGATAAAACACTGATGTTATTGAAATTAAGTACACAGAACTGCATGTGGCACATCACTGGAATCAGAGTCTCTGGCCCAACAGCATGCTTCTCTCAGATTAATTAGCAAAAACCTGTTGACAGATTTTCTTTGTTACCCCTGCATTAGGTTTTATTTGCTCAACCTAAGTGTAAACTGAAAATATCTCCTTAAAGGGATTGTCCGGTCTAAAACTACAACTCTGCAGTCGCCTTATGTGATTGCAGACTTGTGATTCCTCACATCGCGCGCACTGTGAGAATTGTGCAGTGTCAGCGCCAGGAACGTTGGTGATGTGACCGCAATTATGCGATATACATTCTCCCGGCCACATTCCGACTAGACTGTTTCCAGTGTCGCTCAATACACCTGAATTGAGCGAGGCTGCGTCCATCTGGTAGGAATGTTGGCATCCCCTTTAAGGAGAGCCTGTATTTAACCCACATGACTTCACGGGCATTGCACCCAGGCAGCAAACTCTTCTGAGTGGCCAGCACCCGATCAGCTGTCTGTAGATGCGTTTTCGGTTTGGTCATGTAGCAAGGCTCATCAAAGGGTTGGCCGTTCTCATAAGGCATCTACCTCTCCTACGTAGTACTTTCGGGAGTTTATTTTGCTCATCGAGAGAACAAACTTGCATACTTTTCTCCTATGGAGCACTACCAGTAGACTTCATAGTCTTGTTAAACGGGTTGTCCAGTAAAAACAAGTTTACTGATTAGTGGGTGTCTACCACTGGGGATCACACCAATCAGCTATACTTGTCATGGCACTTTTATCCCTATTACGAAACAAAGCAGCATTTTTATGGGATTGCCAGAAAAAGGACGAGCGCAGTGCTCAGCAGCCTCGTAGGGAATGATCAGGTAGGCGGTGCAAGTGAGTGCACTGCTGCTACATTATAACTGGGATTAAAGTTCCCCATTGTAATCTATACAGGTCCCAGCAATCAAGCCCATTGAAGGAGAACCAGTGCCCACAGGGATTTACTAGATCATAGTGCACATGACTGTAAGCTGTCATTGGGATGAGTCTGCAGAGTGGCCACCACCACAGCTTGCCTGTTGGCCCCCCCGAGGTCCTAAATAATATAGCGTATGAAAGGAGCGTATGAAAAGTTAATTGCAGACATATGGTTACATAGCACCTGAACAGTTTCCATTTTAATCATGATGTAACTTGGGGCCTCTGTAGCATTTTTATTTTTCAAGTACTAAGCACATTTACTAAGGGATTTCACAGGGCAATGTCGTAAAGTACTTATGGCAGACGCATTTCAATCACTTTCTGACCTATCCGTTTGATGTCGCTTTTCATCATGTGCAATCAGGAAATATAAAATGTATTTTAATCATTGGGTGACTAATAAAAAGCGAGTTCTAATTTGTTCATGTGATTGCATTGTCTGAGAGTCACTATCTAATCAAAGGAGATTGGTTGTAGTGTACCTGTAAAGCGCCCTAACGGCCCCTTTCTTGTGATTCATTTTGCATTGTGATGCTGGAAAAGGGACTTGTGAAGGCTCAGGAGTTTTACTTTTTCTTCTCGCTGCTTTTTTTTGCAAGTTCTTGCGTAAATCAGACCTGTCCATGCCATTAATTCTGCGGGCTTCGAGATGAATGGGATGCCCTTCAGCACAACAGCTCAGTCGAAAGTTGTACTGCTGTGCTCGGCAGACACTTCCAGGATTTAAAGACCCTCCGACACCTAAACTGCTATTGATTTTACAATGACTTGTGCATTTCAGATCAGCGGAACTTGGGGATGTCCATGCGAGTAGAACGCTCGACACTGGATCAAGTAAAAAAACGATTTGAGGTAAATAAGAAGAAAATGGAAGAAAAACAAAAGGATTACGACTTTGAAGAGAGAATGAAAGAACTGCGGGAGGAGGTGAGCATATTTGACCACGTCTCAAATTGCTTGAAACTGGGCTTAAAGTCACTTTAAATCTAGAAATTAATAGTGAAACTAATCATGAAGTATAGTTGCTCTCTATGATTTAGGGTTATGCAAAAAATGCTGCTGACTGTCACTTTCCCTGCTGTGTTAATCACCCCACACTACTTCTTAAAACAGGACCTCCTCACGAGGTGGCGCTGCTTTCACTTACCACAGCTTGTTTCACCAGTGCCCCCTGATGACATCCCAGAGCAATCACTATGAAAGAAGCCAGGAGAAATGATCATAGCACCAGCTTACAGCTTTCTGTCAATACCTTAAAATGGATCGTCATCATAGGCGACACTGGGGTCACTTCCCCTACTTCTATCACCACCCCCTTTCTGATGACTGCCTGTTTCAGGGTGGTGACAAGCTGTGGAGAGGTTCTATGCTCACTTTTCTCTGCCTTATTCACTGTGTTTAATTCGGGACATCATGGGAGGGGGGCGTTGATGAAAAAAGCTGTGGTATATGGACACAGCGCTGCCCCTTTCAGATCTGTGGAGTCTGTGTCCATTTTGGTGGAGATAAACGGTAAAAAGACGATGGGACTATATCCATCGGCACACAAACCAACGCGTTTCAGCTTAGAAAGCCTTACTCATGGTTACATGCTGCCTCTTAAAACCAAGGATATATATAGTAAAACACATCACATTTTGATGAAGATCCAGTAGAATTGAAGCACCTAGATGAATTAATACACCTGAGGAAATGTAATAAATTGAGAACATAGAGGCTAAGTGGTTAAAAAAGAAACACAACTCCTTAATCATACTGTAAAGTTAAGTCCTGTCTGACATTTAAACCTAAAGGGGTCCTAGTATTTAATTTGAAGATCCAATAGGATTCCCTGTTAAGTACTTGTTTTCAGACATCTCTGGTGGTTTCTGTCCCTTGAGAACAAAGGATTTGGCGTGTACGAGATTGGGGCAAAGTTTGGTACTCCCTGCATACAATCCAGCAGCCTCCCACCTTTTTCTTCTTCTTAAATCTAGAGGTGTGCTGTTGGATTGATGGCAGGGACATTTTTGGAACAGCCGCTTTTAGAATTTGTTTGACATTGATGTTACATTTTAAAAATAAATGATGTTGATGATATTGCTCTCTCTCTAGTGCTTATATAATTGTATAACTTGGATCTTATTCTTTTAAACGCAGGAGGAAAAAGCGCGAGCTTATAAAAAAGAAAAGCAAAGGGAGAAAAAGAGGAAGGCAGAAGAAGATTTGGGTTTTGAAGAAGATGATGAAATGGCTGCTGTCATGGGTTTCTCAGGGTTTGGCTCTTCCAAAAAGAGTCACTGATTTGAACTTGAAAGCAGCAGTCTAGTCACCGAGCAGATGATGTTTCTCCCCCACTGTCTTTTTATATTTGAGAAGAGCTTTTTTTTTAATATATATATATATATATATATTCACCATAATCCAATATGCCTCAAGTAGTTTATGCTCGACGCAAAGGATTATGGGAGTCCTAACGATCAAGCAAACTGTTGTGCTGACCAAAACTGTGAATCGATGCGCCAACTCTTATTTACTTGCAAGCTACATAATCACTTCTTAATCATATGAGCTGATAATCCCACATCTAAACCGCTATTTATATCGGCTTGCCTCTGCACGGTGCCAGGGTTTTAAAAAAAAAAAAAAACAGCCTTAACTCTGTAGTTTAAATATGGCCATTTTTTTGGAAGGGTGCTGTCATTCTTACCTTTTCTCTGCATAGAGTCAACAAGATGTCCCGCAGTGAATACTGGGGCCATCACTAAATGGCTGCTACCAATGTAATGAAAAGGTCTTATCACAAGTCACTGAACCCCAATGTGAGAGTCCCAGTCACCTTTATCTATGGAGTACTGGTTCGTTTGTGTACATTCATTAATGGGAAGGTGGACCCTCTCCATAACGATGACCATGACTTCTCTCAGTGGTCTCTGTAATATCCATATATTTCAATGAAGAGTGGCCGATATCCTGGATCAGCTTATTCTTGGGGTGGATGAGGACCCCCACAGCCGGACCCCCACCAATCTGTCCAATATCCCTTTTCAGTGCTTTACCCGGAGAACATTTTCATCTCTAAATGAAAAAAATGTGATAAGGTGTAATGTGGGTTGTCCCACATTTTTCTTTTGTAAATTTAGGGAATATTTTAAAATTAAAAACAAACATTACTCGCCAGTATAAACCACCGCTGTTCTAGTTTTTTTTTTATTTCTTCCATTTGTCCATCACCTGCAGCGAATCACGTTCCACTTTCCCTTCTGACTGATACAGCCAGTCACTTGTTTCAGCAGTGATGCCTCTTTGTACATCATGAGAGAGCAGGGACAAGTGATTGGCTGCAGTGGTCACTTGGTTACATGGCTCACAACCAGCAGCTCTCCAACTGATCTAGGAGTCTCAGAAACTGCCAAGCTGTGATTGAGGGGTGAAAGTGCAATCCCCCAGAGAAAGCTGAAAAAAAAAGCTCAGTTGCTCTAGAAGCAGAGATTTCACATATTGTGCTCCAAAAGCAATAAATATGAATATCTCTTCAACTGAGTGATGCAGGGCAAAACAGAAAAAAGCAGACTCAGGGGAGTTCAGGGATATTTTTTCAAGGGATTTAAGTTTATTTGTTTTTCAGCAAGTGTCAAAAATGTGGCTGCTTACTTCCAAAAAATAGTGTGACCCTTGTGGCTCTGTTTGGTATTGCAGCTTTGCCCCTTTTAAGTGAATAAGCTTTAATACAAGTCTGAGTCTTTGGCGACAACAGCCATAGTTTTCTCATCTCATACTGCCTAATAGTTTGTCCCACCTAATAACAAAACCAAAGTATGTGGAGCTATATGCTAAAGTGTAAAATTCCATAGGCTCATATGACTCTATTAAAGGGAATGTATCTTCAAAATGATTTAAGTGCATCTTTAAAAAAAAATAAAAAATAAATGTTGTGTTTTTTTTTCATACCACAAGCTGTATTAAAAAATAAAAAAGAACAATAGAAACGTTGCAGTTTTTACACTGGCCACTGGGGCGATCATACACATACTTCCTGTTTGTTATAGAGGACTTTACAGAATTCTCATTGTCATCACAGTAAGGATTACAATGACGGGTGACACCTCTATACACTGCTGATTTTAAAATAGGATCCCCCATTCACAATGGGGAATGACACATCTCCCTGCTCCCCGCTCTCCTTCACAATGACTGTTGCACACGCTCATTAGATGCTTCAGTATAAAAGATGGGGTCTGAGTCAGTCTATTGCTGCAAATGTATATGAGTCTTTCCTGAAATTGAAAGTATGTGTGTAGAAAAGCCTTAGTGGCCAGTTTTAAAATTGCAAGATTCATAATTTTTTATGAGTAATGATAGGGGATGGGGGAAGTGTTACCAAAATTATTTTTTTCTTTTGAACATAAAAACCTGATTTAACCAATGGGTCATTTTTGAGGACTTATTCCCTTGTGTTAGGATCCCAATATATTTCAGCAACCAAAAGCTCTGCTTAATATAAAGAAACTGTGTCGTTGGTTACAAAACATCCGGCCCATTCTGTAGGGGGAAACGGAATAATGCTGGTGTATGGGCTGCTGCTCTTCAAGTTGGCACATGTTCTCGAATACCAGCTGGTTAATGGTTTTGCTGGGAACAAGATCTGGAGGACAGTCAAAACCATTGAAGGGCTTAATAAGTGTATTTAAACTTTTTTCTTTTTTTTTTTTTTCTTTTTAATAAACCTTTATCATAAATCTGGTTACCTCAACAGTAGTGTTACGCACATACCGGGGACAACGGATTAATTTTTATATAATTTTTTTTTTTTAAGCCTTTTTATATGTAAAAATTTCTTTTCCGCTATATTCTTTTTCTTCTGGTGATTTTTAAAATGAGAAGAAAAGCAAAACCAACCTTAAATTAGTTGGAAATGACCCGTGTCTTTGGCATCCATGCCCCCACAAACACACTTTAAAATAAATTCATTGCCGCTGTCACGCCTGCTGAATTTCATTATTGCCATCTATTGTAAGGAGTCCAGAGCTGAGCATTTTTTTTTTTATGGGAAACAATTTTCCCTTCCCCCTGCCATGTAAATCTCCACCACAGTCCATAATATTTGTCAGTGCTTGCTTCAATGGCCTTGCTCCCGGTACATTCTCTGTTGATAAACACTAATAAAATCGAGTTCCGACTATTTTGCTAATGAGCTATGATGGCAATTCGCCTATGACATAGGACAATAATTCTTTCCCTTCTGTAGAGTATGTCGGCATGAGGCACCTAGGCGGAAAATTAAATTTTTTTTTCTATTCTTTCTTTGCTAGTGTTTATAGTTTCTACACTTTGTTAGGCATTTAAATTAACCAGGTTGGCTCCGTAGTAGTGGTAGATAATTATTTTTTTTTGTGTGTTTTTTATATCGTCTTTGTATTGTTTTATATATACGTTTTTTGCAAATAAATTTTGAATCTGGAATTTTTATTTTAACAAACGGTTCATATATGTAAATTGATAAACAAAGTCTTTGTGGTAAATTAAAGCGTTTGTTGGACAATGACCGCTAGATGGAAGACTCCCTTGACCATAAATAATCATTGATCATCTGACCTTGTTAGAGGAAAGTTTAAAGGGAACCTAACGGATGATACATGCTGCCCAAACCGTGGGCAGCATGTATCATCAGCCACTGGCTGTATGATCACAACCATGTATATTTGACTTTAATAGCTGACGGGGACCAAGCCGCGCTGTGCACTAGTCGTATAGGCGGGTTCCCAGCGACTACTCCCCTCCTTCTAACAGTGATTGACAAGTTTCTGCCTATGTGCGCATGTAGGCAGAGACTTGTCAGTCACTGGCAGCGGGCAGAATAGAGCCACTGGGGACCCGCCTATACGACTAGTCCTGCGCACATGGCGGCTGGGTCCGTGGCAGCTATTAAAAGTATGTTTTTCTCTGAAATGCCACAGCGTTTTAGAGTCAAACATACCTGGCTGTGACATGCTGCCCACAGTTTGGGCAGCATGCATCACCTGTCAGATTCCCTTTAAGTATTACATAGTGCCTATTCCAGTCAATGGGCTGTCTGTGTGATACAGGACAGGAAAGGTACCTAAGAGTATGAGCTGCTCTTTGCAATTACTCTCCAATCTGGTCAAGAAGTGAGGACCCTTAAGAGGACCTTCTCTGCAAGTCAGAATTCCATAACAGGATATACTACTTCTCTATAGACATCGTACCTTACTCTTTAAAGCTGAATATATCATGAGCGCTTGTTACTATACAATACATTTTATCATTGATGGAGCACATTCTGCCTCTGTACACCTGCAATTAACTGCAAAATTGCGATTCCCACAGTTTAACTGCTTTGCTGTCAATAGCAACAGCGTTATAGAAGTTGTTAGAAAGTGGGAGGCCCTCTTTCAACCCCCCCCCCCTCCCATCCCTGAAGACCTGATTGTGGGGGTTTCAATGTGTTGTCATGGCAGCATAGAGACCTACTAATGGTTCCCAAGATGCCACCCTATTCCCTCTGTTAGCTTCTTGGTCTAAAACAGTGGTTCTCAACCTTCCTAATGCCATGACCCTTTAATACAGTTCCTCATGTTGTGGTGACCCCCAACCATAAAATTATTTTCGTTGCTACTTCATAACTGTAATTTTGCTACTATTATGAATCGTAATGTAAACATCTGATATCTTCAATTTGTAACAATGAAAATACATCCTGCATAAGTAATACAGTGATCACATTATACACAGGAGCTCTGTATATAGTGTACAGGTAATACATTGATCGGTGACAGTTTGAACAGGAGCTCTGTGTATAGTGTACAGTTAATTAGCTCTCCCCACTCCCAGTTCATCAGGTGCTCTCCCCACTCCCAGTTCATCAGGTGCTCTCCCCACCCCCACTCTCAGTTAATCATGTGCCCCAAGACCATTTAATTAATAATAAAGTTTTTCATACTTGCCTCTCATACGATTCCTGCAGTTCCACTTCTGGAATGACATCTTGGCACTCTATGCTGGCAAGTATGTGATGACGTCATTGTGTATGCGCTGAGTCCAGTGTGTCACTGAAGAGGCGGAGGGACTCCCTTGGAGCTGCATGTCCGTGAGAGCTCCAAGGCTGAAGCTCACTGCGCCGAGATGCAAGCCGCCGGTGGCCGCGCTGCGGCGCACGATATCCTGGGGCCCGGTGAGCAGTAGTACAAGTGGGGGGGGGGGGCCCCGGATCAAGCACGGGCCCCCACTCTTTATTGGATCCCATACAGCAGTAAGGGCAGTAATGCCCTTATGGTGGCACTGCCTAAGACCATCAGAAAACACACATTTCCGATGGTCTTAGGCAACCCCTGTGAAAGGGTCATTCGTCCCCCAAAAGGATTGCAACCCAAAGGTTGAGAACTGCTTGTCTAATAAAATGTCAGTCAATGTAGTGGAACATCTATCCCAGTAGCTGTTCCCTCTTTCTGCTTCTGTTGCAGGGCATTTATGTAGTAGCCCTATTTTACTCCTGTGACTCCTGGTACTACCCACTTGAGGTAGATTGGGGGTTTAATACCTGACTGTTAGAATTTCTCCCAGCTGTGATCACTGAGCGGGTCTGCTTTCTATTTAAACGCCCGAGTCTCAGACTCCAATTGCCAGTTATAGTTTATACTATCTCTGGTTTACTTCTGTGGTTCAGCTCTTGTACAGTCTGGCATATTCTCATTCTTACCTCAGCCTGTTTATTGACTATTGTTCTGATTTATCATTTTGTTCATTGTCTTCTCTCTTGGTTTTGACCCAGTGACTTTATAATTTCTGCCAGCCTACTCCACCGAACAGCAGCTGCTCCAACTCAGCCCATGGTTTGTGTAGTCTGTATTCCTGTGCAATCTATGACTCCCCTAGGACCAGAAAGTCAGTCACTTCTACAAAGTCTGTCCCTGGAAGTTCTAGTTAGAGCTGGCAGCTGACCACAGATATACACTGCTCAAAAAAAACAAAGGGAAGACTTAAACAACAGAATATAACTCCAAGTAAATCAAACTTCTGTGAAATCAAACTGTCCACTTAGGAAGCAACACTGATTGACAATCAATTTCACATGCTGTTGTGCGAATGGAATAGACAATAGATGGAAATTATTGGCAATTATCAAGACACACTCCATAAAGGAGTGGTTCTGCAGGTGGGGACCAGAGACCACATCTCAGTACCAATGCTTTCTGGCTGATGTTTTGGTTACTTTTGAATATTGGTTGTGCTTTCACACTCGTGGTAGCATGAGACGGACTCTACAACCCACGGAAGTTTCTCAGGTAGTGCAGCTCATCCAGAATGGCACATCAATGTGAGCTGTGTCTGTCAGCCTAGTGTCCAGAGGCTGGTGGCGCTACCAGGAGACGTGGAGGGGGCCCTAGGATGGCATCAACCCAGCAGCTGGACTGCTACCTCCGCCTTTGTGCAAGGAGGAACAGGAGGAGCACTGCCAGAGCCCTGCAAAATGACCTCCAGCAGGCCACAAATGTGCATGTGTCTGCACAAACTGCTAGAAACCGACTCTGAGGGCCCGACGTCCACAGATGGGGGTTGTGCTCACAGCCCAACACCGTGCAGGACGCTTGGCATTTGCCACAGCACACTAGGATTGGCAAAGTCGCTGTGGTGAGTGATCTGCTGCCTGCAACATCCTTCAGCATGACCGGTTTGTCAGTGGGTCAGTAATGGTGTGGGGTGGCATTTCTTTGGAGGGCCGCACAGCCCTCCATGTGTTCGCCAGAGGTAGCCTCACTGCCATTAGGTACCGAGATGAGATCCTCAAATCCCTTGTGAGACCATATGCTGGTGCGGTTGGCCCTGGGTTCCTCCTAATGCAGGACAATGCCAGACCTCATGTGGCTGGAGTGTGTCAGCAGTTCCTGCAAGATGAAGGCATTGAAGCTATGGACTGGCCCGCCCGTTCCCCAGACCTGAATCCGATTGAGCACATCTGGGACATCATGTCTCGCTCCATCCACCAACGTCACGTTGCACCACAGACTGTCCAGGAGTTGGCGGATGCTTTAGTCCAGGTCTGGGAGATCCCACAGGAGACCATCCGCAACCTCATCAGGAGCATGCCCAGGCATTGTAGGGAGGTCATACAGGCACGTGGAGGCCACACACAATACTGAGCCTCATCTTGACTTGTTTTAAGGACATTACATCAAAGTTGGATCAGCCTGTAGTGTGTTTTTGCACTTTAATTTTGGGGGTGACTCCAAATCCAGGCCTCAGTTGGTTAATAAATTTGATTTCCATTGATGATTTTTGTGTGATTTTGTTGTCAGCACATTCCACTTTGTACAGAACAAAGTATTCAATGAGAATATTTCATTCATTCAGATCTAGGATGTGTTATTTGAGTGTTCCCTTTATTTTTTTGAGCAGTGTATATACATTACATATTGAGTGATCAAGATCCTTTTAGGTCAGGTGTAGGGAACCTTTTTTCTCCCAAAGGGCCATTTGGATATTCATACCATCCTTCTGGGGCCATACAAATCACATTCTAACTCCGCTCACAAAGTACGTCCTGGCACTGGCGTCAGGACATAATCTTTCATTGCACGTGCCTCAGCGTTAAATAGTGAACACTGCGCGCGTGCTCACAGAGCCAGAGGAAATGAAAGGGCTAGTGGCCATCAAAATACAGCTGCTGGCTAAAGTACTGTGGTCCCCAGGAATCTGCCTGGGAGCAAGGTAAAAGGTCATCGGGGGCCATAAACTGCCCGCGGACCTGAGGTTCCCCACCCCTGTTTTAGGTTCAAGTCCCAGTGGGACAAAAAAAAAAGTTAAAGGAGTTTGCCACTTTGTCTTGCAGCTTTCCTTAAAAACTGACCAGAACTCCTGTCCATAAATAGCTGCTGATGAAGCAGCAAACTGACCAAATGAGTCCATCAGCCTCCTCCACTTGTAAGACCCCTCACATGGGACAGCTGCTTTTCATTTGGAGGAGCCTGATGCACTGGTCTGCTCACATCTGCCTCCATCAATGGCCATTATATGGACTGAAGTGCTGTTCTGGTTGTGAGGAAAGCTGCATTAACAAAAGAAAATGGCCAACCTTTTAAAAGTTTAAAAAAGTTACATATATAAAAAATAAAAAAAAAGTAAAATCTATACTGTTTATATGTCAAGGTGATTTGGTCATCAGCATGCTTGTAACTACCCCAACTATCAAAATGTTATTTAACGTGTACAGTAAGTGCTAGGAAAAAGTCAGAATTAAGAATTATATTTAACACTTACATATAAGATGAACAGAAAAATATCATGTACCCCAAAATGGTACAGATGAAAACATCAACTCATCACACAAAAAACAAGCCCACACAGAGGTCCGTGAATTAAAAAATAGTTATAGCTCTGACTATGGCAACCTATAAAACTAGATTTTTTTAGATTTTTTTTTTTAATGGATTTTAATCAACAAAAGAAGGAAAACTACATATTTATTTTTCATTGCCATAATTATACTGTCATGCTGACTAAAGTTGACACCTAACTTTTACTGCACAGTGAACCCTGCAAAACGAAAGGAAGAAAAACACGAAGACAAACCCTCGTATGGCTCTATTAACTGATAAATAAAAAAACTAAAACTGCTATTACTGTGGAGCACAGTAATAAAAACGGAAAAAAGTGTCCTCCAACGCCCAATTTTTCATGCCAGGATATAGAGTACTGTGCAAAAGTTTTAGACAAGTGTGGACAAAATGCTGCAAAAAACAACTGTTACTTTATTTATTTTTTATCAGTTACCAAAATGCAAAGTGAATGAAGAAAAGTGAAATCAAAATCAATATTTGATATGATCACCACCCTTTCTTTGCACCTGTATAAAGTCAGGGATTTTGTAGGATTAAAGTCAGGTGGATGAGTAACCAGCTATAGCCAACAGGTGAGAATGATCATTATTTTCATATGTAGATTGAAACAGCAGTGTTGAAGGCTTAAAGGGATTGTGTGGTCTTCAGATGAAAGTCTGCTTTCACTCTGAGACTACAGACCTCTGAATCCTTACTGCATGCTCACTGCACGCTGTCAAGATTCTCCAGTGTGAGTGGGCGGTCATGTGTCCACGTGTATGCAACTTGGCTACATGCTATCACATGCTGACTAGACATGCTCAACGTTGCTCGATACAAGTGAATTAAGTGACGCCATGTATATCTAGTTGGCATGCAAGTGGAGTTATGCAAATCGAATACTTACGGTCATGTGACTGGCCGCTCTCACCGGCAAACACTGGAGAATCCTAACAGCGTGCAGTGCCAAACTGCTACAAAATGGAAGTCGTAGAAAGCTGTTTCATGTCACCGGTCATACACCATGGCAAGACTGAGCACAGCAACAAGACTCAAGGTAGTTAGGCTGTGTGCCCACGATGCGTTTTTTAAGCGTTTCCGCAGCGGCAGAAACGCTTAAAAAAACGCTTGGTAGAAGGTCTGCCATGTTCCCCAATGATAATCCGCATGTGCTGTGTACATGCTGCGGAAATTTCCGCTGCGGATTATCATTGTGGAAAAAAACGCAGCACAACCAATTATTTTGCAGAAGTGCTGCATTTTCGCCGCCATTGACTTGCATTGGAACGCATGACATCCGCATCACTGCATCTGTACATGCGGATTCCATGCGTTTCAATGTGCGGATGGTACCCACGTGTAGAGGAGAGGAGACTCTCCTCCGGACCCGGGTACCATAGAACATGTAAAAAAAAGAATAAAATAAAAAATAAATATTATACTTACCTTCTGATGGCCCCCAGTGTCCTTGTCTTCACTTGCCGGCAGATCTAGGTGGACTGAAGGACCTGCGCTGACGTCATGTGACGGCAGGTCCTTCAGTGCAGTGTACTACAAGCTGACGGCAAGCCAGGACGGAGCGAAGCAAGACTCCGGGGGCCATCGGAAGGTAAGTATAGATTTATTATTTTATTTTTTACCATTCTTTTGGTCACAGTATATAAATCCATGCCGGTTGCATGGATTTATATAGTGTGACCAAGTTGTCAAGCACTTTCTAAGTGATGCTAAAATCGCTTGGAAAGCGCTTGACACCCGCATGCGGAAATGCATGTGAAGAACGCTTCACATCCGCATGTCCCTGGCAGGAAAAAAGCATGTACAATCCGCATGCGTTTTTTCTGCCAGGGAGATGCAGAAACGCTCAGGAAAAATCCGGAGCATTTCTGCATCGTGGGCACATAGCCTTATACTGCATCACCAAGGTCTCTCCCAGGTAAAAATTTCAAAGCAAACTGGGATTTCAAGATATGTTTGCTCTTTACTAGTGATGAGCGAGTATGTTCTGTTAACTCTTTTGGCGAGCATGCTCGCCGAGTATCTTCAGCGTGCTCGGGTGTTATGTTTGAGTGACTGTGTGAATGATTTGCGACTGTTTGACAGCTTTAATACATGTGAGGAATTCCTAAGAAACAAGCATTCCTCACATGTATTAAAGCTGTCAAGCAATCACAAATGATGAGCACGGAGTGACTAAAACACAACACCCGAGCACCCTGAAGATACTCAGAAAACACCCGAACATGCTCGTAAATATCGAGTAACGAGCATGCTAGCTCTTCATTACTCTTTACCCTGTTGTCACCTTTTGTAAATGATGGATTCTGGGTTGTTGTTTTTTACATTATATTAAGGTGTCACCCGTCATTGTAATTCTGCCTATGATGATAATGAGACTGCTGAAAAGTCATTTGTACAGAACAGACAGTGTGAGTTTAGTATAAGGCTTAATGAGCAGTTTGAAAATTGCAAGATTTCTAATTTTTTTTTTATTGATATAGAAAAGTGGGGGAAAAAATTGACATTTTGTAGAAATACATTTAACATAAAATCCTGATTTAATAACTCATTTTCTGATAACACATTTCCCTTTAAAGAGTAAAATTCTAGCGTTTTACAGGAGAAAAAACTGTATTCCTTTTTACTAAATAATTTTAAACAATAAGATAATATGCACCCAACATCATGTCCTAGTGTTGTATGGGACAGACGACCTGTGCCGCCCTTCACCCATGGGAAGGTGGTTGTCACTAGCGGCCATGCGTCTGCAGCAACTACTTGAATAAAGTTTTGATGCTGCACATTAAACCTCTTGAAGAGGCGTCTGTCATAAATGTGTACTTTCATTCATCGATAAATCCCCACTTGCACTTTCATATAAGTAACGTGGTATCTGACTGAGATCCATAGGGCTGTCCTATGATAATGATTGGTATTAAAGGCATTATATGACCAGACCCATAGTGTGCTAGATATTCCAGTACGTTATAGTCAAAATAATATAGTAAAATGTAATAAATAATATGAAAAAATAGCATGTATTGTTCTTTTTTTGTCTTCTTAAAGGGATCTACTGAAACGTTAAAGAGGTTGTCCACTGCTTTAACATTGATGACCTATCCTATCAGCTGTTCCTGGTGCCGCCGGAGTCTGGAAGAGCCCAGTTACATAGCTGCTCCATTTACTGATAGTGGCTGCGGCCAGGCGCGGCACATCCGCCCCCTGTTGATTTGTTCAGTTCCTGGTAGCGGCCACTATCGGCTCCGTAACTGAACACTTCTGGATACCGCTAGCACCGAGAACAGTTGATCAGCCGCGGTGACGGATGTCGCACCCCCTCGATCAGACATTGATGACCAGTCCTAAAGATAGGTCATCAGTGTTAAAGGAGTGGACAGCCTCTTTAATATGACAGATGAGTAGAGGGCACCCCTAACTGATTGGAGGTGGATCGGTACCGTTACTGCGCTGTACATTGTGTTGTGGCCAAAAATGGTACTGCAAGATCTCTCATGAATGGGAGAGCGCTCCAGTACCCGTAAGAGGCACTCTTTCAGAGTATAAATTCTGTTTAAGGAAGAAGTCATGTCCTCATGTAATAAGTATCAACCAAAGAAGTGTTGGAAGCCACTTTTTCCTTTTATGTATTGGAAATGGGGAAACAATTTTAGAAACAAAAAAAAAGATAATAAAAGCACACAGGCTTCTTTCCACTGAAATTAACGAGCACTTAACTTCTGATCATATACTTCAAGCCACACAATGAAGCAAATGCTGTATTGTCCTCATGTTAGTTTATCGTTCCTACTATTACGAATACGCCGTTGGGTCTCTGCCAGCGTCATTCATGGCTATTTTTTATAAACCTTTGTGAGTGTGTGTATTAGTTTGTATGATCACTGCCTTATACAGAGATTCACCCTGGCTCATAATACAATTGTATACATCCATCTGTATATGTGCCTCACATCGGAAAGTGGGAGACGTAGCTGGTTCTTTCATGTCTCTCCTAGCAGTCACAGCATGGCCAGAAGTGCTATCTACCAGGATTCTCCAATGTTGTTCTCCACAAGCAGGAGGCAGCGTCTCTGATGAAGACGGGACATAATAGGGATTAATGGCGGCTACACAGATTTAGTTGGCCTTCTGGGAATTTGCCATTAGGGCCAGTGCTATAGGCTTCCTGCACACAAGTGTATTTGGGATCTATAGCACACAAATGTTGGAAACCCCTTTAAAGAGGGTTTTAGCATTCTGCACACCATTGGATTGCCTATGTTAAAAATAATCTAAATAGCTGTGTACAGATCTGAGGTTGTGGGTTGTAAGTAATCACCTAGGCAGGTTAACGATGCAACAATATTTTATTAATCACAGCCATGGTAATAAAGCAATTCCAGGTAAATGGCCAAAATACAGTTCTCTCAGTCCTTAAGTTCCCAATCTAGGTTCAGTAATTCCACTGGCTTTGTATATGGCCATACTCACTGTCTCCCATTTCGTATCTCCAGCCAGTATAGTCTGTAGCCACAGTCCACAATCCTCTAGATGGCAGATAATACGATGAAAGCACAGGTATCCAGCAGCAGCGGTCCTTTTAAGAAAGTGTAAATCCAAACGACATAATCCATAATGGTAACATGTTCATCCATTCATCCTTCCGAGTCCACGGTCTCCATCCTCTTCCTACAATGTCCTTCCACACCACTCCTCACTAAAGCATGTGTCTGTTTTCCTCCCTGGAGTCAGCCCCCTCCAAAGGTCAGAAGTGATGACACCCTCCCCCTAAGGCTGAGTTCACACGATGCGTTTTTCATGCGTTTCCGCGGCGTTTTTGCAGTTGCGTAAACGCCGCGGAAACGCATGAAAAACGCATGGTAGAAGGGCAGCAATGTTCCCCAATGGAAATCCGCATGTGCTGTGCCCATGATGCGGATTTTTCCGCAGCGTAAACGCTGCGGTCAAAAATCCGCAGCATGTCAATTAATTTTGCGGAAACGCTGCTCTTTTGCCGCCATTGACTTGCATTAGACCGCATGGAATCCGCATCACTGTATATGTTGATGCGCTTTTCATGCGGTCTAATGTGCGGATGGTACCCGGGTGTGGAGGAGAGGAGAGTCTCATCCAGACCCAGGTACCATTAAAAAAAAAAGAATAAAATAAAAAATATATACAGTACAGACCAAAAGTTTGGACACACCTTCTCATTTAAAGATTTTTCTGTATTTTCATGAATATGAAAATTGTACATTCACACTGAAGGCATCAAAACTATGAATTAACACATGTGGAATTATATACTTAACAAAAAAGTGTGAAACAACTGAAAATATGTCTGATATTCTAGGTTCTTCAAAGTAGCCACCTTTTGCTTTGATGACGGCTTTGCACACTCTTGGCATTCTCTTGATGAGCTTCAAGGGGTAGTCACCGGAAATGGTTTTCACTTCACAGGTGTGCCCGGTCAGGTTTAATAAGTGGGATTTCTTGCCTTATAAATGGGGTTGGGACCATCAGTTGTGTTGTGCAGAAGTCTGGTGGATACACAGCTGATAGTCCTACTGAATAGACTGTTAGAATTTGTATTATAGCAAGAAAAAAGCAGCTAAGTAAAGAAAAACGAGTGGCCATCGTTACTTTAAGAAATGAAGGTCAGTCAGTCCGAAAAATTGGGCAAACTTTGAAAGTGTCCCCAAGTGCAGTTGCAAAAACCATCAAGCGCTACAAAGAAACTGGCTCACATGAGGACCGCCCCAGGAAAGGAAGACCAAGAGTCACCTCTGCTTCTGAGGAGAAGTGTATCCGAGTTACCAGCCTCAGAAATCGCAGGTTAACAGCAGCTCAGATTAGAGACCCAGTCAATGCCACACAGAGTTCTAGCAGCAGACACATCTCTACAACAACTGTTAAGAGGAGACTTTGTGCAGCAGGCCTCCATGGTAAAATAGCTGCTAGGAAACCACTGCTAAGGACAGGCAACAAGCAGAAGAGACTTGTTTGGGCTAAAGAACACAAGGAATGGACATTAGACCAGTGGAAATCTGTGCTTTGGTCTGAGGAGTCCAAATTTGAGATCTTTGGTTCCAACCACCGTGTCTTTGTGCCACGCAGAAAAGGTGAACGGATGGACTCTACATGTCTGGTTCCCACCGTGAAGCATGGAGGAGGAGGTGGGATGGTGTGGGGGTGCTTTGCTGGTGACACTGTTCTGGATTTATTCAAAATTGAAGGCATACTGAACCAACATGGCTACCACAGCATCTTGCAGCGGCATGCTATTCCATCCGGTTGGCATTTAATTGGACCATCATTTATTTTGCAACAGGACAATGACCCCAAACACACCTCCAGGCTGCGTAAGGGCTATTTGACCAAGAAGGAGAATGATGGGGTGCTACGTCAGATGACCTGGCCTCCACAGTCACCAGACCTGAGCCCAATTGAGATGGTTTGGGGTGAGCTGGACCGCAGAGTGAAGGCAAAAGGGCCAACAAGTGCTAAGTATCTCTGGGAACTCCTTCAAGATTGTTGGAAGACCATTTCCGGTGACTACCTCTTGAAGCTCATCAAGAGAATGCCAAGAGTGTGCAAAGCAGTCATCAAAGCAAAAGGTGGCTACTTTGAAGAACCTAGAATATAAGACATATTTTCAGTTGTTTCACACTTTTTTGTTAACTATATAATTCCACATGTGTTAATTCATAGTTTTGATGCCTTCAGTGTGAATGTACAATTTTCATAGTCATGAAAATACAGAAAAATCTTTAAATGAGAAGGTGTGTCCAAACTTTTGGTCTGTACTGTATATTCTCACCTTCTGACGGCCCGCGCTGCGTCCTGCCGGCTTCCCGCGCACTTCGCGGTTGAATGAAGGACCTTCGCTGACGTCAGAGTCATGTGACGGGTCACGTGACGCTGACGTCGGAAGGTCCTACAGTCTTCACTGCCGGCAGCCGGGACCGATGAAGCAGGACACCGGGGGCCATCAGAGGGTAAAGTATAGATTTATTTTTTATTTTTTGACATCACACACTATATAAATCCATGCCGGTTGCATGGATTTATAAAGTGTGAAGTTGACAAGCACTTTCCAAATGATGCTAAAATCGCTTGGGAAGCGCTTGTCAACCCGCATGCGGAAATGAAAGTGAAGAACGATTCACATCCCCATGTCCCTGGCAGGAAACCGCATGTACAATCCGCATGCGTTTTTTCCTGCCAGAGAGATGCAGAAACGCTCAGGAAAAAATCCTGAGCATTTCTGCATCGTGTGCACATACCCTTAAGCATTTACTTTAACATGAGACTGCATGTAAGACCTCCTGTGGTGACGGCTCCACTGTGTCCACTCTTTCCATCTACATAGGGGTCAGTTGGCTGAAAGAACAATGGGCCAAGGCCCCTGAGATAAGGTCTCTGAATGGGATGGATACCTGAGATTTAACTGATGAGCAAACAAATCACTAACAAAACACAGCAAGCAAATTTCTAACAAAATACAAAAATAAGATTAACGAAAATGGGTGCTCAGTAGGGTTGAGCGAGTATGTTCTGTCCGAGTACGCTCGGGCCGAGCTCCGAGTATTTATAGCTGCTCGGTGATATGGTTAAA
This sequence comes from Phyllobates terribilis, assembly GCF_046119375.1. NCBI lineage: Eukaryota > Metazoa > Chordata > Amphibia > Anura > Dendrobatidae > Phyllobates > Phyllobates terribilis. The sequence continues at coordinate 96,577,378 of NW_027362770.1, forward strand.
TCGCTCCTGTGTGCATGATTTGTGACTGTTTGACAGCTTTATTACATGTGAGGAATGTGTAAGAAATAGACATTCCTCCCATGTAATAAAACTGTCAAACAGTCACAAATCATGCACACGGAAGCGATTCAACCATATCACCAAGCAGCTATAAATACTCGGAGCTCGGCCCGAGTGTACTCGGCGAAAGGGTTAACAGAACATACTCTCTCAGCACTAGTGCTCAGTGCTGGAAAAGTATTTAGGAAGTGGCCAGGTCCTCACAAGCAGGTTTTCTTTTTCCCCAGGTCCAGATCTGTATCTCTGCTGCTACACCACTGATTGTTTACCAGCTGCAGTGATGTCACATCAACAGCACTGCAGACAATCACTGGGCTCAGCGGCTGGAGCATTTAAATAGACTTTGCCCAGTGAATGGCTGCAGTGCTGTTGATGTGACATCACTGCTGCTGGCAGTAATTCACCACAACTCCGTAGTCAGGGTACCTACCACCTGTTTGTATTATTTTTTAATGCCAGCATGCTGTTGGAGTGTGGAATGCTTAAAGGAGAAAAGCCCTTTAATGTGGCCATGTAAAGTATGGTGGTGTATGCAGTTATTTTTAGGTATGCTACTGATCAGACTAAGCGGTGCACCATATGAATCAGTACTGTTCATCATATCATATGCACTGAAAGCACACCATACTCTTTTTCAAAGTTTATTTGGCCCATTAATAAAGCCAGCAAAGAAGAGCTCTGCTTGTTGTAATTAAAGGGAATCTCACCAGGTTTTTGGTACCCCATCTAAAAGCAGCATAATGTAGGGGCAGAGACACTGATAGTGATTCCAGTAATGTGTCACTTATTGGGCTGCTTGTAGTTTTGATAAAATCAGCGTTTTATCTGTGTAAGGTGCGCTGGGCGGTAGTCATGGGCGAAGGGCTGGTTTTCTCCCAGACCCTGTGTAAGAAAGAATTGGCACTCGCTTCTTCTGTCTGCAGTATCCACAAGGTGCCACCTGTCTGAGCAGTAGATACTGCAGACACCTTTTCAGTGTTGCCTGCTGCAGTGTAATCAACTCCCAGATGACTGATGAAGGTCTTACTGACCGAAACGTCTTTATTGATTCTGGAATTTCTATGAACAATAAAATAATTCAGTCTGTGTGAAGAAGCGAGTGCCAAGTCTTTCTTACACTGTTTAAAGGATTGGGGTCCTACTTGTGCACCGAAGTATACCCAGAAGTGCAGTGTTTGTTATCATAATTCTCCCACACCCTGGCATCCCACAAATAAACAGTATCCCAATTCCCATGTGCTGTGGGTGTAGTGAATAACACTCATGTTTCAGCTGGACGCCTCCGCTGGCTCCTTGTTTCCGGATCCAGGAACAGCAATACTTGCTTCATTACCAACAGTTCAACTTTACCTAGCAGTCCATGTTCAATTGATGTTACATCACAGAATGTTCCCATGTTCTCCGTTTGTTTGACCTGGGCTATTCCTTAATTTAATGGCTCCCGAGGTCCCTGGGATACTCCATCCAACACTGCAGCTCCTATGAGTTCTGTCCCGTCTCCCTGATGCGTCACCCCATCTGGCTTCCACTTGTGGGAAGGGAATAAGGCACACTTTCCAGTGCCTAATTCTGGCCGTAGGCCCTGAACATTGCAGAGGTGTCCGCAGAAAACAGTAGCCGACGTTTTCATGCTGCCTGAACAGTCCGTACTTTTAGTGCCTTCCAGCCCTCTGGCCTTGAACGCTGCTAACACTCTCTTACAATCTAATCTTCAACCATCTCTATCTGACAAAAGCCAGGAAGTGCTCCCCTTTTCATAACCTTGTCACCTCCCATCTTGAGGCAGTTCCTGAACAATTTACTGTGTCCTATCCTATGCATTTTACTTCCTGTATCTAATGTGCCCACAACTGCACCTTTCCTATTCCTATCCTATATCTAATGCTCTAACTATACCTATATCCTATACTTAATCCTAGACTTTCCCTATACACTACATATAAATTACATTATACATTAATTACAGTACATTACAGTAACCTCATCACTTAAAGCCTAAAGAACTCTATGCATATTCCACATATTAATACTGTCACAAAAATAAAATTATACAATTTGTACAAACACTATTTGAAGAGGGAGAGGCATATGACAGCTTCTGTCACACCCTTACGTCTGCTGCGGATCTACGAGTTCTCTTACTGCTGAGCTCTGTATAACCCCGCCCACACCCCTAATTTGTAGCTTTTTGTGTGCACTGTGCATAGGCAGAAAGCTGACAATTAGAGTTGGGGGTGGGGTTATACATAAATATGAAGGACTACATGACAGCAGGTTTACTGGTCTTCTAGTGATAATCTCCTGCTGATAAAACAGTGATTTTATTAAAACTACAGCAAGCAGCCCAGTAAGTGACAGATCACTGGAATCAGGGTCCCTGTTTCCACATTATGCTGCTCTCAGATTAGGTGGCAGAAACCTGGTGACAGATCCCCTTTTAAGAGAAAATGAAATAAATTAGACATTTATTAAAGGAAAGCACTGGTGCTCCTAATTAGCCTTTGCTTCCTTAGTTGCAGTAATTAAATCCCTTTGGTACGTGGTTGCTGCAGCCAATTACTGGCTTCATTGGTGACAAATATATTTGATTTCTGCCCATGGATTACAGGGCACAGCTGCAATAACTGTTCTGTAAATCAATGTGTCCATAACATGACTTATAGATTTTTATCTACTAGGTGTAGATATAGAACCTATTAAAAGGAAAGATTTTGAGGAACCGACTGATACATGTTATTGGAAAATGGTAAAACTTTTTATTACATAGGATAAGCTTTATTTGCTGAATGTAAAACACACTTTTAAATGAATATTCCTACTAAACACACTTACAGCATCTCCGTAACGTGCTGTTAAAATCACGTCTGGGACCAGCAGCTATCTCAAGCACGAGGTCAGTCTTGCACCTCTGCGAATGGAGAGATGGCTTGGTCACGTGAAGCTCTCACCATTCACTTCTAGGAGGTTTTAAAGGGAACCCATCATCTAAAAAAACGCTATTAGCCTAAAGATATGGGGTTAAACCCCACTCCAGCATTTTTTTTAATTCCAGGGCTGGAGTGGTGCCACTAATATAAGTTCTCTGCCCTAGTAATATACTCACCAGCCTCCGTCTTCAGCTCTTCCTGGCTCCGCTCCGGTCCTGCTCCCTCATCTTGTGACTGTAACTTCTGACTAACTGGAAGTCAAAGGTAACGGTCAATAGCTCTCAGGGTAAGTCTATGTGTAAGTCTTGATCTGACTCTCAGACTTACATTGGGGTGTGAACTCTGAATCGCCCAGCAAACAAAGGAGAGATCCAGCAGGTCACAAACAGCAGAAGACGATCGAAGAGGCACCGAGAGTAGAAAAAGATGGCGGCTGGTAAGTATATTACTAGGGGCAGGGAACTAACATTGGTAACACCACTCTAGAGGTGAAATAAAAGAAAAAAAACTCTAGAGTGGTTTTAGTGGTTTAATCTGCATATTAGTAGCGTTCTAAAGCCATGCGCCCTCCTCACTGACAGCCTGTCTGCCAGGAGGAAATGGAATTTATTCCTCCCGGCCGCTTTCAGTCATAGGGGTGCGGCCAGCGTGGCTGCTGTCACTGCTCAGTAAATAGTAAGCGGTGTTTTTAACCACTCCCTGGCACTGACTGATAGCTGGCTCTGTACTGAGGCACTGTAGAGCCAGCTGTCAGTCAGTGATGGGGGGTGGTTACAGCCTCTGCTCACTGTGCACTGAGCAGTGACTGACGTTGTGCCGATCACAGCCCTATGACTGAAAGCCGGAGGCTGCGAGGATGACTAAAGCTCACATACTAGCCGGGCTTTCCGTGCGGGCGCAGGGCTGCTTTAGAATGCTGTTATGCTGCAGATTAAACGATATGTGCAGGTTAACCCCTTAACAACATGTGCTGTACATGTATGGCACATGGCGTGTCTCTCCCTTTGGCGGGGGCTCCAGCGATGAGCCCGCATATTTTCGGGCACATAACAGCTGATCTGATCAGCTGTCATGTGCCCCTAAGAGCTGCGGGTAGAATTGCGATTCACCCGCGGCTGTTAACATGTTAAATCACGCTGTCAATCTCTGACAGCGGCATTTAACATAGCCGCGGCGGAAGGACGTAACTAGTCCCGCCCATCGGCGCCCATATCACTTGACCGCAGGTCGCCCATGGGTTGGCATGACCACCCAGGGTCTGCAGGAGACCCCTGCGGTTGTCATTGCTGGGATGCTATGAGCGCCGCCCAGCGGTCGGCACTCATAGCAAGTAAGCATTTCTTCTGTGTACCACAGGCGATCGGATGATCGCAGCTTCTAGTCTCCCATGGAGACTATTAAAGCTTGTAAAAAGTAAAAAAAAAATGTTTTTTAAAAAAATTAAAAATATATAAAATTTTAAATCACCCCCTTTCACCCCATTCAAAATAAAACAATAAAAAAAATCAAATATACACATATTTGGTATCGCCGCGTTCAGAATCACTTGATCTATCAATATCAATATCAATATCATATGCTCTCCTATCCTGGTCCCCCATCCTGTTATGTGCTTCCCCCATCCTGTTATGTGTGCCCCCATCCTGTTATGTTCTCCCTCATCCTGTTATGTGCTTCCCCCATCCTGGTATATGCTCCCCCATCCTGTGCCCACCATCCTGGTATATGCTCTCCCATCCTGTTATATGCTCCCTCCTCCTGTTATGTGCATCCCCATCCTGCTCCCCCATCCTGTTATGTAATCCCCCTTCCTGCTCCTCCATCTTGTTATGTGCACCCCCATCCTGCTCCCCCATTCTGCTATGTGAAACCCCATCCTGCTCCCCCATCCTGTTATGTGCTCCCCCATCCTGTTGTGTGCTCCCCGATCCTGCTCCCCCATCCTGTTATGTGCACCCCTATCCTGCTCCTCCATCCTGTTGTGTGCATCCCCATCCTGCTTCCCCATCCTGTTGTGTGCACCCCCATCATGCTCCCGCATCCTGTTATGTGCTCCCCCATCCCACTCCCCCATCCTGTTGTGTGCTCCCCCATCCTGCTCCCGCATCCTGTTATGTGCTCCCCATCCCGCTCCCCCATCCTGTTGTGTGTTCCCCCATCCTGCTCCCCCATCCTGTTATGTGCTCCCCGATCCTGCTCCCCATCCTGTTGTGTGCTCCCCCATCCTGTTATGTGCTCCCCCATCCCGCTCCCCCATCCCGCTGTGTGCTCCCCCATCCTGCTCCCCCATCCCCCATCCTGTTATGTTCTCCCTCATCCTGTTATGTGCTTCCCCCATCCTGGTATATGCTCCCCCATCCTGTGCCCACCATCCTGGTATATGCTCTCCCATCCTGTTATATGCTCCCTCCTCCTGTTATGTGCATCCCCATCCTGCTCCCCCATCCTGTTATGTAATCCCCCTTCCTGCTCCTCCATCTTGTTATGTGCACCCCCATCCTGCTCCCCCATTCTGCTATGTGAACCCCCATCCTGCTCCCCCATCCTGTTATGTGCTCCCCCATTCTGCTCCCCCATCCTGTTGTGTGCTCCCCGATCCTGCTCCCCCATCCTGTTATGTGCACCCCTATCCTGCTCCTCCATCCTGTTATGTGCATCCCCATCCTGCTTCCCCATCCTGTTGTGTGCACCCCCATCATGCTCCCGCATCCTGTTATGTGCTCCCCCATCCCACTCCCCCATCCTGTTGTGTGCTCCCCCATCCTGCTCCCGCATCCTGTTATGTGCTCCCCATCCCGCTCCCCCATCCTGTTGTGTGTTCCCCCATCCTGCTCCCCCATCCTGTTATGTGCTCCCCGATCCTGCTCCCCATCCTGTTGTGTGCTCCCCCATCCTGTTATGTGCTCCCCCATCCCGCTCCCCCATCCCGCTGTGTGCTCCCCCATCCTGCTCCCCCATCCCCCATCCTGTTATGTGCTTCCCCCATCCTGTTATGTGCACCCCCATCCTGTTATGTTCTTCCTCATTCTGTTATGCGCTTCCCCTATCCTGGTATATGCTCCCCCATCCTGTGCCCCCCATCCTGGCATATGCTCCCCCATGCGGTTATGTGCTCCCCCATTCTGTTATGTGCATCCCCATCCTGCTCCCCCATCCTGATGTGTGCTCCCCCATCCTGCTCCCCCATCCTGTTATGTGCACCCCCATCCTGCTATGTACACCCCCATCCTGCTCCCCCATTCTGTTATGTGCTCCCCCATTCTGCTCCCCCATCCTGTTATGTGCACCCCTATCCTGCTCCCCAATCCCGCTATGTGCTCCCCCATCCTGCTCCCGCATCCTGTTATGTGCTCCCCATCCTGCTCCCCCATCCTGTTGTGTGCTCCCCCATCCTGCTCCCCCCATTCTGTTATGTGCTCCCCCATCCTGTTGTGTGCTCCCCCATCCTGTTATGTGCTCCCCCATCCTGCTGTGTGCTCCCCCAACCTGCTATGTGCATCCCCATCCTACTCCCCCATCCTGTTATGTGCTCCCCCATCCTGCTCCCCCATCCTGTTATGTGCACCCCCATCATGCTCCCGCATCCTGTTATGTGCTCCCCCATCCCGCTCCCCCATCCTGTTGTGTGCTCCCCCATCCTGCTCCCCCATCCTGTTATGTGCTCCCCCATCCTGCTCCCCCATCCTGCTCCCCCATCCTGTTATGTGCTCCCCCATCCTGCTCCCCCATCCTGTTATGTGCACCCCCATCATGTTCCCGCATCCTGTTATGTGCTCCCCCATCCCGCTCCCCCATCCTGCTCCCGCATCCTGTTATGTGCTCCCCATCCCCCTCCCCCATCCTGTTGTGTGCTCCCCCATCCTGCTCCCCCATCCTGCTGTGTGCTCCCCCATCCTGATATGTGCATCCCCATCCTGCTCCCCAATCCTGCTATGCGCTCCCCCATCCTGCTCCCCCATCCTGTTATGTGCACCCCCATCATGCTCCCGCATCCTGTTATGTGCTCCCCCATCCTTCTCCCCCATCCTGTTGTGTGCTCCCCCATCCTGCTCCCGCATCCTGTTATGTGCTCCCCATCCCGCTCCCCCATCCTGTTATGTGCTCCCCCATCCTGCTTCTCCATCCTGTTGTGTGCTCCACCACCCTGTTATGTGCTCCCCCATCCCGCTCCCCTATCCTGCTGTGTGCTCCCCATCCTGCTACCCCATCCCCCATCCTGTTATGTGCTTCCCCCATCCTGTTATGTGCACCCCCATCCTGTTATGTTCTCCCTCATCCTGTTATGTGCTTCCCCCATCCTGGTATATGCTCCCCCATCCTGTGCCCCCCATCCTGGTATATGCTCCCCCATGCTGTTATGTGCTCCCCCATCCTGTTATGTGCATCCCCATCCTGCTCCCCCATCCTGTTGTGTGCTCCCCCTTCCTGCTCTCCTATCCTGTTATGTGCACCCCATCCTGCTACCCCATCCTGCTATGTGCACCCCCATCCTGCTCCCCCATTCTGTTATGTGCTCCCCCATTCTGCTCCCCCATCCTGTTGTGTGCTCCCCCATCCTGCTCCCCCATCCTGTTATGTGCACCCTTATCCTGCTCCCCCATCCTGCTATGTGCACCCCCATCCTGCTCCCCCATCCTGTTATGTGCACCCCCATCATGTTCCCGAATCCTGTTATGTGCTCCCCCATCCCGCTCCCCCATCCTGTTGTGTGCTCCCCCATCCTGATATGTGCATCCCCACCCTGCTCCCCAATCCTGCTTTGTGCTCCCCCATCCTGCTCCCACATCCTGTTATGTGCTCCCCATCCCGCTCCCCCATCCTGTTGTGTGCATCCCCATCCTGTTATGTGCTCCCCCATCCTGCTCCCCCATCCTGTTATGTGCACCCCCATCCTTCTCCCCCATCCCCCATCCTGTTATGTGCTTCCCCCATCCTGTTATGTGCACCCCCATCCTGTTATGTTCTCCCTCATCCTGTTATGTGCTTCCCCCATCCTGGTATATGCTCCCCCATCCTGTGCCCCCCATCCTGGTATATGCTCCCCCATGCTGTTATGTGCTCCCCCATCCTGTTATGTGCATCCCCATCCTGCTCCCCCATCCTGTTGTGTGCTCCCCCTTCCTGCTCTCCTATCCTGTTATGTGCACCCCCATCCTGCTACCCCATCCTGCTATGTGCACCCCCATCCTGCTCCCCCATTCTGTTATGTGCTCCCCCTTTCTGCTCCCCCATCCTGTTGTGTGCTCCCCCATCCTGCTTCCCCATCCTGTTATGTGCACCCTTATCCTGCTCCCCCATCCTGCTATGTGCACCCCCATCCTGCTCCCCCATCCTGCTATGTGCACCCCCATCATGTTCCCGAATTCTGTTATGTGCTCCCCCATCCTGTTGTGTGCTCCCCCATCCTGCTCCCACATCCTGTTGTGTTCTCCCCCATCCTGCTCCCACATCCTGTTATGTGCTCCCCATCCTGCTCCCCCATCCTGTTGTGTGCATCCCCATCCTGTTATGTGCTCCCCCATCCTGCTCCCCCATCCTGTTATGTGCACCCCCATTCTGCTTCCCCATCCTGTTGTGTGCTCCCCCATCCCGCTCCCCCATCCTGCTGTGTGCTCCCCCATCCCCCATCCTGTTATGTGCTCTCCCATGCTGTTATGTGCTACCCCATCCTGTTATGTGCATCCCCATCCCACTCCCCCATCCAGTTGTGTGCTCCTCCATCCTGTTATGTGCACCCCCATCCTGCTCCCCATCCTGCTATGTGCACCCCCATCCTGCTCCCCCATTCTGTTATGTGCTCCCCCATTTTTCTCCCCCATCCTGGTCCCCCATCCTGTTATGTGCACCCCTATCCTGCTCCCCCATCCTGCTATGTGCACCCTCATCGTGCTCCCCCATCCTGTTATGTGCACCCCATCATGCTCCCGCATCCTGTTATGTGCTCCCCCATCCCTCTCCCCCATCCTGTTGTGTGCTCCCCCATCCTGCTCCCGCATCCTGTTATGTGCTCCCCATCCCGATCCGCCATCCTGTTGTGTGCTCCCCATCCAGCTCCCCCATCCTGTTATGTGCTCCCCCATCCTGTTGTGTGCTCTAGTGTTGAGCCACCCCCGTAGTGTTCGAGTTCGGTTCGGTTCGTCGAACACCCGTGTGTTCGCCGAACTGTTCGTCGAACTGTTCGTCGAACACCTTCGAACACCATTGAAACCAATGGCAGGCAAACAAAAACACATAGAAACACATAGAAAACACCTTCAAAGGTGTCCAAAAGCTGACAAACTGCTCAGAAGACACAACTAACACATGGAAAAGTGACAAGTACATATAGTCATGCGAAAAGAAAAGAGGTGGAGGAGTAAAAGGAGGGGGAGACACAGATATAGGCATGTCATGCCCTTCTAAAATCCAAAAAGTGAGAAGCCGACACGTTCAGTCCGCTCCTGCCCGTGCCACCTCCGTGTCGCCGGGTTTGTGCCAGAGCCGCGGTGAACCCTGACGGCCAGCCCCCCTCTCCCAATACTGGTGCCTGTCCGCTGGTGGGTCGAGCGAGCCCCCCTGTGGTGGAGGCAGCTCTAAGCTTTTTAATTTAAATTGTCTCTCTAATTTGAATGAATACACTTTAAATCCATTTACAAGGATCTATTGAAGGGCAAGTCTCATGCCAGCAGCCGTGTAATTCCAGCTCCAGTAGCGTCCACTAAAGCTGCTGCAGTTAAAAAGCTTTTATAAGGATCGAGCTCGGCTGTCCACCGCAAGGCATCCTACTTCCAGTCCCAGCCCCTATGCCTTGGGGTGCCTCCTGATGCTCTTCACTGAGTATCTCGTGGTCCCGAAGCATTTCCTTTGAAAAAATTAAGTGTCCAAACTACAGGTGGTGTAGCTTGCTTAACAGGCGGGATAATCCGCTGACTAGCAGACACTGCTACTAGGCACAAAGTATTTCCTGGGCTAGATGCAGTTAAAAATTTGTAATTAGATACTCTCGTTGGATGCTGAGAAAGCATTCCATAGAGTCTCCTGGCACGCCATATATGATTCTCTTAAAAAGCTTGGGGTAGGGGTCTAGGGGACCCTTTTATAGCCAAAATCACGGCCCTGTATCACAAAACGTCACCTAGGCTGAAGATAAATGGAACTGTAGCACCCTGAGGGCTCAGTTGCTACAGAGGTATTGCACCTCACCCAGAGGTGTGATATCTCACTCTCAGGTAAGGATGGAGTGTGGATCAGGACCCGACACCTGCATGCATTACACCACATTGCCGTGGGGCAGGGCGACCAATATGCCTCTGAGATGGGCACGACAGTCCCTGTCCCTGGCTGGAGTGGGGGGAGGGAACACTGAGGAAGGGGAACCCTGTAGTGCAGGAGCAGGGAGGAAGCAGTTCCTGGGTGCATTGAGAAGGGAGTATAAAAGGTGGGCACCATCTTAGTTCAGTGCAGAGAAGTCTGAGCAGAAGTGGCAGGGAGCAGGGGCTCTGCATGAGCTCTGCTCCGGAGGCGGGCCTAGTAACAGAGGCCCAGGCCTGGAAGAGGGAGAAGGAAGGAAGAGGAGCGGAGAAGGCTCCAGGAACGAGGAATGAAGGGATCCCAGGGGTGCGGACGGGCGAGTCGCCACCGCACGCCCGAATCCACCTGCGTGGAGGGGTCAGGCCAAAGGGGGAGACCGGTCCCCGAAACTAGTGGAGGCAGGAAACGACCCTCAGCTAGAAACCGGAGGCTGTGACATTTTATGTGGCGCAGCCCCTCGCTACACCCGCTAGGAAGGCACCACATAGGGTCAGGAAAACTGGCGCCAAGTTTACCAAGAGGAGGCCCGAGGCAGCCGGACAGAAGGGTTGGTAAGAAAGGCCAGACAAAGGACACACAAAGGGGGTCCTGTGAAGCGCTCCAAAGTTATCTGGGAGTTGTCTGAGCCCCTCACCTGGTGAGCACAGTACGACGTGGGCAGCCGTTACCTGCAGACGTGGTCTGGATAATAAGAACTGTGAGTAAAGGCCCTGGACTGCATCACTGACTCCGTGTCGTTACTGCTGCTGCCCTGCACCATCACCCCCATCCCCCCCATCCTCCGCATACACTGCCCTGAGGCTATACTACTCCTGGGGAGTTATGCTACGCTCTGCTGCACCCACAACACCAGCCTCAGCGGTCTGCCCTGCAGCGGCGGTTCACTCTGACCGCAATCCACGGGTAGCGTAGTCGGACATTTAAACATCAAAACCACATAAATAGTTCCGCCACTGGTTTGACCACCCTGAGCCACGGAACCGGGTCGCCGCCACGAAGACTACAACCACCAGCATCCACCAAAAAGGGTCCGGCTCCGGGTGTCCCAAGGCCCAGGGGGTGCATCAGAACATTTTCATCACCTTTCACAATCACCAATGGGACAAGGCAGGGATGTCCTCTGTCCCCTCTCTTATACATCCTACTGACGGAGCACCTGCTCTCATCAATTCGCCATAACCCCAATATTAGGTGGATTGAGGTGGGAGGCACCGAGTACAAGTGCTCTCTATTTGCTGATGATGTCCTAGTATATATCACTCAATCACATATATCCATCCATGCTGTTATGGCTGAAATAGATCACTTTGCTACATGGTCAAATTTTAAAATCAATGCAGCGAAGTCTGAGGCCCTCGATGTCTCCCTCCCCAAATCCATACAGGATTCCATCTAGTCCAACTTTCCCTTTGCCTGGCCCTCACAGGGTATCAAATACTTAGGAATTCCTATTCATAGAGACCTCTCCCATCTATGTTATCTTAATTTTGGGCCCTTTATTGAACAACTCCATACAGACCACGGTTGGCAAGTTAGAACTGTAAGATTCACTACGTGAACCACTGGTGTTTTGTGGAAAAGCACATGTACACTGTGTTCCAAATTATTATGCAAAAAGTGTTTAGGAGTGATAAGGGAAGAATTTGTTTGTTTGTCAGTTAAACTCATTGATGGTGATGTGTGTCAGGGCTCTTTATATCACTGTAAGCAATTGCAGACACCTGTGCTAATTAGTTTGGCAGGTGTGTCCAATGAAAGGCAAGACTACTTAAGAAGGCTGTCTCACATTATTAAGCAGCCTACATTTTCTGCCAAAATGGGAAAGAAAAAGGATGTGTCGGCTGCTGAGAAGCAACAAATTGTGGAGTGTTTAGGTCAAGGCATGACTACAATCAACATTGTGCGATGATCAGGATGAAGTGTCTTGGCAATCAAGAAGTATGTAGCTGATTCACAGTACACACGTGTGCGTGCTGATAAGGGCAAATTGAGGACTTTCCTACAGGCAATTACGTCAGGTTAAAAGAGCAGCGGCAAAAAAGCCTTGTCATAGCAGCAGACAAGTTTTTGAAGCTGCTGGTGCCTCCAACGTCCCCCGAACAACAAGATGCAGGGTCCTTCAGAGGTTTGCAGCTGTGCATACGCCATCCTGTCGACCTCCTCTATCCACTTCACACAAGCAGAAACGGCTCCAGTGGGCTAAACATTACATGAAGACTGATTTCAAAACTGTTTTGTTCACGGATGAGTGCCGTGCAGCGCTCGATGGTTCAGATGGATGGAGTGGAGGATGGCTGGTTGATGGACACCCCACGCAAACACGGCTACAGCGCCAACAAGGAGGAGGTGGAGTAATGTTTTGGGCTGGAATCATGGGGAGAGAGATTGTCGGCCCCTTTAGGATCCCTGAAGGCGCTAAAGATGAACTCCATAATGTATGTGGATTTTCTCAAACAGCACTTCCTGCCATGGTTCAAGAAGAAGAACCGTGTATTTCACAGCAAGATCATTTTTTTGCATGATAATGCACCATCTCATGCTGCACATAAAACATCTGCATCTCTGGCTGATATGGGCATAAAAGGGGACAAACTTATGGTGTGACCCCCATGCTCCCCTGACCTCTACCCCATTCAGAACCTCTGGAGCATCATCAAAAGGAGTGTCTATGATGGCGGGAGGCAGTTCACATCTAAGCAACAGCTCTGGGAGGGTATTCTGTCCTCATGCAAAACAATTGAAGCAGAAACCATCCAAAACCTGACAAATTCAATGGACGAGAGAGTTCAGAAGCTCCTTTCGAACAAGGGGTCCTATGTGAAAATGTAACATCACCTAGAATAAAGTTTTGAGTTGAAAACTGTTTGATTTCAGTTTCTAATAACCTGCTAATGCTTATAATTTCAAAAATGACAATTTTTTTGGTCTTTATTAAAATGAAAAGGTTGATCGAAAAGTTTGGGGGATCTAAGAGTGTGGCAACCCAGTAGTCATGATTACTTCGAATTCTGACAATATGAGGGTCATGTTGCAGGTAGTGCAGCAAGAAGGCACTTATGTGTCTTGCGCATCTCGGAGCCCCAAAATTATTTTCCGGGCTAGATGCAGCTAAAAATTATTATTAATTTTAAATCTGGTGGAGCTTAGTATAGATGGCCTAATAGGATCAGTGCTGCACACTGCTACAAAGCCCAAATTATTTTCCAGCCAAGATACAGATAAACATGATTAGTAATTTTAAATCTGGTGGAGCTTATTATAGATGGCCTAATAGAATCAGTGCTGCACACTGCTACAAAGCCCAAATTATTTTCCAGCCAAGATACAGATAAACATGATTAGTAATTTTAAATCTGGTGGAGCTTATTATAGATGGCCTAATAGAATCAGTGCTGCACACTGCTACAAAGCCCAAATTATTTTCCAGCCAAGATACAGATAAACATGATTAGTAATTTGAAAGCTTAAAACGGTTGGTAGGGTGATTTTAACCAATCATCAAGCTTTTACTCTCCCCAGGATGACACAGGGGTAGAAAAGTCGTTTCGGATCCATGATTTGTTCATCTTTATGAACGTGAGTCTGTCTACATTATCAGTGGAGAGCCGCGTGCGCTTATCTGTCAGCACACCACCAGCAAAGCTGAACACACGTTCAGACAGAACGCTGGCTGCGGGGCATGACAAGATCTCCAAGGCGTAAGTGGCTAGCTCCGGCCATTTATCCATATTGGAAGCCCAATAAGAGCAAGGGTCCAGTCATGGCTTCAATGTTTACTTGGAGATACTCCTGTACCATTGTCTCTAGGCGTTGACTATGTGTCAGACTTCTTGTCTCCTGTGGCCTTGCAAAGGATGGGCTAAAAAAGTGGTGAAATGATTCCGCAAAATTGATGTTACCAGCAGATACTGTGGTTCTGTTACGGTTTGAGTGCTGAACACTTGACGGTCCCACGGTTTGCAAGTTGGAACTGTGAGATTCACTACGTGCACCACTGGTGTTTTGTGGAAAAGCACATGTAAGATTCTGCAACAGTCTCTGCTGATACTCCTGCATGCGTGCATCCCTTTCTATGGCAGGAATAATTTCGGCAAATTTACTTTTGTACCGGGGATCTAACAGTGTGGCAACCCAGTAGTCAGGATTATTTCTAATTCTCACAATTCGAGGGTCATGTTGCAGGTAGTGCAGCAAGAAGGCACTCATGTGTGTTGCGCATCCAGGAGCACCAAGTCCCTGTTGTGTTGGTGGCGAGGTAACAATCATGCTTCCTTCCTCTGTCCTCTCCCCCCAACCTCGCACAACAGAAATGTGATCAAGGTCTCCCTCATCTGATGAGTCTTCCATCAGTTCGTCCTCCACTTCTTCCTGGGCTCCTGCACCTTCCTCACTAGTTTGGCTGCTACCATGCACCCTGGTAAAACCATCTCCCCCACCCTCACATGCCTGCCGCCTTGGTGCTGCCGACCGTCTGGACCTTGCAGATGTTAGCCCTTCCGCATACAACTCCTCCTCCTCTACTTCCTCCACCTCCTCTTGTGCTACCACCTGACTCCGAATTCTGTTTAACATGTGCTCCAGCATGTAAATCACCGGAATAGTCATGCTGATAATGGCATCGTCAGCACTAAACATCTTCGTCGCCATTTCAAAACTGTGCAGAAGGGTGCATAGGTCCCTGATCTGAGACCACTCCTCCAGCGTGATTTGCCCCACCTCTGGATCTCGTTGGCCCAGGCTATACGTCAGAACGTATTGCACCAGGGCTTGTCGGTGCTGCCACAGTCGCTGCAACATGTGCAGAGTTGAATTCCACCGGGTAGGCACATCGCATTTTAGCCGGTGAAGTGGCAGGCCCAACGACTTCTGTAGAGATGTAAGTCGCTGAGCTGCGGGATGCGAACGGCGGAAGTGAGCACACAGCGACCGTGCCCTCTGCAGAAGGCCATCTAGTCTGGGATAGTGGGCTAAAAATTGCTGGACAACCAGGTTCAACACGTGAGCCATACAAGGCACGTGTGTGACATTGCCCCGGCGAAGGGCCGCACCCAGGTTTGCAGCATTGTCGCACACGGCCTTCCCTGGTTTCAGGTCCAGTGGAGACAACCATTCATGAAATTGGTTCTCCAGAGCTGACCACAACTCCTCAGCTGTGTGACTCACATTTCCCAGACATTTCAAAGTAAAAACCCCCTGATGACGTTGAGCCCTACTGCCAGCATAGTAAGGAGGTGTGCAGGATCCCTTCTGCGCAGTTAGAAAGCTTGTGGCATGACCAGACAGGCTTTGGGTGCAGGTGGAAGACCGAGAGGAGGTTGAGGAGGCAGAAGCAGTGGAGGAACTTTGACATAAAGAGGATTGACGCACAACTCGTGGGGACGGCAAGACTTGGACAGCAGCCCCTTGTCCTGCTGTCACCATAGTTACCCAGTGCCCAGTCAGCTGTTATGTTCTGCTACCAGAGCTAAGGAAAGAGAGGAGATCTGTCCCTACGATAGAACTCAGCTTTATCCCTACGACGTAACAGGGGACCTGATCCTGCAATCAGACCTGCTAAAGTCCTAAGCTAGTCTGTACGGAGACCTATAGATGTGGGGAAGGAATCCCTACAAGTACTAAGGACTGGGAGGAAAATGGGACACCTCCTAACAGAAATAGTAGCAGACAGACAAACAAACAAAATATATAGAACACAGAGGTCCGTAGACCAAGCAAACTAACAGAGTTAGATACAGAGCACAGGCTAGCTAGAAAGTAGTTATACAATAAAGTCCAGCAAAGCCAGAAGGGCGGAGCAGGATTAAATAGGCCAACAAGGTCATGTGACCAGCAAAGGAAAAAACCTAAGAGCAAGGTTCTAACATCAGCGACATGTAACGCCCCTGTCCATGCCTACTCGTCCAAGTGTCTGTGGTGAAATGCACCCTGTCACACACAGAGTTTCTCAAAGAAGCGGTGATGTTGTGTGCGACATGCTGGTGGAGCGCAGGCACACCTTTCTTTGAGAAGTAGTGCCGACTGGGCATCTGGTACTGGGGCACTGCGACGGACATAAGGTCTCGAAAATCCTCTGTGTCCACCAGGCGGAAAGGCAGCATTTCTGTAGCCAAGAGCTTGCAGATGGTGAAATTCAACCTCTTAGCTTTCTCATGGCTAGGAGGAAATGGTCTTTTACTTGTCCACATCTGAGGGACCGAGGGCTGGCTATTGTGCTTAGACGGGGTTGATAAGGGTGTCCCCGGCAAACTGCCGGTCTGTGAGGAAGATGCAGGCGGACATGTTAGGTTGCCTTGATCCAAAGGTGGTGCTATCGATGTCGGACAGCGCTCAACACCAGCTGGTGTTACCACCTCCAAAGAAAATGATGACCTGCCAATCACGCTGGCTGTTGCGGGTAAAGAGGTGGCAGGTCTGCGCCCCAAAACAGGTGTGACTGCTGTCCCCCCATTCACAGAGGATGAAGAGGCCGCGGATGCACAAGATATGGCAGACGGTGGTTGGCCCGGCCGGCTAGGCCGCATTGTAGCACACTGAGCTTCCCACTGCAACTTATGCTTCATGTCCATGTGCCGGTTCATGCATGAAGTACTCAAACTATGTATTTTTTGGCCTCTACTTAGCTTTTGCTGACAAATGTTACAGATAACACGAGTTGGGTCATCTTTATCGATCTGAAAAAATGCCCAGGCTATGCAAGGCTTAGCACCCATGCGACCTGAAGAGCCACCACGACTTGTGGTGAGAGGCAGAGTTGTGTTTGAGGATGCAGTTGTTGACATGCTTCCAGTACTACGTCTCTGTCCAGGAAGGCGCAACCTGACCTCGTCGTCACTAGCATCTTCCTCCACCTCCTCTGCTGACCTCATCTCTTGGCTGACTGTGGGTTGACAGTAAGTGGGATCTCCAACCTCATCATCATCACCCTGTGCATTATCACACCCGTCGTCCTCAGAGCCAACCTGTTCCTGCCCTGACAAAAAACTAAAGTTGTCGCTCCAATCAGGTATTTGAGTCTCATCATCGTCTTCCTCATTGTCTCCACCAACAGGAGTTACAGTTTGGGAATGAGGGTCTACATTATGGTCAGAACCTTCTGCGTCTGGTCCTGGATCCGACTCATAAAGATTCTGGGCATCAGTGCAGATCATTTCCTCGTCTGGATTCACAGAAGCGCTGGAGTCGACCTCTGATTCCCAGGCTATAGTATGAGTAAACAGCTCTGCAGACTCAACCATCTGTTCTACCTCATACTCAGACGGGCAGCTGGAGATTTGGGAGCTGTGAGGAAGCAAGTGCGATTGGGGTGACACCTTTGAGGACTGGAGTATTTGTGATGTTGAAGTTGATGTGGAGGAGAGCCCACTTAAAGGAGCACTTGATATCCGTTGAAGCACCTGCTGTTTTTGTGCCTCATCTGGAATTTGTAGCGATTGGCGTGGCCGTAAGAAAGGGATCTTATCACATTGTCCGCTAAAAGAAGTAGACATTTTAGTTTGGCTGGAAGATGGTCTTTCTTCTGCAGATGTTACTGTTGCTTTAACACCTACCCCACGGACACAACCTTTTTTCCCCTTCCCAACACGCCTATTCCCCTTTCCACCAGCAGCAGGCCTTTTTCCACTCATTTTGGTGGTTAACTAATTCACAACTCTGGAGTTGTTTGCACAAAAAAACAATGGATGGGAACCGAGCAGAGCTGAGTGGCCAAACTGTGGTATTAGGCCAAAACTATTGGCTGGGTTAGATGCAGAAAAAAATTATATTCGATTTGCAACCTGATGGAGGTCAGTATAGATGGACTAATAGAACAAGTCCCACACACAGCTAGAAGCCCAAATATTTTTTCAGAGGTAGATGCAGAAAAAAAATATATTCAGTTTGCAACCTGATGGAGGTCAGTATAGATGGACTAATAGAGAAAGTCCCACACACTGCTAGAAGGCCAAATATTTTTTCAGAGCTAGATGCAGACAAAAAATTATTTTGAATTTGCAACCTGATGGAGGTCAGTATAGGTGGACTAATAGAACAAGTCCCACACACTGCTAGAAGGCCAAATATTTTTTCAGAGCTAGATGCAGAAAAAAATTATATTCAGTTTGCAACCTGATGGAGGTCAGTATAGATGGACTAATAGAACAAGTCCCACACACAGCTAGAAGCCCAAATATTTTTTCAGAGGTAGATGCAGAAAAAAATTATATTCAGTTTGCAACCTGATGGAGGTCTGTATAGATGGATTAATAGAACAAGTCCCACACACAGCTAGAAGCCCAATATTTTTTCAGAGGTAGATGCAGATAAAAATTATTTTTAATTTGCAACCTGATGGAGGTCAGTATAGATGGACTAATAGAGAAAGTCCCACACACTGCTAGAAGGCCAAATATTTTTTCAGAGCTAGATGCAGAAAAAAATTATATTCAGTTTGCAACCTGATGGAGGTCATTATAGATGGACTAATAGAACAAGTCCCACACACAGCTAGAAGCCCAAATATTTTTTCAGAGGTAGATGCAGATAAAAATTATTTTTAATTTGCAACCTGATGGAGGTCAGTATAGATGGACAAATAGAGAAAGTCCCACACACTGCTAGAAGGCCAAATATTTTTTCAGAGCTAGATGCAGATAAAAATTATTTTTAATTTGCAACCTGATGGAGGTCAGTATAGATGGACTGATAGAATAAGTCTCACACACAGCTAGAAGCCCAAATATTTTTTCAGAGGTAGATGCAGATAAAAATTATATTCAGTTTGCAACCTGATGGAGGTCAGTATAGATGGACTAATAGAACAAGTCCCACACACAGCTAAAAGCCCAATATTTTTTCAGAGGTAGATGCAGAAAAAAAAATATTTTTAATTTGCAACCTGATGGAGGTCAGTATAGATGGACTAATAGAACAAGTCCCACACACAGCTAAAAGCCCAATATTTTTTCAGAGGTAGATGCAGAAAAAAAATTATTTTTAATTTGCAACCTGATGGAGGTCTGTATAGATGGACTAATAGAGAAAGTCCCACACACTGCTAGAAGGCCAAATATTTTTTCAGAGCTAGATGCAGAAAAAAATTATATTCAGTTTGCAACCTGATGGAGGTCAGTATAGATGGACTAATAGAACAAGTCCCACACACAGCTAGAAGCCCAAATATTTTTTCAGAGGTAGATGCAGATAAAAATCATTTTTAATTTGCAACCTGATGGAGGTCAGTATAGATGGACTAATAGAGAAAGTCCCACACACTGCTAGAAGGCCAAATATTTTTTCAGAGCTAGATGCAGATAAAAATTATTTTTAATTTGCAACCTGATGGAGGTCAGTATAGATGGACTAATAGAGAAAGTCCCACACACTGCTAGAAGGCCAAATATTTTTTCAGAGCTAGATGCAGAAAAAAATTATATTCAGTTTGCAACCTGATGGAGGTCAGTATAGATGGACTAATAGAAGAAGTCCCACACACAGCTAGAAGCCCAAATATTTTTTCAGAGGTAGATGCAGATAAAAATTATTTTTAATTTGCAACCTGATGGAGGTCAGTATAGATGGACTAATAGAGAAAGTCCCACACACTGCTAGAAGGCCAAATATTTTTTCAAAGCTAGATGCAGATAAAAATTATTTTTAATTTGCAACCTGATGGAGGTCAGTATAGATGGACTAATAGAGAAAGTCCCACACACTGCTAGAAGGCCAAATATTTTTTCAGAGCTAGATGCAGATAAAAATTATTTTTAATTTGCAACCTGATGGAGGTCAGTATAGATGGACTAATAGAGAAAGTCCCACACACTGCTAGAAGGCCAAATATTTTTTCAGAGCTAGATGCAGAAAAAAATTATATTCAGTTTGCAACCTGATGGAGGTCAGTATAGATGGACTAATAGAACAAGTCCCACACACAGCTAGAAGCCCAAATATTTTTTCAGAGGTAGATGCAGATAAAAATTATTTTTAATTTGCAACCTGATGGAGGTCAGTATAGATGGACTAATAGAGAAAGTCCCACACACTGCTAGAAGGCCAAATATTTTTTCAAAGCTAGATGCAGATAAAAATTATTTTTAATTTGCAACCTGATGGAGGTCAGTATAGATGGACTAATAGAGAAAGTCCCACACACTGCTAGAAGGCCAAATATTTTTTCAGAGCTAGATGCAGAAAAAAATTATATTCAGTTTGCAACCTGATGGAGGTCTGTATAGATGGATTAATAGAACAAGTCCCACACACAGCTAGAAGCCCAATATTTTTTCAGAGGTAGATGCAGAAAAAAATATATTCAGTTTGCAACCTGATGGAGGTCTGTATAGATGGATTAATAGAACAAGTCCCACACACAGCTAGAAGCCCAATATTTTTTCAGAGGTAGATGCAGAAAAAAAATATATTCAGTTTGCAACCTGATGGAGGTCAGTATAGATGGACTAATAGAGAAAGTCCCACACACTGCTAGAAGGCCAAATATTTTTTCAGAGCTAGATGCAGAAAAAAATTATATTCAGTTTGCAACCTGATGAAGGTCAGTATAGATGGACTAATAGAACAAGTCCCACACACAGCTAGAAGCCCAAATATTTTTTCAGAGGTAGATGCAGATAAAAATTATTTTTAATTTGCAACCTGATGGAGGTCAGTATAGATGGACTAATAGAGAAAGTCCCACACACTGCTAGAAGGCCAAATATTTTTTCAGAGCTAGATGCAGATAAAAATTATTTTTAATTTGCAACCTGATGGAGGTCAGTATAGATGGACTAATAGAGAAAGTCCCACACACTGCTAGAAGGCCAAATATTTTTTCAGAGCTAGATGCAGAAAAAAATTATATTCAGTTTGCAACCTGATGGAGGTCAGTATAGATGGACTAATAGAACAAGTCCCACACACTGCTAGAAGCCCAAATATTTTTTCAGAGCTAGATGCAGAAAAAAATTATATTCAATTTGCAACCTGATGGAGGTCAGTATAGATGGACTAATAGAATGATGCTATGCCCAAAAGATTTTACTTCACTAGGTGCAGTAAAAAAATTGGTATTCTATACACAGGTGGTATATCTTGCAACACAGATAGGCTACTCCACTGACTAACACACTCTGCAATAGGCCAAAAGGATTAGCTTTGCTAGATTCAGCCAAATGCTGTGAAAAAAACTTGCACAGCACTGGCACAGACCTGCCTGGCAAAAACTGATAGGAACTGATGTAACCTAGTCCTGAAAAGGACTGCAATTACAATTAGTCTTTACTCCCACAATCTATCTATTTAAGAGCACAGACCTGCCTGATAAAAGTCGTAGGAAATGCTGTAACCTAGTCCTTAAAAGGACTGCAGTCACAACTATTCCCTACTCCCAAGCTATCTGTAGATTTGTGCGAAAATTGGCTTGAAATTAACAAGGTATAGCGCAAATGTAGCACCCCGAGGGTTCGGTTGCTACAGAGGTATTGCATCTCACCCAGATGTGCGATATCTCACTTCCAGGTAAGGATGGAGTGTGGCTCAGGACCCTAACACCCACATGCACTACACCACATTTCCGGGGGACAGCTCGACGGTGCTCCCATTAGTTATGCAGGCACGAGTGAGCATGTCCCTGGCTGGAGTGGGGGGAGGGAACACCTAGAGAAGGGAACCCGGTAGTGTGTGCGTGGGGGAAGTAGATCCTGGGTGCACTCTGTACAGGAGTATAAGAGGGGGGCACCATCTTAAATCAGGGAGAGTTCAGAGAGGAGAAGCCAGGGAGCAGAGCTGCTTTATGGGCTCTGCTCCACAGGCAGGCCCTGTCAGGAGGAGAAGCCAGGGAGCAGAGCTGCTTTATGGGCTCTGCTCCACAGGCAGGCCCTGTCAGGAGGCCTGAGTCTGGAGGAGGAAAGAAGGAGGAAGAGAAGCAGACTGAGCTCCAAGAAGGACAGAGGGGACCCCAGGGGTGTGGACCGGCTGGTAGCCACCACACGCCCGCCGCTACCCGAGTAGGGGGGTCAGGTCAAGAAGAAGGGAACCGGATCCCAAATTAGTGGAGGAGAGAAACTACCCTCAACTAAGAACCGGAGGCTGCAACATTACATGTGGAGCAGCCCCTCACCAAACCCGCTAGAAAGGAACCACATAGGACCTGGGAAACGCAGGCCAACGTTTGCCCACCAAGAAGGTCCGAGGCAGCTGGTCATAAGCGTGGTCACTAGTGGGGTTGAAGACCAGAGACAGGAGACATAAAGGGGGTCCTGCAGAGCACTCCAGAAAGACCTGGGGGTTAACCGAGCCCCTCACCTGGTGAGCACAGCGCGACACAGGCGGCCACCTCTGCAGCGGTGGCCTGGAGCAGTAACCGAGTAACCGTGAGTAAAGACCCTGAACTGCACCATCAGGACTCCGAGTTGTCTTTGCTGCGCTCGTGTACCACCATCACCCCCATCGTCCGCACAAGCTGCCCTGGGGCCATACCTCTCCCGTTGGGGGTTAAACCACCATTGCTGCACACATACCACCGGCCTCAGCGGACTGTTCTGCAGCGGCGGTCTTGCGACCGCAAATCAACGGGTGGCGTAGTCGACAGTCATCCAACATCTACTGCTAATATACCGCCACTTAGTCTGACTCCCTGGGCACGGACCGGATCACCGCCACGAGACTACAACCCTCAACAGATCCGGCTCCGGGTAAACTCCCGCGTGCGCAACGCTGCGCGACACAAGGCCCAGGGGCGCGTCAGCTTTTGGCGTAGTCGGCAGGATTTCGTGCCCGCAACCACCGGGTACTGCGTGCCTGAAAAAGAGACTTTTAAAAACTTACCTGTGGTGAAGATTCCCGCCATCCGGCGCCATCTTCAGCCTTCTTCCCGCCATCGGTGAAGATTCCCGCCATCCGGCGCCATCTTCAGCCTTCTTCCCGCCATCCGTGAAGATTCCCGCCATCCGGCGCCATCTTCTGCCTTCTTCCCGCCATCCGTGGAGTTTTCCCGCCGTTGGACGCCATCTTGAAGACGCCGCGCGGGAAGAAGAGGGGCGTGGACTCCGAAAGCGCGCGAGAACTGAAGCCCCGCCTCACGTCCGGACGTTGCGTAAGGTCCTGGAAGGAGCCCAGCAGACGCTGACATCACAGGAGCGCGACGGAAGGTCCTCAACCCTGACGATCCACTGCGGAGCCGCGGCCTATGGAAAAGGATCATCGCCAGGTAGGCCACGGTCCGCCAGGGGGGAAGAGGACACCAGGAACGGACAGCAAAATGGCGGACCGGCAGCAGACTAAGCTGCCCAGCATCGGCAGCGCCCCAGCCGTCGCGGGCCCCTCCAGCACCAGGAGAAGACGCGTGACGCAGGAGCGGTCGCGGGATCAGGTAAGAGGAGTCTCCCTGTCCCGGACGCTGCCAGCGTCAGCCTGCTCCCGGGCCCCCTGGTGGAGCCGCTGACCCCGGGCGCTGTAGACACCGATCTGCTCCAGCCCCCGCAACAAGCCCTGCGGCCGAGCCCTCCAGCCCTGGGCACTGCCACCACCAGCCCGCGCCCAGGCCCAAAGTCGCACCCTCTGACCCCGGGCGTCATTAACAGTACCACTCAGACCCCGAGTACCAAGAGGGCCCGGACGGGTCTGAACCTGAGAAAGAGAAAGGAGCGTGTGGAGCACACTGTTAATCGTAAACGGTAAAAGAGGAGATGTAAATAGTTACCCGACCGGGTATAAGGACTGTTGTGGGACTGTTTCCACTAAGAGTGTGGTCCCCGTTGGGACAGAAAAAGAACTGTTTCCCTTATCCCCTACCTGGCTGGGGACTGAGAACAGCCACCCCTTTTCCCTCTAACTGGCTGGGGACTGAGAACAGCCACCCCTTTTCCCTCTAACTGGCTGGGGACTGAGAACAGCCACCCCTACCTGGCCGAGGACTGAGAGCGGCCAACTCTTGTATATAGTTGCACTTCTTTAAGTGCCCCATATTGGTTGTATAACAAGCCTAAACTACCTCAGAAAAGTTTGCACCTTTAGGAAAATGGACACCTGGTTGCAGAATAAACTGTGACCTGTTATAAAGAGACTTCTTCGTGGATCTGCTGCTAGAAATGTTTTATATGAAAAGTTTATATGCTAGAAGGTGTTACTATGAAAAAGAGTTCCAGAACAGTACCTATGCACTTATATCGTTTAAGAGAGAGCCGTTCCCATAAAGGGAAACTGAATGTTGATATCTGTTATACTTGTTGGTTATGAAAAATTTGCATGTTCTAATGTATACCCTGTCTTTTGCTCAGTTCCAGCCCGCGGACGTGCTGGGTTTTGCCAGGGGGGAATGTAGCACCCCGAGGGTTCGGTTGCTACAGAGGTATTGCATCTCACCCAGATGTGCGATATCTCACTTCCAGGTAAGGATGGAGTGTGGCTCAGGACCCTAACACCCACATGCACTACACCACATTTCCGGGGGACAGCTCGACGGTGCTCCCATTAGTTATGCAGGCACGAGTGAGCATGTCCCTGGCTGGAGTGGGGGGAGGGAACACCTAGAGAAGGGAACCCGGTAGTGTGTGCGTGGGGGAAGTAGATCCTGGGTGCACTCTGTACAGGAGTATAAGAGGGGGGCACCATCTTAAATCAGGGAGAGTTCAGAGAGGAGAAGCCAGGGAGCAGAGCTGCTTTATGGGCTCTGCTCCACAGGCAGGCCCTGTCAGGAGGAGAAGCCAGGGAGCAGAGCTGCTTTATGGGCTCTGCTCCACAGGCAGGCCCTGTCAGGAGGCCTGAGTCTGGAGGAGGAAAGAAGGAGGAAGAGAAGCAGACTGAGCTCCAAGAAGGACAGAGGGGACCCCAGTGGTGTGGACCGGCTGGTAGCCACCACACGCCCGCCGCTACCCGAGTAGGGGGGTCAGGTCAAGAAGAAGGGAACCGGATCCCAAATTAGTGGAGGAGAGAAACTACCCTCAACTAAGAACCGGAGGCTGCGACATTACATGTGGAGCAGCCCCTCACCAAACCCGCTAGAAAGGAACCACATAGGACCTGGGAAACGCAGGCCAACGTTTGCCCACCAAGAAGGTCCGAGGCAGCTGGACATAAGCGTGGTCACTAGTGGGGTTGAAGACCAGAGACAGGAGACATAAAGGGGGTCCTGCAGAGCACTCCAGAAAGACCTGGGGGTTAACCGAGCCCCTCACCTGGTGAGCACAGCGCGACACAGGCGGCCACCTCTGCAGCGGTGGCCTGGAGCAGTAACCGAGTAACCGTGAGTAAAGACCCTGAACTGCACCATCAGGACTCCGAGTTGTCTTTGCTGCGCTCGTGTACCACCATCACCCCCATCGTCCGCACAAGCTGCCCTGGGGCCATACCTCTCCCGTTGGGGGTTAAACCACCATTGCTGCACACATACCACCGGCCTCAGCGGACTGTTCTGCAGCGGCGGTCTTGCGACCGCAAATCAACGGGTGGCGTAGTCGACAGTCATCCAACATCTACTGCTAATATACCGCCACTTAGTCTGACTCCCTGGGCACGGACCGGATCACCGCCACGAGACTACAACCCTCAACAGTTCCGGCTGCGGGTAAACTCCCGCGTGCGCAACGCTGCGCGACACAAGACCCAGGGGCGCGTCACACACAGCAACAGCGGTGTCGTCTAACACGCAGCTGCAGCAGTGAGAAAATGGTGGCGACGGGAAAATGGCTTGGTCTTATAGGGCAAGGACATGTGACATACACTGCCAATGACACATGCCCTTGCTTGTGTGAAAAACAGCAGTTCGCTCTGTGTGTGCGCTGCTGATAGGCTGACAGACTGCACCTCCCCACTGCAAATGCGGGAAAGAGAAAAAAAAATGGAGATCTTCATTATTCCTGCAGAGATCCATCCCCTGCCCCTCCCCCCACCCCGCTGTACACTCAAACTGCGTATTAACATTAATTTTCATCATTACTGAGAAAAAATCCAGTTATGATTTTGGTGCACGAACAGTTATCGAACATAACCTCGAACAGCCGAATTTTTCTCAAATCGTTCGTGTTCGCCGAACGGCTCGAACACCGCCCAAAACAGCTCGAATTTGAGATTGGCGAACAGTTCGAGTAGAACAACGCTCATCTCTAGTGTGCTCCCCCATCCTGTTATGTGCTCCCTCATCCCGCTCCCCCATCCTGCTGTGTGCTCCACCATCCTGCTATGTGCATCCCCATCCTGATCACCCATCCTGTTATGTGCTCCCCCATCCCACTCCCCCATCCTGTTGTGTGCTCCCCCATCCTGCTATGTGCACCCCCATCCTGCTCCCCCATCCTGCTCCCGCATCCTGTTATGTGCTCCCCCATCCTGCTCTCGCATCCTGTTATGTGCTCCCCCATCTCGCTCCCCCATCCTGTTGTGTGCTCCCCCATCCTGCTCCCCCATCCTATTGTGTGCTCCCCCATCCCTTTATGTGCTCTCCCATCCTGCTCCTCCATCCTGTTATGTGCTCCCCCATCCTGCTCCCCCATCCTGCTATGTGCACCCCCATCCTGCTCCCGCATCCTGTTATGTGCTCCCCCATCCTGTTATGTGCACCCCCATCCTACTCCCCCATCCTGTTGTGTGCTCCCCCATCCTGCTCCTCCATCCTGTTGTGTGCTCCCCCATCCTGTTATGTGCACCCCCATCCTACTCCCCCATCCTGTTGTGTGCTCCCCCATCCTGCTCCCCCATCCTGTCACGTGCTCTCCCATCCTGCTCCCCCATCCTGTTGTGTGCTCCCCCATCCTTTTATGTGCTCTCCCATCCTGCTCCCCCATCCTGTTATGTGCTCCCCCATCCTGCTATGTGCACCCCCATCCTGCTCCCCCATCATGTTATGTGCGCCCCCATCCTGCTCCCGCATCCTGTTATGTGCTCCCCCATCCTGCTCCCCCATCCTGTTGTGTGCTCCCCCATCCTGCTCCCCCATCATGTTGTGTGCACCCCCATCCTGCTATGTGCACCCCTTTCCTGCTCCCCCATCCTGTTTTGTGCTCCCCCAGCCTGCTCCCCCATCCTTTTGGGGGAGCAGGTGCCATTTTAGTGAAGACACATTTGCAGTGTATATAACAAAATGGCGCCGGAGTACGCGCATGCGCTTTCTTGCGCCTTTTTGTTGAAGACACTTGCAAAAGTGTCTTCACTAAAATGGCGCCGGACAGCGCGCTATGCGTATGCGCCGATTCTGACGCCGCACTCCTCCCCCGGCCTCCGGCCCGAACACAGGCGCCACGGCCACACTCCTCCCGGTCAGGTATGCACTTATGGCGTCACAGATTGCGGTATGTGTTCAGTGGCTATGCATACCGCGATCTCCGGCGCCATATACTCCTCTTACCTGTAACGGCTGGATGTGTTCTTTTGTCTGGAGCCAAACTACGCAGTCTATAGAGGCATATATGTGACAGATGGACACATCCAGCGTTATGTTATAGATTATTCCGATTGGTAAACGGCATAATGAGAAAAAAAATCAAAACCCCAGAATTAAGGTTTTTTTGGTTGCCACAACATTGCAATAAAATGCAATAACGGGCGATCAAAACATTATTTCTACCCCAAAATGGTATCAATAAAAATGTCAGCTCGACACGCAAAAAACAAGCCCTCACCCGGCCCCAGATCTCGGAAAATGTCGACTTTTTTTTTAACAAAACTTGGATTTTTTTTCATCACAAATTAAAAAGAACCTATGCATGTTTGGTATCTACGAACTCGTAATGACGTGGAAAATCATAATGGCAGGTCAGTTTTGGCATTTAGTAAACATGGTAAAAAAAATTAAAAAAATAAGTAAAAACAACTGCGGATTTTTTTCCACCGCACTTGGAATTGATTTCCTGTTTTCTAGTTCACGACATGGTAAAATCAATGATGTCATTCAAAAGTACAAGTTGTCCCGCAAACAATAAGCCTTCACATGGCCATATTGACAAAAAAATAAAAACGTTATGGCTCTGGGAAGAAGGGGAGCAAAAAACGAAAGCGCAAAAATGGAGAATGACCCGTGGTGGAGGGGTTAATAGAGTTTTTTGATATGACAGGTTCTCTTTAAATTCAGCTTGGCTTAAAAATCCTACAAAACACTTGTTTCCTTTTTTCTGCTCTGTTACGTAAGTAAAGCCTCTCATATATGGTTATGTTTTATCGTGTCTAGGTCATGTTTATAAGGAACGGTAGAAAATTGGGGTCAGTGCTAACTTAGATTTCTATTTTCCATTTCTGATGATGAAGGACAGAATATTTTGCAAACAAAAAAAAACATTTCAATGACAAATTCAGCTTCATTATTTAATATTGTAATTATTAGTGGGCGATTTGTGTAACTTCTGTTGTCTGCATTGGACTCTATTATAGGAAATCATGTTTCTTAACTCATTTTTTTTTGTTGAGACGAGTTATCAAGGTTCTTGTAAGGCCAAAGTTTTGAGCGCTATCTCGGAGTTGTGCAATGATGCCTGCAGACTTTTCTAGAAGTGATGCTGCAATGAGAGAAATGGAAAAAAGCGTCTCTGGACCAATGTGCCTATAAGGAGCAGGTCATGCATGTCAGGCTTATTTTTTTCACTGGTAGAGAAATTGAATTTAAGGAAGTGAGAAGGAAAAAAATCAATTGAAGTTCATCTGGTAAGAAGTGTGTGGAATAGTAGGACTAGAGGCTAATAATAAAACCAATATATTGTTCCACTAAAAAATATGGGGCCACTGGACAGCTGTAATGTAGGGTTGCAATAGATTGTATGCTTGTAAGCTTCAACAGAGTGAATCCCTGTCTGTCCACACCTCCATAATAGGAGATCTACAATGTAATATATAAAAAACATATGCGTAGAGGAAATATTTTAGGTCCTTTAGAGGGGTTATTCCAGAAGCTATTATTTCTTTCAAACTCCCTGTATCCCAATAAACTTTCTATTCTAACCCACCCATGCTTTTAGATACTAGTTCTTTTCTTACTCATCATTTTGACTCCAGGTCCTTCATAATTGTGCCTCTCAGCTTAGTGTTAAGTGAACAGTCCTTCAGTGCTGCCCATGTTTTTTCTGTAAAATACATTTCCTACCAGCATCCTGGTTCTTCTTCAGGCTCCCTGCATTCTTCTGTGCAAGTTTAATGTCCGTTACTCCTACAACTGCTTTGTGATCTTGTGGCTTTCTTTGCAGAGTTAACAGAAGAAGTAATAGTTATAGAAATAGTAGTTTATTTTTTTTATCAATATTTATTAAAGTGCTTGCCTGAGATTGAGACCAAAGTGTGCTGTCACTCTATGTAACTTCAGACTACTGAATCGTGACAGCATGCGCACCGCACACTGTCATGAGTTCCCGATAATCGCGGTGCAAGCAGGGCGTCACGTGTCATGAGACTTATCCAGCATCTCTCAATGTTCTATTGAGAGAAGCCGAACATGTCTTTTATTAACTTCTCGTACCTTTCCTTCTGCGTTCCAAGATGCAACAATCACACCTATCTGAAAGAAGCCATCCCTCGACCCAAACTCTACATCCAGCTATTGCCCCATATTGCTGCTCATATTCACCTCCAATCTCTTCAAACAGCATGTCCACATTAAACTTACCGCCAAAGCTAATAGACAATACTCTATACTCCTCCTTTGAGACCTGTCCTCTGCTTTCGGCACAGTCAAACACACCCTTCTACAATAGATCCTCTCTTCACTTGGCATCAAAGATCTAGCCCTATCCTGGATCTCCTCATACCTCTCCAACATTACATTTAGCGTCCCCCACTCCCACACTACTTCCTCATCCTGCCCATTCTCTGTCGGTGTCTTCAAGGCTCTGTCCTAGGGCTCCTACTCTTCTCAATCTATACCCTTGGCCTGGGACAACTTATAAAGCCCCATGGCTTCCAATATCATTTATACCCTGATAACACTTAGATTTACCTCTATGGCCCAGACGCCACCTCTAGGCTGTCCAGAATCTCAAAGTGTTTATCACCCATAGCCTTCTTCTCATAATGCTTCCTAAAGCTCAATGTGGACAAAACTGAACTCATCATCTTTCCTCCATCCCACTCTACTCCTCTACCCAATCTAGCTATCGCAATAAATTACATCACACTGGTACTGCTGTACCAGAAGTCCTCTGCCTCAGAGTAACCCTTGACTCTACCCTGTCCGTCAAACCGCACATCCAAGCTTTTACCTCCTCCTGCCACCTCCAACTCAAAAATGTTTCTAGAATCTGTCCTTTTCTAAAATGTTAGTGCAACTCTGCTTCCAAACTAATCCACCTCTATCCTCACTACTTCTCTGCTCCCCCCCCTACAAATCCCTTCTATGGCTTCCAACCCTCCCCTTCCTCAGGGAATCCAGCTCAAACTACTAACACTAACCTACAAAGCCATCCATAATCTGTCTCCTCATATATCTCCAAACTAATCTCTCGATATCTTCTCACACGTACTCTCCGGCCTTGCAAGATCTCCTTCTCTTCTCCACACTCATGCCTTCCTCACCCAATCGCCTCCAAGACTTCTCCCGAGTATCCCTCATCCTCTGGAATTCTGTGCCCCAACACGTCCGATTATCCTCCACATTCGAAACTTTCAGACTGAACTTGAAAACCCATCTTTTCAAGAAAGCTTACAGCTTGCAATGACCCCGCTGCCAAACACGTCTGAAAGGCAGTGTTCACACATTCTATAAGTGCTGTATATTTTTCGCAGCTTTTTATCTGAACATTTTCTGCAGATGTTTGTACCAAACTACGCATTAACAATCTTTTCTTGGTTTTGCTGCATTTTTTATGTGTTTTCCCTCTTATTGATGTGTTTTGATGCAGATTTGAAGCAGCGTTTTTAATGCTTTTTTATAGCGCAGAAAAGCTTTGATTCTGCACTTAAAAATGCAACTGTTTGGTTTTTTTTGCAACCTATAGAGCAAAAATGCACCAAAACCGCACAGTTTGACAGCGTGGGCATGAGTTTTCATTAAATAACATCCACTTTGCTTAAACAGTCAAAACATATCTTCTGAACAAAAAACACAACAGAAAAAAATGCAGTATTTACGCTACATGTGAACACGGACTGAATGTGCAAGCAAAGTGGATGTGATTTCATGAAGATTGCTGCCCACTGAGTGTCTAATGATACTGTTGAACTGTGCAGTTTTAGTGATCTTTTTTATTTGCTTCTATAAGTAGCCTAAAAAGATACCGTTACATTTTTAGGTGCATAATGAAAGCTTTTCTATACTAGAAAATAAAAAAGCATTAAAAAAGCTGCTTCACATATGGACACAAAATGCATCAAATAAGGGGGAAAAGGCATAAAAAATGCAGCAAAATTGTAATGAGAAGATTGTTATTGCGTAGTGTAATGCGGACACCTAAAGAAAACGTGCTGATAAAAAGTAGCAGAAATGATTGCAATATTTACACTACATGTGAACATGGCTTTAGTGTTACATTTTTATTAAAGTTTTTATTGGTTTAATAGAAAAAAATCAATCACACCACCTTTTTACGCCATTTACTGATATTGAGAAAATCCGTTCACTGCATTGTACGGGTTAAGATTACAGGTATACTAAATATGACTTTTATTTGCTGATATGTGGTGTTTTTCTTTATTGTACTTGTCTTTTTGGTAATTTTATAGGAACAAAAAAAAATCACTTGTATATAAAGATGCATCTCTATTTACCAAAAGTACATAAATAAAGGAGAATTTCCTGAACTTGAGTGTGCAGTGTATGCTTCATTACAGGCACATTGAACTGATAAATAGTACAATGTGCCTGTAATGACGTATACATTACACACTCAAGTTCAGTAAATTCTCTCTATTTAGTACTGCAGCTTATGTCTCAAAGATATTAATGCTTTCTCCATTGTCTCCAACTTGAGGCTGTGCTAAAATTTTGCAACTTTTTGCATTCTCACAATATTTTCACCCAGGTAACAAAGTGTGCGGAGCTGGGGCGGTGAGGTGGTGTGATTTGGAGTAGGATTTGTGGTAAGGTGCTCACAGAGGTGTACACCACTCTGTGGCTAGACCTCCAAATGCAAGACGACCCAGGAATCTCACAGAACTGGAAGAATTTTCCAAGGAAGAATGGATGAAAATCCCTCAAACAAGAGTTGAAAGACTCTTGGCTGGCTACAAAAAGCGTTTACAAGCTGTGATACTTTAAAAAAGGGGGTGCTACTAGGTACTAACCATGCAGGGTGCCCAAACTTTTGCATCTGCCCATGTTCCTTTTTGTAATTTTTAAAATGTGAAAAAATGACTAATATTTTTTTTGCCTAAAATACATAGGAAATGTGTCATCTTTAACATTAGGCCTTTTAGAGATCATTACATCTTCAACTTGCTTAACTGTTCACAATAACAGTAATTTTGACCAGGGGTTCCCAAACTTTTACATGCCACTGTAGGTGTTGCTTAACACAAAAATTTGCCACTGTGCCCGCAGCAGAAGTTTACAGATTTCCGTCAGACGCAGTGTTGTAATGGAGACCAAAACAACAATATGTACAAGGTATCAGTCTTGTGTGTGGATATCTACTTATATGTTTTTGATCTTTGCAAGGTCACCATGACAACACTTCAGAAATCAGAACAGGAATCTTTATCAGAACTTGACAGTTCTACTTCACAGGCCTTGCGTTTCCTTAAAGATGTGATATGTCTCCTTTAAGATGCCCTAGTAAATTAATTTTCCTGTACGTTCCCAGTGACTAGTAACACATTTTTTTATATGTTAGTGAATATTGTTTTCTGTATTTTGTAGTATATTCATTTTTTTCTCATTTCATTTTGCTGCCATGATTTTGTAGATTGCATTTTTTTTTACTAAGCATGAAGACAAGTATGCGCACACTATGTAATATCTAAAGTGGCCATTAAAGTCAAGATTCAAGGTCCCTTTTATAGTTTTAATGTCTCGCTCATGTAATATACATGCGGCAGCTACACATAGATGAAAACCATAAAGGTTATTTGCTGTGAATTTACATTCAACATAATGAGGCAGATTTATGAAACCCTCTAATATAAAAATTGTCTTTGTTGCCCATAACAACCAATCACAGCACATATTTCACTTTTCAAGAGCAGATTATGAAATAAAAGCTGTGTTGTGATTGGTTGCTACGGGTAAATCTGACTCCAGGCAGGTTGGGCTTCATAGGTGTACAAACATGGCAGACCATGTTACCAGTCGGTTACCATCACAACGCAATATGCACCCCAAAATCAAGTTGCAGGGTGGAGAGGGTAAAGGGGATGGTCAGTGGGCATTGGTAGGGGCACCTCTGCTTATTTCCAGCCTCTTAGATACTTCTGTCATTATTGACAGTGGCATCTGAGAGGATAAATTGTTCTCATCAGAGCTAGCAGCGATAGCAGCAATTAAACTCACGTGCTGGCTGTATAACACAGTCTGAATCTGTTCTTTATAGGGCAGGCTTAGCACCTGAACATACTCTGTACATGCAGTGCGCATATCTATCTATATCATAACGCTGTCCATCCTATTTACCTGACTTTGTCCACCCTGTCTGCATCTGATCCTGCCCATCCTACCGTACCTACACCTGAACCCATCCTGCCATAGCTACACCTAAACCCACCCTGCCTGTGCCTAGTCCTGTTCCTGATTCGTCTGAACCAGCACCTGTGTATCTGCACCTGTGATCCCGTACCTGTGGCCGTCCCGTGTTCCTGCACCTGTCTTGCCTGTGTCACGGGTGTATCAAGTGTGACAGATAGTCACTCTGGATCCTGCTGTAGAGGGTCACTGTGCTTGGCATTGCAGACGCCTCCTTGATCTTCTCATCTCTGTAGTGTAGTGATATCCTTCTTCCTTTAGGACCCAGCAGCGACCTCCACCTTCTGCTACTAATTGACTCACCCTTGCTTGGTAGTTAAAAACTCTCATTGCCTCTAGAGAGTTACCAGTGATGTTCCTCTGTTCATGCCTGGAGTAGTAGTAGTCAGCTAGTTTCTTCTTGGACTTACCTTGGAGGACAGTTGACGTTATCTCTCTGGTGCCTTCTCAAGCTAAATGTATCCCCTTTGTTTGTTTACCTTGTTGTCTATAGTTACAGTGGGGCCTGACTAGTGTTCACCCCGTTCCCTCTCTACCTAGGGCCTAGCTCTGGGGACATTCAGGGATTCGTTTTCATGCTTGGCGATAGGTGCAGAACCTATATAGGGACGATATGGTAGTCAGGGTAATATTAGATCTGCCTAGGGGTCTCCACTCCCTCTTTCCCTAGTTGTTGGGCTCCCTTCCCCTCTACCCGCTGTTGTACACTTGTTCCTTCCCTCACCTAGCGTGACAGCCTGTGCCTGAATTCCACAACTACCATGGGAAAAATAATTATTTCATACACTGCCGATTTTGTAAGTTTTCCCACCTACAAAGAATGGAAAGGTCTGTCATTTTTATCGTAGGTACACTCCAAAACAGAAAATCACATTGTATGATTTTATTGCATGAAATAAGTATTCGATCACCTACCAACCAGCAATAATTCTGTCTCTCACCGACCTGTTAGTTTTTCTTTAAGAAGCCCTCCTATTCTGCACTCATTACCTGTATTAATTGCAACTGTTTGAACTCGTTACCTGTATAAAAGACGTCTGTCCACACACTCAATCAATCACACTCCAACCTCTCTGAGGAATGTCAGGAATCAGCCCAGAACTACACGGGAGGAACTGGTCAATGACCTGAAGAGAGGTGGGACCACAGTCTCAAACATTAACGTTAGTAACACACTACACCGTCATGGATTAAGGTCCTACAGGGCACGCAAGGTCCCCCTGCTCACGCCAGCACATGTCCAGGCTCGTTTGAAGTTTGACAATGATGATCTGAATGATCTGGAGGAGGCATGAGAGAAAGTCATGTGGTCAGATGAGACAAAAATAGAACTTTTTGATATCAACTCCACTCGCCTTGTTTGGAGGAAGAAGAAGGATCAGTACAACCCCAAGAACACTATCCTAACCATGAAGCATGGTGGGGGAAACATCATATTTGGGGGTGCTTTTCTGCAAAGGGGTAATGTATTGCGAGATTTTGATTAACAAACTCCTTTCCTCAGTAAGAGCATTGAAGATGGGTCACAGCTGGGTCTTCCAGCATGACAATGACCCGAAAACACACAGCCAGGGCAACTAAGGAGTGATTCTGTAAGAAGCATTTCAAGGTCCTGGAGTAGCCTAGCCAGTCTCCAGGCCTGAACCCAATAGAAAATCTGTGGAGGGAGCAGAAACTCCATGTTGCTCAGCGACAGCCCCGAAACCTGAAAGATTTGGAGAAGATCTGTATGGAGGACTGGGCCAAAATCCCTGCTGCAGTGTATGTGTAGCACCCTGAGGATTCGGCTGCTACAGGGGTATTGCACCTCAAGCCAGAGGTGTGATATTCCACTCCCGGGTAAGGATGGAGTGTGGAACTGAGCTCAGTAGGCTGCATGCACTACACACATCCCATTTCCGGGGGACAGACCAATGGTACTCCCACTAGAGAAATGTGCAGGTACGACAGTGTCTGTCCCTGGCTGGAGTGGGAGGGGGGGTGGAACATCCCAGTAGTGTAGGGGCAGATAGGGGGAGCAGTCTGGGTAATGCTAGGAGCTCATTGGGTGCTGGTCACCTGAGCTCACACATAGAGGGAGTATATAAGGTGGGAACCATCTTAGAACAGGGTCTTTTGTAGAGGTTTGGTGAGCTCAGCCAGCTCCAAGGCCAAGAGAGTGAGAGAGAGGAGAAAAGAAGGACCCAGAGGGGGAGAAGAGGGAACTCCAAGAACCCCAAATTAGACCAGAGGGTGAAGAGTTGGCACAAGGGTACCGGATCCCAAGCTGGTGGAGGGCACTAATCCTTAGCCAGAGACCGGAGGTCGTGGGCAGGATCTGCCACGACCACCCACTAAATCCACCCGGAAGGCAAACCAAGAATAGGGTCAGGGAACCCAGAGACAAGGGTTTTACCAACAAGAGGTCCGAGGGAGCCGGACTTAGGTGGATCCCTGGTGGGGAAGGCCAGAGAGAAGGACAAGTCAGAAAGGGAGCTCAGGAACACGCTCCAGAATCACCTGGGGGTTGGCCGAGTCCAGGACCTGGTGGACGCAGCACGGCTCGGGCGGTCACTCAAGGCCGGAGTGACCAACACAAAAGCAGTAAGTAAAAACCCTGAACTGCACAGCCCGACTCTGAGTTTCATTACCATCCTCACTGCACCTCCACAACCACCATCCTCTGCAACTGACCCCCTGAGGCTATACCCCTCCCGTTGGGGGTTATACTACCTGAGCTGCACACACACCACCAGCCTCAGCGGACCCTGCTGCAGCGGCGGCCGTAGTGACCGCAAATCAACGGGTGGCGTAGTCGACACTAAAGAACATCCAGCAACATCTGTAGGACTGCCACACACTGAGCTTGACACCCTGGGCACGGACCGGGTCACCGCCACTCGGAGACTACAACCCCCATCTGATCCGGCTCCGGGTATCCCCCAAACAACACTGGCCCAGGGGGCGCGTCAACTTTGGCGTAGTCGGCAGGATAACGTGCCCGCAACAACCGGGTACTGCGTGCCTGAAGAGAAGTTCACCGTTACCTTAAAAAGAAGTCTCCCGCCGGTTCCGGAGGGTCCCCGCCAACGGACCCCATCACAGGTCGTTTCCCGCCGGTTGTCCGCCATTTGCAGCTTTTTCCCGCCATCCATGGAGTTTCCCGCCACTGGGAGACGATTCCCGCCATTTCCAAAGATTTCCCGCCTTGGAAGAGCGGACGCCATTATGGGCGTGCCAGAGGGTGGCAAGAGGCCACCTCCCATCGTGGGCCAGGTCGAAGAATGGCGCCAAAAGCGGAAACCGCGCCCACCAACAGAGACTGTGATGCTGGAAGTGTCCATCAGCGTGAGAGAACTGCCCCTGGAACTGACAATCACAAAGTTGCCCCGGGACCACCTTCAATGTGGGCGGAGACAGAACAAGAGAGCAAAGATGGGTGTCGCCTGGAGGAGTCTGGAGAGAGCGCACCCGGAGACAAGAAGTCTGGAGAGGAGTCCAGAGAAAGCCTACCCGGAGATGGAGGGAGAGACAGGCAGCACCGACCCAGTGGTCAGGAGCCTGCTACAAGCCACAACCCCACTAGGCCTAGTGGAGGTCCTGGCACAGCTCCCCCGAGACCGGGAGTGTGCACAGACTGCGCTGGAGGGCCTCGCACGGAGGATGGCCCAGGTGCAGTGAGAGACGTTGGCGGAGTGGAGCCGAGAGATGGCCCTGCAGGCAAGAACCCGTCAGCGGAGCACGCCACCCGAGACGAGGAGACAGACCGCCTCTGAGGATGGTGCAGGAGGACTCAAGGCCGGAGACGGCGCCGAGAAGGGAGCTGAACGAATGGAGGCAGGTAAAGGGGACGTCTCTACCCCGAGCCGGGAAACCGCGTGCCTGCCCCAGCTCCCCGTCGCAGAGCCCGAAATTCCCCCTGCCGTGCCCGTCGCTGCATCGTCACCGCCGCAGACTAGGCCTCAACCGGAAACCGCGGCCGCGACCCCTGTGACGTCACACGCCTCGACCCTGAGCGCGGCAAAGCAGGAAATACCATCGGCCTGGTCGCAAGGTCTAGTACCTCCGGGCGCCGCAATTCCAACAGCGCCCCCTACCTCCGCGGAGCCACCAGCCTGGTCGCAGGGCCGAGTAACCACGGGCGCCGCCGTTCTTACGGTGCCCTTTTCCTTTAGCGTGCCCCAAGCCTGGTCGCAAGGCCTGGTCAACCCGGGCGCCGCTACCACCACAGCGCCCATAACACCTAAAGTACCGCACCTGGGTGAGGACCTGTTCGCCCAGCATACGTGCCCGGATGGGCAGCCCTTTGTGTGGCCACCGGAGTTTCACCATCCCCGACTCCGGAAAGAAAGACCCCTAGATGAGCCCCTGATTCCGGTTCCGAAGCCCGTCAGGAGAACCCCGCTCCCGCTAGAAGAAGCTCAATTCGAGTGGGACCCCACCGGAGGAGATCTCATGGGGTTCACTCAAGAAACGCGGGCAGCCGCAGCAGAGCGAGTGGAGTGCTGCCGCCAGCAGTTGGCAGACTTCGAGCGAGAACGGAGAGAGAGGCGGGTCCGAGAGCAGCGGCTGCAAGAACAGAGCGCAGGGCAGAAGAGCCGGACCAGGAGGAACCCCCGTGCAGCTCATGGTCCCCGTACCACCGGGACTGTGATTAAATTCAACCTGCAGCATGGGTGGGGCTTCATAAGAGACCATCATACCCCCGGCGACGTCTTTGTAACCCGCAGAGACGTAGAAAGCCATCTGCCGGAGGGACACAGAGGTCGTGACCTGTATGTAGGGGACGAGGTCACCTTCACCCGGCACAAGTGTGCCAAAGGACCCTACGCCCTCCATGTACATCGCCTGACGGAGGAGGAGCTGCGGTGTGAGGAGGAGCAGGAGGACCCGGACGGGTCTGAAGATAAAGAAGGAGCAGGAGGACGCCGTCGTTAAAGTATGGTAAAGAGACTGTAAATAGTTACCCATCGGGGTACAGTGAACTGTTGCTGCTTTAAATATGTCCCCGTTGGGACAAGAGTGAACTGTTAACCCGTGTGTCCCTATTCCCATTACCTGGCCGAGGACTGAGTGCGGCCATATTCCCCCTGTATATAGTTGCGCTTTCTAAGGCGCCCTCTACTGGTTTTATAGGAAAACCGTGTTTCTAAAGGAGACTGTCGCACTTTTCCCGGTCACAAGTTGCACCGTGGCCGGAGGAGCAAGAGTGTTTACAAGGATGTTATTTATGAAAAGTTTTATATGAAAAGTTTTATTGCTGATAATATATGTGATGTTTTATATGTTTATGTTTATGAAAAAAAAAAATAGTATGTTTTGGATGTTTATTCTCTTACAGCCCGAGGACGTGCTGTGATTTACCAGGGGGGAATGTAGCACCCTGAGGATTCGGCTGCTACAGGGGTATTGCACCTCAAGCCAGAGGTGTGATATTCCACTCCCGGGTAAGGATGGAGTGTGGAACTGAGCTCAGTAGGCTGCATGCACTACACACATCCCATTTCCGGGGGACAGACCAATGGTATTCCCACTAGAGAAATGTGCAGGTACGACAGTGTCTGTCCCTGGCTGGAGTGGGAGGGGGGGTGGAACATCCCAGTAGTGTAGGGGCAGATAGGGGGAGCAGTCTGGGTAATGCTAGGAGCTCATTGGGTGCTGGTCACCTGAGCTCACACATAGAGGGAGTATATAAGGTGGGAACCATCTTAGAACAGGGTCTTTTGTAGAGGTTTGGTGAGCTCAGCCAGCTCCAAGGCCAAGAAAGTGAGAGAGAGGAGAAAAGAAGGACCCAGAGGGGGAGAAGAGGGAGCTCCAAGAACCCAAAATTAGACCAGAGGGTGAAGAGTTGGCATAAGGGTACCGGATCCCAAGCTGGTGGAGGGCACTAATCCTTAGCCAGAGACCGGAGGTCGTGGGCAGGATCTGCCACGACCACCCACTAAATCCACCCGGAAGGCAAACCAAGAATAGGGTCAGGGAACCCAGAGACAAGGGTTTTACCAACAAGAGGCCCGAGGGAGCCGGACTTAGGTGGATCCCTGGTGGGGAAGGCCAGAGAGAAGGACAAGTCAGAAAGGGAGCTCAGGAACACGCTCCAGAATCACCTGGGGGTTGGCCGAGTCCAGGACCTGGTGGACGCAGCACGGCTCGGGCGGTCACTCAAGGCCGGAGTGACCAACACAAAAGCAGTAAGTAAAAACCCTGAACTGCACAGCCCGACTCTGAGTTTCATTACCATCCTCACTGCACCTCCACAACCACCATCCTCTGCAACTGACCCCCTGAGGCTATACCCCTCCCGTTGGGGGTTATACTACCTGAGCTGCACACACACCACCAGCCTCAGCGGACCCTGCTGCAGCGGCGGCCGTAGTGACCGCAAATCAACGGGTGGCGTAGTCGACACTAAAGAACATCCAGCAACATCTGTAGGACTGCCACACACTGAGCTTGACACCCTGGGCACGGACCGGGTCACCGCCACTCGGAGACTACAACCCCCATCTGATCCGGCTCCGGGTATCCCCCAAACAACACTGGCCCAGGGGGCGCGTCATATGCAAACTTGGTCAATAACTACAGGACACGTCTGACCTCTGTAAATGCAAACAAAGGTTTCTGTACCAAATACTAAGTTCTGTTTTTCTATTGTATCAAATACTTATTTCATGCAATAAAATGCTAATTAAGTATTAGTGATGAGTGAGCATGCTCGTTTAACCTTTTCGCCGAGCATGCTCGGGTGCTTTCCGAGTATCTTCGGCGTGCTCGTATATTAAGTTCGAGTCCCTGAATCTGCATGATTTATTGCTATTTGTCAGCCTCAACACATGCAGGGATTGCCTTTTTGTTAGGGAATCCTCACATGTGATGAGGCTGACTAACACTCATAAATCATGCAGACACAGGGACTCAAACTTAATATACGAGCATGCTGAAGATACTCGGAAAGCAAACGAGAGTGCTCGGTGAAAGGGTTAAACGAGCATGCTTGCTCATCAATATTATGTAAAAATCATACAACGTGATTTTCTGTTTTTTAATTTTAGATTCTGTCTCTAACAGTTGAAGTGTACCTACGCTAAAAATTACAGACTACTCCATTCTTTGTAGGTGGGAAAATTTGCAAAATCGGCAGTGTATCAAATCCTTATTTTCCCCACTGTATCTACCAGTCGTAAGCCTCCTGCAAAGAGCATAACTATTGTACAGAGGCATAGGGGGCCATAGTTATTGTATGGGGGAGATAATTATTTTATGAAGACATTGAAAAGAAGCATGACCTGCTTGGGGGCACTATTATTATGTACTCCATGTCGAGTTAAAAGAGGTGCGCTGTTACCACTGGCGAAAATAGAGTCCTATGGGCACCTGTGCTAAATATGGATCTGGGCCCCCACAAGTATGATCTTCAGATATACGTGCCATTCTAATTCCCATTAAGACATACTGTATGTGTTCACCTCCACCTCCATTAAAAAAAGACTACAGAAAAAGTATAGAAATCCATGAGAAAACACATCAATATGATCATAATCAAAATTATACTTCTAAAGTCATACAGCTAATAAATAACAACCAAAAGAAAAGAGGTATGCTAATATGCAGTGATCACCCAATATAAGCAATACACCAATAGTTTACAAAAAATACACATGTACATTTTATTCATGTCAATACAAATAACAACGTCACAGATATGTCCAATTCAGTAAAACACAAGTAAAAATTATTATAGTGGAATTAAGCACTGATAGAGAGCCCACCTACTACAGAAACCATCCCAAAACATGATCACAATAAATCAAGTACATGATGAAAGCATATATAACTTAAACGCAGGCTGTCCCTGGTGATCAATATTCCCTAATACATAAATGGCTAATAGCCACCAATAGTGCCAGGAATCCACTGTAACTAAAGTGACCTGTGCACAATACAGTTATGGGGAATAAGGTATTGTATTATTATAACCTGATCCTATATTATTATATTGTTCAGGAATCCCAAATCAGCCCAAATAGACACATAACAATAGTCTGGCTAATCAATGCAAATAAAGAAAAGAACAATACCAAGAACCATGATAATAATAGCCCCATTCAAGCTGCTAGTGCGGGAAAGCCTAACAACGGGATGGTGTAGATGGGCACTCAGTACCCATCGCGTGTCGCCACACACGGTGGCTTCATCAGGGGTTTGTGAGACGTATACTGCGGCGTCATTATATACAGTTAAAATACATAGCCCAATTACCGGTAAAGCAGCTGATTTGAGTAGGACAACATGTATAAAAAGTATCATGGGATCAAAATACGCATTTGCCTAATAATTCTGCACACAGTGTATATATCAGGGGGAAAATTATCCCAGGAAAATACGCCCACAATGTTATATTGGGCCAAATTTTTATCAATTGAGACATATGAACATGCAATTGGTAACCCCCCATTACATATTTGTTAAAAATAAAAAAGCTCCTGAGGGACTGAACGGAGAGTTATTGTTCACAGGGTTTTATAAACAATTGTGAATTAACTGTGTTAATGCTCCTCTAATTATCCTTCCTGTAGGATTGGCTTTTTGGAGGCTCCTGAGGTTCTATCTGGAAATCTGGGAGGCTGACCTCGGCCCAATACATCAATGGGGTGCTGACCATGCATATGATGACACAGGGCCATCGGGGCGTTGTTGAGGGGGGGGAGTTAACCATAGCTGGGTATGTATATATATCTTTTGGCTTGTTATTAAAGGATCCCTGGTGATCAATAGTGCTACCT
This sequence comes from Phyllobates terribilis, assembly GCF_046119375.1. NCBI lineage: Eukaryota > Metazoa > Chordata > Amphibia > Anura > Dendrobatidae > Phyllobates > Phyllobates terribilis. The sequence continues at coordinate 96,619,980 of NW_027362770.1, forward strand.
AATATAGGGTTTTCCTTTATTGGACAGTAAGGGCATATTTAATGTCGTTCTAGCCCCCATTGCGTTTGGAGGAATGCACATATCTTCGTGTGGATCTCTTTGCTGTTAGCTTTGCATTAGGATGTGTTTACATTTTTGCCTAATGGGTTATATTTACAATACATAATGCACTGGGGGCCCTGGCGTGGAAAGTTGTGCCGTCCGTGGGCTTTGTCCCAATGGAACCTTGCACACATTGTGGTATACTTAGATGCATGTCGATTTAGATGTTTGGATGAAATGTATGTTTGTGAGTATATAGCAAGAAAAGAGGGTGAAAAAGGGAAAAAGTGTATAGGAGGTTGTCTGGCTTGACTAGATGTATTCTAATTTATCTACATAATTGCCAGCAATAGACTATGCCCTGTCACTGCGTTTTCATATTGTGGTATCTCCATTTTTAACAAATATGTAATGGAGTGTTACCAATTGCATGTTCATATGTCTCAATTGATAAAAATTTGGCCCAATATAACATTGTGGGCGTATTTTCCTGGGATAATCTTCTCCCTGATATACAGTACAGACCAAAAGTTTGGACACACCTACTCATTTAAAGATTTTTCTGTATTTTCATGACTTTGAAAATTGTACATTCACACTGAAGGCATCAAAACTATGAATTAACACATGTGGAATTATATACTTAACAAAAAAGTGTGAAACAACTGAAAATATGTCTTATATTCTAGGTTCTTCAAAGTAGCCACCTTTTGCTTTGATGACTGCTTTGCACACTCTTGGTATTCTCTTAATGAGCTTCAAGAGGTAGTCACCGGAAATGGTTTTCACTTCACAGGTGTGCCCTGTCAGGTTTAATAAGTGGGAATTCTCGCCTTATAAATGGGGTTGGGACCATCAGTTGTGTTGTGCAGAAGTCAGGTGGATACACAGCTGATAGTCCTACTAAATAGACTGTTAGAATTTGTATTATGGCAAGAAAAAAGCAGCTAAGTAAAGAAAAACGAGTGGCCATCATTACTTTAAGAAATGAAGGTCAGTCAGTCTGAAAAATTGGGCAAACTTTAAAGTGTCCCCAAGTGCATTTGCAAAAACCATCAAGTGCTACAAAGAAACTGGCTCACATAAGGACCACCCCAGGAAAGGAAGACCAAGAGTCACCTCTGCTTCTGAGGATAAGTTTATCCGAGTCACCAACCTCAGAAATCGCAGGTTAACAGCAGCTCAGATTAGAGACCAGGTCAATGCCACGCAGAGTTCTAGCAGCAGACACATCTCTACAACAACTGTTAAGAGAAGACTTTGTGCAGCAGGCCTTCAAGGTAAAATAGCTGCTAGGAAACCACTGCTAAGGACAGGCAACAAGCAGAAGAGACTTGTTTGGGCTAAAGAACACAAGAAATGGACATTAAACCAGTGGAAATCTGTGCTTTGGTCCGATGAGTCCAAATTTGAGATCTTTGGCTCCAACCACTGTGTCTTTGTGAGACGCAGAAAAGGTGAACGGATGGACTCTACATGCCTGGTTCCTACCGTGAAGCATGGAGGAGGAGGTGTGATAGTGTGGGGGTGCTTTGCTGGTGACACTGTTGAGGATTTATTCAAAATTGAAGGCATACTGATCCAGCATGGCTACCACAGCATCTTGCAGCGGCATGCTCTTCCATCCGGTTTGCGTTTAGTTGGACCATCATTTATTTTTCAACAGGACAATGACCCCAAACACACCTCCAGGCTGTGTAAGGGCTATTTGACCAAGAAGGAGAGTGATGGGGTGCTACGCCAGATGACCTGGCCTCCACAGTCACCAGACCTGAACCCAATCAAGATGGTTTGGAGTGAGCTGGACCGCAGAGTGAAGGCAAAAGGGCCAATAAGTGCTGAGCATCTCTGGGAAGTCCTTCAAGATTGTTGGAAGACCATTTCTGGTGATTACCTCTTAAACCTCATCAAGAGAATGCCAAGAGTGTGCAAAGCAGTCATCAAAGCAAAAGGTGGCTACTTTGAAGAACCTAGAATATAAGACATATTTTCAGTTGTTTCACACTTTTTTGTTAAGTATATAATTCCACATGTGTTAATTCATAGTTTTGATGCCTTCAGTGTGAATGTACAATTTTAATAGTCATGAAAATACAGAACAATCTTTAAATGAGAAGGTGTGTCCAAACTTTTGGTCTGTACTGTATATACATCATAATGGTTATTATGGCCGTTATTGTATCCTCTTCTGTCGGACCCTGGAATTCACCAACCATGAGAGTGGGCTAATTTGATGGTTCCTGAAGCTCTGTGGCCAAGGCTAGTGGGACGTGTAGTTTCATATAGAATACATTCTAGAGCATTATATCGGTTCCCATGGGTACTTTTTGTAGCGGATATGATGATGCTGCAAAATTTACATAATAAATGAAATTTGGAAGTGGACGGGGTACGATCGGTCATAATATGGCTGGTGAAGTATATGATGTGGTATCTGGGCATTTTTGCTCACTCTGTGCAGTTGACGCGGGTATACTGCCTTCAGCGTCGCGGTCTCCATGGTGAGGAAAGCGTCCTCTCCATTATACTGAGAGTGGCCATTTGCGCATGTGCGGTTTGGAGCATTTCCGAGTTAGAGGTTGCGCATCTGCTTCAGTCACACGCGGTCTCGGGCGGTCTCAAATCAGCTGCTTTACCGGTAATTGGGCTATGTATTTTAACTGTATATAATGACGCCGCAGTATATGTCTCACAAACCCCTGATGAAGCCACCGTGTGTGGCGACACGCGATGGGTACTGAGTGCCCATCTACACCATCCCGTTGTTAGGCTTTCCCGCACTAGCAGCTTGAATGGGGCTATTATTATCATGGTTCTTGGTATTGTTCTTTTCTTTATTTGCATTGATTAGCCAGACTATTGTTATGTGTCTGTTTGGGCTGATTTGGGATTCCTGAACAATATAATAATATAGGATCAGGTTATAATAATACAATACCTTATTCCCCATAACTGTATTGTGCACAGGTCACTTTAGTTACAGTGGATTCCTGGCACTATTGGTGGCTATTAGCCATTTATGTATTAGGGAATATTGATCACCAGGGACAGCCTGCGTTTAAGTTATATATGCTTTCATCATGTACTTGATTTATTGTGATCATGTTTTGGGATGGTTTCTGTAGTAGGTGGGCTCTCTATCAGTGCTTAATTCCACTATAATAATTTTTACTTGTGTTTTAATGAATTGGACATATCTGTGACGTTGTTATTTGTATTGACATGAATAAAATGTACATGTGTATTTTTTGTAAACTATTGGTGTATTGCTTATGACGCGCCCCTGGGCCTGTGTCGCGCTGCGTTGCGCACGCGGGAGCTTACCCGGAGCCGGATCTCTTGAGGGTTGTAGTCTCGTGGCGGTGACCCGGTCCGTGCCCAGGGAGTCAAACTGAGCGGCGATGTATCAGCGGTAGATGTTGGACGACTACGCCACCCGTTGAGTACAGCTAAGGAGCTGCTGCTGCAGGGCAGACCGCTGAGGCCGGTGGTAGGATTGTGCAGCGTGATAGTATAACCCCCAACGGGAGGGGTATGGCCTCAGGGCAGCCGACGTGGATGATGGGGGTAGCAGGAACCACTCGGAGACGGTACGGTGTAGTTCAGGGTCTTTACTGGAGACAAAGATAGACCCTCCCGGAGTACTGGCTAGCGATTGGGGCCTGGTCAGTCCTTGAGCAGATGGGATCTCCCCTGGCCAGGCGGAGTTGTAGGCCTCCCAAACTAACTGTACTCTTCTGGCTAACTTGCTAGAGGCGGGTATAAGTAGCCCACGTCCCTGAGTGTACCGTGTGGTGCTCACCCGTATGGCCGGTGACTCGGGGCCTTCTAGTAGCTTCCGCTCCACGACGGCGGTGCTGGTCCCATGCGTGTGACCGTGCCTTCGGGTTTCTTGGCCAGAGGACCTGGAATCCCCTGCCTGACGGATTCTGCTGCTGGGTAGGAGTTAGTCCCCACAGCCTCGGACTCCGGGTCCGGTAAGAAATCTTCTCAGTCAGGGCGAGCTCTGCAGCTGCCAGCCCCTGACTCCTTGTAACACTGCTCCCACAGAGCTCCTGATGTTCTGTTCCTATATCTGCTTCTTTTCTCTGTCTCTACTTCTTCTCTACTCACTCACCCTGCCTCAGCCCCAGTTTTATATAGGGGAAGTTCTTCCCCTCTCAGGACTGTGCAGGAGGTGTGGCATGCATAGGATTCCTGACCAAGAGACCTCCCACCTGCTCTCAGACGTAATATCTCTATCACTGTGGCAACCAGACCCCTGGGGTGTCACATTCCCCCCTAGTGAAATTTAGTACTCCGGGACTAAACATATTTTAGAAAAACATAACAAGATATAACAATAACAATACAATAAAGAAACACATAAAGGTGGTCACGGCATGTCCGTAACCGGGTGCAGTCTTTGAAGAAAGCAAGGTGTCCATTTCACCAAAACAGGGAGACGTAACCAGGTAGGGGTCTGTCCTGCCCCGAGTCCTTAACAGTCTTTAGTCCGTCCTGGGTTACGCTCCAACTATGTACACAGGATTCCCGGTAAATCCACCAAAGACTCCTATAAACAACTAGAAACACATAATTATACACAAGCAACAAGAAAAACAGGTAACCACAAATAAAACAATTTATACACTTCAAATCCTCCAACGTGCGGGTAACTGGCCTCTAGTGGCCCTAGTGGACCTACGGAGCTGACTGTCTGGCCCTGAACTACAGGGTGTAGGAGCTGTCAAGGGTAAATTGGGCAGCTGTCTATGGGCCCTTTGGCTCACTAGGGATATGGCAGGCTCACTGCAAGCAGAGGGTTGATCCTCCTGATCTGCTGGTGTGGGGTCTTCTGCCTCCTGGACCGGCTGTTCTTCCAGCTCTACCTGTTGCTCCGTAGGTGCTTGGGATGCTGGTTGGAGGAAGGTGAGTACGGGTACCACAACTGCACCATTGACTTGAGTCCAAGACCGAGGGAAGTCTCCGAGCACAGTACTAACCATATCTTCCCTTTCCTCTACGGGTCGATGGTCTTCTTGTTCCTCTTCAGGGTTCCGTAGCTGTTCAGGACACTTCTTCAGGTGTTCCCGGGATACAATGGCTGTGGTCTCCCCTCCGTCTTTACTGATGGTACAGACCTTCGGGTTCTCGTGGCTTGAGGGCAGTACGGTGTACGGGTCCTTCTCCCACTGGTCGTCCAACTTGTGGAGCCGTCTTTTCCTCTTCAAGACCTGCTCTCCGGGCACCAGGGGAACAGCGGGAGCATACTGGTTGTAAGTTTTCTCTTGTCTCTCCCTAGCCTGACAGAGACTTCGCTCCACGCTCTCCTGTACTTTCCGGTACTGCTGCTGCCTCTCTGTGTCCCAGTCTGCTTCTGGTGAAGTGTCCTCGGGTGTCAGGACTCCCATTTCCAGGTCAACAGGTAACTTACCAGGTCTCGCCCTCATTAGGTAAGCCGGGGTACAGTTGGTGGAACCTACAGGGATGTGGTTGTATAGGTCCACCAGATCGGGCAGCTTCTCAGGCCACAGACTGCGTTCTTCCAGGGGCAACGTTTTCAGAAGATCCATTACCACCTGGTTCATTTTCTCACAAAGTCCATTAGTTTGCGGATGATAGGGTGTCGTCCTTATCTTCCGGCAGCCATACAGATTGCAGAATTCCTGGAAGACCTCCGCTTCAAAGGCAGGTCCCTGGTCCGTCAGCACTTGGTCCGGGTACCCGTGTGGACGGCAGAAGTGCTGCTGGAAGGCTCTAGCTGCTGTTTGAGCCGTTAAGTCCTTGACGGGGACGACAACCAAGAACCGGGAGTAATGATCCACGATGGTTAACGCGTAGACGTAGCCACTTCTGCTTGGGGTCAGTTTTACATGATCCAAGGCTACCAGTTCCAACGGCTGCCGGGTGACGATGGACTGCAGGGGAGTCTTCTGGCTGGCACGGTCCTTCCTCCTCAGGTTGCACGGGCCACAGTCTCTGCACCACCTCTCGATGGTTCCCCTCATGCCTACCCAATGGAACCGCCCGCGCAGCAGGAACTCCAGCTTCTTCCATCCGAAATGCCCAGCTCCATCGTGGTATGCCTCCATCACCATGGCTGCGTCTCGTCGTGGCACCACTACTTGCCAGATTAGTTCATGCGTCCGGGAGTTAACCATCCTGCGGCACAACTTCCCCTTGTAAAGGAACAGTCTACTCTTTTCTGCCCACAGTTGCTTGGCTTCCTCCGGAGCGTCTGGGTCAAGGCGAGCCTCTGGCCGAGTCAGCATCTCCTTCACCAGCCGGACGGCAGGGTCACTGTCTTGCGTTTCCGCCCAGTTGTAGTGAGGTAAGGGGTTAAGCGTAGCGCCTTGCTTACTCCTTACCCGATGGGAATACTGGATAGTCCCATGACGGTGAAACGCGGGGAGTTCGACTTCTTCCAGTCCCTCTGGATCTTCTCCTACGTCCGGTAGGTTTGGCATCCTGGACAGGGCGTCCGCGTTGGTATTGGAGCGTCCTGCCCGGTATTTGATGGTGAACTCGTAGTTGGACAGGCGGGCCATCCATCTCTGCTCTAGGGCACCGAGTCTTGCCGTGTCCAGGTGTGTCAACGGGTTGTTATCCGTGTACACGACGAACCGGGAAGAAGCGAGGTAGTGCTTAAAGCGTTCGGTGACTGCCCACACCACTGCCAGGAACTCTAGCTTAAATGAGCTGTAATTCTCAGGGTTTCTTTCGGTGGGTCGCAGTTTTCGGCTGGCGTAAGCGATTACTCGCTCCTTTCCCTGCTGGATCTGGGAGAACACGGCTCCTAGCCCGATGTTACTTGCGTCGGTGTAGAGGATAAAGGGCTGGCTGTAATCCGGGTACGCCAGGATTTCATCCCCCGTGAGGGCCATCTTCAGCTGGCGGAAGGACTCTTCTTCCAACTTCTCCCATCTGAAGGGCGGCTTCTGGTTCTTGGCCTTCCGGGACTGGCCTATCAGGAGGTCCTGCATAGGAGCTGCCTTTTTGGTGAAACCGGGGATGAACCTGCGGTAGTAGCCTACCAACCCGAGGAACTGCCGCACTTCCTTTACACTGGAGGGACTTGGCCATTCCTTAATTGCGGTGATCTTATCAGGGTCGGGAGCCACTCCGTCAGCGCTCACCACGTGTCCCAGGTACTGCACCTTTGGTTTCAGGAGGTGACACTTGGAGGGTTTCACCTTTAGGCCGTAGCTTGCCAGAGCTTCGAACACTTCCGCCAGGTGTTTCAGGTGGTCCTCATAAGTCTTAGAATATACGATGACATCGTCCAGGTACAACAGGACCGTCTCGAAGTTTCTGTGGCCCAGACAGCACTCCATTAATCGTTGGAAGGTTCCTGGTGCGTTGCAGAGTCCGAACGGCATACAGGTAAGCTCGCTAAGTCCCATCGGGGTGGTGAATGCGGTCTTCTCCCGGTCCGCCTCTGCTACAGGAACCTGCCAGTACCCACTAGTGAGATCCAAGGTAGAGAAGAAGTTAGCAGATCTTAAAGCAGCCAAAGACTCCTCTATCCTTGGTAAGGGGTACGCATCCTTGTGTGTGATACTGTTGATTTTCCGGTAATCTACACACATCCTCATGGTGTTGTCTTTCTTTTTGACTAAGACTAGTGGAGCTGCCCAGGGGCTACAGCTATCCCTGATCACCCCAGCCTCCTTCATGTCTCTAAGCATCCCCTTGGCGTGTTGGTAGTGTGCAGGGGGTACGGGTCGATACCTCTCTTTTATGGGAGGATGGTCTCCCGTGGGGATGTGGTGTTCTACCCCCTTGACTCGCCCGAAGTCTAACGGGTGTTTACTAAACACTCTCTCGTACTCTTGAACCACCCGATAGACTCCCTGTTTCTGGTGTGAGGGAGTGGAGTCAGTACCCAAATGTAGTTGCTGACACCAGTCCTCCATTGTTTTCTTAGAGCCGTTACCTTCCTCCGGGTGAGATGGAGGCAAGGGTTCCACAGATTGTATAGCATTTTGGTTAATGGTATATAATTTGGCTAGCGTGGCATACCGGGGCAGGTACACTTCCCTCTTCCCGATATTGATTATGCGAATGGGCACCCTCCCATGGCGTACATTAACCACCCCCCGTGCTGTCAAGATGGTGGGCCTACTGTCCGAGTAAACTGGTTCTACCATTGCCTGGTAATCTCTACCTCTTAGACCAATAGCTGCCCGGCACCAAATCATCATTTCACTTTTTGGGGGCATGGCAATAGGGAAAGGGTCACACATTCTCACGCTACCAATCTCACCGCCGGAGAGTTCCACCTGTTGCCGTCGCATCAGTGCCCGGATCTCTTTTTGGAGCACTCGCTGCTCGCCGGAGCTGGCGTTCTTGGCAACCTGCTGTAAAAGGAAAATCACCTCTGCAAGACAATTTTCAATTACATTAGTTCCTAGAGTTATCTTTGGGTGACTCTCGTGTTTGTCAATGTCTACAATGATCAGTCCCTGTGCTGCCAGTTCGACTCTACCGATTTTAATGGTCACCTCTTTAAATCCAATCTGTGGCACGGGCTGACCATTGCTGGCGATGATACTCAAGTCGTCGTCAGGGTAGCGGGTGATATCCGAGTCATTCCAGTACTGCTTGAAGAGCACGTACGGGATGGTGGTGACCTGTGACCCGGTGTCCAGTAGGGCACTCATAGGAATGCCATCCAGTACCACGGGTAAGACTGGACGTCCTCCCACATATTTGTCGCGCCAGTTCGATGGGCCTGGTGATCTTTTTCCTGGGGGTTGGCCCTCTACCCCAGGTTGTGCCAGTTTAAAGGACAGTACCTTGCCATATGTCCGGGTTGATTGCAGCGGCGGCAGATGGGTCGTCCGTCCTCATTGTATCGGTCGCTGGGTCTCCCTCTGGCCGGTGGGGTCCTCCTTGGTCGACGCCACGGGATGTCCTCCGGTCCGGATGCCAGCTGGATCTTCCCTGGAGTGGAAACCTGTAAAGACTGCACAGTTCGGGTTAGCGCAGCAACGCTTTTAGCTAGCTCTTGGACCTGATGGTGCAGGTCTGGAGCCGGGTCATTGTTCAAAGCCTGCGCATCAGCTCCCACAGGCCCTGCCGACAAGGGTGCCGCCTCCTGGTGGTAAGTGGTAGTGGGGCGTCTGTGGGTCACAACGCCACCTGGTGCCGGTTCTCGGAGCACCCGGATGGCTCTGTCCTTGTACTGTGCAAATCCCAGATGAGGGTCCTGTAAGGCCATTGCCCGCAACTGGGTTCGGTGGGCATTGCAATATAAACCCTCTATAAATTGTTCAGTCAACAGCCTGTCCTCGTCTCCCACGCCGTCAGGGTCGGTCTGCTTAATGGCTCTCAGGGCCTCTTGTAGGTTCAGGGCATAGTCCCTTATACTCTCGTATGCTCGCTGCTTGCACCCGTAGAATCTAAGCTTGATCTCGGCTGAGGTGCGGGTATCAAAGGTGTCCCTCAGCCGGGTTAGTATCCCTGCGACAGTCCTCCCCCCAGGTGGCCAGGACTTTACCTCCCCTCGGGCTGCCCCAGTTAATTGGGCCACCAGGATGCTCACTTTTTGCTCTTCTGTGAGGGGGTACACCTGGAAGAGGCTATCCAGCTTTTCTCTAAAGTCATGCAGGGTATGTGACTCCCCTGAGTACTGGGGTAGCCAGGCCGCTCCCGAGATATAGGGCATGGTGAAAGGCATGACTGCAGCAGCGGTGGCGCTGGCGGGGGTTGAGGCAGTGAAGCTCTCCTCCGTATCCGACATCCTCCTCCTCCCTAGTGGACCGTGGCCTACCTTGCGATGATCCTCTTCCGTAGGCCGCGGCTCCGCAGTAGATCGTCAGGGTTGAGGACCTTCCGTCGCGCTCCTGTGACGTCAGAGTCTGCTGGGCTCCTTCCAGGACCTTACGCGACGTCTGGACGTGAGGCGGAGCTTCAGTTCTCGCGCGCTTTCGGAATCCACGCCCCTCTTCTTCCCGCGCGACGTCTTCAAGATGGCGTCCAACGGCGGGAAAACTCCACGGAAGGCGGGAAGAAGGCTGAAGATGGCGCCGGATGGCGGGAATCTTCACCACAGGTAAGTTTGAACAGTCTTTTTCAGGCACGCAGTACCCGGTGGTTGCGGGCACGAAATCCTGCCGACTACACCAAAAGTTGACGCGCCCCTGGGCCTGTGTCGCGCTGCGTTGCGCACGCGGGAGCTTACCCGGAGCCGGATCTCTTGAGGGTTGTAGTCTCGTGGCGGTGACCCGGTCCGTGCCCAGGGAGTCAAACTGAGCGGCGATGTATCAGCGGTAGATGTTGGACGACTACGCCACCCGTTGAGTACAGCTAAGGAGCTGCTGCTGCAGGGCAGACCGCTGAGGCCGGTGGTAGGATTGTGCAGCGTGATAGTATAACCCCCAACGGGAGGGGTATGGCCTCAGGGCAGCCGACGTGGATGATGGGGGTAGCAGGAACCACTCGGAGACGGTACGGTGTAGTTCAGGGTCTTTACTGGAGACAAAGATAGACCCTCCCGGAGTACTGGCTAGCGATTGGGGCCTGGTCAGTCCTTGAGCAGATGGGATCTCCCCTGGCCAGGCGGAGTTGTAGGCCTCCCAAACTAACTGTACTCTTCTGGCTACCTTGCTAGAGGCGGGTATAAGTAGCCCACGTCCCTGAGTGTACCGTGTGGTGCTCACCCGTATGGCCGGTGACTCGGGGCCTTCTAGTAGCTTCCGCTCCACGACGGCGGTGCTGGTCCCATGCGTGTGACCGTGCCTTCGGGTTTCTTGGCCAGAGGACCTGGAATCCCCTGCCTGACGGATTCTGCTGCTGGGTAGGAGTTAGTCCCCACAGCCTCGGACTCCGGGTCCGGTAAGAAATCTTCTCAGTCAGGGCGAGCTCTGCAGCTGCCAGCCCCTGACTCCTTGTAACACTGCTCCCACAGAGCTCCTGATGTTCTGTTCCTATATCTGCTTCTTTTCTCTGTCTCTACTTCTTCTCTACTCACTCACCCTGCCTCAGCCCCAGTTTTATATAGGGGAAGTTCTTCCCCTCTCAGGACTGTGCAGGAGGTGTGGCATGCATAGGATTCCTGACCAAGAGACCTCCCACCTGCTCTCAGATGTAATATCTCTATCACTGTGGCAACCAGACCCCTGGGGTGTCACACTTATATTGGGTGATCACTGCATATTAGCATACCTCTTTTCTTTTGGTTACTGGTTATATGGAGCTGGTATGTTGCATGTTGATCCCAAATAGATAGGATGGTCCCTCCATAGCTTGTACTTTGTTAATAAATAACAAATGTAGCCATATTTTTACTGAACGAGTCCGCTATACCAGAACTAAGATATCAATAAACCACATGACGGGGATAAATATGGCCACACAATGACCATATATCATCACCTCCTAATGTCTGAATATGACCAGCATCCTGTTACTGAACAAAATCCACTATAACAAGACTAATATGCCCACAATATCACATACAAGAGATAAATACCACCACATCATGACCAGACTGCTACCAACACATAGTAACTGAAAAATGCTACCATTACCATCACTGACATTATACCCAGGAGCTCTGTAGATCACATAATGGTAAATCCAGTGACTTACCGGTAACGCATCCAACTGAAGTTCTTCATTTTCGCTTTTCTTCTTTATCCAGAGCTGACCGTTATGTCTTCTTCCAGCCAGGACTCATCGCTATAGAAAGTAACACACATACATCTATGACTAATCACTATTACAGCACCCGGCACACTTTTTTCCCAACTTCTTTACTGTGCAAGATGAACAGAGTACTGCCCTGGTGTCCGGCACAATAAAAGTACTGGCCTTTTGTTCCCCTCTTAGTAACAGAATTTGCAAAAATGAAATCTGTACCCCCATACAGTATTTATGCTTATGTCTAGTGATGAGCGCAAGTGCTCCCGTTACACGAGTTTGCCTAGGGTGCTTCGGGCATGCACTGAGTAGTGAGATGTTCGTGTCCCTGCGGCTGCATGTTTTGCAGCTGTTATTCAGCCACAAAACATGCAGGTATTGCCTGACAAACATGGGCAATCCCCGCATGTTTCGTGTCTGTCTAAGAGCCGCGAAACATATGGCCCCGGCATGTGAACATCTCCCTTGAGCATCAGTGAACCCACGAGCACCTTCGGCAAGTTCAAGTAACGAGTACTTGCGCTCATCACTACTTAAGTCCCCTCTTGTGGCCTGGCGCAATACTAAAATTCCTTTTTGTGGCCCCATTCAGTAGTAATGTCTGTCTTTGTGCTAAAATACAGCAATGCCCCCTCACTAATGACAACAATTGAGTAGTAATGTACATTTCTGCCCCAGAAAGAAATAGCGTCCACCTTTTATGCCTTGATACAGTTGGAACATTCCAAATTGTAGCTCCATAAATTAATAATTAATAATGTATTAACTACAATGGGAATTATTATTAATGTCCCCCATTGTGGAGTAAGTGTCTCCCCTTTTCTAGCTCTGATACAATAATAATATCCTTCAATTGGCCCTATACAGTAAATATTAGATATTATTACAACTAATAATGTATGCTCCTCATTCTGGCCCCTATACTGTAATAATGTCATTACCCATCTTGTAATAATGGCCCTATTCTTCAGTAATGTCCACCAAAGCTGCCAGCAGGAGTTTCAGGACCCCATACTGGCAAAATCTTCAGGCCCCCTTGAAACTCCGCCCAGGTTCGACCCCAGCTCCGCCTCCACCACTCGAAAGTTCCACAGTCCCACCGCCCAGTCTTGGAAAACCTCCACTTTTGCACCACGTCCTCACCAATCACACATTAACAGTTCCCATTGAACACTATATCACATACATAGTCATCAGCTTCTGTTTTGGCCAAAATACTTTTTAAGCCGCCACCACGGCAAGGTATGATAACAAACACTGCACTTCCGGGTATACTTCGGTGCACAAGTAGGACCCCAATCCTTTAAACAGTGTAAGAAAGACTTGGCACTCGCTTCTATATTTAACGTCTTTATTGAATCTGGAATTTCTATGAACAATAAAATAATTCAGTCTATGTGAAGAAGCGAGCGCCAAGTCTTTCTTACACCACGACAAGGTAGACTCTTTTGGCCGGTCCCTACTCTACTCTAACCTATTAAACATATCTTAAAATATCCAATACTCTTTTTAGGTCTATTTTTTTAAAATTTTTATTCAAGGGAATGTGTCACATACATTTTTTAAAATGACCAATAATACCACATACAAGGGACAAAAACCATCACACCATGGCCAGGCCACATATTACACCACATAATGATTGAATCATACCATGTACAAGGGAGAAATACCACCACACCATGACCAGACCATATATTACCACCACATAGTGACCAAATAATACCGCATACAAGGAACAAATACCGCCACACCATGACGAGACCACATATTACCACCTCATAGTTCCCGAATAATGCCACATACAAGGAACAAATACCATCCCACCATGACGAGATCACATATTAGCACCCTATAGTGACCGAATACTACAATATATACAATATTATACATTAATAAAAAAACACAATACTAATATTACCATAAGTGCTATTAAACACATGAGCTCTGTACAGAGTATACAGTGTATAGTGTAAGTGTACAGGTAATACAGTGATCACAAGTGACATTATACACAGGAGCTCTGTATATAGTGTACAGAGTACAGGTAATACAATGATCACCGGTGACATTATACACAGGAGCTTTGTATATCGTGTCAGTGTACAGGTAATACAGGGATCACCAGTGACATTATACACGGAAGCTTTGCATACAGTGTACAGTGTACAGATAATGCAGTGATATTATACACAGGAACTCTGTATATAGTGTCAGTGTACAGGTAAGACAGTGATCGCCAGTGACATTATGCCCAGTAGCTGTATATATAATATACAGTGTATAGTGTAAATGTACAGGTAATACACTGACTCACCGGTGACGTCTCTAGTTGAAGTCCTTCATCTTAGTTTTTCTTCTTAATTCAGCGCAGACCACCATCACTTTTCCCGCCAGGATTTGTCTCTGCATAAAAGAACAGTTATCTAGAGCACAGCTTCCAGAGCACATTCCCCACTTTCCCCAACTTCTACACCATGCAGTTGAATACAAATGTGCACCCACCCATAATATATAATTAGTTATTATGCAACCCACCATTCCAAATATAAATTATAATCCACCACTGTGCCCCCACTAGCTATAAATAGCCACTTTCCCCACCCAATGTATAATATAACCGGGGATGCGTGTCTCTGTCTGAAGCCTTTATAGACTGCGCATGCGCGACGTGCAGTCTGGCTCCAGACAGAAGCACGCATCCAGCCGTTACAGGTAACAGGAGTGACACTGAACGCATACCGTGATTTCTGGCGCCATACTTATGACGCGCCCCCCTGGGCCGTGTGTGCACGCGCGTGGATTACGCGGAGCCGGGTCTCTGGGGGTTGTAGCCTCCGTGGCGGCGACCCGGTCCCGTGGGTCAGGGTGGTTAAACCAGTGGCAGTCTTTATAGGGTTTTTGTGGTTTAATGTCCGACTACGCCACCCGTGGATTGCGGTCAGGGTGTACCGCTGCTGCGAAGCAGTCCGCAGAGGCTGGTGTGGTGTGCGCAGCTAAAGATGGGATAACTCCCCACGGGAAGAGTATGGCCTCAGGGCAGGGAATGTGGATGATGGGAGTGATGGTGCACGGGCATCCCAGTACTAGTAGTGCTATATGCGGTGAGAAAGCAGGAGCAACTCAGAGTCTTTGCAGTGCAGTTCAGGATCTTTACTGATGATATTAAGGCAGACCCTCCCGGGAGTACTGGCTAGCATAAGGGGCCTGGTCAGTCTGCGAGCAAGCAGGAGTTCCCCTGGCCAGGTGGAGTTGTAGGCCTCCCCGTCTATCTGCACTCTTCCTGGCTACCTTGCTGTAAGCGAGTGGAAGTAGCCCACGTCCCTGAGTATACCGTGTGGTGCTCACCCGTATGGCTGGTGACTTGGGGCCTTCAGGTAGCCTCCGCTCCTTGATGGCGGTGCTGGTCCCTTCTTTGTGACTGAGCCTCCGGGCTTCTATGGCCAGAGGACGTGGAATCCCCTGCCGGCTGGGTTCTGCTGCTGGACTTAGAGGTTCCCACAGCCTCGGACTCCGTTGTCCGGTAGTAGTCTCTTCAGCCAGGACGAGCAATATATCTGCTTCCAGTCCCTGGCACTCAGCTCCTGCTCCTACAGAGCTCCTGCTGTTTCTTGCCCTGTGTCTGGAACTTCACTCCAGGCTCTGACTGTCTAACCCCGCCCCAGACCCAGTTTATATAGGGCAGATTCCTCCTCTCCCAGGTCTGGGCAGGAGGTGTTGCATGCTTAAGGGCTCCTGACCAGGAAACCTCCCACTTGCTCTCAGACATAATATTTCTATTACTGTGGTAACCAGACCCCTGGGTTGCCACACTTACATACTTACCTGACTGAGAGGAGCGTTGCCGCAGCGCCTCTCTTCGCCGGAGACCGGGGCAGGAGAAAGCCGTCGGATCGGCGCATGCGCATAGCGCTATTTGGTGCCATTTTACTGAAGACACATTTGCAGTGTGTCTTCAGCAAAATGGCGCTGGACAGCGCGGTATGGGCACGCGCGTACTCCGGCGCCACACTCCTTCCCCGTCCTCCGGCAGAACAGCAGCAGTGGTGAAGCACAGGGAAGAAAGGTGAGTATAAGTGTTTATTTTTTTGTATGTGTGTACAGCGTGAAAGGGATGAGGGGTGCCACACACACCAGGATTCGGGGGTGAGGGGGCCACACATACCAGGATTGGGGAGGTGAGGGGGCCACACATACCAGGATTGGGGGGATGAGGGGTACCACACATACCAGGATTGGGGGGTGAGGGGGCCATGCATACCAGGATTGGGGGGTGAGGGGATCATGAAAACCAGGATGAGGGGTACCACACATACCAGGATTGGGGGGTGAGGGGACCATGCATACAAGGATTGGGGGTGAGGGGACCATGCATACCAGGATTGGGGGGTGAGGGGATCATGAAAACCAGGATGAGGGGTACCACACATACCAGGATTGGGGAGTGAGGGGACCATGCATACTAGGATTGGGGGTAAGGGGATCATGCATACCAGGATTGGGGGGTGAGGGGTACCACACATACCAGGATTGGGGGTGAGGGGACCATGCATACCAGGATGAGGGGTACCACACATACCATTATTGGGGGATGAGGGGACCATGCATACCAGGATTGGGGGGTGAGAGGACCATGCATACAAAGATTCGGGGGTGATGGGACCATGCATACAATGATTGGGGGGTGAGGGGACCATGCATACCAGAATTGGGATGAGGGGTGCCATGCATACCAGGATTAGGGGCCCATGCATACCAGGATATGGATGAGGAGTGCCATGCATACCAGGATAGGGATGAGGAGTGCCATGCATACCAGGATGGGGGTGAGGGAGCCATGCATACCAGGATTGGGAATGACGGAGCCATGCATACCAGGATTGGGGACGAGGGGTGTCATGCATACCAGGATTGGGGATGAGGGAGCCATGCATACCAGGATTGGGGATGAGGGAGCCATGCATACCAGGATTGGGGATGAGGGGTACCATGTATACCAGGATTGGGGATGAGGGGTACCATGTATACCAGGATTGGGGATGAGGGAGCCATGCATACCAGGATTGGGGATGAGGGGTGCCATGCATACCAGGATTGGGGATGAGGGGTACCATACATACCAGGATTGGGGATAAGGGAGCCATGCATACCAGAATTGGGGATGAGGGCTGCCATGCATACCAGGATTGGGGATGAGGGAGCCATGCATACCAGGATTGGGGATGAGGGGTGCCATGCATACCAGGATTGGGGATGAGGGGTGCCATGCATACCAGGATGGGGGATGAGGGGTGCCATGCATATGTGTCACCCTAGGCCTGGATGCCACATATAATAAAGTCTGTGTCTGAGAGCAGGAGGGAGGTTCCCTGGTTAGGGACAATTAGCATACAGCACCTCCTGTCCCAGGCCAATAGGGGGAGCTGGCTGCCCCTATAAAAGCTGGAACTGGGGGCAGGGTTAGAGAGAACTGGACGACCTAGCTCAGGAGTGAGACCAGAACCCACTTCTGAAGTGACCAGAAGGGTTCTCAGAGAAGGAGGGACAGTTCAGCTGTAGCCGAGGAGGTCGTGAGGCAGTGGAGGAACTGCTAGCCAGGGACGTACAGCGCCGAGAGCCTGTCCTGGCAGAAAGGGAGAATAACCTACCGGACATTGGGGTCAGAGGCTGTAAAGACTCTAAGTCCAACACCAGAGAACCAATCCGCGAGGGATTTCATGTCCTTTGGCCAAAAAAGCCCGGAGGCTCCGCCACAACAGAAGGGACCAGCAAAGCCAAGAGAGGCCAGAGGTAAAAGGAGCCCAAGTTGCAAGCCATACGGGTGAGAGTACACGGCACGCTCAGGGACGTGGGCTATTTTACCACTAAAGGGGGAAATAATCAGAAAGAGCTTAGAGAGCACGGTAGGCCTACACCCTCACCCTGACCAGAGGGGCTTCCCGAGTGTTCTCAGACATCCAGGCCCCCTTCTAGCCGGTACTGTTGTTGGGTCATTACCATCTGTTATAATAAAGACCCTGAACTGTTTAAAGCGGACTCTGCATTCTGACCGTCGCGAACGGAACTATCACCCCCAATATCCACCTACACTTCCCTGGGGCTACACTCTTCCCGTGGGGAGTTATACTACCTCTGTGCTGCACACCAACACCAGCCCCAGTGGCCTGCCCTGCAGCGGTGGTTATCCCTGACCGCAATCCACGGGTGGCGTAGTCGGACATTCAAAACACTGATAAATAGACCGCCACAATTTGGTCTGACCACCCTGAGCCACGGGATCGGGTTGCCACTACTACCCCCAGCATCGTACAGAAGCCCGGTTCCGGCTACCCCACCGCCCAGGGGGCGAGTCAGCTTTGGCGTAGTCAGCAGGATTGTGACCAACCCGCCACAAATGGGTATTGCGTGCCTGAAAAAGACTTTATACTTACCTGAGTGAAGTTTTCCGCCATTCAGGGCTGTTTCCCGCCAAAAGGCGCCGCGCGGGAAGAAGAGGGGCGTGGACACCAAAACCGCATGAGACCTGAAGTCCCACCCTGCGTTCGGACGCTGCGCAAGGTCCTGGAAGGAGAGAGAGCGACCCTGATGTCACCAGGACGCGACGCAAGGTCCTCGCCCAGAGCAGCGCTAGCGGAACCGCGGCCTACGAAAGAGGATCAACGGAAGGTAGGCCACGGTTAACTAGGGGGGAGGAAGATGTCGGACGCGGAGGGACCCTCTACCACCAGCGTAGCCGCTGCAGCTGTGATGCCGTTTTCCTTGCCCTATATCCCCGGGGCGGCCTGGCTGCCCCAGTATGCCAGCGAGTCGCATACCTTGAGCGACTTTAAGGAAAGGCTGTATAGCTTGTTCAAAGTGTATCCCCTGACAGAAGAACAGAAGGTAAGCATACTGACAGGGCAGTTAACCGGTACGGCCCAGCGGGAGGTAAAATCATGGCCAGCTGAGGAGAGAAGGACTGTAAATGACATTTTGGCCCGGCTGCGGGGTACCTTTGACACCTGCACCTCCGCTGAAATTAAAATGCGGTTCTACGGATGTAAGCAGCGGACTCAGGACAGCATCAGAGATTATGCCCTAAATTTACAGGAAGCCTTGGGGGCAATTAAGCAAGCTGACCCTGGCAGCGTGCAGGATACAGATAAACTATTGACTGACCAGTTCATAGAAGGTCTGCTGTCCAGCACCCACAGAACCCAGCTGTGCCTCATTGCCCTGCAGAACCCCGATTTGACTTTTGCACAGTTCAAAGATAGGGCCATCCGGGTGCTCCGAGAACCCGCACCAGGTGGCGCTGTAGCTTCCCGGCGCCCTGCCATCACTTACCACCAGGGGGCGGCGCCCTACCCCGCAAACCTTGTGGGGGCTGATGCGCAGGCCCTAAACCCATCCCCGCCTGCAAACCTGCACCATCAGGTCCAAGAACTAACAAAGAGTGTTACTGCATTGACCGTACAGTCGTTACAGATGGACCCGTCAGGACCAATCAAGCTGGCTTCCAGTCCGGAGGATGTCCCGTGGCATAGACGGAGGAGGATCCCGTCGTTCAGAGGGAGGCCCGCCGACCGTTACCCTGAGGATGGACAGCCTATTTGCCGCCGTTGCAGCCAGCTGGGACACATAGCCAGGTACTGTACTTTAAACGGGTCCGACCTGGGGCAGAGGGCCAACCCCCAGGCATAAGGTCACCAGGCCCGTCTAATTGGCGTGATAAGTACGTAGGGGGACGCCCGGTTTTACCCGAAGTGCTGGACGGTATCCCCATGAGTGCACTGCTGGACACCGGGTCCCAAGTGACTACCATCCCCTATGTACTTTTCAAGCAGTACTGGAGTGACACTGATATAACCCGTTATCCAGACGATGACTTGAGCATCATTGCCAGCAATGGTCAACCCGTGCCACAGGTGGGGTTCAGAGAGATGACCATCAAGATTGGTAAGGTTGAACTGCCGGCACAGGGAGTGATTATTGTGGACATTGACCGTCGAGAAAGTTACCCTAAAATAACCTTGGTACTAACGTGATTGAAAATTGTCTTTCAGAAGTAATTGTAATTTTGCAGCAGGTGGCGATGAATGCTAGCCCTGATGAGACGGCAACAGGTAGAACTGTCTGGTGGTGAGATCGGTAGCGTGAGGATGAGCGACCCGTTCCCCACTGCCATGCCTCCCAAAAATGAAATGATGATCTGGTGTCGGACTGCAATCGGGTTAAGAGGGAGAGACTACCAAGCCATGGTAGAACCCGTGTACTCAGACAGCAGGCCCACCATTTTGACAGCCCGGGGGGTGGTTGATGTCCGCCATGGAAGGGTGCCCGTCCGGATCTTAAACATTGGGGAAAGCGAAGTACATTTGCCCCGACACGCTACATTAGCCAAATTGTTTGCTGTCGAACACCATGCTCTCAGGGTCGTGGAGCCCTTGCCTCCATCTCTCCCGGTGGAGGATAATGGCTCCCAGAAACACAAGGAGGAGTGGTGCCAGAAACTCCATGTGGGTGCTGACTCTACTCCCCTGTACCAAAAACAAGGAGTCTACCGGGTGGTTCAGGAGTACGAGAGAATTTTTAGTAAGCACCCGCTAGACTTCGGCCGAGTAAAGGGAGTAGAACACCACATCCCCACGGGGAGCCACCCACCAATAAAAGAGAGACACAGACCTGTACCCCCTGCACATTGTCAGAACGCAAAGGGCATGCTGAAAGAAATGAAAGAAGCTGGGGTCATTAGAGATAGCTGTAGCCCCTGGGCAGCTCCCTTAGTTTTGGTAAAAAAGAAAGACGGTACCATGAGAATGTGCGTGGACTATAGAAAGGTCAATCGTATCACCCATAAAGACGCGTACCCGTTACCTAGGATAGAGGAGTCTTTAGCCGCACTAAAATCAGCTAACTTCTTCTCTACTTTGGATCTTACTAGCGGGTACTGGCAGGTTCCTGTGGCAGAGGCTGACAAGGAGAAGACCGCCTTCACCACCCTGATGGGACTCAGTGAATTCAACTGTATGCCGTTCGGGCTCTGCAACGCACCAGGGACCTTCCAGAGGCTGATGGAATGCTGCCTAGGACCTAGGAATATTGAAACAGTCCTACTCTACCTGGACGATGTTATTGTCTATTCGAAGACTTACGAGGACCATCTAAAGCACCTGGCCGAGGTGTTCGAGGCCCTGGCAGGCTTTGGCATGAAAGTGAAACCCTCCAAGTGCCATCTGTTAAAGCCGAAGGTACAGTACCTGGGACACGTGGTGAGTGCAGAAGGAGTAGCCCCCGACCCTGACAAAATCACGGCAATAAAGAACTGGCCAAGCCCCTCTAACATAAAAGAAGTGAGGCAGTTCCTCGGATTGGTAGGCTATTACCGAAGGTTCATCCCCGGGTTCACCAAGATGGCAACCTCTATGCAGGACCTCCTTATAGGACAATCTAAGACCAGAAGCCAAAAGCCACCCTTCAAGTGGGACAAGCCGGAAGAGGAGTCCTTCCGCCAGCTGAAGATGACCCTCACGGGGGATGATATCCTGGCCTACCCCGATTATGGCCAGCCTTTTATCCTCCACACGGACGCCAGTAATGTGGGGCTGGGAGCCGTACTGTCACAGAACCAACAGGGCAGAGAAAGGGTGATCGCGTACGCCAGCCGGAAGCTGAGGCCCACCGAGAGAAACCCGGAGAATTACAGCTCCTTCAAGCTAGAATTCTGGCAGTGGTGTGGGCCGTCACAGAATGGTTTAAACATTACCTGGCCTCCGCAAAGTTCACTGTGTACACGGACAACAACCCGTTGACACACCTGGACAATGCAAGACTAGGTGCCCTAGAACAGTGGTGGATGGCCCGGCTATCAAATTATGACTTCACAATCAAATACCGGGCAGGCAGAACCAACGCCAATGCAGACGCCCTATCAAGAATGCCCCACCTACCCGAAGGAGAAGAAGACTCAGAAGAGCTGGAGGAAATAGAGCTCCCTGCGTTCCACCGGTATGGGGCCACTCAGTATTCTCACCGGGTAAGAGACAAAGACCTAACCACCGTCATGTTCAACCCCTTACCCCACCTCGGCTGGGCTGAAACGCAAGATAGTGACCCTGCAATTCGCCTGGTGAAAGACATGTTAACCCAGGCAGACGCTAGCCCTGGCCCGGACGCTCCAGAGGAAGCCAAGCAGTTATGGAAGGAGAAAAGCAGGCTATTCCTCTACGAAGGTAAGCTGTGCAGAAGACTTGTCAACCACCGGACGCACGAGCTGACCTGGCAAGTAGTGGTCCCAAGACGAGATGCAGCAATGGTCCTGGAGGCATACCATGACAGAGCGGGACACTTCGGTTGGAGGAAACTAGAGTTCCTACTGAGAGAACGGTTCTTCTGGATCGGTATGAGAGGGGCCATAGAGAAGTGATGCAGGGACTGCGGCCCATGTAACCTCAGAAGGAAGGACCGTACCAGCCAGAAGACACCCTTGAGGCCCATCGTCACCAGGCAGCCTCTTGAGCTGGTAGCTCTGGACCATGTAAAATTGGCTCCAAGCCGGTCGGGCTACGTCTATGCCCTGACAATAGTGGATCACTATTCCCGGTTCCTGGTGGTGGTTCCTGTTAAAGACTCGACAGCCCAAACGGCGGCCAGAGCCTTCCAACAACACTTCTGCCGTCCACACGGGTATCCGGAACAGGTCTTGACAGATAAAGGTTCAGCGTTCGAGGCGGAAATCTTCCAGGAGTTCAGCAACCTCTACGGCTGTAAGAAGATTCGGACAAAGCCTTACCACCCGCAAACCAACGGGCTGTGTGAGAAAATGAATAATATCGTCATTGATCTCCTCAAAACGTTGCCCCTGGAAGAACGCAGCCTGTGGCCGGAGAAGCTGCCAGACCTGATAGACTTATACAACCATATCCTGGTGAATGCTAGAAATTGCACCCCGGCTTACCTGATGCGAGCAAGACCAGGTAAGCTGCCGGTAGACCTGGAGATGGGAGTCCTGACACCCGAGGACACCTCCCCAGACGCGGACTGGGATACGGAACGGCGGCTACAGTACAAGAAGGTACAGGAGAGCGTGGAGAGGAGCCTGACTCAAGCAAGAGAAAAGCAAGAGAGGGTCTTCAACCAACACACCCCTGCTGGTCCCCTGCAACCTCGCGAGCAGGTCCTGAAGCGGAAGAGAAAGCTTCACAAGCTAGATGACCAGTGGGAGAGAGATCCGTACACAGTACTGCCGTCCAACCACGACAACTCGAAGGTATGTGTAATTACCAAAGATGGAGGAGAAACCACTAGCACCGTCTCCAGAGACCACCTAAAAAGGTGCCCCGAGCAACTACAGAGTGCAGGAGAAGATCAAGATGACCTTGAACCCACAGAGGACAAGGAAGAAATGATCAGCACAGTTCTTGGAGAGTTTCCCCGGTCCTGGACTCGGATAAACGACGCAATAGTGGTACCCGTCCTACACTTCCTTCAACCTACCCAGCAGGAGCCTACAGGAGAGCAGGAAGAACAAGAGGAACAAGCAGCCCCAGAGGCAGAAGAACCTATGCCAGCAGCCCAGGAGAGTCAAACCTCTGCTGACAGTGAGCCTGCCATGCCTGCAGTAAGCCAAAGGACCCGCAGACAGCTGCCTGCACTGCCTGTAAACCCAGCTAGTAGCTGTACCCTTAATGCTAGTGGGGAAAGCCAGGTTAGACCACCACCAGACAGTGGGTTACGCAGGTCAACCCGGAGCACAAGGGGGCAGATACCCCTCGCTGGAAAATATGGGGTGTATTAAGAACTGTAAATAACCCTTGTAAATAATTGTCAAATGTTGAAATGTTTGAAAAGTTAATTGCATGACCAGTGATTGTGTGTTTCAGTTTCTTTCAGTTAACCCATTGGACTAACAGGTTATGAACTTTGAGTAACCAGGACTGCTTGTAAATAATTGCACAAAGTGCCTCCTTTTGAAGCTTAACCGAGGAATGAATAAAGACTGTCAAGGACTCGGGGCAAGGACAGACTCCCACCTGGTTAAGGCTCCCCTTTTGTTGGTGAAATGGAAACCCGGTCACAGATCATACTGTGACCCTCTCCTCTTGTTGGTGATATGGACACCCGGTCACAGACCACACTGTGACCTAAAGAACTCAATTGTGTTTTATTTGTTGCCATGTATTAATGCTGTGTTTATGGTCGTGCATATGTTACCCAGTTGTTTTTGGCCAAAAAGGCTTAGTCCCGGAGTACTAACTTTTTCCAGGGTGGAATGTGTCACCCCAGGCCTGGATGCCACAAATAATAAAGGCTGTGTCTGAGAGCAGGAGGGAGGTTCCCTGGTTAGGGACAATTAGCATGCAGCACCTCCTGTCCCAGGCCAGTAGGGGGAGCTGGCTGCCCCTATAAAAGCTGGAACTGGGGGCAGGGTTAGAGAGAACTGGATGACCTAGCTCAGGAGTGAGACCAGAACCCACTTCTGAAGTGACCAGAAGGGTTCTCAGAGAAGGAGGGACAGTTCAGCTGTAGCCGAGGAGGTCGTGAGGCAGTGGAGGAACTGCTAGCCAGGGACGTACGGCGCCGAGAGCCTGTCCTGGCAGAAAGGGAGAATAATCTACCGGACATTGGGGTCCGAGGCTGTAAAGACTCTAAGTCCAGCACCAGAGAACCAATCCGCGAGGGATTTCATGTCCTTTGGCCAAAAAAGCCCGGAGGCTCCGCCACAACAGAAGGGACCAGCAAAGCCAAGAGAGGCCAGAGGTAAAAAGAGCCCAAGTTGCAAGCCATACGGGTGAGAGTACACGGCACGCTCAGGGACGTGGGCTATTTTACCACTAAAGGGGGAAATAGTCAGAAAGAGCTTAGAGAGCACGGTAGGCCTACATCCTCACCCTGACCAGAGGGGCTTCCCGAGTGTTCTCAGACATCCAGGCCCCCTTCTAGCCGGTACTGTTGTTGGGTCATTACCATCTGTTATAATAAAGACCCTGAACTGTTTAAAGCGGACTCTGCATTCTGACCGTCGCGGACGGAACTATCACCCCCAACATCCACCTACACTTCCCTTGGGCTACACTCTTCCCGTGGGGAGTTATTCTACCTCTGTGCTGCACACCAAAACCAGCCCCAGTGGCCTGCCCTGCAGCGGCGGTTATCCCTGACCGCAATCCACGGGTGGCGTAGCCGGACATTCAAAACACTGATAAATAGACCGCCACAATTTGGTCTGACCACCCTGAGCCACGGGATCGGGTTGCCACTACTACCCCCAGCATCGTACAGAAGCCCGGTTCCGGGTACTCCACGGCCCAGGGGGTGAGTCACATACCAGGATTGGGGATGAGGGGTGCCATGCATACCAGGATTGGGGATGAGGGAGCCATGCATACCATGATTGGGGATGAGGGAGCTATGCATACCAGGATTGGGGATGAAGGGTGCCATGCATACCAGGATTGGGGATGAGGGAGCCATGCATACCAGGATTTGGGATGAGAGGTGCCATGCATACCAGGATTGGGGATGAGGGGTGCCATGCATACCAGGATTGGGGATGAGGGGTGCCATTCATACCAGCATTGGGGATAAGAGAGCCATGCATAGCAGGATTGGGGATGAGGGAGCCATGCATACCAGGATTGGGGTTGAGGGAGCCATGCATACCAGGATTGGGGATGAGGGAGCCATGCATACCAGGATTGGGGATGAGGGATGCCATGCATACCAGGATTGGGGATGAGGGAGCCATGCATACCAGGATTGGGGATGAAGGAGCCATGCATACCAGGATTGGGGATGAGGAAGCCATGCATACCAGGATTGGGGATGAGGGGTGCCATGCATACCAGGATTGGGGATGAGGGGTGCCATGCATACCAGGATTGAGGATGAGGGGTGCCATGCATACCAAGATTGAGGATGAGGGGTGCCATGCATACCAGGATTGGGGGTGAGGGGTGCCATGCATACCGGGATTGGGGATGAGGGGTGCCATGCATACCAGGATTCGGATGAGGGGCTATGCATACCAGGATAGGGATGAGGAGTGCCATGCATACCAGTATGGGGGTGAGGGGTGCCATGCATACCAGGATGTGGGTGAGGGGCCCATGCATACCAGGATGAGGGATACCATACATACCAGGAATGGGATGAGGGATGGGGTACCATGCATACCGGGATGGGGTACCATGCATACCGGGATAGGGATGAGGAGTACCACACATACCAGGATTGGGGGTGAGGGGTGCCATGCATACCAGGATTGATGGTGAGGGGTGCCATGCATACCAGGATTGGGGATGAGGGGTGCCATGCCTTCCAGGATTGGGGTTGAGGGGTGCCATGCATACCAGGATTGGGGGTGAGGGGTGCCTTGCATACCAGGATAGGGGTGAGGAGTGCTATGCATACCAGGATAGGGTTGAGGGGTGCCATGAATACCAGGATGGGGATTAGGGGTGCCATGCATACCAGGATAGGATGGTGGGGACAGGATGGGGGCAGTACAAATACCAGGAGGGGGGCAGCACATACCAGCATGGGAGACCATATACCAATAAAAATGCTCGCTACCCGGGCGTAGAATGGGTTCAATAGCTAGTAATTATATAAATTAATTAGCACCTGTGCTATGTCCCCCAATTCATTACCAGTCACATTCCTGTATCCTCAGCACCTCCCCACTCTATACCTCCCACTCCCCCACTTCATTATATTTACATGCCCCCCTCCGCCCCAATTCATAATGTTATGTTCCCTCTCTCTCCCACTCCACCCTCAATTCATCATCATTTGTTGTCCCACACCCTCAATTCATCATCCTTTGCTCTCCCCCCACCCTCAATTTACTGTATTATCATTAGCTTTACCCCACCCTCAATTCATTATCATTTGCTGTACCCCACCCTCAATTCATTATCATTTACTGTACTCCACCCTCAATTCATTATCATTTACTGTACTCCACCCTCAATTCATCATCATTTGCTCTCCTCCCACCCTCAATTCATTATCATTTGCTGTACTCTACCCTCAATTCATTATCATTTGCTGTCCCCCATACCGGAGTCTCAATTCATCATTTGCTCTCCCCCCACCCTCAATTCATTATCAATTGCTATACCCCACCCTCAATAGCAGCAAAATTATTGTCTGCAAATTGAATGTTCCTTATCATACTTTGGGGTTTCTTCGGACCTCAGAATATAATAAAGGGTAGATACTCCTTCGGCTTCTTCACTCTAGAATGGGACTTTCACGTGTGATCAGACCTCGGATGTCTCTGCATGCCTAGAAGTCCATATGTATGTTACAAGCTCACAATGCTCTGTGACCTTCGAGGCCTGGTTGCGCCTGGAAGTCCCATCATAAAATGAAATGGCCAGAGCAATGGCGGAAAGTAGAGCTGAAGAGGACCGGATGGTAGGCAGTGAGCAGCAGAAGTGGCCGGAAAGGTGAGAAGTGGGTTCTTTTTTAACTTTTGCCGGCCTTCTATAGTTCAGCAAAATTTCAGCCGGCCATGCAAAACACAGAGAAGCATGTCTGATTTTTCCTGGCAGGATGGATGACAAAGGCCAAGACAAATCTATGGGCCTATGAAAAAACACACAGCACATGTATGGCATCCGTGTGACATTCATTTGCTGTCGTGTTTAACTTTGCAAAGTATAGGAGAAGCTTTGTACTTTATACATACGTGAAAAACACTGTTGACACACTGATGGTAAAAACGGACACATGGACTGTACACTAATGCGCAGCACTGATTGACACTGGTACTATTTTTTCACATATGTGTTTAAACACGAATGTGTGAATTAGTCCTAAGGCTAGGGTCACACGACACTATAAAAAATTGGTCCGTTTTTCATCCTGAAAAGTGGGATAATTTTTTCTCACTTGTTATCTGCATACAATCCGTTTTTTTACTCAGCAGCTATTAATAATTTACAAGACCATTTACAGTTTCCTATGTTACAGAACTGCAATGTATTCGTAAAAATCGGATGCTGTGCTGTGTCTCCATATGGCATCCAATTATACTCTCACACTAACACCACGTTCTCACGTTCAGTATTTGGTCAGTATTTTACATCAGTATTTGTAAACCAAAGCTAAGAGTGGGTGAAAAATACAGAAGTGCTGACGTGTTTCTATTATAATTTTCCACTGATTGTTCCACTCCTTATTTTGGCTTACAGATACTGAGGTAAAATACTGACCAAATACTGAATGTGTGAGCGTGGCCTTATAGACTTGAATGGGTGAGACTCATACGATTTTGGGAGGAAAATCGTGCATGATGCGATTTTTTTCACATGCAGATTTAGTCAGTGAAAAAAATTGTTCACCAGCACTGCCCCATTGAGTAACATTGATTCAAGTGCGATCCTTTTTTTTAACAGATAGCACCTGGACTGAAAATACGGTCATGTGCATGAGCCCTACGACTGTGTTGTCTGCATATACAGTATCTGTGATATCTTCTTTTTTTTGAGGAAGAAGGAACATATATCTTTTAGGCCACATTTACACGTTTAGTATTTGGTCAGTATTTCACATCAGTATTTGTAAGCTAAAACCAGGAGTGGGTGAAAAATGCAGAAGTGGTGATGACGTGTTTGTATTATACCTTTCCTCTGACTGTTTCACTCCTGGATTTGACTTACAAATACTGATATAAAATACTGACCAAATACTGAACGTGTGAACATGGCCTTAAGGACCCAAGTAGAGCCACATGAGCGCACGCATTAGAGCTACAAACTGGTGGTTTGTAAGGTGCCCCAGTGAGGTAGTCGTGGGTGAGCTGTAGCCCATGCTCGCTTTGGCACACTACAGACAAACTGTGTCCTCGCTCCGATATGCTGCTGTGTATGTGGTGCTTCCCACTTACTTCTGACCAGCCAGTCTCTTCTGACTCCATGAATTCCTCTTCTGGAACCAGGGCAGCAATGAATTCAGATGACACAAAGTTCATAACAACAACTGAAATTTTACTTAATAACTGGCAGTATTTATAGTATTTACAGACAGGTATAAAGGATGAGGCCAACGGGTTATCATCTTTCACACAGTTTACTTGATTCAACTTCAGCCCTGGTTCTCAATTTAGGTGAAGCATCTTTGTTGCTTTCTTCTCTAGCCCTAGAGAATCTTCCTCACCAAAGACACTATATTCGGATCCTAGTTCTCTCCATGTCCTAGACTTGAGTCCTAACTTCTTCTGCAGGCTTGCAGACAGAATGTGCCCCTAGGTCCACCAAGACTCTCTCGAGTTCCCAGGCCGGCTAAGGATACTCTTGTGGAGGGATTCTTTGGTGATCCACTGTCTGAGATACTAGGCCCACGTCTACCCTAGCAGCCAAATTAGAATCTGTCAGCTCTTCTGCAGTACTGCGCACTACTCACTGTGCTCACTTCCTGTACTAGACACTAGTACTAAGTTCCCCCTCTTTCTACTGGGCTGGCTGTCACATTAACCTCACCTGGACCAAACTGCAGCCCCAGAGGTTCTAACTTTGGGAATGTGCCTTTAACCCCTTTTAGTGTCAAAGAGGGACTATCTACTTCACCACTACTATATTCCCCCACACTTTAATTATGGTTGCCCTCGGCCATACTAGACAACCAATACAAGTGTCAACGTTTATAATATTATAACATATTATTCAAACATTTTAGTAGAAGACTGGTCCTGACATCTTCTTCTTTGGTGAAAACCGGCCCTTCTCGGTTAAGGGCTCTGGAACAGCAATCAGGACAGTTCATTGTTATAACTTTTGAAGCTCCACAGTAGTAACGGAAGCACAGTGTTCATTTTATAAGCATAGACCTATTCAACAACAGCCCTCCGTTTGCTTAAGGGCAAAGTCCCGAGGCACACATTATCTTGGTGGTAGAGGATATCAATCCCCAAGGTTTGCCTCAGCGCTTCAAATTCCAGCAGAAAAAGGTGCTACAGGCGCAAGAAAAACAAAAAAATAAATAAAAAGAAAGCAGCTTACAAAAACAACCAACTTTTGTTACTTTAGGGCTTCCCGGCCTTGAAGGTAGTAGAACAGTCCTACATTTTTCTTAGATAAGGGGTTAATTGGCGTGCACTCTGTCTATTGGCGAGGTGCAGATGTAATGAGTTTGGTTTGCCCTAGATACACTATAAAGTTAATTCATCGCACTCTCTAGAATGTGAAGATGCAAGATTTCATAAATTTGTTACAGCACAAACAAAATAATAATCAAACCAGTGAAGTAAGGCGACAATAGAAACGTTTCGGCCTATTGGCCTTATTCAATTCAGTCGCTATTTTTTCTGGTTTACATAAAGTTTTAGTTGTGCTTGGTAGTAGTAGAGTTTTAGCAATGTTTGGGAGCAGTAGGAGGACCACTGGGATGGCAGACTTTCTCTGGTCCAGGGCGTGCTGGCTGAACTCAAGCCTCAAGGGTGGTAGACTTGGGCGACAGCAGGGCCGGCGTCAGCACCCGGCGTACCCGGGCAAGTGCCGGGGCCCTGGAAAATCAGAGGGGCCCAGCCGCCCACTCACTGTCGGGGCCCGGGCCCACACACCCACCCGCCCACTCACTGTCGGGGCCGGGCCCACACACTGTCAGGGCCGGGCGCACACACCCACCCGCCCACTCACTGTCGGGGCCGGGCCCACACACCCACCCGCCCACTCACTGTCGGGGCCGGGCCCACACACCCACCCGCCCACTCACTGTCGGGGCCCTGGCCGCTTCCTCGGCACCTGTTCAGGGACGCAGGCGCTGCTTGATTGCCGGCACTTCCCCCAGACATGGCCGCACGCTGTCCGGCTGTGTCTGCTAGTAATGACACGGCAGGGTCGACGGCACTGCACCTTTAATTGTGCTTGTGTGTCGCTCCTGCCGCGTCATTACTAGCAGACACAGCCGCACAGCGCGCGGCCATGTCTGGGGGAGTGCCGGCAATCAAACACCGTCGGAGCGGAGGTCCTACACAGATGGGCGGGAGGGGCCCGGACCCGACCGCAAGTGGTCCCCTCTGATGTTCCAGGGCCATGAAGTCTGTGACACGCCGGGGGCCCTGCACTGCCCCATACCCGAGGAGCTGCTGGACAGGACACTGGACCGGGGACAGGTGAGTGAGGCTTCCCCAATCCCCATATTAAAAATATTAGTAATGGGTCTGTGTGAGTGCATGTATGTGAATGTCAGTGTATATGACTGTGTATATATATTTGTCTGTTTTATCTATGTGTATGTCTGTATGTGTACATATGTCTGCGTACCGTGTGTGCGCGCGCATATGTCTGCGTACCGTGTGTGCGCACGCATATGTCTGCGTACCGTGTGTGCGCACGCATATGTCTGCGTACCGTGTGTGCGCACGCATATGTCTGCGTACCGTGTGTGCGCACGCATATGTCTGCGTACCGTGTGTGCGCACGCATATGTCTGTGTACCGTGTGTGTGTGCGCGTGCATATGTCTGCGTACCGTGTGTGCGCGCGCATATGTCTGCGTACCGCGTGCGCGCGCATGTCTGCGTGCCGTGTGTGCGCGCGCATATGTCTGCGTACCGTGTGTGCGCACGCATATGTCTGCGTACCGTGTGTGCGCGCACATATGTCTGCGTACCGTGTGTGCGCGCGCATGTCTGCGTACCGTGTGTGCGCGCGCATATGTCTGCGTACCGTGTGTGCGCGCGCATATGTCTGCGTACCGTGTGTGCGCGCGCATGTCTGCGTACCGTGTGTGCGCACGCATATGTCTGCGTACCGTGTGTGCGTGCATATGTCTGCGTACCGTGTGTGCGTGTGCATATGTCTGCGTACCGTGTGTGCGCGCACATATGTCTGCGTATGTGAAGGATGAGGGGGCAGGCTGGGCCATGTGTAATAAATAAATAAATATATATATACAGTACAGACCAAAAGTTTGGACACACCTTCTCATTTAAAGATTTTTCTGTATTTTCATGACTATGAAAATTGTACATTCACACTGAAGGCATCAAAACTATGAATTAACACATGTGGAATTATATACTTAACAAAAAAGTGTGAAACAACTGAAAATATGTCTTATATTCTAGGTTCTTCGAAGTAGCTACCTTTTGCTTTGATGACTGCTTTGCACACTCTTGGCATTCTCTTGATGAGCTTCAAGAGGTAGTCACCGGAAATCGTTTTCACTTCACAGGTGTGCCCTGTCAGGTTTAATAAGTCGGATTTCATGCCTTATAAATGGGGTTGGGACCATCAGTTGTGTTGTGCAGAAGTCTGGTGGATACACAGCTGATAGTCCTACTGAATAGACTGTTAGAATTTGTATTATGGCAAGAAAGAAGCAGCTAAGTAAAGAAAAACGAGTGGCCATCATTACTTTAAGAAATGAAGGTCAGTCAGTGTGAAAAATTGGTAAAACTTTGAAAGTGTCCCCAAGTGCAGTTGCAAAAGCCATCAAGCGCTACAAAGAAACTGGCTCACATGAGGACCGCCCCAGGAAAGAAAGACCAAGAGTTACCTCTGCTTCTGATGATAAGTTTATCCGAGTCACCAGCCTCAGAAATCGCAGGTTAACAGCAGCTCAGATTAGAGACCAGGTCAATGACACACAGAGTTCTAGCAGCAGACACATCTCTTCAACAACTGTTAAGAGGAGACTTTGTGCAGCAGGCCTTCATGGTAAAATAGCTGCTAGGAAACCACTGCTAAGGACAGGCAACAAGCAGCAGAGACTTGTTTGGGCTAAAGAACACAAGGAATGGACTTTAGACCAGTGGAAATCTGTGCTTTGGTCTGATGAGTCCAAATTTGAGATCTTTGGTTCCAACCACCCTGTCTTTGTGCGACGCAGAAAAGGTGAACGGATGGACTCTACTTGCCTGGTTCCCACCGTGAAGCATGGAGGAGGAGGTTTGATGGTGTGGGGGTACTATTCCGGTGACACCGTTGGGGATTTATTCAAAATTGAAGGCATACTGAACCAGCATGGCTACCACAGCATCTTGCTGCGGCATGCTATTCCATCCGGTTTGCGTTTAGTTGGAACATCATTTATTTTTCAACAGGACAATGACCCAAAACACACCTCCAGGCTGTGTAAGGGCTATTTGACCAAGAAGGAGAGTGATGGGGTGCTACGCCAGATGACCTGGCCTCCACAGTCACCAGACCTGAACCCAATCGAGATGGTTTGGGGTGAGCTGGACCGCAGAGTGAAGGCAAAAGGGCCAACAAGTGCTAAGCATCTCTGGGAACTCCTTCAGGATTGTTGGAAGACCATTTCCGGTGACTACCTCTTGAAGCTCATCAAGAGAATGCCAAGAGTGTGCAAAGCAGTCATCAAAGCAAAGGTGGCTACTTTGAAGAACCTAGAATATAAGACATATTTTCCGTTGTTTCACACTTTTTTGTTAAGTATATAATTCCACAGGTGTTAATTCATAGTTTTGATGCCTTCAGTGTGAATGTACAATTTTCATAGTCATGAAAATACAGAAAAATCTTTAAATGAGAAGGTGTGTCCAAACTTTTGGTCTGTACTGTATATATATATATATATATATATATTTATATATTTATTTCTCCGCCGTATCTGTGCATCATGAATCGTGTATGTGTTAAAAGGGCCCACTGAGACTCTTTCGCCCGGGGCCCAGAAAAACCTGGAGCCGGCCCAGGGCGACAGCGTCCTGTAGGTTGTGGGATGCTGAAGATGTCAGGTAAGGCATGTGAGTATAGCGGCACTCCCACGCCTTGCTAGTTGGAGGTTGTCACCGAGGGTCCCCAGCAGCCCCCTGACCAGCCACATCAACGACCAGCCACATCAACCTCCTCCTGCTCTTGGGGCGGCAAGCTAACTGCCTGCGCCTCACTGGGAGAGTCAGCTGCACCGCAGATTTCAAAGCACTCCTCTTTCTCCTCCTTGGACTCTTCCCATTGGTGTCTCACCTGAGGCTTCTCCACTCGGGGACAACCGGCTTTGGGTGGTGGCAGGAAACCTTTTCAGGCTTCTCTGGCCCATCTCTGCTGGGCCTCCCTCTTGACCCTCTATTGGAGGACCTCCCGGTCTCTCTCTAGAATGTCCTCACATTCATATGGGCGGCGGCATACCGCCCACGCATGCACTCACATTTTATGAAGTAGACTATGTCCCCTACATGCAGGTTATGGAGACGGGAGGACAGGTATTTTATTTTAATGATGTCCCCACTGACGTACACCTCATCACCAGTCCATTCTTCCTCCAGGAACCCATATCCCTTCTGGAGATTGAACTCCACTACACGTTCCCAGGCCTGGGAGTCTTCCACTGATTCCTACAAAGCTGCGTTAGACCCTTCCAGCCACCCCCTAGGAAGGTATCTGTCCACTTTTGGTACTCTAGCAGGATTATCGGGGGAAGCGCGCAGCCAGCCCCTTAGGTTTGTATCCGGGGTGGCTTTCTACAGGGGGGATGTCCATCATATCTTTCTCGATTCCCCACCAGTTGATATAGGAGGCCTTCTGTTTGGTCACCCTCTCCCCTATCTCTCCGCCTTCGGGCCCCGTAATGCTCACCGCAAAATCAGGGATCATTGCCACTTGCACCGGAAAGGGGACCAGCCATGATGGGAAACACTCGTCATCCTTTTCCGGCCGCGCTGCGGTTACTGCACCAGCTCCGCCTTTAGTTTCTCCTCCCTCGGCCGAAGGGGTATCGCTGCCCGGCATCCGGCTCCAACACAGCACCCGAAGCTCATGGATTTGTAACCCCATGTCCGGCTGGAGCATGGTGGACCACTGCATGGTGACAGGTGGTAGCAGTGGAGGTCCATGGTTGGCGCCCGTTGGTCAGTAACTTCCAGCTGCGGCCCCTGGGGTAATGATTTCTGGAATTTCTTCCTTGTCACTCACCTCCATCGGGCAGTCTAGCTCACAGGACGCCATCTCCTCTGGAACTTTGCTGCTGCACCTACTTCTCTGTGTGCACAAAGCAGAAAATGGTGCTGGGTGCTTACCGGTGACGTGCTTCCTGTGTGCCCGACTCCACCTCTTTCTGGGCTGATCTTCTGACACTGCCGTCGTGTCACACTTCACTCTTGGTGGGTCCACCTTCAGCCGCGCCTCCTTCCTTGGCGCTGCCACTCACTGGACCGGGCTTTGCTCTGCACCACGTCCTCTTCTTCAACTTACCTCTGGGCTGGATCTTGGATGCTGGGCCCATCCTTCTTTGGGCTGGAACTCGTGGGGGCTGGACACCTTTTCCCGCTCTTGGGCGCCATCCACTCCCACGATAGGCGGTTCTCCTCCTGTCCTTTACCACCGATGTCACCATTTTGGAGACCATGCTTCAGGCCGCCATCTTGGGCCGCATGTCTTCTAGCACTCTTCCATCTGTGCTCTTAGTCAGCTCTTCCCTGTTTTCTTCTTGCGAGGAGCTTGCATCCTGCCAACTACTCCAGATGTAAGGTGCCCCAGCGAGGTAGTCGTGGGCGAGCTGTAGCCCATGCTTACTTTGGCACCATACAGACAAAGTGTGTCCTCGCTCCAATGTGCTGTTGTGTATGTGGTGATTTCCACTTACTTCTGACCAGCCGGTCTCTTCTAACTCCAGGAATTCTTCTTCTGGAACCAGGGCAGCAATTAATTCAGAGAACACAAAGTTCATAACAACTGGAACTTTACTTAGTAACTGGCAGTATTTACAGGCAAGTATAAAGGATAAGGCCCAAAGGGTTGTCATCTTTCCCGC
The DNA here is from genome assembly GCF_046119375.1 of Phyllobates terribilis. Lineage (NCBI taxonomy): Eukaryota > Metazoa > Chordata > Amphibia > Anura > Dendrobatidae > Phyllobates > Phyllobates terribilis. The sequence goes on from NW_027362770.1 coordinate 96,655,349, forward strand.
AGTTACTTGATACAACTTCAGCCCTGGTTCCCAATTTAGGTGAAGCATCTCTGTTGCTTTCTTTTCTAGCCCTAGAAAATCTAACTTCTTCTGCAGGCTTGCAGACAGAATGTGCCCGTAGGTCCCCGACGACTCTCCTGAGGTTCCTGGGCCGGCTAAGGGGACTTTTGTGGAGGGATTCTTTTATCTGATGATCCACTGTCTGGGATACTAGGCCCACTTCTATCCTTGCAGCCAAACTAAAGCCTGTCAGCTCTTCTCCTCATTGTGCTCACTTCCTGCACTAGACATTAGCACTAAGTTCCCCCTCCCTCTACTGGGCTGGCTGTCACAGTTAACCTCATCTGGACCAAACTGCAGCCCCAGAGGTTCTAACTTTGGAAACGTGCCTTTTAGTGTCAAAGGGGGACTATCTCCTTCACCACTACTACAGATTGCAGGAGGGCTCAGGTCCAAAAGTTGCATTGGGCCCATAGGAATCCAGTTACGGCCATGCATAGATAACTTAAGGGCAAGTTTTATTTTCACAGGGAAATGCTCTTTTAGACTATGTGCCCACGATGTAGAAATGCTCCAGATTTTTTTCTGAGCGTTTCTGCATCTCCCTGGCAGAAAAAACGCATTATGATTGTACATGCATTTTTCCTGCCAGGGACAAGCAGAAGTGAAGCGTTCTTCACATGCATTTCCGCATGCGGGTTGTCAAGCGCTTTCCAAACGATTTTAGCATCACTTGGAAAGTGCTTGACAACTTGGTCACACTATATAAATCCATGCAACCGGCATGTATTTACAGTTAGGTCCATATATATTTGGACAGAGACAACATTTTTCTAATTTTGGTTCTAGACATTACCACAATGAATTTTAAACAAAACAATTCAGATGCAGTTGAAGTTCAGACTTTCAGCTTTCATTTGAGGGTATCCACATTAAAATTGGATGAAGGGTTTAGGAGTTTCAGCTCCTTAACATGTGCCACCCTGTTTTTAAAGGGACCAAAAGTAATTGGACAATTGACTCCAAGACTATTTCATGGACAGGTGTGGGCAATCCCTTCGTTATGTCATTCTCAATTAAGCAGATAAAAGGCCTGGAGTTCATTTGAGGTGTGGCGCTTGCATTTGGAAGGTTTTGCTGTAAAGTAAACATGCGGTCAAAGGAGCTCTCCATGCAGGTGAAACAAGCCATCCTTAAGCTGCAAAAACAGAAAAAAACCATCTGAGAAATTGCTACAATATTAGGAATGGCAAAATCTACAGTTTGGTACATCCTGAGAAAGAAAGAAAGCACTGGTGAACTCATCAATGAAAAATGACTTGGGCGCACACGGAAGACAACAGTGGTGGATGATCGCAGAATAATCTCCATGGTGAAGAGAAACCCCTTCACAACAACCAACCAAGTGAACAACACTCTCCAGGAGGTAGGCGTATCAATATCCAAATCTACCATAAAGAGAAGACTGCATGAAAGTAAATACAGAGGGTTCACTGCACGGTGCAAGCCACTCATAAGCATCAAGAATAAAAAGGCTAGACTGGACTTTGCTAAAAAACATCTAAAAAAGCCAGCACAGTTCTGGAAGAACATTCTTTGGACAGATGAAACCAAGATCAACCTCTACCAGAATGATGGAAAGAGAAAAGTATGGCGAAGGCGTGGGACAGCTCATGATCCAAAGCATACCACATCATCTGTAAAACACGGCGGAGGCAGTGTGATGGCTTGGGCATGCATGGCTGCCAGTGGCACTGGGTTACTAGTGTTTATTGATGATGTGACACAGGACAGAAACAGCCGAATGAATTCTGATGTATTCAGAACCATACTGTGTGTCAGATCCAGCCAAATGCAGCCAAACTGATTGGTCGTCGTTTCATACTACAGATGGACAATGACCCAAAACATAAAGCCAAAGCAACCCAGGAGTTTATTAAAGCAAAGAAGTGGAATATTCTTGAATGGCCAAGTCAGTCACCTGATCTCAACCCAATTGAGCATGCATTTCACTTGTTAAAGACTAAACTTCAGACAGAAAGGCCCACAAACAAACAGCGACTGAAAACCACCGCAGTGAAGGCCTGGCAGAGCATCAAAAAGGAGGAAACACAGCGTCTGGTGATGTCCATGAGTTCAAGACTTCAGGCAGTCATTGCCAACAAAGAGTTTTCAACCAAGTACTAGAAATGAACATTTTATTTACAATTATTTAATCTGTCCAATTACTTTTGGTCCCTTTAAAAACAGGGTGGCACATGTTAAGGAGCTGAAACTCCTAAACCCTTCATCCAATTTTAATGTGGATACCCTCAAATGAAAGCTGAAAGTCTGAACTTCAACTGCATCTGAATTGTTTTGTTTAAAATTCATTGTGGTAATGTCTAGAACCAAAATGAGAAAAATGTTGTCTCTGTCCAAATATATATGGACCTAACTGTATATAGTATGACCAAAAGAATGGTAAAAAATAAAAAATAAATATTATACTTACCTTCTGATGGCCTCGGTGTCCTTGTCTTGGCTTGTCGGCAGCTCGCGGTAGACTAAAGGACCTGCCGACGTCAGCGGTCGCGTGACCCGTCACATGACTAAATTATGTCACTGCGAGCTGCCGGCAAGCCAAGACAAGGACACTGGGGGCCATCAGAAGGTAAGTATAATATTTATTTTTTATTTTATTCTTTTTTTTACAGGTACTATGGTACAGTATGGTATAGTCTCCTCTTCTCCAAACTCGGGTATCATCCGCACATTGAAACTCATAGATTCCGCATGTACAGATGCAGTGATGCGGATTCCATGCGTTCCAATGCAAGTCGATGGCGGCGAAAACGCCGCGCTTCCGCAAAATAATTGGTAGTGCTGCGGATTTTTCCGCAATGATAATCCGCAGCGGAAATTTCCGCAGCATGTGCACAGCACATGCGGATTATCATTGGGGAACATGGCAAACCTTCTACCAAGCGTTTTTCAAGCGTTTCTGCAGCGGAATTGCCGCTGCGGAAACGCTTAAAAAACGCATAGTGGGCACACAGCCTTAAACATCCGGCACAAGTTTCTTGTTGTAGCTGTTCCCCTCTACCACCATCTTTCATCAGTGCCACTTGACAACTTGTTTACAGGGTAGAATAGTGCCTTGTCTTTTCTGGATGAAGCACAGTCCCCTGCTCTGTTCTTGTCATGCAGATGTATTATAGAATTAGCCTATGCCATTCTTCTTCATAAACCGTCATACCTCTGCAGCTCTCTTCTGTTGTAATCCTTTATTTACTGACCTCCTTTGACAGCTGTCTTGCTGGAGACATCACTTTCTTCAAGTCTGATCTTAATCCCTTCAAGGGAAGGCATTGAATTTATTCAGCCATTGGCAGTGCCATCTGATACAACGTGTCCTTTACTGCGTGACCTCTGCCTAGCCTCATCTCCGAACACTATTCCGTCTTCCACCCCAGACATCTGTCAGTCCTCTCTTGCCTCGTGTTAACTATATGTGTGCACATTATACACGATTGAATCCTATGTGTGTTGCTAATCGCTTTTTAATGCCTTTTCTGTAACATCTCCAGCCGAGCCCCCATTATCTCCTGTAATGAGGTACAACTCATTAATAAAACAAGGGGTTGTGTGAGCTGTCATTTTATTAACCATTATCCCTCAGCTGTTGGAATGATTTCCCCCTACAAGCACCTTGTATGAAGCCTTGAATAGTCACATTCCCAACCTTATTTAAAGTCCTCATTAAGCCCCGTATTCAATACGGGTCTGTGCCACAGGCATAGAATGGTAGACATCCTTAAGTGAATGAGGTCCCAAGTGATTACTTACAGACTGTGCTAATTAAGATAAATTAGGCCTGCCTCTGCTTCTGATGTCACCACGATCCTACTATTAATCTTCTGCTCAGTTTCATCCTACAGCAATACTTTTAAGTCATACAGTTAACGCTTTAGGTTCTGTGGAAATACCTCAATGTATAGATGGCTTTAGAAAGATTATTGAATGTAAGAGGTGGCATACAAAGTTTTTCTTAAAGGGAATCTGTCAGTAGGATTAACCCTCCTAAGCCGTCTATATGGGCATGTAGGTGATAAAAATCTGAATAAAATGATACCTTGATATCTGTGATCCAATGTCATATTCCAAAGAAATCCATGTTTTTTCTTATATGTAAATGAGCTGTTCAGGGCTATGGGCGGGACAGAAATCTCCCTGAGAGTCTGCATTCAGAGCTTATTTTAAATTAGTATGGTAATGGATTTTCGGTGAAATAAGTGCACCAGGGCCTGTTGTTGCGACGTGGGGGTAATGCTGGAAGGTTACAGTTTTCATATCGTCAGGCTTTTGGAGCTTCAAGAACCTCCTAGCCTCAAATTCTTTATTTGTTATGTTTTGTTTGTATTAAAGACCGTTTTGGCCAATTTTATCCCCCACCCTGAAAAACCCCATAACTCTGCCAGGCCAGAACCAAATTCCAAGTACAATTTGAGGGAACCATCTATCTGATGGAACCCCTCCACCAACTCTAAGAACCCCTCCCAACCACCAAAGCTGAAATTACCCTGAAAAAACAACTCTAGGATTATAGTACCTCCAGATTACAGGGCGGGAAGACGGGACCCTTTCTTATGGTAACTCCACTCAGTTTGAAACTTCCAACCCTACCAAACTAGCTTTGCTTCTCATGATCAGACCCCTGTTCTCACCCTCTAAACTTTTAACCTTATACCCCCACTCCTCACATTACCCAAATAATTAACCCCATAGCCACCCTACAATGCTGATTCATGGGTTACCATGCCCATGGCTTCGCTAGAGCTCCAGATTTCCTTATCGCTCTGTTTATTCTGGGCATTGGTGGGGACGCACTCCACTATTCTTACCTTTTGACATGTCAAATACATATCAAAAGTGTTAAAATGATTCCATCCACTAATAAACAGTGTAAAAGGGAAGTGAGATTGCTTTATAGAAGAAGCTAAGATGGCTTAGCTTTCAGCTCCAGCACCCGTCATGCCTTGCTCCCCAACGGAATATATATATATATACTCCTTAAAAGTCAGACACGGAAATAGATTGGATATAAATTAATAGAACGAAAAGGCCACAATATTGTGCTCTACAGTAACTGCCTGACTACAGCTGTCTCATACTGATTCCCTGATATATTTTTCCCATAGCAATTTAATTTTAGTAATTTATGTTTTTCAACCCGGAGAACAGTAGGAAAGCAGCTGGTATCCATTTAATGGAGCAAGTAGAGGCCTTATTGCATAAATGAAGGACACAGTGTTCATACAGGCATTCAGCAAATTGTTTTCCATTCTGCGACAAGACCCTGAAAAACAAAACAAAAAAATAAATCCATATTCTCATCCTTGTGTTTACTGAAGGTCACAGGAGGACATTGAAAATTAAATTTCTTCCCTTGTGACATCTTGACTTAAGTTGAAATTGTAGTTTTTTGTTACTGCATGAAAAGATCTTTCCTAAAGGAAAAACTGTAATTGTGACATGTTTATGGGCACTGTATGCGGAATAAGCCACCAGGTTTACTGGTACAGCGCCACTGACATAAATACATTACATGCCCAGTCTGCTTAAAATAATGTTTCCTGGAAACGTGACAAAAAATGTTTTGTATTATCCGCAGCACATTGCAAACATCTGAATTGTCATCCAGGGATTTTTTTTGCAATATTTATAATAATGTTTCCCCCTCTCTCCTCTTTAATTTTCCTCCAGAGATTCTCACTGTGACAGAGCTGATTTGCTGGCTTCTGTTCCATAGACTTCGTCATTGCTGGAAGCAACTTTTTAATGGCAGAGAAGGTAGCTAGAACAATTTTAGAATTCCCATCAGAGGGCAATATGGCTATTGGTTATCTGAATATACAAGAAAAAGGAGACTGTGCGCCTTGGGGTTTGAAATGAAACAGAAGAGGGATTTTCATATCATAGAGATACAGTACTGCATCTAAAAAAAATTCTCCTCACTTTCTCTTTCTGCATTTTCTAAATACACATACAGTATATATATATATATATATATATATATATATATATATATATATATATATACACTACCGTTCAAAAGTTTGGAGTCATTTAGAAATTTCATTCTTTTTGAAAGAAAAGCACATTTTTTTTCAATGAAGCTAACATTAAATGAATCAGAAATACACTCTATACATTGTTAATGTGGTAAATGACTATTCTAGCTGCAAACGTCTTGTTTTTATTGCAATATCTACATAGGTGTATAGAGGCCCATTTCCAACAATCACCACTCAAGTGTTTTAATGGTACATTGTGTTTGCTAACTGTGTAAGAAGGCTAATGGATGTTTAGAAAACCCTAGAAAACCCTTGCACAAGTATGTTAGCCCAGCTGAAAACGGTTTGGCTGATTTGAGAAGCTATAAAATTGACCTTCCTTTGAGCTAGTTGAGAATCTGGGGCATTACATTTGTTTGTTCTATGAAACTCTCAAAATAGTCAGAAAAAGAGAACTTTCATGTGAAACTCGACAGTCTATTCTTGTTCTTAGAAATGAAGGCTATTACATGCGAGAATTGCCAAGAAACTGAAGATTTCCTACAACGGTGTGTACTACTCCCTTCAGAGGAGAGCACAAACAGGCTCTAACCAGAGTAGAAAGAGGTGGGAGGCCCCGCTGCACAACTGAGCAACAAGGCAAGTACACAAATAAATATTTGTCTGTGTCACAGAAGAGCAGATCTCACAACTTTTCATCCTTTGCACAGTAATTTTCCTCCTGCTGAAGTCCTAGATTCCTCTTGCATTGCCCCATGAAGTGTGATTCCAACAAAAGTGCCCCTCAAACACAGTATGATACCCCCATGGTCCATTCCTCCACAGGCACAGTATAATGACCCTACTGTATCCCACTTCATCTCCCAAGGCAAAGTATGGTGACCCAAACACAGTATAATCCCCCAACTGTGACCCCCACACAGCCCTCCATACACTATAATGTGCCTACATACAGTATAATGGCCCGCACTCACTGCACTAGCCCTCCAAACAGTATAATGGACCCCATACAACCCTTCACACTGTATAATTGCTTTCATACAGTATAATGGACCCCAACAAAGCCTTCAAAATATTATAATGGCTCCACATAGCCTTCCATATAGTATAATACACCACCGATAATCCTCAATATAGTATGATGCGCCATCCATAATCCTCCATATAGTATGATGAACTGCCCATGGTCCTCCATAAAATATAATGCACTCCCCATAGTCCTCCATACAGTATATTACACACCCCATAGGGTAAAATGCAGCCCCCATATAGTATAATGCACCCCCCAGTCCTGCAGTATTATAGGCACCACATATTCACTGATTTTAAAATACTGTATATTTAAAAAAAGCCAAAAAAAGTATAAGCCGAGTCCCCTAATTTTACCACAAAAAACTGGGAAAATGTATTGACTTGAGTATAAGTCTAGGGTGGGAAATTCAGCAGCTACTGGTAAATTTCCCCATCCTGGAATGTATAGCACTCCTCATCCCCCAATCCTGGTATGCATGGCCCCCCCATCCCTCAATCCTGGTATGTGTTGCTTCAATTCTCCTCAATCCCCCAATCCTGGTATGTGTGGCACCCCTCATCCCCCAATCCTGGTATGCGTGGCACCCTCATCCTCCAATCCTAGTATGCGTAGCCTCCCCAATCCCCCAATTCTGGTATGTGTGACCTTCCCAATCCCCCAATCCTGGTATGCGTGGCCTCCCCAATCCGGGTATGTGTGGCCTCCCCAATCCTGGTATGCATGGCCTCCCCAATCCGGGTATGTGTGGCCTCCCCAATCCCCCAATCCTGGTATGTGTGGCCTCCCCAATCCCCCAATCCTAGTGTGTGTGGCCTCCCCAATCCCCCAATCCTGGTATGTGTGGCCTCCCCAATCCCCCAATCCTGGTATGTGTGGCCTCCCCAATCCCCCAATCTAGGTATGTGTGGCCTCCCCAATCCTGGTATGTGTGGCCTCCCCAATCCCCCAATCCTGGTATGTGTGGCCTCTCCAATCCCCCAATCTTGGTATGTGTAGCCTCTCGAATTCCCCAATCCTGGTATGTGTGGCCTCCCCGATCCTGGTATGTGTGGCCTCCTCAATCCCCCAATCCTGGTATGTGTGGTCTCCTCAATCCCCCAATCCTGGTATGTGTGGCCTCCTCATCCCCCAATCCTGGTATGTGTGCCCCAATCACTGCACACATAAAATAATAAACACTTATACTCACCTTCCTTCCTCACCTCTGCTCCAGCGCTGCTGCGTCCTGTCTGCTGCAGCTCATGTCAGCATCTGAGCAGCGCGCGCTCTCAGATGCTGATGTGAGCTGCTGCAGCCGGCATATTCACTCCTCTCCATGCCAGGACTATGGGCATGGAGAAAAGCGAATATGCATTCTCTTTAGCAGCGGGCACTGACAGCAGGAGCCGCGGCTCAGCGCTCCTCTGTGCCTGCTACTAAAGAGAATGACTATTTCCTCTTCTCCACGCCCATGGGAGTGGAGAAGAGGGAATATTCATGTCCCTTTAGCAGGGACACCGCCACAACTCGGAACTCCGCCGCCGCAACCTCCCTTCCCCCAATACTCACCTATCCTCCTGGTTCCCACTCTGCTTGGGTCCCTCCCAGCTCACAGGCCCCCCTCCGGTCACGGGCCCCATAGCAGTGGTGTGACCTGCTGCCATTGGCAGTATGCCACTGTTCCAGGACTCCTTGATCTTCTTTAAGCTGAAAATATTTCTTAATTATATCGGTTGTTTGTTTGGGGTCGTTGTCCTGCTGCAGAATAAATTTGGAGGCATCAGACACACCCCTGATATTATTGCATGACAGATAAGTATCTGCCTGTATTTCTAAGCCTTGAGAACACCATTAATTGTGACTAAATTCCAAACTCAGTTGGCTAAAATGCAACCCCAAACTAGCAAGGTAACCTCCACCATCTTCTGCTGTTGCCTGCAAACACTCATTGTTGTACCACTCTCCAGGTCTTCAACGAACAAACTGCATTTTGTTACAGCCAAATATTTCAAATTCTGACTCATCGGTCCAGTGCACATGCTGCCATTTTTGCACCGTGTTTCAGATTTATTGATGCATAGTTGAGTCTTCGGCTTGTTTCAATGTGGAAGGTACGGCTTTTTGGACACAATTTTTCCATAAAAACTATTTCTGGATAGACTTCTATGAATAGTAGATGGGTGTAGCAGGGTCCCACTGGTTGCTGCCAGTTCTCAGCTAATAGCACTGCTGCTAATATTCCAATTTTGATTAGAAGCAAACATAATGTGTCTTTTGTCTGCTGTACTAAGTTTTCTATGCTAGCCATTGCTACGGGTCTTACTGGTGCCCATTTCTTGGTGCTTCTTCAAAAGAGCTTGAACAGCACATCTTGAAACCCCAGTTTGCTTTGAAAGCTTTGCCTGGTGGAGAACTTGCTGGTGCAGTATAACTACCTTGTGTCTTGTTACTGTGCCCAGTCTTGTCATGGTGTCTGACCCATGACATGAAACTGTCTTCCACAATCTCACTTTTGTAGCAGGATTTGACTGTTCCTCACTCTTCTACACAGCTATATAAGTTTCAGTTTATGACTGTGTTTCAACCTAAATATGAAAATGATGATCATTATCACCTGTTTGGGATAATTAGCTTTCCTCACTTCTGCACACTAAGATGGCCTGCTAACTGCAGCTTAAGTGTTTTAGTGCACATGCATTACCCTGCCATGCTTTACACCTGTAAGAAGAAGAAGGATGATGTTTGGCATGTTTCGATGTATAGAATGGCTGGGTGGTGCATGCACAATATTAAACTGAAGTCAGTGCTTTTATCAGGGCACATTATTGTGCAGAAGTGATGTACCATATTTTGCGGATTATAAGATGCACTGGACCATAAGATGCACCCCAAATTTTGGGAAGAAAAGTAGGAAAACATTTTTTTTCAATAAAATGGTGGTGCGTCTTATAGTCCACTTTCACAGTAGCTTACGGGAGCCAAGACCTCTATCTACGCACGCACTGCCTCCGGCAGCCATTTTCCCGAATTCCGACACAGTGAAAACGATGGGAAGTGTGGGGACTCCGTTGACACTTTGTGAAAACCAGGGGCCTGCTGCAGCCTCACACCGCCGAACACCCCCTCCTCCCATCCCATGGCTCACAGCATCACCACACTCCTGCCGCCGCCAGCTTCCTGCAGCAGTGACCCTGCCTCCTGGGACCCCGCTCCACCGCAGCGGCCCCCATCCCCAGTAAGCTACATTTGGATTATAAGACACACCCCTATTTTACCTCCAAATTTTGGGGGAAAAATGTGCGTCTTATAATCTGAAAAATACGGTAAGCGGTGAGCTACACAGGAGCTAAATTTCCTGTCCAGAGCCGTTAAAGATGGAAATAACCCCAGGAGACAAAGTTTTAAGTGCTCTGGGTGTGGCAAAGAACTTAGCACATTGAGAAAATAGATTTCTCTGGCTCCAGGCTATGGATAGTGAATATTAAGATACTAATATATTTATCTTTCACTGATCTACATGCCCACACAAAGAGTTAGGGGGGTTTATCTTGCTAACAAATTTACTTTAAGCAATTTTAAGGAGCATTTTCAATCGAGGAGAATATTGTTAAATATGATGCTAAAAGCTCCTTCATCAGGTAGGTAAACATTGCTTAAACTGACCACAATGCCGCCATAAAGAAATAGGCAATACTGGACTTGGAGAGATTTTTTTATGTAGTTGCTTATACCAATTAATTAGCATTTACCCAGGGGCGGAACTACCGCCCGTGCAGCCGGTTCATTGAACGGGGGCCCCGAGGGAGAGGGGGCCCCTCCAGCCTCCAGCAGGGCCGCCATCAGGGCATGTCTGCCCTGACTCCAGTGTGGGGCCCAGCCGGTAGGGGCCCCCTTAGAGCCCCGTTGGGGGCCCCCTCTTGTGAGTCTCTCTCCTCATGGGGCCCCCGGCCCCATGCTAAGCGCCGGGTCCGGGACATCTCAGCGCTGCGCTGCGCTACTGCGGCAGCGCCTTCATGATTCCCCTGATTTCCGGTCATGTGACGGCGCCGTCACATGGCCGGAAGTCAGGAGAACCTGGTGTCAGCGATTTGGACTAGCGCCAGGATTCTGCAGGGATCGCATGGGGGTAAGTATAACAAGTTTTGTTTTTTTCAAAATACAATTTACTAGGAGTGGGGGGAATGGGAGGTGTGTGTGTGTGATAAGAGATGCATGGGGGGGGGAGATGATAAAAGATGCACATGGGGTGGGGGGGATGAGAGAGGTGCACATGTGGGGGGAGGGGGATGAGAGAGGTGCACGTGGGGGGGAGGGGGATGAGAGAGGTGCACGTGGGGGGGGATGATAAAAGATGCACATGGGGTGGGGGGGGTGAGAGAGGTGCACATGTGGGGGGGGGATAAGAGATCCACATGGGGGGGAGATAAGAGATGCACATGGGGGGGAGATAAGAGATGCACATGGGGGGAGATAAGAGATGCACATGGGGGAGGGGGATAAGAGATGCACATGGGGGGGTGAGAGAGGTGCACATATGGGGGAGGGGGATGAGAGATGTGCACATGGTGGGGATGAGAGATGCACATGGGGGGGATGAGAGAGGGGCACATGTGGGGGAGGGGGATGAGAGAGGGGCACATGTGGGGGAGGGGGATGAGAGAGGGGCACATGTGGGGGAGGGGGATGAGAGAGGGGCACATGTGGGGGAGGGGGATGAGAGAGGGGCACATGTGGGGGAGGGGGATGAGAAATGTGCACATGGGGGGGTGGTGAGAGCTGCACATGTGGGGGAGGGGGATGAGAGAGGGGCACATGTGGGGGAGGGGGATGAGAGATGTGCACATGGGGGGGTGGTGAGAGCTGCTCATGGGGGGGTGAGAGCTGCACATGGGGGAATTGGGAGAAAATGAGCTGCACATGGGGGAATTGGGAGTAGGGGGATAATGAGCTGCACATAATGAATGTGGGGTGGGGGAGAGTAAATGATAAATGACGATGGGGTGGGGAGAGCACGGACATGATATAATGAATTGGGGCAGGGGGTGCATGTAAATAATGAATGCGGGGAGCAGGAAGTATAGAGTAGAGGTTCTAATTAAATTATATATTAAGTGCCTATTTACAGTTAATGGGGGCACCGTGGTGGATTACAATTTATATTTGGAATGGTAGGTTGCATAATAACTAACCATATATTGATGGTGGATGCACGTCTGTATTCAGCTGCGTAATGTAGAAGTTGGGGAATGTGCTCTAGATAACTGTGTTATTTTATGCAGAGACGAGTTCTGGCTGGAAGACGTGATGGCGGTCTGTGCTGGATGAAGGAGAAAAGCGTAGCTGAAGGACTTCACCTAGAGACGTCACCAGTGAGTCAGTGCATTACATGTACACTTACACTATATACTATGTACCGGGCTCCTGTGTATAATGTCACTGGTGATCACTGTATTACCTGTACACTATATACAGAGCTCCTGTGTATAATGTCACTGGTGATCACTGTATTACCTGTACACTGACACTATATACAGAACTCCTGTGTATAATGTCACTGGTGATCACTGTATTACCTGTACACTGACAATATATACAGAGCTCCTGTGTATAATGTCACTGGTGATCCCTGTATTACCTGTACACTATATACAGAGCTCCTGTGTATAATGTCACTGGTGATCCCTGTATTACCTGTACACTATATACAGAGCTCCTGTGTATAATGTCACTGGTGATCCCTGTATTACCTGTACACTATATACAGAGCTCCTGTGTATAATGTCACTGGTGATCACTGTATTACCTGTACACTGACAATATATACAGAGCTCCTGTGTATAATGTCACTGGTGATCCCTGTATTACCTGTACACTATATACAGAGCTCCTGTGTATAATGTCACTGGTGATCCCTGTATTACCTGTACACTATATACAGAGCTCCTGTGTATAATGTCACTGGTGATCACTGTATTACCTGTACACTGACACTATATACAGAGCTCCTGTGTATAATGTCACTGGTGATCACTAGATTACCTGGACACTTACATTATACATACCATGTATAGAGCTCCCGTGTATAATGACACTTATGGTAATATTAGTAATGTGGTGGTAATATTAGTAATGTGGTGGTAATATGTGGTCTGGTCATGGTGTGGCAGTTTTTCTCCCTTCTGTGTGGTATTATTCGGTCACTATGTTGTGGTAATATGTGGTCTGGTGATGGTGTGGCGGTATTCCCTGTATGTGGTATTATTGGTCATTTAAAAAGAAAATGTATATGACACATTCCCTTAAAGAAAACTAAATAAAAATATATCTAAAAAGAGTATTGGATATTTTAAGAAAATTTTAATAGGTTAGAGTAGGGCCCGGCCAGAAGAGTCTACCTTATCGTGGTGGCGGCTTTAAAAATCTTTTGGCCAAAACAAAAGCTGTTGGCTATGTATGTGGCACCGTCACATGGCCGAACGTCAGGAGAGCCTGGTGGCAGCGACGTGGACGAGCGCCAGGATTCTGCAGGGATCGCATGGGGGTAAGTATAACAAGTTTTATTTTTCTTAAATACAATTAATTAACTAGGAGTGGGGGGGATGAGAGATGCACATGGGGGGGATGAGAGATGCACATGGGGGGGATGAGAGATGCACATGGGGGGGATGAGAGATGCACATGGGGGGGTGAGAGATGCACATGGGGGGGGTGAGAGATGCACATGGGGGGGTGAGAGATGCACATGGGGGGTGAGAGATGCACATGGGGGGGTGAGAGATGCACGGGGGGGATGAGAGATGCACGGGGGGGATGAGAGATGCATCGGGGGGGTGAGCTGCACATGGGGGGGGTGAGAGCTGCACATGGGGGGGTTATGTTTACATAACTTTGTTGCCTTATGAAGCGCAGGGGGGGGGGCCCCCAAAAATTTCTTGCACAGGGGCCCACTACAGTCTGTGTCCGCCCCTGCATTTACCTATATATAAAACACACATTTATAGTATATACTTATGTATAATTCACTTTATATAATATACACAAGTAGAATATAGCCATATATAATATGCACTTTTGTGTATATTCTATGCCTTTAGGTATTATACTGCATATGGGTATTTATTGGATTTGTGTGTATTTATATATAATTCAAAGATACAATACATACCATATATATTAATATAAATGCTCCAATGGAAGGTGGGGAATAGGGTCAGGGTCTAGTGGACCAGTCAGAGCATGGATTTATCAGCGCAGTAATGACAGAAGGCAGCATATTGTAGTCAGTTTATTAGCAGTGGAGCTCTGTGCCATCTGATCAGTGCATGTGCGGATGAGAAATCTGACCCTGCACTGACCAGAGAGCACGGATCTTTGGGATCACAGTCACTAAATCACTGCTTCTACTCTATGAAAGTGCACTTTCCTGTCATTGTGTTACGGGTGTGTCAGAGTTGACAGACAGTCGCCCCGCAGTTGGTTGCAGGAGATCTCTACGTTTGGCATTACAGACATCTTCTTAGATTAGATGCTGTCTTTAGGACCCAGCGGCTACCTCCCTCTGGCTATTAGCTCTCTGGCTTGAGTGTATAAATACCTGGTGTGTCTGAGACAGAGGTGCCGGCTATGTTCATTTCTACTTGTGAGGCTTAGCAAGAGCAGTACTTCGTCCTCTCTGGAGCTTGAGGCCGTGTGCACATTTGGAGTCGTCTAAAGCTAAGCAATTTCCCCCTGTTTGTCTTCCCTTGTTGTCTATAGAATTTAGTGGAGATCGACTAGTGCTTATCTCCTCCCATCCCTAGCCTTAGCCATATGTCAGGGAAGGACAGGATGAGGCACGCGTGCAGCGATTGCTGAGGAGGCAATATAGGGACGATAGTTGATACAGGGTGACAGTAGACCAGACTAGGAGGTCTCCACTTCCCCCTTTTCCCTAGTGTCGGTGCTCCCTTTCCCTCTTCCCTCTGTGTTGCACTAAGTCTTTCCCACACCTGGCGTGACATTTAGTTCATGTGGTGCATCTGACATACACATTTGCTCTTGGAGGAGAAGGTTCATTTTGCCAGTAAGACTGCAAGGCATAGGCATGATTGGTGGAGATCCCAGGAAAGTGTGTGCAAACGTGGTTCTGCAGAGGCTGGAAGCAGAAGGGGGGAGCAGGAGACTCTAAAAGAGGAAGGAGGAGCTAAGCAGGCTAATGACATACTCCCTATAGTCTACATCTGGGGATGCTATTGGGCTGCCTGATGGGGCTGTCCGAGGTGTCTGCCAGGCAGCTGCATTTTGCCCCCACTCTTCCCCCCGGAATAAAAATCAGACATTTTTCAAATGTCTGTTAAATTGTCATGGGAGGAATAGTTTGTGTTACACACCTGTCCCAGGCATCCCGGGCTCCATTTCCTCCTGCTTTGCTCCATGTCAGGTATTGCAAGTTGCCCATCGTGGATCAAACTCCCAGAGGGCCAAGATGAAACACTTGGACAAAGTCGCAGGCCAACCAGTATACAGTATAATGGGTCCCGCATAGTGATCCATACAGAATAATGGGCCCCACATAGTTCTCCATACAGAATAATGGTTACCACATAGTCCTCCATACAGAATAATGGGCCCCACATAGTCCTCCATACAGTATAATGGGCCCCACATAGTCCTCCATACAGAATAATGGACCTCACATAGTCCTTCATACAGAATAAAAGGCCACACATAGTCCTCCATACAGAATAATGGGCTCCATATAGTTCTCCATACAGTATAATGAGCCCCGCATAGTCCTCCATATAGAATAATGGCCCCACATAGTCGTCCTTACAGAATAATGGACCTGACATGGTCTTTCATACAGAATAATAGGCCACACATAGTCCTCCATACAGAAAAAAGGGCTCCATATAGTTCTCCATAGAGTATAATGAGCCCCACATAGTCCTCCATACAGTATAATGAGCCCCACATAGTCCTCCATATAGAATGTTACCACATAGGGCTGGAGGGTCTGATGTCGGGGACCAAACATAACCACCCTGTGGGCCAGATTTGGCCCACGGGCCAGAGTTTGACATGTGTGCACTAGACCTTTCTAAGACACGTTTAGACACACACCTGTGTTTTGGGATTGAGATTCTAGTCCTATGTCCGCTGGAAAAAACTAGTTTGAAATTCTAGATAGGGCTCTTGACAATGGGACTATAACCAAATATGTTTGGGAATGATTGAGGGTAGATGTATTCAATCCACCTGGCCATCTATTCATATCTGGATAGGTTGGTCTTAATGATCCTGTCTGCAGAATTTTGGATTTGTTTCTCGAAACCGTGTCCTTGAGTGTTATATTAAAGATTTGGGTAATGTTTTGCATTTTTTTAAAGGTTGGATGGTGCTGTTTTGGAGACATAAATTATCTTGTAACTTGTGATGTTGAAACGCTGTACAGATATATCAATCATCATAATGGATTCATGGCTTTTAAATATTTTCTTAATTTGTGAGGCCTGCTAAGTGATTTACTTGATATACTTTTGGAATTGTTTGATTTTGTCTATAAAGACGCACTCCTAATATTTTTTTATTAGCTAAACCTCTGTAAATGTGTATGTAGTGTAGTGTAAGTAATAATAATAATCTTTTTATTTATATAGCGCCAACATATTCCACAGCGCTTTATAATTCAGACAATTTACAGACAGTATTGGCACTGTCCCAGATCGGGGCTCACAATCTACATTCAATATCAGTATGTCTTTGGAGTGTGGGAGGAAACCAGAGAACCCAGAGGAAACCCACACAAACACGGGGAGAACATACAAACTCCTTGCAGATTTTGTCCTTGGTGGAATTTGAACCCAGGAACCCAGCGCTGCAAGCCACCGTGCTGCCCTAATATACTCACCGATCAATGTCTTCCTGTGCAGCTCCAATTCTGTTCTGGGTCAAGTGATGGCTAGTGTGGTTTACGAGCTCACAGTGCGAGCTGGCAAGTCAGCTCAGTGCTCCACAGGCTTACAATACAAAAGACACCTCTGGCTCACACATAGACCCCATTGTGAGCTGGCAAGTCAAAATAACCATCACTTGACCCAGAAGAGGTTCGGAACATTTTTTTTGTTTTCAGGGACAGATATTTCTAACGCAATAGAAGTGTGGCAATGGGTGCTACATGAGCGCCAGCATACGCGAATCTAGTCCTTTGATATGGGAGAAAACTATGTATGCTGAGGTCCTGGGTTCAAATCCCACCAAGGAAACATCTGCAAGGAGTTTGTATGTTCTCCCCATGTTTGCGTGTATTTCCTCCAGGTTCTCCGGTTTTCTCCCACACTCCAAAGACATACTGATAGGGAATCTAGATTGTGAGCCCCATTGGGGACAGCGATGATCTTGATGTAAAGCGCTGTGGAATATGACAGTACTATGTAAGCAAGGCATAATAAATAATAAATGTTCAAACATACAGCATGCAAGAAAATAGATCAGTACTTTTATGGCTGCGATACATTGATGATATTATCTTTATTTAGCAATGTACACAACAATCATTACATCAATTTCTGTCTTAGCTTGAATATAAGGGTCAAATCTAGAATCTGTGAGGACAGTAGCGATTTTTTTATATCAACATAGAGAAAGATGACCTTGGATGCTCCATACTACACTATATTCAAAAAAGAAATAGTGTGAATTTCATCCTACATACCCACACATCCCAAAGGGACAGTTCATGGGATCTTGACCAGGCAGTGGAAACTGAAGAACAAGCCAAGGATTTGAAAAACAGTTTTGTAAAGAGGCCAGCAGTCACGGGATATTGATTGTGGCTATAAAGCTGTGAAACAACATCACCCTAATGTTCTGCTATATACAAAGGTAAGAAGACAACAATCCAAACAAGAGTATGCTCGCTTAATCACTGGGCTTCATAGCCATCGGGAGGAGATACGACAAATATTTCAGAAGTGCTGGTCAGTTCTACTACATGACAAAGATTTGAAACAATTTGTCTCTCAAATACTATGGCTAACAGCGATGTAAGCACAGACTTTACGTGACAACCTTGTTCATAGTCACTGTACCTCACCTTCCAAATATCTCTTTGGTTTTGGGGGTCTCCGGTTGAGTTCTAGAATGTTTGGGATTTGTTCTGCATGAAGATTTATTGTTAATCCTGATAAATTCACTGATTCATCTGGACAGAAAGAATATAGGATTGTAAATCATATTAACTGTACAGCGGTTATTTACTTTTCATCTTGTCCTTGAGGCATACGTTATGTTGGACTTACTTGTAGAGAATTACATATACGTGTGGTAGAACACATTAACGATATCAAAAATGCCACGGAACTGAATCTGCAGGTTCACATTGCTATTTCCAAATTTAAGCCAAGTCCACTCCATAAATTTAGACTTTCACATCCTCATCAATCGCAAGAACTCGGACTGAGAGGGGTTGATCAAATACGATTGGGTCTACACGATAGCATTGAGAAGAGACTGGCTCAAATTGAATGTAAATGGATCACTATTTAACAGGTACTATCGCCACATGGCCTCAATGAACAGTTGAGTTTTGGCTATTTCTTCTAAGTTTTTGATGCTCTTTTCTGAGTATTTTTTAATTTTGGGTTTATTTCCTGGTAACTCTTTGATTGGTAGAAGTGGTTAGCTTGGTTGGTGTCTAGTGAGATTCTCTGTCTAGCTCTCTTAATATAGGTATATGCCCTAGACTGTGTCTATCACCTATTTTTTATGGTAATTTGAATGCTTGTGTTCTGTCTATTTATTCGTAGATTAAGTGGTGCCCCTGCGGGGCCAGTTGCCACAGAGGTACTGCATCTCAGCTAGAGGTGTGATACCCCACTCTCAAGTAAGGAGGAAGCACTACCCGGGACCCAACCACTCACATCCAACACTACACCACTCCATTAGGGAAGGTCCAGATTGATCACAAGGGAGAGCACAGACCCGTTCCCTGTTTGGAAGGTGGAACTAAGTAGAGGAGGTGGGTGGAGTAAATAGTTTAGGGGAGCACTGAAGGAAGGACTGAAGGTAGAGGGGACCACATAGAGTGATGTGGGTCACATGAGAGAGAGTATAAAAGGAAGGGTAGAAAGATCTAGAGGCGTTCAGTTCCAGTCCTGGCTCCAGAGCCAGTAAGTGAGGACCGTTGAGGAGTAGGGTCCAGGCGGAGTGAGGGCCCAGTCAGAGGGGCCCAATAGGAGAGTGAGGAGAGAGGACCGGAGCAGTGAGAAGGGCTCCAGAGAGAGAAAGGACCTTAGGGGCACGGGAAGTGCAGGGTCCACACATGTGCCCAAGTTCACGCCGACCG
The DNA here is from genome assembly GCF_046119375.1 of Phyllobates terribilis. NCBI lineage: Eukaryota > Metazoa > Chordata > Amphibia > Anura > Dendrobatidae > Phyllobates > Phyllobates terribilis. The sequence continues at coordinate 96,674,742 of NW_027362770.1, forward strand.
TGAAGAGATCAGGTCACAAAAGGGGACCGGCCCTAGACTAGTGGAGGCCTACAAGACTCAGCTAGCAAACCGGAGGTTGCAGTATCTTCAAGTGCCATAGCCAACAATCACACACATTCGCTGAAAAGGTGGCCATATGACAAAGGGGACAGAAAGGACGTCGCCCAACAAGGCCCGCGGCCACTGGCTCGGGACACTGTGTGTGAGGCGCAGGGCAGGAGGACAAGAGCCAGTGCAGAGAGAGACGGCTTGGGAAGGTACACAAGAAGGGGGTCCCGTTCAAGTGCACCCAAGTTATCTGAGAGTTGGCTGGATCACTTCCCCGGAGGACACAGGACTCGGTGGGCTGTTGTAATCTGACAGTTGTAACCTGGAACACCATAAGAACTGTGAGTAAAAACTTGAAGACTGCACCCTGCTGTGTCCTTTACTTAATAACTGCGTCACCTACCTTGCACCACAACACCAACATCCTAAATCCCCTATTTAACTGCCCTGGGGCCTAGCTCTACCCGTGGAGAGCTAAACCATCTCTGCTGCGTCACCAACAGCTCCAGTGGATCTGAACAGCAGCAGCGGCCACCTATAGCCGCATACCACTGGTGGCGTTACAAATCTTTATTCCCCAATTGACTTTCTTTATTGACCGCCTTGGGCCACTGATCGGGTCACTGCCACCGTGACTACCCCAAAAAGGGACCGACCTGCCCGGCTACCGAGTACCCCACGGTCCCAGGGGGCGCGTCAACTTTGGCATCACGAATAGGATGTACTGACCGTTTAACCGGGTCCTGTGTGCCACAAAGACTGTGTACAACTCTATAAACCGCAGCCATTACTGTAGCACATGCAGAGTTAGTGATATGTGGGGTGTCCCATCGTGGGCAGAGCCTCGGAAACGGCGCCAAAATAGGCCCCTCCCACTTGCATAGACTGCACCAGAGTTGTCTGTCACTCAGGCTGAAAGGTGCCAGCCTTCCCCTTTGCACCGGACTGAGGGGGGGAGATTGTCGCCTCCCCCTGCAGAGGGCTGTGTGATCCCATCAATCCAGCTGCCGCAGCCCTGTGCTGTGTGATCCCACCCATCCATCCATACCAGCTGCTGCAGCTCTGCGCTGTGTGATCCCATCCATCCAGCTGCTGCAGCCCTGTGCTGTGTGATCCCGTCCATCCATCCATCCATCCATCCATCCCAGCTGCTGCAGCTCTGTGAATACAACACAAGTGTGAGAATGCTGGGCATGGTTGTAAAGTTCAACCTGGATAAGGGCTGGGGTTTCATCCGGGAGCCCAATAAAGCCCAGGACGTATTCGTGACACCCAGAGGGATGTGGAGCCACTCCTCCAGCAAGGTAATCCCGACCGCGACCTATATCCTGGTGATCGAATCACTTATGTAGCGCCCCTGAGGGTTCGGTTGCCACAGAGGTATTGCATCTCACCCAGAGGTGTGGTATCTCACTCTCGGGTAAGGAAGGAGTATGGCTCAGGACCCTAACACTACATCCACATTTCCGGGGGACAGGACGAGATTGCTCCTACGGGAGAGCACAGTCCCTGATCCCTGGCTGGAGTGGGGAGGTACCACTTAGATAGGGGGCGCGTCACTTACACCCGGCATCGAGGAGAGAGGGGGTGGTACGCGCTTGGTGTGTGGAAGGCAAGCACGGAGGACATGCCCCAGACTTCTGGTGTCGAAGATCCTGGCCGTCCACAAGCAGCTTCTGCTCCAGCTGCAGCTAAATACCCGGATCTGCCGTCTAGTGATAGACGATCAGGTGAACTCCCGGACAGGGAGAAAGAGCTCACTCTCAGCCTTCGCGGTGGAAGCAGTCACAAACTCCACCCCGGAAGCGGCAGGAGCCATAAGCTGATGCGTCACTGAGCGAGCTAATGTTAAATAGTTACCCGGTTGGGTGTTTATGAAAAAGTTATAAACTGATAACTGTGTAGTACCCGGTTAAGGAAAAGGTCACTGTGGTTGTGGACGTTGAACAGCCCAAACTTTTATTGTAAAAAGTTAGCACTTCTTAAGGTGCTTCTTGTTGGTTTTATAGACCATTGAACAAAAACCTGTTTGGCATGGCCGAACACCTGGTCCAACGAGTGGATCAGCTATGCCCTGCAGCCACGCCCAGGACCTACGTTGGGGGTTTTAGAGCGGGTCCCCCATATTGCACTTGAAACAGTGAGATGGACACCCTGAGAGGGATCTCACTACAGCCTACTGAACTTGTGTGATAAAATGTTATTTAAAGTGATCTTATATTGTTTTATATACTCGATAGTTATATAGAACGTTTAAGAAAAAGTGCCTCCCATAAAGGGAAGAAAAGTTATCTATTTACTGTTTTATCCGGAAAAGCATTTTAAAATTTTGCATGTCTTAAATTCTTGTTTTCTACTCTGTTCCAGCCAGTGAATGTGCTGTGTTTAACAGGGGGAGAATGTGGCGCCCCTGCGGGTCCAGTTGCCACAGAGGTACTGCATCTCAGCCCCAGAGGTGTGGTATCCCACTCTCAGGTAAGGAGGAAGCACTACCCGGGACCCAACCACTCACATCCAACACTACACCACTCCTGAGGGAGTGTCCAGATAGCTCCTAAGGGAGAGCACAGACCCGGTCCCTGTTTGGAAGGTGGAACTAAGTAGAGGAGGTGGGTGGAGGATGTAGTTTAGGGGAGCACTGAAGGTAGAGGGGACCACATAGAGTGACGTCGGTCACATGAGAGAGAGTATAAAAGGAAAGGTAGAAAGATCTAGAGGCGTTCAGTTCCAGTCCTGGGTCCAGAGTCAGTAAGTGAGGACCGTTGAGGAGCAGGGTCCAGGCGGAGTGAGGGACCAGTCAGAGGGGCCCAGTAGGAGCGTGAGGAGAGAGGACCGAAGCAGTGAAAAGGGCTTCAGAGAGAGAAAGGACCTTAGGGGCACGGGAAGTGCAGGGTCCACACATGTGCCCAAGTTCACGCCGACCGTGAAGAGATCAGGTCACAATAGGGGACAAGCCCTAGACTAGTGGAGGCCTACAAGACTCAGCTAGCAAACCGGAGGTTGCAGTATCTTCAAGTGCCGTAGCCAACAACCACACACATTCGCTGAAAAGGTGGCCAAAGGGGCCACCTTTGGAAAGGTGGCCATATGACAAAGGGGACAGAAAGGACGTCGCCCAACAAGGCCCGCGGCCACTGGCTCGGGACACTGTGTGTGAGGCGCAGGGCAGGAGGGCGAGAGCCAGCGCAGAGAGAGATGGCCTGGGAAGGTACACAAGAAGGGGGTCCCGTTCAAGTGCACCCAAGTTATCTGAGAGTTGGCTGGATCACTTCCCCGGAGGACACAGGACTCAGCGGGCAGTTATAATCTGGCCATTGTAACCTGGAACTCCATAACAACTGTAAGTAAAAACGTGAAGACGGGTGTCGCCACGGGTGGCGTCACAAATCTTTATTCCCCAATTGACATTCGTTATTGACCTCCCTGTGCCACGGACCGTGTCACTGCCACCGTGACTACCCCCAAAAGGGACCGACTGGCCCGGCTACCGAGTACCCCACGGTCCCAGGGGGCGCGTCTATTACTGCTTGTCCAGTTTTCAGTTTATCACTATTTGATTGTTCCGATTCAAGGATGAACCAGAACAACACAAAGAAGTATACAGTAAGCAGGTCAGCGACGCACCGTTGGTGTTTTTTTTTAGCTTGCCCTTCTGTATATTTTTACACTTACATTTTTAAAGTTATATGTTTCCACTTATTGTTTATATGGACACAATAGCTTTTAATCAATGCAGTCAATTACCGTTTTTGCGCTTTCGTTTTTTCCTCCCCTTCTTCCCTGAGCCATAAAGTTTTTTATTTTTCTGTCCTCATAGGCATATGAGGGCTTGTTTTTTGCGGTATGCATTGTACTTTTGAATGACACCAATTATTTTACCATATAGTGTACTGGAAAATGGGAAAAAGTTCCAAGTGCGGTGAAATTGCAAAAAAAAAAAAAATTCTGACATTGTTTTTAGGGAATGGTTCTTACGGTATACATTGTGTGGTAAAAATGACCTAGCAATATGATTCTCCTCATCAGTATGATTACGGCGATACCAATCTTGTCCAATTCTTTTCATTATTTTAGTGGTGAAAAAAAATCAGACATTTGAAAAAATTTTTTGACTGTGTCGCCTTATTCTGAGACTCATAACATTTTCATTTTTTGATGGACCTGTGTGAGGGCTATTTTTTGTTGGGAGAGATGATGTTTTTATCAATACCATTTTGGAACAAATAGGACATTTTCTTTGCTTATTACAGCATTTTTTTTTTTTTGCAAAAATATGCAATTTTGGCGTTTTACATTTTTTTCAGTATATGGTGTTTATTGATCGTGTAAATTATTTCTACATTTTGATAAATCGGACTTTTCTGAACTTGGCAAAACCACATACAGTACAGACCAAAAGTTTGGACACACCTTCTCATTTAAAGGTTTTTCTGTATTTTCATGACTAGGAAAATTGTTCAGTCACACTGAAGGCATCAAAACTATGAATTAACACATGTGGAATTATATACTTAACAAAAAAGTGTGAAACAACTGAAAATATGTCTTATATCCTAGTTTCTTCAATGTAGCCATCTTTTGCTTTGATGACTTCTTTGCACTTGTGATCGTCTGATCACTTGAACTATGCACAGCAATACCACAGAAGACTTCATCCACTATAAATTCATGCTCAAAACCTATAACTCTGCCCTTCATCTGGCCAAACAATCCTACTTCACCACCCTCATCACTTCACTATCCAACAATCCAAAATGACTGTTTGAAACCTTAAACTCCTTCCTGAGACCTAAAGAACAGGCCCCCATCACCAACCTCAGCAGTGAGGATCTGGCAACTTTTTTCCTAGAAAAAATCAACCACATCCATCAGGACATCTAAGCCCAATCTCTCCAGTGCCTGGATCCTTTTCCCTGCCCACTTCAAACTCACTTGCCTTTTTTGAGCCTATCACAGAAGAAGAAGTTAACCAGCATCTCGCTTCTTCTCGGCCTACAACCTGCAACAGTGACCCTGCGACACCCTCCCTGAGCTCTTGGGGGTAACTCGGAGCCGGGTCAGTGTAGGTGTCGCGGGGATGCAGTCGTGGTCTCGACCCATTCCGTGCCCAGGGCTGTCACATAAAAATATTGGGCTTTCAAGGATGAGTGGTATTTCGACTACGCCACCTGCGGTTCCTGGTGACGGCCACCAGCGCTGCGTCACTCCTCTGAGGCCGGTGTTATAGCAGCTCAGTTAGTACTACTCCCCACAGGCGGAGTAGGCCTCAGGGCAGCGGGTGGGAGGACTTTGTGGAAGTATGGTGGGTGCAGTGCCGCGCAGGAATAAACAAGCTGAGGCGGTGTATGTAGTCATCCGGGTCTTTACTCTCTTTAGATGAACTTTCAGCCGCAAAGCTTCCCTCTGCTACACACGTCATACTTCGGCCACCGGGAAGGGGGTTCAGCGCTTCCCAGGTAGATCAGGAGCACCTGTCGAGACCCCGCTGATGTGTGCTCCTCTCCTTGGTAACTTCTCCCACTGAGTCTTCTCCTGACTGTGTGTGGTACGAACGTGGTGTAAGGCCGGGTCCCACTGGATAAACGCAGTGTGAGAGATACAGGTGGCGACTCCGCTCCGTCCGTATCCCCCTGGGATCCACTAAGCCTCCGGGCCTTTCTGACTGAGACGTGAAGTAACAAAGTCAGATGTCGGGGGCCGGTTACCCCTTTTGCAGCAGGAATCCCTCTGGCTAGGCCAGAGTAAAGAATACAGGTGGCGACTCCGCTCCGTCCGTATCCCCCTGGGATCCTTTTGCCTGTGGAGTCTATCTCCTCTGCTCCCCTCCAAGGCCTTCTTAGGACAGGACCTTGACCGGGTAGAGACAGTGGTTAACTCTGACCCGCTCCTTGACTCAAGACCAGAGTACGAGGACCGCAAATCTTCAGCCAGCTACAGCCTCTTGCTGGACCCTGACAGAAGACCCTCAATCAAAGACCTTGAACCTAAAATGGCCATAGATTAAATATGAATCAATAAGTGTTTCCTAAAAGTGTGTCCTCCACCCTCACCCACTACATAGTTCCCCCTATCTTTGGTTCCCCCCATCTCCTCTATCCCAGACCGGGGCAGCACCCTGGTGCATTTAGGCCCCCTACAGTACAGGAGTGGTGTAGTGTTGAGTGGTGGGGTCCTGTGAGATGCTCCATCCTTACCTGGAAGAGGAGATACCACACCTCAATCTGAAGTGCAGTACCCCTGTGGCGACTGAACCCTCAGGGGCGCCACAACCCCATTCCCTCACATCTCCTGCAGTCTCTCTCACACGTGGTCACCACTCACCTGACTAAAATATTTAACCTCTCTCTTTCTTCAGGTATCTTTCCCTCCTCATTTAAACATGCCATCATAACCCCTTTACTTAAAAAGCCATCCCTGGACCAGAACTGCACTGCTAACTACAGACCGGTCTATAATCTTCCTTTCATCTCTAAACTCCTGGAACGCTTGGTCCACTCCTGTCTAATCCGCTATCTCTCAGATAACTCTCTCATCGACTCTCTACAATCTGGATTCCGCTCTTTACACTCTACTGAAACTACCCTCACTAAAGTCTCTAATGATCTACTAACAGCTAAATCCAAAGGTCATTGCTCCCTGCTAATTCTCCTGGATCTCTCTGCAGCATTTGACACTGTGGATCACCAGCTCCTCCTCACTATGCTTCGCACTATTGGCCTCAAGGACACTGTTCTCTCCTGGTTCTCCTCCTATCTCTCTGATCGCTCCTTCACTGTATCTTTTGCCAGTTCCTACTCCTCTCCTCGTCCCTTTACTATCGGGGTTCCGCAGGGCTCAGTCCTAGACCCCTCTTCTTCTCTCTATACACTGCTCCTATTGGACAAATAATCTGCAGATTTGGGTTCCAGTATCATCTCTATGCTGACGACACCCAATTATACACTTCTTCCCCTGACATCCCCTGACTAATACAAAATACCAAGGATTGTCTGTCTGCTTTCTCTAACATCATGTCCTTCCTCTATCTTAAGCTGAATCTCTCCAAAACTGAAGTTCTTGTGTTTCCTCCCTCTACTAACCCAACTCTACCTAACATTGAAATTACCTTGGAGGGTTCAACCATAACTTCCAAGCAGCAAGCTCGCTGCCTTGGGGTCATATTCGACACTAAATTTTCCTTTACTCCCCATATCCGATCACTCACCGCTCTTGTCACCTACATCTTAAAAACATCTCCAGAATCCGACCTTTTCTCACCTTTGAAACTGCTAAAACTCTTACTGTCGCTCTTATTCTCTCTCGTCTGGACTACTGCAACTCTCTTCTGATCGCTTTCCCTCTTACTAAACTTTCTCCTCTCCAATCCGTCCTGAATGCGGCAGCCAGGGTCGTATTTCTGTCCAGCCATTTCACAGATGCGTCCATCTTGTGCCAGTCATTACACTGGTTACCCATTCGCTACAGGGTCCAATATAAACTCATTGCTCTCACCCACAAAGCTCTCCACAGTTCTGCACCACCTTATATCTCCTCTCTCATCTCAGTCTATCGTCCTACACGAGCCCTCCGTTCTACAAATGACCTAAGACTAACATCCTCCATAATCCGAACCTCGCACCTTCGTCTCCAAGACTTCTCTCGTGCTGCGCCAGTCCTCTGAAATGCTCTACCCCAGACGATCCGACTGCTGCCTCACCACCACGTCTTAAAGAGCGCTTTAAAAACCCATCTCTTTAAACAAGCCTACCACCTCAACTACTCAGTAAACCAACTTTCCCCTGTTCCCTCCTTCTAAATATTACTCAGAATCTGTTCCCTACTATTCATCTGTCTCCACACCCTCCATGCGCACGATAGCTGCACTCGATACTTGATTATTGCACTTAAACATATGGGCTGATGACCGGATCATGCAGCCTTATATGAAAATCCCTATTTATCATAATTGCCAGACCAGAAATAACAAGCACTTTTCACCTATTGTGTCCCCCCATTTCCTTGTAGACTGTAAGCTTACGAGCTGGGACCTCACTCCTGATGTAACTGTTTAAACTGTCTTACCTTGTATTGAATTTATTGTCTGTATATGTCACCGCTTAATTGTAAAGTGCTGTGGAATATGTTGGCGCTATATAAATAAAAAAATATTATTATTATTATATAGTAAAAATCCCAGTCTCCTCTGAAGGTCGGCGACAGGCAGGATTTCAAGTGATCTCCATAATGACAAGCATGGAGATTTTCAACAGACCCCGGTCATGGCAATCCATTGGTGCCCCACGCTCATGTTATGGACGCGTCGATGGGTGTATAGAATGACATGCCACCATGCTGGCGTGCTGTTAATGCTTCTGTCTGAGGTTGACTGTGGCATTTAACAGGTTAACAATCGTGGGCGATGCTTTTCGCCATCCACGATTGTTAGAGGCAGGTCCACACAGCCATTACCTGTTGGGTATGGGACATGCTCACCTTGTGATAGATGCTTTCAAAAAAAGAAAAAAGTGGCACTCACCCTTCATAAAAAGTCTCTTTATTTTCATGTCAGAAAAAAGTGGCACTCACCCTTCATAAAAAGTCTCTTTATTTTCATGTCATTAAAAACAAACTGGGGATGAAGCTGGATGCACTGTGGACAATGGGTGTTTCGGGTAAAGCAACCCTTTGACAGGTCAATTTTTCTCCCGCTATACATCCTCTTCAGTTTGTTTTTAATTACATGAAAATAAAGAGACTTTTATGGAGGGTGAGTGCCCCTTTTTTCTATTTTTGAAAGCATCCATTACAATTGACTTTTAACAAGTTGAGCACCACAATATCTATTTGTCATATGGTGTGTCCTATGTGTCGTATTGTAGGTGCCCTGATAGTGTCAAATCTGTTTCTCTTTTTGAACTCATCCCGTGAGCTCACTCCATATACCCGCTACCGGGTTGTGCCGTACATGTATGGCGAATGTCGATAAGGGGTTAAATACTGAGGAAAATGCAGAGGAGCATGCACAATGCAGAGTTGTAAGAAAATATGCTCCAGTTTTGTTATTTTACATCGATTACTGACCTAACTCCTGATTTATACTTAGATGGTCATTTTTATATTTGATTTTTAATATTTTAAAGGAGATTGAATGGGTTTGGAATATGCAGAAAACTAATAACTCTTTTAATTCAGTTTACAGTTTCTCAAGAAGGAATAAACACATTCATGGTATAAGCAGCAAGAGTTTCACACCATATTATATTTCTGTTCTTCCCATGACCTTTCCCTGAGTCGCTACAAAACACCAACACATTTCATTATGTCCCCATGACCCTTGAACAAGCATGAATTGATTTATGGCATGTTGTGCTAGGTTATTGACAGGCCAGTACATGTGTAAAAGGGTAAATCACTACTTACTTTGTCCGGTCCATCTAAATGGCTATAGGAACAAGCCTTATTGTATATATATATAGTCATGGCTGAAAGCTTTGATACCCTTGAATTTGTTCCAGAAAATGAAGTATTTCTCTCAGAAAATTATTGCAAATACACATGTTTTGTTATGTTTATTTCTTTTGCGTGTATTGGAAAAACACAAAAAAACAGAGAAACATGGGCCGGACAAAATTGTTGACACCCTCAATTTAATATTTGGTTGCACACCCTTTGGAATAAATAACTGAAATCAATCGCTTCCTATAATCATTAACAAGTTTCTTACACCTCTCAACTTTTTGGACCACTCTTCTTTTGCCCACTGCTCCAGGCCTCTCATATTGGAAGGGTGCCTTCTCCCAAGGCAATTTTAAGATTTCTCCACAGGTGTACAATGGGATTTAGGTCTGGACTCATTGCTGGCCACTTCAGAACCCTCCAGTGCTTTGTTTCCATCCATTTCTGGGTGCTTCTTGAAGTATGTTTGGGGATATTGTCCTGCTCAAAGACCCATGACATAGGACGCAAACCCAGCTTCCTGACACTGGACACTATATTGAAACCAAAAATCCTTTGGTAATATTCAGATTTCATGATGCCTTGCACACAGTCAAGGCTCCTAGTGCCAGAAGCAACAAGACAACCCCAAAACATCTTTGAGTCTTCACCATATTTGTCTGTAGGTACTGTGTTCCTTTCTTTGTAGGCCTCATTAGTCTAGCTTTTTTATGTCTCTGTGTCAGCATTGAGTCCTCCTGGGTATCCTGCCATAGCATTTAATTTCATTTAAATGTCGATGGATGGTTCGCGCTGACAATAATACACCCTGAGCCTGCAGGACAGCTTGAATTTCTTTGGAACTTGATTGTGGCTGCTTATCCACCATCCAAACTATCCTGCGTTGCAACCTTTCATCAATTTTTGTCTGCCGTACACGTCCAGGGAGATTAACTACAGTGCCATGGGTTTTAAACTTCTTGATTATGTTGCGCGATTATGTTGCACACTGTGGATAAAGGAACATCAAGATCTCTGGAGATGGACTTATAACCTTGAGATTGTTGATATTGATGCGCCCCCGGGTCAATGGGGTACTCGTCAGCCGGGCCTATGGATGCTGGGGGGATATGTCACAGTGCCTGGCCTGGTCCGTGGCACAGGGCGGTCAACCAAAAAGGGGATTGTAACTTGGATAGAGATAAAAAATAAAGTAAATAGTTTGTGACGCCACCTGTGGTACCTGGTAATGATTACCGGCGCTGCTTCAGACCTCCAGGGGTGTTGGGATGGCAGCTGAGGTGTTTCTGCTCCCCACAGGTGGAGCGGGCCCCCGGGACAGTGTGGAGTTTGGTGGGTGGTGATGCTGGGACCTGTAGTGCAGGCAGAATGGCGCAGCAGGAGTAACTGACAGAGACAGGGGCTTCGCTTCAATACCTTTACTGGTGCGGATGTCAGGTACGGTCCAGGGTACTCAGTAGAATGGGTGCACTTCAGGACTTCTCCCCAGTGAGCGGGTATAAGGCCTCCTGGTCCGTGTCTGCCTCTCTGTATGCTCCTGGCCAGCCTGCAACTGGTCCTAGCTTATGTGTCATGATATTCCTTCACCTGTCGCTTGGTAGTAGGACCTTCTGCTGGCAACCACTATCCCTGGTAACGCTGGGGCCTTCGTGGTTCCTGGTCCTGTAATGGGCCTGGCTTCAGGTCTGCCAGGGACTTGTAGTCCTCCTGGAATGCCGGTGGTCCCTACTGGGTATAAAGGACCCTGTAGGCGCGGACCCGGTGTCCGGTTTGTATCTTCGGGGTGAGCTTATGATGCTCCTCTGCCTCTTCAACTCCTCTCTCCTCTCCTCCTTGCCGTCGGCCACACTCGGGGCCCTCAGAACTCAGCAGCAGACATGCTGCGTCTTCGCTGCTCTCAGCGTCAGCACGTCCTCAGACTCTCAGACTAAACTGAGCTGCCTGGCTCCACCATCCATATATATATCCCTAACGGGCTCCCTCTGGTGGTATGAGGTGGAAGGGTGGAGGTGTTTGTATGCAATGAGGGCCTCTTGTGGAGAAGTCCATCCATGCACCCTAGGTCCTGTGATACCTGTGAACAGCAGGGTGCCACATTCCCCCCTAGTACAATTCAGTACTCCCGGACTGAAGCATTTTGTAAAATAGGTTAACAACAATAACAAAAATAACAATAATAAAGTTACAGTATGTCCCGTAACCAGGTGTCCATTTCACCGATGAAAGTGTAACAGGGAGAAACATGAGGGACCCGCCTGAAAACCCTCAACGTAGGCCCTGGGCGTGGCTACAGGGCATAAGTGATCCAGGTGCTGGAACACGTCTTCGGCCACGCCAAATGAGCTTTTGTTCTGTGGTCATTTGATAAGCGCACACTATATACATGGACAGTTTTTGGCTGCTCACAGTCCTCAGCCTACAAGTCTTTGTACCCTGACGGGTAACTACAGGCACACATTAATTTCAGTTTATACAATAAATAATAGGCAATACCCAACTGGGTAACTATTTACAATTTAGGCACTTCATGCTTATTCCCTAAACCGGGCAGGGATTTGTCCTTGTGTGCTGCGTGTGGACCTTCGTAGCACTGGGGTGTCACTAGTGTCTGTGCATACCCTTTCTGTTAATCTAGCAGGTGTATGTGCTAGTAGATTATAGAACTGCCTTAATCTCTCTATGGGACTGGCAAGTACACTGTCCACTGGGCCTTCAGGCTCCGTCTCAACGGGTAATCCTCCTCTTACTGGGGACTCTTCCTGTTCCTGAGCAGGTTCTTCCAGAGCCCTCATAGGTTCTTCTTGTGGCTGATAGAAGTGTATTACGGGTATAATCACTGCTCCATCAAGTTGAGGCCAGTCCGCAGGGAAATCTCCTAGAAATGTGTGAAGCACGTCTTCCTTGGGTTCTTCCGGTGCTATAGGAGTTACTTCTTCCGTTGTCTTCAATAGACTTGGGCACACTTTCAGATGGTCTCTTGAGACTGTTGCAGTTGTTTTACGTCCATCTTTGCTAATCAGGCAGGTTATACTGTTGTCAAATCTGGAGTTCAACACTGTGTAGGGCTCTCTTTCCCACTGGTCAACGAGCTTGTGACTTCTTCTCTTCCGCTTTAGCACTATCTCTCCAGGTGCCAAGGGTTCTGCTGGTGCATGTTTATTGTACTGTTCTTCCTGTCTTTCCCTTACTCTATTCAGACTGTCTTTGACACAGGCCTGTACTCTCCTGTACTGCTCTTGCCGATTTGTATCCCAGTCTTCCGTGGACATACAGTACAGACCAAAAGTTTGGACACACCTTCTCATTTAAAGATTTTTCTGTATTTTCATGACTATGAAAATTGTACATTCACACTGAAGGCATCAAAACTATGAATTAACACATGTGGAATTATATACTTAACAAAAAAGTGTGAAACAACTGAAAATATGTCTTATATTCTAGGTTCTTCAAAGTAGCTACCTTTTGCTTTGATGACTTCTTTGCACTCTCTTGGCATTCTCTTGATGAGCTGCAAGAGGTAGTCACCGGAAATGGTCTTCCAACAATCTAGAATGAGTTCCCAGAGATGCTTAGCACTTGTTGGCCGTTTTGCCTTCACTCTGCGGTCCAGCTCACCCCAAACCATCTCGATTGGGTTCAGGTCTGGTGTCTGTGGAGGCCAGGTCATCTGGTGTAGCACCCCATCACTCCCCTTCTTGGTCAAATAGCCCTTACACAGCCTGGAGGTGTGTTTGGGGTCATTGTCCTGTTGAAAAATAAATGATGGTCCAACTAAACGCAAACCGGATGGAATAGTATGCCGCTGCAAGATGCTATAGCAGCCATGCTGGTTCGGTATGCCTTCAATTTTGAATAAATCCCCAACAGTGTCACCAGCAAAGCACCCCCACATGGTCACACCTCCTCCTCCATGCTTCACGGTGGGAACCAGGCATGTAGAGTCCATAAGTTCACCTTTTCTGAATCGCACAAAGACACAGTGGTTGAAACCAAAGATCTCAAATTTGGACTCATCAGACCAAAGCACAGATTTCCACTGGTCTAATGTCCATTCCTTGTGTTCTTTAGCCCAAACAAGTCTCTTCTGCTTGTTGCCTGTCCTTAGCAGTAGTTTCCTAGCAGCTATTTTACCATGAAGGCCTGCTGCACAAAGTCTCCTCTTAACAGTTGTAGAAGAGATGTGTCTGCTGCTAGAACTCTGAATGGCATTGACCAGGTATCTAATCTGAGCTGCTGTTAACTTGCAATTTCTGAGGCTGGTGACTCGGATAAACTTATCCTCAGAAGCAGAGGTGACTCTTGGTCTTCCTTTCCTGTGGCAGTCCTCATGTGAGCCAGTTTCTTTGAAGCGCTTGATGGTTTTTGCAACTGCACTTGGGGACACTTTCAAAGTTTTCCCAATTTTTCAGACTGACTGACCTTCATTTCTTAAAGTAATGATGGCCACTCGTTTTTCTTTACTTAGCTGTTTTTTTCTTGCCATAATACAAATTCTAACTGTCTATTCAGTAGGACTATTAGCTGTATATCCACCTGACTTTTGCACAACACAACTGATAGTCCCAACCCCATTTATAAGGCAAGAAATTCCACTTATTAAACCTCACAGGGCACACCTGTGAAGTGAAAACCATTTCTGGTGACTAACTCTTGAAGCTCATCAAGAGAATGCCAAGGATGTCCAAAGTAGTCATCAAAGCAAATGGTGGCTACTTTTAAGAACCTAGAATATAAGACATATTTTCAGTTGTTTCACACTTTTTTGTTAAGTATATAATTCCACATGTGTTAATTCGTAGTTTTGATGCCTTCAGTGTGAATGTACAATTTTCAAAGTCATGAAAATACAGAAAAATCATTAAATGAGAAGGTGTGTCCAAACTTTTGGTCTGTACGGTATCTGCTTCCGGTTCTACCACTCCGAGTTCCAGGTCCATGGGCAATTTCCAAGGTACCTCTCATGAGGTACACTGGGGTACAATTTGTAGAACTCACAGGTATGTGATTGTACAGATCTACCAGGTCAGGTAGCTTGTTTGGCCACTGATTTCTTTCTTCGAAGGGTAAGGTTTTCAGCAGGCGCAGGGTACGGCGCAGTCCGGATCTTTTTGCATCCGTACAGGTGGCAGAATTCTTTAAACAGCTCGGCTTCAAAGGCAGAACCTTGATCCATCAGCACTTGGTCCGGGTATTTATGGGGCCTGCAGAAGTATGCTTGGAACATTTTTGCTGCAGTTTCTGCTGTCAGATCCTTGACAGGGGCTACCACCAGGAACCGGGAATAGTGATCCACCATAGTCAGGGCATAGGAATAGCCTGACCTGCTGGGTGACAGCTTGACGTGATCCACAGCGATAATCTCCTGGGGCTGGGTTGTTTCTATGGACTGCAAGGGTGCTTTCTGGCTGCCGTAGTCTTTTCTTCTGAGGCTACAGGGCCCACAATTCCGGCACCACCTCTCTATGGAGCTCCGCATTCCAACCCAGTAGAACCGGTCCTTCAACAAGGTTTCCAGCTTCTTCCAGCCAAAGTGACCTGCTTGATCGTGGTAGGCTTCCAACAGCATCTGGATATCCATCCTGGGTACAACAATCTGCCACACCATTTTATGGGTCTTGGGGTTGACATATCTTCTGCACAGCTTCTCTCTGTAGATGAACAGCCGGCTTCTTTCATTCCACAGTTGCTTGGCTTGTAGAGGAGCATCATTCTCCAGGTGAGAACCTTCCTGGGTGATCAGTCTTTTGATAAGGCTGACAACCGGGTCACTGTCCTGGGTCTCCTTCAACTGTGGTGGGGTAGAGGATTCAGCGTCCTTCCCTGACGTCTTCTGGTGACGTGTTGCTCATGGAGCACTCTGCTTCGGTGGAAAGCAGGTAATTCAACTTCCTCTAAATCATCCACTTCATCCTCGGTGTCTGACTGGTGGGGCATCCTTGACAGGGCATCAGCAGTGTTCTTATGACCTGTCCGGTACTTGTTGGTGAACTGATAATTTGACAGTCTGGCCACCCAACGCTGTTCCATGGCTCCCAATCGGGCTGTTTCCAGGTGTGTCAAGGGATTGTTGTCAGTACAAGCTGTAAACTTAGCTGAGGCTAGGTAATGCTTGAATCGTTCAGTGATAGCCCAGACCAAGGCCAGGAACTCCAGCTTGAAGGAACTGTAGTTCTCCGGGTGCTTCTCGGTAGGGCGTAGCTTCATGCTGGCATACGCAATTACCTTCTCTCTTCCATTTTGCTTCTGGGACAACACAGCTCCCATTCCCTCGTTGCTGGCGTCGGTGTACAGCAGAAAAGGCTGACTGTAGTCAGGGTAAGCCAGGATTTCTTCACCAGTCAGGTTTTCCTTCATTACTGCAAAGGATTCAGCCTGTTCTTTGCCCCACTGGAATGGGGGACTCTTTCCTCTTTTGGACTGTCCTACCAGGAGGTCTTGTAGAGGTGCCACCTTTTTGGTATAGTCCTTTATGAACCTCCTGTAGTACCCGACCAGTCCCAGGTATTGCCGTACTTCTTTGATGCTTCTCGGCTCAGGCCACTTCTGGATGGCAGTGACCTTCTCCGGGTCTGGTGCTACTCCCTCCGAGCTGACTACTTGCCCCAGGTATTGAACCTTCTGCTTGAGCAAGTGGCATTTAGAAGGCTTTAGTTTCATCCCATACTGGGACAAAGCTTCAAATACCTCCGCCAGGTGCTTCAGATGTTCCTCATATGTCCTTGAATACACGATAACGTCATCCAGGTACAGCAGCACTGTCTCGAAGTTCCGATGTCCCAAGCAACACTCCATCAGCCTCTGGAACGTTCCGGGTGCATTGCAGAGTCCAAACGGCATACTGTTGAACTCGCACAGTCCCATCGGGGTGGTGAAGGCCGTCTTCTCCCATTCTTCCTCAGCAACAGAGACTTGCCAGTACCCGCTAGTGACATCCAGTGTAGAGAAGTAATTGGCAGATTTTAGTGCAGCCAGGGATTCCTCTATACAGGGCAAAGGGTATGCATCTTTATGTGTTATTCGATTAATTTGTCTATAATCTACACACATCCTCATGCTACCGTCCTTCTTTCTGACCAGGACCAGGGGAGCTGCTTAGGGCTACAGCTATCCCTTACTACCCCTGCATTTTTCATATCATGCAACATTTCCTTGGCTTTTTGGTAATGTGCTGGTGGTAAGGGTCTGTAACGCTCTTTAATGGGTGGATGGTTACCGGTGGGAATGTGATGTTGTACCCCTTTAACCCTTCCAAAATCAAGTGGGTGCTTACTAAACACCTGTTCATATTCCTGAACCACTCTGTAAACACCATGTTTCTGATGGACAGGAGTGGAATCAGTCCCAACATGGAGCTGTTGACACCAATCCTCCAGCTGAGCTTCGGAGTCATTGTCCTCCACTGCATCTGGTGGGGGCAAGGATTCCACTGTGCGTATGGCATCATCATTCACAGTATATAATCTAGCAACAGTGGCATACCTTGGCAATTTGACTTCCTCCTCCCCACAATTTAGGAGTCGTACGGGCACACTCCCATTGCGTACGTCAACTACCCCTCTAGCAGTTAGGAGTGTAGGTCTGTGCTCTGAGCTAATGGACTCCACTACCGCCTGGTAGTTCTGTCCCTTGAGACCTATTGCTGCCCTACACCAAATCAGCATCTCACTCATTGGGGGAATCACAATGGGTATCGGGTCTGTCACCCATATGACTCGCCCCCTGGGCCGAGGGGCACCCGGAACCGGGCTTCTGGGGGTTGTAGTATCCGTGGTGGTGACCCGGTCCCGTGGCTCAGGGTGGTCAGGCCAATGGCGGTATTTTGTGGGGGTTTTTAGGTTAATTGTCCGACTACGCCACCCGTGGATTGCGGTCAGTGCGGACCGCCGCTGCAAGGCAGACCGCTGGGGCTGATGGTGTATGCAGTTGAGGTAGTGTGACTCCTCACGGGAAGAGTGCAGCCCCAGGGCAGAGAATGTGGATGATGGGAGTGATGGTGCGCGGGCGTCCCAGCACTAGTAGTACTGGTGCGGCGATGAAGCACAGAGACGTGGGGTTGCAGTTCAAGTTCTTTACTCACAGTTCTTTATGTCCCAAGTCATTCCGCAGGCAATGACTGCCCAAGCCGTGCTGCGTCCACCAGGCAGGGGGCTCGGTCAACCCCCAGGCAACTCCAGAGTGTGTCACAGGACTCCCTTCTACTCCTTTCTCTGGCCGTGCCCCACCAGTGACACTACGTCTGTCCAGCTCCCGCGGGCCTTCTCTTGGGAGGGCTTTGTGCTCACCTCCCTGACCCTATGTGGTATGCCTTTCTAGTAGGTGTAGTGAGGGGTCGCACCAAGATATGATCGCGACCGCCGGTCCTTGGCTGAGGATTAGTCGCCTCCACCAACTTGGGATCCGGTACCCTGTTCTGCCAACCCGTCACCCGCAATCTCCTGGGCCTTTGGGGTTCCTTCTGCCTTCGTGTCTCTGGGCCTCTCTTGGTGTTCTGTTCCTTTCTTCCTTTCCTTTCTGTTCCTGTCTTTTCTGCTGGCTCTGGCCTCACAGGCTAGGCCCGCCTCTGGAGCAGAGCTCCACAGAGGCCCTGCTCTGTCACTTCCTCTCTCAGACTGAACACTGTTCTAAGATGGTGCCCACCTCTTTTACCTCCCTCTCTGTGTATGAGCCCAGGTGACTTGCAACCAATGGGCTCCTACCTATGCCCAGAAACCCAACCCCTATCTGCTCCTACATCACTGGGTTTTCCTCCCCCCTCCCCACTCCAGCCAGGGACAGATTCTGTCGTGCCTGCATTTCTGTCTAATGGGAGCATTAGAACTGTCCCTCGGAAATGGGGTATGTGCATGCAGCTAAACGAGCCCTGGTCCACACTCTATCCTTACCCGGGAGTGGGATATCACACCTCTGGTTTGAGGTGCAATACCCCTGTAGCGGCCGAACCCTCGGGGCGCTACACATACATTACCAATCTCACCACCAGTTAGCTTTACCTGTTGCTGGTACAGGAGGGCTCGAATCTGTCTCTGGAGCACCTTCCTCTGCCCTGGTTTGGCAGTGTCAGCAATCTGTTGGAGTAAAAACAACACTTCTCCCAAACAGTTACCAACAATATTTGTACCAAGTATCATATACAAGTCTGTATCACCAGGGTTAGATTCTATGACAATTAGTCCTTGGTCCTTTAGTTCCACTCTCCCCACCTTCACTGTCACGTCCTTAACCCCTACTAGGTTAAGAGGAAGGCCGTTAGAGGCATACACAGAGAGGTTCGGGGCTGGCGAGTGGAGTTCATCTATGGACCAGTACCTTTTGTAGAGGACATCAGGTATGATGGTTACCTGTGAGCCAGTGTCCAGTAACGCAGGTGTTGCTATGCCGTCCAGCATGATGGACAGGAAAGGCCTTCCTCCTACGAACCGGTGATACCAGTTTGATGGGCCTGGTTGATTTACTCCTGGGTGTCGGCCCTCGGCCCCAGGGTTTGCCCGTTTAAAGGACAGTTCCGTGCGGTGTGGCCTGCCTTGTGGCAGCAGTAGCAGATGAAGTCTCCTGGAGGGCGACGTTGGTCGTTGGTCCTCCCACGGCGTGGCGTTGTCCTCCTACAGGGTGGTGTCGTCCTCCTTCTTCTCCTCATCCAGGGGACATCCACAGGACTGTCGGCAAGTAGGAATCTTCCTTCCCGCTCGGGCTCCGCCTGTAGCTGCAGGATGCTCAGGACAGTGGCCAGGGTTTTACTCAGCTGACGCACTTCAGAGCGCAGGTTGTCCAGCTCGCTAGGGGGCACTGTTTGCATCTTTGTTTCAGCCGTCAATGAAGGAGCAGTGGGTGCTGCGGCCACTGGGGTGGCCCCACCCTGGTAACGCTGGATAGCAGTCCCTGTTGTTTCCAGGGGCTGTAGACCCTTAATAGCCATGTCCTTCAGGGTGTCAAAGGTGGCATCTGGATGATCTAAGGCCCACCACCGTATGGTTCTGCTCTCCTCCTGGGACCTCAACCACCGGATGAATTGTTCTGTCAGCATTTTATTCTCATCTTGTATGCTGGCTGGACTAACCTGTTTCAGGGCCCGCAGGGCTTCCTGTGAGCGCCAGGCATAGTCCCGGATACTGTCCTCGGGTTTCTGGGTACAGTGGTAGAACCTCATCCGGAGATCTGTCTCAGTGCGGTTTTCAAAGACAGTTTGCAGTCTCTTAAAGATAGTGGATACTGATTCCTGGTCTGCGGCTGGCCAGGTTTCAACTTCCCGCTCTGCGGCACCAGTCAATTGGCCCAGCACAACAGCGGCTCTCTGCTTACCAGTCATTGAATACATGTCCAATACACTGCATATCTTTCTCTTGAATCCAGACAGGGTGTCTGGTTTGCCATCATACTGGGGAAGCCATTTTGCTCCAGGGATATACGGCAGCGCCATGGGTATCAATGGAGTCAAGACCCCTGCTGGTGGGGCGGCCGCTCCGGCCTGAGCAGCGCCAGGCGAAAGTTGAGCATCAGGAGCATTATCCGATGCTCCGGCGTCTCGCTGGTCATCGGCCATGGTTGCGTTCCCCTAGTGAACCGTAGCCTACCTCCTGTTTCTTTAATCGGGTAGGCCGCAGCTCCACAGACGACGGTCTCTTTCCAGGACCTGACACTTCCTGGTGCTGCGTCAGAGCGCGAGGCGGGGCTTGAGATTCTTGCACTTCCAGCAGTCATGCCTCTCTGGTTCCCGTGGTTACGCCCCTCTTCTTCCCGCGCGGCGACAGGAAAATGGCAGATAATGGCGGGAAACCTCAGGAATGGCGGGAAAACTTCACCACGGTATACGACACAGTTCTTTAAGGCGCACAGTACCTGGTAGCAACGGGCATGCAATCACGTTCGTGACACCAGAAGTTGACGCGCCCCCGGGGCAATGGGGTACTCGGCAGCCGGGCCTATGGATGCTGGGGGGACATGTCACAGTGGCTGGCCCGGTCCATGGCCCAGGGCGGTCAACCAAAAAGGGGATTGTAACTTGGATAGAGATAAAAAATAAAGTAAATGTAACATCCCTGGCGGAGTGCTTGCATAGTGCACCACCTTCCACTATGCAAGACCGCAATCTTACCTGTCAGTCCAGCCTGCAAACCTTGCTCCAGTTCATGCTGTGTGCATATCTCTTGACTGACTGCTTAGGGCGGTGGCCCGGTTACTTCCTGATTCTTATAGCTGCTGTGGGCGCACCCCTAATGCGTCTCCAGCCTATTGCTGTGAGTCACTGGATATTTAAACCCCCTCCACCCAGAAGGAGGTGCCTGAGCAACACCTTCACTCAGTTTGTCTTTGCAACTGTATTGCCAGGTTCTGTCCTGTATCTTGTCTGTTTCCGCCACTCTGGGGGCTGCATTCCCAGACCTGTTATCTCTGACTTCTAGTCTGTTTCCGCCACTCTGGGGGCTGTATACCCAGGCCTGTTACCTGTGACTTCTAGTCTGTTTCCGCCACTCTGGGGGCTGTATACCCAGGCTCGTTCTTGTATCTCATTGCAGTAGCAGTTCCTTTCTGAACTGTATCCTAGCCTGTTACCTGTTTGTCTCTATGTCCGTACCTTCCTTTTTCCTGCAGTATCTGAACCTGCACCTAACTCCAACTCGTTGTCTCTGTACTTCTGTTTGTGAGTTTTGCATCCACTCGCTACTTCATAGTAAGTACCTTGTGTGTATCTGGTTCTGCTTGTCCCTTTTCCCTTTCTCCGTATCTTCCTCCTGTGTTCTAGTCATCCTCCTGTATTTTCCAGTCTGTTCCATGTGAACAGAGCCCTGTCCTCTCTGCCTGCACCTTCAGCCCTGTACGTCTCTGCTTGCTCACCGCGCCAGCGGTTTCTCTCTGCTCTGACTTGCCCACCGCTCCGGCGGCTTCCCTCTACTATGCCTTACCCACCGCTCCGGTGGCTTCTCTCTGCTCTGCCTTGCCCACCGCCTGTCCACTGCACCTGCGCTTTCGCTCTGCTCTGCCTCGTTCACCGCACCTGCGGTTTTGCTCTGCCTCGTCCACCGCACCTGCGGTTTCGCTCTGCTCTGCCTTGTCCACCGCTCCAGCGGTTCCTCTCTGCTCTGCCTTGTTCACCGCTCCAGCGGTTCCGCTCTGCTCTGCCTTGCCCACCGCACCTGTGGTTTTCGCTCCGCTCTGCTTGCTCACCGCACCAGCAGTTCCTCTCTGCTCTGCTTTGTCCTCCGCTCCGGCGGTTTCGCTTTACTCTGCTTATCTACCGCATCTGCGGTACCTGTCTAATAGTCTGTACTGGACCCTATCCAGCCTGCGCTCCAACCTGCTAGTACCTCCCTGTCTGCACTCCAGCCGTGCTTGCCAGTATTTCCCTGTCTGCACTCCAGCCGTGCTTGCCAGTGCCCACCTTTCTGCATATCAGCCGTGCTTGCCAGTGCCCACCTGTCTGCATACCAGCCGTACTTGCCAGTACCCAACTGTCTGCATACCAGCCGTACTTGCCAATGCCCACCTGCCTGTATGCCAGTCTAACCTTCCTGTTCCTGCATTCCCCGGTGTGGGTCAACAACTGTGACCGGGGTCTGACCTGGTGTAGCACCTGGTCCCTCTGCTCGGTTCCTCCTTGGTTCACAGAGTCGACTAAGCCGCCGTGTGACCTTGGTCGGATCAGGTTGATACTTAGTTACGCCCCTCCAGGCACTCCTCGGTTCATGGTACAGTCGGATCACTAATCACGCTCACGCCAGTCAGTCCGGGCGAGAGCGTAACAGTAAATAGTTTGTGACGCCACCTGTGGTACCTGGTAATGATTACCAGCGCTGCTTCAGACTTCCGGGGGTGTTGGGATGGCAGCTGAGGTGTTTCTGCTCCCCAAAGGTGGAGCGGGCCCCCTGGGCAGTGTGGAGTTTGGTGGGTGGTGATGCTGGGACCTGTAGTGCAGGCGAAATGGCACAGCAGGAGTAACTGATAAAGACAGGGGATTCGCTTCAATACCTTTACTGGTGCGGATGTCAGGTACGGTCCAGGGTACTCAGTATGATGGGTGCACTTCAGGACTTCTCCCCAGTGAGCGGGTATAAGGCCTCCTGGTCCGTGTCTGCCTCTCTGTATGCTCCTGGCCAGCCTGCAACTGGGCCTAGCTTATGTGTCGTGATATTCCTTCACCTGTCGCTTGGTAGTAGGGCCTTCTGCTGGCAACCACTATCCCTGGTAACGCTGGGGCCTTCGTGGTTCCTGGTCCTGTAATGGGTCTAGCTTCAGGTCTGCCACGGACTTGTAGTCCTCCTGGAATGCCGGTGGTCCCTACTGGGTATAAAGGACCCTGTAGGCGCGGACCCGGTGTCCGGTTTGTATCTTCGGGGTGAGCCTATGATGCTCCTCTGCCCCCTCAACTCCTCTCTCCTCTCCTCCTTGCCGTCAGCCACACTCGGGGCCCTCAGAACTCAGCAGCAGACGTGCTGCATCTTCGCTGCTCTCAGCGTTAGCACGCTCTCAGACTAAACTGAGCTGCCTGGCTCCACCCTCCATATATATATCCCTAACGGGCTCCCTCTGGTGGTATGAGGTGGAAGGGTGGAGGTGTTTGTATGTAATGAGGGCCTCTTGTGAAGAAGTCCATCCATGCACCCTGGGTCCTGTGGTACCTGTGAACAGCAGGGTGCCACAATATTTTTCAACTATTTTGTCTGTCAAGTCCTCAGACAGTTCTCTTCTCCTCTTTCCATTCTCCATTCTTGGTGTGGCACACACAGACACACAATACAAGTCAACTTCTCCCCCTTTTATCTGATTTCAGGTGTGATTTTCAAATTGCCCACACCTGCTGCTTGCCACCTATGAGTTTAAATGAGCATCACATGCTTGAAACAAAGTTGTTTACCCACAATTTTGAAAAGGTGCCAACAATTTTGTAGGGCCAATTTTTGGTATTTTGTATGAAATTATGTCCAATTTTCCTTTTGTCTGTTTTTTGTGTTTTTCCAATGCACACAAAGGAAATAAACATGGGTATAACAAAACACGTGTTAGGCCACGGTTCCACTATCAGTATTTGGTCAGTATTCGGTCAGTATTTTTTCTCAGGAGAGGGAGTCAAAACCAGGAGTGGGTGATAAATGTAGAATTGATGACTTGTTTCTATTATAACTTTTCTCTGATTGTTCTTCACCTGGTTTTGTCTCCCACTCCTGAGAAAAAATACTGACTGAATACTTACCAAATACTGATAGTGGGGCCGTGGCCTAATTGCAATAATTTTCTGGGAGAAATACTTCATTTTCTGAAACAATTACAAGGGTTCCAACACTTTCGGCCATGACTGTGTATATATGTATGTATATGTCAGGAAATATTAATAATCTCTCAAATCTCTCCCTCCAAACACTTCAGTCCCCCCTCCCCTATCCCATTTGCAGTAAGGAGAGATAGCAATCTAAAGGCTGCTTCTATGCAAAATGGCAGTGTACACCAGAAGTGCCAAACTTAATAATCCATGGTATCTACCATGCGAAAGAAAGCCTCAGGTAGAACAAAGACTAGGACGATGTCTATTGTACATAGACCCATATCCTTGACAAGTAATAGAGACATGCGTGACAATTAGACTCCATTTAGCATATGGGCCCGAGAACGAATGAGTTGTGTATTTGATTAGAGATAACGAGTAGGACACTAGAAAAGTATAGGGCACATCTAGTTAGGCCTCAAAGGGAATATATCACACTCCTGAGAATAGCCGGGTCATTCCCAGCTGCACATGCGTTTAATCTCCAGACTCTTAGGCACCGAAAGGAAATATGGAATAGCGGAATTTCTATAATTCCAATGGTGATTGGGCATATATTTTTAGTGGCAGGGCTAATTAAGGAACAGTATGCATATTTTTCCATATCTGTGAGCCCTGCCGGTGAGCTGTAACACAATAGGGAAAAGATAACTGACAGAAGTCATGTCATGTTTGATCTCTAAGGAAAGGTAAAATCGCAATAACAAATATGGCATCACTTGCTAACTTCTGCGATCATCGAGCGAGGAGATATCACAGAAATTAGAGATTGAATAAAACCATGAAGGATGGAGTCCATCCCACATGAGGTCATCACGGAAGTGTGTGGGCAGGGCCAAATTAGGCATAAAAGATCAAGCCAAATATTGATCTTCGTTCATGCTGAGAGATACATATTTTCATGTAAGCTGGGACCACGTTCCATAACGGTCAATTGGAGTGCTCTCCTCCAGCTAAACTAAATCGTCTCTGCGAGCGGTATAGTAAGTTCTTCTGCTAATCCCTTTTATTTTCTGTAACTGTATATGCTGTATTGTTTTGTCCCCTTTGTAAAATCTTTTGTATATTTTTTCATAAACACTGCCTCCCTTTGGATTAAATATAAAATTTAATAGTTCTGTTTCTTTTGCTCTGTAATCGTGCCTCCCCCGAAGCCATTTATGCTACCAGAAAGCAGGCATCCAATCAGGCCTGTATTGTATTTTAATAATTAAAAATAAAACTTATTGGTGTTGGCAGCGAATAATCTTCTTGGGTTATCATCAAGCTGGCAGTGATCGTACGGGGCGTATACACATATTCCATGCTTTGGAATTTGGAAGTGTGTATGCCATACGCTCCCTGTTTGCTTGCCGATAACTACTTAGTGAATACAGCCTGCAGCCTCCTATATTGATCGTCGGCCAATTTGCAATTGTCCGGGCGATATGGGGTAGCAGAGAGCTGTTCGCTCCAGAGATCACAGTGGGTGGTCTCTGTGAGTAATTGGGATTGTGTGAATCCCTGACAGTGAATATACAGGTGCATCTCACTAAATTAGAATATCATCAAAAAGTTTATTTATTTCAGTTCTTCAATACAAAAAGTGAAACTCATATATTATATAGAGTCATTACAAACAGAGTGATCTATTTCAAGTGTTTATTTCTGTTAATGTTGATGATTATGGCTTACAGCCAATGAAAACACAAAAGTCATTATCTCAGTAAGAGAATACTTTATAACAACAGCTTGATACATGGTTTTAAAATCCGAAATGTTGGCCTACTGAAATGTATGTTCAGTAAATGCATTCAATACTTGGTTGGGGCTCCTTTTGCATCAATTACTGCATGAATTTGGTGTGGCATGGAAGCGATCAGCCTGTGGCACTGCTGAGGTGTTATGGAAGCCCAGGTTGCTTTGATAGCAGCCTTCAGCTCGTCTGCATTGTTGGGTCTGGTGTCTCTCATCTTCCTCTTGACAATACCCCATAAATTCTCTATGTGGTTAAGGTCAGGCGAGTTTGCTTGCCAATCAAGCACAGTGATACTGTTGTTTGTAAACCAGGTATTGGTACTTTTGGCAGTGTGGACAGGTGCCAAGTCCTGCTAGAGAATGAAATTTCCATCTCTAAAAAGCTTGTCGGCAGAGGGAAGCATGAAGTGCTCTAAAATTTCCTGGTAGACGGCTGTGTTGACTTTGGTCTTGATAAAACAAGGTGGACCTACATCAGCAGATGACATGGCTCCCCAAACCATCACTGATTGTGGAAACTTCACACTAGACTTCAAACAGCTTGGATTGTGTGCCTCTCCATTCGTCCTCCAGACTCTGGGACCTTGATTTCCAAATGAAAATTGGAACTCTGGGACCTTGTGGAGTGTGTCAATGACTGCCTTCTGGACATCTGTCAAGTCAGCAGTCTTCCCCATGATTGTGGAGCCTACTGAAACAGACTAAGGGACCTTTTTAAAAACTTAGGAAGCCTTTGCAGTGTCTTTTGTTAATTATTTTAATTTACTGAGATAATGATTTTTGTGTTTTCATTGGCTGTAAGCCATAATCATCAACATTAACAAAAATAAACACTTGAAATATGTCACTCTGTTTGTAATGACTCTATATAATATATGAGTTTCACTTTTTGCATTGAAGTACTGAAATAAATTAACTTTTTGATGATATTCTAATTTAATGAGATGCACCTGTATATGTGTGTGTATATATATATATATATATATATACATGTATATATATAGTGACAAAGTGATTGGCAAAGTACTGGAGGGGAGATATGTATCACTGAGGTTGTTAGTAGTGATGAGCAAGCATGCTCGTCACTACTTGTTTCTCGCCTGAGCATCACAGTGCTCGAGATGCTTGGTACTCGGCGAGTATTTCTTCAATATTCGGGTGGGAGCTCTAGTCCCCGCCGTGCATGTTTGGAGCTTTTTAGGCAGCCAATAAACATGCAGTGATTACCTAACAGTCACTGTAATGCCGCAGCCATGTTGGTTGTGGCATTACAGTGATTGGCTGGCATAGCGCCATCAGGTCTATATAAGAACTGGGACCCTATGCTCGTCACAGTCTACCCCAGAAATAGGCAGAGTAGGGAGAGCTGCAGCTGAGTGAGGGAGAGAATTTGTGCTTATTTTAGGCAGGGATTCCACACCAGTTATATTTATTTCATATGCACCAACAGTCCTTGTAAGGGGTCATTCTGATGAATATTAATACTGCTGTTAGCAGTAATTAGGCAGAGTTTGTGGAGAGATAGTGTAATACAGGATAGGGTTCATTGCATGTTCTTTCTGCTGCTGGAACTCAGATTAATAGCCCTAGATATCAGGGATAATAATATTCTATTTGCTCTTAATCCTGATAATTTTTGTGAAAAGCAATATAATACACCTTATCTACTGCTCCAAGCATACAGCTAGACTTGTTTGATTTGAATAGCATTGCTATATAGTGCAAGCAGTGAAACTTGTCCATCTGAGGTGGTCAAATATTACTGCGGTAATATTCCTAAAAATTTTTGGAAGCTGTGCCTGCTGCCTGCTGCGGGAGCACAACAAAAACCCACATCGTGTTGACCTAGCTTCCTATCCCACTTTTTAGGAGGGCGTGGAACACCATTCTTGAAGCCAGACCAGTATAAAAAGGTTGTTAGTTGGATAGCAGATAATGCTTCCAGTCAGTTTTCCGCCACCACCACCCTGTCTTTCACATGGTCCAGTCTCAGCAGCCGTGAATCTAGACCACATAGTCCTCACCCTGATCCTCCCACCATGCCCGGAGACAAGTGATCCCACAGTTGGACAGTCTGAAGAGCTGTTCACATTTTCATTCATAGATTCTGGCCTCTTGCTCGGCCCGCTTCAAACGGGACATAAAGAGATCGCATATAGTGATGCCCAAATATTTGAGCAGCCACGGTCTCAAAAAGGCGACGGTGGGAAAGTGCAATTACTGTAGCAAGAGGTGGATGATGATGAGAAACAATTGCCAGAATGTCAGGAGGAGGACCAAGGTGCGGAATTGGAAGAAGAGGTGGTGGATGATGAAGTGACTGATCCAACCTGGTAAGGTGACATGCAGAGCGAAGACAGCAGCGCAGATCCATGTAGCACCACAACAGACAGGTCCCTTTTTCTTTGCATGCTGCCTTGTTATACATTATGTCATCATTTATGAGATGTGTGTACAACCCCTCTTTTGGAAGCTATTTACCCTGTCTTTTTTAACCTGTTTTTATTATTTTTCAAATAAAATTATAAGATTTTTAATATTTAGTATCAGAATCTCTTCTTACCTGGGGGTCAAATGTCGCTACAGATTTATCTGACTTCATGAGTTTGGACTTTTTTTGAGTATAACTTTCTAGTCTAGTTAACTCAAAAAGGCCATTTGCAACATCTGCCATGCCAGCATCAGCAGGGACAGCAAAACTACCAGCCTGAACACCACCAGCATGCTCAGGCACATGACAGCAAAGCCCCCGACTAGTTGGGCCAAACACCAGAGTCCAGAAACAGTGTCTGTGTGTGACACCACTGCCTTTTCCGCTATTGTATGTACACGCCAATCCTCTGTCCATGACACAGGCGAAAATGCCTCCCACCCTGCACCTGTCGTTGCACACTTGCAACCACCGTCAGCAATCACGTCCATGTCCTTGTCCCAGCGCAGTATTCAGTTGTCCCTACCCCAGTCTTTGGAATGCAAGCGCCAATACACAGCCACCCACAGACCACAATACTAAACTGCCACATTTCCAGACTGCTTGCACTGTAAATGTTGCTTGTTAGGCTTGTGGAGA
Organism: Phyllobates terribilis; assembly: GCF_046119375.1. Taxonomy (NCBI): domain Eukaryota; kingdom Metazoa; phylum Chordata; class Amphibia; order Anura; family Dendrobatidae; genus Phyllobates; species Phyllobates terribilis. The sequence goes on from NW_027362770.1 coordinate 96,703,286, forward strand.
TGGAAGCTTTCTGTAGCCTAATGGCAGTGGCCATCCGTCGGTACTCATTCCCCACTGCCACTATTTATCCCGGTGTGCCTTCCCCGCTTAAACAACCACGTGTCCCATAACATTACCGTGCTCTCACCAACACAGTTACTGGGTCTAGTTACTAGGTCCACCTAACCACGGACACATGGACAAGTGCTTGTGGGCAGGGACGCTACATTTTACTGACGGCACACTGGGTGAATATTGTGGAAGCCGGGACCCAGTCGAACCCTGGGACGGAACACGTGCTAGTGATGCCGAGGATTGTGGGCCCTGGTTCAATCAGGGTTGCCCCCACCTTCTACAGCAGTTTTTGCACCTCCTCCACTTCACCCTCCATCTTCGGAATGTCAACATCAGCTGCAAGCTGGAAGCACTGCAGCACTGCCCCGGCCAAGCGGCAACAGTATCTGCTGAAGCCAATCTGCTTAGGTGACAAATCGCACACCGCTGCAGAGTTGTTGAAAGCTGTAACAGAGCAGACAGATCTGTGGCTCTTACCCCTGGACCTACAACCAGGCATGATCATGTGTGACAATTGCCGTAACCTGGTGGCGGCTCTGAAGCTTGGCCACCTTGAACATGTACCATGCCTGGCCCACATGCTCAACTTAGTGGTTCAGCAGTTTCTCAAATCCTACCCTGATCTGCCTGAGCTGCTTGTGAAAGTACGCCGCGTGTGTGCCCATTTCCACAAGCCAGCTACAGCTTCTGCTGCCCGAGCAGTGCAGCAGCATTTACAGCTTCCACCTCACCGACTGGTGTGCGATATCATCATGCATAGGCGGATTATAATGAGGACGATCTGGGCTACCAGGTCTGGGTGTCTATGGCCAGATGGTCCTCATTATATGTGCGGTGCCGCGGCACATACAGGCAGACAGCGGCGGGGGGGGCCCGGACCACTCCCCCAGCAGCGGCGCACGGCCGCTGCTTCTTCTTCGGCCGGGCCAGCACTGCAGCAGTTAACTTCCCTGTGCTGGCCCGGCCGTGTCACTGCTAGGAGACACGGCCCTGTGTGTGGCCGTGTCTCCTAGCTGTGACGTCACGCAGTGCGCACCCGGCCTGCAGTGCTACTTACCACCGGAGAGGAGCAGGAGCCAGGAGGACTGGAGTCGAGCCGGGGGATGGTGAGTCTGTGTGTATGTGTATGTGTGTGTGTGTGTGTGTGTGCAGGCAGATATCATTGTGTGATGTCTGTTTATATGTATTTTTGTGTTTCAAATGTGTTTATGCGTGTATGTATATGTCTGTATATGTTTGTGTGCGTGCGTGACTGCGTGCGGCCTCCTGCTGAGTATAGATGGCGCCGTGCGGCTTCCTGCTGTGTATAGATGGTGCCGTGCGGCCTCCCATTGTGTATAGATGGCGCCGTGCGGCCTCCTGCTGTGTATAGATGGCGCCGTGCGGCCTCCCGCTGTGTATAGATGGCGCCGTGCGGCCTCCTGCTGTGTATAGATGGCATCGTGCGGCCCCCTGCTGTGTATAGATGGCATCGTGCGGCCTCTCGCTGTGTATAGATGGCATCGTGCGACCTCCCGCTTTGTATAGATCGCATCGTGCGGCCCCCTGTTGTGTATAGATGGCGCTGTGCGGCCTCTCGCTGTGTATAAGTGGCGCCGTGCAGCCTCCCGCTGTGTTTAGATGGCATCGTGCGGCCCCCTGCTGTGTATAGATGGCATCGTGCGGCCTCCCGCTGTGTATAGATGGCATTGTGCGGCCTCCCGCTGTGTATAGATGGCATCGTGCGGCCCCTGCTGTGTATAGATGGCATTGTGCGGCCCCCTGCTGTGTATAGATGGCATCGTGTGGCCTCCCGCTGTGTATAGATGGCATCATGCGGCCTCCCGCTGTGTATAGATGGCATCGTGCGGCCCCCTGCTGTTTATAGATGTCATCGTGCGGCCCCCTGCTGTGTATAGATGGCATCGTGCGGCCTCCCGCTGTGTATAGATGGCATCGTGCGGCCTCCCGCTGTGTCTTGATGGTGCCGTGCGGCCTCCTACTGTCTCTGGGGAGGTGCCGTGCGGCCTCCCGCTGTGCATAGATGGCGCTGTGCGGCCTCCTGCTGTCTCTGGGGGGGAGCCGTGCAGCCTCCTGCTGTGTATAGATGGCGTCGTGCGGGCTCCTGCTGTGTATAGATGGCGCCGTGCGGCCTCCTGCTGTGCATAGATGGCGCCGTGCGGCCTCCCGCTGTGTATAGGTGGCGCCGTGCAGCCTCCCCTGTTGTGTATAGATGGCGACGTGCAGCCTCCCGCTGTGTATAGATGGCGCCATGCGGCCTCCCACTGTGTATAGGTGGCGCCGTGCGGCCTCCCGCTGTGTATAGGTGGCGCCGTGCGGCCTCCCGCTGTGTATAGATGGCGCCATGCGGCCTCCCGCTGTGTATAGATGGCGCCGTGCGGCCTCCCGCTGTGTATAGATGGCGCCGTGTGGCCTCCCGCTGTGTATAGATGGCATCGTGCGGCCTCCCGCTGTGTATAGATGGCATCGTGCGGCCTCCCGCTGTGTATTGATGGTGCCGTGCGGCCTCCTACTGTCTCTGGGGAGGCGCCGTGCGGCCTCCCGCTGTGCATAGATGGCGCTGTGCGGCCTCCTGCTGTCTCTGGGGGGGAGCCGTGCAGCCTCCTGCTGTGTATAGATGGCGTCATGCGGGCTCCTGCTGTGTATAGATGGCGCCGTGCGGCCTCCTGCTGTGCATAGATGGCGCCGTGCGGCCTCCCGCTGTGTATAGGTGGCGCCGTGCAGCCTCCCCTGTTGTGTATAGATGGCGCCGTGCGACCTCCCGCTATGTATAGATGGCGCCGTGCGGCCTCCAACTGTGTATAGGTGGCGGCGTGCGGCCTCCCGCTGTGTATAGGTGGCGCCGTGCGGCATCCCGCTGTGTATAGATGGCGCCATGCGGCCTCCCGCTGTGTATAGATGGCGCCGTGCGGCCTCCCGCTGTGTATAGATGGCGCCGTGGGGCCTCCCGCTGTGTATAGATGGCATCGTGCGGCCTCCCGCTGTGTATTGATGGTGCCGTGCGGCCTCCTACTGTCTCTGGGGAGGCGCCGTGCAGCCTCCCGCTGTGCATAGATGGCGCTGTGCGGTCTCCTGCTGTCTCTGGGGGGGAGCCGTGCAGCCTCCTGCTGTGTATAGATGGCATCGTGCGGCCTCCCGCTGTGTATAGATGGCATCGTGCGGCCTCCCGCTGTGTATTGATGGTGCCGTGCGGCCTCCTACTGTCTCTGGGGAGGCGCCGTGCGGCCTCCCGCTGTGCATAGATGGCGCTGTGCGGCCTCCTGCTGTCTCTGGGGGGGAGCCGTGCAGCCTCCTGCTGTGTATAGATGGCGTCGTGCGGGCTCCTGCTGTGTATAGATGGCGCCGTGCGGCCTCCTGCTGTGCATAGATGGCGCCGTGCAGCCTCCCGCTGTGTATAGGTGGCGCCGTGCAGCCTCCCCTGTTGTGTATAGATGGCGCCGTGCGGCCTCCCGCTGTGTATAGATGGCGCCGTGCGGCCTCCCACTGTGTATAGGTGGCGGCGTGCGGCCTCCCGCTGTGTATAGGTGGCGCCGTGCGGCCTCCCGCTGTGTATAGATGGCGCCATGCGGCCTCCCGCTGTGTATAGATGGCGCCGTGCGGCCTCCCGCTGTGTATAGATGGCGCCGTGTGGCCTCCCGCTGTGTATAGATGGCACCGTGTGGCCTCCTGCTGTGTATAGATGGCTACGTGTGCTCAATATTGAGTCATACAATTAATGTAAGGCTATGTGCCCACGATGCAGAAATGCTCCAGATTTTTTTTGAGCGTTTCTGCATCTCCCTGGCAGAAAAAACGCATGCGGATTGTACATGCGGATTGTACATGCGGATTGTGCATGCGGATTGTGTATGCGTTTTTCCTGCCAGGGACATGCAGATGTGAATCGTTCTTCACTTGCAATTCCGCATGCGGGTTGACAAGCGCTTTCCAAGCGATTTTAGCATCACTTGGAAAGTGCTTGACAATTTGGTCACACTATATAAATCCATGCAACCGGCATGGATTTATATAGTGTGACCGTAAAAGAATGGTAAAAAATAAATATATAATTACCTTCTGATGGCCTGCCGACGTCAGCGGTCGCGTGATCCGTCACATGACTAAATGACGTCACGGCAGGTCCTTTTCAGACCATCGCGAGCTGCCGGCAAGCCAGGACGCATCGGATAAAGACACCGGGGGCCATCAGAAGGTAAGTATAATATTTATTTTTTATTTTATTCTTTTTTTTACAGGTTCTATGGTACCCGGATTCTGCATGTACAGATGCAGTGATGCGGATTCCATGTGGTCCGATGCAAGTCAATGGCGGCGAAAGCGCCGCGCTTCTGCAAAATAATTGGTAGTGCTGCGGATTTTTCCACAATGATTGGGGAATATAGCAGACCTTCTACCAAGCGTTTTTAAGCTTTTCTGCAGCGGAATTGCCGCTGCGGAAACGCTTAAAAAACGCATGGTGGGCACACAGCCTAAAAAAAAATTATTATTATTAATATTGTGCCAAATTAATTTCACGTGAACTATCACATGATCTATCACAGGGGATCATGTGACATGTCACATGATACATCAGGTGTGTGTGTGGGGGGGGGGCCCACGCCTTCTAAACTGCTCGGGGCCCTTGCTACTCTTAATCCACCCCTGTCATCATGCATTGCATTGGAACTCAATGTTGCATATGTTGACAAGGCTTTGTGTGCAGCAGAGGGCAGTTGTTGAGTACCAGCTCCAACACATCCGTTGGTATTCCGGTCAGCCTCCGCATATAAGAGCTGATGAGTGGACATGGATGTCTGACATCTGTGCGGTTCTCCAAAACTTTGAGAACTCCACCAAGATGGTGAGTGGCGATGACGCCATAATCAGCGTCACCATCCCGCTTCACTGTCTACTGAAATGCTCGCTGCTCACAATTAAAGAGGAGGCTTTGCAGGTGGAGCACAATGAGATGGAGCAAGAAGCTGGGTGATGCTACACAGCCCAGCCTCATCTCATCTTCTTAACGTGGATTGGGTGATAAGAGGAGGAGGAGGAGGAGGAACAGGAGCTGTTTTCCTGCACTACAGATGGTACTACCCAAACCACCTTCATTCCTTCTGTTCAACGTGGATGGCCTGAAGAGGAGGAAGATCAGGAGAAGGATGAGGAGAAGAACAAGAAATGGGGACAGGGAAGTCTGGCACACATGGCCATGAGTTTATGTTTCGCTGCCTTTCTCATGACCTTCGTGTTGTACGCATTTTGGGCAACAGTAATTACTGGTTGGTCATTCTTCTAGACCCACGCTACAAGGAGATCTTTCTATCTCTCCTTTCCATGGCGGAGAGGTCTGATAAAATGTTTCAGTACCAGAAGGCCCTTGTTGAAAAATTATTAAAAAAAAATTCCATCTGACAACGCTGGCCTTCCAAGTTTGAGATTTTACAGTATTAATACGAAAAAGAAAATTTGCCCACCTCAGTTGGATAAATTATATTCCAGTAGCATTATATACGTGTATGCAAAGCAAAGCCGTCTGCTTGCCCTCTAACAATAGTAAGGGCCGTCTGATGGCCCTCTACAAATAGTGAGGGCCGCCTGATGGCCCTGTAAAAATAGGCTTTATGACTTTCAAAGTCCCTCATTCATAAGTTAAACAGGATGTGTCTGATCATGTCTCACACCACATGGCCAGAAAAGGTAGTAAAATGTTAAAATTACATTTGCCTGTGAATGTATTTTTCACCGTTGAAAGCAATGCGAACGTGCAAAAATACTACATGTGAACATAGCCCAAGGTGTGGAGGAACATTTTTTTCATGTTATTTATTTTGCCTTATACATAAGTCATTATCCTGGAAAGAATGTTTCTTAACATTTTTTTTCCAGGAAAATCCATTTTATCTTCGTTTTTGTATCTTTTATTGTCATTCTGTAAAAGTGGCATATTAATCTGACAACATTGTTCACAGCAGCAACCTGATATTCAGAGAAGCTTCCAGGGGTCTTCCCCCCATGCTATTCTCATGCCATTTCAGTTCTGTTTCCATTGATTTGACCAATTTTTAGAACCCCTACAGAACTCCGGGGATGGGGGCCACCGGAAAAATGCTTGAGTTGCCCCTTGACTTCCATTATGCTTGTTTCTCGGGTCGAGCACCCGAGCACTACGATTTCCTCGACCCAAGTAACGAGTTCCCAAGCATTTTAGTGCTCACTCATCACTAGTTGTTAGCTTCAGTGATATGAACCTAGAAAATCTCTTCAGCACACTAAGGGTTAAGAGAGGTTAATCGGCCATGTTTAGGGCTAGGTTGAGTGAACAACTATAGAGTTGGTGGGAGGCTGTTCAACTTATCTCCACCACAGGGTGGAGTCCAGAAATAAATACACAGCCTTCTGGCTGATTCATTGTTGGGTGTGCCTGGAGATGTGAGGTACAGAGCTGGATGTTTGTATAAAAGAAAGCTGAACTTTTATATGTTGGTACCTGAACAGGAGGACCTCCACAGCAACACGGACTGTGTCATACGTTATGTTTTGTTTTCTTGTTAGGCCAGAAAGGCCGTATTTATTTTGCTAACCCTGCTCTGGTTTATGCAGTATCTTCAATAAACCAGTGGAAGATTTAAAGAAACAGCATTCCTGTGTATATCTCTATGTGCAGCCGAGTGAGCCGATCTACCACAGTATATACAGTGGTATGAAAAAGTGTTTGCCCCCTTCCTGATTTTTTATTCTTTTGCATGTTTGTCACACTTAAGTGTTTCAGATCGCAAAACAAATTTAAATATTAGACAAAGACAACACAAGTAAACACAAAATGCAGTTTTTAAATGAAGGTCTTTATTATTAAGAGAAAAAGATATCCAACCCTGTGTGAAAAAGTGATTGCCCCCTAAACCTAATAACTGGTTTGGCCACCCTTAGCAGCAACAACTGCAATCAAGCATTTGCAATAACTGGCAATGAGTCTTTTACAATGCTCTGGAGGAATTTTGGCCCACTCATCTTTACAAAATTGTTGTAATTCAGCCACATTGGGGGGTTTCCGAGCATGAACCGCCTTTTTAAGGTCATACCACAGCATCTCAGTCGGATTAAGGTCAGGACTTTGACTAGGCCACTCTAAAGTCTTAATTTTGTTTTTCATAAGCCATTCAGAGGTGGACTTGCTTATGTGTTTTGGATTATTGTCCTGCTGAATAACCCAAGTGTGATTCAGCTTGAGGACAAGAACAGATGGCCGGACATTCTCCTTCAGGATTTTTTGGTAGACAGCAGAATTCATGGTTCCATTTACGATGGTGATGGTCTCGTTGACATGTCTAGAAGGACCAGTCTTTAATAATAGAAAAAAACTATATAAAGTGCATGTACAATACAAAAGACTCATGTCCTATCATTTCCAATGTTATATTATCTTGGAAATAGGGAAAATATCCCAAAAGAAGATCAGGACTGTATAATGTAAGTGGTCAAGAAAACATAGAGAAAGTGCTTAGTGCAACGTGCACGATAAACTCCCAAGGGGACCATGAACACCAGGGTAGCTGCTTAGTTACGCCCCTCCGAGGTAAGTCCGGTCCGTGGCACAGTGGGTCCATGATCCACGCTCACGCTAAACAGTCCAAGCGCAAGCGTAACAGGTTGAACAGGCCATGGATCTCGCTGATTCCTCTACCCCTGCGCTCTCAGACATTCAAGGAATGTGTCAGAGAACCAGTACGTGAGAAGAGACGAATGCATCTGGCCCCGTCCTTTCAGAGGCCGCTCATTCCTTGGCCACCTGCTGGACCTATGCAGCTAGTCCACATTGAGCCAGCTGAGTGATGGCAGGAGCACCGTCATTCCAAGGACTTGTGCTGCTGCAGTGGTGGAACTTGTTTTCTGCACTTACCCTGTGAGGTTTGGAGCACTCCCTAACCAAGGGTCTGTAGAAGAGGCTACCCTGGGTGGGAGTAGCTCCCCTCTACCATTGACTCTGCCCTCATCTGGGTCTAATTGACCTACCTGCTTTGTGGAGGTGGTCTGTTTCAATTTCAGAATGGCTAGAGACTTTTCACAGCAAGTGGTAGATCTGCTCCCAGTATCCACACTGCCTGATAGACGTAGCTTTGTGGGCATTGGTTTGAAGAGGCCCATGGGAAGGGCATCTTCAATTCTCTAGTTGCCACTGGATAAGATCATCAAGGTAGAAGCACTTCCCAAGCCCCTCTTTCCCACCAACCTAGAGGAACTCTAACTTGATTTCGGGGTTATTAAGTTGGTATCTGGTCACTCTGTGCAGTAGGAGGCTTTGCAACTCATGGATCCTGCCATCACCATACGCACTCTAGTCTACCCCATGGATGTCTTTGGGAAAAAGAGGCATCCTGACCATGGAAAAAATGACTACATTTTTTTTCTTCTACTGTACTGGAGAGAACTTTGTCTCAAAGTAAGATTGTGGAACTCCAAGGGGAATATTCTTGCCTCACTTTCTCTGCATAAGTTCCTCGTGGGCTTGAAGAAGAGAGGGTGTAAGGGGGGTGGTCACTGTAATGCCAGCATCCCTGCGTGTTTCCTTCTCCCCCCGGCAGAGATGACGGCATACTCACCATCGCGCCTGTGCTCCTGTTGCAGACATGTTGCCTAGTGTGTGGCCAAGTACATTCCCTCTTTCTTAAAGGGGTAGAGTGTGCGCTCCTTAGATGTCCCCAGCCAATACCTGTGAGGCATCTGGTGCTTAAGGCACCTGTAGCACCCTGAGGATTCGGCTGCTACAGGAGTATTGCACCTCAACCCAGAGGTGTGATATTCCACTCCCGGGCAAGGATGGAGTGTGGAACTGGGCTCGGTAGGCTGCATGCACTACACACATCCCATTTCCGAGGAGCAGACCGACGGTACTCCCACTTAGAAATGTGCAGGTACGACCGAGTCTGTTCCTGGCTGGAGTGGGAGGGGGGTGGTACATCCCATGTAGTGTAGGGGCAGATAGGGGGAGCAGCCTGGGTAAAGATAGGAGCTCATTGGGTGCTGGTCACCTGAGCTCACACATAGAGGGTGTATATAAGGTGGGCACCAACTAAGATCAGGGTCAGATGCAGAGGATCAGATGCAGAGAGTCAGTCAGCTGCAGAGAACAAGTCAGGAGCAGAGGAGAGAAGAAAGACAAAGACCCAGAGTGAGAGAGGAGAAAAGAGAGAGACCCAGAGCACAGAAGAACAGGACTCTAAGATCCCAAATTAAAACCCCGGGTGAAGAGTCGGCATCAGGGTACCGGAACCCAAGCTGGTGGGGGTAAAAGCATTCCCCAGCCAGAGACCGGAGACCGTGGGCAGCGTCTGCCACGGTCACCCATCACATCCACCCCGAAGGCACACCACACGAAGGGTCAGGGAACCCAGGGCCAAGGGTGTCCCAACAGAAGGCCCGAGGGAGCTGGACCTAGGTGGATTACTGGTGGGGACGGCCAGAGAACGGGACAGAAAGAGAGCTCAGGGCCACGCTCCGGACTTGTTTGGGGGTTGGCTGGATCCAGGACCTGGTGGACGCAGCACGGCTCGGGTGGTCACTAGCAGCTGGAGTGACCAGTACAACATCTGCAGTAAGTAAACACCCTTAACTGCACAACCCGACTCTGTCTTCACTGCCGTCTGCACTACACCACCACAACCCCCATCCTCTGTGCCTGTCCCCTCTGAGGCTATACCCCTCCCGTTGGGGGTTATCCCACCAAAGCTGCACCTGCACCATCAGCCTCAGCGGACCCTGCTGCAGCGGCGGCCACAGTGACCGCATCACAACGGGTGGCGTAGTCGACACAAAAGAACTCTTAATAACATCTGTAGGACTGCCACATAACACTGAGCTTGACGCCCTGGGCACGGGCCGGGTCACAGCCACTCGGAGACTACAACCCCCCATCTGATCCGGTGCCGGGTATTCCCCTCAAAAAGGAATATGTCCCAGGGGGCGCGTCAACTTTGGCGTAGTCGGCAGGATTACGTGCCCGCAGCACCCGGGTACTGCGTGCCTGAAGAAAAGTGCAAGTTTACCTCAGAAAGAAGTCTCCCGCCGGTTCCGGAGGGTCCACGCCATCGGACTCCATCACCAGTCGTTTCCCGCCGATTGTCCGCCATTTCCAGCTTGTTCCCGCCATCTGCAGAGTTTCCCGCCACTGGGCGACGCTTCCCGCCAAATCCGAAGATTTCCCGCCTTGGAAGAGCAGCGGACGCCATTATGGGCGTGCCAAAGGAGGGCAAGAGGCCGCCTCCCATCGTGGGCCAGGACAGAAAATGGCGCCAAAAGTGGAAACCGCCCCCACCAACAGAGACTGTGATGCTGGAGGTGTCTGTCAGCGTGAAAGAACTACCCCTGGAGCTGACAGTCACCGAGTTGCCCCGGGACCGCCCTCGAAGTGGGAGGAGACGAAAGAAAAGAGCGAAGATGGGTGCCGCCTGGAGCAGTCTGGAGCGACCGCACCCGGAGACAAGAAGTCTGGAGAGAAGTAGCAGAGAAGCTCACCCGGAGATGTCCAGAGAGCAGAGCAGCACCGGCCCGCTGGCCAGGAGCCTGCTGGAAGAAGAGCAGAGCAGCACCGACCCGTTGGTCAGGAGCCTGCTGGACACCACGACCCCACTAGGCCTAGTGGAGGTCCTTGCACAGCTCCCCCGAGACCGGGAGTGTGCGCAGACAGCCCTGGAGGGCCTCGCACGGAGGATGGCCCGGGTACAGCGCGAGATATTGGCGGAATGGAGCCGGGAGATGGCCCAGCAAGCTGAAACCAAGACGCAAGCTGAAACCAAGACCCGGAGCACGCCAGCCGAGATGAGGAAGGAGACCGCCTCTGAGGATGGCGCGGGAGGACCCAAGGCCGGAGACGGCGCCGAGGAGGGAGCCGAACGCAGGGAGGCAGGTAAAGGGGACGCCTATACCCCAAGCCGTGACACCGCTTACCTGCCCCAGCTCCCCGTCGCAGAGCCCGAAAGTCCCCCTGCTGTGCCCGAAAACGCCATGTCACCGACGCAGACTAGGCCCCAACCGGAAGCCGCCGCCGCGACCCCTGTGACGTCACACGCCTCGACCCCGAGCGTGACCAAGCAGGAAGTACCACCAGCCTGGTCGCAGGGCCTAGAATTCCCGGGCGCCGCAACACCAACAGCGCCCCCTACCTCTGCGGAGCCTCCGGCCTGGTCGCAAGGCCAGGTAGCCCAGGGCGCCGCCGTATTAACGGTGCCCTTCACCTTCCAGGTGCCCCAGGCCTGGCCGCAAGGCCTGGGCAACCCGGGCGCCACCACCACCGCGCCCGCACCCGTAAAACCAAGGGTGCCGCGTCTGGGAGAGGACTTGTTTGCCCAGCACACGTGGCCGGACGGGCAGCCTTTCATCTGGCCCCAGAAGTATTACGAACTGGAGCACCAGAGGAGGGTTGGGGCCATGTGTGCACCCCTGATTCCGGCTCCGAAGCCCGTAATAAGGATCTCGCCCCCGCTAGCGGAAGCACAGTTTGAGTGGGACCCCACCGGAGAAGATCTAATGGGGTTCACTCAGGAAACTAGGGCAGCTGCAGCAGAGCGTGCGGAGTGCTGCCGCCAACAGCTCGAGGAGTTTGCAAGGGAGCGGAGAGAGAGGCGGGTCCGGGAACAACAGGCCCAAATAAGGAGCGCCGAGCAAAAGAGCCGGACCAGGAGGGACCCCCGTGCAGCGCACAGTCCCCGTACCACCGGGACTGTAATCAAGTTTAACCAGCAGCACGGGTGGGGCTTCATCAGAGACAACAACACCCCCGGCGACGTCTTTGTCACGCGCAGAGACGTGGAGTCCCATCTGCCGGAGGGGCACAGAGGTCGTGACCTCTACATCGGAGACGAGGTCACCTTCACCCGGCACAAGTGTGCCAAAGGACCTTACGCCCTCCACGTACACCGCCTGACGGAGGAGGAGTTGCGGTGCGAGGAGGAGGAGCAAGAGGACCCGGACGGGTCTGAAGTAACAACCAGCTGTAAGCAAAGAGCAGGAGGAAGACGCCGTTGAGTGCGGCAGAGAAGTGATGTAAATAGTTACCAGACCGGGGTATAAAGAAACTGAAACTGTTGTTGCTAATATAGTCCCCGTTGGGACCAGCTGAGTGAACTGTTTACCCGTTAACCCCTTAATCCCACAGGCTGAGGACTGTGAGCAGCCATTCCCTTCCCTCTACCTGGCCGAGGACTGAGAGCGGCCAACTTCCCCTGTATATAGTTGCGCGTCCTAAAGCGCCCCCTACCGGTTTTATAGTAAAACCAGTTTTTCTAAGAGACTGTCGCACTTTTCCCGGACACACGTTGCACCGTGTCCGGAGGAGGAACCAGAAACAAGAGACGACGAGAATGTTATATGAAAAGTTTTATATATATGTAATGTTTTATATGTTTTATATGTTTATATGAAAATTTTGTATGTTTTGGAGATGTTTTATGTCTTACAGCCCGAGGACGTGCTGTGATTTACCAGGGGGGAATGTAGCACCCTGAGGATTCGGCTGCTACAGGAGTATTGCACCTCAACCCAGAGGTGTGATATTCCACTCCCGGGCAAGGATGGAGTGTGGAACTGGGCTCGGTAGGCTGCATGCACTACACACATCCCATTTCCGAGGAGCAGACCGACGGTACTCCCACTTAGAAATGTGCAGGTACGACCGAGTCTGTTCCTGGCTGGAGTGGGAGGGGGGTGGTACATCCCATGTAGTGTAGGGGCAGATAGGGGGAGCAGCCTGGGTAAAGATAGGAGCTCATTGGGTGCTGGTCACCTGAGCTCACACATAGAGGGTGTATATAAGGTGGGCACCAACTAAGATCAGGGTCAGATGCAGAGGATCAGATGCAGAGAGTCAGTCAGCTGCAGAGAACAAGTCAGGAGCAGAGGAGAGAAGAAAGACAAAGACCCAGAGTGAGAGAGGAGAAAAGAGAGAGACCCAGAGCACAGAAGAACAGGACTCTAAGATCCCAAATTAAAACCCCGGGTGAAGAGTCGGCATCAGGGTACCGGAACCCAAGCTGGTGGGGGTAAAAACATTCCCCAGCCAGAGACCGGAGACCGTGGGCAGCGTCTGCCACGGTCACCCATCACATCCACCCCGAAGGCACACCACACGAAGGGTCAGGGAACCCAGGGCCAAGGGTGTCCCAACAGAAGGCCCGAGGGAGCTGGACCTAGGTGGATTACTGGTGGGGACGGCCAGAGAACGGGACAGAAAGAGAGCTCAGGGCCACGCTCCGGACTTGTTTGGGGGTTGGCTGGATCCAGGACCTGGTGGACGCAGCACGGCTCGGGTGGTCACTAGCAGCTGGAGTGACCAGTACAACATCTGCAGTAAGTAAACACCCTTAACTGCACAACCCGACTCTGTCTTCACTGCCGTCTGCACTACACCACCACAACCCCCATCCTCTGCGCCTGTCCCCTCTGAGGCTATACCCCTCCCGTTGGGGGTTATCCCACCAAAGCTGCACCTGCACCATCAGCCTCAGCGGACCCTGCTGCAGCGGCGGCCACAGTGACCGCATCACAACGGGTGGCATAGTCGACACAAAAGAACTCTTAATAACATCTGTAGGACTGCCACATAACACTGAGCTTGACGCCCTGGGCACGGGCCGGGTCACAGCCGCTCGGAGACTACAACCCCCCATCTGATCCGGTGCCGGGTATTCCCCTCAAAAAGGAATATGTCCCAGGGGGCACGTCACACCCACCCCCATTGGGAGATGCCTCTTCAACATTAAGGACTTTAGTGTCTAGCTTGCCTGTAAGTTGCTAAGTCCGTTGTCAGGTCCACTCCTTGCCTGAACCTGTTTTCCTGGGTCTGTATGCCCAGCCCTGAACCATGAACCTGAACCTGTGTCTGATCTACCACTGTGTTCCAAATTATTATGCAAATAATATTTTCTCAGATTTTCCCAAATTACCTATATGAATTGCAGTCATTGTAATTTTCCAGTCAAATAACTATTAGAGTACAATTGAAAGGTTTTTGTACAAACTGCCTATGATAACAGTATATTTTAAAAAAAATAAAAAACTCAAACTGCACTCAAAATGCATGTTCCAAATTATTATGCACAGCAGAGTTTTCAACCTTTTCATTTTAATAAAGAACAAAAAAATGGTCATTTTTGAAATTATAAGCATTAGCAGGTTATTACAAACTGAAATAAAACAGTTTTCAACTCAAAACTTTATTCTAGGTGATGTTACATTTGCACATAGGACCTCTTGTTCGAAAGGAGCTTCTGAACTCTCTCGTCCATTGAATTTGTCAGGTTTTGGATGGTTTCTGCTTTAATTGTTTTGCATGAGGACAGAATACCCTCCCAGAGCTGTTGCTTAGATGTGAACTGCCTCCCGCCATTATAGACACTCCTTTTTATGATGCTCCAGAGGTTCTCAATGGGGTTGAGGTCAGGGGAGCATAGGTGCCACACCATAAGTTTGTCCCCTTTTATGCCCATAGCAGCCAAAGATGCAGATGTGTTATGTGCAGCATGAGACGGGGCATTATCATGCAAGAAATGATCTTGATGGTCCAGATGGATGGAGTGGAGGATGGCTGGTTGATGGACACCCCATGCAAACACGGCTACGGCGCTAACAAGGAGGAGGTGGAGTAATGTTTTGGGCTGGAATCATAGGGAGAGAGATTGTCGGCCCTTTTAGGATCCCTGAAGGGGTAAAGATGAACTCCATAATGTATGTTGAGTTTCTCAAACAGCACTTACTTCCATGGTTCAAGAAGAGGAACCGTGTATTCCACAGCAAGATCATTTTCATGCATGATAATGCCCCATCTCATGCTGCACATAACACATCTGCATCTCTGGCTGCTATGGGCATAAAAGGGGACAAACTTATGGTGTGGCACCCATACTCCCCTGACCTCAACCTCATTGAGAACCTCTGGAGCATCATCAAAAGGAGTGTCTATGATGGCGGAAGGCAGTTCACATCTAAGCAACAGCTCTGGGAGGGTATTCTGTCCTCATGCAAAACAATTAAAGCAGAAACCATCCAAAACCTGACAAATTCAATGGATGAGAGAGTTCAGAAGCTCCTTTCGAACAAGGGGTCCTATGTGCAAATGTAACATCACCTAGAATAAAGTTTTGAGTTGAAAACTGTTTGATTTCAGTTTGTAATAACCTGCTAATGCTTATAATTTCAAAAATGACCATTTTTTTGTTCTTTATTCAAATGAAAAGGTTGAAAACTCTGGTGTACATAATAATTTGGAACATGCATTTTGAGTGCAGTTTGAGTTTTTATTTTTTTAAAAATATACTGTTATCATAGGCAGTTTGTACAAAAACCTTTCAATTGTACTCTAATAGTTATTTGACTGGAAAATTACAATGACTGCAATTCATATACAGTACAGACCAAAAGTTTGGACACACCTTCTCATTTAAAGATTTTTCTGTATTTTCATGACTATGAGAATTGTACGTTCACACTGAAGTCATCAAAACTATGAATTAACACATGTGGAATTATATACTTAACAAAAAAGTGTGAAACAACTGAAAATATGTCTTATATTCTAGGTTCTTCAAAGTAGCCACCTTTTGCTTTGATGACTGCTTTGCACACTCTTGGCATTCTCTTGATGAGCTTCAAGAGGTAGTCACCGGAAATGGTCTTCCAACAATCTTGAAGGAGTTTCCAGAGATGCTTAGCACTTGTTGGCCTTTTTGCCTTCACTCTGCGGTCCAGCTCACCCCGAACCATCTGGATTGGGTTCAGGTCTGGTGACTGTGGAGGCCAGGTCAACTGGCGTAGCACCCCATCACTCTCCTTCTTGGTCAAATAGCCCTTACACAGTCTGGAGGTGTGTTTGGGGTCATTGTCCTGTTGAAAAATAAATGATGGTCCAAATAAATGCAAACCAGATGGAATAGCATGCCGCTGCAAGATGCTGTGGTAGCCATGCTGGTTCAGTATGCCTTCAATTTTGAATAAATCCCCAACAGTGTCGCCAGCAAAGCACCCCCACACCATCACACCTCCTCCTCCATGCTTCACGGTGGGAACCAGGCATGTAGAGTCCATCCGTTCACCTTTTCTGCGTCGCACAAAGACACGGTGGTTGGAACCAAAGATCTCAAATTTGGACTCATCACACCAAAGCACAGATTTCCACTGGTCTAATGTCCATTCCTTGTGTTCTTTAGCCCAAACAAGTCTGTTCTGCTTGTTGCCTGTCCTTAGCAGTGGTTTCCTAGCAGCTATTTTACCATGAAGGCCTGCTGCACAAAGTCTCTTCTTAACAGTTGTTGAAGAGATGTGTCTGCTGCTAGAACTCTGTGTGGCATTGACCTGGTCTCTAATCTGAGCTGCTGTTAACCTGCGATTTCTGAGGCTGGTGACTCGGATAAATTTATCCTCAGAAGCAGAGGTGACTCTTGGTCGTCCTTTCCTGGGGCGGTCCTCATGTGAGCCAGTTTCTTTGTAGCGCTTGATGGTTTTTGCAACTGCACTTGGGGACACTTTCAAAGTTTGCCCAATTTTTCGGACTGACTGACCTTCATTTCTTAAAGTAATGATTGCCACTCTTTTTTCTTTGCTTAGCTGCTTTTTTCTTGCCATAATACCAATTCTAACAGTCTATTCAGTAGGACTATCAGCTGTGTATCCACCTGACTTCTGCACAACACAACTGATGGTCCCAACCCCATTTATAAGGCAAGAAATCCCACTTGTTAAACCTGACAGGGCACACCTGTGAAGTGAAAACCATTTCTGGTGACTATCTCTTGAAGCTCATCAAGAGAATGCCAAGAGTGTGCAAAGCAGTCGTCAAAGCAAAAGGTGGCTACTTTGAAGAACCTAGAATATAAGACATATTGTTTAACACTTTTTTGTTAAGTTTATAATTCCACATGTGTTAATTCATAGTTTTGATGCCTTCAGTGTGAATGTACAATTTTCAAAGTCATGAAAATACAGAAAAATCTTTAAATGAGAAGGTGTGTCCAAACTTTTGGTCTGTACTGTAGGTAATTTGGGAAAATCTGAGAAAATATTATTTGCATAATAATTTGGAACACAGTGTAGTCTGTATTAGGACCTCCCTTTTTTCCTGTTTGTATCTAGTCTGTATCTTTCCCTGTTTGTATTGCCAGTATGTGAACCTGTCTCTGTATCCTTCTGTGTCTAAATCAGCACCTGTTTCCACACCAGCTGTGTCTGATTCAGTTTCTTCTCAAAACCTGTTGTCTGAATTAGTCCCTACCTTAAACCTGCTGTAGAAAATCCCTTTCCTAAATCTGTTGTCACTGTGCAACATTAATGATTAGTGTGTTCACTTGCTACTTTATTGTAAGTACCCTGTGTGAACTTGGCTCTGTCTGTCTGACGCTCCCCCTGGGCCGTGGGGTACTCGGCAGCTGGTCCTCTGGTTGCCGGGGGATATCACGGTAGGTGGCCCAGTCCGTGACCCAGGGCGGTCAGTAAAAGAGGGGATAGTTATAAGGGATTTAAAGTGTTCGTGACGCCACCTGTGGAATACGGCTAAGGGGGTGCCGCCGCTGCGGAGCAGTCCTCTGGAGCTGGTGTTATGGCAGCAGGGATGGTGTGGCTCTCCACAGGTAGAGCTAGCTCCAGGGCAGCATGGGGTGTAATGGATGGTGGTGCAGGGGGGGAGACGGCAGAACGGTCCCGGAGGAAAGACAGACACTCGCACGGGAGTAAGCTTCAGTACCTTTACTGGTGATGCTGCAGGCACGGTCCAGGGTACTCCAGGTGAAGGGAGCACTTTTGGACTCTCCCCAGTGAGCGGGTTTAGGGCCTCCTGATCCGTTGCTTTCTTCTCTAAGCTTCTGACCTAGCTTGGTTACTGTCTCTCTTTGCACCTGCTGACCTGGTGGTAGGGCCTTCTCTTTGGAGATCACTCTCCCTAGACGCTGGGACCTCTGTGACTCCTAGCCCTGGTACTGTAGCCAGCGTTTGGTGAACCTGGGACCTGTAGTCCTCCAGGGGTTCCGGTGGTTCCTACTGAGTATGAATATCCCTGTAGGCGTGGACCCAGTGTCCGGTATATATATATTGGGGTGAGCCTTGTATGCTTCTCTGCCCCCTCTCTACTTCTTCCTTCTCCTCTCACCTTCGGCCCACTCAAGGCTCTCACTAGGCCTTCACACGTGCTGTAGGCCTTGGCTCGCCTAAGCACAGCAGCCAGCTCGCTGCTTCTTCACTGCTCTCTGAGCGTCAGCACGCTCCCAGACCCTCTCTGTCTGGCTTCTGCCTAAAGACTCACTGAGCTGCCTGCCTCCACCCTCCCTTTATATATCCCTATCAGGGCTCCCTCTACTGGTCTGAGGTGGTAGGGTGGAGGTGTGTGAATGTAGTGAGGGCCTCTTGTGGAGAAGTCCATCCATGCACCCTTCTGGCTTCTGTGGCATCAATGCACAGCAGGGCGCCACATGTCCTGCGTGTACTTGTAATAGTTATGTGTTAACCTGACCCTGTCTGTTCCATGTGAACAGAGTCCTGTCTCTCTTGTGGGAATCTGTGGTTCCCTGCCTGTCTGCACCTGCGGTTCACTGCTTGTGCGCTTCTGCAGTTCCCTGCTTGTCTGCATCTGCGGTTCCATACCTGTCTGCATCTGCGGTTCCGTACCTGTTCGAATCTGCAGTTCTCTGTCTGTCTGCATTTGCGATCCAGTGCCTCCCCTGCCAAACACCCAGTTCTTTCCAAAGCTGTTTCTTTCCGTTGAGTCTGAACTGGGTCCAACCCGCTCCTGTATTTCTGTCGTACCTGCAAGTGACCAAGTTCTTCCTGAAGCCGTTCCTGTCTGTGCAGTCTGAACTGGGTCCTACCCGTTCCTGTATTTCTGTCATACCTGCCAGTGACCCAGTTCTTCCTGAAGCTTTTCCTGTCCGTTCAGTCTGAACTGGGTCCTACCTGTGCTTTTATATCAGCTGTGCCTGCTAGCACCTGCCTGCCTGTATATCAGCCATGCCCGCCAGCAGCTGCCTGCCTGTATCTCAGTCGTTCCAGCCAGCACATGCTTGTCTGTATACCAGCCATGTCAGTCAGTACCTGCCTGCCTGTGAATCAGCCGTGCCAGACAGTATACCTGCTGCACCCGCCTGCACTTGCCGTGCCCACCAGTATCCCTGCCATTCCTGCCAGCATCTGTCGTTTCAGCTTTCTGTTCCTTTGGGGGTCAGCTGCTACTGCTGGACGCCGCTCTGGAGTGGTACCTGGCAGCTACCTACCGCACAAGCCTGACCTCACCACTAGAGGCTCCAGCGAACACCAAGCTGCTTCGTTATGGCCCTCCGGGGTAAGTCCAGTCTGTGGTGCAGTGGGTCCAACATAACAATGGGTAGTGGCACGAGAGGATTTTGGAAGTGAGAGGCAGCGAGCAGTTAACTGGCAGGTGGGATAGGACTTGCAATACCTTAGGATTTCCTGGTGACATCCGGGCCAATAGGCATGACCCATTCTTGAGTTTTGTCCGCCCCCAGATGGCCACCCAAGATATGTGAATGAACCATGTCCAACATCCTCCGTCTATAGGGTCCTGGTACCAACACTTGTTCCACTTTCTCCACCGTCACCTTAGTAACCCGGTACAATAAGTCCCCACTCAACATGAAATAGGGAAACCTGGTGTCAGCCACCGCCTCCTGTGCTATGCCGTTTGTAACGGTAGTCTTATTTAACGCTTCTTTTAGAGTTAGGCCCCTATGTTTGGCGAACCCAACATTTTTTCTGGTCACCCCTATCTCAGGAATGCCTGCCCTGGGAATACTATCTCCTCAACTTCCCCCATTACACAGAAGGGAAACCCATCAGACACTGGGGTTGGTGAGACTTTTTTTTAGGGCCAACCTCTTTCTTACCCAAGCATTTGAGGTATTCATCCCTCTTCCACAAGTCCCAAACAACACAAAGTCCAGGCCTATGATAATTGAGTGCAATAAATCCTGGACCACACCGACCTCATGGGACTCAGTACCTTCAGCTGTCTCAAAGACCACTCTGGCCACCGGATAGTCTTTATCATCCCCGTGAATTCAGCAGACGCCCACCTTCTTCCCAGGGATCAATTGGAGAGGGAGTGTGGCCCTAATGAGGGTCACAAAACTCCCTGACTCTAGTAGTCCAGTCATTTGCAGACCATTCAATTTTACAGGACGAGCTTGCGAGCCCTCTCTTGGTGTACACTCTGCAAGCTGGATATGTGTAGAATGAACACCTGTAATGCTAGGAGATGGTGGAATGACCCATGAGGGTGATATGAGGGCCTGATGTCCACAAGTGGGTGTTGTGCTTACAGCCCAACACCATGCAGGGCGATTGGCATTTGCCAAAGAGCACCAAAATTGAAAGATTCGACATTGGCGCCCTGTGCTTTTCACACATGAGAGCAGGTTCACACTGAGCACATGTGACAGGCGTGACAGAGTCTGGAGATGCCATGGAGATCGTCCAGCAAGACCAGTTTGGCAGTGGATCAGTAATGGTGTGGGGAGGCATTTCTTTGGAGGGCCGCACAGCCCTCCATGTGCTAGCCAGAGGTAGCCTGACTGCCATTAGGTGACTGGATGAGATCCTCAGACCCATTGTGAGACCATATGCAGTTGCAGTGGGCCCTGGGTTCCTTCTGATGCATGCTTGGCCTCATCTGGCTGAAGTGTGTCAGCAGTTCCTGCATAATGAAGACATTGATGATTTGGACTGGTCTGCTTGTTCCCCAGACCAGAATCCAATTGAAAACATCTAGGACATCATGTCTCATTCTATCCACCGACGGCGCCCCTGCGGGTTCAGTTGCCACAGAGGTACTGCATCTCACCCATAGGTGTGGTACCCCACTCTCAGGTAAGGAGGTAATACTGCCCGGGACCCACCCACCTGCATCCAACACTACACCATTCCAGACCAGCAGGCGGGGCAAGATGCACGTGTAAAATGCTGAGCCGTGTCCCTGGGTGGAAGGGAGGGAACCAAGAGAGGGGGAACCATGTAGTGGGTGTAGGTGGAGGAAGTAGATCAGGGGAGCACCATCAGAAAGAGTATAAAAAGAAGGTAGAAGGTTGTCGAACAGGCCAGTCTCCTGCTCCAGTGCTGGGAGCAGGAGTGCAGTGAGAGTACAGAGGAGAAACAGTGGGTAGCGGGGGCTCAAAAGGAGCTCCGCTCAGGAGAGAGGAGAGTGGGCCTAGTCTGAGAGGCCCAGGAAAGAGTGAGGCCCTTTACAGGAACCCCCTGCCCTGGGCACCTGTAACGCCAACCTGCTCCTGGGCCCCCTACAGGAACCTCCTTCCCCGGGTGCTGACAACACCAATCTGCTCCTGGGGCCCCTACAGGAACCCCCTGCCCCCACACCTGCATGGGTGTACGGACACCCAGCGTGGGACTGGTCCGCAAAGTTCGATGACCAGCAGAGAGCACCTCTATTACCCATGCCCGCTCCCCCAGTTGCCTGCCAGGGAGGAGAAGAGTTCTGGTGGGACAACCAGGAAGGCAACCTCATGGGGTTCCCGAGGGAGACCGAGACTGAGGCCCTCCAGAGGGAGAAACAGTGCCAGCGGGAGCTCCGGAAGCTGACAGCAGAGTGCCAGGACCGGTGGGAGAGGATGGAGACCCGCAATATGGAGAAGGCCCAGGCCCGTAAGGTAAAGCCAGCCACCCCCAGTCCCTGTGCAGAAGGGACTGTAGTCAAATTCGACCTGGATGCTGGATGGGGCTTCATTCAGGAGCCACAGCTGGTGAAGGACTTCTTCATGAACCGGCGGGACGTGGAGTCCCATCTTCAACAAGGACATCCCAGCCGGGATCTCTACCGTGTCACCTATACCCGGCATAAGGGACCGCGTGGATGGTATGCCCTCCATGTATGCAGGGTAGTGGAGAAGGAGGACATGCTTCTGCCATCTGTGGCTGACGACCCCGCTGGGCCAGCCTATAGTGGACAGGTGCTTCCCAGGAGGGAGCACCACTGTTGAACTGTTCATCTAAAAATGTATAAATAGTTACCCGGTAGGGTATTAGAGTAATTCCAGTGTGAAAACGTTTAAAGAAAAGTTTTATATAGTTACCCGGTTAAATGAAAAAGACATTGTGGTTGAGGACGGTGATCTACCCAAAAACTTTCCATTGTAAATAGTTTGCACTCCTTAAAGTGCTTCTTGTTGGTTTTATATAAAAAGACCACCAAACAAAAACCCGTTTGGCGTGGCCGAAGACGTGGTCCAACAACTGGATCACCTATGCCCTGCAGCCATGCCCAGGGCCTACGTTGAGGGTTTTCGGACAGGTCCCTCATGTTGCTCATGCTGCACTTTCACCAGTGAGATGGACACCCGGTTATGGATCTCACTGTAGCTTTAAGAAAAATGTTTTATATGACAAATGTTTGATATATGTGAAGAAAATTTTATTGAAGAAGGTTTTAGAATGTTTTGTAAGCTTATAAGAAACATGTAACGTTTAAGAAATGAGCCTCCCATAAAGGGAAGAAAAAGTTGTGTATTATTCTTCTATGTGAATGCATTCTAAAAATTAGCATGTCTCTAAAATAGCTTGTTTTTTACTCTGTTCCAGCCCGCGGACGTGCTGTGTTTAACGAGGGGGGTATGCGGCGCTCCTGCGGGTTCAGTCGCCACAGAGGTACTGTATCTCACCCAGAGGTGTGGTACCCCACTCTCAGGTAAGGAGGGAGTACTGCCCGGGACCCACCCACCTGCATCCAACACTACACCATTCCAGACCAGCAGGCAGGGCAAGATGCACGTGTACAATGCTGAGCCCTGTCCCTGGTTGGAAGGGGGGGAACCAAGAGAGGGGGAACCATCTAGTGGGTGTGGGTGGAGGAAGTGGTCAGGGGAACACCGTCAGAAAGAGTATAAAAAGAAGGTAGAAGGTTCTAAAACAGGCCAGTCTCCTGCTCCAGTGCTGGGAGCAGGAGTGCAGTGAGAGTACAGAGGAGAAACAGTGGGGAGTGGGAGCTCATGCACCTGTCAAATTTTGTTTGAATGCAGATTGCACATTTTCTGTTAGTACAATAAACCTCATTTCAAGGCAGAAACATTACTGTGTCCAACAGTTATTACATATATCAAACTGAAATAGCTGTTGCAAAAACACCAATTTTTATAAAACATTAAGCTTAAGATTAATAGGGGTGCCCAAACTTTTTCATATAACTGTATATATATATATATATATATATATATATATATATTTATACTCTATATAGACGTGTATGTTCACTAACACTGATTGTAAATGTACTTTGGTTTTATTTCCCTTTCAAGCAATGGATTGCCTTAATAGCACTCTACTAAAACTAATATTTCTGTATCAAGCGATCATCAGCCATTCAATTCTACTTTCTATTCCTCTATAAGTACTTGGCATTTCAGTAAAAATAAAAGATCATAGCATCTGGGAAAGACTAATTATGTGACATTAAGGCAAATTTTCTGGTGGGTCAATTGTTTGCCATCAAATACTCTGAATCTATTTCTTTAGTAAATTTAAATTACAGCTGCCATCCTCTTCTCTAAGTGTACACTTTCCAGCATAAAAATCCTTTCCCGTACCAGCACTTGTTCAATCTTCAGAGCTCTAATTTGGAGATCATCATTTTGCGTATTATACTGTCATGATCTATATCAGCAAGACTGTTTGCTCAGTAGGTAAAGACGAGCACTCATTATTCTAAGGGTATTGTTCTCTTAAAGGAAATGTGTCATCAGAAAAAGACATAGGCCATGATTGATCAAAGGGTTTACACCAGAAATCTGTGACTTTTGGTGTTCTCACGCCAGTTTCAGCTCGCTACACCAATGCTTGTTAGTCTATGATGAGGTGTAGCATAACTAACTACAAAATCTTACTCCAGTTTCTGACTAGAGTATTATTTGCAACCTGGCACACAGAGGGCACTTTTAAGTCACGCTTGACTCCTTTGACTCCAACACGCCCCATCGTCAAGACTGATGTGAACAACACTGGTTTTGATGAATCAGGGCCTATTGTTTAAATTAAGTTTTCTTGTTAAATATATTTGTTGTCAGCATTTTTTATTATTTTTTCAATTTTACATATAACTGTATAAAAAGAAAAACACAAAACAAAAAACAAAGACATTTTCACATTGGCTATGAGGCCTATTATTCCTTACATTTCTACTGTCACATCTCTACCTTGATCTGGTGCAGCAACATCTGCCTTTGTCTCATAGTTCTTTAGGTTCCTCAGGTAGCACTATACAGCTGACAGTCTCCCACGTCATGCTGTGTTCACCAGGCAGGGGTTCAGAACTCCCTCAAGTATCTCAAGAGCACTTAACGGGACCCCTCTCTGTATGTTCCTTCCTTAGCCAACTTCCCACGCTGGGTCTCTCCCTCCTGCCCTGCGCCCCGCCACACAAAGTCCAGATCAGGTACCTTGAGATCCCTCTGGGCAACTTGAAGTTCCCGGACCTTGCTTGGTGCTGCCCTTTTCGGCGGCTTAGGTGCGGATGTGGCAACTGCACCTTGAAAGTGCAGAAGCCTCCGGTTTTCTAGCTGAGACGCAAAGTAACTCGGCTAGTCCAGGGACCGGTTCCCTTCTTGCGGCCTGATCCCTCTGACGCTTGGCAGATTCGGGCGTACGGGTGCCGTGCTGCACTCACCGTACCCCCTGGGATCCCTTCTGTTACTGGAGCCTTTCTCCTCCGCTCCCCTCTCACCCTTGGGCCTCTCTTACTAGGCCCCACTCTGGAGAAGAGCTCCTGAAGAGACTCTGCTCCTCAGACTGCTCCGCTCCTCTTCTCTCTCACTGAATCCACCCCTACACATGATGGCTTCCCTTATTATACTACTCCTGACAGTGCTCCCTGTTTTGCGTCCTCCACCCACACCCACTACATGGTTCCCCCTCACTTTTAGTTCCCCCCACTCAAGCCAGGGACGGGGCAGCAGAAGAAGTGCATAATGCCCTTCCAGCCGGCCTGGAGTAGTGTAGTATTGAGTGCAGGTGTTGGGGTCCCGGGCAGTACTCCATCCTTACCTGAGAGAAGGAGATGCCACACCTCTGGGTGAGGCCCTCTGTGGCGACTGAACCCTCAGGGGCGCCACATATTCATTCTTAAGCCAGCGCTGGTGATGGAGGAGACATCATTGCCAGTATTTCTGAGTGATGCAGATGCTGTGCAGCCAGTAATGAGTGTGTCTGTGGCCTGTGGAGCTGCTCAGCCAGGTTAATGGACTTGTGTGCTGTTCAGCAGCCCAGCAGATATAATCTCTACTGTGGCCAATGGGGCAATACCACATCCTACTTCAACTCCCAACATACTGCTGGGAGTTGTCAGATATTGCCGGTATTGCTTCCTGGATTCTAGTGCTGTTTCTTGCATGTATCCTGACCCAGCTTGTACCTTAAGTTATCTGTTATCCCTCTTGACTTTGACCCCAACCTTTCTGACATTGTTTTGGTCTGACCTTCTGGTATCTAATCTCAGATATTCCACTACCTATGCTTTTGTTTTCGTTTCTGTCTCAGTTGTGTCCCTCCTGATGCTGATCTGGATTCATTTGACCATCTTTGCCTCAAGCTCGCTCCTCCAGCCAGCAGCCACTTAAACTATACACCCCAGGGGGCCAGATGTAAGTTCAAATCCTTATATAGGTGTTAAAAAGTGAAAGCGTTCTTATGGGATCTGTCAGATGGGTTAATTATCGCCAAGTCTATCTGAGGAGTCTTTTTGAGATGATGGCCCCTGAAAGACATTACATCTACTTCTACTCCTGTACAGATGCCTTTTCAGCAGTCTTATTTTCATCACAGACAGGGTTACAATGAAAGTTAACTCATCTAAATGCAGTAAATAGCACAGTATCATTCACAATAAGTGATGTCACAGTTCACTTTCTCCCCTTCCCTTCACAAAGACCTTTGCACAAATTAAAGCATGCCCAGTTTATACTTCAATACACACAAATAGCGTCAGTCTATTACTGCTCATGTCCATGTGACCAGTGTGAAATTTTCAAGATTATATTTAAATAGAGATAGTGATATGAAAAATAAAATAAATTAAATAAAATAAAGTTGATTTAAACAATAGGTCATTTTCCGATGATGGAATCCCCTCAAAGGGGTTGTACACAATTAGAAGTACATGGCTTTTTCTAATATAAAAATAGTTGAATACTTGTTTACAGGTGGTATGTGGTATTGCAACTCAGTCCCATTCACTTATATGGAGCACAGTTGCATTACCGCACAACCTGTGGACAGATGTGGTGCAGTTTCCGTAAGAAAGCAGATTTTTTTAAATAAAAAAACCCTCCTTAAATGTGTATATTGTTTCCATTCAGTCATTAAACTTCCCCCTCTCACCCCGGCAATGCTTTCACAGGGTGCTAATGATGATGTCATGGGCAGTGGCGTAACTAGAGTTCGATAGACCCCGGTGTAAGATTTGAAAGTGTGTAGGCCATTTCTGGATGAGGAAGGCATCATCCTCCATCAGGAGCATGGCCAGACTCAGGAGTGCATAGATGCACATGGCGGCCATACACATTACTGAGTCACATT
This sequence comes from Phyllobates terribilis, assembly GCF_046119375.1. NCBI lineage: Eukaryota > Metazoa > Chordata > Amphibia > Anura > Dendrobatidae > Phyllobates > Phyllobates terribilis. The sequence continues at coordinate 96,729,881 of NW_027362770.1, forward strand.
GCTGTGATGTCATGAGTCTGAATGTTGACTCTTCTTGTAGGTTGAGTTGATTGATGAATGGCTGTTATTAACGTCTTATATCAGCTCCCACAGTTTATTGTACTGTCAACATTGGTGGATGAACTGTGGACGCTCAAGCAATGCGAGTTAATATCACCATCCCTTTCTCTTGACTTGTGAATGATGAGAGGGACTTTTACAAAATGGCAGCCAAGACAGACTCTTCAGAATCAGAGTGAATTGCCAGAGCAACAGCTGGGACAACATGGCTCCATCAAGAGGGACACAGATTTGGATTCTACAGGATGCCAGCTTAAGGGACCATGGCCCTGGGTGAAGGAATACAGATCTGCTCCATTGACCATCACTGACCCTATAGAGATGTTTGGGATAGCCAGATAGGGACCCTCTGGTCACCTGGCCCCCATGGATACGCTTGGAGAAAGCCAGGTTGGGACCATCCGGTCACCTGGTTCCATGGATATGTTCGGAGAAGCCAGGTTGGGACCCTCGGGTCTCCTGGCCAGTACCTCAATGGACTGTCAGCTTCCTAAGCTTGTCGTTACCTCCTCTCTGTGGAGGCTCGCAAAAAACGGGGTGTCGTTGGTGGGGGCACTCGGCCCTGGAAGCCCCTCGGAGTCGCAGCTGCTCTAATTCCGGTGAGTCAGCGGAAGGGTGAGACTGTGTAATTTTGCACCATCTTGGGTATTTGCTGGGACTGTTCTATATGTTATTGTCTGTTTGGTGGTTCAATAAAGGATTGCCACACTGTTTTACCCTTACCCTGTGTTGTCTGAGTAGTATTCTGCCCACGGGAGCCCTCATGTCTCCACAGTCTTAATTATGGAAAATATCCAGAAACAGAAAAAAATGTGTGTCTTATTGTGTTATTCTGTGTTTTGAAATAGTTTCAGCAATTTATAATATTTAGTAAAAATGAATGTTTTAATTCTTTCGGGCATGGTGATGAAAAACATATGTAAATTCTATATGACAATCGCTATATTCTCTTTCACAAAAATAACAATTTAGTTTTATTTATATCTTCCTCTTCAAGCTTTAGCTACAGTCTTTTGGGTGTTGGTGCAAAAGCAGAAAGGACCAGGATAGAAGTAGCAACATTTTCTGGTAAGAGTTATTATTGTATGTCTGGAATTACATATATACTACAGTATGTCACAATGTTTGAGCACATACAAAAAATGTCAAAATGTTGCAATTTTTTGTTGTACATGAGCATTAACTCTGATTTTTTTTCTTGCTTTTTTTTCAAGTTTTAAATGTTCTCACTACATTTTTTATATGAGGATCTGGAATTTCAAGGTAAGTGACTGGTGCATCCCTGACCACAGCGCTGCTGCTTAGTACTACTAGTAATCAGTCTCTGGGCATCACAAGTCTATGAAGAATTTGTTCTCGACTTGTAGACGGTCTAATAGTGCCAAATCCGAATTACAGGTCGAAGACAGGGTTGCCCACTTTACTTTTTATTTTTTTCTGGACAGTTTATCAAAAAAATCAGACAGACAATATTTTTTATGAACACACTGGAAAAACATCATAAATCATTCCGATTATAAGTGATACCCATCTACAGCCCGTAATTCTGATATGAAGACATCAGCTGCATTTACTGTGAATTGTAAAGTAATGATAATTATAGTCAAAATGATCTTTATAAGTTTCTTCAGCCACAAAAAAATCACAGATGCCTCAAACTCTTTTTACGGACAAGGCAAAAAATGCCCTATCTTTATGAATTGTCCAGGAATGCTGAGCCAATCCAATACATAATACACAGTACAATGCCCACCACTATCCTATTTGCATTATACCTTCACAGTGCCCCACACACAGTGTAATGCCCTAATAGTCCAATCCATAATACACATTATGATGCCCTCCACGGTACCCTCACACACAGTATGATGCCTTCACAGTTCCAGCCTGCACCCATATAGTGTGATGCCTTCACAGTCCAATCCATAGCCGACAATATGATGCCCCTCACAACCCCCCACACAGTATGATCCTAACTAGTTTCGGCCACTCAGTATGATGTCCCCACATCTGCCACGCACAGTTTGATACCCCCATAATCCCAAAAAACAGTATGATGTCCTCACCGCCCCTACACACAGTATCATGCCCTCACTGACTACACACAATATGATGACCCCACATCTATATATATAATCGTCTTATCCCGTCTGTCTGTCTTTCTGTCTGTCTGTCCAGGAAATCCCGCGTCGCTGATTGGTCCGGGCGCGGCCAATCAGCGATGCAGGTTTTCAGAAGAAGATGGCGGCCGTTAGCGGCTCATCTGCAGGACGGAGGTCAGCGGCGATGCAGCGGGGAGATGACCGGCGCGAGGCGCTCATCTCCCGGCCGCTAGCAGCAGAAGGACCCCGACCTGTGGCGTCGCTGACCTCCATGCGGATAGGATGTCAAGGGAGGACCGGGGAGCTGCCCTGCCGGTCGGGATACTTCTGCTGCGAGCGCCTGCTCATCTCCCGGCAGCGCCGCTCCCCGGTCCTCACCAATACGATTCTGCTCCCCTCCCGGCTTCTCGCAGCGGAAGTAGCCACTCAGGCAGCGCCGCTCCCCGGTCCTCACCAATACGATTCCGCTCCCCAGTCCTCACCAATACGATTCGCTGATTGGTCGCGGCGATTTTGGCGCCACATTTAAACACTGCTGTGCTGATTGGTCGCGGACGCTGCCCACGACTGATTAGCGATCTTGGCGCCACATTTAAACACTGCTGTGCTGATTGGTCGCGGACGCTGCCCGCGACCAATCAGCGTTCTTGGCGCCACATTTAAACACTGCTGTGCTGATTGGTCGCGGACGCTGCTCACGACCAATCAGCGATTTGAATGCAAAATTTAAACACGCTGTCCAGTCCTTAGTAACACGGCGCGCGAGATTTAAAACCCGCTTCTATGATTGGTCGCGGACGCCGCCCACGAGCAATCCCGATTTTCGCGCCAAATTTAAACACGCTCTCCGGCCATTTACCGCAGGATTTCAAATAAGTACGCCACCTTCGGGAGATAGCAGGGCTAACTCCGTCCATGTGGTCATGTGACTCACCAACTGCCCATAACGTACTGAGCAGGTTTTCTCAGTCACACTGTGCGAGGGACTTCAGTCACACTGTGCGAGGGACTTCTGTCACACTGTGCAAGGGACTTCTGTCACACTGTGCGAGGGACTTCAGTCACACTGTGCGACGGACTTCAGTCACACTGTGCGACGGACTTCAGTCAGACTGTGCGAGGGACTTCAGTCACACTATGTGAGGGACTTCTGTCACACTGTGCGAGGGAATCTCACAGACAATGTCAGAAATGGGAGACACCGCAACACACTGCCGCCAGACAAGCCCAGGATGCGGAATCTCACCAAAAACGCCGGGAACAGGAGACACTGCAACACACTGCCGCCAGACAAGCCCAGGATGCGGAATCTCACCAAAAATGCCGGGAACAGGAGACACCGCAACACACTGCCTCCAGACAAGCCCACGATGCGGAATCTCACCAAAAACGCCGGGAACAGGAGACACCGCAACACACTGCCGCTAGACAAGCCCAGGATGTGGAATCTCACCAAAAACGCTGAGAACAGGAGACACCGCAACACACTGCCGCCAGACAAGCCCAGGATGCTTAATCTCACCAAAAACGCCGGGAACAGGAGACACCGCAACACACTGCCCCCATACAAGCCCAGGATGCAGAAGCTCACCAAAAACGCCGGGAACAGGAGACACCGCAACACACTGCTGCCAGACAAGCCCAGGATGCGGAAGCTCACCAAGAACGCCGGAAACAGGAGACACCGCAACACACTGCCGCCAGACAAGCCCAGGATGCGGAATCTCACAAAAAATGCCGGAAAAAGGAGACACCGCAACACACTGCCGCCAGACAAGCCCAGGATGCCGAATGTCACTGAAAACGCCGGGAACAGGAGAACCGCATCACACTGCCGCCAGACAAGCCCAGGATGCGGAATCTCACCAAAAACGCCGGGAACAGGAGACACCGCAACACACTGTCGCCAGACAAGCCCAGGATGCGGAAGCTCACCAAAAACGCTGGGAACAGTAGACACCGCAACACACTGCTGCCAGACAAGCCGAGGATGCGGAAGCTCACCAAAAACGCCGGGAACAGGAGACACCGCAACACACTGCTGCCAGACAAGCCCAGGATGTGGAATCTCAACAAAAACGCCGGAAAAAGGAGACACCACAACACACTGCCGCCAGACAAGCCCACGATGCGCAATCTTACCAAAAACACCGGGAACAGGAGACACCGCAACACACTGCCACCAGACAAGCCCAGGATGCGGAATCTCACCAAAAACGCCGGGAACAGGAGACACCACAACACACTGCCGGCAGACAAGCCCAGGATGCGAAAGCTCACAGAAAACTTCTGAAGCAGGAGACACCACGACACACTGCCGCCAGACAAGCCCAGGATGCGGAAGCTCACAGAAAACTTCGGGAACAGGAGACACCACAACACACTGCCGGCAGACAAGCCCAGGATGCGGAATCTCACAGAAAACGTCGGAAACAAGAGACACCACAACACACTGCCACCAGACAAGCCCAGGATGCGGAATCTCACAGACAACGTCGGGAACGGGAAACACTGCAACACACAGCGGCTAGACAGGAATACGATGCGGAATCCAATAGACAATGTCGGCTGAATGAATCTCCAGAATCCAGGACAAACCGAGAACAACACGATCACCAAATTTATCAAAAAAGAATGTTCTACCAAGTAAGGCAAACCCAGCAGAACATTCAACAACTTGCACGTTACGTAACAGACAATGAAACTATAATTATTCAATACTACTGTGGGAATATGATTGTAGTTTGTTCTAAATGCGACTCTCTGAATTTCATCGAGGAAAAACCATCTGACAATCAGTTTACTCAATGCTGCCTAAAAGGAAAAGTTATGCTACCAAGATGTCACTACTCAGATTTGTTTGAGCAGTTGATGAAAGGAACGCATAAACACAGTAGAAATTTCATGGAAAATATCAGAAGTATCAACAGTTCTCATGCGTTTGCTTCATTTGGTGCCAACATTGCACCGCCCCCTGGATTCGGACCGTATTGTTTTAAAATTCATGGCCAGATCTACTACCGCACAGGAACACTTCACCCAGAACTAGGACAACCACCAAAATTTGCACAATTATACATCTTTGATCCAAATGAGGCTACAGAACAAAGGATGAACCTAAAAGAAAATGAAAAGTGTAATGTAGAACTGATGAACCTAATTGCCGTACATTTACAAACAATCAGCCCATTTGCTGCCACATATCGCATGCTAAAAGACGTCGAAGCTGAGGAGGAACAGAGAGCTATACAAAATGGGACGGAAATGCCTTCTATTATCATGGCCATTAAACAAGAATGTCAACAAGATCCCCGATGTTACAACAAACCACGTGTAAGTGAGGTCGCAGTTGTTTTTCAAAACGATGATAGAGAGCCTCCTTTTCAAAGGGATATATTAGTCCATCTTAAGCCAGACCAAACCAACCCTTTCGTTCCTAAAACCTAACGAATTAGCATTTTGCACAGCAACCTTGATGCTCTTCTGTATCCGCTATTCTTTCCAAGCGGTGATCAAGGGTGGCATGAAAACCTACACCAGCAAGGAACTTCAAGAAGAATTACACAACTACAGTACTACAGTTTTCTTCTGTCTGTCCGAAATTACCTCAATCCTATTTTAAACGGTGGGAAACTGACACAACAATACTTAGTCTACGCATACGTTAAAATTGAAGCTAATCGGCTCAATTTCATACGAATGAATCAAAAACAACTTAAAGTTGAAGACTACTGCGTTCTTCAAGAACATTTGCAAAAACAATCCATTCAAAAAGGAATTCCAATTGGAAAAACAGTAATTCTCCCGTCGTCGTTTGAAGGTAGCCCCCGCAACATGCAACAGCGTTATCAAGATGCAATGGCAATAGTAACAAAGTATGGAAGACCTGACATTTTTTTAACAATGACCTGTAATCCTAAATGGCCGGAAATTACCGAAAATCTACAACCCTGGCAGCAAGTTGAACACAGGCCGGACTTAGTTGCATGCGTATTTCGACTAAAGCTCAACAGCCTTTTTAAAGACATCAAAAATGGGCTTTTTGGAACAGTCGTAGCAATGGTACACGTCATAGAGTTTCAGAAACGAGGTCTCCCACATGCGCATATACTAATTATTTTAGATGCGGATTCCAAGTTTTGCACGGAGAACGAAATTGACAACATAGTGTGGGCTGAAATTCCTAACCAAGAAAAGTATCCTGAATTGTATAATATTGTAATCTGTAATATGGTTCATGGCCCATTCGGTGTAGCAAATCCAAAAAGTCCATGCATGGAAAACGGAAAGTGTACAAAAGGGTTTCCAAAGCAGTTGAAACAGCACACTGTTAAAGATTTGGATGGCTACCCATCCTACCGGCGACAACTGATTGATAACATTGTACACAACAAAAAGATTATAAATAACTCATGGATAGTTCCATACAACCCGTACTTATTAAAAAGCTACAACTGTCACATCAACGTTGAAATCTGCGCTTCAATAAAAAGTGTTAAATATCTTTTCAAGTACATCTACAAGGGGCATGACAAAGCTAACGTCGAAATACAACAGAAAACAGTCAATCACGATGAATCATCACGGTTTGTTGACTCAAGATATGTCAGTGCTCCAGAAGCTGCTTGGAGAATATTTGCGTTTCCAATGCATTCACAGTCCCATGCCATTATACGTTTAGCTATTCATTTACCAAATCAACAGCAGATTTATTTCTTTGAAAATGCTCAAGTCGAAGATGTCTCAAAAACTTTAAGCACAACATCATGATTAATGGAATGGTTTTTGCTGAACCAACGTGACGAAAACGCAAGGCAGTATTTGTATCGAGAAATTCCAGAGCATTACGTTTGGAATAAAACTTGGAAGCCAAGACAACGAGGACTTAGCAGAATAATTGGACGCATGAATACTGTTAGTGTCAAGGATCAAGAAAGATATTGCCTTCGGCTGTTACTACTGCATGTCAAAGGAGCTAGAAGTTACGAAGATTTGAAAACAGTTAATGGAGTATTGCACGATGCATTTAAAGCTGCAGCTTTGGCTTTAGGACTTCTATTGGATGATACTATGTGGACACTTACTTTAGAAGACGCAGTTACCCTACATATGTCTAAGAAACTTCGTGAATTGTTTGCCTACATTTGTGTCTTTGGACCGCCTACAAATCCGGCTCAACTTTGGACAAATGTCAAAGAACATATACAGTGCCTACAAGTAGTATTCAACCCCCTGCAAATTTAGCTGGTTTGATAAGATGCAAATAAGTTAGAGCCTTCAAACTGCAAACGAGAGTAGGTTTTATGAACAGAAGCATAAATCTTACAAACCAAAAAGTTATGTTGCTCAGTTGAATTTTATTAAATTTTAAACATAAAAGTGTGGGTCAATTATTATACAACCCCTATGTTTAATATTTTGTGGAATAACCCTTGTTTGCAATTACAGCTAATAATCGTCTTTTATAAGACCTGATCAGGCCGGCACAGGTCTGTGGAGTTATCTTGGCCCACTCCTACATGCATATCTTCTCCAAGTTATCTAGGTTCTTTGGGTGTCTCATGTGGACTTTATTCTTGAGCTCCTTCCACAAGTTTTCAATTGGGTTAAGGTCAGGAGACTGACTAGGCCACTCCAACACCTTGACTTTTTCCCTCTTGAACCAGGCCTTGGTTTTCTTGGCTGTGTGCTTTGGGTCGTTGTCTTGTTGGAAGATGAAATTACGACCCATCTTAAGATCCTTGATGGTGGAGCGGAGGTTCTTGGCCAAAATCTCCAGGTAGGCCGTGCTATCCATCTTCCCATGGATGCGGACCAGATGGCCAGGCCCCTTGGCAGAGAAACAGCCCCACAGCATGATGCTGCCACCACCATGCTTGACTGTAGGGATGGTATTCTTGGGGTCGTATGCAGTGCCATCCAGTCTCCAAACGTCACGTGTGTGGTTGGCACCAAAGATCTCGATCTTGGTCTCATCAGACCATAGAACCTTGAACCAGTCTGTCTCAGAGTCCTCCAAGTGATCATGAGCAAACTGTAGACGAGCCTTGACATGACGCTTTGAAAGTAAAGGTACCTTACGGGCTCGTCTGGAACGGAGACCATTGCGGTGGAGTACGTTACTTATGGTATTGACTGAAACCAATGTCCCCACTGCCATAAGATCTTCCCGGAGCTCCTTCCTTGTTGTCCTTGGGTTAGCCTTGACTCTTCGGACAAGCCTGGCCTCGACACGGGAGGACACTTTCAAAGGCTGTCCTGGCCGTGGAAGGCTAACAGTAGTTCCATAAGCCTTCCACTTACGGATGATGCTCCCAACAGTGGAGACAGGTAGGCCCAACTCCTTGGAAAGGGTTTTGTACCCCTTGCCAGCCTTGTAACCCTCCACGATCTTGTCTCTGATGGCCTTGGAATGCTCCTTTGTCTTTCCCATGTTGACCATGTCTGAGTGCTGTTCACAAGTTTGGGGAGGGTCTTAAATAGTCAGAAAAGGCTGGCAAAAGAGATCTTTAATCCACACATGTGAAGCTCATTATTCTTGGTGCCTGAACTACTTCTTAATACTTTTGGGGGACCAAACAGAATTCTTGTGGTTTGAGGGGTTGAATAATAAATGACACTCTGAATTAACTTTTAACGTTTTTTAAAAAAAAAAAAAAAAAACAACAAAATTTGCTGCAGTGCATTTCCCACTTCCAGGCTGATCTACAGTACAAATGTCACAATGCCAAGTTAATTCCGCATGTGTCAACCAGCTAAATCTGCAGGGGGTTGAATACTACTTGTAGGCACTGTAATTGAAGATTACTGCTTACGTCTTCACAACAAAAGTGGAAATTGTCAAAATTGCGAATCTTATGCCATGCAAGATGTCCAAAATGTCCTACTACTGCATGGAAAAACGTTTTCAGACTTTAATTTGCCACAGCCTGCAAGTCAAGTTCCACAAATTCAAGAGTATGACGAAGCTTATGAATTATTGTTGGCAACAGAGAAGAACAACTCCTTAAATCAACAACAACGGATTGCATATGACATTATTGTGAGCACTGTAGAAAACCAAGCTGATCCAACGCCAAAATGTTTCTTTATTGACGGTCCTGGAGGCAGCGGTAAAACATACCTCTATGAAGTTTTAGTGCATCACGTTAGAGGGTTGGGAAAAGTCATATTGCACCTTTTACGAGGAGGTCGCACTATGCATTCACTCTTTGGGTTACCAGTTCCAGTCAATGAAATCTCCGTTTCCAGAATCAAACAAGACACATTTGCAGGAAAACAGTTAAACAGTGCAAATCTTTTGATACTTGATGAGTGCACCATGGCGCCCAAATATGCTTTGAGCTTAATTGACAGACTTCTGCATGAAGTTAAGTTGCAGAAAAAAATGAAATTCCTTTTGGAGGTAAAGTTTTTGTCCTTGGCGGAGATTTTAGGCAATGCCTTCCAGTTGTACCAAATGGAACAAGAACAAATATTATCGAGTCCACCTTAAAAATGTCTGACCTTTGGAAAGAGTTTAATAAACTGCAACTAATTAACAACATGCGATCTTCTGACCCAGAGTACAGCAACTGGCTTCTTAAACTTGGTAATGGTGAACTTAGCAATGAATATAACCTTGGAGAAGACATTATTGAAATACCAGAAGACATGTTGTGCACTGACTGCATCGTAAGTGATGTTTTTGGACAACGTGTTGAAATTGATGTGAACGACCAAAGCAGTGTTGAGAGGGCCTCTTCCTATGCAATTCTCTGTCCCAAGAACGATGACGTAGCTCTGCTAAATTCCCGTGTGATGGATAGAATGCCTGGAGAGTATAAATTGTACAAAAGTGATGATTCGGTGGATGTAGACAATGAAGATGAACGAGAGCATTATCCAGTTGAATTTTTAAATAGTGTTACGCCATCAGGAATGCCATCCCACAGACTACAACTTAAAGTTGGAGCAATCGTAATGTTGCTGCGGAATCTAAATACAAGAAATGGTCTATGTAATGGAACTCGCCTTATTGTTATTGGACTCCATTCCCACATAATTCAATCAAGAGTGATCACTGGATGTGCAAAAGGAGACGAAGTGTTCATTCCACGCATTGATTTATGTCCTTCAGACACCAGTCTTCCATTTAGGCTTCGACGTCGACAGTTTCCAGTAAAACCAGCATTTGCCATGACAATAAACAAGTCACAAGGTCAAACTCTACACCGTGTTGGCATATATTTACCGGAGCCCGTTTTTGGTCATGGACAACTCTATGTTGCATTTTCAAGAGTTAAAATGAGATCCAATGTCAAGGTGCAAGTTTTGGATACCCATTTACAAGGAAAGTTGCTTACAGATAGTCCAAAAGTATTCACCAAAAATGTTGTGTACAAAAATATTTTAGGTTGATATTGTTAAGAAATATATTCTAGAGTCATACTTCTTTTGTCCGATGATTTATTTTAAAATATTGTTAGATATTCATGGAATAGTTTATATATTTCGATCATCTGTTAAATAATTTTGTTCAGTTGTATTAAGTTCTATAACCAATAATAGTTAATAATAAAGTATTATTTTACACAGAAAATTCTGTGTATTCATTGTATTATTGTTAAATCTTCATAGCGACATCTGCAGCATGTGCTACTAAAGTGAATGCAGATTTGTGCCTCTCCACGCACTTAGTCCCGGCGTGGAAAGCAGCGAATCTACAGACAGCAGCTAATCACAGCAGTATCTGAGAGCGCGTGCTGTGCCTCACATCCTGCGAGGAGCTGCTGAAAACAGGACAGACAGCGCTGGAGCAGAGAAAGGAAACAAGGTGAGGGTTAGGGTTTAGTTTTTGAACTGTGCTGTAGAGATGGGGGAATGAGAAGGTCATACAAAACCAGGATAAGGGGGCCATACAAGCCAGGATGAGGAAGCCGTCCAATCCAAAATAAGTCAGCCATGCAAACCAGGATTAGAGGAATGACGGAGCCATACAAACCACATTGACAGACCGCGCTGTGGATGCTGGATATGACACGATGAGGGATAACCCCGCCCACAGCCCGTCATTCACTGTGGTGCGCGGACCAGCAGACCCCTGGCTGCAGCCGCAAATAGTCGTGATGTAAACGGAAGCAAGATCCAGCTGCAGGCGGGAGAATTACGTGCTGGCTGTGCGTCGTCAGCGATGTTGTCACAAGCAGGATTGACAACATGACGTAATGACAAAATTCATTAGGGGCACCGAGGGGATGCATTGTGAAGTTAATTTAAAGTAGTGCACAACCCATTTAAACACTGCTTCGCTGCTTAGTCGCGCCCGGTCGGCCGCATGCATATTCTAGAATACCCGATACATTAGAATCAGCGACGCGGGATTTCCTGGACAGAATGACAGAAGAACAGAAGGACAGACAGACGGGATAAGACGATTATATATATTAGATAGTACAATGCAAAGATTTCACTTCTTACATTACATGAGAGATAGCTATTGTAAATTCCACAATAGCTCAGAAACCGGCGAATCGCTCCACAAAGTATACTGGCCCCCATAAAATGCTCCATGCAGAATACTGGCCCCAATAAAATGCTCCATACGGAATACTGGCCCCCATATAACGCTCCATATAGAACACTTGCCCCCATATAACGCTCCATATAGAATACTGGCCCCCATATAACGCTCCATACGGAATACTGGCCCCCATATAACGCTCCATACAGAATACTGGCCCCCATAAACGCTCCATACAGGATACTGGCCCCCATATAATGCTCCGTACAGGATACTGGTCCCCTTATAACGCTCCATACAGGATACTGGCCCCCATATAATGCTCCATGCAGGCTGTTCCCCCACATAATGCCCTATGCAGGCTGTTCCCCCCTTATAATGCCCCATGCAGGCTGTTCCCCCCCCATATAATGCCCCATGCAGGATGTCACCCCCCATATAATGCCCCATGCAGGATGTCACTTCTCCCCCCCATATAATGCCCTATGCAGGATGACCCTTCACCCCCATATAATGCCCCATGCAGGATGTCCCTTCCCTCGTATAATGCCCCAAGCAGGAAGTCACCCCTCATATAATGCCCCATGCAGGATGTCCCTTTCACCCCATATAATGCCCCATGCAGGATGTCCCTTCCCCCCATATAATGCCCCATGCAGGATGTCACCCCTCACATAATGCCCCATGCAGGATGTCCCTTTCTCCCCCATATAATGCCCCATGCAGGATGTCCCTTCCCCCTCCATGTAATGCCCCAATGCAGGAAGTCCCTTTCCCCCCTTATAATGCCCTGTGCAGAATGTCCCTTCCCCCCCATATAATGCCCCATGCAGGATGTCCCCCCTCCATATAATGCCCCATGCAGGATGTCCCTTCCCCCCCCTATATAATGCCCCATGCAGGATGTCCCCCCCCCCCATATAATGCCACATGCAGGATGTCCCTCCCCCCATTTAATGCCCCATGCAGGATGTCACCTCTCCACCCATATAATGCCCCATGCAGGATGTCCCTTCCCCCCATATAATGCCCCATGCAGGATGTCCCTTTCCCCCACCATATAATGCCCCATGCAGGATGTCACCCCCCCATATAATGCCCCATGCAGGCTGTAACCCCCATATAATGCCCCATGCCTCCATATATAAAAAAAAAATCAAAAACTCATCTCACTTCTCACATGCTGTCGCTGCTCAGGTCACATCTCTGGCGTCGTCCCGCTCTGCGCTGCCTGTGATGGCTCAGGGGAGGGCGTGGTGGAAAGACACACAGCAGGAAGACAGCGGATCTGCGGAGGCACGGGGAGAGGTAAGTATCCGGCTGTCGGGGCCTGAGTAAGCTGGGGAGAAGGGCGGGCGCTGGGCTCTCCTCCACACATAGCCCGGTGTAACATCCCTGGTGGCGTGCTGGCATGGCTTACCACCTCCCACCATGCAAGACTGCCATCTTACCTATCAATCCAGGCTGCACACTTTGCTCCAGTACCTGCTGTGTCTCTTGTCTGATTGCTTAGGGCGGTGGCGTGGCTACTGCCTGATTCTTATAGCTAACGTGTGCGCACTCCTAATGCCTCCTCAGCCTATTGCTGTGAGTCACTGGATACTTAAACCCCCTCCACCCAGTAGGGGGTGCCTGAGCAACGCTTTCATTCAGTGTGTTCTGTTCAACTGAGTTGCCAGGTCTGTGACTTCTAGTCTGTTTCCGCCACCCTGGGGGCTGAGTTCCCAGGCTCGTTCCTGTATCTTGTTCCTGGTTCAGTTCCTGTCTGAACAGTGTCCTAGCCCGTTACCTGTTTGTCTCTATGTCCGAACCTTCCCTTTTCCTGCAGTGTCTGAACCTGCACCTAACTCCAACTCGTTGTCTCTGTACTTCTGTTTGTGAGTTTTGTGTCCACTCGCTACTTCATTGTAAGTACCTTGTGTGTATCTGGTTCTGCTTGTCCCGTTTCCCTGCCTCCGTATCTACATTCTGTGTTCTAACTATCTTCCTGTATTTTCCAGTCTGTTCCATGTGAACAGAGCCCTGTTCTGTCTGCCTGCACCTTCTGCTCTGTTCTGCTCTGCTTGTTCACCGCACCTGCGGGTTTTGTTCTGCTCTGCTTGTTCACCGCACCTGCGGTTTCGCTCTGCTCTGCTTGTTCAGCGCACCTGCAGTTCCGCCCTGCCCTGCTTGTTCACCACACCTGCGGTTCCGCTCTGCTCTGCTTGTTCACCGCACCTGCGGTTCCGCTCTGCTCTGCTTGTTCACCGCACCTGTGGTTCCGCTCTGCTCTGCTTGTTCACCGCACCTGAAGTTCCGCTCTGCTCTGCTTGTTCACCGCACCTGCGGTTCCGCTCTGCTCTACTTGTTCACCGCACTGGCGGTTACGCTCTGCTCTGCTTGTTCACCGCACCTGCGGTTCCGCTCTGCTCTGCTTGCTCACCGCACCTGCGGTTCCGCTCTGCTCTGCTAGTTCACCGCACCTGCGGTTCCGCTCTGCTCTGCTTGTTCACCGCACCTGCGGTTCCGCTCTGCTCTGCTTGTTCACCGCACCTGCGGTTCCGCTCTGCTCTGCTTGTTCACCGCACCTGCGGTTTTGCTCCGCTCTGCTTGTTCACCGCACATGTGGTTTTGCTACGCTCTGCTTGTTCACTGCACCTGCGGTTTTGCTTTGCTCTGTTTGTTCACCGCACTGGCTGTTTCGTTCAGCTCTGCTTGTTCACCGCACTGGCGGTTTCGTTCTGCTCTGCTTGTTCACCGCATCTGCGGTTTCGCTCTGCTCTGCTGTCCACCGCACCTGCGGCTCTGTTCCTGTGTCCCAGTCTGTACTGGTCCCTATCCTGCCTGCGTTCCTACCTGCCAGTACCCGCCTGTCTGCATGCCAGCCGTGCCTGCCAGTGCCCACCTGTCTGCATACCAGCCGTGCCTGCCAGTGCCCACCTGTTTGCATACCAGCCGTGCCTGCCAATACCCACCTGTCTTCATACCAGCCGTGCCTGCCAGTAACCACCTGTCTGTATGCCAGCCTATCCTGCCTGTTCCTGCATTCCCTGGTGGGGGTCAACAGCTGTGACTGGGGTCTGACCTGGAGTAGCACCTGGTTCCTCTGCTCGGTTCCTCCCTGGTTCATGCAGTCGACTGAGCCGCCGTGTGACCTTGGTTGGACCGAGTTGATACTTAGTTACGCCCCTCCAGGCACTCCTCGGCTCATGGTCCAGTGCGATCACTAATCAAGCTCACACCAGTCAGTCCGGGCGCGAGCGTAACACCCGGCAGGGTGCCCGACCGCGAGTGGGCCCCCCGCCTGCTCAGGGCCGCGGCACTTGCCCTGGTGCACCGGGTGCTGACGCCGGCCCTGCCTGAGAATGTTACGAAACCTGAAAGTCTTGCAGATCCTTCAGTCTATAGTCAGATGCAGTGCTGGAGCAGGGATTTGAGTTCCTTGCTCCACCATTATATTCAACTATTTCTTTGTCTTGAAGGTACAGGTACAGTTGATGTAGTGAAATACCCATGATGGCAGTACGGCTCCCCAAATTTAGGACTGTCCTTTTTGATCTGGTTCAGTTAGGAGGTATGATTTTACTATGGGTTCACACAGCATGTAATAATGTAATCCCGTTCATCACGGCATCAATAGCATAAATCACTATTCACAACAGTGAAAGCTTTGTGTATACATTTGTATTGAATTAGATGGACCCTAGTGCTGACCATGGATGTAAGACTATAATCAGTCACATCTTTCAAGTCATCTGAAGAAAGATCTGATATATCAGATTCCCATTTAGGAAGAGCTTTATTAAAAATGGTTTGATAGCACTTAATTGAAGGGTAACATACATGTTAGTGAATGGTTTAGCCAGGTCAGAGGAATATAAAAAGTTTACCAAATGGGGACTAACTAGTGAGACCTGAAAAGAACCAGACTTCTTTAGGACAATGCAGTTACAAATATCTAAAATAGCCGGAAGTTGATATCTGGTATGTATCTTTCATATCTTGAAATTAAATAAAATGAATGAAATGGGGAAAACCTGCTCCATATATTTTACTCTTTGTGATACTCAATAACTCTGATCTAGAAGATAAGGAAATTTACGGTTTAAAGATATGGACTTTCTCGGTGAAATCTTGTGTTTGTATTTTTCTACTTAAGTACAGGTGCATCTCACTAAATTAGAATATCTTCAAAAAGTTAATTTATTTCAGTTCTTCAATACAAAAAGTGAAACTCATATATTATATAGAGTTATTACAAACAGATTGATCTATTTCAAGTGTTTATTTCTGTTAATGTTGATGATTATGGCTTACAGCCAATGAAAACACAAAAGTCATTATCTCAGTAAATTAGAATACTTCAGAACAACAGCTTAAAAAATATTATTAAAATCCGAAATGTTGGCCTACTGAAATGTATGTTCAGTAAATGCACTCAATACTTGATCGGGGCTCCTTTTGCATCAATTACTGCATCAATGCGGCGTGGCATGGAGGCGATCGGCCTGTGGCACTGCTGAGGTGTTATGGAAGCCCAAGTTGCTTTGATAGCAGCCTTCAGCTCGTCTGCATTGTTGGGTCTAGTGTCTCTCATCTTCCACTTGACAATACTCCATAGATTCTCTATGGGGTTAAGGTCGGGCGAGTTTGCTGGCCAATCAAGCACAGTGTGAATGGTGGAAAAAACACCACGTCAAACATCTAAAGCCCTGAAGAGCAACCTGGAACAGTTTGGGTCATGGTTTCAACAAGTACCATACACCACACACTAAACCAAGCACAGCTTTATGGGCGAAGGCCAAGGAAGAAATCATTGCTGAAGAAAAGACATAAAAAAGAATGACTGAGCTTTGCCAAAGAATACCTTGACAAACCACAATCCTTCTGGGAAAATGTTTTCTGAACAGATGAAACAAAAATAGAGCATTTTGGCAATGCAAAGCAACAGTTTGTTTACAGATGGCGCAATGAAGCTTATAAGGAAAAGAACACCTTGCCAACAGTTAAGCATGGTGGAGGATCCATAATGCTGTGGGTTTGCTTTGCTGTGTCTGGTACTGAAGGCCTTTACTGTATCACAGGAATCATGAAATCTGAGAATTATCAAGAGATTTTAGAGTGAAATGTCCTACCCCAGTGTAAGAAAACTTGGTTTGAGTTCATGGGTCCTCCAGCAAGACTGTGACCCAAAGCACACATCCAAAAGCACACAGGAATGGTTGAAAAAGAAAAAATAGACTGTTTTAAAATCACCAGCAATGAGTCCTGATCCTGACCTCAATCCCATTGAAAATATTTGGAGTGAGCTAAAATCTGCCATTGGGAAAAAGAACAAACACTCAAGAGCTTGAACAAACTGCAAAGGAAGAGGGGGAGAAAGTCCAGCTGAGAAGTGAAAGAAGCTTATAGATGGCTGCAAGAAACATTTGGAAGCTGTCGGCAATGCCACAGGGTATGCAACCAAGTATTAATTAGGGGTGCCTTTATTGCTGCACAAGCTGTTTATTCTGTTTTTTTTCTTTGAAATTGCAACATGGAAGTTGGAAAAACAATGTTTTATTATTGTATTACTTTGGACCACTAATTAAAAAATCCTGAGGATATAACTTTGGTTCATTTCCATTTATTTCTGAAGATATTGTACAGTCTATGAAAAATATGAAGGGGTGCCAATAATGGTAAGCAGCACTGTATTATAATAAACACACTGTAAATACATTACTGATTGATAACAGAATAAAACTGCTGGAGTGTGGCTTTTAGATTATGATATTGAGTTACCTCAGTGGTCACCACACCTAGGTATTTAATTTACGTCACCTTTGGAATATTGATCAAGACAGACGCTGAGGTAGATGAAGTATCAGCACAGATTTAGACCAGTTGACTTTTAACCCACAGAATGAGCTAAAACGATCAATTAGCTCTAGAAGCGAAGTCAGGGAAGGACCATCATCTGCCAGGTAGACTAGAGTGTTGTCAGCTTACAGGATGACGTTTTCAATAATTGTCCCCCTTGGGATTTCCCTAATAGAGGACATACGGATGTCTACTTATAAGCGATGGGCAGATTTTACTTGCTGTTTTTTACATTGTAATTTGTTTCCACTAAAGTCAATGGTGAAAAATTGTAATTTAATGCTACACCTAGATCATGCTGGGATTAAAAGAAAGCTTCAGCAATCAGGGAAAATAAATGACATAATGAAAGAAAGAATGTATGTGTAAAAACAACCCCAAAGCCAAGAGTGAGCCCAGCATAAGGAATCCTGGTTGACAGTATTTTATGTGTATTATGTATTCATTATAAACTATTATATCTAAATATACATTGTCTGCTTTGTCTACATCTCATAAATGTAATTAGCATCGCTAAGACTAATAGCACCATTAGAGCTCTAAAACAGACGGTTCTAACATCCTGACTTCATGATTGTAACCCTCCATTAATCGGCCCAGCATCAACCAAACTGTCACAGCCTCAATCCATTGTAAATGTGGCTGCCAGACTAATTCTCCTTATTGTATTATTAATGCTCCATCTCTCTGCCAACCATTGCATCCAACACTAATTACCCAATGCAGATAAAGACTTGCATCTGGAAAATTAGCGTAGTGACGAACACTGGGAGAAACTGGTCATGTTGCCTCATGTATGTGCAGACTAAAATTGAAATGTTTGCCTCTAGCAAATAATTAAATCAAAACTTTTATTTTACATTCGAGATTGTAAAAATCAAATCTGGAAATTCATTGGTTGCTATAGGCAAAATTACATTTTCCATACTTGCCAGCTCTCCTGCAATGTCTTAGCGGCTCCCAGATAAATGGAGAGATTGCATGGACTTCTGGAAGACTTGGCACATCTCACGGATTTTACTAAAAGCTCCTAAAACCAGTGCCTCTAAAAGGTTTCTTGCGTGTGATCAGATGGAGTCCTGGCATCCAAATGCCTATTCAGGGGACATGGAAGAAGATGTGGAGAGGGCAGAGAATACGCATGAAAAGAATGTGGCCTTGAAAGAAGATCCATCACCAGGTCTATAGTGGATGCGTTTTGTTTTTTATTCCTACTTCTCCCCTGACTATTCAGTTTTTTTTTTTAAATCCAACATACAGGTCCAGAGATATGGACATTTTTATTTAATCTTTACGATCTTTACCAAGGAAGCGGCGCTCAAAGTGTAATAATGCAGAGCAGTCAAAAGACATGCCCCTAGAGAATCCTGAGAGATCCGCCCAGTTGTTAAAGACCATTTCAAATTAGCACTAAATAAAAAGACCCATATCACTGGAATTGCATGTCAGATTTAAATTTTTTTACAAAAAAACCCCCAAATCTCTGAGGAGCAGCAGGACTAAAACTGTCATGGTTTACCCTAACAGAGAGGGGCCAGAAGACCGCAGCGTCTGATTTCACGGACTCCTGCACTTATCAGACCCACTTCTTTTTCATATTAAACGTTGCAGGTTTCTGTTAGCAGTGCAGTGGTTAAACTGTTCAATTTAGAGTCTCTGAAGCTTTCTTGCTTTGATGACCTCAGCTGTTCAGTGTTGGCCACTCCTCTCTCTTATATGTACTCACCTCTGGCAATCTGGATTGCCAGCTTTAGTTTCATACTCCCTGGTGTGGAGTGGAGTGGAGGTGTCAGTTGTTGGTAGAGGTGTTTGGAGTGTTGATTTGTAACTGTTACTTGGTGTTTCAGCTGTGTGCAAATCCTCATCCTCTCCTATTTAGTTTTCCTACCTTTTCTCCCTGGTGTTCCTCTCTATGGTCTGTGAGTGCACATTTGTATGATTGGTATTTTCAGTTATCCCTGTATGTCCTCCCTTATTAGTCTGGTTTGTGTATATTCATACACTATTACTTCCCACTTTCCTGGGTGGGGGAGGGGGACAGATATAGGGCTGATTCAGGAGTTCATCAAGGTATGTGGCCCTTGCGTCTTCACCATCAGAAGTAATCCAGAGAGCAGGGAAAGCTAGGGCGCCCGTAGCGTTAGGGACAAGAAAGGAGCCCCTGCCCCGGGTAATCTGACAACAGAGTCTTGACAAAAATAAGAGCAAAACGGACCATTTTTGACCTGGTGACAGGCCTTTTTTAAAGGAGCATCGCTATAGGTAAATAGTTTCAGTGAATCGCTTTGGTCTCACGAATATCTAACAAAACTGCAGCAGTAAGCATCTATGATGACATATCCAAATCCTCCAATCAGATAATTCGCTATTAGACCTTTTTATGTTGTATTGTGTGTGCAATGAATACAAGGAAGGTGGGCCCTCAGTATCATTTTCTTTTCTCATTTTGAAATAGTTTTCTCCATATGGGTGGGTGGCCATATCTAATTCTTTGTTTTTTTCCTTCTTGCAAGTGATAAAAAGGTGGAGGGTGTATGTGGGAGATATATCGGCATTCTGCAGTTCAATATTGGAAGCTCGATAGAAAAATATAAATCTTAACATGTAGCTACAAATGTTCAACTACAACCCCAATTCCAGACATATTTTACTCATAAGTTAATTAGACATTTGTCCATTTTACATCGGAAAAAATAACTAATTTAGAAATTGATGACATCTCAAAAATATTGAGACAGAACAGTTTTCCATTTTGCCTCAGTCCACCATAAATGGTCTATGTTTATGTATGGCACAACGAACTGTGTTCACAGACAATGATTTCTGGAAGTTTTCCTGAGCCCATGCAGCGATTTGCATGACCAAATCACGTCTGTCTTCAATGCAGTGCCGTCTGAGGGGCCGTAGATCGCGAGCATCTAATATTGGTAGTCAGCCTTTCCTCCTCTGCACATGGTTTTCTCCAGTAACTCTGAATCTTTTGATGATATTATGTGAATGGCGGGAAATATCGTCTTCTTAGAACCCATTATAGAGTGTGTTACACACAATAAATGCTACCTGGGATCCCAGCTTTAACCTGCTTAGATTTATAATCACATGCCCCCTTGCAGTAACACCCCAGTGTGCATAGTCATACATAGTATAAGATTGCGAAACAGAAATGACAATTGCCAAAGAAATTGCCAAAGTCAAAAGTCATTATGTGTTGAGGAACATTTTTCTGAAATGGTTCCACAATTTTTAGACGCAATTGTTCACAGATTAGTGAACCTCTGACCATCTTTGCTTCTGAAAGACTCTGACTTTCTAACATTTTTCTTTTTATTCAGAGTCAGGTGAGTTAGTTGAAAATTGACCCTCCAACTGGATTTCATTAGTACCACTTTCTTTTCCAGCCTTTTGTTACCCATACCAACTTTTTTTTGAGATGTGTTGCTGCCATCAATTTCTAAATAAGTAAATTTTTTTCAATTGAAGTGGAAAAATGTCTTTCAACTTCTGATCTCTGTCCTATGTTCTGTTGTGAATAAAATATGGCTATAAGAGATTTCCAAATCATCGCATTCTTATTTTTTTTACAACTTTTTTGAAAGCAACGTTGTGTTTCCCAATGTATGAAAAAAGCTTTTTCATGTCCCAATGATCCAGGTTTCTGTTGCTATTCTGGCTGCTTTGACATGATAAAAAGTAAAAGCATCAAAGACAATATTTATTGAATAATGTAAGCATTCAAAAAGACAAGACGTGATGCCAACCCAGATGTTATTAAAGCTGTCATTGCCATTCATGTAAATGTCGAGTGTTTCTGTATCTGGTAATGTAGGTTAGGTCTGTAGGGGCACAAAGGCTTTAATAGCAAGAATTTCACTTTACCTGTCATGAATTTATTTATATTCTATAAATGGCTTTGGAGAAGTCTACACATTACAGAATTGGTTACCTGAACCAGCCTGTGCTATGTTGCCAAAGTGATAATGGGCTGAAATAGATCTTCATATATGCCAGGCTGATGTATAATCCTCATATGACCCAAACAACAGTAGAATACACTTAGCCTGGACTGGATTTCCAATCCAGAAGACAACTAAATGTTTTTTAGACAAGATGGCCTAGTTCTCTGGATATCCCATGTAGCTCTGTGTTACAACAACTACATATACTGGTAGTAGTGTGGACCATGTATGATGCTTGTCCAATAATTTTTCAGTTTAATACATGTTTATTTCAGTATTGATTTATTAACTTGAAAGGTGCAAGATGCAAAGGAGGAGCTCAAAATCTAAGAGGAGTATCTCCACTCTGAGGTAAGGTGTGGTTAATAATGACTCTGGATCAGATGTGGATGTAGAGCAGCCCACGGACCACATGTGACGCTTTGGCTGTTCTGGTTTGACCTGGAGACCGGGTCAGCCAAAATGTTTCATGCAATGGCATCCCACACCACAAAGTCACCCCCTTTGCACAGCATCTCACATTCACCGGCATATACATCCTCTGGATGAGATACCACTGCATATAATGATGAAACAGGGAGCTGTCAGCTGTCTGTTCCATCATTGAGCATGTGCAGCTGAGAGAGCAGCAGACGTGATGATGTCACTACATTGCGTCAGCAGTGCCTCACTGCAGACCAGGGCTGAAGAGAAATGGGGTGAGGTGAGCAGTTTTTTGTTTTTATATATTATTTTGTGGGGGTGGGGTCAGGGCTGTGTGGGGACATCATTCTCCATTGGGGATGTGCGGGGGACATAAAAATGTGTAAGGGGGTAGTCTGGGGACATAATTCTCCATGGGGACTGTGTGGGGACATCATTGTGTAAGGGGGCTGTGTGGGGGATATTATTCTGCAGGTAGGGTTGGATTTCCCAAAAGGCCAACCTAGGCTACAGTTTAGGGTGCAGCAGAGGGGTATACAGGTGCTTCTCACAAAATTAGAATATCATCAAAAAGTTAATTTATTTCAGTTCTTCAATACAAAAAGTGAAAATCATGTATTATATAGAGTCATTACAAACAGAGTGATCTATTTCAAGTGTTTATTTCTGTAATTGTTGATGATTATGGCTTACAGCCAATGAAAACACAAAAGTCCTTATCTCAGTAAATTAGAATACTTTATAACAACAGCTTTAACCGCTTCCCGACCGCCCACAGTATATAAACGTCGGCGCTGCTTGGGCTCTGTGCAGCGCCGATGTTTATAAACGGTCGGTGGTCCCGCAGCGCTCAGGACCCCCAGGGTCCTGCAAGCGCTGCGGGTGCAGTGCAGAGTGACAGCTCTGACAGGGGACATCATCGAGACCTGATTGGATCATGTCCCAATGATGTTAACCCTTTGCTATCTTCTATATGCCACGATCTATAGCGATCGCGGCATTTAGAACATAGTGAGAGGAGAGGGGGTCGTCCACTTACCTCTCCGACAGCCCCTGATGTCTGACAGGACCTGCCGTTGTCATGGCAGCCTGAGGTCACATGACCGCCTCCAGGTCTGCCATGTACGGTGTCCTGCTAGACTCAGCCTGCAGCTGAAGTCTAGCAGGAGACACTGACAGTGAAACTGTCAGCAAAGCTCTCATGCAATGCAATACATGTCTATTGCATTGCATGAGAACAGTGATTAGAAAAATAAAAATTAATGTCCCATACAGGGACTAAGTAAAAATGTAAAAAAAAGTCTAAAAAATGTTTTCAAACTGTCTCAACAATCACAAAATAAATAAAAATAAATAAATAAAATATTAAACCAATAAATCCGTATATTTATGCAAAAACAAAAAAAGTACACATATTTGGTATCGCCGCGTCCGAAACAACCCGATCTATAAAACTGTCACACTAATTAACTCCTTCTGTGCACACTGTAATAAAAATAAATACAAAACAGAGCAAAAAACTATGTTTTTTCATCATATCGCCAAACAAAAAGTGGAAAAAAATACAATCAAAAAGCAAAATGGAAATAAAAATGGTACCGCTGAAAACGTCATCTTATTCCGCAAAAAAAAGCCACCATACAGCTCCATCAGCCGAAAAATAAAAAAGTTATAGCTCTCAGAATAAAGCGATGCAAAAAAAATATTTTTTCTATAAAATTGTTTTATTGTGTAAAAGCGCCAAAACATAAAGAAAATATGGTAAGTGTAGTATCGCTGTAAACGTACTTACCCGAAGAATAATGCTGCCTTATCACTTTTACCACACACAGAACGGCATAAAAAAAACCTCAAAAAGCAATTCCTGAATTGTTGGTTTTTGTTCATTTTACCTCCCAAAAAACGAAATAGAAAGCGATCAAAAAATGTCACGTACCCAAAAATGGTACCAATAAAAATGTCAACTTGTCACGCAAAAAAACAAGCCATCACATGACTCTGTTGGCTGAAATATGAAAAAATTATAGCTCTCAAAATATGGCGATGCAAAAACTAGATTTTGCAAAAAAAAAGTCTTTTAGTGTGTGACAGCTGTCAGTCATAAAAACCCGATATAAATCTGATATCTCTGTAATCGCACCGACCCGAAGAATAAAGTAATCTCATCACTTATACCGCACGAGGAACGGCGTAAAAAATAAATAAAACCAATTCTTCACCTGCTACTGATTTGTTTATTATGTCTCCCAAAGATTGCAGCAAGGCTCGGCGCACATTTATCCTGCGCTCTGCGCTAAGCGCTTACACCAGAGTTTCCGTGTAAATCTCTGAAATACGTGATTCAGACGGAACCCATGATGAAAGATTCCCTGTAATGAGGCAGATATAGGCCACTGTGGATGCCATCTGGCCTGTGATCCCACGGTGTCAGTTTTTTTAGGCGTGCATAAAAGTGCGGTTGGCCACAGTTTTGTGCACTTCGGAAAAAAAGGACACCGCTAAACAGAGGCCAGACGGAGTCCAGAGTAACTCTGCTGCCTCATTACAGTGAATGGATCCCGCAGGGGTTTCATCTGAATTACATTACTTGGAAATTTAGATGGAAACACCGATGTAAGTGCTCAGCCTAGAGCGCCGGATAAATGTTACGTAAAATGTTCCCAATAAAAGCTTCAACTCGGTCCTCAAAAAAAGCTAGTCCCCACTCAGGTCCGTCATCTGTTAAAAATATAAGGGACTTCCAAGTTACTGGTAGCAGAAAGGCTCTGGAAAAGCAAAATGGCCCTTGCCCCCCAAAAGAAATTCAGAAAATTTTGTGCTCCCAAATCCAAATGCCTATTCTACAATAATTTGTTCTCCAATTGTCAAATAGCGCTCCGTCCCTCCCAGATCTCGCCGTATGGCTAAGCGGTACGATACAGCCACATATGGGGTATTGCCACTTTTAGAAGAAATTGTGTGACACATTTCGGCACCATTTTTACCCATTGCCCTGTGTGAAAATGTAAAATCTGAGGGTAAAACATTTTTTTGTGGTAAAAATATAATTATGCTTTTTTCACTGCCCAATGGTATAAATTTAAAAATTAAAAAATACTCACTACTTCCCTATATGAATTCCTTGAGAGGTGTAGTTTACAAAATCGGGTCACTTGTAGGGGTTTCTGCTATTTCGGCATATCAGCGACTCTTCAAATGTGACATGGTGTCTGCAACCTATCCCAGCCAACATAGCGCTCCTTTCTCTTCCGAACCCTGTCGTACACCAAAGCAGTGGTTTTCCCCCACATATGGGGTATCAGCGTACTCAGGAGAAATTGCACAGCAAATTTCATGGTGCAATTTCTCCTGTTACCCTTATGATAATGCAAAATTGAGGGATGAAAAACATTTTTATGGGAAAAATGTGAAAATTTTATTTTTACGGCTTTGGAAGCCTTTGCAGGTGTTTTTTGTTAATTATTCTAATTTACTGAGATAATGACTTTTGTGTTTTCATTGGCTGTAAGCCATAATCATCAACATTAACAGAAATAAACATTTGAAATAGATCACTCTGTTTGTAACGACTCTATATAATATATGCGTTTCACTTTTTGAATTCAAGAACTGAAATAAATTAACTTTTTGATGATATTCTAATTTTGTGAGAAGCATCTGTATATATACAGAAGAAATAACAACCAAATATTTTCAAATTTTTGAGTATTCTTTTGAAAAAGCCATATAAAATGCTGTTTTTAAATTTACATCCATATACATTAAATAAATTGAGTGGTCCATTTGCGTTGCCCATCTCTGCAGCTTGCGTTGTCTTGTTCTGTCACAGGCAAAAAGCATTTGCTATTTCTCTCTCACACACTCAACATAAAAACATGTGTTAAAGGAAAATTCCAAATTTGGTATTATAATTTTGATTCCAAGTGATTCATTACATTCATATCGCTTGACTTCTACATACAGTTGTGCTCAAAAGTTTACATACCCCGGCAGAATTTTTCCTTTCTTGGCCTTGTTTCAGAGAATATGAATGATAACAAAAAAAATTTTTCTCCACTCATGGTTATTGGTTGGGTGAAGCCATTTATTGTCAAACTGCTGTGTTTCTCTTTTTAAATCTTAATGATAACCGAAAACATCCAAATGACCCTGATCAAAAGTTCACATATCCCAGTTCTTAATACGGTGTATTGCCCCCTCTAACATCCATGACAGCTTGAAGTCTTTTGTGGTAGTTGTGGATGAGGTTCTTTATTTTCTCAGATGGTAAAGCTGCCCATTCTTCTTGTCAAAAAGCCTCTAGTTCCTATAAATTCCTGGGCTGTCTAGCATGAACTGCGCGCTAGAGATCTCCCCAGAGTGGCTCAATGATATTAAGGTCAGGAGACTGAGATGGCCACTACAAAACCTTCACTTTGTTCTGCTGTAGCCAATGACAGGTCGACTTGGCCTTGTGTTTTGGATCGTTGTCATGTTGGAACGTCCAAGTATGTCCCATGCGCAGTGTTAGGAGGGCGGTTGCAGACAACTTTATTTTAATGGAACGCAACCGATCCCGGGGTCCGCAATGGTACAGGCGCCACGCTATAGCAGTCGGTGCTAGTATGTGGGTGTGATACCCGCCGGGTATTCGTGCACTCAGCCGGCGTGCTACCGGACTGAGCAGACCCGCTCTATATGGCTACCTGCCTGCATAAAGCTATGGCTCTTAGAGGAGCCCAAGAGTTTCAGCGTGCACACCACAAACAACCAGCTCAAATGATCTGAGCGCGTCGCCATCTTTGTGGGCGGGCCTTTTAAAGACTAAGCCCTGCCCACCGACACGCTATTGGTGACGAAACCCGTGGACCAATCAGGCGGTGCCAGGTCACCGAGTCAGGTGGGTGCCAACCCACCAATCATGATCCGCCAGGTCACGGACATGCTCAGTGTGGCGAATCCTGGACTTAGACTACACAAGCCCTGTCTACCTCTGCAGACTATGCTTAACACTGCTAGGCACAAAAGCCTGGGAGACAATCTGCACGGCTTGTGGAACAGCTAGGCGTTGGGGCTGACAATGATGCTGAGCAGCATCTGGCCTGGAATGGGAGACCACAGAAGGTCTTGGACCCATTTCAAATCCAGCATCCATCCACTTGACGCTCATTTTCCTCCATGTGCCGGGGGGGGCACGGATGTGGTCCAACGGGTCACAGAGAGGACCCACGATACAGGGGCCCTCTTTTAGGATGGGAAGCAGTGACAACTGGTTCTCTATGCGTAGAATCCTTCACGGTTGACAGGGAGGAAGGACCCGCCGGTCTCTGGCGAAAAGATTTATCTCTCACACAGACGGGACACGCGAGAACAAAGTCCTTGACGTCGTGGCACCACCGGGGCCACCAATAGGACCGTAGGAGGGACTTAGTGGTACGTTTGACCACCAGGTGAGCTCCGGTCTTAGGGGCATGAGCCCAGGAGAGCACCATACTCCGTAGATTAGGGGAAACAAACATCCTCCCCGACGGAACTGGGTTGGAGGACACTGCAGCGATCTTCCCTTTCTGAGAATTCTTTGCGACATAATCAGACAAGGACCGGGTCCTGGAAACAGACAAGGAATCTGTACCGGATGTCGCAATGATAGAAGGATCAGAGACTACCCTCCGGGTGACTTTGCCCAAACACTGAGATACACAATTCCCACTCCAGGAAGAAATTCTCCCCGTATTCCAGTTAATGTGTCTAGTATGACAACGTAACCAGGGGAGCCCCAATAACACCTCGTCTAATCCACCGGGAATAATAAGAAATGAAATAACCTCCCGGTGGCCCTGAAGAAATGACATGGTGAGAGGGATCGACTGATAGGTGATTTGCACATCCAGGAGTGAACCATTGGCAACACAAATGTCCATGGGACTAGAGAGTAGCTCAATAGGGATGGCATGCCTCTGGGCAAACGTAGATGATAAAAAATTGCCATCAGCACCAGAGTCCACCCACGCCTTGGCAGAGATGGCAGCTTTACCAAAGGACAGTGTCACATTATGTAATAATTTGGAGGAAGAAGTCCCGGAATTAATTACACCTCCTCCAAAGGTGGTAAGACCTACTCATTTTACCGACTGCTTGGAACCCTTATTTACGGGGCGCTCCAAGATATGTGCAGATCGGGAACGAGAGGAACTAGACTTAGACCAGGATATATCCGTAGCCTCAGACTCCGGGTCGAGAGTCTTGGGTTTGAAAATGGGTCTAAAGGCGGATGGTGACAATAGATACTGAGATCTGGCAACCTCCATCTCTAACTTATGTTCCGCATGACGCAAGTCAATACGGTCAGCGAGAGATATTAACTCCTCCAGAGAGGTTGGGATTTCTCTGGTAGATAAAGCATCTTTAATATGCCCAGCCAGACCCTTCCAAAACACCGGGATAAGCGACCGCTCAGACCAATCCAGTTCAGCCACAAGGGTTCTGAACTGGACGGCATAGTGGCTGGCGGTGGCTGAACCCTGGGCCAACACAAGAAGCTTAAGAGCTGTATCATGCGTGACCTGAGGACCCAGAAAAACACTTTTTAGAGTCTTAAGGAATAGGCCCGCATTTATTACAACCTGGTCGTTCCGCTCCCATAGGGGAGTAGCCCACTCCAGAGCCCTGTGAGAGAGTAATGAGATGATATATCCCACTTTGGCTCTTTCGGAGGGGAACCGTGCTTCCATCATCTCCAAATGAATGGAGCATACATTAATAAAGCCCCTGCAAAGTTTACTATCCCCAGAAAATTTCTCCGGGAGGGCAAACCGGGGTAATGGGGCACTTGCAGTGGTTGCAGCATTCACCGCAGCCGAGTTAATAATATTGGCTGCTAGAGTAGCCGCCTGGGAAGCTACTGCAGTGGTATCAGCAATCGGGACAGTTTGTTCCAGAGACCTGAGTCTGGTCTCCAGTTGCTGTATATAGCGCTGCAGCTGCTGGTTGTCGGCCATGTTCGGCAAGACCCTGGCGCTCAGATACTGTTAGGAGGGCGGTTGCAGACAACTTTATTTTAATGGAACGCAACCGACCCCGGGGTCCGCAAAGCAGCCTAATGGACTGCTGCCGAACACTTTCCGGGTGGAAAGGAAAAGCGACAACTAAACAGATAACCCATCCGTGTTAACAGCACACCAGACCGGGTAAAGCGGTACGGTCTATCTCCGCTAACTGCACGGAGGAGAGAGCGACCGGCGACGCACCTAACAATTCTCTTAACCCTTCGTGTTAAGGCACACGGAAGGGTAAGACGGTTCGCACAATCTCCAAGAACCGCAGGGAGACGTGCGACCATGGGAACAGCAGTAACCCTGTCTTTGATACAGGCGCTACGCTATGGGGATTGGCGCTAAAGCGGTTCACACAATCTCCAAGAACCGCAGGGAGACGTGTGACCGTACTAGGAGCAGTAGCCCTGTCTTCGGTACAGGCGCTACGCTATAGCAGTCGGCGCTAGTATGTGGGTGTGATACCCGCCGGGTATTTGTGCACTCAGCCGGCGTGCTACCGGACTGAGCAGACCCGCTCTATATGGCTACCTGCCTGCATAAAGCTATGGCTCTTATAGGAGCCCAAGAGTTTCAGCGTGCACACCACAAACAACCAGCTCAAATGATCTGAGCGCGTCGCCATCTTTGTGGGCGGGCCTTTTAAAGACTAAGCCCTGCCCACCGACGCGCTATTGGTGACGAAACCCGTGGACCAATCAGGCGGTGCCAGGTCACCGAGTCAGGTGGGTGCCAACCCACCAATCATGATCCGCCAGGTCATGGACATGCTCAGTGTGGCGAATCCTGGACTTAGACTCCACAAGCCCTGTCTCCCTCTGCAGCCTATGCTTAACACTGCTAGGCACAAATGCCTGGGATACAATCTGCACGGCTCGTGGAACAGCTAGGCATTGGGGCTGACAATGATGCTGGGCAGCTTCAGCCCTGGCTGGCCTGGGATGGGAGGTCTTGGACCCATTTTGAATCCAGCACCAGACCGACGCCTAACTCACAGCTTCTGGGCTGATGAGTGCAAATTTGCCTCCAGTATTTGCTGATAATGAGCGGCATTCATCTTTCCTTCAACTTTTACCAAGCTTCCTGTGCCTTTGTAGCTCACACATCCCCAAAACATCAGCGATCCACCTCCGTGCTTTACTGTAGGAATAGTGTTTCTTGCATCATGGGCTTTGTTGACCTCTCTTCAAATGTAATGTTTATGGTTGTGGCCAAAAAGTAAAATTTTGGTCTCATCACTCCAAATTACCTTGTTCCAGATGTTTTGAGGCTTGTCTCTGTGCTGTTTGGCGAATTGTAGGCGAGATACTTTGTGGCATTTGCGTAGTAATGGCTTTCTTCTGGCAACTCGACCATGCAGCCCATTTTTCTTCAAGTGCCTCCTTATTGTGCATCTTGAAACAGCCACACCGCTAGTTTTCAGAGAGTCCTGAATTTCAGCTGATGTTATTTGTGGGTTTTTCTTTGCATCCCGAACAATTTTCCTGGCAGTTGTGGCCGAAATTTTTGTTGGTCTACCTGACCGTGGTTTGGTTTTTACAGAGCCCCTGATTTTCCATTTGTTTATCACAGTTTGAACGCTGCTCACTGGCATTATCAATTCCTTGGATATTTTTTTTGTATCCCTTTCCTGTGTTATACAGTTCAACTACCTTTTCCCATAGATCCATCTTTTTGCTTTCCCCATGAGTCACAATCCAGAAACGTCAGTGGCTGGATGAAAGATGCAAGAGTCTGTCTGGATCCCAGAAACTCACTCAGCTTTTATGCTCACACTGATTACAAGCAAACAGGTCACTGGTGAGGATGTTACCTTTAGTAGCCATTCAAACCCATTTGTGTCAAATTCTGTGCATGTTATGAGGCCAAAATCACCAGGGTATGTGAACTTTTGATCAGGGTCATTTGGATGTTTTTGGTTGTCATTAAGATTTAAAAAGAGAAAACACAGTAGTTTGACAATAAATGGCTCCACACAACCAATAACCATGAGTGGCGAAAAAGTTTTTTTGTTATTCATATTCTCTGAAACAAGGCCAAGAAAGGAAAAATTCTGCCTGGGTATGTAAACTTTTGAGCACAACTGTATCTGCTGAATTCAGGGGCTGGCTGGCAAATTTTAGTCTGGCACAAAGTACTGGCCCAGTAGTGGGAGCCAATCCTTAGGTTAAAGGGAATCTGTCACCCCCTGGGACTTTTCAGACCTCTAATATGGGCATACAGGTGATAGAAATGTAAATCTATACATACCTCTATGGCCCAAATTAGAGGTCTGGTTGCTTTGATATATCTTTTTATAAAATCCGCTTTCCTAGGCTTGGCGACCGGGGAATACCAAGAGGTGCCCGCCTACCTACTTAATTTAAATATTCCCCCCTTCCCCTGCCCCCCCTGCACGTAACAGGGCCATGTGACGTGCACTCTAGATATGCACATGCCGCGCATGCGCAATGCGCCTATAACATAAGGCACGTTTTTTTTCTCCCTGCCCTATTTTACTGTTGTGCTCTAGTGCGCAGGCGCTGGGAAGTCACTGTTACGTCTGCTCCAGTGTCCTCCGGCATGCACAGCAATAAGGTTTGGTCCCCACATCCTGATAGTTAGCAACTATCCGGGAGGAAGTGGGGACCAAACCTTATTGTTGTGCACGCCGGAGATCACTGGAGCGGAAGATTGCGATGCAGTAATGACAATTGCCAAAGAAACTTCAGTGTTATTTGTGAATCCACTCATGCCCTTGGGCCACAATTCATCAAAGTGTTTTTGCCAGGATTTTGGCAAACTTTCGAATCAATACATTTTTAATGATAGTTGACAAATACCTTCAGCAGAACTTGAGAAAAGGATAGTTGCTTACAAAGAATTTGGCAAAAATGGCAAACATTATAAAAATCTGGTGAACTTGAGCAAGAAGGAAGAAACCTGCTTTTGATTTTCAAAGATGATCTAGAACCGGCACTACTAGTCCATCTGAAATCTCACAAACTGATTGCAACATTGGGACCAAAAACCCTTTAGCACTTTGCAAGTGGCTACAAGAAAAAGGGCCACAACTAGTTTAACCAAACGTTGACATTTTATTAAGAATGTTTGTCTGCACACCAGTGATGAATTCATTGGCTGAAAGATCTTTTTCTTCTCTGAAAAGAATTAAGGATCATTTAAGATCTACGATACAGCAAAATAAGCTGAATGCCCTTGCACTTCTTTGCATTGAAGGAGATTTAATAAGATTTGTTGACTTTACTGAAACAATTGAAGCCTTCAGTCAGTAAAAAGTAGGTAGGAGTATTTAAAACAAGAAAATGATAAGGGTGCCCATACTTATGCACCTGTCAAATTTTGTTTGAATGCAGATTGCACATTTTCTGTTAGTACAATAAACCTCATTTCAAGGCAGAGACATTACTGTGTCCAACAGTTATTACATATATCAAACTGAAATAGCTGTTGCAAAAACACCAATTTTTATAAAACAATAAGCTTAAGATTAATAGGGGTGGCCAAACTTTTTCATATAACTGTAAATTGACCTGCCCACCTGTTTGTTTTCCCTCTATCTCCACCCCCCCTTCTGGCTGGGAATTTGCATTTCACATCCATGAAGCCATGTGACCCCCGTTTCTGGCTCTGACATCGGCGACTCCTCACAGCGCACAGTGTGTACAATGTGAGGATTCACAAGTCTGCAGTCAGTGACACAGAGGGACTGCAGGCTTGTGGATTTAGACCGGACAACCCCTTTAAGGCTCATACAGGCGTCAGTGAATATTGGTCTGTGCTCGGACCGCAGTGCATGGACCGGCTGCGGGTCCCCTGACAGCAGTCTCACAGCATGTATGAGGATGGGGGTCAGGAGATCGGCACCCCATCCATGCACTGCAGGCCAAGCGCAGACCGATTTCCTCCTTCCAAAAATTACACTGTCATAATAATAAAGAGATGTTTCCCAATCATATATACCCACCTATATCAATTATTCCCTCCCCTCCCCCTTCCAGTAAGGGAGGGAATGATTGTATCACACAATCACGTACTGAGATGGTGGACAAATTAATACATAGACTTAAGTTAGCTATTCACACAGCCAGAGGCATCACCGGCGCGCTCGCCGCTCAGTCAAGAAGAATCGAATGGCCGCCTCAGCCTGCCCACCGCCTTCGCCTGTGATCATCAAATTAATAAAAACAGCTCTGGCTGGGAATAGCATGTGACGCGCCCCCTGGGCCTGTGTTGTGCAGGGGAACCCGGAACCGGATCGCTGAGATGCTGGGGGTTGTAGTCTCCGTGTGGCGGTGACCCGGTCCGTGCCCAGAGTGGTCAAACCAGTGGCGGTCTAAATGTTGTAATAAGTGTCCGACTACGCCACCCGTGGAATGCGGTCAGTGGGGACCGCCGCTGCGCTGCAGACCGCTGAGGCTGATGTTGTTCGCGCAGCCGAGTATGGGATGACTCCCCACGGGAGAAGTATTGCCTCAGGGCAGCTAATGTGGAAGATGATGGGAGTGATGGTGTGAGGGTCCCAGTGCTAATGGTGCAGGAGCGGCAAGGAATCACAGAGACGTGTGGTGCAGTTCAGGGTCTTTACTGATGGTACAAGGCAGACCCTCCCGGGAGTACTGGCTAGTATAAGGGGCCTGGTCAGTCTGCGAGCAAGCAGGAGTTCCCCTGGCCAGGTGGAGTTGTAGGCCTCCCCGTTAATCTGCACTCTTCCTGGCTACCTTGCTGTCAGCGGTTACAAGTAGCCCACGTCCCTGAGTATACCGTGTGGTGCTCACCCGTATGGCTGGTGACTTGGGGCCTTCTGTTAGCCTCCGCTCCTGGATGGCGGCGCTGGTCCCTTCTCTGTGACTGAGCCTCCGGGCTTCTATGGCCAGAGGACCTGGAATCCCCTGCCGGCTGGTTTCTGCTGCTGGGTGTAGATCAGTCCCCACAGCCTCGGACTCCTGTGTCCGGTTTTAGTGTCCTTGTCCAGGGCGAGCTCTGCTCAGCTCCAGCCCCTGGACTTCTGCTACTGCTCCTACAGAGCTCCTAGTTCTTCCTTTCCCTCTCCAGGCTCTGACTGCTCTGCTTGTTCTGCAGGCTCTGTCTCTGTCTGCAGCTTCACTCTGACTCTGACTGCTCTCATCCCGCCCCAGACCCAGTTTAAAAGGGCAGATTCCTCCCCTCCCAGGTCTGGGCGGACCGTGTTGCATGCTTAGGGATCCTGACCAGAGAAACCTCCCACTTGCTCTCAGACATAATATCTCTATTACTGCGGCAACCAGACCCCTGGGGTGTCGCATTCCCCCCTAGTAAATTTTAGTACTCCGGGACTAAACACATTTTTGAAGAAACATAAATACAAGGTATAACAATAACAAGACAACATATTTACAAGAAGCTTTAGTCTGTAGAGGTCACGGCGTTTCCGTGACCGGGTGTCCATATCACCCAACAAGGCGAAGTCTTGGCACAGAATAGGGGACCTGTCCAAAGCAAACCCCTTGCGTTGTCCTTGGGCGTGGCTGCAAGGGTAGACTAACTACTTTGGGCCGCAAGGAGGCCACGCCAGACAGGTTTTCTCTTCCGCGGCCGTCTTCACAAGAGGCACCAAGGTGCAACTATCTACAAAACTGTTCCGGTTATCCAGTGTCCATAACCTGTTAGTCCAAATAAATCTGCAGGGTAACTGAGAAACATAATTAGTAACAGGCAACAAACATAAACCATAAACATTTTTCAATAAACAGTCAACTTTACAGTGCACTGGTTTAGATTTTCCAGCGAGCGGGCATCTGACCTCTAGTGACTCTAGTGGACCTACGGAGCTCACTAACTGGTTCTGCACTACAGGGTGTAGGAGGTGTTATGGGCAAGCTGGGCAGCTTTCTGCGCACTCTTTGGCTCACTAGGGGCACAGCAGGCTCACTACTAGCAGAGGGTTGATCCTCCTGTACTGCTGGTGTGGACTCTTCTGCCTCTTGGGCCGGCTGCTCTTCCAGCTCTACCGGTTCCTCTGTAGGCACTTGCGGGGCTGGCTGGAGAAAGGTGAGGACGGGTACCACGACAGCGCCGTTTACTTGTGTCCAAGACCGGGGGAAGTCTCCGAGTATGGTACTGATCATTTCTTCCCTTTCCTCTGCGGGTTGAGGGTTTTCTTGATCTTCTTCAGGGCTTTGCAGCTGCTCGGGACACTTCTTCAGGTGGTCTCTGGAGACAATGGCTGTGGTTTCTCCTCCATCCTTACTGATTACGCAGATTTTTGGGTTCTCATGGCTTGATGGCAGTACGGTGTACGGGTCCTTCTCCCACTGGTCGTCCAACTTGTGGAGCCGCCTCTTCCTCTTCAAGACCTGCTCTCCAGGTACCAGGGGAACAGCGGGAGCATACTGGTTATAAGCCTTCTCTTGCCTTTCTCTAGCTTGAGACAGACTTCGCTCGACGCTCTCCTGCACTTTTCGATACTGCTGCTGCCGTTCTGTATCCCAGTCTGCCTCTGGCGAGGTGTCCTCAGGCATCAGGACTCCCATATCCAGGTCAATAGGCAGCTTACCAGGTCTTGCTCTCATTAGGTAAGCCGGGGTACAGTTGGTGGAACCTACAGGGATGTGGTTATACAGGTCCACCAGATCGGGCAGTTTCTCAGGCCACAGACTGCGTTCTTCCAGGGGCAATGTTTTTAGCAGATCTATCACCACCTGGTTCATCTTCTTGCAGAGTCCATTGGTTTGAGGGTGATAGGGCGTTGTTCTTATCTTCTTGCAGCCATACAGGTTGCAGAACTCCTGGAAGACCTCCGCTTCGAAGGCTGGTCCTTGGTCTGTCAACACTTGGTCCGGGTACCCGTGTGGACGGCAGAAGTGCTGCTGGAAGGCTCTAGCTGCTGTTTGAGCCGTTAAGTCCTTGACCGGGACCACCACCAGGAACCGGGAGTAATAATCTACGATTGTGAGGGCGTAGACATACCCAGATCTGCTTGGAGCCAGTTTCACATGGTCCAGGGCTACCAGTTCCAGTGGCTGTCTGGTGATGATGGGCTGCAAGGGAGTCTTCTGGCTGGCACGGTCCTTTCTTCTCAGGTGGCACGGGCCACAGTCTCTGCACCACCTCTCGATGGCTCCTCTCATGCCTACCCAGTAGAACCGTTCACGCAACAAGAACTCCAGCTTCTTCCATCCGAAATGCCCTGCTCCGTTGTGGTATGCCTCCAGAACCATAGCCGCGTCTCGTCTTGGGAGCACTACCTGCCAGGTCAACTCATGTGTTCGAGAGTTAACCATTCTCCGGCACAGCTTCTCCCTGTAGAGGAACAGCTTACTTTTCTCCTTCCACAGTTGCTTGGTCTCCTCCGGAGCATCTGGGTCAAGACAGGCATCGGCTTGGGTCAGCATTTCCTTCACCAAATGGACTGCGGGATCACTGTCTTGCGTCTCCGCCCAGTTGTAGTGGGGCAAGGGATTGAACGTCACGGAGCGCCTGTCCTTCACACGGTGGGAATACAGGGTAATCCCATGACGGTGGAACGCAGGGAGCTCAACTTCTTCCAGATCTTCTGGATCTTCCCCTACGTCCGGTAAGTTCGGCATTCTAGACAGGGCATCTGCGTTGGCATTTGAGCGTCCTGCCCGGTATTTGATGGTGAATTCAAAGTTGGACAGGCAGGCCATCCATCTCTGTTCCAGGGCACCGAGCCTTGCAGTGTCCAGGTGTGTCAACGGGTTGTTATCCGTGTACACGGTGAATTTGGAAGAGGCAAGGTAATGCTTGAAACGTTCGGTCACTGCCCACACTACTGCCAGGAACTCCAGCTTGAATGAGCTATAATTCTCAGGGTTCCTCTCCGTGGGCCGTAGCTTTCGGCTGGCGTAAGCGATTACCCGTTCTTTCCCTTGCTGGATCTGGGACAGTACGGCTCCTAGCCCGATGTTGCTTGCGTCCGTGTGGAGGATAAAGGGCTGGCTGTAGTCTGGATATGCCAGGATTTCATCCCCCGTGAGGGCCATCTTCAGCTGGCAAAAGGACTCCTCTTCCAGCTTTTCCCACCTGAAGGGCGGCTTCTGGTTTTTGGCTTTCCGAGATTGACCTATCAGGAGGTCCTGCATAGGGGCTGCCATTTTGGTGAAACCAGGAATGAATCTTCGGTAGTAGCCTACCAACCCGAGGAACTGCCGCACTTCCTTTATGCTGGAGGGTCTTGGCCAGTCCTTAATCACGGTGATCTTATCAGGGTCGGGAGCCACTCCGTCAGCACTCACCACGTGTCCCAGGTACTGCACCTTTGGTTTCAGGAGGTGACACTTGGAGGGTTTCACCTTTAGGCCGTAATTCGCCAGAGCTTCGAACACTTCTGCCAGGTGTTTCAGGTGGTCCTCGTAGGTCTTGGAATAGACGATGACATCGTCCAGGTATAACAGGACCGTCTCGAAGTTCCGGTGTCCCAGACAGCATTCCATCAACCGTTGGAAGGTTCCTGGTGCGTTGCAGAGCCCGAACGGCATACAGTTAAATTCGCTGAGACCCATCGGGTTGGTGAATGCGGTCTTCTCCCGGTCCGCCTCTGCTACAGGAACCTGCCAGTACCCGCTAGTGAGATCCAAAGTAGAGAAGAAGTTAGCAGATTTTAATGCAGCTAAGGACTCTTCTATCCTTGGTAACGGGTACGCATCTTTGTGTGTGATACGGTTGACCTTCCTGTAGTCTACACACATTCTCATAGTGTTGTCTTTCTTTTTCACTAAGACTAGTGGAGCTGCCCAGGGGCTACAGCTGTCCCTGATTACCCCAGCCTCCTTCATGTCTCTAAGCATCCCCTTGGCGTGTTGGTAGTGTGCAGGGGGTACGGGTCGGTATCTCTCCTTTATGGGAGGATGGTCTCCCGTGGGGATGTGGTGTTCTACCCCCTTTACTCGCCCGAAGTCTAACGGGTGTTTACTAAACACTCTCTCGTACTCTTGAACCACCCGATAGACTCCCTGTTTCTGGTGTGAGGGAGTGGAGTCAGTACCCAAATGTAGTTGCTGACACCAGTCCTCCATTGGTTTCTTAGAGCCGTTACCTTCCTCTGGTTGAGATGGAGGCAAGGGTTCCACGGCCTGTACAGAATTCTGGTTTATGGTGAACAATTTGGCTAGCGTGGCATACCGGGGCAGGTGTACTTCTCTCTCCCCGATATTTATGATGCGAACGGGCACCCTCCCATGGCGTACATCGACCACCCCCCGTGCTGTCAAAATGGTGGGCCTACTGTCTGAGTAGACGGGTTCTACCATTGCTTGGTAGTCTCTACCTCTTAGACCAATAGCTGCCCGACACCAAATCATCATCTCACTTTTTGGGGGCATGGCAATAGGGAACGGGTCACATATTCTCACGCTACCTATCTCACCACCAGATAGTTCCACCTGTTGCCGCTTCATCAGTGCCCGGATCTCTTTTAGGAGCACACGCTGCTGGCCGGAACTGGCGTTCTTGGCAACCTGCTGTAAAATGAGAATCACCTCTGCAAGACAATTTTCAATCACATTAGTTCCCAAGGTTATTCTAGGGTGACTCTCATGACGGTCTATGTCCACTATAATCAGTCCCTGTGCCGCCAGTTCGACTTTACCGATCTTAATGGTCACCTCCTTGAATCCCACCTGCGGCACGGGCTGACCATTGCTGGCGATGATACTCAGGTCGTCATCTGGGTAGCGGGTTATGTCCGAGTCATTCCAGTACTGCTTGAAGAGCACGTACGGGATGGTGGTGACCTGTGACCCGGTGTCTAGTAGGGCACTCATAGGAATGCCATCCAGTACCACAGGCAAGATTGGACGTCCCCCTACGTATTTATCACGCCAGTTTGATGGGCCTGATGGTCTTGTGCCTGGGGGTTGGCCCTCTACCCCAGGTTGTGCCCGTTTAAATGACAGTACCTTGCCACATGTCCGGGTTGATTGCAGCGGCGGCAGATGGGTCGTCCGTCTTCGTTGTATCTGTCGCTGGGTCTTCCTCTGGCCGGTGGGGTCCTCCTCAGTCGGCGCCACGGGACGTCCTCCGGTCCGGATGCCAGCTGGATCTTTCCTGGAGAAGAGACCTGTAAAGACTGCACAGTTCTGGTTAGCGCGGCAACACTCTTAGTCAGCTCTTGGACCTGATGGTGCAGGTCTGTTGCCGGGTCATTGTTCAAAGCCTGCGCATCAGCCCCCACAGGCCCTGCAGACAAGGGCGCCGTCTCCTGGTGATAAGTGATAGCAGGGCGCCTGTGGGTCACAGCGCCACCTGGTGCCGGTTCTCGGAGCACCCAGATGGCTCTGTCCTTGAACTGTGCAAAGTCCAGGTCAGGGTCCTGTAAGGCCATTGCCCGCAACTGGGTTCGATGGGCATTGCACAGTAGACCCTCAATAAATTGTTCAGTCAACAGCTTATCTTCATTTCCCACGCTGTCAGGGTCTGCCTGCTTAATGGCTCTCAGGGCCTCTTGTAGGTTTAGAGCATAGTCTCTTATACTCTCATGTGCCCGTTGTTTGCACCCATAAAACCTTAGTTTTATTTCGGCTGAGGTGCGGGTGTCAAATGTGTCTTTCAGCCGGGTTAGTATGTCCCTGACAGTCCTCTTCCTCCCAGGTGGCCAGGACTTTACCTCCCTTTGGGCTGCCCCAATTAATTGGGCCACCAGGATGCTCACTTTTTGCTCTTCTGTGAGGGGGTACACCTGGAAGAGGCTATCCAGTCTTTCTCTAAAGTCATTTAGGGTATGTGACTCCCCTGAGTACTGGGGTAGCCAGGCTGCCCCCGGGATATAGGGCATGGTGAATGGTATGACTGCTGCAGCGGTTGCGCTGGCGGTGGCTGTGGCAGTGGAGCTCCCCTCGGTGTCCGGCATCCTCCTCCCCCCTAGTGGACCGTGGCCTACCTTGCGATGCTCTTCTTCCGTAGGCCGCGGCTCCGCAGTCGATCGTCGGGGTTAAGGACCTGGCGTCGCGCTCCGATGACGTCAGCGTCGCTCTTCCTCCCTTCCAGGACCTTGCGCAGCGTCAGAGCGTGGGGCGGAGCTTCGGATCTCGCGCGCTTTCGGCGTCCACGCCCCTCTTCTTCCCGTATGGCGTCCGAAGGCGGGAAGCAGCTGTGGATGGCGGGAAGAAGGCAGAAGACGGCGGGAAACGGTCCAAGATGGCGTCTGATGGCGGGAATCGGCTCCGGACGGCGGGAAACTTCACCACAGCTAAGTATAAAAGTCTCTTTTTCAGGCACGCAGTACCCGGTGGTTGCGGGCACGAAATCCTGCCGACTACGCCAAAGTTGACGCGCCCCCTGGGCCTGTGTTGTGCAGGGGAACCCGGAACCGGATCGCTGAGATGCTGGGGGTTGTAGTCTCCGTGTGGCGGTGACCCGGTCCGTGCCCAGGGTGGTCAAACCAGTGGCGGTCTAAATGTTGTAATAAGTGTCCGACTACGCCACCCGTGGAATGCGGTCAGTGGGGACCGCCGCTGCGCTGCAGACCGCTAAGGCTGATGTTGTTCGCGCAGCCGAGTATGGGATGACTCCCCACGGGAGAAGTATTGCCTCAGGGCAGCTAATGTGGAAGATGATGGGAGTGATGGTGTGAGGGTCCCAGTGCTAATGGTGCAGGAGCGGCAAGGAATCACAGAGACGTGTGGTGCAGTTCAGGGTCTTTACTGATGGTACAAGGCAGACCCTCCCGGGAGTACTGGCTAGTATAAGGGGCCTGGTCAGTCTGCGAGCAAGCAGGAGTTCCCCTGGCCAGGTGGAGTTGTAGGCCTCCCCGTTAATCTGCACTCTTCCTGGCTACCTTGCTGTCAGCGGTTACAAGTAGCCCACGTCCCTGAGTATACCGTGTGGTGC
Source organism: Phyllobates terribilis (assembly GCF_046119375.1). Taxonomy (NCBI): domain Eukaryota; kingdom Metazoa; phylum Chordata; class Amphibia; order Anura; family Dendrobatidae; genus Phyllobates; species Phyllobates terribilis. The sequence goes on from NW_027362770.1 coordinate 96,770,625, forward strand.
TCACCCGTATGGCTGGTGACTTGGGGCCTTCTGTTAGCCTCCGCTCCTGGATGGCGGCGCTGGTCCCTTCTCTGTGACTGAGCCTCCGGGCTTCTATGGCCAGAGGACCTGGAATCCCCTGCCGGCTGGTTTCTGCTGCTGGGTGTAGATCAGTCCCCACAACCTCGGACTCCTGTGTCCGGTTTTTAGTGTCCTTGTCCAGGGCGAGCTCTGCTCAGCTCCAGCCCCTGGACTTCTGCTACTGCTCCTACAGAGCTCCTAGTTCTTCCTTTCCCTCTCCAGGCTCTGACTGCTCTGCTTGTTCTGCAGGCTCTGTCTCTGTCTGCAGCTTCACTCTGACTCTGACTGCTCTCATCCCGCCCCAGACCCAGTTTAAAAGGGCAGATTCCTCCCCTCCCAGGTCTGGGCGGACCGTGTTGCATGCTTAGGGATCCTGACCAGAGAAACCTCCCACTTGCTCTCAGACATAATATCTCTATTACTGCGGCAACCAGACCCCTGGGGTGTCGCATTCCCCCCTAGTAAATTTTAGTACTCCGGGACTAAACACATTTTTGAAGAAACATAAATACAAGGTATAACAATAACAAGACAACATATCTACAAGAAGCTTTAGTCTGTAGAGGTCACAGCGTTTCCGTGACCGGGTGTCCATATCACCCAACAAGGCGAAGTCTTGGCACAGAATAGGGGACCTGTCCAAAGCAAACCCCTTGCGTTGTCCTTGGGCGTGGCTGCAAGGGTAGACTAACTACTTTGGGCCGCAAGGAGGCCACGCCAGACAGGTTTTCTCTTCCGCGGCCGTCTTCACAAGAGGCACCAAGGTGCAACTATCTGGGTCACGATTTTAAGTGCAATAATTACAAGTACAGTTAGACAATGGCAGTTGGACAGGGCAGGAGACAGGTAAGGTGCATAAAATATTCATACAAACATGCTTCTCGGTCACTAATACTGCATTTTGCATTAGTCTTATCAATCTGCTTTTTATTTGTTTTTACTTCTGCTTTCTCACAACTCACCCGCCCTTCAACACATTCTGTGCACTCTCTCTATATCAGCCCCTCCCTTCTCCCTTCTCCCATGTATAACTCTGAGGCTCTACTGACATTCCTCACCCACTGCAAACCATCCTCTACCTCATACAGCACTCAAAACGTTCATACAAATCATTAGACCACCTGCTCTTTCTCTTCTTTCTCCTTTTACTAGTCGCAGGCGACATCTCCCCCAACCCTGGGCCTCCCTCCACTAGCATACACCACTTTGCCACCTGGCTTCCTCACTTTCTATCCTGTGACATCCCCACCCTCATCATGGGCGATTTTAACATCCCCATCGATGATCCCCTCTCCCAATCTGCCTCTCATCTACTTTCTCTAACCTCTTCATTCCGTCTCTCACAGTTTACTAATTCTCCTACCCATGAAGACGGGAACACTCTGGACCTGTTTTTTTCCAGTCTCTGCTTGCTGGATGACTTTACCAACTCCCCTCTCCCGCTCTCAGACCACAACCTTCTTTCCTTCTCTGTTAAGAATTGTCTCCTCACCCGGGACACCCCCACTTATCACACTTATAGGAATACACGTACCATTAATACCCAGCAGCTTATGGACAATCTCCACACATCTTTAGCCCCCATGTCCTCCTTCTCCTGTCCAGACTTAGCATTGTCACACTACAATAATACACTGAAGAGCGCCCTAGATGAAGCAGCTCCTTCTACTCGCAGAAACATCCGACACAGACAACGGCAGCCCTGGCACACGATTCTTCAAAGTTGCTCAAGGTGTGCTGAGCGTCAGTGGAGAAAATCTTTTAGCAGAGGACTTCATCCACTATAAATTCATGCTCAAAACCTATAACTCTGCCCTTCATCTGGCCAAACAATCCTACTTCACCACCCTCATCACTTCAATGTCCAACAATCCAAAACGACTTTTCAAAACCTTAAACTCCCTCCTGAAACCTAAAGCACAGGCCCCCACCACCAACCTCAGCGGGGAGGATCTGGCCACTTATTTCTTGGAAAAAATCAACCACATCCATCAGGACATCTCAGCCCAATCTCCTCAGTGCCTGGATCCCCTTCCCTACTGCACTTCAAGCTCACTAGCCATCTTTGAGCCGGTCACAGAAGAAGAATGTACCCAGCTCCTCGCTTCTTCTCGGCCTACAACCTGCAACAGTGACCCCATTCCTTCAAATCTCCTGCAGTCCCTCTCACCGGTGGTCACCACTCACCTGACTAAAATATTTAACCTCTCTCTTTCGTCAGGTATCTTTCCCTCCTCATTTAAACACGCCATCATAATCCCTTTACTTAAAAAGCCATCCCTGGACCAGAACTGCACTGCTAACTACAGACCTGTCTCTAATCTTCCTTTCATCTCTAAACTCCTGGAACGCTTGGTCCACTCCCGTCTAATCCGGTATCTCTCAGATAACTCACTCCTCGACCCTCTAAAATCTGGTTTCCGCTCCTTACACTCCACTGAAACTGCCCTCACTAAAGTCTCTAACGATCTACTAACAGCCAAATCCAAAGGTCACTGCTCCCTGCTGATTCTCCTGGATCTCTCTGCAGCATTTGACACTGTGGATCACCAGCTCCTCCTCACTATGCTCCGCTCTATAGGCCTCAAGGAAACCGTTCTCTCCTGGTTCTCCTCCTACCTCTCTGACCGCTCCTTCACTGTATCTTTTGCCGGCTCCTCTTCCCCTCCTCATCCCCTTACTATCGGGGTTCCACAGGGCTCAGTCCTAGGCCCCCTCCTCTTCTCCCTATACACTGCCCCTATTGGACAAACAATCAGCAGATTTGGGTTCCAGTATCATCTCTATGCTGACGACACCCAACTATACACTTCTTCCCCTGACATCACCCCTACCCTAATACAAAATACCAAGGATTGTTTGTCTGCTGTGTCTAGCATCATGTCCTCCCTCTACCTCAAAGTGAATCTCTCCAAAACTGAACTTCTTGTGTTTCCCCCATCTACTAACCGAACTCTACCTAACATCGAAATTACCTTCGAGGGGTCAACCATAACTCCCAAGCAGCACGCCCGCTGCCTTGGGGTCATATTCGACACTAACCTTTCCTTTACTCCCTATATCCGATCACTCACTCGCTCTTGTCACCTGCATCTTAAAAACATCTCCAGAATCCGATCTTTTCTCACTTTGGAAACTGCTAAAACTCTTACTGCTGCTCTTATTCACTCTCGTCTGGACTATTGCAACTCTCTGCTGATTCGTCTCCCTCTTACCAAACTTTCTCCTCTCCAATCCGTCCTGAATGCGGAAGCCAGGATTATATTTCTGTCCAGCCGCTTCACCGATGCCTCCACCTTGTGCCAGTCATTACACTGGTTACCCATTCGCTACAGGGTCCAATATAAACTCATTGCTCTCACCCACAAAGCTCTCCACAGTTCTGCACCACCTTATATCTCCTCTCTCATCTCAGTCTATCGTCCTACACGTGCTCTCCGTTCCACAAATGACCTAAGGCTAACATCCCCCATAATCCGAACCTCGCACCTCCGTCTCCAAGACTACTCTCGTGCTGCGCCAGTTCTCTGGAATGCTCTACCCCAGACGATCCGATTGATGCCTAGCCCCGATGTCTTCAAGCACGCTTTAAAAACCCATCTCTTTAAACAAGCCTAACATCTCAAATACCCAGTAAACTAACTTTCCCCTGTTCCCTCCTAAATACTACTCAGAATCTGCCCCCTACTGTTCATCTGTCTCTACACCCTCCATGCACACGATAACTGCACTCGGTAATTGAGTATTGCACTTGAACATACAGGCTGATGACCGGATCATACAGCTTTATATGATAATCCCGACTTATTATAATTGCCTGACCTGAAATAACAAGCACTTTCCACCTATTGTGTCCCCCCATTTCCGTGTAGAATGTAAGCTTGCGAGCAGGGACCTCACTCCTGATGTAACTGTTAAACTGTCTCACCTGGTACTGAATTTATTGTTTGTACATGTCCCCGCTTAATTGTAAAGTGCTGCGGAATATGTTGGTGCTATATAAATAAAAATTATTATTATTATTATTAAATGTTAACAGTGCATATTATCTATATATATAATTGTCTTATCCGGTCTGTCTGTCTTTCTGTCTGTCTGTCTGTCTGTCCAGGAAATCCCACGTCGCTCATTGGTCCGGCCGCTGTCTGTCCAGGAAATCCCACTTCGCTCATTGGTCCGGCAGCGGCCAATCAGAGACGCGGGATTTCAGAAAAAAGATGGCGGCCATTAGCGGCTCATCTGCTGGACGAAGGTCAGCGGCGATGCAGCCGGGAGACGAGCGGCGCTAGCAGCAAAACTACCCCAACCGGCGGCGCCGATGACCTCCATGCAGCTAACGTCGGGAGATCAGCGGCTAGGACCGCTGATCTCCCGACGGCAAGTGTGAACAGAGGACCGGGGAGCAGCGCCGCCGGTCGGGATGCTTCTGCTGCGAGCAGCCGCTCATCTCCCAGCTGCTCGCAGCGGAAATACCCGCACAGGCAGTGCCGCTCCCCGGTCCTCGCTAATACGACGCTGATTGGTTGCAGCCGCCGGTCGCGACCAATCAGCGATATGGGCGGCAAATTTAAACGACGCTCGGCTGATTGGTCGCGGCCGCCAGCCGCGACCAATCAGTGAGATTGGCGCCAAATTTAAACAACACTCTGCTGATTGGTTGCGGCCGCCGGCCGACCGCGACCAATCAGCGACATTGGCGCCAAATTTAAACACCGCTCTGCTGATTGGTCGCGGCTGCCAGCCGCGACCAATCAGCGAGATTGGCGCCAAATTTAAACAACGCTCTGCTGATTTGTCGAGGCCGCCGGCCACGACCAATCAGCGATTTGGGCGCCAAATTTAAACACCGCTCTGCTGATTGGTCGAGGCTGCCAGCCGCGACCAATCAGCGAGATTGGCGCCAAATTTAAATAACGCTCTGCTGATTGGTCGAGGCCGCCGGCCACGACCAATCAGCGAGATTGGCGCCAAATTTAAACACCGCTCTGCTGATTGGTCAAGGCCGCCGGCCGCGACCAATCAGCGATTTTGGCACCAAATTTAAACACTGCTCTGCTGATTGGTCGCGGCTGGCAGCCGCGATCAATCAGCGAGATTGGCGCCAAATTTAAACAACACTCTGCTGATTAGTCGCGGCTGCCGGCCGGCTGCGACCAATCAGCGAGATTGGTGCCAAGTTTAAACACCGCTCTGCTGATTGGTCGCGGCCGCGACCAATCAGCGAGATTGGCGCCAAATTTAAACAGCGCTCTGCTGATTGGTCGCGGCCGCCAGTCGCGACCAATCAGCGATTTTGGCGCCAAATTTAATCACCGCTCTGCTGATTGGTTGAGGCAGCCGGCCGCGAGCAATCAGCGATTTTGGCGCCAAATTTAAACACCGCTCTGCTGATTGGGTGCGGCCGCTGGCCACGACTAATCAGCATTATTGGCACCAAATTTAAACACCGCTTAGCTGATTGGTTGCGGTCGCCGGCCGCGACCAATCAGCATTATGGGCGCCAAATTTAAACACTGCTTTGCTGATTGGTCGCGGTCGCCGGCCGCGACCAATCAGCATTATTGGCGCCAAATTTAAACAACACTCTGCTGATTGGTCGCGGTCGCCGGCCGTGACCAATCAGCATTATTGGCGCCAAATTTAAACACCGCTTTGCTGATTGGTTGCGGTCGCCGGCCGCGAACAATCAGCATTATTGGCGCAAAATTTAAACACCCCTCTGCTGATTGGTTGCGGTCGCCGGCCGCGACCAATCAGCGATATTGGCGCCAAATTTAAACAACACTCTGCTGATTGGTCGCGGTCGCCGGCCGTGACCAATCAGCATTATTGGCACCAAATTTAAACACCGCTTTGCTGATTAGTTGCGGTCGCCGGCCGCGAACAATCAGCATTATTGGCGCAAAATTTAAACACCCCTCTGCTGATTGGTAGCGGTCGCCGGTCGCGACCCATCAGCGATATTGGCGCCAAATTTAAACACCCCTCTGCTGATTGGTCGCGATTTCCGGCCGCGACCAATCAGCGATTTTGGCGCCAAATTTAAACAACGTTCTGCTGATTGCGCCCGGTCGGCCGCATGGATATTCTAGAATACCCGATGCATTAGAATAGGGCCACCATCTAGTTGCATATATATTCACCGATTATACACTACTAAAAATATCTTTATTAGTATTCATTAAAAAACTATAAATTCTAGAATACAAATATACCTCAAATTTTTATAACTCAAAAAGTGATAATATAAAAAGTATAAAAAAAATCAAGTAGTCAAGAGTAAGGGGTAGGGATCACCCTATTTGTCAACTACTCTTGTTTCTAATTCCTGTCCGCAGAGGTTGGCATCCTCTTGAAATGGAATTGGCGCCCCCACTAACTCTGGTCATCCTCGCCGCCTCCTCAGCCTAACCCTGCGGGACACAGCCTCCCCTCAGCACTAGCCTCACCTTGCTAGCACCACCAGGCCTCCCTCACCACCATCAGCCTCCCCTCAGCACCACCAGCAGCCTCCCCTCACCACTAGCAGCCTCCCCTCACCGCCACCAGCCTTCCCTCACCACCACCAGCAGCCTCCCCTCACCACCACCAGCCTTCCCTCACCACCACCAGACCCACTTCAGCATCACCAGGCCCCCCTCAGAATCATCAAGCCCCCCTCAGCACCACCAGACTCCCCCTCAGCACCACCAGGCCCCCCATCAGCATCACCAGACCCCCACTCAGCATCACCAGACCCCCACTCAACATCACCAAACCATCCTCAGTGTCACCAGGCCCCCTCTCAGAACCACCAGGCCCCCCTCAGCATCACCAGGCCCCCTCTCCGCACAAGGCCCCCCCTCAGCACCACCAGGCCCCCTCAGCATCACCAGGACCCTCCTAAACACCACCAGGCCCCCCCTCAGCATCACCAAACCCCCCTCAGCATCACCAGGCCCCCCTCAGCATCACCAGGCCCCCCCTGAACACCACGAGGCCCCCCTCAGCATCATAAGACCCCCTCAGCATCACCAGTCCCCCCTCAGCATCACCAGGCCCCCCTCAGTATCACCAGGGCCCTCCTCAGCACCACCAGGCCCCCCCTCAGCACCACCAGGCTCCCCCGCAGCATCACCAGGCCCCCACTCAGCATCACCAGGCCCCCCTAAGCATAACCAAGCCCCCCTCAGCATCACCAGGCCCCCTCTCAGTACCACCAGGCTCCCCTCAGCACCACCAAGCCCCCCCTCAGCATCACCAGGCCCCCTCAGCATCACCAGGCCCCCTCTCAGCACAAGGCCACCCTCAGCACCACCAGGTCCCCCTCAGCATCACCAGGCCCCCTCTCAGCACAAGGCCCCCCTCATTACCACCAGGTACCCCTCAACATCACCAGGCCCCCCTCAGCACAAGGCCCCCCTCAGCATCACCAGGCCCCCCCTCAGCATCACCAGGCCCCACCTCAGCACAAGGCCCCCCTCAGCATCACCAGGCCCCCCTCAGGACAAAGCCCTCCTCAGCACAAGGCCCCCCCTCAGCACCACCAGCCCACCCTAAGAACAAGGCCCCTCCTCAGCATCACAAGGCCCCCCTTCAGCATCACCAGGCCCCTCCTCAGCATCACCAGGCCCCCCTCAGCACCAGGCCCCCCTCAACATCATCAGGCCCCCACTCAGCACAAGGCCCCCCTCAGCACCATCAGGCCCCCCTCAGCATCACCAGGCACCCCCTCAGCACAAGCCCCCCCCAGGCTCACCAGTCTCACCTCAGCACCAGACTCAGCAGCCTCCTCCTGCTCACACACTGGGTGCATCATGCACATGGCGGGCGGAGGTGCTGGCTCTGCTGAACTGTTGCCCCTGAGGCCCGTGAGCGGTAGCAAAGAGAGGGGGGCCCCAGGCTGCCAGCGTGACTCCCCCCCCCCCTTTTTCTCATCGGGCCCCATACAGTAGTAAGTGCACTAATGCCCTGATGGCGGCCCTGTCGATCCCCTACACCCGTAATACAGCCTGGTGTAGCGTGCCCGTAATACAGGCTGGTGTAGCATGCCCATAATACAGGCTGGGGAAGTGTGCCCATAATAAAGGCTGGGGAAGTGTGCCCATAATAAAGGCTGGGGTAGCGTGTCCCTAACAAAGGCTGGTGTAGCGTGCCCGTAATAAAGACTGGTGTAGCTTGCCCATATTAAAGGCTAGTGGGAAAAAGATGAAGAGAGCATCAAATAGGGGACGTGCACGTGGTCATGGTGCTGCTGGTGGTGATGGTGTAGCTGCTCCAGGGAGAGGACATGGTCAATCTGTGCCTGTTACGTGTCCAAGTAATACACCTTCCTCAGGTGCACGCAGATGACAGGATATTCTGCATCATTTTGTAGGCCTTCAAAATGGAGGGCAGCAGGGTGGCACTCAAAGCAACTCTCGGGCATCACTGGAGTATGGCTGGGGTGATACAGAAGATCCAGACCATACACCTCCCACTGAGGACAGCTTGTCATTGCCTCTGGACACACTGGCACACATGGCACACATGAGCCAAAATATGCTGCTGTGCCTGCGCAATGACCTTGATTACTGGGTGGCCACCCTGCTGGATCCCTGCTACAAGGACAATGTATAATCATTGCTTCCGTCACTGGAGCGGGACTGGAAAATGCGTGAATACAAGGGCACGCTGGTAGAGGCACTACTGATGGCATTCCCACCTGACAGAATGGGCTCAGTGGAAGAACAAGGCGGAGGAGGATGAAGTTGCCAATGCAGCTGGGGTACTACTTCGGAAGGCAGGGTTAACATGGCTGAAATGTGGAAAAACTTCCTCAGCATGCCACAACATCCGGCACCACCATACAGTCCCTATTAGCAGGAGACAGCGTTACAACAACACGGTGGTAGAGTACATGTGCACACGTCTTCACATGCTAAGTGATGGGTCTGCCTCATTTAACTTCAGGGTCTCCAAATTGGACACATGGCCAGAGCTTGCCCTTTATGCCTTGGAGGTGCTGGCCTGACCAGCGGCAAGTGTACTGTCGGAACGTTTGTTTAGCACGATAGGGGGGTGTGATCACCGCCTGTCCACAGCCAACGTGGGGAAGCTAACATTTATTGAATTGAACTAGGCGTGGATCCCACACGATTTGTCTGTACCACATCATTTTTTAGGGTCGCCACATTTTTCATAAACAGCTAAGACAAATCAGACAGCTGGGGGCTCATATTAATAGGCTGGGAGGCCCATGGTTATTGGCCCCTTCCCAGCATAATAAAACCAGCTCACAGGTGTCTACTTTACCGTGGCTGGTAATTAAAAATAAGGGGGACCCCACATCTTTTTTTTCATTTATTTTGTTATTTATTAACAAATACTGTAAATTACACAAGCAAGGCACTGCTCCACTCCCCCATTTGGTCCTCCGTCCCCTGGTTCAAGATTATTATTCTTTATTTTTTTTTATTATATGTTAAGTAATTTCACTATCCACATTTGTTTGTAGGGCAGTTGTCCTTCTTTTACTCCCATTTTGCTTCCTTTTTCAGCCTCCTAGCCCTTACTATAACTATTTTACAGCCATTTTACAGCACCATAGTTCGGGTCCCCATTGACTTATATGGCGTTCGGGGTCAAGTTCAGTTCAAGATCTGGTACCTGAACCGAACTTTGAACTTAAGTTCGGCTGAACCTGACCAACTCGAACTTCCACGGGTCCGCTCATCCCTACCTTTTGTTTCTAAATGTCTGCTCTCAGATTAGGTAGCTAAAAACTGGTGCATGATTCCCTTTAATTTCACCATATTCTACTTTTCCTGTGCCATAATTTTATTGAGTTTATGCTGACATCACTTTCTATATTACTTTATGGACACAATACACGGAATGGAGAACAAAAAAGTCAAAAGCTTTCTATGTTCTGAATTTGATGCTGAATAAGCTGTTGCTACAGGGGTCATACAGAGAATTTTAAGGCCCCTGCTAGGCATGGTAAAAATTTAGTTTTTGTGCCAGTTTTCTTTTAATATTGGCATTGAAGCTCTGGGGTGTGGGGATAAAGCAAGGATGGGGAACCTCCAGCCCGTGTTCAGAGAACGTCCTTTTCTCTGGCCTTAGGTCAGATTCCCGGGGACTGCAGTGCTCGGGCCAGGGTTCGGAGTGCTCGGGCCAGCCCCGGGCCCTTTAATTGCTCCTGACACTGCGTGCACATGCGTAGAATAAAGAATTATGTCCTGTGTCAGGATGTACTTTGTGGGCGAAGTCAGAGCGCTCTGACCTTCAGTCCCACCGACAACAACAGCAATGGCAGTCTATGCTCCTCCAGTGATGTATATGCCTCCAGCGTCTCATGTGTTGTATATATGCCGCTGGAGCCTCCTATGATGTATATGCCCCCAGCATCTCCTGTAATTTATATGCCCCCAGCCTCTCCTGTGATGTGTATATACCCCCAGCACCTTCTGTGATGCATATGCCCCATTATCTCCTGTGATGTTTACATATGCCCCTTGCCCCTCCTGAGATGTATATATGCCCCCAGCACCGCCTGTGACATATATGCCCCAGCATCTTCTGTGATGTATATATGCTCCAGACCCTCCTGTGATGTATATGCCCCCAGCCCTTCCTGTGATGTATATGCCCTCAGCACCACCTACGATGTGATTTTTATGCCCCCGGCGTCTCCTGTGATGTATCTGCTCCAGCTTCTCCAGTGATGTACAGTATGTGTCTCAGCCTCTCCTTTCATGTATATGCCTGAGCCCCTCCTGTGATGTATATCCCCCAGAGTCTCCTGTGATGTATGTGTCCCTTGCATCTCCTGTGATATATGAACCCCCGGTGTCTCCTGTGATGTATATGCCCCTGGCGAACAGATGGCCGGACATTCTTCTTCAGGATTTTTTGGTAGACAGCAGAATTCATGGTTCAATTTACCACAGCAAGTCTTCCAGGTCTTGAAGCAGCAAAACAGCCCCAGACCATGACACTACCACCACCATATTTTACTGTTGGTATCATGTTCCTTTTCTGAAATGCTGTGTTACTTCTACCCCAGATGTAATGGGACATACACCTTTCAAAAAGTTCAACTTTTGTCTTGTCACTCCACAGAATATTCTCCCAAAAGTCTTGGCGATAATCAAGATGTTTTCTGGCAAAACTGAAACGAACCTTTATGTTCCTTTTGCTCAGCAGTGGTTTTCGTCTTGGAACTCTGCCATGCATGTGTAGCACCCTGAGGATTCGGCTGCTACAGGGGTATTGCACCTCAACCCAGAGGTGTGATATTCCACTCCCGGGTAAGGATGGAGAGTGGAACTGAGCTCAGTTAGCTGCATGCACTACACACATCCCATTTCCGAGGAGCAGACCGATGGTACTCCCACTAGAGAAATGTGCAGGTACGACAGTGTCTGTTCCTGGCTGGAGTGGGAGGGGGGTGGAACATCCCAGTAGTGTAGGGGCAGATAGGGGGAGCAGTCTGGGTAGTGCTAGGAGCTCATTGGGTGCTGGTCACCTGAGCTCACACATAGAGGGAGTATATAAGGTGGGAACCATCTTAGATCAGGGTCAGTCTGTCAGTCTTTAGTCAGAGAAGCAGAGCAGAGGAGAAGAGCAGCTCCAAGGCCAAGAGAGAGAGAGAGGAGAAAGAAAGACCCAGAGGGGGAGAAAGAAGGAACTCCAAGAGCCCAAATTAGACCAGAGGGTGAAGAGTTGGCAACAGGGTACCGGATCCCAAGCTGGCAGAGGCTACAGCACACCTTAGCCAGGAACCGGAGGTCGTGGGCAGGATCGATCTGCCACGATCACCCACTAAATCCACCCAGAAGGCAGACCAGGAATAGGGTCAGGGAACCCAGAGACAAGGGTTTACCACCAAGAGGCCCGAGGGAGCCGGACATAGGTGGATCCCTGGTGGGGAAGGCCAGAGAAGAGGACAGGACAGAAAGGGAGCTCAGGACCACGCTCCAGAATCACCTGGGGGTTGGCCGAGTCCAGGACCTGGTGGACGCAGCACGGCTCGGGCGGTCACTCAAGGCCGGAGTGACCAGAACAACTGCAGTAAGTAAACAAACCCTGAACTGCACAGCCCGACTCTGAGTCTCATTTCCATCCCCGCTGCACCACCACAACCCCCATCCTCTGCAACTGACCCCCTGAGGCTATACCCCTCCCGTTGGGGGTTATACTACCTAAGCTGCACTCACATCACCAGCCTCAGTGGACCCTGCTGCAGCGGCGGCCTTTTGACCGCAAATCAACGGGTGGCGTAGTCGACACAAAAGAACATCTAGTAACATCACAAGGACTGCCACACACTGAGTTTGACACCCTGGGCACGGACCGGGTCACAGCCACTCGGAGACTACAACCCCCATCTGATCCGGCTCCGGGTATCCCTAACAGCACTGGCCCAGGGGGCGCGTCACATGTAATTTTTGCCCAGTCTCTTTCTTATAATGGAGACATGAACACTAACCTTAACTGAGGCAAGTGAGGCCTGCAATTCTTTGGATGTTGTTGCGGGGTCTTTTGTGACCTCTTGGATAAGTCATCGCTACGCTCTTCGGGTAATTTTGGTCTGCTGGCCACTCCTGGAGTTCACCACTGTTCCATGTTTTCGCCATTTCGCCAATGGCTCTCACTGTGGTTCGCTGGAGTCTCAAAGCTTTAGAAATGGCTTTATAACGTTTTTGCAGACTGATAGATCTCAATTATTTTGTTTCTCATTTGTTCCTGAATTTCTTTGGATTGCAGCATGACGTCTAGCCTTTGAGTATTTTTGGTCTTCTTCATTTTGTCAGGCTGGTCCTATTGAAGTGATTTCTGGATTGAGAACAGGTGTGGCAGTAATCAGGCCTGTGTGTGGCTAGGGAAATTGAACTCAGCTTCCCAAAGAATTGATGAACCACAGTTAATTTATGTTTTAAGGAGGGCGGGTGGTGGGTATCACTTTTTCACACAGGGCTCTGTAGGTTTGGATTTCTTTTTCCATTAATAATAAAAACCTCAATTTATTTGTTTTGTGATCTGAAACATTTAAATGTACCAAGCATGCAAAAGAATAAGAAGTCAGGAAGGGGGCAAAAACTTTTTCACACCACTGTATATGCTCCCAGCATCTCCTGTGATGTATGTGCCCCAGCGTCTCTTGTGATGTATGTGCCCTAGCATCTCCTGTGATGTATGTGCCCCAGCGTCTCCTGTGATGTATATGCCCCAGCCCCAGCATCTCCTGTGATGAATGTGCCCCAGTGTATCCTATGTGATGTATATCCTGCAGCCCCAAATTCCCCAATGTGATGCTTTCAGAGCAGTCTTGGTGTCTCCTATGTGATGTATATACTGCAGGCCCCCACTGCTTGAGCTCTATAAATGTAATGCAGGGATGTCAAACTCAAATTCACAGAGGGCCAAAATTAAAAACTTGGACAAAGTCGCAGACCAACCTCGATATTTATTGAAAAACAATCTCTATAATTGAGGAAGTTTTTCCTTATCAAATATAATGATGAAACTTTTCATATGGAAACAAACTTAAAGGGCCTGTCCCATGAATAAAGTACATTTTAATTATTAGATCTTAGAATAAAAATAGCACATAATCACAAATCGGGCATACTGGAATAATATCATATATTATGTAAGAGCAGTTAAAAGCATATGGCCCAATGGCCTAATTTAATTTAAATATGTAAAAAACCTTGAATAATACATATAATAAAGTATGATGCCAACAAAAGTGCCCCCCAAACACAGTATGGTATCCCCACAGTGAATTCCTCCACTGGACCCTGCACACACATACGGTATAATGATCCTATTGTACCCTCCCCTCAGAAAAGTATCGTGACCCATCACAGTATGATGTCACAACTGTGATCCCCACACAGACCTCCACACAGTATAATGGGCCCCACATAGTGTCCATACAGTATAATGGCCCCTATATAGTGTCCATACAGTATAATGGCCCCACATAGTCCTCCATACAGTATAATGGCCCCACGCAGTCCTTCATACAGAATAATGGCTCTACGTAGTCCTCGGCATTGCGGGCTAAATATAATCATACTGAGGGCCAGATTTGGCCTGCGGGCCAGAGTTTGACATGTGTGATGTAATATGAGCTGTGATTCCCCCCTGTGAGGAGACTGCAGTGTAATATACATCTGTGTTCAGATTTTACTGCTTTAAAGTCTTTTCAAAATTGATCACAAAGTCGACTGCGCTCCAGACCGATGCAAATCTGGAAAACATTTGCCAGTAGCAACATCGTCAATACCATCTAACATCATGGCATCAAAGAGAAGCAGCTCCAGCCATCATATTAGGGGTGAGTTAATTAAATGTTTGATCAAATATAGCAGGATAAATTTCAAGTTGATAATTTTGTACAGCCCGCAAATGGGGTTATAAATATCAAAATAGCCCTTGCCAAAAAAAAAGGTTCCCCACCACTGGGATAGAGAAATGTGTCTGAGGAGGAAGCAGGGCTACAACAGTAGGGGTTGCGAAGGTTACCCTAATGCCTGGGAGGTGAAGTCAATAGTCCCTCATCCAATGGTCCCTCTAAATGGCACATAGGAGGTGAGGACCTTTTTGTATATTTTGATTTGGAGCCCAGGATCTTTAAGTTATGCCTATAGGCGGAAAACATAAAATACTGTCCAATACCATGGTTCAATACTAAACTTCAGGTTGAGAGCTAAGTGCAACCGTGAAGCTGCAATGTGTGATCACAATCAATAGGTAGCTTCACTGGCGTAAATAGACTGTAGTGGGCTACTGTGCAACAGTATACGGACCCTTTGCTACCGAATAGCTCATCATAATGCACAATTCCACCTGTTTTGGAGGCAGAAGTGGCCCCCTTACCTCTTGGACCCCTGTACGGATGCACAGGTAGCACCAATAATATTCGCCCCTGAGTAGCTCTTCTCTAGTTTTGAATATTTCCTGAGAATATTCACAATTCATGTAAAAAAAATATGGTTAAAAAAGAGCTGCAATTTTCAAAGTATACTTCTAAATGCCCTACATCCCGGAGATGTAACTGCACATCACGGTTCACTACAATTAGGCACCGGATCGCTCATGTTTATTTAGATGGCCAGATAATTGCCGGCACCTGTGGTCACAAATGGGTTAATGATCAGAACGCAAATCAGCTGATTACTCTTGGAGTGATCTGAAACCCCCCATGGGAAGTAGTAATACCGGTTACAATGGTTTTAATTTATGTGCAGCAGTCAGAGGGTAATTACAATGGTTTATTTCACTCCGGCTCTGGATAATTCCATACTAGGTGTAGGAATGCCAGGGAATGATTACCGAGTGCAGTCATGAATAAGGAGGTCTGCATGACAGTATTTGCCAGGCTTCTCCCTTGATATATTTTCTATTCTAGTTGTGTGTATTTTTAGAGGTAGATTATGGTAAGGATTCAATGATTTGATGTGGCTCTGTAAGACAGATCTATTTTCTACAGTCTTGCCTGCATTGGTTTTAGAGGCTGTACTGTAACTCTGTTAGTCCGAAGCTCAACAACGCATCCAAAGCCCATCAGCACGAGGGCGTGATGGATCTCATTGCCAACCGACATCCTTGCCATCTCTCCACAGCTTCTGATACTGAGCTCCATGTATTATTTTTGCTGCTTTTTTTCCTGGCACCAAAAATGATCTCATTACAGTGAATAAGAAATAAAATACGGAGATTTCCTCTTTTTCTTTTGCCATCTAATTAGAGGTTTTCACATCATGACCGGAAGGACACTTCAGCTTAAACTGCTTTCTGACTTAATTGCCATAATTTGCAAAACTGCATTATTTTGATGATATCAAGGTGACTGCCTGAATCAAGATTTCCCTTTTTGTTAATTTAGCATTATGCTAAATAAATGAATAGATGCCGCTTTTAATTTAATTTAGCCCCGTTACTTGTCATTTGTTTTTGAAGATTATGCAGTTTCTAATTTTAATTATAATGCTGATAATATTGCTCGTCTGTGTCCCTGACAGAGTGCCTATTGCTGTGCATTACCAATATGTAGGGTGTAATTATCTACAATAATTGTCATTTTACAAGCCAACTTTTCAAAAGCACTTTACTTGTACAAAAATACTAATTTTAAAATATTGCTGCCCATCAGATCATGATGTCAACCACATTCTTAGACATCATTACGTAATTCCCTATTAGTTGTCTAAAGGTTTCTTCGTCCTTGGCTCTTAGTCCCAAGTTTCTTCTTCCTATGTGTTGCGATGCAGGTACAATATTGGCATATGAGAATATATCAATGGATCAGTACATGCGAGAAACTGCAATTCCCCATATTGTAATCGTGTATTCCTTCGTAGGGAACGATCATGGAAACCACAATTCGACTGCGGTGTGTGAATACTGAAGGTACAAAACTAATTTTAATTATTGACCTTTACTCCTATATTTCTTTTTTGAAACATCCAAATACTTAAAGGGAATGTGCCTCAGTTTTATAAGATCCAAATAATTTTAAAAAATGGTAGATAACATGCTGTTTTATTGAATTGCAATCATGGTTATTTTTTTTTATACATTTTTAATGCAGCCACTGGGGGCTACCATTTTTCTTTGCTGGAGTGTAAGAGTCGCTGCACGATACTTACACTCTGCAAGTACCAGCCTCTGGTCATAGGAGATCGCAGTAAGACGCTGACCCTATCTCCTATAATGTAGCTGCATCAGCTGTGAATTTGTCATGCCTCTATGGGCTGTCGAATTCACAGTTGAAAGTGGGGCCAGGCGCCATTGTATGAATGCCCGGTGCTGTCCAATGGGCTCTACTCATCCTCTGTCACCAGGAACTGTAACCCAATGCAATACTGTCCACCATTAGGATAACATTTCTGGTCTGTGTTAGAGGTGCGGGGTTGCAAGGAGTAGAAGCAACGTGGACGGAGAAGTAGTGGAGACCGATTGTAGTAGCAGCGAGCAGTGAAAACAGGAGAAGCATCATGGAGGGAGGAGCAGTGAAGATTGTAGAAGCAGCGAGTAGTGAAGATCGGAGGAGCATTATGGAGGGGGGAGCAGTGAACACTGTAGGAGCAGTAACCAGTGAAGACTGGAGGAGCATTATGGAGGGAAGAGCAGTGAAGACTGTAGAAACAGCGAGTAGTGATGACCGGAGAAGCATTGTGGAGGGAGGAGCAGTGAAGACTGTAGAAACAGCGAGTAGTGAAGACCAGAGGAGCATTGTGGAGGGAGGAGCAGTGAAGAATGTAGAAGCAGTGAGTAGTGAAGACCGAAGGAGCATTATGGAGGGAAGAGCAGTGAAGAGTGTAGGAGCAGCGAGTAGTGAAGACCGGAGGAGCATTATGGAGGGAGGAGCAGTGAAGACTGTAGGAGCAGCGAGTAGTGATGACCGGAGGAGCATTATGGAGGGAGGAGCAGTGAAGACAGTAGGAGCAGTGACGAGTGAAGACCGGAGGAGCATTATGGAGGGAGGAGCATTGAAGACAGTAGGAGCAGTGACGAGTGAAGACCGGAGGAGCATTGTGGAGGGAAGATCAGTGAAGACTGTAGGAGCAGTGAGTAGTGAAGACCGGAGGAGCATTATGGAGGGAGGAGCATTGAAGACAGTAGGAGCAGTGACGAGTGAAGACCGGAGGAGCATTGTGGAGGGAAGATCAGTGAAGACTGTAGGAGCAGCGAGTAGTGAAGACCGGAGGAGCATTATGGAGGGAGGAGCATTGAAGACAGTAGGAGCAGTGACGAGTGAAGACCGGAGGAGCATTGTGGAGGGAAGATCAGTGAAGACTATAGGAGCAGCGAGAAGTGATGACCGGAGGAACATTATGGAGGGAGGAGCAGTGAAGAGTGTAGGAGCAGTGAGTAGTGAAGACCAGAGGAGCATTGCGGACGGAGGAGCAGTGAAAAGTGTAGGAGCAGTGAGTAGTGAAAACCGGAGGAGCATTATGGAGGGAAGAGCAGTGAAGACTGTAGGAGCAGCGAGTAGTGAAGACCGGAGGAGCATTATGGAGGGAGGAGTAGTGAAGAGTGTAGGAGCAGTGAGTAGTGATGACCGGAGGAGCATTATGGAGGGAGGAGCAGTGAAGAGTGTAGGAGCAGTGAGTAGTGAAGACCAGAGGAGCATTGCGGACGGAGGAGCAGTGAAGAGTGTAGGAGCAGCGAGTAGTGAAGACCAGAAGAGCATTGTGGAGGGAGGAGCAGTGAAGACTGTAGGAGCAGCGAGTAGTGAAGACCGGAGGATCATTATGGAGGGAGGAGCATTGAAGACAGTAGGAGCAGTGACGAGTGAAGACCGGAGGAGCATTATGGAGGGAGGAGTAGTGAAGAGTGTAGGAGCAGTGAGTAGTGATGACCGGAGGAGCATTATGGAGGGAGGAGCAGTGAAGAGTGTAGGAGCAGTGAGTAGTGAAGACCAGAGGAGCATTGCGGACGGAGGAGCAGTGAAGAGTGTAGGAGCAGTGAGTAGTGAAGACCAGAAGAGCATTGTGGAGGGAGGAGCAGTGAAGACTGTAGGAGCAGCGAGTAGTGAAGACCGGAGGATCATTATGGAGGGAGGAGCATTGAAGACAGTAGGAGCAGTGACGAGTGAAGACCGGAGGAGCATTATGGAGGGAGGAGCATTGAAGACAGTAGGAGCAGTGACGAGTGAAGACCGGAGGAGCATTGTGGAGGGAAGATCAGTGAAGACTGTAGGATCAGCGAGTAGTGAAGACCGGAGGAGCATTATGGAGGGAGGAGCATTGAAGACAGTAGGAGCAGTGACGAGTGAAGACCGGAGGAGCATTGTGGAAGGAAGATCAGTGAAGACTGTAGGAGCAGCGAGTAGTGAAGACCGGAGGAGCATTATGGAGGGAGGAGCAGTCTCTATACCTAATTTTCAACTATTTCTTAGCTAATGGGTGGACAGTACACCAGCTTCTATGTTATCTCCTTTACACAGCACACACAAAGATAAGGGGTTCCTGCATTCCTGTTTCTATGCAGTATATATTCTGAAGCAGCAGTAGCATGGAGGACATTATGCTCAGTACTGAGATTTGAATCCAGCAGTGGTGTGAGATAAACACGTTGATAAAATTCCCATAATTAACGAATGTTTGATTTTATACAATTAGTAATCAGCCTTAGATACCAAAATAAAATATAACAGGGTTATTTTTTCACCAAACTTGTTCAAGTGGAATACTTTTTTCTTGTTAAAACTTGTTAAAAAGTAAATTTGGCATAATGTTTTAAAGGTTTTTGCTATTTAATTTGAGAGCAGCATAATGTAGAGACAGATACCCCAATTCCAGAGATGTCACTTGCTCAGCAGCTTGCTGTAGTTTCAATACAACTGTTAGTGTTTTATCAGCAGGAGATTATCACTGCAGGACTAGGTGTCACATGCAAGACAGTCCAACTAATCTGTGTAGCCCCACCTTCACCCCTGATTGGCAGCTTGCTGACACAGCTCATCATTCTGCACACTGCTACATCTACAGCAGAGAAAACAGGGATTCTATCAAAACTGCATCAATTAGTCTAGATTGTGATACATTGATGGATTAAGGCTCTCTACCCCTACATCATGTTGCTCTCAGATTATATAGCAAAAACCTGCTGATAGATTCCCTGTAAAATCTTCATGTGTTCATCTTTCTGCACATTTCTCTGTTTTACTTAGAGCAGTTATCCGGGACTATTTTATTTTTTTCTCATGGGGCTAATAACTGACAGGCAAGTAGTTGTTCAGTACCTGCCTGTTCTTCCCGGCGCCAGCTCAGAGTGATCACAGGCCGCTCCTGCGGTGATTTTGAGCTTCACATCAACAGAGCACTTCTTCCGATCTGCTCTGTCAGTGGGGCATCACTGCCGACGTCCTGCTGATTGACCGCCAGCTCCCTGCATTTGAGCCAGCTCAATTAGTATGACATAGGCAGTCACACTTCATCAATAAAGTGGAAAAGCAGCTGCTTTGTTGACATGACATCACCGGAAGCCGCAGGAACAATGACAGAAGCGGTCTATGAGCCCACACAGGTCACCACTTATAGGCCCATAAGAAAAAAAAATAGGCCCAGACAACCAAAATAGGCCCAGACAACCCCTTAAAAACACTGTTTTATTATATGCTGTATATTCCTCATATACTATTGTAAGGTGCCTCAGCGAGGTAGTCGTGGGCGAGCTGTAGCCCCTGCTCGCTCTGGCACCCTACAGACAATATGTGTCCTCTCTCTGATGTGTGGCTGTGTATGTGGTGTTCTCCACTTACTTCAAACTATCCGATCGCAGCTGTCTCCAGGCATTTCTCTTCTGGGACCAGGGCAGCAATAAATTCAGAGGACACGAGGTTCTTAACCATAACTTGGACTTTACTTGGGGAAGAGGAGTATGTACAATATTTACAGGCAGATATAATGGATAAGGCCCGACAGGTTATTATCTCCCACACAGGCTCTGGCAACATCTTCAGCCCTGGTTCCCTCTTTAAGTGAAGCATCTCTGTGACTCTAATCTCTGGCCCAAGAGACTCTTCTGCAATAACAACAGTGTTCCGGATCCGATATCTCCCCCACGTCTTATCTGGAGTCCTATTTATCTTCCTCTGCTACCTGCAGACTAGAAGTGCCCCGGGTCCTCAATACCTCCGTTGAGTTTCTCCGGCCGGCCAACAGGACTCTTGCGTAGGGAGACTTTTGCACTAGTGATCCCACTGTCTGAGGGTATGGAGCTCCCGTCTACCCTAGCAGCCACCATATAGTCAGGCTGCCCGTATCGTTCACTGTCCTATCTCTTACTCACTCATCACTTCCTGCTTCTGGAAACTAAGCAGGGATTTTCCTAATGTGCCCACCCTCTGTGGGCTGCCATCACACAGCATTAACCCCATCACTGTCTGTAACACTGCTAGCAGACTCAACCTGACATCTGCACCCAGGACAGTGGCATCTTGTGGCTGGTTACAGGTACTGCAACCCACAAGGAATTATGCCAGGAACAAGCTCTATAACACTCAAGGCTTGATCAGGGCACTAAGTTCCCCCTCTACTCTACTGACTGAACCACTGAAGCTAACCCCTTAGCTTGGCCTTCCGACAGTCCACAGAGGTTTAACTACGGGAACACTTTCTTTAACTACTTCAGTGCCAAAGGAAGGCTACGTCCTTCTCCACTATTACATTCCCCCACACTTTAATGTTGGTCGTCCTCGACCACACTAAACAATAAATACATATCAGCATTTATGACATCATATCACAATTTAGTACAAGACTGGTCCTGAAGTCTTCTTCTTGGGTAGGAGACTGGCCCTTCTCAGTTAAGGGCCCAGAACTGCAATTCAGGACAGTCCATTGCCATAACATTTGACTCTGCTCAACAATACCGGTCCTTCGTGGTAAGGACCCTGGAAACACAATGTCCATGTCCATATTTTTAAGACAGGTCACACACCAATAGCCCTCAATCTCCTTTGAAGGCTGCATTCTGAGGCACAAGGTCACAGGGAACACCCCGTGAGTCTCTTTCTTCTTGGCCCTAGTGGGGGTCACCGGTTCTTACCGCTAGGCCGCAAGTCTCTTAGATTTTAGAGGGCAGTCATCCTCACAGTGTGCCTCAGTGTTACAAATTCCAGCAGAAAAAGGTGCAACAAGAGCAACAAAAATATAAATAAAAGTAAAAACAAAAAGAGCAGCTTTCTTGGGCATACAACTTAGTGCTGCTTAAGGCCTTCCTGGCTTGGGAGGTAGGGGAACAGTCCTCCATTTTTTTTTTCTTTCTTCTCCAACTTTAACTCAACATGGGGCACTCCGCCCCCATTGGGAAACAGTCCCAGAAGCAGAACCCCAGCTGGTGAATCCTCATGTAAGAAGAAATGATAAGGTCAACGGACCTTTTAGCAGACCAGCTCACTTCATCCGGGCCTCCCTCCCCTCCTCCATGAAGGCAGCCCAGGTTGTGGATGAAGGTGGCTTCTTCCACCTCCAAGGTTGGTCAGGGTACCTGGTGGGCCCAGGATCCTCATCCGAGGACGTGGCACTGCCGCAGCCATCCTGGGTAGGGCCATAGCTGGTAACCCTGAAGCTATGAGCTATGTTGCTGGCACCGGCTTGTACTTCTCCAACAGCTCCCGGACCAGCTCCCTCAGCCCCTCCTGGGTGTTTTGGTGACAACTAGTGTTGAGCATTCCGATACTGAAATATCGGGTATCGACCGATATTCGCGGTATCGGAGTTCCGATACTGAGTTCCGATACTTTTAGAATATCGGATACCGGAATCGGAAGTTCCCATAATGCCTGCGCTCTGCAGTGTCTCTGAAGGATGACAATCTGGATGGCAGCACTCAGCTGCGATCCAGCCTGTCATCAGACTGCTATCCCAGCGTGGGAGAATTCTCCTGATTGTTTAAAAGCCGAAGGCCGCCGGCTTTTAAACAATCACACAGCCCCATACTGCTTCCCCGCAGCCTCCCATCCCGATCCTCCGCTCCCCCCGCCACCTCCCATCCCAATCCTAAGTTAGGACTGGGCGGGGAGCGCAGCACCAAGGAGCGGGGAGCGAAGGACCCGGGCGAGGAAGCCGGCAGTGAAAAGACTTCACTGCCGGCTTTCCCGTTCTGTGCTGCGCTCCCCGCTCCCTGATGTATGTGGTATGATGTATGGTTGGTGTGTGTGACGCGCCCCTGGGCCTGTGTCGCGCTGCGTTGCGCACGCGGGAGCTTACCCGGAGCCGGATCTGTTGAGGGTTGTAGTCTCGTGGCGGTGATCCGGTCCGTGCCCAGGGAGTCAGACTAAGTGGCGCTGTATTAGCAGTAGATGTTGGATGACTACGCCACCCGTTGAGTACAGTTAAGGAGCTGCTGCTGCAGGGCAGACCGCTGAGGCCGGTGGTAGGATTGTGCAGCGTGATAGTATAACCCCCAACGGGAGGGGTATGGCCTCAGGGCAGCCGACGTGGATGATGGGGGTAGCAGGAACCACTCGGAGACGGTACTGTGTAGTTCAGGGTCTTTACTGGTGACAAAGATAGACCCTCCCGGAGTACTGGCTAGCGATTGGGGCCTGGTCAGTCCTTGAGCAGATGGGATCTCTCCTGGCCAGGCGGAGTTGTAGGCCTCCCAAACTAACGATACTCTTCTGGCTACCTTGCTAGAGGCGGGTATAAGTAGCCCACGTCCCTGAGTGTACCGTGTGGTGCTCACCCGTATGGCCGGTGACTCGGGGCCTTCGGGTTTCTGGGCCAGAGGACCTGCAATCCCCTGCCGGTCGGTTTCTGCTGCTGGATAGGAGTTAGTCCCCACAGCCTCGGACTCCGGGTCCGGTGATAACTTCTCAGTCAGGGCGAGCTCTGCAGCTGCCAGCCCCTGACTCCTTGTAACACTGCTCCCACAGAGCTCCTGTTGTTTCTTCCTATATTTGCTTCTTTTCTCTGCTTCTTCTCTACTCACTCACCCTGCCTCAGCCCTAGGTTTATATAGGGGAAGTTCTTCCCCTCCCAGGACTGGGCAGGAGGTGTGGCATGCATAGGATCCCTGACCAAGAGACCTCCCACCTGCTCTCAGACATAACATTGCTGTTACTGTGGAAAACCAGACCCCTGGGGAGCCACATTCCCCCCTAGTGAAATTTAGTACTCCGGGACTAAACATATTTTAGAAAAACATAACAAGATATAACAATAACAATAAGGAAACACATAAAGGTGGTCACGGCATGTCCGTAACCGGGTGCAGTCTTTGAAGAAAGCAAGGTGTCCATTTCACCAAAACAGGGAGACGTAACCAGGTAGGGGTCTGTCCTGCCCCGAGTCCTTAACAGTCTTTAGTCCGTCCTGGGTTACGCTCCAACTATGTACAAAGGATTCCCGGTAAATCCACCAAGGACTCCTAAAAATAACTAGAAACACATAATTATACACAAGCAACAATAAACAGGTAACCACAAATAAAACAATTTATACACTTCAAATCCTCCAACGTGCGGGTAACTGGCCCCTAGTGGCCCTAGTGGACCTACGGAGCTGACTGTCTGGCCCTGAACTACAGGGTGTAGGAGCTGTTAAGGGTAAACTGGGCAGCGGTCTACGGGCCCTTTGGCTCACTAGGGATATGGCAGGCTCACTGCAAGCAGAGGGTTGATCCTCCTGGTCTGCTGGTGTGGGGTCTTCTGCCTCCTGGACCGGCTGTTCTTCCAGCTCTACCTGTTGCTCCGTAGGTGCTTGGGATGCTGGTTGGAGGAAGGTGAGTACGGGTACCACAACTGCACCATTGACTTGAGTCCAAGACCGAGGGAAGTCTCCGAGCACAGTATTAACCATGTCTTCCCTTTCCTCTACGGGTCGAGGGTCTTCTTGTTCCTCTTCAGGGTTCCGTAGCTGTTCGGGACACTTCTTCAGGTGATCCCGGGATACAATGGTTGTGGTTTCCCCTCCGTCTTTACTGATGGTACAGACCTTTGGGTTGTCGTGGCTTGAGGGCAGTACGGTGTACGGGTCCTTCTCCCACTGGTCGTCCAACTTGTGGAGCCGCCTTTTTCTCTTCAAGACCTGCTCTCCGGGTACCAGGGGAACAGCGGGAGCATACTGGTTGTAAGTTTTCTCTTGTCTTTCCCTAGCCTGACAGAGACTTCGCTCCACGCTCTCCTGTACTCTCCGGTACTGCTGCTGCCTCTCTGTGTCCCAGTCTGCTTCTGGTGAAGTGTCCTCAGGTGTCAGGACTCCCATTTCCAGGTCAACAGGTAACTTACCAGGTCTCGCCCTCATTAGGTAAGCCGGGGTACAGTTGGTGGAACCTACCGGGATGTGGTTGTATAGGTCCACCAGATCGGGCAGCTTCTCAGGCCACAGACTGCGTTCTTCCAGGGGCAACGTTTTCAGAAGATCCATTACCACCTGGTTCATTTTCTCACAAAGTCCATTAGTTTGCGGATGATAGGGTGTCGTCCTTATCTTCCGGCAGCCATACAGAGTGCAGAATTCTTGGAAGACCTCCGCTTCAAAGGCAGGTCCCTGGTCTGTCAACACTTGGTCCGGGTACCCGTGTGGACGGCAGAAATGCTGCTGGAAGGCTCTCGCTGCTGTTCGAGCTGTTAAGTCCTTGACGGGGACGACAACCAAGAACCGGGAGTAGTGATCCACGATGGTTAGTGCGTAGACGTAGCCACTTCTGCTTGGGGTCAGTTTTACATGATCCAAGGCTACCAGTTCCAACGGCTGCCGGGTGACGATGGACTGCAGGGGAGTCTTCTGGCTGGCACGGTCCTTCCTTCTTAGGTTGCACGGGCCACAGTCTCTGCACCACCTCTCGATGGTTCCCCTCATGCCTACCCAGTGGAACCGCTCGCGCCCCGTCGTGGTATGCCTCCATCACCATGGCTGCGTCTCTTCGTGGCACCACTACTTGCCAGATTAGTTCATGCGTCCGGGAGTTAACCATTCTGCGGCACAACTTCCCCTTATAAAGGAACAGTCGACTCTTCTCAGCCCACAGTTGCTTGGCTTCCTCCGGAGCGTCTGGGTCAAGGCGAGCCTCTGGCCGAGTCAGCATCTCCTTCACCAGTCGGACGGCAGGGTCACTGTCTTGCGTTTCCTCCCAGTTGTAGTGAGGCAAGGGGTTAAACGTAGCGGCTTGCTTACTCCTTACCCGGTGGGAATACTGGATAGTCCCATGCCGGTGGAACGCAGGGAGTTCGACTTCTTCCAGTCCCTCTGGATCTTCTCCTACGTCCGGTAGGTTTGGCATCCTGGACAGGGCGTCCGCGTTGGTATTGGAGCGTCCTGCCCGGTATTTGATTGTGAACTCGTAGTTGGACAGACGGGCCATCCATCTCTGCTCTAGGGCACCGAGTCTTGCTGTGTCCAGGTGTGTCAACGGGTTGTTATCCGTGTACACGACGAACCGGGAAGAAGCGAGGTAGTGCTTAAAGCGTTCGGTGACTGCCCACACCACCGCCAGGAACTCTAGCTTAAATGAGCTGTAATTCTCAGGGTTTCTCTCGGTGGGTCGCAGTTTTCGGCTGGCGTAAGCGATTACTCGTTCTTTCCCCTGCTGGATCTGGGACAGCACGGCTCCTAGCCCGATGTTACTTGCGTCGGTGTAGAGGATAAAGGGCTGGCTGTAATCCGGGTACGCCAGGATTTCATCCCCCGTGAGGGCCATCTTCAGCTGGCGGAAGGACTCCTCTTCCAACTTCTCCCATCTGAAGGGCGGCTTCTGGTTCTTGGCCTTCCGGGACTGGCCTATCAGGAGGTCCTGCATAGGAGCTGCCTTTTTGGTGAAACCGGGGATGAACCTGCGGTAGTAGCCTACCAACCCGAGGAACTGCCGCACTTCCTTTACACTGGAGGGACTTGGCCATTCCTTAATTGCGGTGATCTTATCAGGGTCGGGAGCCACTCCGTCAGCACTCACCACGTGTCCCAGGTACTGCACCTTTGGTTTCAGGAGGTGACACTTGGAGGGTTTCACCTTTAGGCCGTAGCTTGCCAGAGCTTCGAACACTTCCGCCAGGTGTTTCAGGTGGTCCTCATAAGTCTTAGAATATACGATGACATCGTCCAGGTACAACAGGACCGTCTCGAAGTTTCTATGGCCCAGACAGCACTCCATTAATCGTTGGAAGGTTCCTGGTGCGTTGCAGAGTCCGAACGGCATGCAGGTAAACTTGCTAAGTCCCATCGGGGTGGTGAATGCGGTCTTCTCCCGGTCCGCCTCTGCTACAGGAACCTGCCAGTACCCACTAGTGAGATCCAAGGTAGAGAAGAAGTTAGCAGATCTTAAAGCAGCCAAAGACTCCTCTATCCTTGGTAAGGGGTACGCATCCTTGTGTGTGATACGGTTGATTTTCCGGTAATCTACACACATCCTCATGGTGTTGTCTTTCTTTTTGACTAAGACTAGTGGAGCTGCCCAGGGGCTACAGCTATCCCTGATCACCCCAGCCTCCTTCATGTCTCTAAGCATCCCCTTGGCGTGTTGGTAGTGTGCAGGGGGTACGGGTCGATACCTCTCTTTTATGGGAGGATGGTCTCCCGTGGGGATGTGGTGTTCTACCCCCTTGACTTGCCCGAAGTCTAACGGGTGTTTACTAAACACTCTCTCGTACTCTTGAACCACCCGATAGACTCCCTGTTTCTGATGTGAGGGAGTGGAGTCAGTACCCAAATGTAGTTGCTGACACCAGTCCTCCATTGTTTTCTTAGAGCCGTTACCTTCCTCCGGGTGAGATGGAGGCAAGGGTTCCACAGATTGTATAGCATTTTGGTTAATGGTATATAATTTGGCTAGCGTGGCATACCGGGGCAGGTACACTTCCCTCTTCCCGATATTGATTATGCGAACGGGCACCCTCCCATGGCGTACATTAACCACCCCCCGTGCTGTCAAGATGGTGGGCCTACTGTCTGAGTAAACTGGTTCTACCATTGCCTGGTAATCTCTACCTCTCAGACCAATAGCTGCCCGGCACCAAATCATCATTTCACTTTTTGGGGGCATGGCAATAGGGAAAGGGTCACACATCCTCACGCTACCAATCTCACCGCCGGAGAGTTCCACCTGTTGCCGTCGCATCAGTGCCCGGATCTCTTTTTGGAGCACTCGCTGCTCGCCGGAGCTGGCGTTCTTGGCAACCTGCTGTAAAAGGAAAATCACCTCTGCAAGACAATTTTCAATTACATTAGTTCCTAGAGTTATCTTTGGGTGACTCTCGTGTTTGTCAATGTCTACAATGATCAGTCCCTGTGCTGCCAGTTCAACTCTACCAATTTTAATGGTCACCTCTTTAAATCCGATCTGTGGCACGGGCTGACCATTGCTGGCGATGATACTCAAGTCGTCGTCAGGGTAGCGGGTAATATCCGAGTCATTCCAGTACTGCTTGAAGAGCACGTACGGGATGGTGGTGACCTGTGACCCGGTGTCCAGTAGGGCACTCATAGGAATGCCATCCAGTACCACAGGCAAGACTGGACGTCCTCCCACATATTTGTCGCGCCAGTTTGATGGGCCTGATGATCTTTTTCCTAGGGGTTGGCCCTCTACCCTAGGTTGTGCCAGTTTAAAGGACAGTACCTTGCCATATGTCCGGGTTGATTACAGCGGCGGCAGATGGGTCGTCCGTCCTCGTTGTATCGGTCGCTGGGTCTTCCTCTGGCCGGTGGGGTCCTCCTTGGTCGACGCAACGGGATGTCCTCCGGTCCGGATGCCAGCTGGATCTTCCCTGGAGTGGAAACCTGTAAAGACTGCACAGTTCGGGTTAGCGCAGCAACGCTTTTAGCTAGCTCTTGGACCTGATGGTGCAGGTCTGGAGCCGAGTCATTGTTCAAAGCCTGCGCATCAGCTCCCACAGGCCCTGCCGACAAGGGCGCCGCCTCCTGGTGGTAGGTGGTAGTGGGGCGTCTGTGGGTCACAACGCCACCTGGTGCCGGTTCTCGGAGCACCCGGATGGCTCTGTCCTTGAACTGTGCAAATCCCAGATGAGGGTCCTGTAAGGCCATTGCCCGCAACTGGGTTCGGTGGGCATTGCAATATAAACCCTCTATAAATTGTTCAGTTAACAGCCTGTCCTCGTCTCCCACGCCGTCAGGGTCGGTCTGCTTAATGGCTCTCAGGGCCTCTTGTAGGTTCAGGGCATAGTCCCTTATACTCTCATGTGCCCGCTGTTTGCACCCGTAGAATCTAAGCTTGATCTCGGCTGAGGTGCGGGTATCAAAGGTGTCCCTCAGCCGGGTTAGTATCCCTGCGACAGTCCTCCCCCCAGGTGGCCAGGACTTTACCTCCCTTTGGGCTGCCCCGGTTAATTGGGCCACCAGGATGCTTACTTTTTGCTCTTCTGTGAGGGGGTACACCTGGAAGAGGCTATCCAGTTTTTCTCTAAAGTCCTGCAGGGTATGTGACTCCCCTGAGTACTGGGGTAGCCAGGCTGCCCCCGGGATATAGGGCATGGTGAAAGGCATGACCGCAACAGCGGTGGCGCTGGCGGGGGTTGGAGCGGTGAAGCTCTCCTCCGTATCCGACATCCTTCTCCCCCCTAGTGGACCGTGGCCTACCTTGCGATGATCCTCTTCCGTAGGCCGCGGCTCCGCAGTGGATCGTCAGGGTTGAGGACCTTCCGTCTCGCTCCGGTGACGTCGGCGTCTGCTGGGCTCCTTCCAGGACCTTACGCAACGTCCGGACGTGAGGCGGGGCTTGAGTTCTCGCGCGTTTTCGGAGTCCACGCCCCTCTTCTTCCCGCGCGGCGTCCTCAAGATGGCGTCCAATGGCGGGAAAACTCCACGGATGGCGGGAAGAAGGCCGAAGATGGCGCCGGATGGCGGGAAAACTCCACCGATGGCGGGAAGAAAGCGGAAGATGGCGCCGGATGGCGGGAATCTTCACCACGGGTAAGTTTTCACAGTCTTTTTCAGGCACGCAGTACCCGGTGGTTGCGGGCACGAAATCCTGCCGACTACGCCAAAAGTTGACGCGCCCCTGGGCCTGTGTCGCGCTGCGTTGCGCACGCGGGAGCTTACCCGGAGCCGGATCTGTTGAGGGTTGTAGTCTCGTGGCGGTGATCCGGTCCGTGCCCAGGGAGTCAGACTAAGTGGCGCTGTATTAGCAGTAGATGTTGGATGACTACGCCACCCGTTGAGTACAGCTAAGGAGCTGCTGCTGCAGGGCAGACCGCTGAGGCCGGTGGTAGGATTGTGCAGCGTGATAGTATAACCCCCAACGGGAGGGGTATGGCCTCAGGGCAGCCGACGTGGATGATGGGGGTAGCAGGAACCACTCGGAGACGGTACTGTGTAGTTCAGGGTCTTTACTGGTGACAAAGATAGACCCTCCCGGAGTACTGGCTAGCGATTGGGGCCTGGTCAGTCCTTGAGCAGATGGGATCTCCCCTGGCCAGGCGGAGTTGTAGGCCTCCCAAACTAACGATACTCTTCTGGCTACCTTGCTAGAGGCGGGTATAAGTAGCCCACGTCCCTGAGTGTACCGTGTGGTGCTCACCCGTATGGCCGGTGACTCGGGGCCTTCGGGTTTCTGGGCCAGAGGACCTGCAATCCCCTGCCGGTCGGTTTCTGCTGCTGGATAGGAGTTAGTCCCCACAGCCTCGGACTCCGGGTCCGGTGATAACTTCTCAGTCAGGGCGAGCTCTGCAGCTGCCAGCCCCTGACTCCTTGTAACACTGCTCCCACAGAGCTCCTGTTGTTTCTTCCTATATTTGCTTCTTTTCTCTGCTTCTTCTCTACTCACTCACCCTGCCTCAGCCCTAGGTTTATATAGGGGAAGTTCTTCCCCTCCCAGGACTGGGCAGGAGGTGTGGCATGCATAGGATCCCTGACCAAGAGACCTCCCACCTGCTCTCAGACATAACATTGCTGTTACTGTGGAAAACCAGACCCCTGGGGTGCCACATTTGCGCTGTGTCTGCCGGTGTCTGCCGGTGTCTGCGGGTGTCTGCGGGTGTCTGCGGGTGTTTGCGGGTGTTTGCGGGTGTCTGCCGGTGTCTGTGGGTGTCTGAGCGATATCTGCAGGTGTCTGCGTGCAGGCAGACATAGGCCGATATGACACTACTACTCCCATCGGCCTATGTCTGTCCCCCGTCCACTTGTGTCAGCAGGATGAGCTCGATGGGAGCAGTAGTTCCCATCAGCCTGATCCTGCTATTTAAATTGCCCTACTGTGTCCTTTAAACTGCCCCATATGTTATTGTGTGATGCCTGAAGCCCTACCCTGGGAGATGGGGGACTCGGCGCCGGGTCCTTTGTTGTAGATGGGGTGCAGCCGTGGCCCGGACCCGCTCCGTGCCCAGGGCCGTCGCACTAAAAAGGATGGTATGGGCTTATCCGGGTTGAGTGGCTGATCTCGACTACGCCACCTGTGGCACTTGGTGAAGGCCACCAGCGCTGCTGCAGTCCGCTGAGGCAGGGTGTTATTGCAGCCATCGTTGTTACTACTCCCCACAGGCGGAGCAGGGCCTCAAGGCAGAGGACTAGGATGGAGAGGGTTGTAGTCTAGAAGGTCTGGTGCTGCGTAGTGCGGTGTAATGCAGAATAAAGAGTCCGGAGGCCATAGGGGTTAACTTCCAGGGTTTTTACTCAGGGTGGAGATTGCAGTGGGAAGGCTTCTCCCTGCTCCTCGTGGAGTTCTGTGGTCACCAGAGACGGGGGGGGGGGGGGGTCCGACAACCTCCGAGTAAGTCCAGTGTTCAATCAGGACCCCGCACCAGAGTGTTCCTAGACCTCAGACCGAGTCCTTTCCTGTCTGTGTGTGTGTGGATAGGCCGGATCTCCCTCTAAACTTCACTCAGAATAAGGGTACAGGTGGCAGCTCCGCTCTTTCCGTTTCCCGGTGGGATCCTCAGGGCCTACCGGGCTTCCCTGACCAGGACATAGAGTAGCAAGGTCAGGTGTCGGGGGTCGGTACCCCTCTTGCAGCCGGAATCCCTCTGAATAGATCAAATAGGCGAGGACAGGTGGCGTATACCGCTCCGTCTGCATCCTCCCCAGGATCCATTTGCGGTGGAGCTACACTCCTGAGCTCCGGGCCTTCTTGGTCATGGTCCTTCACCTGGTTGAGACATTCCTTATCTGCAACCTGCCCCTTCTTCCAAGGCCAGGGTACGAGGGCCGTGCCTTCATCCTCTGCAGGTCCACACAGGATCCACGCTCAGGGAGGGAGGTCACGATGAAAGAACGATCAAAGAACCAAGAACCAAGATGGCTGTGTATTAAATATGAAATTTAAAGTGTCACTAAAATGTGAATCCTCCACCCTCACCCACTAATTGGTTCCCCTATCTCTTGGTTCCCCAGTCTCCCGATTCCAGCAGGGGCAGCACCTAGTGCCTACTAGCCCCCTCTGGTGGGAGAAGTGTGGTGTTGGATGTGGAGGTAGGGTCCTGACCATCGCACTGTTCTTACCTCAAAGGAGGAACACTACACCCCATTAAAGAGGTGCAGCATCCCTGTGGCGGTCGAACCCTCAGGGGCGCCACATTATTTTGGCCCCCATAGGTTTATATTTTTGCCCCTATACATGTTTTATTTTTTAGGCCCCCATATTTTTTGGGGGGGTTTTGGTCCCCAATAAATTTTAAATACATTTCATTGGTGGCCAGTTGTTACCTAAAATAAATTAGTTTATACATTACATGTCCCCGCCGATCGCCACCTAAAATAAAGTAAAAAATAAAAAAATACACCTATACTCACCTAGACACCTAATTCCCCGAAGCCATGATGATCTCCAGTTTAGAGCGGCCACATAAAATGTGACCGTTCTAAACCGCTGCCGCCGCTACAATGACGGGGCCGTAAAGCAGCCCCGCCATTGCATAAGCGTGTTCGCCGGAGTTCAGGCAGCGCTGCTCCTGACCGTGAGAAATTCCCACGGTACAGCAGGGCCGTAAAGGAGGTCACCTTAGCTGCGCTGACTGAATGCACTCCGGTGACCTCAGTCAGGGGCTCACGCTGCCGGGAGCGGATGTGTTCCCGGCAGTGTGAGCTTACAGCAGCAATGACAGCTGTCAGTACTCCAGATGGGACAGCTGTGCATGGGAGATCAGCGCAGGAACGTGGACAGGTAACTATTTTTTTTTTTTTAGTAAACTAAGAATTAAATAAAATTGTGTGTTTTATTTCAAATAAATTATTTTTTTCTGGGTGTAGTGTGTGTTTTTTCTTTTTAACACTTTGTAGGTAAGTAATGGGGGTGTCTTATAGACGCCCATCATTACTAACCTGGGCTTCATGGCAGCTGGCGCTGACATGAACCCCACCACTATTACCCCCTGCCACCGCACCAGGGCAGCGTGGAAGAACGAGGCTAAGCACCAGATTTGGCGCACAAATAGGATGTGCCAAATCTGGGGCGGCTGAGGGCTGCTGTTTCTAGCCTGGGAGGGGGCCAATATTCATGGCACCCTTCCTGGGCTATTAATATGAGCCCCCAGCTGTCTGCCTAGCCTTTGCTAGCTATTAAGATAGGGGGGACCCCACGTCATTTTTTGGGGGGTCCCCCATTTTAATAGCTAGTAAAGACTAGGTATTCAGCTGGTCGCTGATATTAGTAGCCTGGGAAGCTCCGTGGGTATTACCCCCTTCCCAGGCTTCAAACATCTGCCCTAGCTGTCTGCTTAACCTCCGCTAGAGACTAAAATTACAGGGAACCCCACGCCAATTTTTTTTTTAATAAATCCTTTATTTTAACACTAAATGACAAGTACAGTAATCAACACTGTCACTGTACTTCTTATATATGTGACTGACATGTTTCTATCTATCTAATCTATGTGTGATGCTCTATTCTTTCTATTCTAAATTGTCGGGTACCGATGCTGAATTGCCGGCCGGCTTTTTTAAAGAGACTGTGCATGAAAACATTATTATATTTTTAAATAAATCCTTTAACACTAAATGACAAGTACAGTAATCAGCACTGTCACTGTACTTATTATATATGTGACTGACATGTTTCTATCTATCTAATCTATGTGTGATGCTCTATTCTTTCTGTTCTAAATTGTTGGGTACCGGTGTATGCCGCTGCTGAATTGTCGGCTTTTCATGTAATACATTCTACATTATTCTTAGTTGTTTTCCTTCATGTAGAATTAACCTACAAAGAAAGAAAGGGTTTATTTTCATTCCGATATTTGTGTCCCTTTGACTTGCATTGGTTTCCGGTATCGGAATCGGCGATATTCGTTATTTTTTGGGTATCGGTCCGATCCAATCCGATCCGATATTTCCCAATATCGGAAGGTATCGCTCAACACTAGTGACGACTCTTCCACATGCGCTTCACTGGGAGAGTCAGCTCCCCTGCAGCTTGTGAAGCCTTCCTCCTCTTCACTTTCAATCTCTCCCCACTGCTTTTTCCTTGACTCCTCTTCTTGCAGGACACCGGCCTTAGGAGGGGGGAGAAATCCCTTGAGGGCTTCCCTAGCCCAGCGCTGCAGAGACTCTCTTTTGGCCCTCCGTCGGAAGACCTCTTCGTCCTTCTCAAGGACATCCTTCCATTCATACGGTCGGGTGAGCGCAGCCGCGTACCACCCTCTAGAACACTCGCACTTCAGGAAGTGCACTATATCTCCTACACGCTGGTTATGGAGACGATCGGGCAGATAATCCCGCTTAATTACCTCGTGGGTAACAAACACTTAATGCCCAGTCCACTCCTCTTCCAGGAACCCGTACTCCTCACGGATGTGGAACTCAAGGACTCGTCCCCGGGTCTGGGAAGCCTCCACCGACTCCCTCCGCGCCGCGTTGGACCCTTCCAACCCTTCCAACCAGCCTTAGAGGAACGTATCGGTCCACCGCCGCTGCTCCCGTGGCGTTATTGGGGGATTACGTGTAGTCCACTTCAGACTACCGAGCTTGGCGTAACGCTTCGCCGAGGGGGCGTTTAGGGCCTCTAGTGCCATCTGCCAAAAATTTTCCTGTGTGGCCTTCCTCCTTGGAGGCCTTGCCTCCGCATCAGCCTCTTCAGGCCTAGGGGCCTCCGCCGCTGCCCCGGGAGTTATTACTAACGGCTCCGCGAGCGGGACCAGCCACCAGGGTATAGGCTGCTCACCTTCATCAGGCCATGCTGTAGCAGCTGCTTCGGCCCCACTGGGATGTTCTTCGCCCTCCGCTGAGGAGGAAGCATCTTCTGGCATCCCGCTCCAGCACCACATATGTAGCTCGTGAACGAGCAAACCCACCTCCAGTTCAGGCCTAGTAGACCACTTGGCGGCCACTGGTGGTAAGGGCAAAGGCTCACGGGCAGCGCCCGCGGGTGAGTGGCTTCCGGCTGCGGCCCCTGGGGTGATAAGCTTCAGGATTTCCTCCTCTCTGCTCATCTCGGGCATGTCATCGGATCCTCCGGCTGTCATTTTCCTAGAACATCCACTGCAGCACCTCCTTCTCCTCGTGCGACGGACATAAAATGGCGCTGGTCGCTTACCGGTGACGCGCGTCCTGCGCGTCCAACTCCTCCTATTTCTGGGCCGGCCTTCTGACGAGACCGCCGCGTCACTCGTCACTCTCGGCTGCTCCGCCTTCAGCCGCGCCCCTTCTCTGGGCGCACTGATACTCACTGGGCCGGACTTCACTTTGCGCCGCGCCCTCTTCTTCACTGGACGTCCCATCCTGGGACGCATCTTCGCTGCTGGGCCCATCCTTCTTTGGGCTGGAACTCGTAGGGGCTGGACATCTTTTCGCGCTCTCCGGCGCCGTCCACTCCCATGATAGGCGGTTCTTCTCCCAGACTTTACCCCCACTATCACCATCTTGGAATCCATGCTTCGGGCCGCCATTTTGGGCCGCATGCCTTCCAGCACTTTCTCCTCAGTGTTCTGCGTCGGCTCTTCCCCGTTTTCTTCATGCGAGGAGCTCGCATCCTGCCGACTACGCCAAATGTAAGGTGCCTCAGCAAGGTAGTCGTGGGCGAACTGTAGCCCCTGCTCGCTCTGGCATCCGACAGACAATATGTGTCCTCTCTCTGATGTGTGGCTGTGTATGTGGTGTTCTCCACTTACTTCAAACTATCCGATCGTGGCTGTCTCCAGGCATTTCTCTTCTTGGACCAGGGCAGCAATAAATTCAGAGGACACAAGGTTCTTAAACATAACTTGGACTTAACATTGGGGAAAAGGAGTATGTACAATATTTACAGGCAGATATAATGGATAAGGCCCGACAGGTTATTATCTCCCACACAGGCGCTGGCAACATCTTCAGCCCTGGTTCCCTCTTTAAGTGAAGCATCTCTGTGACTCTAATCTCTAGCCCAAGAGACTCTTCTGCAATAACAACAGTGTTCCGGATCCGATATCTCCCCCACGTCTTATCTGGAGTCCTATTTATCTTCCTCTGCTACCTGCAGACTAGAAGTGCCCCGGGTCCTCAATACCTCCGTTGAGTTTCTCCGGCCGGCCAACAGGACTCTTGCGTAGGGAGACTTTTGCACTAGTGATCCCACTGTCTGAGAGTATGGAGCTCCCGTCTAACCTAGCAGCCACCATATAGTCAGGCTGCCCGTATCGTTCACTGTCCTATCTCTTACTCACTCATCACTTCCTGCTCCTGGAAACTAAACAGGGATTTTCCTAATGTGCCCACCCTCTGTGGGCTGCCATCACACAGCATTAACCCCATCACTGTCTGTAACACTGCTAGCAGACTCAACCTGACATCTGCACCCAGGACAGTGGCATCTTGTGGCTGGTTACAGGTACTGCAGCCCACAAGGAATTATGCCAGGAACAATCTCTATAACACTCAAGGCTTGATCAGGTCACTAAGTTCCCCCTCTACTTTACTGACTGAACCACTGAAGCTAACCCCTTAGCTTGGCTTTCCGACAGTCCAGAGAGGTTTAACTACGGGAACACTTTCTTTAACTACTTCAGTGCCAAAGGAAGGCTACGTCCTTCCCCACTATTACACTATCATAAAATAGCTAAACTGTTTTCTTAAATATCTAACTTGTGCTTTTCTTTTGCTATTCTTTGGAAAAGTATGAATGAATTGAGAGCCATGAACAACCATTCTCCATCAATAGGATGGCCAACTACACTATAAACACCGAATGGACAATGTCAGCGTGTATAATAACAACAACTCGCAGTTGTTACTTTATTCATACATAACAAGGAGTAATAACAGAAGAACAGCCCAAAACAAGGCTCTAAGAAACAATGCTCCAGAATGATGTTACAAAGAATGTCAGCACTTACTACAACAACCATGTCAGGCCATTTTTAAAGGGGTTGATGACCTAACCAGGTGTCATACACCCACCGATCTCATAAGGGTAGGTCTTAGATCATCATAGATCATCAATATATGTGCCCTTTAAGACCACTTATCAGCTTCTGATGTTGTTACAACAAAGGGATGATACAGTTGACCAACTATTGCCCTTACATTCATCATGTACAGATTTTTTTTACAATAGAAAATCTATTTATTCATATTGTGCTTGATGTATACGTTGGAAAATACACAGTAGTACCTATAGACCACCATTGTAAAAAATGTATAGAAATCCCAGCAGCTCTGTCTATTCAGTTGATGCCATTGTTGATGCTTTTGTTATTAATCCTTCAAGGTTTTATATAAATTCTGTTTTTTGGTTATTGGTAAAGGTTTTTTGCCTGCAAGAAATGTAGCCTCCTTTGTTTTACTCTTCTATAGTTTTTGTACATATTGTAGAAAAGAAGATTGTAGAAGAACGGATAAACTGATGAACCCAAAGCTTGTGTGTATTTCAATCTTTTTTTTAACAAGTTCGAGTTGACAGATCTCAGTTTTTGAGTATTTTTCTATCAATAATCTCAGAACTATTTCTGTGCGAAAATTTTTGCCATCCACACTGTGAATATTTCAGCCAACTACGCTAAACTAAACTCAAACTATAAAGAGCTTGTAACTTTTTTTTTTTTTGTTTGGCGGGGGGGAGCAAGGGTGAGGCAGGATATCTTTATTTTTTTTAACTAAGATAATGTAACTGATGAATAAGCCTGTATAATATTGACAGGTGTTCATGAAATTTCATTAGAATGGATTATACCTATACAAAGAAGATATCTGCCAAATAAATAATACAGATGTAATAAAAAATACACAAAGGTCAGACAGAGCTTATGGGATTCAGACCCAGAGGGTTTATATATATATTTTTTTTAGAGAACTGAAGTCTTGAA
This sequence comes from Phyllobates terribilis, assembly GCF_046119375.1. NCBI lineage: Eukaryota > Metazoa > Chordata > Amphibia > Anura > Dendrobatidae > Phyllobates > Phyllobates terribilis. The sequence continues at coordinate 96,808,333 of NW_027362770.1, forward strand.
GTAACCGCTGAGCTATGTATCCTGCCTTCTTATCCTGCAAACATTTTAGTTATGAGAAAGCTCAGTGAAAAGAAGAAATTCATTGTCTGCATAATGCAATCCACGGGAATCTCTACAGGTATATACACGTCAGTTCTCTGTAACCCTTTATATACACGTCAGGTCTCTGTAACCCTTTATATACACGTCAGTTCTCTGTAACCCTTCCTATGCTTTCTAAGACACAGTTGATTACTACAATAATGTTTTCTGGATATGGATTTTGTTTTGGAAGAGGTGAATTGGAAATTAATATTGCCCATGATGATCCTGGCTCAATTATGTTTTAATGCCTTGCAATTCTGACATATAAAGGGCAAAATACTGTAGGAAATCCATATACTGGTTACATAATGCTGTACTATAGCAGTAAGATAGTACTACTACACTTACAATAACCATGTAAAAGTGCAAAAACAGTGCTTCAACTATAACACTATACAATTCCTTTCTGGGATTTGGATATTGATGGCTTTTCTTTGGGGAATCCATATTTGATTAACCTTCTGGGAGCCCCATAAATTGGCTCACTATTGGAGTTGTGGGTACATACAGGAATCAGTGATTATGTACATAATTAATCATCAGATTTCCCAATATTAACTGCATACATTGTTGAATAGATATTTAGAACTGTTGATCCTGATGTACTTACTTTAATAATCTATGTCTGAATAGCTGTGTAATCTTTTATGAAAGTTTAACTTAATCTCCACCCACCTAGCCTGATTGACAGGTCATCAGTTTCCCTCCTCCCTGCTGAGTTTTCCCACTGCTCAGCACAAGCTGTAAAGCTCAGTCAGACACAGTTGGTGGAGATTGAATACATTTGGACTCATGAACCCTTTCATAAAGTGCTCATTGTAATAGAATGATTATACAGCCATTCTGATGTTAATTGTGAAAGTAAATACACCAGTATCAGCAGGTCTAATAGATTCATTTATTTAGGTATACAGTTTGTAATCTGAAATGTGATGACAGATCTGCTGTGCAGGGACATGACTCTAATCTTAATTGTTGCAGTCCTGGTTGGAGATCAGCATTAACTTCAGTGTTTGTCCTGGGAGTTGGACAACCACTCATGCATGGGCCCTCAATATTTAAGTGTCAGAAAATACTTATAAAGAGAACCTATTAGCACGATTTTGTAATGTGAAAACATGGCTGTAATGGCGCTGTAATACAGATTAAATTGATACAGTTAGTGAAGAAATCCCCTGTTTTGTTCTTTAATCTCCATTTGAAGCTTTCTGCTAAGTAGATTAGGGTACACAGAGGCCGGACTGTGCACTGGGTCTTCTCCTCCTGGTCTGTGCTTCCCCAGCCCTCCCCCTGCCCTTGAATGACAGGTCCCTGCTGAGATCACAAACAGAGGAGGCAGGACATTCACAGACTGGAGGCAGGCAGAGGGGCCGGGGAATCACAGATAAGGACCAGAATACCCCGTGTACAGTCCGGCCCCTGCGCACCAAAATCTAATTAGCAGAAAATGGCAAATGATGATTAAAGAAGATCTACAAAGAGGATTTCTTCACCAAAGGTATCAATTTAATCAGTATTTCAGCGCCAATACAGCCATGTGTTTACATTGCGAAATCATGCTGACAGGTTCTCTTTAATATTATGAACATAAATAATAAGTTTCACAGCAATTATTTTATGAATCCAGACATGACTTCACTATAATGTCTAAGTAAGTGGTGATATTCCAGATTCATCAAACATTTATTTTTTTGTAAAATCAAAAGTTCTAAAATTTTTTATAGTTACATTCTATTGAAAATTTTCACAATTTTTGAGATATCTGATTACTGTCTTTACAAACTATCCCGATCAAATCACAGACACAGGTGCCCAGTTACATTACCAGTATCAGAGTTTTGTCTTGTAAGAATCTGTGCACCTATGCGATCATCACAGGATTTTTATCCTCTGTAAAAATAATGGTGAAGGTTCCTATTGATATCAAAGTGAGATTAAATTCACAACGAATAAATTTGCGTGAATTTCAATACTGGATAGCTTGTAGTTGCTCATAAAATACACGTGGGAGAGACAGGAGAGAGATAATCTCACTCACCATAAGACCTTACCCTCTTACGGAGAGAGAGAGGATCCTGCTGATTATAAGATCTCACATTCTACAATAGAGAGAAGACCCCACTGACCATAAAAACTTACAATCTACAGGAGAGAAAGGACCCTGCTGACTATAAGAGCTTACATGCTACAGGACAGATAGAGGACTCCACTGACCATAAGAGCTTAAACGCTACAGGAGAGAGAAAGAGAGGACCCCGCTGATCATAAAAGCTCATACTCTACAGGAAAAAGAAATAGAGAGAAAAAAAAGAGAGGGGGAGAGATAGAGAACCCTGCTGACCATAGGAACTTACAGTCTACAAAAGAGAGAGGACCCCACTGACCTTACGAGCTCACACTCTACAGTAGAGAGAGAAAGATTGAGGACCCCGCTGACCATAAGAGCTTACCCTCTAAAAGAGAGAGAGAGGATCCCGCAGCTCATTAGAGTTCACACTCTACAGGAGACATAGAACTCTGCTGACCATATGATCTTACACTCTACAGAAGAGAGAGACTTACCCAGTGACTCTGGAGATGGACAATGACTCTGCTGTACAAACCGTTCTCCACTGGAAGCGGCTGATCTGTGATGGTCCAGGTACTGACCACAACTGTACAAGGTGTGATAATAGGTAAGAAGTCATGATATCTGCAGGTCATTATGGAAGCCCGTGCGGCAATGCAAAATGATTTTTGCCCATTCTCTGATGCTTCAGCAAAGCGCAAATCAAATATCAAAATGTTTAAATTCGCATGAAACACAAATTTCTGGAACTCGATACTCCGTGAATCCATCCATTCATTTCTAGAGCTTACCATATAGACCTGTAAGTTAGGACATCTGGAAAGCCCTAATATAGATGAGTCAGTGGGTTCCTTTGTGTCAACAAAAGAGCTCCTCAAACTAGAGTAAAACATATATTTCATTGAGGTTATTTTATAGACATGATGACGGCATGGCATGAGCGGAGGCATAACTTGACCCTCCTAGTAGAGCTTCATCCGTCCATATGCCATTTATGATTCTGGTGTCTTCCTATGTGACAGAGGGGATTTTAAACTCCCCCAGGAACCGGAGAACAGGTATGAGTGCCACCTCTGCACCCCCTATGGTTATGCTCCTAGTTATGAGGTGTGAAATGTCATATATTACTTATTCTGAGCATTCATTATAGTCTATGATAAAGCCCAATGTGGAGAAATGAGATCCTGAGCCTCCAATACAATCTCTGCCTCCTAATGCTAGCGTTCTGAATACATAAATATTATATCAGCCAAGAACTGAAGGAATGGTTTTAGCAGAAGGGCATTTTCAGTGCTCTGATGACTTTCGGTTATTGACTTGTACATACTGTTCTGCAGCTTTTCTAAGTAGATTCTCATTTCGGGCTTCCTTCTGTGATGTTTAGCCATGGATTAATAGTGACTGAGTTGTTTATTTTCCTGGCATATGACACAGGTCACTTTTGCTTTCTCGATTGGATTCAATTGTATCTAAAGAGACCGCTGCGTTGTTACCCCAGGCAACAAAAATAAACATTTTCATCTGATGAGAATTCAAGGCTAAAAAAAAAATCCCCCAGCAAAGCAAAGAAATGTATTTAATAAAAGTCGCAAGATGCTGAATACAAGTCATCAAAGTAAAGTATGAGGAATGTGGCAAAGCGCTTTAATGGTTATTCCAGCACAGCAATCACATTAGGACTGTACAAGCAGAACATTTACACATCAGTAGAGCAGGCGACATGCACACGGCCACACAAAACTTCTCCGTTACAGCATCATTATGGCTCCGAGAATAAATAATGTCTAGCTTGTCTTCAGATGCAAACACTATTTGTATTACTTTATGTTCTTCCACTAAAAAGAAAAGGAAAAATGTATGATGCGACCAAGACACAAATGTTCTGCATCAATTTGGCCTTTTACATAAGAAAATTGGATTTGGGAATGATTGTTGTGGGGGTAAGGCTCTGTTCACTTCACATTAAAGCCGTATGTTTGGCTTTTACGCTCGTAAAAGCTCCTGGCGTATACGCCAAATGTATTCACAGAGCTTCATTCACACAACTGTGGCCAAAATAATGTACTATTCCCTCTGTCAGGCCAGTATAGACTTTATTTTTAACTCCTATATAGTGGCATAGGTTGATCTTTTCATCAGAGGTAAGCAGGGTTGGACTGGCCCACCAGAGAACCGAAGAATCACACATCACCGATGCCGACCGTAGTTCAAGTTGTCATGTAATCGTTTGTTAGGAAGATGCCTCAATTCCTCAGTAACAAGTTTTGTGAACATTTCTACAGCTGGACAAGCAGACAAGGGGGGGAAAGCCGTTGACCGTTTCTTAGTATATGGGGGAAATTTTGAGTTTCTCTCAATAGCCCCATCCTGTTCACTGAGGAGCGATTCCAATGTTTGAATCGCTTGTCTAATTTACGTGGGGCTGACATCACGTGAATTTCGGGTAAGAATACTTGAACACATCAAAGATATAAAAAATGCAGCAAAATGTGATAAACCTGAAGAAATTGCCACTTTAAAAAATATTCCTAAGCATTTCAAAGAATGCCATAATTGTAACTGGAGATTACTGCACTTTAGAGGTATAGATAAGGTTAACCTCGGAGCAAGAGGTGGAAACCTAAAAAGAATACTTGAACAAAGGGAAATAAAATGGATCAATATCATGGACACGGTTAAGCCAAAGGGGTTAAATGATTTGATAAGCTTTGCTCCCTTTCTGATGTAACTCATGACACTGATGTTGGGGGGATTTATTCTAATGGATGGATATCTGATTTGCATGATTAAAATATCTTTTATTGATTTTAAAGCAATCTGAAATATGTGGTGATACTGGAGATACGCGAGATATTGTGACTCAAGTAAAAATTGGATTGGTTGTCCATATAACTCTAAGCCTTATGTATAAAGACACAATTGATTGATAATAATGGCTGGAAAACTAACAGTGGCTTAATAAGAAATGAAAGAAATATGTATTTGTGATATGGAGATATTGTGTCTTTATTAACTGGCTGACTGTCAGCAATATAAGAAAAATCCACAGGAAAGAAGCCTATTAAGAAGAAGGACAGGAAATAACAAAGAGCATCACTATACTGGAATTGACTGTTTAATTATTGGAAACTATATATTACCATTTATAATTATTCAATGTTTTCTGCTCTGTATTTTCTGCCTAGATATAGATAAGGGCATTGTTTGCTCACTAACATCATGGCGTCTGAATGCTTCCAGTGGGTGCGCGCCTCTGCTGTGTCATCCTGACCTCTCCCCCTGTGCCCGGCATCCAATCAGATGTTCTGATATGCGCGCATGCGCGGTCAGACTTCCGGGACGCTGGTAGCAGAAGGCGATGCGGGATGAACAGCATGGATGCGCCGACATACACCTACAGCATAAGGTATGGACAAAAAATAAAAATCCTCGCCCCTTGCCTATTAGAGGCACCTCTAATCATGTGTGGAATAAATTGTTGATAGGCTCTACTCTATATCCAACCCTCTTGTACCACTATATATAATCAGCTTGCACACTGTCTCAGTACCACCCGAGGAAGCAAACACACGAAACGCGCGTAGGGGTGCTGGGCAGTGTGGGACTATTACCATGGCATATGGTTTGTATATTGATGCTTAATTATATACTATCCAAATTGATACAGGCTAGGCCTAGGATATTTATTTATTGTATGTAGTTATGAAATGTCATATTGGTATTGATTTGCAACAATTTGTATTTATTGCATGTATTTATGAAATGGCAAATTGATATTTATCTACATGCAATAATGTGTGGCATCTATAATTATCTACTTGTCATAAGGCTATATGTAGACCACACTGCCCATGTTTTTAAATTGGGTCTTTTATAGGGGCAGAATAATGAATTTTTAAAAAAAGGTTTCTGTTTGCTGTGTTGAATAAAGTACCAAATATAATTAACTATTATATGATTACTTCATGTGATTTTTATAATATAACAAAGGGAGGAATTGTTGATGTTTCTGACTTGATTGGGTTACTCCTTATGTATAGCTAATGGATCTATAGAAAAAAGAGGGGTCGCTCACTGGTCTATTCGGGTGCTCTGCTAATGGATCTATATATCCATTTTTTTCTAATTAATCTTGAGTTCATAGTGCAAACCTTGCAGCTGCTATGGGGCTCTTGAGTGGGAAAGAAAGGTGGGCCCTCAGAATCAAATCCTCTGGTGGGGCCAAAGTTCTTCAGTCTGACACTGGAGGTAAGTACCTGACAATAATACTGATGTATATATTTTTGTTGGAATACTATGTGTATCGCGCCTCCAGTAAGAGCCATTACCACTCAGTAACATTTATCAAAACCGATGCAAAGGAAAAAAGAAGAGGTCACCCATAGCAGCCAATACAAATGACAAAAGCTTTGAGCCACTCAAACACCAATATGATAAATTTTGGATAAAACCACTGCACTCCTAAACAGCTAGATGCATCCTTACAGACATTGATGCTGGCCATGTAAACCCCCCCAGGAATGCTACTCATTCTCACTTGGGAATGCCCCAACCGAGCAATACCACCCATTTATTGGTGGAGTTTGTGTATACAGCACCCCTTTTCAGCATCAGGATATCTTCAAATATTCAGGAATTGTTTCGAAGGAACTGGGATAGTGCCAACGAATTTGGAACTGTTGGCAGCTGTGTAGGTTATCAGGAACTGAGAGTACCAAATAACTAGACACAAGTGACTGGGGTGCCACACCAATTTTTACCAGGGAATAAGGATAAAAACAATTATTGGACACCACATTAAAGGGGTGATCTGAAACGCAAACTAATTTTTACCCTAAGTGCCTATCTATTTAATGCCACAATCAAATCTATTTTTTAATATACTTTAATTAATATTCCCTATTCTTCCCTACCCAATTGCTTTTTTTACAACTTTCTTCTTGATGCCACTTTGTTTTAGAATCCCCAGTCCATGCTGGGATACGTAAAGCATCAGCAGGTCACTGCCACAGCCTCTGCCCCCTACCTGAAACGAAGCATCATTGGTGACCTTTGTTTCCGGTGCTGAGCTATTTCCTGCTCTGTTACTATGTAATATGTGCAGTGACAGTGCACTCTCTCTGGCTCAGATCAGCAGTAATAAGCCAGCAACAAAGTGCACAGTCAGTGCGCATTATAAGAAGAATATCCAGCTTGCAGAGACTAGCGCCGCCCCCGAAATTGACCTCACTTGCAGGGGCTGCGATGGACTCTGCACACTTATTATTCTGACGGGTGGCAGAATTGCCAGACCTGTTAGTGAAGTCCACAAGAGGCAAACAAGAAAGTGGGCTATTCCAAGCAGAGAAAACCTAAGACAGAAACAAAATGAACATATACTCTGCTGTAAGCAAATAAGTAAAAGCAATAGTGTATATCAATAACATTGGGAACTTAGTAAACACTGTTTTTGATAAAAAAAAAAGTGTAAGAGACATCTCACCAGCGTCAAGGTGTCAAGGACACTGTTGGGAAAGCGTTTACACTTTTTTTGATCAAAAACGGTGTTTTCTAAGTACCCTATGTTACTTATATGTACTATTGCTTTTACTTATTTACTTACAGCATGGTATCTGTTCATTTTGTTTCTGTCTCAGGTTTTGTCTGTTTAATGGCCAGTATGAACTTGCTCTTATTTTGCATGCATACCAACTTATACTCCAGTTAATTTTTTTGCTTATATTGGTGCTAGTTATTATCAAATGGAGGCGCATCATCATAGGTAGACCCAGCGTGACATCATTACACTGCCTTCGATGTGCCGGACTCAGTGAGAATTTTCCCACAATGCGAGCGGTGCCATAAATGAGGTGACCAGGGTCAACAGCTATGAACTCCGGTGACCTTTCTCACGTCAGCACTAGACACTGCAGGAGTATAATAATGTGTTCCAGCTGGCGTGGAGAACAGTCGCATAACTAATGTGACAGCTCTCCAAATCATCCGGATTGTCTTGGGACATGACCATTAATGGATTATCGTTGGACAGGTGAGGGATATGGTGTTTTATTATTTTTGGTCTTTTGCAGTGGGACATGGGCATCAATGGATTGTTGGCAGAAAGGTGAGTATAACTTTGCTTTTTTATTTTTTTGTGATTAAATGGGTAAAAGAGTGTGGGGAGTTCTTATTTCAAATAAAGGAGTCTGTGTGTTTATTTCAATTAAAGGACTTTACCCGGTCTTTATTACATTTGACTTTGGGGTTAGTAATGGGGGCATCTGAAAGATGCCTCTCCATTTCAAACCTGTAGGCTTGATGTCAGCAGACATTACAAAGCTGACATCAACCCCACAACTATTACACCACTTGCCACCGCTCCAGGGTAAGTGGGAAGAGCCAGGTAAAGCACCACAATTGGTGCATTTAATAGATGCGCCTTTTCTGGGGAGGCTGCAGGCTTCTATTTTTAGGCTGGGGAGGGCGCATATCCATGGCCCCTTCACAGTCTGAGAATACCAGTCCCTAACATTCTGCTTTAGCTTGTCTGGTTGTCAAAAATGAGGGGGACCCCACGCTGTTTTTTTAAATTATTTATTTAAATAATTAAAAAATACAGCATGGAGACCCCTCTAGTTTTGATAACCAGCCAATATAAAGCTGACAGCTGGGGGTTGCAGCCCACACCTGTCAACTTTACCTGAGCTGGTTATCAAAAATAGAGGGGAACCCACGCCATTTTTTAATTTATTTATTTACTGTACAGGTGCTGGCTGATGAATACTCTCATCAGCCTTGCCTGCTCTCTCTGCTATCAGCAAGATTAGGTGTAGGATGATGAGAGTAGTATTCTCATCAGCCGACGCCTGTGGTAAACTTTTTACCGCCAGTCACAGCTGCTGCTCACATGCTGTCATCTGACAGCATGGGAACCGCAGCGCTCTGACCAGTGTTAACAAACTTACCACCGAGCAGAGCTGCCAGTACTCCTCGCGCTGTCACACAGATGACAGCGTGGGAAACACCCGATGTTTGGGGTGCCAAACTCAAACAGTAACATGAACTTCCTTAGAGAGCTACGTGTTCGAGGTCTGTGCACGGACACTAGGTGTTTGGTATGGACCCCGAACTTTACTGTTTGGGTTCGCCCTCGCTTATCACTAGTAATAAGTTATACATAACTACTGTATATATGAAAAACAGGCATTATCAAAAATGGGATTTACAGCTGAACCTTTGGTCAGAAGCTAACAGCATTCACCTACATATTATGATTAGTGATGAGAGAGCACTAAAATGCTCGGGTGCTCGATGCTCGGGTCAAGCACATTGGAATACTCGGGTGCTCAACCCGAGCAAAGAGCCCAATGTAAGTCTATGGGAAACTCAAGCATTTTTCATGCGGCTCCCCCCAGCGGTCTGCAGAGGGCCTAAAAATTGCCCAAATCGATGGGAACAGTGCTCAAATGACATGGGGACAGCATTGGGAAGACCCTTGGAAGCATCTCTGACTCCCAGTTCACTTCTGTCAACAAAGTTGTCAGAGGTATTACGCCACTTTTATGGACTCACAATAAAACATACCAAAACAAAACCAAAATGAATTTTCCTGGGAAATATGTTAAGGAACATCCTTTCCAGGGTAATGAATTGTGTATAAAGCAAAATAAATAACCAAAAACAAAAATGCGCCTCCACACCTTGGGCTATGTTCACACGTTGCGTTTTTGATGCGTTTTTTCACTTTTGCATTGCTTTCAACCGTGACAAATGCATTCACCAGGAAATGTCATTTTAACATTTTACAACCTTATTTGGCCATGTGGTGTGTGAGATATCATCAGACACATCGTGTTTCATTTATGAAGGAGGGACTCTGAAAGTCACACAGCCTATTTTTATAGGTCCATCAGGCGTACATTACTATTCTTAAAGAGCCAGCAGTTGGCCCTCACTATTCTTAGAAAGCCATCAGCCGGCTATGTTTTATTGTTCCCATTACTAAAGAGTGGGTCTCCTATACTGTTATTAAGTATGCAGTGAGTGGCAGGTCTGCCCAAAATTGGATGCACCCCAATACCACTTTGAAAATTTGGATGCACCACAATACCCCTTTGAAGAGACTTAGAGGAGGGCCTCCTGAAAATAATGTTCCCATTATTAGGAAGTAGGTCTCCCATTGTGTTTGCCTATGCAGTGAATGCAAGGGTTGCCAAAAATTTGGAGGCACTCCAATGGCCTTGGGAAGAGACGTGGAGGTCAGAGGGCCTCCTGAAAACAATGTTCCCATTATTAGGAAGTGGGTCTCCCATTGTGTTTGCCTATGCAGTGAATGCAAGGGTTGCCAAAAATTTGGAGGCACTCCAATGCCCCTTGGAAGAGACGTGGAGGAGGGCCTCATAAAAAAATGTTCCCATTAGAAAGGAGCGGGCCTCCTATACTTGTAATGCCAATTCACTAAGTGTATGGTCTGACAAACATTTACCCCTGGGGGGTATACATGAACATACTGTATAATTTTTTTTTTTACGGACATCATAAACACTCTTTAAAAAAATTATGTGGGTGTTGTGTCGCGCCCAGGGGATGGGGATGACTCGGCGCCGGGGCCTTGTTGTGGCCTTACTCTGGGGGATGTCGCGGTGGTCGGCTCCCGGGCCCGTACCATGGGCCTCTCTTTTAAAAGGGTGGATGATTATGTTATTAAGTTCGTGACGCCACCTGTGGTGTCTGGTGAGGATCACCAGCGCTGCGGCAGCCCACTGAGGCCGGTGTTAAGGCAACTTGCGTGGTATAGCTCCTCACAGGTGGAGCTAGGCCTCAGGGCAGCGGAGATGTAAGGATGCAGGACAGATGGGACCCAGCCGGGCCAGAGTAAGAACAGGGACAGACACGATAGTCACTTCAGTACCTTTTACTGATGGAAATTCAGGCACATCCCGGAGCACTGTAGGGTAAAGGGTGCATATCAGGATCCTCCCCAGTGAGCGTGTATAGGGCCTCCTGTTTCTTGCCTTTGTGTGGTAAGTTTCTGACTTGCCTGGAGCTAGGCCTAACTTTGTCTCTGTCCTGCAGCGGCTGACTTTGTGGTAGGGCCTTCTCTTGGAGTACGCGCTCCCAGCTTGCAGGGCCTCCGTGACTCCTGGCTCTGGTACGTATCAGCTCTTGGGTGATCCTGGCACTTGAAGCCTTCCAGTGGTCTCCGGTTGTCTCTACAGGGGGATATACGGCCCTGTAGACGTGGACCCGGTGTCCGGTATATGTTTTCTGGGGTGAGCTTGAACAGCTCCTCTGCCCCCAATTCTACTCACTCCTCTAGCCTTCAGCCTACTCGGGGCCCTACTAGGCTATACACACTAGCGGCAGCTTACCGCACTTCACCGCTCTTATGGCGTCGGAACACCTTAAGCTCTAACTGAGCTACAACTGAGTCTGGACTGGGCTCCACTGCAGGCTGACCACTCTCTGGCTTAACCACTGCAGGACCTCTTTCAACAGACCTGTCTCGCTGTTGACTCCAGACTAGACTCTGTACTCTAGACTGAGCTGCCTAGCTCCACCTTCCCAATTTATATCCCTAACGGGCTCCCTCTGGTGGTCTGAGGTGGAAGGTGGAGGTGTGTGTATGCTGTGGGGGCCTCTTGTGGGGGAATCCGTTAATGCACCCCTCTAGGATCTGTGGCTCCAAGCGCAGCTGGGCGCCACATTCCCCCCCTAGCAAAGCTCAGCACTCCCGGGCTGAAGTACATTTTGAATAAACATGAACAATAACAATCTTCCCTTTATGGGAGGCACATTCTTAAGTGTTGCATGTAACATTACAAATAACAAATATATACATATAGACCATAAGCAACCTCAGAATTTAAGTCTCTTTTGGTGAGGTTCCCCGAAAGGATGTCCATCTCACAGGGCAGAGTACTTGGTAGCTTGAGGGACCTGTCCCAAACCCTCAACGTAGGCCCTGGGGTGGCTGCAGGGCATGAAGATCCTGAGCTGGACCTCCAGGAGAGCCACTCCAGACAGGTTTTTCTTCTGAGGTCACCTAAAGGGGCACTCCAGGGAGTGCAATTATTTACAAGAAATAGTTTTTTTTTGGGCAGCACATAGTCCTCAGCCACAAAGTTCTTTATGTAACAAGAGAAGTAAATAGACAAAGTGTCCGTTTCACTTGAATTGTCCATTAATAAAGGCAAAAACATAAGTTAAATGCATATTCATAAAAGTACACAATACTATGCTATATAATATCCCAGGGGTAACTATCTACACTTGTCAGAAGTTTAACTATTTTATTCAGTATATCTGGCAGGGAGTTGACCTTTGGTACTACGCATAGATCTGCATGGTATTGGAATGCGTGAGGCACTAGTATTTGCAATACCTCCTTTTCTGTAAGTACTAGGTGTGGAGGGGCTGCTAGACTGCCTTGGCCTCTCTGCGGGACTGACAAGCATACCATGAGCTGGGCCTTCTTGCTCTGCTCCAACCGGGGATCCTTCTTCCGGGGACTCTTCTTGAGAAGGCTCTTCTGCAGCACTTACAGATTCAACTTGCTGTGGAGGGTCTTCTGGCTGTTCAAAGAAGTGGATCACAGGTATTATTACTGCTCCTCCTAGTTGAGGCCAATCTGCCGGGAAATCTCCTAAATCAGTGTGTATTACTGCTTCTTTAGGCTCCTCCGGTATGGTGAGAGGCACTTCTTCTTGGGGCTTTAGCAGACCTGGACACAACTTCAGATGGTCCCTGGATACTGTTGCAGTCGTTCTCCCTCCGTCTCTACTAATTATGCAGGTTTTGTTATTATCAAATCTTGAGTTCAGCACAGTGTAGGGTTCTCTCTCCCACTGGTCATCAAGTTTGTGGTTTCTTCTCTTTCTTTTTAATACTACTTCACCAGGTGTGAAGGGTTCTGCTTGGACACCTCTGTTGTATTGAGCTTCCTGCTTGTCCCTCACCCGAGTAAGACTGTCTTCGACACAGGCTTGTACTCTTCTGTACTGCTCCTGTCTGGTCGTGTCCCAGTCCTCAATGGTCACATCCGCTTCTGGTTCTACAACACCAAGCTCCAGGTCCATGGGCAGCTTTCCTGGCCTTGCCCGCATGAGATATGCTGGAGTGCAGTTGGTGGAACTTACTGGTATGTGATTGTACAGATCTACTAGGTCAGGTAGTAGATATATGAGATATATTTTTGTCTTGCTTCTTTTTTGCTAGTGTGAACATGCCTCTGTTTCTTGTATGTCTGCCATCTTAGACCTCAGTTCACATTGTCTGGTTTTTTGACTTGTTTGCATTCTGTGCAATTTAAGGGTGTGGCATGCCCTTTGTTGAGCTGATTGGTATATATGTAGCTTACCACGGGCCTAGGTGGTCTGGAGTTGGGACCCGGTCCTATTTGTCTACCCTTTTATATGCATTACTTCAACTTTGATATAAAGTAAGGTTTTTAATATAGGCAGTATAGGTACCGTCCCAATTTAGGGTCACCTTGCCGCTGGTGGGACGGCTTGTATACTTTTTTTGATCAAAAATAGTTTACTAAGTACCCTATATTTATTATGCAATTTTGCTTTACATTTATATATAATTATGTTAGGGTATGAGATATATTTTTGTCTTGCTTCTTTTTTGCTAGTGTGAACATGCCTCTGTTTCTTGTATGTCTGCCATCTTAGACCTCAGTTCACATTGTCTGGTTTTTTGACTTGTTTGCATTCTGTGCAATTTAAGGGTGTGGCATGCCCTTTGTTGAGCTGATTGGTATATATGTAGCTTACCACGGGCCTAGGTGGTCTGGAGTTGGGACCCGGTCCTATTTGTCTACCCTTTTATATGCATTACTTCAACTTTGATATAAAGTAAGGTTTTTAATATAGGCAGTATAGGTACCGTCCCAATTTAGGGTCACCTTGCCGCTGGTGGGACGGCTTGTATACTTTTTTTGATCAAAAATAGTTTACTAAGTACCCTATATTTATTATGCAATTTTGCTTTACATTTATATATAATTATGGTAGGGTATGAGATATATTTTTGTCTTGCTTCTTTTTTGCTAGTGTGAACATGCCTCTGTTTCTTGTATGTCTGCCATCTTAGACCTCAGTTCACATTGTCTGGTTTTTTAGGTCAGGTAGTAGGTATGGCCACTGATTTCTCTCCTCAAGTGGTATGGTCTTCAGCAGGTCGATGATGATATTATTCATCTTTTCACAGAGACCGTTAGTTTGTGGGTGGTACGGTGTAGTTCTTATCTTTTTACACCCGTACAAATGGCAGAACTCCTTGAACAACTCAGCCTCAAAGGCCGGGCCTTGGTCCGTCAGCACCTGCTCAGGGTATCCATGGGATCTACAGAAATACGCTTGGAACGTCTTTGCTGCTGTCTCTGCCGTCAGGTCTTTGACGGGGGCGACTACCAGGAAACGTGAGTAGTGATCCACCATGGTCAGGGCATAGGAGTACCCTGACCTGCTGGGTGACAGTTTAACATGGTCCAGGGCCACGATCTCCAGGGATCGAGTCGTCTTGATGGGCTGCAGGGGTGCCTTCTGGCTGCTGTAGTCTTTTCTTCTGAGGCTGCAGGGTCCACAGTTTCGGCACCACCGCTCAATGGAGCTGCGCATTCCTACGAAGTAGAATCGACATTTCAACAGGGTTTCTAGCTTCTTCAAGTCAAAGTGCCCCGCCTGATCGTGGTAGGCCTCCAACACCATTTGGATGTCTGTCTTGGGGACCACTATCTGCCATACCATCTCATGGGTCTTTGGACTGACTCCGGCACAGCTTCTCACGGTAGATAAACAGCCGGCTTCTCTCGTTCCACAGCTGCTTTGCTTGGAGAGACGCCTCCTTCTCCAGGGAGGAACTTTCTTGGGTTATCAGCTCCTTGATACGGCTGACAACCGGGTCAATGTCCTGGGTCTCTTTCCAGCTGTGGTGAGGCAGGGGGTTTAACGTCTGTCCACGCTGCCTCCTGGAGGCTCGTTGCTCGTGGATCATCCCATTCCGGTGAAAGGCAGGTAGCTCAATCTCTTCCAGGTCATCCACTTCTTCTTCTGTGTCTGACTGGTGAGGCATCCTGGACAGGGCATCGGCGTTGGCGTTCTGGCGGCCCGCCCGGTATTTAATTGTGAATTGGTAGTTTGACAGCCAAGCCATCCATCGTTGCTCCAAGGCTCCTAACTTGGCTGTTTCAAGATGGGTCAAGGGGTTGTTATCATTGAAGGCAAGGAACTTACTGGAGGCTAGATAGTGCTTGAACCTTTCAGTGATGGCCCAGACCAATGCCAGGAACTCTAACTTAAAGCTACTATAGTTCTCGGGTTCCTCTCGGTCGAGCGGAGCTTTCTGCTTGCGTATGCGATCACTTTCTCTTGGCCATTTTGCTTCTGACTTAGGACAGCTCCCAGTCCTTCGTTGCTGGCATCAGTATACAGCAGGAACGGTTGGCTGTAGTCTGGGTAGGCTAGGATCTCATCGCCTGTCAGGATCTCCTTCATCTCCTGAAATTACTCGGCTTGCTCCTTACCCCAGTGGAATGGGGGATTTCTGCCTTTGGGGGACTGTCCTACCAGGAGGTCTTGCAGAGGGGCTGCTTTCTTAGTGTAGTCTTTTACAAACCTACGGTAGTATCCTACTAGTCTCAGGAACTGACGCACCTCCTTGAGGTTCTTCGGCTCCGGCCACTTCTGAATGACAGTGACTTTCTCCGGGTCTCGTGCTACCCCTTCTGGACTGACAATATGCCCCAGGTACTGTACCTTTCTCTTGAGCAGGTGGCACTTTGAGGGCTTCAGCTTCATCCCGTACCGGGACAGTGACTCAAATACCTCTGCCAGGTGCTTCAAGTGGTCCTCATACGTCTTGGAGTACACTATCATGTCATCCAGGTATAGTAACACAGTCTCGAAGTTGCGGTGGCCCAGGCAGCACTCCATCAATCTCTGGAACGTTCCGGGGGCATTGCAGAGTCCAAACGGCATACTATTGAACTCGCAGAGTCCCATCGCGGTACTGAAGGCCGTCTTCTCCCGATCCTCCTCAGCCACAGCTACTTGCCAGTACCCACTAGTGAGGTCAAGGGTGGAAAAGTAATTTGCAGACTTTAAGGCAGCCAGGGATTCCTCAATACGTGGTAAAGGGTATGCATCTTTATGTGTAATGTGATTTACTTGTCTGTAATCTACACACATTCTCATGCTTCCATCCTTCTTCCTGACTAGAACTAGGGGAGCTGCCCAGGGACTACAACTATCCCTTACTACCCCTGCCTTCTTCATGTCGTGCAACATCTCCTTGGCTTTCTGGTAGTGTGCTGG
The DNA here is from genome assembly GCF_046119375.1 of Phyllobates terribilis. Taxonomy (NCBI): domain Eukaryota; kingdom Metazoa; phylum Chordata; class Amphibia; order Anura; family Dendrobatidae; genus Phyllobates; species Phyllobates terribilis. Next base: position 96,824,785 of record NW_027362770.1, read on the forward strand.
TGGTATAGGCCTGTAACGTTCTTTGATGGGTGGATGATCACCTGTGGGGATATGGTGTTGAACCCCCTTAATCCTCCCAAAGTCAAGTGGGTGTTTACTGAACACCTGCGCGCATTCCTGAACCACCCGGTGCACACCCTGCTTCTGATGGGCAGGAGTGGTGTCTGTCCCAACATGAAGCTGTTGACACCAATCCTCCACCTGGGTTGCAGGGTCATTATCCTCCTCTTCGTCTGGTGAGGTTAAGGACTCCGCCGTGTAAATGGAGTTGTTATTTACAGCATGCAACTTGGCAACAGTGGCATAGCGTGGTAATCTGACCTCATCTTTCCCACAGTTGAGAAGACGGACGGGCACCCTCCCATTGCGTACATCCTCTACCCCTCTGGCAGTTAAGAGTGTAGGCCTGTGTCCGGAGCTAAGGGGTTCTACTACCGCCTGGTAGCTCTGTCCTTTAAGACCTATTGCTGCTCTACACCAGATAAGCATTTCACTCATTGGGGGAATCACAATGGGTATAGGGTCTGTTACCCGCACATTACCAATTTCACCACCTGTTAACTTTACTTGCTGCTGGTACATCAGGGCTCGGATCTCCTTCTGTAGCGCCCTCCTCTGCCCTGGTCTGGCGGTGTCAGCTATCTGTTGGAGCAAGAACACAACTTCTCCCAAACAGTTACCAACAACATTAGTGCCAAGTACCATATACAAATTAGTATCATCAGGATTAGTCTCTACTACAATTAGTCCCTGGTCCTTCAGTTCCACTCTCCCCACCTTCACTGCCACCTCCTTAACCCCGAGTAGGTTAAGGGGGAGGCCGTTTGAGGCATAGATGGAAAGATTTGGAGCTGGCGGCCATAGATCGTCTATGGACCAGAACCTTCTGTAGAGGACATCAGGCATGATGGTTACCTGAGATCCTGTGTCTAGCAGAGCATGTGTCGGGATGCCGTCCAGCACAATGGACAGGAAAGGTCTTCCTCACACGAACCTGTTGTACCAGTCTGAGGGGCCTGGGGAATTTACTCCTGGGTGTCGGCCCTCGGCCCCAGGGTTTGCTCGTTTAAAGGACAGCTCTGGATGGTATGGCCGGACTTGTGGCATCGGTGGCAGAGAGGGTCCCTCGGTGGACGGCGTTGGTCGCTGATCTTCCCAGGGGGTGGCGTTGTCCTCTTCCTCCTTCGCATCAAGGGGACATCCTCAGGGCTGTCGGCTAGCAGGATCCTTCCTTCCTCCTCGGGCTCCGTCCGCAGCTGCAGGGCACTCAGCACAGTGGTCAGTGTTTTGCTCAACTGGCGCACTTCAGAGCACAGGCTGTCCAGCTCACTAGGGGACGTTGCTTGCACCTTGGCTTCAGCAGCCACTGGGGAAAAGCAGGCACTGGGGTGACCGCACCCTGGTAACATTGGATAGCAGTTGTTTCCAGGGGCTGCAGTCCTTTTATAGTCATGTCCTTAAGGGTGTCAAAGGTGGCATCTGGATGATCCAGGGACCACAAACGCACTGTCCTGCTCTCCTCTTGGGACCTCAGTCCCCGGATAAACTGTTCTTTCAGCATTTTATTTTCATCATTGATGCTAGCTGGACTAACCTGTTTCAGAGCTCGCAGGGCCCCTTGTAGACGCCAGGCATAGTCCCAAACACTGTCCTCCGGTTGCTGAGAGCAGTTGTAGAACCTCATCCATAGGTCTGTCTCAGTACGATTTTCAAAGACTGTAATTTTTTAAAGATTGCGGACACTGACTCCTGGTCTGCGGCCGACCAGGTTTCTACTTCTCGTTCTGCAGCACCAGTCAATTGTACTAATACAACAGCGGCTCTTTGCTTGCCTGTCATAGAGTACATGTCCAAAATACCACATATTTTCCGCTTAAATCCAGACAGGGTATCTGGTTTGCCGCTGTACTGGGGGAGCCACTTCGCTCCAGGGATGTACGGTAGGGCAATGGGTATGACAGGGGTTACAGGCCCTGCTGGTGGAGCGGCTGCTTCGGCCTGCTCGGCGTCGAGCTCAGGTTGAACATCAGGGCCGTTAACCGGTATTCCGGCGTTGTGCTGTTCCTCGGACTTTCTGGCGCCCCCTTAGCGAACCGTGGCCTACCTTCTTTTCTTTTCTTCCGGTAGGCCGCAGTTCCGCAGGTGACGGTCTCCTTCAGGACCTTGCGTCGCTTGCGTCCTACGTCAGAGCGTGCGGCGACGCTCCTTCCAGGATCTGGCGCTTCCTGGTTCGACGTCGAGGCGTGGGGCGTGTCCGGGGATTCGCGCGCTTTTGCAGGTACGCCCTTCTTCCCGCTCGGCGGCCCAACAATGGCGGCATTCTTCACCACAGTCAAATGCACAGTTTTTTTTTTTTTGATTAAAGGCGCACAGTACCCGGTGGCAACGGGCATAACACTCCGTCGCTGCAGCGGGCACGCAATCCTGTTCGTGACGCCAGGAAAGAGAATGTTGCGCCCAGGGGATGGGGATGACTCGGCCCCCGGGCCTTGTTGTGGCCTTACTCTGGGGGATGTCGCGGTGGTCGGCTCCTGGGCCCGTACTCTGGGCCTCTCTTTTAAAAGGGTGGATGATTATGTTATTAAGTTTGTGACGCCACCTGTGGTGTCTGGTGAGGATCACCAGCGCTGCGGCAGCCCACTGAGGCCGGTGTTAAGGCAGCTTGCGTGGTATAGCTCCCCACAGGTGGAGCTAGGCCTCAGGGCAGCGGGGATGTAAGGATGCAGGACAGATGGGACCCAGCCAGGCCAGAGTAAGAACAGGGACAGACACGATATTCACTTCAGTACCTTTTACCGATGGAAATTCAGGCACATCCCGGAGCACTGTAGGGTGAAGGGTGCATATCAGGATCCTCCGCAGTGAGCGGGTATAGGGCCTCCTGTTTCTTGCCTTTGTGTGGTAAGTTTCTGACCTGCCTGGAGCTAGGCCTAACTTTGTCTCTGTCCTGCACCGGCTGACTTTGTGGTAGGGCCTTCTCTTGGAGTACGCGCTCCCAGCTTGCAGGGCCTCCGTGACTCCTGGCTCTGGTACGTATCAGCTCTTGGGTGATCCTGGGACTTGAAGTCTTCCAGGGGTCTCCGGTTGTCTCTACAGGGGGATATACGGCCCTGTAGACGTGGACCCGGTGTCCGGTATATGTTTTCTGGGGTGAGCTTGAACAGCTCCTCTGCCCCAATTATACTGACTCCTCTAGCCTTCGGCCTACTCGGGGCCCTACTAGGCTATACACACTAGCGGCAGCTTACCGCACTTCACCGCTCTTATGGCGTCGGCACACCTTAAGCTCTAACTGAGCTACAACTGAGTCTGGACTGGGCTCCACTGCAGGCTGACCACTCTCTGGCTTAACCACTGCAGGACCTCTCTCAACAGACCTGTCTCGCTGTCGACTACAGACTAGACTCTGTACTCTAGACTGAGCTGCCTAGCTCCACCTTCCCAATTTATATCCCTAACGGGCTCCCTCTGGTGGTCTGAGGTGGAAGGTGGAGGTGTGTGTATGCTGTGGGGGCCTCTTGTGGAGGAATCCGTTAATGCACCCCTCTAGGATCTGTGGCTCCAAGCGCAGCTGGGCGCCACAGTTGCATCATGGACCACGGTCACCCTGGTGATATGGTGGTGGAGGATGAGGAGAAGGAGGAGGACAAGAGCAAATAGCCCAAATCAGGAACCGTATACCCATGTCTGGGTGTCTGGGTGTGAAAAGGTGCATGGGAATACACCTCCCAAGAAAAGACACTGGACATGGACGACTGACCATGCTCTCCTCCTTCTCCTCCTCCTCTCTGTCTTCTGGCCATTCACGCTGAATAGACGGTATGACAGCTGTGCAGGTAGTACCGTCTATAGCGCTTGAAACTAGCATTTCAGAAGACAGAGAAGCGGGATGGTGACGCTAATTATAAATTAATATGAATTTAATATTACATTTTTGGAGGATGGTACATATGTCTGACTTCCATGTCCACTCCTGAGGTCTTATGTGTGGAGTTTGAACTGAATACCGATGGCCTTGTTGATGCTGGTACGCAACAACTGCCCTCTTCTGCTCACAAATCCTTCCCAACATCTGCAGTGTAGAGTTCCAACGCGTGGGGACATCACACACCAGTCTGTGAGCCGGAAGCTGCAAACGCTGCTGAAACACGGCAAGGGCGGCGGAAGCTGTAGGTGACTTTCTAAAATGGGCACGCAGGCGGCGTACTTTAACAAGCAGATCTGGCAGCTCCGGGTAGGATTTGAGAAACCACTGAACCACGAGGTTAAGCACATGGGCCAGGCATGGTACGTGTGTGAGCTCGCCTCGCCTCAGAGCCGCCACCAGGTTCCGGGCCATTGTCACACACGACCATGCCTGGCTGTAGGTTCAGCGATGTGAGCCACAGATCTGCCTGCTCTTTCAGAGCTGTCCACAACTCTTCAGCATTGTGTTGTTTGTCACCTAAGCATATTAGCTTCAGCACAGCCTGTTGCCTCTTGGCTGAGGCAGTGCTGCAGTGCTTCCAGCTTGTGACTGATGTGGTTATTTCGGAGATGGAGGCTGAAGAGGAGGAGGAGGCTGAGGAGGATGAGGTGCAGGAGCTGTAGACCATGGGGGCAACCCCTATTGACCTAGGGCCCGCAATCCTTGGCGTCGGGAGGACGTGTTCCGTCCCAAGGTCCGACTGGGTCCCGGCTGCCACTATGTTAACCCAGTGTGCCATCAGCGAGATGTACTGTCCCTGCCCACAAGCACTTGTCCACGTGTCTGTGGTTAGGCGGACTTTCCCGGTAACTGCGTTGTTGAGGGCCCAGCTAATGTTTTGGGACACGTGTTTGTGTAATGCTGGGACAGCACACCGGGAGAAATAATGGCGGTTGGGGATCGAGTACCGAGGGACGGCCGCCGCCATCAGGTTGCGGAATGCTTCTGTCTCCACGAGCCTGAAAGGCAACATTTCGAAATGTGAGAATTTAGTAGTGTGGCCTGTGGGGCGTTAGCTGCGTATTTGCGCTTGCGTTCCAAGGACTGGTGTATGGACAACTGAAAGCTGCGCTGGAACAAGGACGTGGACGTGCTTCCTGATGCTGCTACTTGAGAGTGTGCAACGACAGGTGCAGGGCAGGAGACATCTTCGCATGCACCATGGCAAAGGGATTGGCTTGCATGCACAACAGCGGAAGAAGCAATGGTGCAACCCGCAGACACTGTGCCTGGACCCTGGGGTTCGGACCACAAAGTCGGGTGCTTTGCTGCCATGTGCCTGATCATGCTGGTGGTAGTCAGGCTGGTCGTTTTGCCACCCCTGCTGATGCTGGCCTAGCAGGAGTTGCAAATGGCCTTTTTGGGGTTATCGGCAGAGTCTTTAAAAAACAACCAGACTCAGGAAAACCTAACAGTTGTACTGGCAACTTCCTTCGTGTTGGTGTTACGGGGAACGGTTGCCTGCCTTCTGTCTGCGGCCACCACACTGCTTCTTCCTGCCTGTTGGGGTGCTCCCTCCCCTTGTGTGCTGCTCTCCTCGATCTGCATGTCCTCCTGCCAGGTTGGGTCAGTTACTATCATCCAACACCTCGTCTTCCATTTCCGCACCCTGGTCCTCCTCCTAGCTTTCTGGCAATTGTGTCTCATCATCGTCCACCTCTTGTGACATTTTCCCACCGTCGCCTTCGTGTGACCATGGCTGCTCAAATATTTGGGCATCGCTACATGCGATCTCCTCTTGCCTCGCTTCAAATGGACCAGGCGAGAGGCCCGAATCTATAATGGAAAAGTGAACAGCTCTTCAGAGTGTCCAAGTGTTGGATCATTTGTCTCCGGGCACTCGGATGGTGGGAGGAAGGAGGATCAGGGTGAGGAATATAAGGTCCAGACTCACGGCTACTGAGACTTGACCATGTGGAAGACAGGGTGGTGGTGGTGGCTAAGTGAATGGAAGCATTATCCGCTATCCAACCAACAACCTTTTGACACTGCTCTGGGTTCAATAGTGGTGTGCTACAGTCCCCTAGGAACTAGGACAGGAAGGTCGGGTGAGAAGATGTGGGTGTTTGTTGTGACATAATTTCAGCTTGCCCACGGCCTTGGCCTCGGCCTGTGCATGCACCATCATGTCCAGTTCCCCGTGCCTTGCCACGTGGCTTGCCCATTTTAAATGGAGGACAATATCTTCCACGCTCACTAGAAATGACTGAATTTGGAGCGAACTTATATGTCATCCGTGTGACAGAGAAACCATAGTTTTAAATACCTGGCCTGTAGGTAACTATTTTGAACAGAAATTTGGTGTCAATTGCTTCACTGACACACTGAAACAAATTTTTAATGGAGGTCCGAAATGGCAGTATTTTCTGAAAACGTATATGTGATCTGTGTGACGGAGAAAACACAGTTTTAAATACCTGGCCTGAAGGTAACTATTTTGAACAGCAATCTGGTGTCAATTGCTTCCCTGACACACTGAATCAAATTTTTAATGGAGGCCAGAAATGGCAGTATTTTCTGACAACGTATATGTGATCTGTGTGACGGACAAAACATAGTTTTAAATACCTGGCCTGTAGGTAACTATTTTGAACAGCAAACCGGTGTCAAAAACTTCGCTGACACAGTGAAAAAAAAATTGAATGGAGGTCAGAAATGGCAGTATTGTCTGAAAACGTCTATGTGATCCGTGTGACTGAGAAAACACAGCTTTAAATAGCTGGATTTCTAGCGCTGTAATATGGAAAGGACCTGGCTGTATTCTGCAGTGCTAACAAGCAAATGGTGCAGAAATACGGTGTTCTCTGGATTGCTTTTTAAGCAAATAATGAGGGTTAAGAACCAAAAAAAAGGATTCCTGGCCCCTGAGACCTGAACTTTTGTCTAGAAATATCTAACAGCAGCAGAAGGCAGAATTGGAATGGAGCCTCTTGTGCTATTTGCACTGCAGTCTGCTATATACACTGCCTGCCTGATATCTCTGCAGATGTATTAGTCCTCAGAAGGACTGTTTGTTGAGATGGATATGTGTAATCTATGTTTTTTCGCCCTACACTACCTAATACACAAGCAAATCTCTCCCTAGCCCTGCAGCACCTCTCCCTACACTGTCTGATTCCGGAGTAGACTGTGAGGAGCATGGCGGCGCCAGGTCTGATATAGACCTGATGACGCTGTGCGGCCAGCCAATCACTGTAATGCCACAACCAACATGGCTACGGCATTACAATGAGTGGCAGGCAATCCCTGCATGTTGATTGGCACTCTAAAGAGCACCAAACATGCAGGGAGGGGACCGGAGCTCCCGCCCGAGCATCTTGCAAGTACTCGGCGAGCTCCGAGCATCTCGAGTACTGAGATGCTTGGGCGAGTACCGAGTACTTGCGAGTATGCTCGCTCATCACTAATTATGACGAATAACAAAAAGAAAGAACAAATTACATCGGTCCTGATGGAACCCATGTGATCACCGACTAAAAAGTTTCTTTGCAAAATCAAACAAGACAAACACTGTGCAGTATAATAAGATAGATAACAATGCAGATGGTCACAAATTATAAAGAAGACAGACAAGACCAATAAAGCTGTAACCCTCTTTTGTTCTATTTTCCACCCTCATGTCCTCTATTTAATTACAGAATTACTACTACTGATTATTATTACCCCCCAAGCATTGCTCTCTTATCTTCAAGCTTCACTGGATGTGGCTGCAATTTCCACTCCTCCATACAGTATTCTTCACCAGACCTATATATAGCCTGTGCTTTACTTATCTCTCCTTATTGTGGAGCTCTGGAAGGGAGGCAATTAGTAATCTGTATGTTTCTCTACAATGCCTTGGCAATAATGTATGCAGCTAGGCTGTGTTCACACACACTCAGTCACAGTACAGGTATTCCATTATTTTTATGAAGCTGAAACTGGCATTGTGCAAGTTCTCCCACTTAAAAATATGAGAGAGGCCTGTAATTGACATCATAGGTCGACCTCAACTATGAGAGACAAAATGAGAAAACAAATCCTGAAAATCACATTGTCTGATTTGGAAAGAATTTTTTTAAAAATTTTGGTGGAAAATAAGTATTTGGTCAATTACAAAAGTTCATCTCAATACTTAGTTATATTTCCTTTGCAGGCAATGACAGAGGTCAAACATTTTTGCTGTAAGTCTTCACAAGGTTGGCGCACACAGTTGCTGATATGTTGGCCTATTCCTCCATGCAGATCTCCTCTAGAGCAGTGATGTTTTGGGGCTGTCGCTGGGCAACACAGACTTTTAACTCCCTCCAAAGGTTTTCTATAGGGTTTAGATCTGGAGACTGGCTAGGCCACTCCAGGACCTTGAAATGCTTCTTACAAAGCCACTCCTTCGTTGCCCTGGTGGTGTGCTTGGGATCATTGTCATGCTGAAAGACCCAACCACGTTTCATCTTCAATGCCCTTGCTGATGGAAGGAGGTTTGTGTGGCACCCCAGGGGTCTGGTTGCCACAGTAATAGAAATATTACGTCTGAGAGCAAGTGGGAGGTTTCTCTGGTCAGGAGCCCTAAGAATGCAACACCTCCCGCCCAGACCTGGGAGGGGAGGAATCTGCCCTTATAAACTGGGTCTGGGGCGGGATTAGGGGAGTCAGAGCCTGGAGAGGGAAAGTTAAAGCAGGAGCTCTGTGGGAGCTAGGAGCAGAAGACCAGGGGCTGGAAGCTAAGCAGAGATATAGCTCGCCCTGGCAGAAGAATCTGATAACTGGACACCGGAGTCCGAGGCTGTGGGGACTGATATCCACCCAGCAGCAGAAACCAGCCGGCAGGGGATTCCAGGTCCTCTGGCCATAGAAGCCCGGAGGCTCAGTCACAAGGAAGGGACCAGCACCGCCATCCAGGAGCGGAGGCTAACAGAAGGCCCTAAGTCACCAGCCATACGGGTGAGCACCACACGGTATACTCAGGGACGTGGGCTACTTCTACCCGCTTACAGCAAGGTAGCCAGAAGAGTGCAGATAGACGGGGAGGCCTACAACTCCACCTGGCCAGGGGAACTCCTGTTTGCTCGCAGACTGACCAGGCCCCTTATGCTAGCCAGTACTCCCGGTAGGGTCTGCCTTAATATCACCAGTAAAGACCCTGAACTGCACTGCAAAGACTCTGAGTCGTTCCTGCTCATCGCCGCACCAGCACTACTAGAGCAGGGACGCCCGCGCACCATCACTCCCATCATCCACATTCCCTGCCCTGAGGCCATACTCCTCCCGTGGGGAGTTATCCCATCTTTTGCTGCGCACACCACACCAGCCTCAGCGGACTGTCTCGCAGCGGCGGTACACCCTGACCGCAATCCACGGGTGGCGTAGTCGGACAATTAACTTAAAACCCCTAAAAGACTGCCATCGGCCTGACCACCCTGAGCCACGGGACCGGGTCGCCGCCATGGAGACTACAATCCCCAGAGACCCGGCTCCGGGTAACCCACACACGTCCACACTAGGCCCAGGGGGCGAGTCATTTGCACTCAAAATCTCACAATACATGGCCACATTCATTCTTTCATGTACACGGATCAGTCGTCCTGGTCCATTGACAGAGAAACAGCCCCAAAGCATGAAGTTGCCACCCCCATGCTTCACAGTAGGTATGGTGTTCTTTGGATGCAACTCAGCATTCTTTCTCCTCCAAACACGACGAGTTGTATTTCTACCAAACAGTTCTACTTTGTTTTCATCTGACCATATGACATTCTCCCAATACTCTTCTGGATCATCCAAATGCTCTCTAGCAAACTTCAGATGGGCCCGGACATGTGATGGCTTAAGCAGGGGGACGTGTCTGGCACTGCAGGATCTGAGTACCTGACGGATAGTGTGTTACTGATGGTAGCCTGTGTAACATTGGTCCTAGCTCTCTGCAGGTCTTTCACTTGGTCCACCCGTGTGGTTCTGGGATTTTTGCTCACCGTTCTTGAGATCATTTTGACCTCAAGGGGTGAGATCTTGTGTGGGGCCCCAGATCGAGGGAGATTATCAGCGGTCTTGTATGTCTTCCATTTTCTAATTATTGCTCCCACAGTTGATTTCTTCACACCAAGCTGCTTGCCTATTTCAGATTCAGTCTTCCCAGCCTGGTGCAGGGCTACAATTTTGTTTCTGGTGTTCTTTGGTCTTCACCATAGTGGAGTTTGGAGTGTGACTGTTTGAAGTTGCAGACCTGTGTCTTTTATACTGATAACAAGTACAAACAGGTGCCAGTACTACAGGTAATGAGTGGAGTACAGAAGAGCCTCTTAAAGAAGTTACAGGTCTGTGAGAGCCAGAAATCTTGCTTGTTTGTAATTGACCAAATACTTATTTTCCACCAAAATTTGAAAAAAAAATCTTTCCAAGTCAGACAATGTGATTTTCCAGATTTGTTTTCTCATTTTGTCAGTCATAGTTGAGGTCTACCTATGATGTCAATTACAGTCTTCTCTCATCTTTTTAAGTGGGAGAACTTGCACAATTGGTGGCTGACTAAATACTTTTCCCCCCACTGTATATGTGTATATCTATCTATATCTACTGTGCAAAAGTATGCTTCAGAGTAAAACTGATTAAAATTTTTTTTTTATCAATTAACGAAATGCAAAGTGAATGAATAAAAGAGAAATGTAAATTTAATCAATATTTGATGTGACCACCCTTTGCCTTTAAAACAGCATCAAAGCATCAATTCTTTTTGTACACAGCTTTTGAAAGAACTTGGCAGGGAGGTTGTTCCAAACATCTTGGAGAACTAACCTCAGATGTTCTGTGGATGCAAGCTTGTGCAAATTCTTCTATCTCTTCATGTAATCCCATGGATTTAAGAACTATCTTCAGCATAAAAAAGAATAAGGAGTCTTGGAAGTGATGATTTGGCCCTACAGAGCCCTAATCTTAATATCATTGAGTCATTTTGGGATGACATGAAGAGACAGAAGGATTTTTGAAAGCCTACATGCATTGAGTATCTGTGGTTAGTTCTCTACGACGTTTAGAAGCACCTTCCTGCAGGATTCTTTTAAATACTGTGTGCAAGTGTACCTAGAGGAAATTCTATCAAAATATATAATTAATTAAGCCAATCAATAAATGGTACAATGAGAAAAAAAAACTTCAGAATTGCAGCTTTCGATCACTGCTAAAAAAATGCAATAAGAAGCGATAAAAGCATCATATATACCTCAAAATGGAGTCTTAGAACATGGCGGCACAGGTGTAACGTGATGTGGGATGGTAGCCGTGGGCAAGGTACTCATCTGTTGCACCCCAGCACGTCATATGAAGGTGAGGGACCTGGCTGGGTGTGTGGACTTGTGCTGTGAGGGCACTACGCCCATGCAGACCGCATATAACCAATGTTTCTGTTTTTCCAGGACCATGTGTTGAACAGTTCAATGAGGGAGACCACCAGTCAAAAATAAACTTTTTACTGAACGGGAACTTGGTAGGGAATATATACAATAGATAGCGTGTATACAGTTTTATGAATGTTTCCTTTACAGCTCGAAACATTTTCCAGTTTCCTTCTTTCTTTTCTCTATATTCACTTTTCCTCTTTACTCTCTCTACTTGTCCTCTGTCTAGACTGTTTCTTATTGCTTAACTACAACCCAGCTTGACTCTTAGTCTACAGTCCTGTTTAAACGGTTCAGTGTCTTTTTTCCCCTCGGGGTGCCAGTATGGCCAGTCTTTATCTTCTCTAATGCTAATGCTCTAGAACTCCTTCCCGTGGGCATTCTACTCATCTCACATACTCAGTCCTATCTTACGTTCAAGTGTTACAAACTCCTGGCCTTTCTGCTAGGCGTCCTCTCCCAGGACTCATCTCTGGTGGATCACTCTGTCTCTTAGTCACTTCTGCGCTGGATCTCACTATCTCTTCCTTCGGTCTCCTCTCACTTTAAGGACACCCCAGAATGCGGCTCTGCTCACATTGGATCGGGATGAAGGGAGCGGAGCTCAGACATGGGAAGGGTGTGTAATAGTGATCAGCGAGCATGAAATGTTATCCCTTTCAGCGAGCACGCTCAGGTTCTTGCCGAGTATTTGCGTGCTCGGCATCGATGTTAGTATCGCCGCGGCGGCATGTGTCACGGCTGTTAGACAGCTGTGACACATGCAGGTGACTCGCCCCCTGGGCCGTGGGGCACGCGGATCCGGGCGATAGGGGAACGATGGGGGTAGTAGTGGCGGCCCGGTCCCGCGGCTCAGGGTGGTCAGACCAATGGTAGTCTGCTACGTGCTTCAGATAATGTCCGACTACGCCACCCGTGGATTGCGGTTATTAGGAACCGCCGCTGCAAGGCAGTCCGCTGGGGCTGATGATGAATGCAGCTGGGATGGTGTGACTCCCCACGGGAAGAGTGCGGCCCCAGGGCAGTGTAGTGGATGTTGGGAGTGATGGGAGTGAGAGTCCCAGTGCTGATAGTGCTGGAGGAGCGAAAGAGCACACAGACAACGTACTGCAGTCCAATGTCGTTTACTCACAGTTCAGGTACTCCAGGTCACTTCTGTACAGGTAGTGACTGCCCGAGCCGTGCTGCGTCCACCAGGTGCGGGGCTCGGTCAACTCCCAGGCAGTTCAGAAGTATGGCACAGGACCCCCTTTAATCCTTTCTCTGGCCTGCCTCACCAGTGACCCACTTTTGTCCAGCTGCCGCGGACTTGTGCGGTTAAACGTGGGCCCTGTCCTCCGCTGTCCTATATGGTGTCTTCCTAGCAGGTTTGATGAGGTGTCGCACCAATAGATGATCACGACGACCGGTCTTTGGCTGAGGGTAGTTTCTCCTCCACCAACTTGGGATCCGGTACCCTTAATCTGCCTGACCCTTCACCCTGGATTCTCGTGGGTTCTTAGGGTCCCTTCCACCTTCTTGTTCCTGAGCCCTTCTGTTTCTCTGTCTCTTCTTCTCCCTTTCCGTTCCTTCCTGTTCCTTTCTGTTCCATTCTCTTGGAGCTGAGATGAGCCAAAATCTCAGCTCCCCTTCACCTCCTCCTCGGCATCTCACTAGGCCCTTCTGGAGTAGAGCTCCTACAGAGCCTCTACTCCCTGTCTTCTCCTCTCTGGACAGAACTTCTCCTAGAGCTAAGATGGTGCCCACCTTTTATACATCCCTCTGACCATGAGCCCAGGTGACCAGCAACCAATGGACTCCTTCCTATGCTCAGGAACCAACCCCTATCTGCCCCTATAGCACTGGGTGTTCCACCCCCCTCCCCACTCCAGGCAGGGACATAGTCGGTCGTGCCTGCACTTCTGTCTAGTGGGAGCACCGTTGAGCTGTCCCTTGGAAATGGGGTGTGTGTGCTGTATGCAGCTAACTGAGTCCTGGTCCATACTCCATCCTTACCTGGGAGTGGAATATCACACCTCTGGTCTGAGGTGCAATACCCCTGTAGCGGCCGAACCCTCGGGGCGCTACACAGGCACTGCCTATTTGACAGGTATAATCAAGCCTAGGCCGCTTTAGCCCCGGGTATAGTCTGGATTTGGGGTATACTATGGCCTGTTACAGCAGGACAGTCCCGGATTTGGATCTATTCCCTGCAGTCTTGGGCAGTCTTCTGAATGTCCCTCACTTTTACCACCTCTTCTTACATGTCCACTGGCTAGGGTAGAAAGAAATGGTAAATGGTTGCAGCTAGGGGCATGGCCTAAAGTTTGGTAGCCTAGTTTGTCCCTCTTTCTCTTTTGTTAAAGTTGATTGGTATGGACAGTAAAGTGTGATAGTTAGGAGCCTGTTAGGAGTTTTTTGCATTGGGTCCCAGGACTTTGCAGTTGCTTATCTGGCTACATTTATTATTATTATTTATTATTATAGTGCCATTTATTCCATGGTGCTTTACATGTGAAAAGGGGTATACATAATAAAATAAGTATAATAATTAGTGTTGAGCGAGCACTAAAATGCTCGGGTGCTCTAAGCTCGGGCCGAGCTCACCGTGATACTCGGGTGCTCGACCCGAGCAACGAGCCCAATGTTAGTCTATGGGAGACCCGAGCATTTTGCGGCGGCACCCCCGGCAGTCTGTAGAAAGCCTAAAAAGTGCCCAAAACGATAGTGACAGTGCTCAAAAGACATGCGGACAGCATGGAGATCGCCCCAGGAAGCATTTCTGATCCCCAGGTCACTTCTGTCAACAACGTGGTCAGAGGTATTAAGCCACTTTTACGGGCTCACAATAAAACGTTCAAAAACGAAACTGAAACGGTTTTCCTGTGAAATATGTTAAGGAACTTCCTTTCCAGGGTAAAGACTTGTTTATAAGGTAAAATAAATAACCAAAAACAAAAATACTCCTCCACACCTTGGGCTATGTTCACATGTAGCATTTTTTATGTGCTTTTGCACTTTTGTATTGCTTTCAACCGTGACAAATGCATTCACCGGGAAATGTCAATTTAACATTTTACAATCTTATCTGGCCATGTGCTATTTGACACATGCATACAGTGCTGAAAAGACATGGGAACAGCATGGAGAAGACCCCTGGAAGTGTGACGCCTCTACTCGAAAGCCCATTTTCTTTACCCTGGGAGATGGGGGACTCAGAGTCGGGTCCTGGTGATTGAGAGATGGGGTGCAGCCGTGGCCCGGACCCGCTCCGTGCCCAGGGCCGTCACATTAAAAGAAGGATGGTACGGGCTTATCCGGGTTGAGTGACTGATTTCGACTACGCCACCTGTGGCACCTGGTGATTGCCACCAGCGTTGCCGCAGTCCACTGAGGCCAGGTGTTAGGGCAAACGGCATTGTTACTACTCCCCACAGGCGGAGCAAGGCCTCAGGGCAGAGGGACAGGACGGAGGGGGTAGTAGTCCAGGAAGTCTGGTACTGCGTAGCGCGGTGTAGTGCAGAATAAAGAGTCCAGAGGCCATAGGGGTGAACTTCCAAGGCTTTACTCACAAAAGAGAAGGCAGTAAGAAGGCAACTCCCTGCTCCTCACGGGGTTCTGCGGTCACCAGAGACGAAGGGGGTCCGACAACCTCCGAGTAAGTCCAGTGTTAGATCAGGACCCTGCACCAGAGTGTCCCTAGACTTCAGACCGGGTCCTTTCCTGTCTGTGTTTGTGTAAATAGGCCGGGTCTCCCTGAACTCCTCTCAGAAAAAGGGCACGGGTGGCAGCTCCGCTCCTTCTGATACCCGATGGGATCCTCGGGGCCTACCGGGCTTTCCCGACCAGGACATGGAGTAGCAAGGTCGGGTGTCGGGGGCCGGTACCCCTCTTGCAGCCGGACTCCCTCTGAGTATATCAGGTGGCGAGGACAGGTGGCGTATACCGCTCCGTCTGCATCCTCCCTGGGATCCATTAGCTATGGAGCTACACTCTTGAGCTCCGGGCCTTCTTGATCATGGTCCTTGACCGGGCTGAGACATTCATTATCTGCAGCCTGCCCCTCGACCCCAAGGCTAACGTACGAGGGCCGTGTCTCCGTCCTCTGCAGGTCCACACAGGATCCACTCTCAGGGAGGGTGATCACGTTACAAGAACAGTCAAGAACTCAAAAGGACAGACTAGACAACCCATGAGCCAATATGGCTGTGTATTATATATGAAAATATTAAGTGTCACTAAAATGTGAGTCCTCCACCCTCACCCACTAATTGGTTTCCCTATCTCTTGGTTCCCCAGTCTCCCTGCAACCAGGAGGGCAGCACCTAGTGCATTCTAGCCCCCTCTGGTGGGAGAAGTGTGGTGTTGGATGTGAAGGAAGGGTCCTGACAATCGCACTGTTCTTACCTCAGAGGAGGAACACTACACTCCATTAGAGAAGTGCAGCATCCCTGTGGCGGTCGAACCCTCAGGGGCACCACATTCCCCCCTGGTGAAACGCAGCACGTCCGCGGGCTGCAAAAGAGTAAGACCTGGGAGAGTTTTCTTTTTATATAACAATAAACCATCTTCCCTTTATGGGAGGCACATCTTCTTGAATGTTGCAAACATAATATACAATACAAAAGTACAAAGGTATTAAAGTATAAAATTATAAAAGTGCTAGCATTTTCCAGAGACATTATATGCAGACAGACGGGTTAAAGTGCAAGGACGAAGAGTCAGTTCAGAAGTGCGAGGGACCTGTCCCAAACCCTCAACGTGGGCCCTGGGGTGGCTGCAGGGCATGAAGATCCCGAGTCGGACCTCCAGGAGAGCCATTCCGACAGGTTTTTCTTCTGAGGTCTGAGGTAGACATATATACCCGGTTTTGCATAAAACCAATAAGGAGCACCTAAAGAGATGCAAACTATGTACAAGAAAGGAGTCTGTCTGCTGCAAGTCTGCAGGGACCAATGTCTCCAAAAACTGGGGATAGAAAATCAAAACATAAACTTAAACAGCTTAACTTTAAACAGGTTACAACCGCCAGGGCTGCTTATATCTGGGTTCCCTCCTGGGAAAAGGCTTGTTCCTCCCGACGGAGGCTGACCGGTCCCCCGAGGCCGAGTGTGAGGGGGCGTCGCTCCCGGACACCTTATGGACATCCAGGGCGTACCACCCCCGCACCCCATGGTTGCGAGAGTACGTAACTACATCGCCTGGGAAGGGGTTCCGGCCAGGGTGTCCCTTCTTCAAACGCGGCTCGACGTCCCGCCTACTGACAAAGACGTCGTCCTGGTGTTGGGGACTCCTGATGAACCCCCACCCCGCCTCATAGTGGAAGCGGACGACATGCCCCTCCACACAGGGACTGGGACGGGTTGCCTCTTCCTGTCGGGCCCAGGACTTAGCAGCTTTGGCCCGCACCTCGAGACGCTCACAGCGCACCTCCCTCTGGCGTTGCTCCCGAGTGAGCTGGAGGATCTGCTCACGGCACCGCTCACTCCTCCTCTGCGCTTCAGCCCGGGTCTCCCGGGGGAAGCCCATCAGGTCCACCCCTTGGTTGTCCCAGGCCCACTCCTCAGCCTCCGGCCAGGTGACTGTTGGTGCGGGTAGCGGTGTCATAAGGGGTTGCTGCGGGTCCTCTTCAAGCGCGGACCAGTCCGGGTTGGGGCCGGTGGACACCTCTGCAGCTTCAGGTACTTCCGATTCGGGAGTTGGGCGGTAGCGCAGGTCCCCACCTACAGCTGAAGCTTGCAGCTCCGGGGCAAAGACCTGCTCCCAGGTGACCGCGCCGGGCAGGAGATATTCAGCCATGAGGTCCAGTATGGGAATGGTAGGCTCAGCAGCCGGGGCAGGGGTAGCACACTCACCTGCCTCTGGGCCGCTCGCGACCTCTGTCACCGCGTCTCCCTGGGCTTCAGCTCCTTGGCGGCGGGCCCGGATGCGCAGCAGCATTTCTTCCCGCCACGCAGCCGTCGCCACCTCCAGGGCCTCTTTCTGTCTCTGCACGAAACCCGGGGATTCCTGATAGAGAAACTCCAATTCTCCTGCTGTTAGGATATTGCTGCCTCGCTCCCTGCCGTGGGAAGGACCTGGACCGGGCTCGGAAGGCTCCGTTGGTTGCGCTCCAGAAGCGTCCATGTCTGCTCCCGAAGATTGCCAACCTCCGAAAGCAAGGGCCGCACCTTGTTGTTTTTCTTCTTCCTCCTCTTTCGGGGCGGTTCCTGGGTGGCATGCTGACAGGCCCGCCTTCATTCAGCCCATCCGGTTTGACGGGCATTACCCCGCGGACAGTCTCTGATGGAAGGGGCGGTCCGCACTTTTGGTGCCATGCGAGAGCCCAGCCCACAATGGGAGGTGTCAGAAGGCCATCTTTCCACAGCATTATGGCGCCTGTTCTTCTTGGGTGGGCGCCATTTTAAGTGAAAACGAAAGTCCAAGGTTTAAGGCACACAGTACCCGGTAGCAATGGGTAATTCCTTCCTTAGCTGTGGGCACGAGATCCTGCCGACTACGCCAAGTTGTGACGCCTCTACTCGAAAGCCCTTTTTCTTTACCCTGGGAGATGGGGGACTCGGAGTCAGGTCCTGGTGATTGAGAGATGGGGAGCAGCCGTGGCCCGGACCCGCTCCGTGCCCAGGGCCGTCACATTAAAAGAAGGATGGTATGGGCTTATCCGGGTTGAGTGGCTGATTTCAACTACGCCATCTGTTGCCCCTGGTGATTGCCACCAGCGCTGCCGCTGTCCGCTGAGGCCTGGTTTTAGGGCAAACGGCATTGTTACTACTCCCCACAGGTGGAGCAAGGCCTCATGGCAGAGGGACAGGACGGAGGGGGTAGTAGTCCAGGAAGTCTGGTAATGCGTAGCGCGGTGTAGTGCAGAATAAAGAGTCCGGAGGCCATAGGGGTGAACTTCCAAGGCTTTACTCACAAAAGAGATGGCAGTAGGAAGGCGACTTCCTGCTCCTCACGGGGTTCTGCGGTCACCAGAGACGAAGGGGGTCCGACAACCTCCGAGTAAGTCCAGTGTTAGATCAGGACCCTGCACCAGAGTGTTCCTAGACTTCTGACCGGGTCCTTTCCTGTCTGTGTGTGTGTAAATAGGCTGGGTCTCCCTCTGAACTCCTCTCAGAAAAAGGGCACTGGTGGCAGCTCCGCTCCTTCCGATACCCGATGGGATCCTCAGGACCTACCGGGCTTTCCCGACCAGGACATGGAGTAGCAAGGTCGGGTGTCGGGGTCCGGTACCCCTCTTGCAGCCGGACTCCCTCTGAGTATATCAGGTGGCGAGGACAGGTGGCGTATACCGCTCCATCTGCATCCTCCCTGGGATCCATTTGCTATGGAGCTACACTCTTGAGCTCCGGGCCTTCTTGATCATGGTCCTTGACCGGGCTGAGACATTCATTATCTGCAGCCTGCCCCTCGACCCTAAGACTAAGGTACGAGGGCCCTGTCTCCGTCCTCTGCAGGTCCACACAGGATCCACTCTCAGGGAGGGTGATCACGTTACAAGAACAGTCAAAGAACTCAAAAGGACAGACTAGACAACCCATGAGCCAAGATGGCTGTGTATTATATATGAAAATATTAAGTGTCACTAAAATGTGAGTCCTCCACCCTCACCCACTAATTGGTTCCCCTATCTCTTGGTTCCCCAGTCTCCCTGCAACCAGGAGGGCAGCGCCTAGTGCATTCTAGCCCCCTCTGGTGGGAGAAGTGTGGTGTTGGATGTGAAGGAAGGGTCCTGACAATCGCACTGTTCTTACCTCAGAGGAGGAACACTACACTCCATTAGAGAAGTGCAGCATCGCTGTGGCGGTCGAACCCTCAGGGGCGCCACAGAAGCATCTCTGACACCCAGGTCACTGTCTAAAAGTGTGCCCATCAGAAGTTATCCTTGCCGCATCAGAAGATGCAGACTTGCAACTATCCCCGTGCAAGTCCTTGTCCCAGGGCAGTGTTCAATTGTACCTCCTCCATTCCTTGCAATGCAAACGCAAGTATGCAGCCTGCCACCCACCCACCCCCAGGCTGCAATACCATACTGCTAGCTTGCACTTGAAATAAGGCCTTTTAGTTTGGAGGAGGCCGAAGCTGGCCACTACCTCATGGCTGCTTCGGCAGCGAGGTATCCATACTCAGTCCCCAGCCGCCCGGCGGCCGGGTGTCCATACTCGGTCCCCAGCTGCCCCCTGGCCGGGTGTCCACACACGGTCCCCAGCCGCCCGGGGGCGGCCGGGTGTCCATAATCGGACCCCAGCCGCCCCTATTTCTCCTGTGAACTTCCCCCACACTTTTCTTAGCCTGGCCTGCTTTAGGGCAGCATTAGACGAGCCCACCACAGAACTAGACTCCTCCGGTGGGCCCTGGCTTCTCCATCAGGGGAGTTGAGAGTGCTAAGGTGAGGAGCATGATGATGATGATAGAAGTTAGCATCTGCTTTGTTTTCTTGGAATGGAAGCTTAAGTGTGCAGCCTGCCACCCACCCACCCCCAGGCTGCAATACCATACTGCTTGCTTGCACTTGAAATGGGGCCTTTTAGTTTGGAGGAGTCCGAAGCTGGCCACTACCTCATGGCTGCTTCGGCAGCGAGGTATCCATACTCAGTCCCCAGCCGCCCGGCGGCCAGGTGTCCACGCTCGGTCCCCAGCCGCCAGGGGGCGGCCGGGTGTCCATACTCGGTCCCCAGCCGCCCCGCGGCCGGGTGTCCACACACGGTCCCCAGCCGCCTGGGGGCGGCCGGGTGTCCATAAATGGTCCCCAGCCGCCCCTATTTCTTCTGTGAACTTCCCCCACACTTTACTTAGCCTGGCCTGCTTTAGGGTAGCATTGGACGAGCCCACCAGAGAACCAGACACCTCCGGTGGGCCCTGGCTTCTCCATCAGGGGAGTTGAGAGTGCCAAGGTGAGGAGCATGATGATGATAATAGAAGTTAGCATCTGCTTTGTTTTCTTGGAATGCAAGCGTAAGTGTGCAACCTGCCACCCACCCACCCCCAGGCTGCAATACCATACTGCTAGCTTGCTTGCACTTGAAATGGGGCCTTTTAGTTTGGAGGAGGCCGAAGCTGGCCACTACCTCATGGCTGCCTCGGCAGCGAGGTATCCATACTCAGTCCCCAGCCGCCCGGCGGCCGGGTGTCTACGCTCGGTCCCCTGCTGCCAGGGGGCGGCCGGGTGTCCATACTCGGTCTCCAGCCGCTCTGCGGCCGGGTGTCCACACACGGTCCCCAGCCGCCTGGGGGCGGCCGGGTGTCCATAAACGGTCCCCAGCCGCCCCTATTTCTCCTGTGAACTTCCCCCACACTTTTCTTAGCCTGGCCTGCTTTAGGGCAGCATTGGAAGAGCACACCAGAGAACCAGACTCCTCCGGTGGGCCCTGGCTTCTCCATCAGGGGAGTTGAGAGTGCCAAGGTGAGGAGCATGATGATGATAGAAGTTAGCATCTGCTTTGTTTTCTTGGAATGCAAGTGTAAGTGTGCAGCCTGCCACCCACCCACCCCCAGGCTGCAGTACCATGGCTGCGTCGGCGGCCTGGTATCCATACTCAGTCCCCAACCGCCCGGCGGCCGGGTGTCCACGCTTGGTCCCCAGCCGCCAGGGGGCGGCCGGGTGTCCATACTCGGTCCCCAGCCGCCCCGCTGCCGGGTGCCCATACACGGTCCCCAGCCGCCCCTATTTGAAGGACAGCCTAACCACAAACACGTGGACAAGTGAATGTGGCCAGGGATGGTCCATCTCACGCCTTCACACTGGGTTAATATTGTGGAAGCCGGGACACAGTTGGACACTGGGATGCAACACGTCCTCCAGACATAGAGGATTGCGGGTCGTGGGTCAATCAGGCTTCAACACAAAGTTCAGAAGGTAGACAGCAGCAGTGGTCGGCCTCCTACACAACGAGTAAATTATTCATGATCATGAGGCCATCCATCTCCTTAGCTTTCTGTTCTTTGGAATGCAAGTGCATGTATGTAGTAGCAGCTAGGCCTGAGGTGGTCAGCATTTTGGCGCACATCCTACCTTCTCCGAGGATTGCTGGATGTTTTCCTGCTACTATCCCAGTTCTATGACTCCCATTAAAACAAAGCTTCAGGTGATGAATGATAGATGAGGTGGTGGCAAAGGAGAAAGAGCAGGAGGAACAGGGACCATTCACATCAATATCAGGCCAGTCAACCACACATGTCTTGTAGGATATGTTTCTGTACCAAAAAGAGCAATTCGGCTACAGAGTTATAGGACATGTCAAACAGGAGAAACAGGAGAGTATCTCTTTTTTTTATAAAAATATACACATTTTTATTAGAGAAAATAGATGAAAAATCACATAAAAATAGACATTTGAAGATAGGGGCTACAGTCAGAGGTGCATCAAGGCAGGTTATAGTCGGGCGAAAAATGCTACGCGCAATTTGCTCCTCTATACATCAAGGAAACGGCGGGGTTGCGATGGGAGGACTCGTTTTATTTCGACATACAATCATGAATGGCGTAATATGAGAGCTATATTAGAAAAACATTGGCCCATTCTCAAAACAGAGCCTGCTCTTCAGTCGAGCCTTCCCTCCGCACCTCTGATGACACCAAGATGTTGTAGAAATCTAAAAGATTTACTTGTCAAAAGCCACTATACACCTCCTGTGGCAAATTTGTTCGGGAGCAGAGGTCCTATTTGGGGATTCTTTCCATGTGGCCGCTGCCTGGCCTGCAGCAATGTCATCTGTAGTTCTTCATTCTCTTCAGCAGATGGACTCTGCCATTTTGAAATAAAACATCATATCACATGCACTAGCATGAACGTAATTTATTACGCAACTTGTGGATGTTCTAAAATTTATATTGGACTTATGCCCCGTGAATTAAGAATACGGGTGAGGGAACACATGAGAGACATTGCTGCGGCCATGTCAGTGTCCGACATGTCAGAATTAAAAACAATTCCCCGACATTTCAAGATGCACCATGACTGTAGCCCCAAATCCTTCCGGGTGAGAGGAATTGATCTCATCCATACTGGTATACGCGGAGGAGATATAGGCAAACGCCTGGCACAATGTGAGTGACTCGCCCCCTGGGCCTGTGTTGTGCGTGCACGTGTGTGCGGGGAATACCCGGAGCCGGATCGCTGGGGGTTGTAGTCTCCGTGGCGATGACCCGGTCCGTGCCCAGGGTGGTCAAATCAGTGGCAGGGTTATTAGTATGATGATGGTCCGACTACGCCACCCGTGGATTGCGGTCAGTGAGGACCGCCGCTACAAGGCAGACCGCTGAGGCCGGTGTTGTGTGTGCAGCTAAGAATGGGATGACTCCCCACGGGAGAAGTATAGCCTCAGGGCAGTTGGTATGGATGATGGGAGTGATGGTGCACGAGCGCAGCAGGAACAACTCAGAGTCTGTGCAGTGCAGTTCAGGGTCTTTACTGGTGTTATAAAGCAGACCCTCCCGGGAGTACTGGTTAGCAGTAGAGGCCTGGTCAGTCTGTGAGCAAGCAGGATCTCCCCTGGCCAGGTGGAGTTGTAGGCCTCCCCGTCTATCTGCACTCTTCCTGGCTACCTTGCTGTATGTGGGTAGAAGTAGCCCACGTCCCTGAGTATACCGTGTGGTGCTCACCCGTATGGCCGGTGACTTGGGGCCTTCTGTTAGCCTCCGCTCCACGATGGCGGTGCTGGTCCCTTGCTTGTGACCGTGCCTCCGGGCTTCTATGGCCAGAGGACCTGGAATCCCCTGCCGGTTGGATTCTGCTGCTGGACCTGGATGTCCCCACAGCCTCGGACTCCGGTGTCCAGTATTAGTGTCTTCAGCCAGGGCGAGCTATCTGGCTTCCAGCCCCTGGCACTCGCTCCTGCTCCTACAGAGCTCCTAGTTCTTGCTTTCCCTCTCCAGGCTCTGACTGACTTAATCCCGCCCCAGACCCAGTTTATAAGGGCAGATTCCTCCCCTCCCAGGTCTGGGCGGGCGGTGTTGCATTCTTAGGGCTCCTGACCAGAGAAACCTCCCACTTGCTCTCAGACATAATATTTCTATTACTGTGGCAACCAGACCCCTGGGGTGCCACATGAGACCAGATGGATTGTCACTTTGGGGACGTTGGCACCATCTGGCCTTAATGAGTCACTCAGTTTTTCGTCCTTTTTGTAAATTGACACACTTGCCATCATTATCACTGGGCTGTACATTTTGTGCGCTATTTGTTATTATTTTGTTTGTTTTTAATATATATATTTTAACACCTTATGTTTGTTCATGATTTTTTTCATTTTTGACATTTATGATTCTTTTCTGTTGATTTACCTGCAGTTCCTTTTTTGCTCCACACCCTATTTTTTGATCAACCCTTATACGGTATTGGTTGCATGTTTTGGTGAATTATGGACCTACACATGTATACATGAGGATATTGCATGGAGGATTTGAGGATGATGAGTCGGGATGGATATCGGCGGCATTTGTATCAGTTTATATACACTGATGTCTATACATTATGCATGTTGAACTAGCAATTATATGTGCCTTTTACTTAAAGAGTTGTATTTATATTGCCAATATACCTTTTTGCTGTTTAATGTAGCTCCTTAATTCTCCTCTCCTTCTTGTTTTCCCTTCCCCCTCTTTTTTCTCATGATTACCCATACTTCAGGGTTTGATAATGTCTTGTATTGATCCTTTGGATAATCGCACTTTAACCCCTTAACCCCCGAGGGTGGTTTGCATGTTAATGACCAGGCCAATTTTTACAATTCTGACCACTGTCACTTTATGAGGTAATTACTCTGGAAAGCTTCAACGGATCCCCCTGATTCTGAGACTGATTTTTCGTGACATATTGTACTTCATGATTTTGGTAAAATTTCTTCGATATCACTTGCGTTTATTTGTGAAAAAAACGGAAATTTGGCGAAAATTTTGCAATTTTCAAAATTTTAATTTTTATGCCCTTAAATCAGAGAGATATGTCACACAAAATACTTAATAAATAACATTTCCCACATGTCTACTTTACATCAGCACAATTTTGGAACCAAATTTTTTTTTGTTATGGAGCTATAAGGGTTAAAAGTTGACCAGCGATTTCTAATTTTTCCAACAAAATTTACAAAACCATTTTTTAGGGACCACATCACATTTGAAGTCACTTTGGGAGGTCTTTATGACAGAAAATACCCAAAAGTGACACCATTCTAAAAACTGGACCCCTCAAGGTGCTCAAAACCACATTCAAGAACTTTATTAACCCTTCAGGTGCTTTACAGGAATTTTTGGAATGTGGAAGAAAAAAATGATCATTTAACTTTTTTCACAAAAATGTTACTTTAGACCCAATTTTTTTTATTTTCACAGGGGTAACAAGAAAAAGTGGACCCAAAATTTGTTGTGCAATTTCCCCTGGGCACGCAGATACCCCATATGTGGGGAAAAAACACTGTTTGGGCGCAAGGCAGGGCTCGGAAGGGAAGCAGCGCCATTTGACTTTTTAATTGTAAAATTTGCTTGAATAATTAGCGGACGCCATGTTGCGTTTGGAGAGCCCCTGATGTGCCTAAACATTGGAGCTCCCACACAAGTGACCCCATTTTGGAAACTAGACCCCCCAAGGCACCTATCTAGATGCATAGTGAGCACTTGGAACCCCCAGGTGCTTCAAAAATTGATTCGTAAAAATGAACAAGTGAAAAAAACAACACTTTTTCATTTTTACGAATCAATTTGTGAAGCACCTGGGGGTTCCAAGTGCTCACTGTGCATCTAGATAGGTGCCTTGGGGGGTCTAGTTTCCAAAATGGGGTCAATTGTAGGGGAGCTCCAATGTTTGGGCACACAGGGGCTCTCCAAACGCAACATGGTGTCCGCTAACAATTTGAGCCGATTTTCCATTCAATTTGTTAGCGGACACCATGTTGCATTTGGAGAATCCCTGTGTGCCCAAACATTGGAGCTCCCCCACAAGTGACCCCATTTTGGAAACTAGACGACCCAAGGCACCTATCTAGATGCATAGTGAGCACTTGGAACCCCCAGGTGCTTCACAAATTGATTCGTAAAAATGAAAAAGTGAAAAAAAAACACTTTTTCATTTTTACGAATCAATTTGTGAAACACCTGGGGGTTCCAAGTGCTCACTATGCATCTAGATAGGTGCCTTGGGTGGTCTATTTTCCAAAATGGGGTCACTTGTGGGGGAGCTCCAATGTTTAGTCACACAGGGCCTCTCCAAACGCGACATGGTTCCAATTTGTTAGCGGACACCATGTCGCGTTTGGAGAGCTCCTGTGTGCCTAAACATTGGAGCTCCCCCACAAGTGACCCCATTTTGGAAACTAGACAACCAAAGGCACCTATCTAGATGCATAGTGAGCACTTGGAACCCCCAGGTGCTTCACAAATTGATTCGTAAAAATGAAAAAGTATTTTTTTTTCCACTTTTTCATTTTTACGAACCACTTTGTGAAGCCCCTCTCGGTTCCTAGTGCTCACTATGCATCTAGATAGGTGCCTTTGGTGGTCTAGTTTCCAAAATGGGGTCACTTGTGGGGGAGCTCCAAAGTTTAGGCACGCAGGGGCTCTCCAAACGCAACATGGCATCCGCTAACAATTTGAGCCGATTTTCCATTCAATTTGTTAGCGGACACCATGTCGCGTTTGGAGAGCCCCTGATGTGCCTAAACAGTGGAGCTCCCCCACAAGTGACCCCATTTTGGAAACTATACCCCTCAAGGATTTTATTAAGTTGTATAGTGAACATTTTGAACCCAGAGGTACGACACAGAATTTGATAACATTAGGTCATCATATTGAATAAGTTGTCATTAGTCTTGAGCGCAAGTGACATGCTCGAGTCCCCGCCCGGATGTTTCACGGTTATTAGACACCCAAAAAAAAACATGCGGGGATCGCTCGTGCATGGCAGGCAATCCCCGCAAAGTTTTTTAGACCGTGAAGCAAATGGGGCGGAGACTCGAGCATGTCACTCAAATACCCACGATACTCAGTGCATACCAGAACACCCGATGCAAACTCAAGTAGCGAGCACTTGCGCTCAACACTAGTCGCCATATCGTCATCTTTTTCTCTTACTTTTGAAAAAAATCCCAACGCCATCACAACCCTAGCCCCAACCCTAATCCCAACCCCAGCCCTAACCCTAACACAACCCTAACCGTAGCACAACCCTAACCGTAGCACAACCCTAACCCTAGCACAACCCTAACCCTAGCACAACCCTAACCTGAGAGTTTATTTTTTACGCCGTTTCTCATGCGGTATAAGTGATTAGACGACCTTATTCTTCGAGTCGGTGAGACTACAGCGATACCAGAATCATATGGGGTTTTTATGACTGACAGCTGTCACACACTAAAAGACGCATTTTTTGTAAAATCTAGTTTTCGCATCGCCATATTTTGAGAGCTATAATTTTTCCAGATTTTGGCAGACAGTCATTTGACAGCTTGTTTTTTGCAGGATGAGTTGACGTTGTTATTGGTGCCATTTTCAGGCACGTGACATTTTTTGATCGCTTTCTATTCCGATTTTTGGGAGGCAGAATAAACAAAAACCAACAATTCAGGAATTGTTTTTTTTTTTTTTTTTTTATTCTGTTCCGCGTGTGGTAAAATTGATAAGGCAGCTTTATTCTTCGGGTCAGTACGATTACAGCGGTACCACATTTATATCGTATTTCTAGGTTTTGCACTTTTAGATAATAAAAGCAATTTTATAGAAAAAAATATTTTTTAGCATAGCTTTATTCTGAGAGCTATAAATTTTTTATTTTTCGGCTGATGGAGCTGTATGGTGGCTTATTTTTTGCTGGACGAGATGACGTTTTCAGCGGTACCATTTTTATTTATATTTGTCTTTTTGATCGCGTGTTATTCCAATTTTTGTTTGGCGGTATGGTGATAAAGCATTGTTTTTTGCTTCGTTTTTTTTTTTTTTTTTTTACCGTGTTCACTGAAGGGGTTAACTAGTGGGACAGTTTTATAGGTCAGGTTGTTCCGGATGCGGCGATACCAAATATGTGTACTTTTATTGGTTTTTTTTGTTTGTTGTTTTTATAATAATATTTATTGATGGGTACATTATATTTTTATTTTTGGTGGATTATTATTATTATTTTTTTAAAAATATTTTTACAATTTTTCCTTTTTTTTTCACTTTCTGATAGTTTTTATACTTTATTACTTTGTCCCACTATGGGACTTTCACTCTTTTTTCTCTGATCGCCTGCATGGCACCGGAATGCAGCACCATCCCTGTGCCATGCAGGCTGTCAGCGCTGGACAGGGAGAAGATTGTTTGGAGATGCACTGCGCATGTCCAAAAAATCTTCCTGCTGTCTGGTGACCCAGATGTTGTCATGACGACATCGGGTCGTCATGGCAACATCCCGGAAGCCACGGCAGACAGCGCTGGAAGCCGGAAGAGGAGGTGAGTATCTGCGATCACCTCCCCTTGCCACCGCAATGCTGCGATCGACTTCGATCGCAGCATCGCGGGGGTTAATGTGCTGGGAGCGTTGCGTGACCGCTCCCTGCACATAGTACCGGGTGTCAGCTGTGACAATCAGCTGACACCCGGCGGCGATCGCGCCCGCACAGCCTGTGTGCGCGCGCGATCGCCATGACGTACTAATACGGGTCTGGCTCTTAAGTCCCAGTGCACAGACCCGTATTAGTACGTCTAATGTTGTTAAGGGGTTAAAGCAAATTGTTATATCTGTTTTGTTATGCACTCACTGTGGGAGCAGTGCGCGCGTGCCTCTTGTCTCCTTCCCCGTATGTGCGCCACTCCCCGGCATCTTTATGTCGGTCCCGGCGGGCGAGGGTGTCCTTCGGACTCCGAGCCTGCTGTGATTGGCTTGACGGCCGGGGTGGGCGTGCCGCGGGTGCGGTGATTGACGCATGCGCCGGACGGCTGCTCCTATTGGTGAGTGGTAAACCATGTGACATGGTCACATGGTATAAAGGTCCTGCAGGTGATCTTTCTTCTCACTTCCTCTTGAGAAAGCGTGCGGGTGGCACGCGAAACGTGCGTTGGGGCGCAGCATTTTTCAGCCTTTTGCACTTCGGGCTGGGCCAGATTTGTTTCCTAATAATGGGTAAGGTTACTTATTCATGAAGATCTTAGGATTACTTGGGGCATAATTTCTATACTATAAAAAAACTCTTCATATAAATTTCTATTTATGTTACCTCTGCTCCTTATCCTAGATTTACTATTAATGTGACAGTCAAACTTTTGGTCACTGTGGCTTGTACCCGGAATGTTTATTACCATTTCTGTCTATCATGTCTATTTTTATGTGATTTCAATGTGATTTCTATGTGATTTTTAATCTATTTTCTCTAATAAAAACGTGTATATTTTTATAAAAAAAGAGATACTCCTTTGTTTCTCCTGTTTGACATATATTTCTCCGTTGGAGTATGTAGTTATATATTATATGCACTAATGATCTATAAGGGTCTCACTTAGATTAACTAATTATGCCCATGGGATTTTCTTTAATCACAGTTATAGGACATACAGTGAGTGCAATGCCTACCAAAAATTTCGAGGCACTCCAACGCCCCTTGGAAGTGACATGGAGGTCAGAGGGCCTTAACTAAACCGTTTTTCCATTTATAGCAACTGGGTCTCCTGTGCACTGTTGGCTTAAGCAGTGAATGGAAGGCTTTCCAAAAATTATGAGGAACTGCAATGCCCCTTGAAACAGACGTGGATTACAACATACTAAAAACCTTCTACCCATTATTGGGGAGTGGTTCTCCCTTAGTGTTCGGCTATGCATTGAAAAGCAAAAGCTGACTAAAATTAGGAGGAAATGCAATGCCCGTTGGAAGAGTCGTGGAGGTTAGAGTTAATTAAAAACAACATTTCAATGCCCCTTGGAAGAGCTGTGGAGTTCAGAGTGGTTTAACAAGACGCTTTTAATGCCCCTTGGAAGAGACGTGGAGGTCCCAGTTGCTTAACAAGACGGTTTTAATGCCCCTTGGAAGAGACGTGGAGGTCACAGTAGCTTAACAAGACGGTTTTAATGCCCCTTGGAAAAGTGGTGGAGGTCGCAGTAGCTTAACAAGACGGTTTTAATGCCCCTTGGAAGAGACGTGGAGGTCGCAGTAGCTTAACAAGACGGTTTTAATGCGCCTTGGAAAAGTGGTGGAGGTCACAGTAGCTTAACAAGACTGTTTTAATGCCCCTTGGAAGAGATGTGGAGGTTGCAGTAGCTTAACAAGACGGTTTTAATGCCCCTTGGAAGAGACGTGGAGGTCGCAGTAGCTTAACAAGATGGTTTTAATGCCCCTTGGAAGAATGGTGAAGGTCGCACTGGAATGAAAAGACAATATCAATGCCCCTTGGAAAAGTGGTGGAGGTCGCAGTAGCTTAACAAGACGGTTTTAATGCCCCTTGGAAGAATGGTGGAGGTCGCAGTGGAATAAAAAGACAATATCAATACCCCTTGGAAAAGTGGTGGAGGTTGCAGTAGCTTAACAAGACGGTTTTAATGCCCCTTGGAGGAGACGTGGAGGTTGCAGTAGCTTAACAAGACGGTTTTAATGCCCCTTGGAAGAGACGTGGAGATCGCAGTAGCTTAACAAGACGGTTTTAATGCCCTTGGAAGAATGGTGGAGGTCGCAGTGGAATAAAAAGACAATATCAATGCCCCTTGGAAAAGTGGTGAAGGTCGCAGTAGCTTAACAAGACGGTTTTAATGCCCCTTGGAATAGACGTGGAGTTCAGAGTAGCTTAACAAGGCGGTTTTCATGCCCCTTACAAGAGCCATGCAGTACAGCATATTAAAAACATTATTCCCATTATTGGGGAGTGGGTCTCCCATAGTCTTTGCCTATGCCTTCCAAGCAAAAGCTGCCAAAAATTAGGATGGAGGAACTTGCAATGTTGGCAAACAAGAGCCATGCAGTACAGCATATTAAAAACATTCCCATTATTGGGGAGTGGGTCTCCCATAGTCTTTGCCTATGCCTTCCAAGCAAAAGCTGCCAAAAATTAGGACGGAGGAACTTGCAATGCTGGCAACACGGACCACGGTCACCCTGGTGGTATAGTGGTGGTGGAGGCTGAGGATAAGGAGAAGAGCAAAATACAGCCAAAATGAGGAAGCGTATACCCATGTGTGGGTGTGAAGCAGTGCATGGGAATACACCTCCCGAAATAACACAGTGGATTTGACTTTATGTTACTCTGCTGTCATTTGGTGGTGATGAGAAGTCTGGCCCAATCCAGCCCTTGTTCATTTTGATAAGGGTCAGCTTGTCAGCATTGTCAGTTGACAGGCGAGTGCTCTTATCAGTTATAATTCCCCCAGCGGCACTAAAAACACGCTCTGATAACACGCTAGCAGCAGGGCAGGCCAGGACCTCCAAGGCGTACAGAGCGAGTTCATTCCAAGTGTCCAGCTTGGATACCCAATAATTAAAAGGCACAGAGGAATCACGGAGGACGCTGGTACAGTCGCAAGGTACTCCCTCACCATCTTTTGAAACTTTCCACTCCTTGTGAGAGTACCCCGCGCCTCAGGGCCTGTAAGCTGGGCGAGTCTCAGAAAACTGTCCCAGAATGTTGACAGTGTTCCCCTGCCTCTGTTGTATTGGAGCTGCGTCTCTCTCGCCTGTACGCCTTGGTTGGTCAACGAACTGTGACCTCTGCCGCTAGCGTGTTCAGATGGGAATTTTTTTACCAGTTCTGCAGCAAGGGCCTTCTGGTACTGCCACATTTTTGTAGACCTCTCCACCTCAGGAATAAGAGAGTGAAAGTTCTCCTTGTAGCGGGGGTCTAAAAGTGTCACCAACCAGTAATGACTGTCACCCAACATTTTGACAACGCGAGGGTCACGGTTAAGGCAGCGTAACATAAAGTCAGCCATGCGTGCCAGACTGGTAACGGGCAAGACTTCCGTGTCCTCACCAAAATGACGACTGACCATGCTCTCCTCCTCCTCCTCCTCCTCCCCCCTGTCCACAGGCCACCCACGCTGAACCGACGGTATGACAGTTGTACAGGTACTACCGTCTACAGCGCATGATACCAGCTCCTGTTCTTCCTTCTCCTCCTCCTCCTCTTCTCCCTCATTGTCCCCCAATGCACATTGGGATGAGATGAGGCTGGGCTGTGTATAATCGCCCATTACGGCTTCTTGATCCATCTCATCATATTCTGGTTGCAATGCCTCCTCTTTAATTCTCTGCAGAGAGCGTTGCAAAAGACAGACAAGTGGGATGCTGACGCTAATGATGGCACTCACCATCTTGGTGGACTCCTCAAAGTTTGTCAGGATGTTACATATGTCAGACATCCAGGTCCACTCCTGAGGTCTTATGTGTGGAGTCTGACCTGAATATCGAAGGCCTTGTTGCAGCTGGTACTCCACAACTGCTCTCTTGTGCTCACAAATCCATTGCAACATGTGAAGGGTAGAGTTCCAACGTGTGGGGACATCACACACCAGTCAGTGTGCTGGAAGCAGCAAATGCTGCTGCAACACAGCAAGGGCGGCGGTAGCTGTAGCCGACTTCCAAAAATGAGCTGACAGGCGGCGTACTTTGACGAGCAGATCTGTCAACTCGGGGTACGATTTAAGAAACCGCTGAACCACAAGGTTAAGCACATGAGCCAGGCATGGTACGTGTGTGATCTCGCCTCACCTCAGAGCAGCCACCAGGTTACGGCCATTGTCACACACGACCGTGCCTGGATGTAGGTTCAGCGGTCTCAGCCACAGATCTGCCTGCTCTTTCACAGCTGTCCACAACTCACAAGCATTGTGAGGTTTATCACCTAAGCTTATGAGTTTCAGCACAGCCTGTTGCCGCTTGGCTGAGGCAGTACTGCAGTGCTTCCAGCTTGTAACTGATGTGGTGATATCTGAGATGGAGGCTGAACATGAGGAGGAGCAGGAGGATGATGCGCAGGAGCTGTAGACTGTGGGGGCAACTCTGACTGACATAGGGCCCGCAATCCTCGGTGTGGGGAGGATGTGTTCCGTCCCAAGGTCCAACTGGGTCCAGGCTTCCACTATGTTTACCCAGTGTGCCATCAGGGAGATGTACCGTCCCTGGCCACAAGCACTTGTCCACGTGTCCGTTGTCAGGTGGACTCTCCCAGTAACTGCGTTGTTGAGGGCACGGCAGATGTTTTGGGACATGTGCTTGTGTAGTGCGAGGATGGCACACCGGGCAAAATAGTGTCGGCTGGGGACCGAGTACCGAGGGATGGCCACCGCCATAAGGTTGTGGAAGGATTCCGTCTCCACCAGCCTAAAAGGCAGCATTTCCAACACAAGCAGTCGTGAAATGTGCGAATTTAGGACTGTGGCCTGTGGGGCATTGGCTGTGAATTTGTGCTTTCGTTCAAAGCTCTGGGATATGGACAATTGAACGCTGTGGTGGGACGTGGACGTTGATGCTGTTTCTTGAGAAACTGCCATAACAAGTGACTGAGAGGAGGGGGCATCTTTGCATGCAGTATGGACAGGGGATTACCTTTCACGCACAACAGGGGGTTCTATTACACGCACAACAGCGGAAGAAGCAGTGGTGACACCCGCTGACACTGGTCGTGGACCCTGGGGTTCGCCCCACAAAGTCGGGTGCTTTGCTGACATGTGCCTGATCATGCTGGTGGTGGTCAGGCTGGTAGTTTTATCACCCCTGCTGATGCTGGCATGGCAGGTGGTACAAATGGCCTTTTTGGAGTTATCAGCAGAGTCTTTAAAAAAATTCCAGACTCTGGAAGACCTACCGGTTGTACTGGCAACGTCCCTCGTGTTGGTGTTACGGGGAACTGTTGCCCGCCTTCTGTGTGCGGCCACCACACTGCTTCTTCCTGCCTGTTGGGGTACTCTGCCTCCCTCCCCCTGTGTGCTGCTGGCCTCGCTCTGTGTGTCCTCCTGCCACGTTGGGTCAGTTACTAGATCATCCACCACCTCCTCCTCGTCCACTTGCGCACCACGATCCTCCTCCTCACTTCGTGGCAATTGTGTCTCGTCATCGTCCACCTCTTGTGACAAATTGCCAGCGTCGACTTCCTGTGGCCGTGGCTGTTCAAATATTTGGGCATCGCTACATGGGATCTCCTCTTCCACCACTTCAAGTGGAGCAGGCGAGGGGCACAAATATGGAAATGGACCAGTGAACAGCTCTTCAGAGTGTCCAAGTGTGGGATCAGTTGCTGTCTGACGACACTCGGCATGGTGGGAGGAAGGAGCATCAGGGTGAGGAGGAGTATGCGGTCGAGACTCACGGCTACTAAAACTTGACCGTGTGGAAGACAGACCGGAGGTGGTGGTGCCCAGGTAACTGGAAGTATTATCTTCTATCCAATTAATAACCTGTTCACACTGATCAGTTCGCAATACTGGTGTTGTAGTGTGCTTCTCTAGTAGTTCGGTCAAGAAGTGGGAGCGAGAAGATGTGGCTGTTGGTTGTGGCACATTTTCACCTTGGCCACGGCCCCTTCCTCTACACACCATCACCAGAACGTCCAGTTCCACGTCCTTTGCCACGCGCCTTGCCCATTGTAAATGAAGTAAAATAGCTTACACTCGCACTATCAATGGAAAAAGGGTAATAAAAAGGAGATTAGAACCGTGGAAGAGGAAAACCACAGTCCTATTTCTCTGGCCTACACCAGACTCTTTTAAACAGATATATTGGTGTCTGAACAGTCAGGGAGACACTATTACAGTTTTTTTTACGGCAAAAAATGCCAAAAGCAGGATAATACAGAGATTTGACCCGTGGAACTGCAAAACCACAGTTCTATTTCTCTGGCCTACACCAGACTCTTTTAAACAGATATATTGGTGTCTGAACAGTCAGGGAGACACTATTACAGTTTTTTTTTTAAGGATAATACAGAGATTTGACCCATGGAACTGCAAAACCACAGTTCTATTTCTCTGGCCTACACCAGACTCTTTTAAACAGATATATTTGTGTCTGAACAGTCAGGAAGACACTATTACAGTTTTTTTTACGGAAAAAATGCCAAAAGCAGGATAATACAGATATTTGACCCGTGGAACTGCAAAACCACAGTTCTATTTCTCTGGCCTACACCAGACTCTTTTAAACAGATATATTTGTGTCTGAACAGACAGGGAGACACTATTACAGTTTTTTTTTACGGAAAAAATGCCAAAAGCAGGATAATACAGAGATTTGACCCGTGGAGCTGAAAAAAACACAGTTCTATTTCTCTGGCCTATACCAGACTCTTTTAAACAGATATATTTGTGTCTGAACAGTCAGGGAGACACTATTACAGTTTTTTTTATGGCAAAAAATGCCAAAAGCAGGATAATACAGAGATTTGACCGGTGGAACTACAAAACCACAGTTCTATTTCTGTGGCCTACACCAGACTCTTTTAAACAGATATATTGGTGTCTGAACAGTCAGGGAGACACTATTACAGTTTTTTTTTAACGGAAAAAATGCCAAAAGCAGGATAATACAGAGATTTGACCCGTGGAACTGCAAAACCACAGTTCTATTTCTCTGGCCTACACCAGACTCTTTTAAACAGATATATTTGTGTCTGAACAGACAGGGAGACACTATTACAGTTTTTTTTTACGGAAAAAATGCCAAAAGCAGGATAATATAGAGATTTGACCCGTGGAGCTGAAAAAACCACAGTTCTATTTCTCTGGCCTATACCAGACTCTTTTAAACAGATATATTTGTGTCTGAACAGTCAGGGAGACACTATTACAGTTTTTTATGGCAAAAAATGCCAAAAGCAGGATAATACAGATATTTGACCGGTGGAACTACAAAACCACAGTTCTATTTCTGTGGCCTACACCAGACTCTTTTAAACAGATATATTGGTGTCTGAACAGTCAGGGAGACACTATTACAGTTTTTTTTTACGGCAAAAAATGCCAAAAGCAGGATAATACAGAGATTTGACCCGTGGAACTGCAAAACCACAGTTCTATTTCTCTGGCCTACACCAGACTCTTTTAAACAGATATATTGGTGTCTGAACAGTCAGGGAGACACTATTACAGTTTTTTTTACGGCAAAAAATGCCAAAAGCAGGATAATACAGAGATTTGACCAGTGGAACTGCAAAACCACAGTTCTATTTCTCTGGCCTACACCAGACTCTTTTAAACAGATATATTGGTGTCTGAACAGTCAGGGAGACACTATTACAGTTTTTTTTTAAAGGATAATACAGAGATTTGACCCATGGAACTGCAAAACCACAGTTCTATTTCTCTGGCCTACACCAGACTCTTTTAAACAGATATATTTGTGTCTGAACAGTCAGGAAGACACTATTACAGTTTTTTTTACGGAAAAAATGCCAAAAGCAGGATAATACAGATATTTGACCCGTGGAACTGCAAAACCACAGTTCTATTTCTCTGGCCTACACCAGACTCTTTTAAACAGATATATTTGTGTCTGAACAGACAGGGAGACACTATTACAGTTTTTTTTTACGGAAAAAATGCCAAAAGCAGGATAATATAGAGATTTGACCCGTGGAGCTGAAAAAAACACAGTTCTATTTCTCTGGCCTATACCAGACTCTTTTAAACAGATATATTTGTGTCTGAACAGTCAGGGAGACACTATTACAGTTTTTTATGGCAAAAAATGCCAAAAGCAGGATAATACAGATATTTGACCGGTGGAACTACAAAACCACAGTTCTATTTCTGTGGCCTACACCAGACTCTTTTAAACAGATATATTGGTGTCTGAACAGTCAGGGAGACACTATTACAGTTATTTTTTACGGAAAAAATGCCAAAAGCAGGATAATACAGATATTTGACCCGTGGAACTGCAAAACCACAGTTCTATTTCTCTGGCCTACACCAGACTCTTTTAAACAGATATATTTGTGTCTGAACAGACAGGGAGACACTATTACAGTTTTTTTTTACGGAAAAAATGCCAAAAGCAGGATAATATAGAGATTTGACCCGTGGAGCTGAAAAAACCACAGTTCTATTTCTCTGGCCTATACCAGACTCTTTTAAACAGATATATTTGTGTCTGAACAGTCAGGGAGACACTATTACAGTTTTTTATGGCAAAAAATGCCAAAAGCAGGATAATACAGATATTTGACCGGTGGAACTACAAAACCACAGTTCTATTTCTGTGGCCTACACCAGACTCTTTTAAACAGATATATTGGTGTCTGAACAGTCAGGGAGACACTATTACAGTTATTTTTTACGGCAAAAAATGCCAAAAGCAGGATAATACAGAGATTTGACCCGTGGAACTGCAAAACCACAGTTTTATTTCTCTGGCCTACACCAGACTCTTTTAAACAGATATATTGGTGTCTGAACAGTCACAGACACACTCAATTTTTTTTTTGGGGGGGGGGGGGGGATACCAAAAGGTTAATAAGATGCATATTTGTACAGTCTGACTGAGGAAAAAAAAAATACAGGATTTAAATGAAAAAAAAAAAGGATTTTTCCTGGCCCCTGAGACCGGGGGATAAGTCTAGCAATTTGACCAACAGGAGGACACAGGACTGTAATGCAGCGTTTGCTGGTATAACCACTGCGTCTCCTAAACAGCCTGCCTGCCTGCCTGATATCTGGGATGGATATTAGTCCTGAGAAGGACTGTTTGTTTGATTTGGCAGGCTTTAGAGACCCTACACTACCTATTTCGCACTATATATCTCTCCCTAACTCAGCAGCACTGACCCTACACTGTCTGATCCGGAGCAACTGTGTCCAAGATGGCGGCGCCCGGTTTTAAATGTAATGCCCACAAACAACATGCCTGCGGCATTCCAGTGACTGGCTGGCAATCCCTGCATGTTCATTGGCTCTGTAAAGAGCGCCAAACGTTCAGGGCGGAGACCCGAGCTCCCGCCCGAGTAACCCGGAAATGCTCGGTGCTCGCCAAACATCCCGAGTAGTGAAATGCTCGGGCGAGTACCGAGCAGTGTCGAGCATGCTCGCTCAACTCTAATAATAAACTTAGACAATAGAAGTCACTGACTGGTACAGGAGGAGAGAGGACCCAGCCCGGGAAGACTGACAATCTACAATTTATGCATAAGATACCCTTTGTAGCAGCTCTCTACTCTAGCCTCCTTGGTTCAGGACCCTCTCTATGAATGCCCTAAAGGCCAGTAGCTTTACAGGGTCTGTACGAAGTGTATAGTAAATCGATGAGTTAAACATTTTTACATTTTCTGCGGACGCAATGACATGTTTGTGTATTCTGAGCCCCAGCGTCGGTGCAGTATATGTATCTCCTCAGGTGGCCACTGTGTAGCTAAAGCATTTATATGGTGATTTGCACTCATTGCAGATGTACATTTGTGATTATCAGGCATTCCTATGGAGATGCTGGCAATAATATCCTCCACTGTACTTGTCAGCCTATAAACTACCTCCTGCTATGTGCTTTATAGAAGCCATGTCTGCTGTATTACTAAGCGGGAAGCCTAGAAGCTTTAACGAGAGTGAATTATTACCGTAAGGGAATTCCAACAAAGTTTCTCATTTTCCTTGTGTTATCCCTGCTTGGCTTACCCATCTGATCTGTTCTGCACCACGTGAGTCAACATATGAAACCAGAAAGACAATGCTCATAATACTGAAGCCTTATTATAATGTAAAACATTGGATGCTGTGTTTAGATATATAAGAAAATAGCTTTGATGGAAAGCTGCTTTTTTTAAAAAGGTGCAATAAAATGACAGCATCGGTGAGAAGCCCTTATAAATCTAAATTTAGTGGTTCATTTGCATCCATTAACAGCCACATTTTGTTCACCGGAGGCCCGAATCCCGCTCTCAATACAGCCCAATTAAAGAGGATCTGACTCGCCCCCTGGGCCGTGGGACACTCGGAGCCGGGCAATCGGGAAACGATGGGGGTAGTAGTGGCAACCCGGTTCCATGGCTCAGGGTGGTCAGACCATTGGTAGTCTGCGACGCGCTGTTGATGTGTCCGACTACGCCACCCGTGGATTGCGGTCAGTGCGGACCGCTGCTGCCAGGTAGACCGCTGGGGCTGATGATGTATGCAGCTGGGATAGTGTGACTCCCCACGGGAAGAGTGCGGCCCCAGGGCAGTATAATGGAAGATGGGGGTGATGGTGCAGGACGTCCCAGTACTGTTAGTGCTGGAGGAGCAAGGAGCACACAGACAACAGGTTGCAGTCCAAGGTCTTTACTAGAACAGGTGAACTGACCCACAAACAGGCCCGGCTAGGAGGGGGCCTGGACGTCTGAGAGCAAACGGGAAATTGGCCCTGGTCAGGGTGAGGGTGTAGGCCTACCGTGCTCTCTGCGCTCCTTCTGGCTATCTCCTCCTGGTAGGGTAACAGCCCACGGTCCCAAGCTCACCGTGTCCTCTCGCCCGTATGGTTTGCAACGTGGGTTCCTTTCTACTCCCGGCCTGGTACGGCTCTGCTGGTCCCTTCTGCTGTGGCGGAACCTCCGGCCTTCTTAGGCCAAGGAACATACAGTCCCCTGCGGACTGGTTATCTGCTGTAGGATGTGGAATCCTCACAGCCTCAGACGCCAAAGTCTGGTAAATTTGGTTCTTTATCTGCCAGGACAGGTGTACTTCACCTCTTGTCCCTGGCTTGTGGCTCTCCTACTGCCACACTTCCTCTTAGGGTGCAATACAACTGTCCCTCTCTGCTCTGGGACACCTCTCAGTCCAGAGAGAGGTGGTCCAGTTCTCCCTAACCCTGCCCCCAGTTCCAGCTTTTATAGGGGCAGCCTGCTCCCCCTACTGGCCTGAGACAGGAGGTATTGCATGCTAATGCTCCCCTGACCAGAGAACCTCCCCCCCTGCTCTCAGACACAGCTTTATTATATTTGTGGCATCCAGGCCAGGGTGAACATTCCCCCCTAGTAAAATTTAGTACTCCGGGACTAAACAGTAAACAAAGATAATATACATGACTATAAAACATTATCAGGAAAGTGACGCACAGATTGAGTTCTTAAGGTCACAGTGTGGTCTGTGACCGGGTGTCCATCTCACCAACACAACGGGGAGCCTTAACCAGGTGGGGGTCTGTCCTACCCCAAGTCCTTTACTGTCTTAGTTCATTCCTTGGTCAGGCTCTGAACGCAGTCCATACAAAGTCCCGGTTATTAAAAGTCCATAACCTTTGAGTCTGTACGGTAACTGCAAGAAACTGAAATACACTATTAATAATCATGCAGGTAACTTGGCAAACATTTCAACATTTGGCAACATGATTATTTACAATTTTAGTGCACCCTATATTCTCCAGTGAGCAGGTATCTGCCCCTTTGTGCTCCTGGTTGTCCTGCGTAACCCACTGTCTGGTGGTGGACCGACCTGGCTTTCCCCACTAGCGTTAGGGGTACAGCTACCAGCTGGACTTACAGGCAGGGCAGGCCGCTGTCTGCGGGTCCTTTGGCTTACCGCAGGCATGGCAGGCTCACTGTCAGCAGAGGGTTGATTCTCCTGGGCTGCTGATACAGGCTCTTCCGCCTCTGGAACTGCTTGCTCTTCTTCGCCTTCCGGCTCTGGTGCAGGTTGTTGCTCAGTCAGTTGCAGGAAATGCAGGACGGGTACCACCATGGCATCGTTTATTCGAGTCCAGGACTGAGGGAACTCTCCGAGAACGGTGCTGATCATTTCTTCCTTGTCCTCTGCGGGTTCAAGGTCATTTTTATCCTCTTCTGCACTACGGAGTTGCTCGGGGCATCTTTTGAGGTGGTCTCTGGAGACGGTACTAGTGGTTTCTCCTACGTCCTTGGTGATCACGCACACCTTTGAGTTGTCGTGATCAGACTGCAGTACGGTGTAGGGTTCCCTTTCCCACTGGTCGTCCAACTTATGTAGCCTTCTCTTCCGCTTCTGGACCTGCTCACCAGGTTCTAGGGGACCAGCAGGGGCGTGTTGGTTGAAGAGTCTTTCTTGCCTTTCTCTCACCTGGGCCAGGCTCTTCTCCACACTCTCCAGTACCTTGTTGTACTGCAGTCGCCTCTCCGTATCCCAGTCCGCACCCGGGGAGGTGTCCTCAGGTGTTAGGACTCCCATCTCCATGTCTACGGGCAGCTTACCTGGTCTGGCTCGCATCAGGTAAGCCGGGGTGCAGTTTGTAGCATTCACCGGGATATGGTTGTACAAGTCTTTTAGGTCCGGCAGTTTTTCTGGCCACAGGTTGCGTTCCTCCAGGGGCAACGTCTTCAGGAGATCAATGACTATATTGTTCATTTTCTCACACATCCCGTTGGTTTGTGGGTGGTAAGGCATTGTCCGAATCTTCTTACAGCCATAGAGGTTGCAGAATTCTTGGAATATTTCAGCTTCGAACGCTGGACCCTGGTCCGACAGGACCTGTTCCGGATACCTGTGTGGACGGCAGAAGTATTGCTGGAAGGCTCTGGCCGCCGTTTGGGCTGTCAAGTCTTTTACCGGGACCACCACTAGAAAACGGGAATAGTGGTCCACGATTGTCAGGGCATAGATGTATCCTGACCGGCTTGGAGCCAATTTGACGTGGTCCAGAGCTACCAGCTCAAGAGGCTGCGTGGTGACGATGGGACTCAAGGGTGTCTTCTGGCTGGCACGATCCTTCCTCCTTAAGTTACAAGGGCCACAGTCCCTGCACCACTTCCCTACAGCCCCTCTCATGCCGACCCAAAAGAACCGTCCTCTTAGCAGGAACTCCAGTTTCTTCCAACCGAAATGCCCCGCCCTGTCATGGTAAGCCCCCAGGACCATAGCTGCATTCTGCCTTGGGACCACGACTTGCCAGGTCAGCTCGTGTGTCCGGTGGTTGACAAGCCTTCTGCACAGCTTGCCTTCGTAGAGGAACAGCTTGCTCTTCTCTTTCCATAGCTGCTTGGCTTCCTCTCGAGCATCCGGATCTATGCGGGCGTCTTCCTTGGTCAGCAGATCTTTCACCAGGCGGATTGCAGGGTCACTATCTTGGGTCTCGGCCCAGCTATGGTGAGGTAGGGGATTGATCATAACGGTTGTTAAATCTTCCTCCTTCACGCGGTGGGAGTATTGAGCGGCTCCATACCGGTGAAATGCGGGGAGTTCTACCTCCTCCAGCTCTTCTGGGTCTTCGTCACCTTCA
Source organism: Phyllobates terribilis (assembly GCF_046119375.1). Classification (NCBI taxonomy): domain Eukaryota; kingdom Metazoa; phylum Chordata; class Amphibia; order Anura; family Dendrobatidae; genus Phyllobates; species Phyllobates terribilis. The sequence continues at coordinate 96,866,188 of NW_027362770.1, forward strand.
GGAAAGTGAGGCATTCTCGATAGGGCGTCAGCTTTGGCATTGGTTTTACCTGCCCGGTACTTGATCACGAAGTCATAATTGGAGAGACGGGCCATCCACCGCTGTTCCAAGGCACCAAGTCTTGCGCTGTCTAGGTGTGTTAACGGGTTGTTATCCGTATACACAGTGAACTTTGCGGAGGCCACGTAATGCTTGAAGCGTTCCGTTGCGGCCCACACCACCGCCAAGAATTCTAGCTTGAAGGAGCTGTAATTCTCCGGGTTCCTCTCGGGCCTCAGCTTCCGGCTGGCGTAAGTGATCACCCTTTCTCTGCCCTGTTGGTTTTGTGACAGTACGGCTCCCAGTCCCACATTACTGATATCTGTATGGAGAATTAAAGGATGGCCATAATCAGAGTAGGCCAGGATCTCATCCCCTGTGAGGGCCATCTTCAACTGGCGGAAGGACTCCTCTTCTGGTTTATCCCACTTGAAGGGTGGCTTTTGGCTTCTGGACTTAGATTGTCCTATCAGGAGGTCCTGAATAGGAGCTGCCATCTTAGTGAACCCGGGGATGAACCTTCGGTAGTAGCCTACCAACCCGAGGAACTGCCTTACTTCTTTGATGTTCGAGGGGCTTGGCCAGCTCTTGATTGCCATGACCTTGTCAGGGTCGGGAGCTACTCCTTCCGCACTTACCACGTGCCCTAGGTACTGGTCCTTCGGTTTCAACAGGTGACACTTTGATGGTTTCACCTTCAGGCCATAGCCTGCCAGGGCTTCGAACACCTCGGACAGGTGCTTTAGATGGTCCTCGTAGGTCTTCGAATAGACGATCACGTCGTCCAGGTAAAGGAGGACCGTCTCGAAGTTTCGGTGCCCTAGACAGCATTCCATCAGCCTCTGGAAGGTCCCTGGTGCGTTGCAGAGCCCGAAGGGCATACAGTTGAACTCGCTCAGTCCCATCGGGGTGGTGAAGGCGGTCTTCTCCTTGTCAGCCTCTGCCACGAACCTGCCAGTACCCGCTAGTAAGGTCCAAAGTAGAAAAGAAGTTAGCTGATTTTAGTGCGGCTAAAGACTCCTCTATTCTAGGCAGCGGATATGCATCTTTGTGGGTGATACGGTTGATTTGTCTATAGTGTACACACATTCTCATGGTGCCGTCTTTCTTTTTCACCAGAACCAAGGGGGCTGCCCAGGGGCTACAGCTATCTCTAATGACCCCAGCATCTTTCATTTCTCTTAGCATGCCCTTTGCGCTCTGATAATGTGCAGGGGGTACAGGTCTGTGTCTCTCTTTTATTGGTGGGTGGCTCCCTGTGGGGATGTGGTGTTCTATCCCTTTTACTGTGCTGAAGTCTAGCGGTTGCTTACTAAAGACTCTCTCGTACTCCTGTACCACCCTCCTTGTTTTTGGTGCAGGGGAGTGGTGTCAGAACCCACATGGAGTTTCTGGCACCAGTCCTCCTTTTGTTTCTGGGAGCCATTACCCTCCACCTGTGGAGATGGAGGCAAAGGCTCCACGGCCCTGATAGCTTTGTGCTCAACCGCAAACAGTTTGGCAAGTGTAGCGTACCTCGGTAAATGTACCTCCCTCTCCCCAATGTTGAGGATGCGGACGGGCACCCTCCCATGACGGACATCAACCACCCCCCGGGCTGTCAAAATGGTGGGCCTGCTGTCCGAGTACACGGGTTCTACCATGGCTTGGTAGTCTCTACCTCCCAACTCGATTGCAGTCCGACACCAGCTCATCATTTCACTTTTGGGAGGCATGGAAATGGGGAATGGGTCACTCAGTCTTACGCTACCGATCTCACCACCAGACAGTTCTACCTGCTGCCGTCTCATCAGGGCTTTTATCTCCTTGTTGAGGACTCTCTGTTGGCTGGAACTAGCATTCATCGCCACCTGTTGTAGAATTACAATTACCTCTGAAAGACAATTTTCAATCACGTTAGTACCCACAGTTATTTTAGGGTGACTTTCACGACGGTCAATGTCCACAATAATCACTCCCTGTGCCGGTAGTTCAACTTTACCAATCTTAATGGTCATCTCTTTGAACCCCATCTGTGGCACGGGCAAGCCATTACTGGCGATGATGCTCAAGTCACTGTCCGGATACCGTGTTATATCAGCATCAGTCCAATACTGCTTAAAAAGTACATAAGGGATAGTGGTTAATTGCGACCCGGTATCCAGCAAGGCGCTCATGGGGATACCGTCCAGCACCACGGGTAAAACCGGGCACCCCCCAACGTACTTATTACGCCAATTGTAAGGGCCTGGTGATCTTATGCCTGGGGGTTGGCCCTCTGCCTCAGGTTGGACGAGTTTAAATTACAGTACCTGGAAATGTGTCCGGGCTGGTTGCATCGACGGCAAATGGGCTGTCCATCCTCTGCGTAGTGGTCTGTGGGCCTCCCTCGGAATGACGGGATCCTCCTCTGTCGACGCCACGGGACATCCTCTGGACTTGAAGCCAGCTCGATGGGTCTTGACGGGTCCACTTGTAACGCCTGGACGGTCCTTGTCAACACCGCGACGCTCCTGGTCAGCTCCTGGACTTGGTGATGCAGATCTTTCGACGGCGCTTGGTTCAGGGCTTGTGCATCGGCCCCCACAGAGTCCATAGAGGAGGGCGCCGCCTCCTGGTGGTAGGTGAGAGCAGGGCGCCGGGGGTTTATAGCGCCACTTGTTGAGGGTTCACGGAGCACCCTTATGGCCCTGTCCTTAAATTGGGCAAAGGTCAGATCAGGGTTCTGAAAGAACATGAGGCGCAGCTGGGTCCTGTGGGCGCTAGACAGCAGACCTTCTATAAACTGTTCTGTTAGTAGCTTATCCGTATCCTGCACGCTGCCAGGGTCAGCTTGATGGATGGCCCTCAAGGCTTCCTGCAAGTTTTGGGCATAGTCTCTGATGCTGTCCTGTGTCCGCTGCTTACATCCATAGAACCTCATTTTAATTTCAGCAGAGGTACGTGTGTCAAAGGTACCCTGCAGCCGGGCCAGAATACCCTTCACAGTTCTTTTCTCCTCAGCAGGCCATGACTTTACCTCCTGGTGGGCTGCGCCAGTTAACTGCCCTGTCAATATGCTAACCTTCTGTTCCTCTGCCAGGGGATAGACTTGGAACAAACTGTACAGCCTTTCCTTAAAGTCAGTTAGGGCATGGGGCTCCCCTGAATACTTAGGCAGCCAGGCCGCTCCAGGGATGTAAGGCAGGGAAAATGGCATCACCGCTGCTGCAGCTGCGCTGGTGGTAGTGGGCGCCTCCGTGTCCGACATCTTCCTCCCCCCTAGTTAAGCGTGGCCTACCTTCTGACGATCCTCTTCTGTAGGCCGCGGCTCCACTGGTGCTGCTCTGGACGAGGACCTTGCGTCGCGTCCTGGTGACGTCAGCGTCGCTCTCTCTCCCTTCCAGGACCTTGCGCAGCGTTGGTGCGTGGGGCGGAGCTTCGGGTCTCGCGCGGTTTGGACGTCCACGCCCCTCTTCTTCCCACGCGGCGTCCTGAAGATGGCGTCTGATGGCGGGAAAACGGCTGAAGATGGCGGGAACCGACAGAAGATGGCGGGAGACGGATGGAAATGGCGGGAAACGGCTCCGGATGGCGGGAAACCTCTTCTTCAGGTATGTGTACAGTCTTTTTCAGGCACGCAATACCCGTTTGTGGCGGGTTGGTTACTATCCTGCTGACTACGCCAAAGCTGACTCGGCCCCTGGGCCGTGGGGCACTCTGAGCCGGGCAATCGGGAAACGATGGGGGTGGTCAGACCATTGGTAGTCAGTGACGCGCTGTTGATGTGTCCGACTACGCCACCCGTGGATTGCGGTCAGTGCGGACCGCCGCTGCCAGGTAGACCGCTGGGGCTGATCATGTATGCAGCTGGGATAGTGTGACTCCTCACAGGAAGAGTGCGGCCCCAGGGCAGTATAATGGAAGATGGGGGTTATGGTGCAGTACGTCCCAGTACCGTTAGTGCTGGAGGAGCAAGGAGCACACAGACAACATGTTGCAGTCCAGGGTCTTTACTAGAACAGGTGAACTGACCCACAAACAGGCCTGGCTAGGAGGGGGCCTGGACGTCTGAGAGCAAACGGGAAATTGGCCCTGGTCAGGGTGAGGGTGTAGGCCTACCGTGCTCTCTGCGCTCCTTCTGGCTATCTCCTCTTGGTAGGGTAACAGCCCATGGTCCTGAGATCACCGTTTCCTCTCGCCCGCATGGTTTGCAACGTGGGTTCCTTTCTACTCCCGGCCTGGTACGGCTCTGCTGGTCCCTTCTGCTGTGGCGGAACCTCCGGACTTCTTAGGCCAAGGAAAGTACAGTCCCCTGCGGACTGATTATCTGCTGTAGGACGTGGAATCCTCACAGCCTCAGACGCCAAAGTCTGGTAAATTTGGTTCTTTATCTGCCAGGACAGGCGTACTTCACCTCTTGTCCCTGGCTTGTGGCTCTCCTACTGCCACACGTCCTCTTAGGGTGCAATACAACTGTCCCTCTCTGCTCTGGGACACCTCTCAGTCCAGAGACTGGTTTTCAAGTTCTCCCTAACCCTGCCCCCAGTTCCAGCTTTTATAGGGGCAGCCTGCTCCCCCTACTGGCCTGAGACAGGAGGTATTGCATGCTAATGTTCCCCTGACCAGAGAACCTCCCCCCTGCTCTCAGACACAGCTTTATTATATTTGTTGCATCCAGGCCAGGGTGACACAGATCTCTCACTGGATTGTTTAAATATAAAATAATTACTTTTGCCAATTACTTCAGTTTGACTGATTTTGTACCCTTTTTTTCTGTACCCCTTCATTTCAAACTTAAAGTTTTCCGACCACGAAATCCAAATTTTTTTTAAGCTAATCTGTGCTGTATTGTGATATATAACACCCCTATAAATTTTGTTTTTATTTCTGCCTTTTGTTCCTCCTGAATTTCCCTTGATTCCCTGCACCTACTTTGTTTACCTGCGGCTCTATGAAACTTGACAACTCTCTGCTGTATTGTGTAACATCACAGTCAGAGCTGGCACCTCCGGCCTCAGTGTCCAGCCCCGACCTCAGTGTCCAGCACCGCCCTCTGCCCGCCCACTGCACACTCACTCCAGTATTGGAAATACACTTCAGCTGCTGCAGAACCTCTATAGTGATGTGTGGATGGATGGATGAGAGAGGGATGGATGGATGGGGGATGGATGGATGGATGAAAGAGGGATGGATGAGAAAGGGATGGGTGGATGGATGAAGGATGGATGCACACAGCGCATTATACTCACCTGTGTAAAAGCCTTTTTCTTCCTGTTTAGTCCAATCAGCTGAGTAATTCTTCTCACTGTGAGCTGCAAGGGAGCCTGGAGCAGGAGGAGGGTCAGGGTCTTGCAGAGACTGGGGGAGGTATCTGTTGTGACATCACCGACTAGTCGTGGATTGAGCGGCTCCTCCAGAATCCATAGAGAGCTGCTCACATGACTAGGTGTGCTATCTAGGATACCATGCAGAATGCTGACAGGGAGTATATTACAATCTGTGAACATTCTGCAGCCTAGATACACACACAAATTATACAGAAAGCCCTTCACCCCGGCCATTTTCCGTTTTTGCACTTTTGTTTTTTCTCCCCTTTTTCCCAGAGCCGTAACTTTTTTATTTTTTGGTCAATATGGCCAAATGAGAGCTTATTTCTTGTGGGACAAGTTTTACTTTTGAACGACACCATTGGTTTTACCATATAGTGTTCTGGAATACAGGAAAAAAATTCCAAGTGCAGTGAAATTGCAAAAAAAAAGTGCAATTCCACAGTTGTATTTTTTTTTTTTTACCATGTTCACTAAATGCTAAAACTGACCTGCCATTATGATTCCCCAGGTCATTTCGAGTTGGTAGATACCAAACTTGTATAGGTTAATTTTTATTTAAGTGGTGAAAAAAAAATCCAAAGTTTGTTAAAAAAAAACAAGTTGCCATTTTCCGAGACCCGTAGCGTCTCCATTTTTAGGATCTTGGGCCAGATGAGGGTTTACTTTTTGCACACCGAGATGACGTTTTTATTGATACCATTTTGGGGTAGATAAGATATTTTAATTGGCTGTTATTGCACTGACCAAAAAAACGTAATTCTGGCATTTTGATTTTTTTCTCATTACGCTGCTTACCGATTGGATTAATTTTTTTTTATATTGATAGATCAGGCAATTCTGAACTCGGAGATGCCAAATATGTGTATATTTGATTTTTTTTATTGTTTTATTTTGAATCGGGCGATAGGGGGTGATTTAAACCTTTATATATTTTTATTTTTTTAATATTTTTAAAAACTTTTTTTTTTTACTCTACACTAGCTTCAATAGTCTCTATGGGAGACTAGAAGCTGCGATCAGCAGATCGCCTGTGCTACACACAGGCAATCATCAGATCGCATGTGTATAGGAGAAATGCTCACTGGCTATGGGCGCCTCCCGGCAATAACCCCGGGTTGTCATGCCAACCCATCGGCGACCCCGCGGTCATGTGACACAGGCGCCGATGGGCGGGACTTATGATGTCCTTCCGCCACAGCCATGTTAAATGCCGCTGTCAGAGATTGACAGCGGCATTTAACAAGTTAACAGCCACGGGTGAATCGCGATTCCACCCGCGGCTGTTAGGGGCACATGACAGCTGATCAGATCAGCTGTCATGCCTCCGAAAAGGTGTGGGCTCATTGCCGGAGCCTACACCAAAGGGAGAGACCCGACATGTGTCGTACATGTGTAGTAGAGGGAAATGAACCAGCAGGAGAACTCTTGCAGGATGTGCTAGAGATGAGGAGAGATTGCCATCTGATGGTCAGGCGAAAGCAAGCGGAACCAAGTTCTGCTTGAAGAGTTTAAGGGGGAGCAAATTCAGATGCCGGACCTGATCAGGTGACCTCCAGGAAGGATTTCCTGGATATAAAGGTTCAGTGGGTCAAGACACAGGCAGATTTGGCGCCAGGCTGCAGAGTGAAGCAGACATGCGTCGCACCAGAGCCAGACACTGCCTAATAAGCTCTGGACTCCTCACAGAAGTGCCCAAAGTCCTGCGCATGTTGGTTAGAGACAGGACCTGCGCTTCACACTAAGTTCCCGGAACCCGATGCTGCCTGCCAAACCCCAAGGTCTGGACCCCCTTACCTCAAGCATGAGAGACTACCATCAACGGTTAAGCCGAGAAGAGCTGAGAGAGGACTGCGACAGGAGAGAGGCGTTAGCGTGCTAGCTATGAATGGGGCAAGTGAACAGGGCTGTCACTTCCAACTCTCATCTATGGTACCGGGGACAGGTTTGGAGGGGGCCGGTTGGTGTGTGGGAGGCTAAACGGGATCTGATAGACTTTTTCCGGAAGAGGCTTGCTGCCTAGGGGGAAGAACCGGTGACCCCCGCTAGGGCCATATAAAAAGAACTCACGTGTGACTCCCACTGTTGGGTGCATCACACTTTTGCAAAGAACTTTACTGTTATTCACTGAAAATATTTCTTATTGTTATTCCAAGTTGCTGTTTATTATCCTTGTTACTAACCCCCTTGCAGAATAGTTGTAATACATATAAAGTGGTTATATCAACCCCTGACTGTTCCCGCCTTGTGTCTCTGTGCGTTGCATTCCGGTACCTGTGTTACATTTGGCGTAGTGGGCAGGATGCAACATTCAGACACAGAGATGGCGACCCAGTCTGTGACCGAGTCTGGCAGGGATCATACACCCTTGGGGGCCACGCTCAGAAATCTTCCTAAGTTCACAGGGAGCAGCATGTTGCAGTGGAACTGGTTAAAAAGACTAAGAAGTATGCTACGCATGTATCCCCTGACCCCTCTTGCCCAGGCTGAGCTGGCCCTCCTAACCCTTGATGGGGAGGCATGGCAGACCGTGATGTACTGCCCACCTGGGGACCGTGATACTGTGGAGAAAGAGATAAAAATCTTGGAGGATATGCACGGTGATACCACGGCCCGGGGGCACTTACGTCTGCGGTTATTTCAGCGGGTCCAGGGGGAAAATGAGACTATAAACCAATATGTTAATGCATTGCAGGAAGTGACAGCCCATATCGTCAAGAAGGCTCTAGATGAGAACCGAGAACTAGGACCATTAGACGAAGTGTTGCATGACCAACTGATTGCTGGCCTGAAGGATCCCTCCCTGAAACAGATATTAAAAGAGGCGACTGTGCTTGAGTCCTGATCTGGGCTTCCTGGAGGTCGGAGCCAAAGCTAGAGTCCTGGAGAAAGAGGTTCCTGTTCTCAAGGCCGCAGTCTGGAGCTATGAAGTGACTATTCCGGAATTAACCGACAAAGAGCCCGACTGGGTGTGGGAGATACGTCAAGAGATCTGGGATATTCGAGGTGAGCTGCACAATATTAACCCCTTTACCCCCGAGGGTGGTTTGCATGTTAATGACCAGGCCAATTTTTACAATTCTGACCACTGTCACTTTATGAGGTAATTACTCTGGAACGCTTCAACGGATCCCCTGATTCTGAGATTGTTTTTTCGTGACATATTGTACTTCATGATTGTGGTAAAATTTCTTTGATATCACTTGCGTTTTGTGAAAAAAACGGAAATTTGGAGAAAAAATTGTGAAAATTTTGCAATTTTCAAAATTTGAATTTTTATGCCCTTAAATCAGAGAGATATGTCACACAAAAGAGTTAATAAATAACATTTCCCACATGTCTACTTTACATCAGCACAATTTTGGAACCAACATTTTTTTTTTTAGGGAGCTATAAGGGTTAAAAGTTGACCAGCGATTTCTCATTTTTCCAACAAAATTTCCAAAACCATTTTTTTAGGGACCACATCACATTTGAAGTTACTTTGAGAGGTCTTTATGACAGAAAATACCCAAAAGTGACACCATTCTAAAAACTGCACCCCTCAAGGTGCTCAAAACCACATTCAAGAACTTTATTAACCCTTGAGGTGCTTCACAGGAATTTTTGGAATGTGGAAGAAAAAAAATGAACATTTAACTTTTTTCACAAAAATGTTACTTTAGCCCCAATTTTTTTTATTTTCGCAGGGGTAACAGGAAAAAATGGACCCCAAAATATGTTGTGCAATTTCCCCTGGGCACGCAGATACTCCATATGTTGGGAAAAACACTGTTTGGGCGCACGGCAAGGCTCGGAAGGGAAGGAGCGCCATTTGACTTTTTGATTGTAAAATTTGCTTGAATAATTAGCGGGCGCCATGTTGCGTTTGGAGAGCCCTTGATGTGCCTAAACAATGGAAACCCCCCACAAGTGACCCCATTTTGGAAACTAGACCCCCCAAGGCACCTATCTAGATGCATAGTGAGAACTTGGAACCCCTAGGTGCTTCACAAATTGATTCGTAAAAATGAAAAAGTATTTTTTTTTCCACTTTTTCATTTTTACGAATCAATTTGTGAAGCACCTGAGGGTTCCAAGTGCTCACTATGCATCTAGATTGGTGCCTTGGGGGGTCTAGTTTCCAAAATGGGGTCACTTGTGGGGGAGCTCCACTGTTTAGGCACACAGGAGCTCTCCAAACGCAACATGGTGTCCGCTAACAAATTGAATGGAAAATCGGCTCAAATTGTTAGCGGACACCATGTTGCGTTTGGAGAGCCCCTGTGTGCCTAAACATTGGAGCTCCCCTACAAGTGACCCCATTTTGGAAACTAGACCACCCAAGGCACCTATCTAGATGCATAGTGAGCACTTGGAACCCCCAGGTGCTTCACAAATTGATTCGTCAAAATGAAAAAGAGGAAAAACAAAACACTTTTTCATTTTTACGAATCAATTTGTGAAGCACCTGGGGGTTCCAAGTGCTCACTATGCATCTAGATAGGTGCCTTGGGTGGTCTAGTTTCCAAAATGGGGTCACTTGTGGGGGAGCTCCAAAGTTTAGGCACACAGGGGCTCTCCAAATGCGACATGGTGTCCGCTAACAATTTGAGCCGATTTTCCATTCAATTTGTTAGCGGACACCATGTCGCGTTTGGAGAGCCCCTGATGTGCCTAAACAGTGGAGCTCCCCCACAAGTGACCCCATTTTGGAAACTGTACCCCTCAAGGATTTTATTAAGGGGTAAAGTGAACATTTTGAACCCAGAGGTACGACACAGAATTTGATAACATTAGGTCATCATATTGAATAAGTTGTCATTACTCTTGAGCGCAAGTGCTCGCTACTTGAGTTTGCATCGGGTACTCAGGTATGCACCATGTATCACGGGTGCTCAAGTGAAATGCTCGAGTCCCTGCCCGCATGTTTCACGGTTATTAGACACTCCAAAAAAAACATGCGGGGATCGCTTGTGCATGGCAGGCAATCCCAGTGAGATTTTTTTGGCCGCGAAGTATATGGGGCGGAGACTCGAGCACCCGCGATACTCAGTGCATACCCGAGCACCCGATGCAAACTCAAGTAGCGAGCACTTGTGTGTCACCCTGGCCTGGATGCCACAAATATAATAAAGCTGTGTCTGAGAGCAAGGGGGAGGTTCTCTGGTCCGGGGAACATTAGCATGCAATACCCCCTGTCTCAGGCCAGTAGGGGGAGCAGGCTGCCCCTATAAAAGCTGAAACTGGGGGCAGGGTTAGAGAGAACTGGACGACCTGTCTCTGGATTGAGAGGTGTCCCAGAGCAGTGAGGGACAGTTGTATTGCACCCTAAGAGGACGTGTGGCAGTAGGAGAGCCACAAGCCAGGGACAAGAGGTGAAGTACGCCTGTCCTAGCAGATAAAGAACCAAATTTACCAGACTTTGCGTCTGAGGCTGTGAGGATTCCATGTCCTACAGCAGATAACCAGTCCGCAGGGGACTGTACGTTCCTTGGCCTAAGAAGCCCGGAGGCTCCGCCACAGCACAAGGGACCAGCAGAGCCGTACCAGGCCGGGAGTAGAAAGGAACCCACGTTGCAAACCATGTGGGCGAGAGGACACGGTGAGCTCAGGAACATGGGCTGTTACCCTACCAGGAGGAGATAGCCAGAAGGAGCGCAGAGAGCACGGTAGGCCTACACCCTCACCCTGACCAGGGCCAATTTCCCGTTTGCTCTCAGACATCCAGGCCCCCTCCTAGCCGGGCCTGTTTGTGGGTCAGTTCACCTGTTCTAGTAAAGACCCTGGACTGCAACCTGTTGTCTGTGTGCTCCTTGCTCCTCCAGCACTAACGGTACTGGGACGTCCTGCACCATCACCCCCATCTTCTATTATACTGCCCTGGGGCCGCACTCTTCCCGTGGGGAGTCACACTATCCCAGCTGCATACATCATTAGCCCCAGCGGTCTACCTGGCAGCGGCGATCCGCACTGACCGCAATCCACGGGTGGCATAGTCGGACACATCAACAGCGCGTCGCAGACTACCAATGGTCTGACCACCCTGATCCACGGAACCGGGTTGCCACTACTACCCCCATCGTTTCCCGATTGCCCGGCTCCGAGTGCCCCACGGCCCAGGGGGCGAGTCAGCTTTGGCGTAGTCGGCAGGATTGTAACCAACCCGCCACAAACGGGTATTGCGTGCCTGAAAAAGACTGTACACGCACCTGAAAAGAGGTTTCCCGCCATCCGGAGACGTTTCCCGCCATTTCCAGCTGTCTCCCGCCGTCTTCCGTCGGTTCCCGCCATCTTCAGCCGTTTTCCCGCCATCGGACGCCATCTTCAGGATGCCGCGTGGGAAGAAGAGGGGCGTGGACGTCCAAACCGCTCGAGACCCGAAGCTCCGCCCCACTCACCAATGCTGCGCAAGGTCCTGGAAGGGAGAGAGAGCGACGCTGACGTCACCAGGACGCGACGCAAGGTCCTCGTCCGGAGCAGCATCAGCGGAGCCGCAGCCTACAGAAGAGGATCGTCGGAAGGTAGGCCACGCTTAACTAGGGGGGAGGAAGATGTCGGACACGGAGGCGCCCACTACCACCAGCGCAGCTGCAGCAGTGGTGATGTCATTTTCCCTGCCCTACATCCCTGGAGCGGCCTGGCTGCCTAAGTATTCAGGGGAGCCCAATGCCCTAACTGACTTTAAGGAAAGGCTGTACAGTTTATTCCAAGTTTACCCCCTGACAGAGGAACAGAAGGGTAGCATACTGACAGGGCAGTTAACTGACGCAGCCCAGCGGGAGGTAAAGTCATGGCCCGCTGAGGAGAAAAGAACTGTGAAGGGTATTCTGGCCCGGCTGCGGGGTACCTTTGACACACGTACCTCCGCTGAAATTAAAATGAGGTTCTATGTATGTAAGCAGTGGACACAGGACAGCATCAGAGACTATGCCCTAAATTTGCAGGAAGCCTTGAGAGCCATCCAACAAGCTGACCCTGGCAGCGTGCAGGATATGGATAAGCTACTAACAGAGCAGTTCATAGAAGGTCTGCTGTCTAGCGCCCACAGGACCCAGCTGCGCCTCATGTTCTTTCAGAATCCTGATCTGACCTTTGCCCAATTCAAGGACAGGGCCATAAGGGTGCTCCGTGAACCCGCAAAAAGTGGCGCTATAAACCCCCGGCGCCCTGCTCTCACCTACCACCAGGAGGCGGTGCCCTCCTCTATGGACTCTGTGGGGGCTGACGCACAGGCCCTGAACCAAGCCCCGTCGAAAGATCTGCACCACCAAGTCCAGGAGCTGACCAGGAGCGTCGCGGCGTTGACAAGGACCGTCCAGGCGTTACAAGTGGACCCGTCAAGACCCATCGAGCTGGCTTCAAGTCCGAAGGATGTCCCGTGGCGTCGACAGAGGAGAATCCCGTCGTTCTGAGGGAGGCCCACAGACCTCTACGCAGAGGATGGACAGCCCATTTGCCGTCGATGCAACCAGCCCGGACACATTTCCAGGTACTGTAATTTGAACGGGTCCAATCTGGGGCAGAGGGCCGACCCCCAGGCATAAGATCACCAGGCCCTTATAATTGGTGTGATAAGTACATTGGGGGTGCCCGGTTTTACCCATGGTGCTGGACGGTATCCCCATGAGCGCCTTGCTGGATACTGGGTCGCAAGTAACCACTATCCCTTATGTACTTTTTAAGCAGTATTGGACTGATGCTGATATCACGCGGTATCCAGACAGTGACTTGAGCATCATCGCCAGTAATGGCTTGCCCGTGCCACAGATGAGGTTCAAGGAGATGACCATTAAAATTGGTAAAGTTGAACTACCGGCACAGGGAGTGATTATTGTGGACATTGACCGTCGTGAAAGTCACCCTAAAATAACTGTGGGTACTAACGTGATTGAAAATTGTCTTTCAGAGGTAATTATAATTCTACAACAGGTGGCGGTGAATGCTAGTTCCAGCCAACAGAGAGTCCTCAACAAGGAGATAAAAGCCCTGATGAGACGGCAGCAGGTAGAACTGTCTGGTGGTGAGATCGGTAGCGTAAGACTGAGTGACCCATTCCCCATTTCCATGCCTCCCAAAAGTGAAATGATGATCTGGTGTCGGACTGCAATCAGGTTGAGAGGTAGAGACTACCAAGCCACGGTAGAACCCGTGTACTCGGACAGCAGGCCCACCATTTTGACAGCTCGGGGGGTGGTTGATGTCCGTCAAGGGAGGGTGCCCGTCCGCATCCTCAACATTGGGGAGAGGGAGGTACATTTACCCAGGTTCGTTACACTTGCCAAACTGTTTGCTGTTGAGCACAAAGCTATCAGGGCCGTGGAACCCTTGCCTCCATCTCCACAGGCGGAGGGTAATGGCTCGCAGAAACAAAAGGAGGACTGGTGCCAGAAACTCCATGTGAGTGCTGACTCCACTCCCCTGCACCAAAAACAAGGAGTCTACCGGGTCGTACAGGAGTACGAGAGAGTCTTTAGTAAGCACCCGCTAGACTTCGGCAGAGTAAAAGGGATAGAACACCACATCCCCACAGGGAGCCACCCACCGATAAAAGAGAGACACAGGCCTGTACCCCCTGCACATTATCAGAACGCCATGGGTATGCTGCGGGAAATGAAAGAAGCTGGGGTCATTAGAGATAGCTGTAGCCCCTGGGCAGCCTCCCTGGTTCTGGTAAAAAAGAAAGACGGCACCATGAGAATGTGTGTAGACTATAGACAAATCAACCGTATCACCCACAAAGATGCATATCCGCTGCCTAGAATAGAGGAGTCTTTAGCCGCACTAAAATCAGCTAACTTCTTTTCTACTTTGGACCTTACTAGCGGGTACTGGCAGGTTCCTGTGGCAGAGGCTGACAAGGAGAAGACCGCCTTCACCACCCCGATGGGACTGAGCGAGATCAACTGTATGCCCTTCGGGCTCTGCAGCGCACCAGGGACCTTCCAGAGGCTGATGGAATGCTGTCTAGGGCACCGAAACTTCGAGACGGTCCTCCTTTACCTGGACGACGTTATCGTCTATTCGAAGACTTACGAGGACCATCTAAAGCACCAGGCCGAGGTGTTCGAAGCCCTGGCAGGCTATGGCCTGAAGGTGAAACCATCAAAGTGTCACCTGTTGAAACCGAAGGTCCAGTACCTAGGGCACGTGGTAAGTGCGGAAGGAGTGGCCCCGGACCCTGACAAGGTCACGGCAATCAAGAGCTGGCCAAGACCCTCGAACATCAAAGAAGTAAGGCAGTTCCTCAGGTTGGTAGGCTACTACCGAAGGTTCATCCCCGGGTTCACTAAGATGGCAGCTCCTATGCAGGACCTCCTGATAGGACAGTCTAAGTCCAGAAGTCAAAAGCCACCCTTCATGTGGGATCAACCAGAAGAGGAGTCCTTCCGCCAGTTGAAGATGGCCCTCACAGGGGATGAGATCCTGACCTACCCTGATTATGGCCAGCCTTTTATTCTCCACACAGACGCCAGTAATGTGGGACTGGGAGCTGTACTGTCCCAAAACCAACAGGGCAGAGAAAGGGTGATCGCGTACGCCAGTCGGAAGCTGAGGCCCACCGAGAGGAACCCGGAGAATTACATCTCCTTTAAGCTAGAATTCTTGGCGGTGGTGTGGTCCGTAACGGAACGCTTCAAGCATTACCTGGCCTCCGCAAAGTTCACTGTGTACACGGACAACAACCCGTTAACACACCTAGACAGTGCAAAACTTGGTGCCTTGGAACAGCGGTGGATGGCCTGTCTCTCCAATTATGACTTCGTGATCAAGTACCGGGCAGGCAAAACCAATGCCAACTCTGATGCCCTATGAAGAATGCCTCACTTATCTGAAGATGACGAAGACGCAGAAGAGCTGGAGGAGGTAGAACTCCCCGCGTTTCACTGGTATGGAGTCGCTCAATACTCCCACCGCGTGAAGGAGGAAGATTTAACCACCTTTGTGATCAATCCCCTACCTCACCACAGCTGGGCTGAGACCCAAGATAGTGACCCTGCAATCCGCCTGGTGAAAGATCTGCTGACCCAGGAAGATGCCCGCATAGATCCGGATGCTCCAGAGGAAGCCAAGCAGCTATGGAAAGAGAAGAGCAAGCTGTTCCTCTACGAAGGCAAGCTGTGCAGAAGGCTTGTCAACCACCGGACGCACGAGCTGACCTGGCAAGTCATGGTCCCAAGGCGGGATGCAGCTATGGTCCTGGGGGCTTACCATGACAGAGCGGGGCACTTCGGTTGGAAGAAACTGGAGTTCCTGCTAAGAGGACGGTTCTTTTTGGTCGGCATGAGAGGGGCTGTAGAGAAGTGGTGCCGGGACTGTGGCCCTTGTAACTTAAGGAGAAAAGACCGCACCAGCCAGAAGACACCCTTGAAGCCCATCGTCACCACGCAGCCTCTTGAGCTGGTAGCTGTGGACCACGTCAAACTGGCTCCAAGCCGGTCAGGATACATCTATGCCCTGACAATCGTGGACCACTATTCCCGTTTTCTAGTGGTGGTCCCGGTAAAAGACTTGACAGCCCAAACGGCGGCCAGAGCCTTCCAGCAATACTTCTGCCATCCACACGGGTATCCGGAACAGGTCCTGACAGACCAGGGTCCAGCGTTCAAAGCTGAAATCTTCCAAGAGTTCTGCAACCTCTATGGCTGTAAGAAGATTCGGACAATGCCTTACCACCCACAAACCAACGGGATGTGTGAGAAAATGAACAATATAGTCATTGATCTCCTGAAGACGTTGCCCCTGGAGGAACGCAGCCTGTGGCCAGAAAAACTGCCGGATCTAATCGACTTATACAACCATATCCCGGTGAATGCTACAAACTGCACCCCGGCTTACCTGATGAGAGCTAGACCAGCTAAGCTCCCCGTAGACCTGAAGATGGGAGTCCTAACACCTGAGGACACCTCCCCGGATGCGGACTGGGATACGGAAAGGCAACTGCAGTACAAGAAGGTACAGGTGAGTGTGGAGAAGAGCCTGGCCCAGGTGAGAGAGAGGCAAGAAAAACTCTTCAACCAACACGCCCCTGCTGGTCCCCTAGAACCTGGTGAGCAGGTCCTGAAGTGAAAGAGAAGGTTTCACAAGTTGGATGACCAGTGGGAAAGGGAACCCTACACCGTACTGCAGTCTGATCACGACAACCCGAAGGTGTGCGTGATCACCAAGGATGGAGGAGAAACCACTAGTACCGTCTCCAGAGACCACCTAAAAAGGTGCCCCGAGCAACTCCGTAGTGCAGAAGAGGATAAAAATGACCTTGAACCCGCAGAGGACAAGGAAGAAATGATCAGCACCGTTCTCGGAGAGTTCCCTCAGTCCTGGACTCGGATAAACAATGCTATAGTGGTACCCGTCCTGCATTTCCTGCAACCGGCTCAGCAACAACCTACACCAGAGCTGGAAGGTGAAGAGGAGCCAGCAGTTCCAGAGGCAGAAGAGCCTGTACCAGCAGCCCAGGAGAGTCAACCCTCTGCTGACAGTGAGCCTGCCATGCCTGCGGTGAACCAAAGGACCCGCAGACAGCTGCCTGCCCTACCTGTACACCCAGCTGGTAGCTGTACCCCTAACGCTAGTGGGGAAAGCCAGGTCGGTCCACCACCAGACAGCGGGTTAAGGAGGTCAACCAGGAGCACAAAGGGGCAGATACCTGCTCGCTGGTGAATATAGGGTGCACTAAAATTGTAAATAACCATGTTGCCAAATGTTGAAATGTTTGCCAAGTTACCTGCATGATTATTAATAGTGTATTTCAGTTTCTTGCAGTTACCGTACGGACTCAAAGGTTATGGACTTTTAATAACCAGGACTTTGTATGGACTGCGTTCGGAGCCTAACCAAGGAATGAACTAAGATTGTGAAGGACTTGGGGTAGGACAGACCCCCATCTGGTTAAGGCTCCCCGTTGTATTGGTGATATGGACACCCGGTCACAGACCACACTGTGACCTTAAGAACTCAATCTGTGCGTCGTTTGTCTACTAATGTTTTATAGTCATGTATATTATCTTTGTTTATTGTTTAGTCCCGGAGTACTAAATTTTACTAGGGGGGAATATGTCACCCTGGCCTGGATGCCACAAATATACTAAAGCTGTGTCTGAGAGCAAGGGGGAGGTTCTCTGGTCAGGGGAACATTAGCATGCAATACCTCTTGTCTCAGGCCAGTAGGGGGAACAGGCTGCCCCTATAAAAGCTGGAACTGGGGGCAGGGTTAGAGAGAACTGGACGACCTGTCTCTGGATTGAGAGGTGTCCCAGAGCAGTGAGGGACAGTTGTATTGCACCCTAAGAGGACGTGTGGCAGTAGGAGAGCCACAAGCCAGGGACAAGAGGTGAAGTACGCCTGTCCTGGCAGATAAAGAACCAAATTTACCAGACTTTGGCGTCTGAAGCTGTGAGGATTCCACATCCTACAGCAGATAACCAGTCCGCAGGGGACTGTACGTTCCTTGGCCTAAGAAGCCCGGAGGTTCCGCCACAGCAGAAGGGACCAGCAGAGCCGTACCAGGCCGGGAGTAGAAAGGAACCCACGTTGCAAACCATACGGGCGAGAGGACACGGTGAGCTTGGGACCGTGGGCTGTTACCCTACCAGGAGGAGATAGCCAGAAGGAGCTCAGAGAGCACGGTAGGCCTACACCCTCACCCTGACCAGGGCCAATTTCCCGTTTGCTCTCAGACGTCCAGGCCCCCTCCTAGCCGGGCCTGTTTGTGGGTCAGTTCACCTGTTGTAGTAAAGACCCTGGACTGCAACCTGTTGTCTGTGTGCTCCTTGCTCCTCCAGCACTAACGGTACTGGGACGTCCTGCACCATCACCCCCATCTTCCATTATACTGTCCTGGGGCCGCACTCTTCCCGTGGGGAGTCACACTATCCCAGCTGCATACATCATCAGCCCCAGCGGTCTACCTGGCAGAGGCGGTCCGCACTGACCGCAATCCACGGGTGGCGTAGTTGGACACATCAACAGCGCATCGCAGACTACCAATGGTGTGACTACCCTAAGCCACGGAACCGGGTTGCCACTACTACCCCCATCATTTCCCGATTGCCCAGCTCCGAGTGTCCCACGGCCCAGGGGGGGAGTCACTTGCGCTCAACACTAGTCGCCATATCGTCATCTTTTTTTTTTTACTTTTGAAAAAAAAAACAACCCCAACCCTAACATTAGCACAACCCCAACCCCAGCCCTAGCATTTATTTTTTACGCCGCTCCTCGTGCGGTATAAGTGATAAGATTACTTTATTCTTCGGGTCGGTGCGATTACAGCGATACCAGAATCATATCGGGTTTTTATGATTGACAGCTGTCACACACTAAAAGACACATATTTTGTAAAATCTAGGTTTTGCATCGCCATATTTTGGCCGACAGAGTCATGTGACGGCTTGTTTTTTGCAGGATGAGTTGACGTTTTTATTGGTGGCATTTTCAGGCACGTGACATTTTTTGATCGCTTTCTATTCCTATTTTTGGGAGGCAGAATAAACAAAAACCAACAATTCAGGAATTGTGTTTTTTTACATTTTTTTATTCTGCTCCGGGTGTGGTAAAATTGATAAGGTAGCTTTATTCTTCGGGTCAGTACATTTACAGCGGTACCACATTTATATAGTTTTTTATGTTTTGGCGCTTTTACACAGTAAAAGCTATTTTATAGAAAAAATTATTCTTTTGCATCGCTTTATTCTGAGAGCTGTAACTTTTTGATTTTTCGGATGATGGAGCTGTATGGTGGCTTGTTTTTTGCGGGACGAGATGTCGTTTTCAGCGGTACCATCTTTATTTATATTCGTCTTTTTTATCGCGTGTTATTCCATTTTTCGTTTTGCGGTATGATGATAAAGCATTGTGTTTTGCTTTGTTTTTTTTTTTTTTACCGTGTTCACTGAAGGGGTTAACTAGTGGGAGAGTTTTATAGGCCAGGTCGCTACGGACGCGTCGATACCAAATATGTGTACTTTTATTGTTTGTTTGTTTGTTTTCATAATAATATTTATTTATGGTTACATTATATTTTTATTTTCAGTGGATTATTTTTTTTATTTTTTTTTAATATTTTTACAATTATTTTTTTTTTTCACTTTTTGGGAGTTTTTTTACTTTTTTACTTTGTCCCACTAATGGGACTTTCACTTTTTTTTATTCTGATCGCCTGCATGGCACAGGAATACAGCACCATCCCTGTGCCATGAAGGCAGTCAGCGCTGGACAGGGAGAAGATAGTTTGGAGATGCACTGCGCATGTCCAAACAATCTTCCTGCTGTCTGGTGACCTGGATGTTGTCATGACGACATCGAGTCGTCATGGCAACAACCGGGAAGCCGCGGCAGACAGCGCTGGAGACAGGAAGAGGAGGTGAGTATACCGATCACCTCCCCTTGCCACCGCAATGCTGTGATCGACTTCGATCGCAGCATTGCGGGGGTTAATGTGCTGGCTGGGAGCGGTGCGGGACCACTCCCTGCACATAGTACCGGGTGTCAGCTGTGACAATCAGCTGACACCCGGCGGCGATCGCTCCCGCACAGCCTGTGTGCGCGCGCGATCGCGATGACGTACTAATACGGGTCAGGCTCTTAAAGCCCATGGCACTGACGCGTATAAGTACGTCATGGGCTTTAAAGGGGTTAAAGGGACCGCTACTTCCCCCCTCCCTAGCGGACCTCACAGCCCCACGTGGATTGAGGTCAGAGCGAAAGAAGCTTTCCTATCGTACTCCACCACGTTGTATACCCAGCCCAACAGAGGAGTGAGGGCCAAAGTTTTGGACCTGTGGTGGTGGAGGACATATCTCCAAAGACTGCCTGAGTCGAGAAAGAAGGAGACGGGGTAGCCGTTAAACTAAGGCACCCCAGGGTGGTGGAGCATACCGTGGGGTTCTGAGCCTCAGAGAGTGAAAGAGGGAACTCTGAGGACATTGTCTGTCTCTGAGAGGCCCATCATTTGGGCTGAATTTAATGGGCGACAGATTCGTTGTTTAATGGACACAGGGTCTCAGGTGACTACTATGTCTGAGGTGCATTTCCAAAGTTATTTCCCTGAAGTTGCTCGCTCCTGGAAAGAACCCACTGTCCGGCTAGTGGTGGCTAATCAACTACCTATTCCAGTAGCGGGATTAGTATGGATGACTGTCCGGGCGTGCGGGAAGGACCTTGGTCGAAAAGAGATAGTGTTGACTACGGGGTCTGGAAGCAAAGGACCCATTGTAACTTTGGGCATGAATGTGCTAAAAGAGGTCAGACAGTTCTTGGCCAAGGGCCCTGACAAAAACAATTGGACTCGCGCCACTCGCGATCCGGCCAGCAAGAGAGTATTCCAGCATCTCGTGTGGGCCAACCAAATTCAAAAGCTACCCTCTGCCTCCCAGTATCTCGGTAAAGTATCTATACCACCTGAAGCCACGGTGACACTGCCAGTGGGACAGACTGTACTCACTATACCATTACTGGCACATGTATCCTTAGAAGGCGTGGATGTTCAGATTAAGCCAATGGAGGGATAGTAGGCGTTCTCCGGACTCTTGATTGCTCGCACCCTAGCCCCTGTGCACAGGGGCAGGTGCCTGTTCGTTGCATCAAACTAAGCGGAGCAAGGCTACAGTTATTGCCCCGACAAGAGGTGGTTCGAGTTTGTATAATGCCAGAGCTGACACTATAGGATTGACACCTGTGAATGGAGAACCATGGACCCTAGAGGTGTCACTCAACACTCAAGAGAATAGAAGAGAACCACTGGTTGGATGCCATCTCTTAGAGCAAATGGAGGCTAACCTTACTGAGTTTTCCGCAAGCCAAGTTAGACAGGTTAAGCAGTAACTACAGAGGTACCAGGGGGTGTTTGCTCAGCTGGAAGACCACTTTGGGTGCACCCAGGACATTCAGCACGAAATACCTACAGGAAATACTGCTACCATATGAGAGAGGTATCTGCAGATCCCACCTCAGATATATCAGGAGGTGAAAGAACTGTTAGCTCACATGTTGCGAAATTGCGTGATACGCGAAAGTCAGAGTCCCTGGGCGGCCCCTATCGTGTTGGTCCGGAAGAAGGACGGTACTTTGAGGTTTTGTGTAGACTACTGGAAGCTTAATGCATGCACTGTGCGGGACTCCTATCCTTTATCCAGAATCGAAGAATCTCTATCGGCATTGGGAAGCACCAAATTCTTCTCTTCCTTCGACCTAGCTAGTGGCCATTGGCAAGTCCCGGTAGCTGAGAAGACAGCCTTTGTTCTTTCTATGGGCTTGCTCGAGTTCAACCGGATGCCATTTGGGCTGACAAATGCGCCAGGGACCTTCCAAAGGTTGATTGGAAAGATGCTTGGGGGATCTTAACTTTGAAGCCACTTTGATATACTTGTCTAATATATATAATTGTCTTATCCCGTCTGTCTGTCTGTCTGTCCAGGAAATCCCACGTCGCTGATTGGTCAGGCCGTGGCCAATCAGCGACGCGGGATTTCAGAACAAGATGGCGGCCGTTAGCGGCTCACCCTCACACGCTCACCTGCACATGCTCACCCTCACACGCTCACCCTCACCCGCTCACCCTCACACCCTCAGAAGCTCACCCTCAGACGCTCACCCTCACAGCATCAGAAGCTCACCCTCTGACGCTCACGCTCGGGCGCTCACGCTCTGACGCTCACGCTCGGGCGCTCACGCTCATGCTCGGACGCTCACACGCTCACGTTCTGACGCTCACGCTCGGACGATCACGCTTGGACGCTCACGCTCTGACGATCACGCTCGGACGCTCACGCTCTGACGATCACGCTCTGACACTCACGCTCGGACGCTCACGCACTGACGCTCATGCTCTCGCTCACCCTCGGACGCTCACCCTCGGACGCTCACCCTCGGACGCTCACGCTCGGACGCTCACGCTCACACACTCACGCTCACGCTCACACGCTCACACTCTGACGCTCACACTCTGACACTCACACTCTGACACTCACACTCTGACACTCACGCTCGGATGCTCACGCTCACACTCTGACGCTCACACTCTGACGCTCACACTCTGACGCTCACACTCACGCTCTGACGCACACGCTCTGACGCTCACACTCTGACGCTCACACTCTGACGCTTACGCTCTGACGCTCACACTCACGCTCTGACGCTCACACTCTGACGCTCACACTCGGACGCTCTGACGCACACGCTCTGACGCTCACACTCACGCTCTGATGCTCACACTCTGACGCTCACACTCTGACACTCACACTCACGCTCTGACGCACACGCTCTGACGCTCACGCTCTGACGCTCACACTCTGACGCTCACGCTCTGACGCTCACACTCACGCTCTGACGCACACGCTCTGACGCTCACACTCACGCTCGGACGCTCACGCTCGGACGCTCACACTCACGCTCTGACGCACTCGCTCTGACGCTCACGTTCCGACGCTCACGTTCTCGCTCATGCTCGGACGCTCACGCTCGGACGCTCTGACGCTCACGCTCGGACGCTCACGCTCGGACGCTCACACTCACGCTCTGACGCTCATGCTCCGATGCTCACGTTCTCGCTCACGCTCGGAAGCTCACGCTCACACTCTGACGCTCATGCTCTGACGCTCACACTCTGACGCTTATGCTCGGACGCTCTGACGCTCATGCTCAGACGCTCACGCTCACACGCTCATGCTCTGACGCTCACGCTCGGACGCGGATGCTCACGCTCACGCTCTGATGCTCACGCTCGGACGCTCACGCTCGGAAGCTCACGCTCACATGCTCACACTCTGACGCTCACACTCTGACGCTCACACTCGGACGCTCACGCTCGGACGCTTACACTCACGCTCACGTACTGACGCTCACGCTCAGATGCTCACGCTCTGACGCTCGGACGCTCACGCTCTGACGCTCACGCTCTGACGCTCATGCTCACGCACTGACGCTCATGCTCGGATGCTCACGCTCTGACGCTCGGACGCTCACGCTCGGACGCTCACACTCACGCTCGGACGCACACACTCTGACGCTCACACTCTGACGCTCACGCTCGGACGCTCACACTCACGCTCACGTACTGACGCTCACGCTCGGATGCTCACGCTCTGACACTCGGACACTCACGCTCTGACGCTTACGCTCGGACGCGGCGCTCACGCTCTGACGCTCACGCTCTGACGCTCACGCTCGGACGCTCACGCTCGGACGCTCACGCACTGACGCTCACGCTCGGATGCTCACGCTCTGACGCTCGGACGCTCACGCTCGGACGCTCACGCTCACACTCTGACGCCCTCACTCTGACGCCCTCACTCTGACGCTCACACTCTGACGCTCACACTCTGACGCTCACACTCAAGCTCAGATGCTCACGCTCGGACACTCACGCTCAGACGCTCACGCTCGGACACTCACGCTCGGACGCTCACGCTCTGACGCTCAAGCTCTGACGCTCACCCTCTGACGCTCACGCTCGGACACTCACGCTCACACGCTCACGCTCTGACGCGGACGCCCACGTTCGGACGCGGACGCTCACGCTCTGACGCTCACGCTCTGACGCACACGCTCGGATGCTCACACTCACGCTCTGACGCTCACGCTCTGACGCTCACGCTGACACTCTGACGCTCACCCTCTGACGCTCTGACGCTCACCCTCTGACGCTCACCTTCTTACGCTCACCCTCTTACGCTCACCCTCTTACGCTCACACTCTGATGCTCTGACGCTCACCCTCTGACGCTCACCCTCTTACGCTCACGCTCGGACGCTCACGCTCAGACTCTCATGCTCACGCTCTGACGCTCACACACTCACACGCTCGGACGCTCACGCTCAGACGCTCACACTCTGACGCTCTGACGCACACGCTCTGACGCTCACACTCAAGCTCTGATGCTCACACTCTGATGCTCACACTCACGCTCTGACGCACACACTCTGAAGCTCACGCTCTGACGCTCACACTCTGATGCTCACACTCACGCTCTGACGCACACGCTTTGACGCTCACACGCTGATGCTCACACTCACGCTCAGATGCTCACACTCACGCTCTGACGCACACGCTCTGACGCTCACGTTCCGACGCTCACGTTCTCGCTCACGTTCTCGCTCACGCTCACGCTCGGACGCTCTGACGCTCACGCTCGGATGCTCACGCTCGGACGCTCACACTCACGCTCGGACGCACACGCTCTGACGCTCACGTTCCGACGCTCACGTTCTCGCTCACGCTCGGACGCTCACGCTCACACTCTGACGCTTATGCTCTGACGCTCACGCTTGGACGCTTATGCTCTGACGCTCACGCTCGGACGCTCTGACGCTCTGACGCTCATGCTCAGACGCTCACGCTCACACGCTCATGCTCTGACGCTCACGCTCAGACGCGGACGCTCACGCTCACGCTCGGACGCTCACGCTCGGAAGCTCACGCTCACACTCTGACGCTCACACTCTGACGCTCACGCTCAGACGCTCACGCTCGGACGCTCACGTACTGACGCTCACGCTCGGATGCTCACGCTCTGATGCTCGGACGCTCTCACGCTCTGACGCTCACGCTCTGACGCTCACGCTCGGACGCGGACGCTCACGCTCTGACGCTCACGCTCGGACGCTCACGCTCGGACGCTCACGCTGACGCACTGACGCTCACGCTCGGATGCTCACGCTCTGACCCTCGGACGCTCACGCTCGGATGCTCACGCTTGGATGCTCACACTCACGCTCGGACGCACACGCTCTGACGCTCACGTTCCGACGCTCACGCTCGGACGCTCACGCTCACACTCTGACGCTCACGCTCTGACGCTCACACTCTGACGTTTATGCTCCGACGCTCACGTTCTCGCTCACGCTCACACGCTCATGCTCTGACGCTCACACTCTGATGCTTATGCTCTGACGCTCACGTTCGGACGCTCTGACGCTCATGCTCAGACGCTCACACGCTCATGCTCTGACGCTCACGCTCGGACGCGGACGCTCACGCTAACGCTCACGCTCGGAAGCTCACGCTCACACGCTCACACTCTGACGCTCACACTCTGACGCTCACACTCGGACGCTCACACTCGGACGCTCACACTCACACTCACGTACTGACGCTCACGCTCGGATGCTCACGCTCGGATGCTCACGCTCTGACGCTCACGCTCGGACGCTCACGCTCGGGCGCTCACACTCTGATGCTCACGCTCACGCACTGACGCTCACGCTCTGACGCTCACGCTCGGACGCTCACGCTCACACTCTGACGCTCACCCTCTGACGCTCTGACGCTCACCCTCTGACGCTCACCTTCTTACGCTCACCCTCTTACGCTCACCCTCTTACGCTCACACTCTGATGCTCTGACGCTCACCCTCTGACGCTCACCCTCTTACGCTCACGCTCGGACGCTCACGCTCAGACTCTCATGCTCACGCTCTGACGCTCACACACTCACACGCTCGGACGCTCACGCTCAGACGCTCACACTCTGACGCTCTGACGCACACGCTCTGACGCTCACACTCAAGCTCTGATGCTCACACTCTGATGCTCACACTCACGCTCTGACGCACACACTCTGAAGCTCACGCTCTGACGCTCACACTCTGATGCTCACACTCACGCTCTGACGCACACGCTTTGACGCTCACACGCTGATGCTCACACTCACGCTCAGATGCTCACACTCACGCTCTGACGCACACGCTCTGACGCTCACGTTCCGACGCTCACGTTCTCGCTCACGTTCTCGCTCACGCTCACGCTCGGACGCTCTGACGCTCACGCTCGGATGCTCACGCTCGGACGCTCACACTCACGCTCGGACGCACACGCTCTGACGCTCACGTTCCGACGCTCACGTTCTCGCTCACGCTCGGACGCTCACGCTCACACTCTGACGCTTATGCTCTGACGCTCACGCTTGGACGCTTATGCTCTGACGCTCACGCTCGGACGCTCTGACGCTCTGACGCTCATGCTCAGACGCTCACGCTCACACGCTCATGCTCTGACGCTCACGCTCAGACGCGGACGCTCACGCTCACGCTCGGACGCTCACGCTCGGAAGCTCACGCTCACACTCTGACGCTCACACTCTGACGCTCACGCTCAGACGCTCACGCTCGGACGCTCACGTACTGACGCTCACGCTCGGATGCTCACGCTCTGATGCTCGGACGCTCTCACGCTCTGACGCTCACGCTCTGACGCTCACGCTCGGACGCGGACGCTCACGCTCTGACGCTCACGCTCGGACGCTCACGCTCGGACGCTCACGCTGACGCACTGACGCTCACGCTCGGATGCTCACGCTCTGACCCTCGGACGCTCACGCTCGGATGCTCACGCTTGGATGCTCACACTCACGCTCGGACGCACACGCTCTGACGCTCACGTTCCGACGCTCACGCTCGGACGCTCACGCTCACACTCTGACGCTCACGCTCTGACGCTCACACTCTGACGTTTATGCTCCGACGCTCACGTTCTCGCTCACGCTCACACGCTCATGCTCTGACGCTCACACTCTGATGCTTATGCTCTGACGCTCACGTTCGGACGCTCTGACGCTCATGCTCAGACGCTCACACGCTCATGCTCTGACGCTCACGCTCGGACGCGGACGCTCACGCTAACGCTCACGCTCGGAAGCTCACGCTCACACGCTCACACTCTGACGCTCACACTCTGACGCTCACACTCGGACGCTCACACTCGGACGCTCACACTCACACTCACGTACTGACGCTCACGCTCGGATGCTCACGCTCGGATGCTCACGCTCTGACGCTCACGCTCGGACGCTCACGCTCGGGCGCTCACACTCTGATGCTCACGCTCACGCACTGACGCTCACGCTCTGACGCTCACGCTCGGACGCTCACGCTCACACTCTGACGCTCACACTCTGACGCTCACACTCTGACGCCCTCACTCTGACGCCCTCACTCTGACGCTCACACTCTGACGCTCACACTCTGACGCTCAGACGCTCATGCTCGGACACTCACGCTCGGACGCTCACGCTCGGACACTCACGCTCTGACGCTCAAGCTCTGACGCTCACGCTGACGCTCTGACGCTCACCCTCTGACACTCACTCTCACACGCTCACGCTCTGACTCGGACGCTCACGCTCGGACGCGGACGCTCACGCTCTGACGCTCACACTCTGACGCTCACACTCTGACGCTCACGCTCGGACACTCACACTCACGCTCTGACGCACACGCTCGGATGCTCACGCTCTGACCCTCGGACGCTCACGCTCGGATGCTCACGCTTGGACGCTCACACTCACGCTCGGACGCACACGCTCTGACGCTCACGTTCCGACGCTCACGCTCGGACGCTCACGCTCACACTCTGACGCTCACGCTCTGACGCTCACACTCTGATGCTTATGCTCCGACGCTCACGTTCTCGCTCACGCTCGGACGCTCACGCTCACACGCTCATGCTCTGACGCTCACACTCTGATGCTTATGCTCTGACGCTCACGCTCGGAAGCTCACGCTCACACTCTGACGCTCACACTCTGACGCTCACGCTCGGACGCTCACGCTCGGACGCTCACGCTCACACTCACGTACTGACGCTCACGCTCGGATGCTCACGCTCTGACGCTCACGCTCTGACGCTCACGGTCGGACGCTCACGCTCGGAGGCTCACACTCGGAGGCTCACACTCGGAGGCTCACGCTCACGCACTGACGCTCACGCTCTGACACTCACGCTCGGACGCTCACGCTCACACTCTGACGCTCACACTCTGACGCCCTCACTCTGACGCCCTCACTCTGACGCCCTCACTCTGACGCTCACACTCTGACGCTCAGACGCTCATGCTCGGACGCTCACGCTCGGACGCTCACGCTCTGACGCTCAAGCTCTGACGCTCACGCTGACACTCTAACGCTCACCCTCTGACACTCACTCTCACACGCTCACGCTCTGACGCGGACGCTCATGCTCTGACGCTCACACTCTGACGCTCATACTCTGACGCTCACACTCTGACGCTCACGCTCGGACACTCACACTCACGCTCTGACGCACACGCTCGGATGCTCACGCTCTGACCCTCGGACGCTCACGCTCGGATGCTCACGCTTGGACGCTCACACTCACGCTCGGACGCACACGCTCTGACGCTCACGTTCCGACGCTCACGCTCGGACTCTCACGCTCACACTCTGACGCTCACGCTCTGACGCTCACACTCTGACGTTTATGCTCCGACGCTCACGTTCTCGCTCACGCTCGGACGCTCACGCTCACACGCTCATGCTCTGACGCTCACACTCTGATGCTTATGCTCTGACGCTCACGCTCGGAAGCTCACGCTCACACGCTCACACTCTGACGCTCACACTCTGACGCTCACACTCGGACGCTCACGCTCGGACGCTCACGCTCGGACGCTCACGTACTGACGCTCACGCTCGGATGCTCACGCTCTGACGCTCACGCTCTGACGCTCACGGTCGGACGCTCACGCTCGGAGGCTCACACTCGGAGGCTCACACTCGGAGGCTCACGCTCACGCACTGACGCTCACGCTCGGACGCTCACGCTCACACTCTGACGCCCTCACTCTGACGCCCTCACTCTGACGCTCAGACGCTCACGCTCGGACACTCACGCTCGGACGCTCACGCTCGGACGCTCACGCTCTGACGCTCAAGCTCTGACGCTCACGCTGCCGCTCTGACGCTCACCCTCTGACACTCACGCTCACACGCTCACGCTCTGACGCGGACGCTCACACGCGGACGCTCACACTCTGACGCACACGCTCGGACACTCACACTCACGCTCTGACGCACATGCTCGGACGCTCACACTCACGCTCTGACGCTCACGCGCTGACGCTCTGATGCTCACCCTCTGACACTCACGCTCACACGCTCACGCTCTGACGCGGACGCTCACACGCGGACGCTCTCGCTCTGATGCTCACGCTCTGACACTCACGCTCTGACGCTCACGCGCTGACGCTCACGCTGACACTCTAACGCTCACCCTATGACGCTCTGACGCTCACGCTCTGACGCTCACCCTCTTACACTCACACTCTGATGCTCTGACGCTCACCCTATGACGCTCTGATGCTCACCCTCTGATGCTCACCCTCTAACACTCACCCTCTAACACTCACACACTGATGCTCTGACGCTCACCCTCTGACGCTCACCCTCTTACGCTCACATTCTGACGCTCACACTCACGCTCGGACGCTCACGCTCGGACACTCACGCTCACGCTCGGACGCTCACGCTCAGACTCTCACGCTCACGCTCTGACGCTCACACACTCACACGCTCGGATGCTCACGCTCAGACGCTCACACGCTCGGACGCTCACGCTCACACGCTCACGCTCGGACGCTCACGCTCGGACGCTCACACGCTCACGCTCTGACGCTCACGCTCTCACGCTCACACGCTCATGCTCTGATGCTCACGCTCACATGCTCATGCTCTGACGCTCACGCTCACGCTCGGACGCTCATGCTCTGACGCTCACACGCTCACGCTCGGACGCTCACGCTCAGACGCTCGGACGCTCAGACGCTCGGACGCTCAGACGCTCACACGCTCGGACGCTCACACGCTCGGACGCTCACACGCTCACGCTCTGACGCACACGCTCTCACGCTCACACGCTCATGCTCTGACGCTCACGCTCACATGCTCATGCTCTGACGCTCACGCTCACGCTCGGACGCTCATGCTCTGACGCTCACACGCTCACGCTCGGACGCTCACGCTCAGACGCTCGGACGCTCAGACGCTCAGACGCTCACACGCTCGGACGCTCACACGCTCGGACGCTCACACGCTCACGCTCTGACGCTCACGCTCACACGCTCACGCTCTGACGCTCACACGCTGACGCTCACACGCTCACGCTCACACGCTCACGCTCGGACGCTCACGCTCACACTCAGACGCTCACGCTCAGACTCTCACGCTAAGGCTCTGACGCTCACGCTCAGACGCTCACACGCTCGGACGCTGACGCTCAGACGCTCACACGCTCGGAAGCTCACTCTCACACGCTCACGCTCGGACGCTCACACGCTCGGACGCTCACGCTCACACGCTCACGCTCGGACACTCACGCTTGGACGCTCACACGCTCACGCTCTGACTCTCACGCTCTGACGCTCACGCTCACACGCTCACACGCTCACGCTCTGACTCTCACGCTCTGACGCTCACGCTCACACGCTCACGCTCGGACACTCACGCTCGGACGATCACGCTCTGACGCTCACGCTCTGACGCTCACACGCTCACAAGCTCACACTCTGACGCTCACGCTTACGCTCTGACGCTCATGCTCTGACGCTCTCACGCTTGGACGCTCACGCTCTGACGCTCACACGCTCGGACGCTCATGCACTGACGCTCACGCTCTGACGCTCGGACGCTCACGCTCGGACGCTCACGCTCTGACGCTCACGCTCGGACGCTCACGCTCACATGCTCACACTCTGACGCTCACACTCACATGCTCACGCTTGGACGCTCACACGCTCACGCTCTGACGCTCACACGTTCACGCTCGGACGCTCACGCTCACACGCTCACGCTCGGACGCTCACGCTCGGACGCTCACGCTCACACGCTCACGCTCGGACGCTCACGCTCGGACGCTCACGCTCACGCTCGGATGCTCACGCTCACGCTCTGACGCTCACGCTCGGACGCTCACGCTCACACGCTCACACTCTGACGCTCACACTCACGCCCGGACGCTCACGCTCGGACGCTCACCCTGGGACGCTCACCCTGGGACGCTCACCCTCGGACGCTCACCATCGGACGCTCACGCTCTCACGCTCGTGCTCTGACGCTCACGCTCTGACGCTCACGCTCACATGCTCACACTCTGACGCTCACACTCACGCTCGGACGCAAACGCTCGGACGCTCACACACTCACGCTCTGACGCTCACACGTTCACGCTCGGACGCTCACGCTCGGACGCTTACGCTCACGCTCTGACGCTCACGCTCGGACGCTCACGCTCTGACGCTCACGCTCGGACGCTCACGCTCACACGCTCACACTCTGACGCTCACACTCACCCTGGGACGCTCACCCTGGGACGCTCACCCTGGGACGCTCACCCTGGGACGCTCACCCTCGGACGCTCACCCTCGCGCTCTGACGCTCACGCTCGGACGCTCACACGCTCACCCTCACACACTCACCCTCACACGCTCACCCTCACATGCTCACTTTTTCACGCTCCCACGCTCACCCTCACACGCTCCCACGCTCACCCTCACACGCTCCCATGCTCACCCTCGCACGCTCCCACGCTCACCCTCACACGCTCACCCTCACACGCTCACTTTCTCACGCTCCCACGCTCACCCTCACACGCTCACCCTCACACGCTCCCACGCTCACCCTCACACCCGCTCCCACGCTCACCCTCACGCCCTCACATTCTCACCCTCCCACGCTCACCCGCTCCCACGCTCACCCTCACACACTCCCACGCTCACCCTCACACGCTCACCCTGTGCTAGCCGGTCATCTCCCTCACACGCTCACCCTGTGCTAGCCGGTCATCTCCCGGCTGTTCGCAGCAGAAGTACCCAGACCGGTGGCCTCGCTCTCCGGTCCTCCAAAATTCATTAGGGGCCCCGGGGGGATACATTGGGGGGTTAATTTAAAGTAGTGCACAACCCATTTAAACACTGCTTCGGTGATTAGTCGCGCCCGGTCGGACGCATACATATTCTAGAATACCCGATGAGTTAGAATCGGACCACCATCTAGTATGATATAATTATCTATTCCGCTATGTTTGAAGATCACCTCCGCGGACTGGAACATATGTTAGAGTGACTTCAGAGACACGGATTTAAAATCAAGCCTCGCAAATGTCATCTATTCAAGCAGGAGATTGAATATCTGGGGTACACCGTGTCCAGTGCAGGAGTGCACCCCACCGCAGAGAAAGTAGCTGCAGTACAGAAGTAGCCCACACTTACCAACCTGAGAGAACTGAGGGCATTTCTAGGGCTCGCCGGATACTACCACCAATTCATAAAACACTTTGCGAAGATTGCTGTACCGCACAATGAGCTGCTGAGCGGAACGGCGGGGGAGCCAAGCGACAACCTATTCAGTGGGGCCCACGACAAGAAGAGGCCTTCCGAGCATTGAAGATGGCACTAACAGATGCCCCAATTCTGGCCTACGCTGATTTTTCACAGCCCTTCGTGTTGTACACTGACCGGAGCTTCTATGGTCTGGGAGCAGTATTGGCAGAAGTAAATGAAGGAAGAGAGCGGGTGATCGCGCATGCCTGTCAGTCACTGTGGGATACAGAGAAGAACCCAGACAACTACAGTTCGTTCAAACTGGAACTACTAGCATTGGTATGGACCATGACCGAGAAATTTGCAGAGTACTTGTCGGGTCAGAAGTACAAGTGCGGACAGACAAGAACCCCTTGGCCCACTTAAAGAATGTGAAGCTGGGTGCATTAGAACAGCGGTGGGTCACAAGGATGTCTAAGTACCAGTAAAAGATCGCCCATCGGTCTAAGGCCCTGAACACTCATGCAGATGCCTTGTCCCGAGTCACCCAAGCGGGGCCGAAAAGAAATATAGACGAAGAGCTCGAAGGCGACGAGATCCCGGATTTCAGTCAGTTTGCCGCTGCCATAGTAGACGTCCAGGAGTCCGGAGGAGAGCCCATACCCGCTCAAATTCTAGGCCGATCATGAGATGAGTGGATATATCTACAACAGTCTGACACAGTACTGGTGAAATTGAGAGAATGGGTAGCCCTGGGGGAAAAACCCGACCAGAAGGCCAGGGCTGCTTTGCTCCCAACTACCCTGCAAATCTTTGGCCACTGGGAAAGGCTCTTTCTGAGAGATGGCTTGCTATGCCAAAGGATCCAATTACCTCGGGAGTTCGATGTTACCTGCAAGTATTGGTTCCAGAAGCGCTTATGGTACAGCTAGCCAAGGAAGCTCATGAGAGGGGTGCTCACTTTGGTGTGGAGAAGACCTTCCAGTGGTTGCAACGGCTGGTGTATTGGCCCCAACTGCGGCAAGAATTTGAAGGAGTTTGCCAAAAATGTCATCAGTGTGAGCTAAGTAATCCCCCAGAAAAGAGGGCTCCCGTTCAGACCATCCGAACTTCTGCACCCTTGGAGGTCCTGATGATTGACTACCTGATGATCGGAACTTCGTACAATGGTTACAGGTATTGCTTGGAGATGACTGACCACTTCACGAAGTTCACAGTGGTGACCCCTACTCGAGACCAGACGGCAGAGGCTGCAGCTTAGGCTATCCGTCAAGTTTTCATTCGAATATATGGGTGCCCGAAGCGAATACACTCCGACCAGGGAGCCTGCTTCCAGGGACGATTGATGGATGAGCTGTATCATATATATGGAATCGATAAATCCCGAACAACGCTGTGAAGACCCGGGGTCTTCCGTGGGCGTAATGCTAGTCAGACAACACAGGGTGATGGTAAAAACAGCGTGGCAATACCTTATTGAACCACAAAGCAGACAATAAACACACAGAACAATCCCAGCAAATACCCAAGATGGAACAACATTACACAGTCTCACCCTTCCTTCTCCACCCGCCTGGGATAGAACAGCTGCAACTTTGGAGACTTCCAGGGCCGACTACCTCAACCGCTTCTAGCGGGCCCCCACAGAGAGAAGGTAGCGGCAAGCTGAGGAAGCTAGCAGTCCATTGAGGTACAAGGCCAGGAGACCCAATGGTCCCACCTTGGCCTCTCCGAGAGTTTCCATGGGGCCAGATAACCGGTGGGTCCCTCCTGGCAACTCCAAATGTCTCCATGGGTTCTAGGCGACCGGTGGGTCCTTCATAGCAACCCCAAAACAACATATCCATGGTGCCAGGTGACTTCTTTGTCCTCTCCTGGACTCCTCAAAAGTATCCATGGTCTCTCTGATGGTTAAATGGAGCAGATCCGAATCTTTCCAGTCAGGGCCGATACCCTTAGGCTAGAATCATATAGAATTCAAATCTGTGTGTCTTTGGATGGAGCCACCATGCAATCCATCTGCTGTTCTGGAGGATGTCTCTCATTCTTCGTCTATAGTCTGTCTGATCCTCCTTGATTCTCTGTCCCAAGTCTCATTCTGTCTCCAGCACTACAGACATCCCTGTTTATATTTACATCTATGTGAGGTCATCAGGCACAGATAAGAGGTAAAGGTGCAGGGCTCGGTTATCCACAGCTCATCCCCCAAGATTGACTGGCTAACACCCTACAATGGTATTTAACATATCTAGCAAATATTCATTGTTCTAGCTAATCTATTTACATAGTTACATAGTGGGCTGTATCTGCTGATAATATGTGGGCAAAAGCTATCTCTGACAAGGATTCATATCAGAGCCCAGATTATATAGGGAAAAGGAGTGGCTAACCGAGCTCAGCTAAATTCAACATGGCCACTTAACCCCTGTTCTGCTGGAAGAAAATAAACACATTTAAAATGATGGAGAAGTGCTTCTTCCTGGAGCTGGAGCAGGAGCCCTCTGGCGCTGAGGTCTCCCGACTCCAACCTGTAACCCCATGATACTGGGTGTGTGCCTCATGCCCAAGGGTTTCAGAATGTTCTCCACCCAGCCTGAGATATTCTCAGTTAATGCCCAAATACTGGAGATGATTGGTCTCCAAGTATTACCTTCTTTATGTATTTTAGGCAATATGTAGAGGGTACCTGTTTGGGGATTGTCTGGTATTAGTTCCAGTAGTGAGGATGAAGTAGAATAAAACCCATTGATGATATGTGTTAGTTCCTCTGTGTATTTTTTTGGTGGGATCATCCTGAAGTGAAGTGTAGTATTTTCCAGTATTGTCTGCGTGCTTCCTGGATGTAAGCTGACATGTTCATGATAACTCTCATTTTTGGGCATAAAAGTATTTACATCAATTTTCCTGGCTAAGACGGAACCCCAATATAATGTGAGAGAATCGGATGCTATATGCGATTGATCCTCGGCTCAAACTCTGCTGCTATCATGAACCAGGGTGTCAGTGCGCTGTGATCTGATTCTCTCGCATTTTCGAACTTAATTTCTTCATCTTCTCCATTGTGTGAGTCGGTGTATATCGGACTGTATTCGGATTATATCCGTAATTTTACTGTGTGGGGTGATGTGGGGGCCATCATATGGTGGGGGGAACTATGGAGGCATCATATTGTGTGTGTGTAACTATAAAGATATACTTTGTGAAAGGCACTTTAGAGTTAATTAGAACTTTTGCTATGGGCCCCCATGATTGTAATACCTTGTGCATTGCTTACCTTCTGGAAAAATAGTGAATTGCTTCCCTTAATTTTACTTTCAATTAGGGAGATCTGCAAAAAGTCTATAGAGGCAGCATTTAAGGATTTATTCCCTTTGAAGCAAATGATGCTCACTTCATTTGGTAGATGTGTGGCACCCCAGGGGTCTGGTTTCCACAGTAATGTAATGTTATGTCTGAGAGCAGGTGGGAGGTCCTTTGGTCAGGGATCCTGTGCATGCCACACCTCCTGCCCAGTCTTGGGAGGGGAAGAACTTCCCCTATATAAACCCGGGGCTGAAGCAGGGTTAGCAGTCAAAAAGAGTAGAGACAAGAAACAGCAGAAGCAATACTACTACGAGTCAGGGGCTGGCAGCTGCAGAGCTCGCCCTGACTGAGAAGCTTTCTTACCGGACCCGGCGTCCGAGGCTGTGGGGACTAACTCTTACCCAGCAGCAGAAGCCGACCGGCAGGGGATTTCAGGTACTCAGGCCCAGAAACCCGAAGGCACGGTCACACGCGTGGGACCAGCACCGCCATCGTGGAGCGGAAGCCATTAGAAGGCCCCGAGTCACCGGCCATACGGGTGAGCACCACACGGTACACTCAGGGACGTGGGCTACTTATATCCGCTTCTAGCAAGGTAGCCAGAAGAGTACAGTCAGTTTGGGAGGCCTACAACTCCGCCTGGCCAGGGGAGATCCCATCTGCTCAAGGACTGACCAGGCCCCGTTCACTAGCAAGTACTCCGGGAGGGTCTATCGTTGTTACCAGTAAAGACCCTGAATTACACCGCACCGTCTCTGAGTGGTTCCTGCTACCCCCATCATCCACATCTGCTGCCCTGAGGCCATACCCCTCCCGTTGGGGGTTATACCATCTACGCTGCACCATCCATCCACCGGCCTCAGCGGACTGTCCTGCAGCGGCAGCTCCATAGCTGCATTCAACGGGTGGCGTAGTCGTCCTACATCTACCGCTGTTACATCGCCGCTCAGTTTGACTCCCTGGGCACGGACCGGGTCACCGCCACGAGACTACAACCCTCAAGAGATCCGGCTCCGGGTAAGCTCCCGCGTGCGCAACGCAGCGCGACACAGGCCCAGGGGCGCGTCAGATGCACTTGTGGCACTTTTTTTAGGGCACCTTATCATCCTAAAATATAATTTTAAGCTTAAGGGTATGTGCACACATTAAGTATTTGGTGCAGAAATTTCTGCACCATTTCTGCATCTTTTGGCAGGAAAAACATTTTGATTGCATTTTTGCTGCATTTTTTACTTGCGTTTTTTGGTGCAGATTTTCCCCCACTCATTAGTATGGGTGAAATCTGCAGCAAAAACACTGAAACAATTGACGTTCTGCAGATTTAAGTCTTCACCAAATCTGCAAGTCAAAAATAAGCAACATGTGCATGAGGCTTCAGGATTCTCATTTACTTTGCTGGCATCAAGAATCCCTTCAGGTTTTGTGACAAATATACAATGAAAAAACGCAGCAATGTGTGCACACAGCCAGAAGGGCATTGTCATCTCTTGCCATCTCATATACAGGAGCTAGGATAGGCCATCACTTTATGATCGGTGGGGCAGAGTTGTACATAGAAATGCGGGGGCCCCATAGCAAAGGTCCTAATTGCGGCCTTCCATGGGCACCCAGCTGCCATTAAAGAGCCATTGGGTTTCTGCGATCATATTGATAGACCCAGTTAGGGTGATAACGGTTCCCCTGGTGGAACCACTTAGATGTCATGCTTGTTGTTTACAATAGCATTTAAGGGGTAAAACTGCTGGTATCACAGTCAGCTCCAATCAGAGCAGTTATTGCCGAGTGTCTGCTGTGTAAAACAGCCAACACCCTCTGAGTATGGACCAGGGTTAGCATATGAGTCCACTTCACAAACATCCTCCTGATGTCTGCCGTACATATATGATGGATGTCCAGACCCCCTTTTTGTCTTGTGGCCTGCTGGCATTGCTGTCATGCCACTAAGTGGGGGTCTGAGCTCTGAGGCATCTACCAATCATTATTAAAGTGATGGAACGCAGCGCTGTATCATCTACACTCTAGGCGAACCACAACCGATTCCATTCACTTGGAGTTCTGCTGTGCAGGGAAATACTTTGAACGGACCACTGCGTTGAATCAATGCTTCAATCTTTTTTTTCTTTGGATTGATGGAGGTCGGATCCCCAATAATCAAAAAGTAATGGTATATATTAGTTGTATGTCATCCTTTTATGAGATGGGATTAATTCTTTAAAATGTAATTTCAGAATCATATATCTTGAAAGATAGTCTACTTTTTTGATTAAGAGCTCCAAATCCTTTGATTTCATTCATACAGCCACACAGCTAAAATGATAAATTCAGCAAAAAAAGAAAATACAGAGTGGTGGAACTTCCCTAACTTCCAAATTTTTACTTACCTACTGATCTGAAGAATGGTGATAGTTTTCCTGGAGGTTACTTTTATAGCTTGAAGTCATGAACGATCATTATTATGACTCACAGTTGAACCGGTACAAAGAATAACATTTATTTTGAGTTTTATTTTAAGTGACAAAATGTTGACTGCCTATAACCACCACTAGGGGGCGCTTACTGCATTGAGAATTAATACAGCTCACTAACATCTGTATGCAACAAGCTCCTGAGCTCCCTCTAGAGGTGGCTGAAGGCAGACATACAGTAAGCAGATTATGGAATTTTTAGACCTACACAGAATTTGGGGTCTACATACAGCTGTGCTCAAAAGTTTACATACCCCGGCAGAATTTTTCCTTTCTTGGCCTTGTTTCAGAGAATATGAATGATAACAAAAAACTTTTTCTCCACTCATGGTTATTGGTTGGGTGAAGCCATTTATTGTCAAACTACTGTGTGTTCTCTATTTAAATCTTAATGACAACCAAAAACATCTAAATGACCCTGATCAAAAGTTCACATACCCCAGTTCTTAATACCGTGTATTGCCCCCTTTAACATCAATGACAGCTTGAAGTCTTTTGTGGTAGTTGTGGATGAGGTTCTTTATTTTCTCAGATGGTAAAGCTGCCCATTCTTCTTGGCTAAAAGCCTCCAGTTCCTGTAAATTCCTTGGCTGTCTAGTATGAACTGCATGCTTGAGATCTCCTCAGAGTGGCTCAATGATATTCAGGTCAGGAGACTGAGATGGCCACTCCATAGCCTTCACTTTGTTCTTTTGTAGCCAATGACAGGTCGACTTGGCCTTGTATTTTGGATCGTTGTCATGTTGGAACGTCCAAGTACGTCCCATGCACAGCTTCCGGGCTGATGAGTGCAAATTTACCTCCAGTATTTGCTGATAACGTGCTGCATTCATCTTTCCTTCAACTTTCACCAAGTTTCCTGTGCCTTTGTAGCTCACACATCCCCAAAACATCAGTGAGCCACCTCCGTGCTTTACTGTAGGAATGGTGTTCCTTTCATCATAGGCCTTGTTGACCTCTCTCCAAATGTAACGTTTATGGTTGTGGCTAGTGATGAGCGAGCACTAAAATACTCGAATACCCGTTGTTCGAGTCGAGAAAATTGGAATGCTTGAGTGCTCAGACCGAGTAACGAGCCCAATGTAAGTCTATGGGAAACTCGAGCATTATTCCGGCCTCTTTCCCCAGCGGTCTGCAGAGGGTCTAAAAATTGCCCAAATCGATGGGAACAGTGCTCAAATGACACAGTAACAGCATGGGGAAGACCCCTGGAAGCATTTCTGACTCCCAGGTCACTGCTGTCAACAACATTGTCAGAGGTATTATGCCACTTTTACGGACTCACAATAGAACATGCAAAATCAAAAACAAAATTTTCCTGGGAAATATGTTAAGGAATATCCTTTCCAGGGTAATGACTTGTATTTAAGGCAATATAAATATACCAAAACCAAAATGCTCTTCCACACCTTGGGCTATGTTCACACGTAGCGTTTTTGATGCGTTTTTGCACTTTTGCATTGCTTTCAATCAAGACAAATGCATTCACCAGGAAATGTAATTTTAACATTTTACAACCTTATATGGCCATGAAGTGTGTGACACATAATCAGACACATCCTGTTTCATTTATGATGGAGGGACTCTGAAGGTCACAAAGCCTATTTTTATAGGGCCATCAGGCGGCCCTTACTATTATGAAAGGGCCAGCAATCAGCCCTCGCTATTATTAGAGAGCCATCAGCCGGCTATGCTTTGTTGTTACCATTATTAACGAGTGGGTCTCCTATACTGTTATTGCGTATGCAGTGAAGCAACAGCTGCCAAAAATTTGGAGGAACCCCAATGCCCCTTGCAAGAGACGTAGCGGTCAGAGGGAATCCTGCAAAAAAATGCTCCCATTATTAGGAAGTGTGTCTCCCATACTATTTGCCTATGCAGTGAAGCAACGGCTGCAAAAAATTTGGAGGAACTCCAATGTCCCTTGCAAGAGACGTAGATATGTTGATATGGTACATATGGTGGTGATATGGTGGTGGAGGATGAGGATGCAGAGAAGGAGGAGGACAAGAGCAAATAAATAAAATCAGGAAGCATATACCCATGTCTGCGTGTGAAGACAGAGGTGCATGGGAACAGAGTTAGACCTCCCAAAAAAAATACACTGTATTTGAGTTTATGTTACGCTGCTATCATTCGGTGGTGTTGAGAAGTCTGTCCCAATCCAGCCCTTGTTCATTTTTTTTAATTTTTATAAGAGTCAGCCTATCAGCATTTTCAGTTGACAGGAGGATGCGGCTATTGGTTATAATTCCACCGGCGGCACTAAAAACCCGCTCTGACAAAACACTAGCGGCAGGGCAGGCCAGGACTTCTAAGGCATAGACAGCCAGTTCATGTCACATGTCCAGCTTGGATACCCAATAATTATAAGGCACAGAGGAATCACGGAGGACGTTGGTACGGTCGGCAAAGTACTCCCTCACCATCTTCCAAAACTTTTCATTCCTTGAGAGAGTACCACAAGCATCAGGGCTTGAACGATGGGAGGGTCTGAGAAAACTGTCCCAGAACTTTGACAGTGTTCCTCTGCCTCTGCTCGACTGCATTTGTGTCTCTCTCGCCTGTACTCCTTGGTTGTCCAACGAACTGTGACCTCTGCCACCAGCGTTTTCAGATGGGAATTTTTTTAATAATTCCGCAACAAGGGCCTTCTCGTACTGCACCATTTTATTAGGCCTGTCCTGCAAGGGAATAAGAGATAGAAAGTTCTCCTTGTAGTGTGGGTCTAGAAGTGTCACCAACCAATAATGACTGTTACCCAAAATTTGGACTACGCAAGGGTCATGGAAAAGGCAGCATAACATAAACTCAGCCATGTGAGCCAGACTGCAGAGGCAAGACTTCCGTGTCTTCACCAAGAGGATGACTGACAATGCGCTCCTCCTCATCCTCCTCCTCTTGCTCCTCTTCCCTGTCCTCAGGCCACCCATGCTGAACAGACTGTATGACAGTTGTGTAGGTAGTACCATCTATAGCGCAGGAAACTAGCTCCTGTTCTTCTTCCTCCTCCTCTTCCTCATTGTCACCCAATCCACGTTGAGATGAGATGAGGCCGGGCTGTGTGTAATCAGCCTATATGGTTCCTTGCTCCATCTCATCGTGCTCCGCCTACAATGCATCCTCTTTAATTGTGAGCAGACAGCGTTTCAGAAGACAGAGAAGCGGGATGGTGACGCTAATTATGGCGTCATCGCCGCTCACCATCTTGGTGGAGTCCTCAAAGTTTTGGAGGATGGTACATATGTCTGACATCCATGTCCACTCCTGAGGTCTTATGTGTGGAGTCTGACCTGAATACCGACGGCCTTGTTGATGCTGGTACTCAACAACTGCCCTCTTCTGCTCACAAATCCTTCCCAACATCTGCAATGTAGAGTTCCAATGCGTCGGGACATCGCAGGTCAGTTTGTGAACTGGAAGCTGCAAACGCTGCTGAAGCACGGCAAGGGCGGCGGAAGCTGTAGCTGACTTTCTAAAATGGGCACACAGGTGGTGTACTTTGACAAGCAGATCTGACAGATCTGGGTAGGTTTTGAGAAACCGCTGAACCACGAGGTTAAGCACATGGGCCAGGCATGGTTCATGTGTGAGCTCGCCTCACCTCAGAGCCGCCCCAGGTTCGAGCCATTGTCAAAAACGACCATGCCTGGCTGTAGGTTCAGCGGTGTCAGCCACAGATCTGCCTGCTGTTTCAGAGTTGTCCACAACTCTTCAGCGTTGTGCGGTTTGTCACCTAAGCATATTAGCTTCAGCACAGCATGTTGCCACTTGGCCGAGGCAGTGCTGCAGTGCTTCCAGCTGCGACTGATGTGGTCATTTCGGAGATGGAGGCTGAAGAGGAATAGGAGGAGGAGGTGCAGGAGCTGTAGAATGTGGGGGCAACGCTGATTGACCTAGGGCCCGCAATCCTCAGCGTCGGGAGGACGTGTTCCGTCCCAAGGTCCGACTGGGTCCCAGCTTCCACTATATTAACCCAGTGTGCCGTCAGCGAGATGTACCATCCCTGCCCACAAGCACTTGTCCATGTGTCCGTGATTAGGTGGACTTTCCCAGCAACTGCATTGTTGAGGACACATCTAATGTTGTGGGACACATGCTCGTATAATGTGGGGACAGCACACCGGGAGAAATAGTGGCGGCTGGGGACCAAGTACCGAAGGATGGCCTCCGCCATCAGGCACCGGAAAGCTTTCGTCTCCACGAGCTTAAAAGGCAACATTTCGAGTGCAAGCATTTGTGAAATGTGTGAATTTAGTAGTGTGGCCTGCGTATTTGTGTTTACGTTCCAACGACAGGTGCAGGGCGGGAGGCATCTTGGCATGCGCCATGGACAGGGGATTGGCGTGCACTCACAACAGCGGAACAAGCAGTAGTGTCACCCACAGACACTGTTGTTGGACCCTGGGGTTCGGCCCACTTAGTCGGGTGCTTTGCTGCCATGTGCCTGATCATGCTGGTGGTGGTCAGGCTGCTAGTTTTGCTACCCCTGCTGATGGTGGCCTGCCAGATGATGCAAATGGCCTTTTTTGGGTTATCTGCAAAGTCTTAAAAAAATAACCAGACTTGGGAAGAACTAACAGTTGTACTGGCAACTTCCGTCATGTTGGCGTTACGAGGATCGTCTTGTGTACGCAGCCACCACGTTGCTTCTATCTGCCTGTTGTGGTGCTAAGCCTCCCCCCCATGTGCTGCTGTCCTCGCTCTGTATGTCCCCCTGCCAGGTTGGGTCAGTTACTATATCATCCACCACCTCGTCTTCCACTTCAGCACCCTGGTCCTCCTCCTGACTTTTTGGCAATTGTGTCTCATCATCATCAACCACCTCTTGCAACAGTAATTGCACTTTCCCACCGTCACCTTCATGTGACCGTGGCTGCTTCAATATTTGGGCATCGCTACACGCATTCTCCTCTTGACTCGCTTGAAGCTGGCTGGGCGAGAGGCCCGAATCTACAAATGGAAAGTGTGGGATCAGTTGTCTCTGGGCACTCGGCATGGTGAGAGGAAGCAGGATCAGGGTGAGGAATATGCGGTCCAGACTCACGGCTACTGAGACTTGACCATGTGGAAGACAGGGTGGTGGTGGTTAAGTGACTAGAATCATTATCTGCTATCCAACCAATAACCTTTCGACCCTGCTCTGTGTTCAATAGTGGTGTTCTGCGGTC
The DNA here is from genome assembly GCF_046119375.1 of Phyllobates terribilis. Taxonomy (NCBI): domain Eukaryota; kingdom Metazoa; phylum Chordata; class Amphibia; order Anura; family Dendrobatidae; genus Phyllobates; species Phyllobates terribilis. The sequence goes on from NW_027362770.1 coordinate 96,909,478, forward strand.
CCCTATTAATTGGGACAGGAAGGTCGAGCGAGGAGATGTGGGTGTTTGTTGTGGCACAATTTCAGCTTGCCCAAGGCCAGGCCCTCGGCCTCGGCCTCTGCATGCACCGTCACCATCACGTCCACTTCCCCATCCCTTGCCAAGCACCTTGCCCAATTTTTATGGAGGACAATATTTTCCACGTTCACGAGAAATGGCTGATTTTGGAACGCAGTTATATGTGATACGTCTGACAGAGAACCACAATTTTAAATAGCAGGCCTGTGATTTACTAATACTATTCTTCACAGGCACCTAGTGTGAATAGCTTGACCGACACTGCAACGGAATAAAAATGGAAGAAATGTATGATTTTTGAACTGTCTTATAGGTGATATGTCTGACAGAGAACCACGGTTTTAAATAGTAGGCCTCTAATTTACTAATATTATTCTACACAGGGACCTAGCGTGAATAGCTTCACCGACACACTGCAACGGAATGAAAATGGAAGAAATGTATGATTTTTGAACATTCTTATAGGTGATATGTCTGACAGAGAACCACGGTTTTAAATAGCAGGCCTGAAATTTACTAATATTATTCTACACAGAGACCTAGTGTGAATAGCTTCAATCACCGACACACTGCAACGGAATGAAAATGGAAGAAATGTATGATTTTTGAACAGTCTTATAGGTGATATGTCTGACAGAGAACCACGGTTTTAAATAGCAGGCCTGTAATTTACTAATATTATTCTACACAGAGAACTAGTGTGAATAGCTTCACCGACACACTGCAGCAGAATGATAATGGAAGAAATGTATGATTTTTGAACAGTCTTATAGGTGATATGTCTGACAGAGAACTATGGTTTTAAATAGTAGGCCTCTAATTTACTAATATTATTCTACACAGGGAACTAGTGTGAATAGTTTGACCAACACACTGCAACGGAATGAAAATGGAAGAAATGTATGATTTTTGAACAGTCTTATAGGTGATATGTCTAACAGTGAACCACGGTTTTAAATAGCAGGCCTGAAATTTACTAATATTATTCTACACAGAGACCTAGTGTGAATAGCTTCACTCACCGACACACTGCAACGGAATGAAAATGGAAGAAATGTTTGATTTTTGAACAGTCTTATAGGTGATATGTCTGACAGAGAACCACGGTTTTAAATAGCAAGCCTGAAATTTACTAATATTATTCTACACAGAGACCTAGTGTGAATAACTTCACTCACTGACACACTGCAACGGAATGAAAATGGAAGAAATGTATGATTTTTGAACAGTCTTATAGGTGATATGTCTGACAGAGAACCACGGTTTTAAATAGTAGGCATCTAATTTACTAATATTATTCTACACAGAGACCTAGTGTGAATAGCTTCCCCGACACACTGCAACGAAATGAAAATGGAAGAAATGTATGATTTTTGAACAGTCTTATAGGTGATATGTCTGACAGTGAACCATGGTTTTAAATAGCAGGCCTGTAATTTACTAATATTATTCTACACAGAGAACTAGTGTGAATAGCTTCACTGACACACTGCAACAATATGGAAAAGGAGGCCAATATTTTCCACGTTCAGTTCAAATTTCTGGATTTTTATCGCTGAAATATGGAACAGATCTGGCTTTATTCTACAGTGAGAACAAGCAAATGGAGCAGAATAATGGTGTACTCTGGATTGCTTTTTAAGCAAATAACCAGGATTAAGATAAAAAAAAATTGCCTTTCTATGTCCAGAAATATCTTTAATTATTACAGCAGGAGCAGACAGGATGTTCAATGGACCCTCTTGTGCTGTATCATGCACTGCAGTCTGCCACATACACTGCCTGCCTAACTCCTGCTATCACCACTGAATATATGCAGCTGGATTAGTCCTCAGAAGGACTGTTAGTTCAGATGGATAAAGATATATGTTGTAGAATACCTATACTAACTATAAACAAGCAAATCTGTCCCTGACTCAGCAGCATCTCTCCCTACTCTGCCTGGTTCCGGAGTAGACTGTGACGAGCATGGTGGCGCCTGGTTTTATATACACCTGATGATGCTGTGCGACCAGCCAATCACTGTAATGCCCACAACCAATATGGCTACGGCATTACAGTGCATGGCTGGTAATCCCTGCATGTTCATTGGCTCTCTAAAGAGCGCCAAACATGCAGGGAGGGGACCCGAGTTCCCGCCCAAGCAACCCGGAAATACTCGCCGAGCTCGTCGAGCACAGTGATGCTCGGGGGAGTACCGAGCAGTGGCGAGCACGTTCGCTCATCACTAGTTGTGGCCAAAAAGTTAAATTTTGGTCTCATCACTTCAAATTATCTTGTTCCAGAAGTTTTGAGGCTTGTCTCTGTGCTGTTTGGCATATTGTAGGCAAGATACTTTGCGGCATTTGCGCAGAAATGGCTTTCTTCTGGCGACTCGACCATGCAGCCCATTTTTCTTCAAGTGCCTCCTTATTGTGCATCTTGGAACAGCCACACAGCTAGTTTTCAGAGAGTCCTGAATTTCAGCTGATGTAATTTGTGGGTTTTTCTTTGCATCACTCGGGTATGTGAACTTTTGATCAGGGCCATTTGGATGTTTTTGGTTGTCATTAAGATTTAAAAAGAGAAAACACAGTAGTTACTTGTGATGTTATTTGTGGGTATTTCTTTGCATCCCCTAACAATTTTCCCGGCAGTTGTGGCTGAAATTTATGTTGGTCTACCTGACCGTGGTTTTCTGGTTTTTACAGAGCCCCTGATTTTCCATTTGTTAATCACAGTTTCAATGTCAGTGGCTGGATGAAAGATGCAAGAGTCTATCTGGATCCCAGAAACTCACTCAGCTTTTATGCACACATACTGATTAGAAGCAAACACGTCACAGGTGAGGATGTTACCTTTACTAGCCATTCAAACCCATTTGTGTCAAATTCTGTGCATGTTATCAGGCCAAAATTACCAGGGTATGTGAACTTTTGAGCCAGGTCATTTGGATGTTTTTGGTTGTCATTAAGATTTAAAAAGAGAAAACACAGTAGTTTGACAATAAATGGCTTCACCCAACCAATAACCATGAGTGGAGAAAAAGTTTTTTTGTTATCATTCATATTCTCTGAAACAAGGCCAAGAAAGGAAAAATTCTGCCGGGGTATGTAAACTTTTGAGCACAACTGTATGAGATGTTTATCTTGTTAATATACGTATGTTGAGACCTCATTTATGAGGCAAAGCAGATGTATAGTAAGCAATATTTGATATATCTTTGATTATTTGATCTGTTTATTCTTTTTCAGTGATGATGTCTTCCTTGCTGTGTTCTAGAAAAATTAAATTCTGTCCTGGAAATGGCAGTGATTATAGGTTCAAGTGAGAACAAGCATAAAATATACCAGTATATTGTTTTCAGTACCAGACATATATAGAAAGGGAAGGGGGTGTTGTGAACTCAGCATATGGTTAAGCTTTAATGCATTGATGAAATATCTGTAAATAATTTAATATAAATTTCGCTTTCAATTTGAAATAGAAATGTGAATTCTGTAGTTCATCTAATCATTATTAGACATATATTATAGTAAAACAAAATTATAGTAAAAAAATAAGTCAGTATGAAAGTATTATTGTCTTGTTATTCTCATATATTTTATTACTCATTTATCTGATAGTAAAGTGTATGTCTTGGATATTTTCCTTTAATATTTAATAATAGTTTATATTATCATATGTTGCAGCTGAAATCTAATTTTCTGATGTTGACTCCTCTAAGGCAATCCATGAATTGGAATGCATCATAATTTGCTTCTAACCTCTGGGGCTAGAGGTATCTGAAAGTAGAGCACACAAGATCATCCACTATTAATATTCTGCTTCCAGACACAGGGAGGGATTTATGTTTAGTTTCTGTAATGAGCCGGGAGTAGGAGAAACAAAAATTCACTGATTCGGAAATGCTTATCTCTAATTTCTTAATTACTGGTATTTATCATTGATGTAGGAAGAAAGGAATCGATGTTTTACCATAAACTCTAGCAATGTCACAGATGTAAAAGTCACTCTGTGTTCTTTCTACGTTAGATCTTCTGACAATTATTGAAACTGAAAAACACAATAGGCACATTTATACATTAAAGTCTGCAAAAAGGTGCAATTCCCTGGCAAATTAAAATAGTTTTAAAGGGGTGTTTGTAAATGCATTGGGGCCAATAGCATTGATTGTGAATTTCTTTTTCCCCGCAACTTAGAGTCAGGTCAAGTTAGAGTATGGTTGGAATGGCATTAAAGGTGGGGAAAGTAGAGTATAAGGGAGAAGTGAGTATGGACCAACTGCACCATCGGCCGGGCTTACCCTGGAGGGGCGTGACTGTCTACCAGGCATTCACTACAGCCTCTGATGGTAAGGATAAACTAGGAACAAAACTAAAACAAAATCCAAGGTGGAGCCTCAATACACTAGAGTACAACCACAAAAAGAGAGACCCCTAAAATATAACTTTTAATGACTAATTTAAATACAAAAAAGCTCTCCAAGCCATGTTAATAGGTACAGGTGCTTCTTACAAAATTAGAATATCATCAAAAAGTTAATTTATTTCAGTTATTAAATACAAAAAGTGAAACTCATATATTATATAGAGTCATTACAAAGAGAGTGATCTATTTCAAGTGATTATTTCTGTTAATGTTGATGATTATGGCTTACAGCCAATGAAAACACAAAAGTCATTATCTCAGTAAATTAGAATACTTTATAACAACAGCTTGAAAAATGTTTTTAAAATCAGAAATGTTGGCCTGCTGAAATGTACAGTACAGACCAAAAGTTTGGACACTCCTTCTCACTTAAAGATTTTTCTGTATTTTCATGACTATGAAAATTGTACATTAACACTGAAGGCATCAAAACTATGAATTAACACATGTGGAATTATATACTTAACAAAAAAGTGTGAAATAACTGAAAATATGTCTTATATTCTAGGTTCTTCAAAGTAGCCACCTTTTGCTTTGATGAATGCTTTGCACACTCTTGGCATTCTCTTGATGAGCTTCAAGAGGTAGTCACCGGAAATGGTCTTCCAACAATCTTGAAGGAGTTCCCAAAAATGTTTAGCACTTGTTGGCCCTTTTGCCTTCACTCTGTGGTCCAGCTCACCCCAAACCATCTCGATTGGGTTCAGGTCTGGTGACTGTGGAGGCCAGTTCATCAGGCGTAGCAACCCATCACTCTCCTTCTTGGTCAAATAGCCCTTACACAGCCTGGAGGTATGTTTGGGGTCATTGTCCTGTTGAAAAATAAATGATGTTCCAACTAAACGCAAACTGGATGGAATGGCATGCCGCTGCAAGATGCTGTGGTAGCCATGCTGGTTCAGTATGCCTTCAATTTTGAATAAATCCCCAACAGTGTCACCAGCAAAGCACCCCCACACCATCACACCTCCTCCTCCAGGCTTCGCGGTGGGAACCAGGCATGTAGAGTCCATCCGTTCACCTTTTCTGCGTCGCACAAAGACACGGTGGTTGGAACCAAAGATCTCAAATTTGGACTCATCACACCAAAGCACAGATTTCCACTGGTCTAATGTCCATTCCTTGTGTTCTTTAGCCCAAACAAGTCTCTTCTGCTTGTTGCCTGTCCTTAGCAGTGGTTTCCTAGCAGCTATTTTACCATGAAGACCTGCTGCACAAAGTCTCCTCTTAACAGTTGTTGAAGAGATGTGTCTGCTGCTAGAACTCTGTGTGGCATTGACCTGGTCTCTAATCTGAGTTGCTGTTAACCTGTGATTTCTGAGGCTGGTGACTCGGATAAACTTATCCTCAGAAGCAGAGGTGACTCTTGGTCTTCCTTTCCTGGGGCGGTCCTCATGTGAGCCAGTTTCTTTGTAGTGCTTGATGGTTTTTGCAACTGCACTTGGGGACACTTTCAAAGTTTTCCCAATTTTTCACACTGACTGACCTTCATTTCTTAAAGTAATGATGGCCACTTGTTTTTCTTTACTTAGAATTTGTATTATGGCAAGAAAAAAGCAGCTAACAGTCTATTCAGTAGGACTATCAGCTGTGTATCCACCTGACTTCTACACAACACAACTGATGGTCCCAACCCCATTTATATGGCAAGAAATCCCAATTATTAAACCTGACAGGGCACACCTGTAAAGTGAAAACCATTTCCGGTGACTACATCTTGAAGCTCATCAAGAGAATGCCAAGAGTGTACAAAGCAGTTATCAAAGCAAAAGGTGGCTACTTTTAAGAACCTAGAATATAAGACATATTTTCAGTTGTTTCACACTTTTTTGTTAAGTATATAATTCCACATGTGTTAATTCATAGTTTTGATGCCTTCAGTGTGAATGTACAATTTTCATAGTCATGAAAATACAGAAAAATCTTTAAATGAGAAGGTGTGTCCAAACTTTTGGTCTGTACTGTATGTTCAGTAAATGTACTCCATACCTGGTCAAGGCTCCTTTTGCATCAATTAATGCATCAATGCGGCGTGGCATGGAGGCGATCGGCCTGTGGCACTGCTAAGGTGCTATGGAAGCCCAGGTTGCTTTGATAGCAGTCTTCAGCTCATCTGCATTGTTAAGTCTGGTGTCTCTCATCTTCCTCTTGACAATACCTCATAGATTCTCTATGGGGTTAAGGTCAGGCGAGTTTGCTGGCCAATCAAGCACAGTGATACTGTTGTTTTTAAACCCGGTATTGGTACTTTTGGCCATGTGGACAAGTGCCAAGTCCTGCTGGAGAATGAAATTTCCATCTCCAAAAACCTTGTCGACAGAGGGAAGCATGAAGTGCTCTAAAATTTCCTGGTAGACGGCTGCGCTGACTTTGGTCTTGGTAAAACACAGTGGACTTACACCAGCAGATGACATGGCTCCCCACACCATCACTGATTGTGGAAACTTACATTAGACCTCAAGCAGCTTGGATTGTGGCCTCTCCACTCTTCCTCCAGACTCTGGGACCTTAATTTCCAAATGAAATGCAAAATTTACTTTCATCTGAAAACAAAACCTTGGACCACTGAGCAACAGTCCAGGTCTTTTTCTCCTTGGCCCAGGTAAGACGCTTCTGGCGTTGTCTATTCGTCATGAGTGACTTGACACAAGGAATGCGACACTTGTAGCCCATGTCGTGGATACATCTGTGTGTGGTGGCTTTTGAAGCAATGACTCCAGCAGCAGTCCACTCCTTGTGAATCTCCCCCAAATTTTTGAATGGCCTTTTCTTAACAATCCTTTCAAGGCTGTGTTTATCCCGGTTGCTTATGCACCTTTTTCTACTCCACTTTTTCCTTCCACTCAACTTTCCATTAATATGTTTGGATACAGCACTCTGTGAACAGCCAGCTTCTTTAGCAATGACCTTTTGTGGCTTACCCTCCTTGTGGAATGTGTCAATGACTGCCTTCTGGGCATCTGTAAAGTCAGCAGTCTTCCCCATAATTGTGGAGCCTACTGAAACAGACTAAATGACCTTTTTAAATGCTTAGAAAGCCTTTGCAGGTGTTTTTGTTAATTATTCAAATTTACTGAGATAATGACTTTTGTGTTTTCATTGGCTGTAAGCCATAATCATCACCATTAACAGAAATAAACACTTGAAATAGACCACTCTGTTTGTAATGACTCTATATAACATATGATCAAATTAGCATATAAGTATAAGCAATAAAGTAGATGATGCAGAATTCATATAAGAAATCTCTCTCAGGGAATACGGGTAGAAACAAGTCATGGACCATCAAAATAAACCATTATATTATTCAAAAAAATGCAGCATAGATAGTACAGGGGTACTTTAAAAGCCTCAATCAGTTCAGAGATAAGAATATATTCCATATTGGTCCATGTAGATCTCCGACCATAGTAACTAATGAAGTGCAGCACAGGTGGTATAAGGATATTATATTGATTATTGAATTATAGGTAATATTATTATTATTATTCAAATATAGGTAAAATGTATAGGCAATACAGGAGCATTCTCTGACCCTCAGTCAGCTCCAAAAAATATTAATAAATAGCCCGCATAGATCCAAGTGAATAACCAACCACAGTAACTATCCCAATAAAGTGCAGAACAGGTAATGTATAGATGTATTCAAGTGAACCAATAATCAGGCATCCAAGAGTTAGTTCACAGATCACTAGAAATATTCACCATTATATATCCATTAACCAGTACCGACAAAAGAGAAATCTAGTATAGTTTTCCAAAATACAAGGATAAATGCAAAAAAGCTAGTAGATATATGCAAATATTAGATCTCTAAATAGAGAGCCCCCAATCAGGTGTTGGCATCAATTGTCACTTATCTCAATTATTGAGTGAATCCCATATTAGGTCTCCAGTTCCAATCCCGACGCGTTTACCCTAGACACACTGGGGTTCATCAAGGGATCGAACGGTGTGCTAATAGTGTAGCATTCTCCTGCGGCCACAAGAAAAAGGTGGGGAAAAAGACGTAGAGTATAAGGGAAAAGTGGGTGTGGACTAACTGCGCCAGGGGCCGGGCTTGCCCTGGAGGGGCATGACTAAGTGTATACCGGGTATTCACTACAGCCTCTGAGGGTGAGAATAGGCTAGGCCGCTGGGCTGCAGAAGCTGACTGGAGGGTCAGAGACTTGGGTACGGGGTACAGGTGGGCGAGACAAAAGCGTAGTCAGACAGTCCAAGGTTGGGGCAGGCAGCACAGGTTCAGAGTTAGTAACCGAGGTCAGGAGCGGAGAGATAAACCAGAAGGCAAGTTGGGTCGATAACAGGTGGGTCTCAACAGGAATAAGCCAAAACAGGAACTAGAGACAGAGCTACTAAGAACCGAAGTTCAGTCGAGGAATGGAGGGTGGAGTCACTTAACATATCATTACAGGCCAGGGAACCAGACACCTGGGTCACCAGCCGACACCTGGGTCATATAGCGCATCACACACAGCACGGTAGTGCTTTTCCCCAAGCGCTTTTGCTGAGCATCAATATTTTTTTCTCTTCCATACAACCCTGGTGAGTAATGCCTGGCTCCAGAAGCTGCATAGAAGCACTACAATATGATTGTTTATACATGTATAATGAAATTTGTTATCTTACTGTGTTTCTTGCAGCCACTGGTTGACTCCCCTTGTATCCATTGGGCAGATCCTGGGTAACCAATGTCCTATACATTATTATTAGTTTGTCTGCAATGTTTATTGCTTTATTCTATGCCTGTGAATCACTATCACTGAATGCAGCCCCTACGCTCTATACTAAGAACTAGTTTTGATTAATTATTTCTCTGTTTTCTTTTTTCTGTATATGGTCTTTGTAATTATTTCCTTTAAAACTTGATTCATATATGTGACGCGCCCCTGGGCCTGTGTCGCGCTGCGTTGCGCACGCGGGAGCTTACCCGGAGCCGGATCTCTTGAGGGTTGTAGTCTCGTGGCGGTGACCCGGTCCGTGCCCAGGGAGTCAAACTGAGCGGCGATGTAACAGCGGTAGATGCAGGACGACTACGCCACCCGTTGAATGCAGCTATGGAGCTGCCGCTGCAGGACAGTCCGCTGAGGCCGGTGGATGGATGGTGCAGCGTAGATGGTATAACCCCCAACGGGAGGGGTATGGCCTCAGGGCAGCAGATGTGGATGATGGGGGTAGCAGGAACCACTCAGAGACGGTGCAGTGTAATTCAGGGTCTTTACTGGTAACAACGATAGACCCTCCCGGAGTACTTGCTAGTGAACGGGGCCTGGTCAGTCCTTGAGCAGATGGGATCTCCCCTGGCCAGGCGGAGTTGTAGGCCTCCCAAACTGACTGTACTCTTCTGGCTACCTTGCTAGAAGCGGATATAAGTAGCCCACGTCCCTGAGTGTACCGTGTGGTGCTCACCCGTATGGCCGGTGACTCGGGGCCTTCTTATGGCTTCCGCTCCACGATGGCGGTGCTGGTCCCACGCGTGTGACCGTGCCTTCAGGTTTCTGGGCCTGAGGACCTGAAATCCCCTGCCGGTCGGCTTCTGCTGCTGGGTAAGAGTTAGTCCCCACAGCCTCGGACGCCGGGTCCGGTAAGAAAGCTTCTCAGTCAGGGCGAGCTCTGCAGCTGCCAGCCCCTGACTTGTAGTAGTATTGCTCCCACTGAGCTTCTGCTGTTTCTTCCTGTGACTGTTTCTTGTCTCTACTCTCCTTGACTGACTAACCCTGCCTCAGCCCAGGGTTTATACAGGGGAAGTTCTTCCCCTCCCAAGACTGGGCAGGAGGTGTGGCATGCACAGGATCCCTGACCAAAGGACCTCCCACCTGCTCTCAGACATAACATTACATTACTGTGGAAAACCAGACCCCTGGGGTGCCACATTCCCCCCTAGTGAAATTTAGTACTCCGGGACTAAACATATTTTAGAAAAAACATAACAAGATATAACAACAATAATAGTACAATAAGAAGAAACACATAAAGGTGGTCACGGCATGTCCGTAACCGGGTGTAGTCTTTGAAGAAAGCAAGGTGTCCATTTCACCAAAACAGGGAGACGTAACCAGGTAGGGGTCTGTCCTACCCCGAGTCCTTAACAGTCTCTAGTCCATCCTGGGTTACGCTCCAACTATGTACAAGGATTCCCGGTAAATCCACCAAGGATTCCTAAAAATAACTGGAAACACAAAATTATACACAAGCAACAATACACAGATAAACATAAATAAAACAATTTATACACTTCAAATCCTCCAGCGTGCGGGTAACTGGCCTCTAGTGGCCCTAGTGGACCTACGGAGCTGACTGTCTGGCCCTGAACTACAGGGTGTAGGAGCTGTCAAGGGTAAACTGGGCAGCTGTCTACCGGCTCTTTGTCTCACTAGGGGTACGGCAGGCTCACTATAAGCAGAGGGTTGATCCTCCTGTTCTGCTTGTGTGGAGTCTTCTGCCTCCTGGACCGGCTGTTCTTCCAGCTCTACCTGTTGCTCCGTAGGTGCTTGGGAGGCTGGTTGGAGGAAGGTGAGTACGGGTACCACAACTGCACCATTGACTTGAGTCCAAGACCGAGGGAAGTCCCCGAGCACAGTACTAACCATATCTTCCCTTTCCTCTACGGGTCGATGGTCTTCTTGTTCCTCTTCAGGGTTCCTCAGTTGTTCGGGACACTTCTTCAGGTGGTCCCGGGATACAATGGCTGTGGTTTCCCCTCCGTCTTTACTGATGGTACAAACCTTCGGGTTCTCGTGGCTTGAGGGCAGTACGGTGTACGGGTCCTTCTCCCACTGGTCGTCCAACTTGTGGAGCCGTCTCTTCCTCTTCAAGACCTGCTCTCCGGGTACCAGGGGAACAGCGGGAGCATACTGGTTGTAAGTTTTCTCTTGTCTTTCCCTAGCCTGACAGAGACTTCGCTCCACGCTCTCCTGTACTCTCCGGTACTGCTGCTGCCTCTCTGTGTCCCAGTCTGTTTCTGGTGAAGTGTCCTCGGGTGTCAGGACTCCCATTTCCAGGTCAACAGGTAACTTACCAGGTCTTGCCCTCATTAGGTAAGCCGGGGTACAGTTGGTGGAACCTACCGGGATGTGGTTGTATAGGTCCACCAGATCGGGCAACTTCTCAGGCCACAGACTGCGTTCTTCCAGGGGCAACGTTTTTAGAAGATCCATTACCACCTGGTTCATTTTCTCACAAAGCCCATTAGTTTGCGGATGGTAGGGTGTCGTCCTTATCTTCCGGCAGCCATACAGATTGCAGAATTCCTGGAAGACCTCCGCTTCAAAGGCAGGTCCCTGGTCCGTCAGCACTTGGTCCGGGTACCCGTGTGGACGGCAAAAGTGCTGCTGGAAGGCTCTAGCTGCTGTTTGAGCCGTTAAGTCCTTGACGGGGACGACAACCAAGAACCGGGAGTAATGATCCACGATGGTTAACGCGTAGACGTAGCCACTTCTGCTTGGGGTCAGTTTTACATGATCCAGGGCTACCAGTTCCAACGGTTGCCGGGTGACGATGGACTGCAGGGGAGTCTTCTGGCTGGCACGGTCCTTCCTTCTCAGGTTGCACGGGCCACAGTCTCTGCACCACTTCTCAATGGTTCCCCTCATGCCTACCCAGTGGAATCGCTCGCGCAGCAGGAACTCCAGCTTTTTCCACCCGAAGTGTCCAGCTCCGTCGTGGTATGCCTCCATCACCATGGCTGCGTCTCTTCGTGGCACCACTACCTGCTAGAGTAGTTCATGCGTCCGGGAGTTAACCATTCTGCGGCACAACTTCCCCTTGTAAAGGAACAGTCGACTCTTCTCTGCCCATAGTTGTTTGGCTTCCTCCGGAGCGTCTGATTCAAGGCAAGCCTCCGGGCGAGTCAGCATCTCCTTCACCAGTCGGACGGCAGGGTCGCTGTCTTGCGTTTCCGCCCAGTTGTAGTGAGGTAAGGGGTTCAACGTAACAGCCTGCTTATTCCTTACCCGGTGGGAATACTGGATAGTCCCATGACGGTGGAACGCAGGGAGTTCAACTTCTTCCAGTCCCTCCGGATCTTCTCCTTCGTCCGGCAGGTTGGGCATCCTGGACAGGGCGTCCGCGTTGGTATTGGAGCGTCCTGCCCGGTATTTGATTGTGAACTCGTAGTTGGACAGACGGGCCATCCACCTCTGCTCCAGGGCACCGAGTCTTGCCGTGTCCAGGTGTGTCAGCGGGTTGTTATCCGTGTACACGGTGAACCGGGAAGAAGCGAGGTAATGCTTAAAGCGCTCGGTGACTGCCCATACCACGGCCAGGAACTCTAGCTTAAACGAGCTGTAATTCTCGGGGTTCCTTTCGGTGGGTCGCAGTTTTCGGCTGGCGTAGGCGATTACTCGTTCTTTCCCCTGCTGGATCTGGGACAGTACGGCTCCTAGCCCGATGTTACTGGCGTCGGTGTAGAGGATAAAGGGCTGGCTATAATCCGGGTACGCCAGGATTTCGTCCCCCGTGAGGGCCATCTTCAGCTGGCGGAAGGACTCTTCTTCCAGCTCCTCCCATTTGAAGGGCGGCTTCTGGTTCTTGGCCTTTCGGGACTGGCCTATCAGGAGGTCCTGCATAGGTGCTGCCTTTTTGGTGAAACCGGGAATAAACCTTCGGTAGTAGCCTACCAACCCGAGGAACTGCCGCACTTCTTTTACGCTGGAGGGGCTTGGCCATTCCTTAATTGCGGTGATCTTATCAGGGTCGGGAGCCACTCCGTCAGCGCTCACCACGTGGCCCAGGTACTGCACCTTTGGTTTCAGGAGGTGACACTTGGAGGGTTTCACCTTTAGGCCGTAACTCGCCAGAGCTTCGAACACTTCCGCCAGGTGTTTCAGGTGGTCCTCATACGTCTTGGAATATACGATGACATCGTCCAGGTACAACAGGACCGTCTCGAAGTTTCTGTGGCCCAGACAACACTCCATTAGTCGTTGGAAGGTTCCCGGTGCGTTGCAGAGTCCGAACGGCATGCAGGTGAACTCGCTAAGTCCCATCGGGGTAGTGAATGCGGTCTTCTCCCGGTCCGCCTCTGCTACAGGAACCTGCCAGTACCCGCTAGTGAGATCCAAGGTAGAGAAGAAGTTAGCAGATCTTAAAGCAGCCAATGACTCCTCTATCCTTGGTAAGGGGTACGCATCCTTGTGTGTGATACGATTGATTTTCCGGTAATCTACACACATCCTCATGGTGTTGTCTTTCTTTCGGACTAAGACTAGTGGAGCTGCCCAGGGGCTACAGCTATCCCTGATCACCCCAGCCTCCTTCATGTCTCTAAGCATCCCCTTGGCGGGTTGGTAGTGTGCAGGGGTACGGGTCGATACCTCTCTTTTATGGGAGGATGGTCTCCCGTGGGGATGTGGTGTTCTACCCCCTTGACTCGCCCGAAGTCTAACGGGTGTTTACTAAACACTCTCTCGTACTCTTGAACCACCCGATAGACTCCCTGTTTCTGATGTGAGGGAGTGGAGTCAGTACCCAAATGTAGTTGCTGACACCAGTCCTCCTTTGTTTTATTAGAGCCGTTACCTTCCTCCGGGTGAGATGGAGGCAAGGGTTCCACAGATTGTATAGCATTTTGGTTAATGGTATATAATTTGGCTAGCGTGGCATACCGGGGCAGGTACACTTCCCTCTCCCCGATATTGATTATGCGAACGGGCACCCTCCCATGGCGTACATTGACCACCCCCCGTGCTGTCAAAATGGTGGGCCTACTGTCTGAGTAAACTGGTTCTACCATTGCCTGGTAATCTCTACCTCTCAGACCAATAGCTGCCCGGCACCAAATCATCATTTCACTTTTTGGGGGCATGGCAATAGGAAAAGGGTCAAACATTCTTACGCTACCAATCTCACCGCCGGAGAGTTCCACCTGTTGCCGTCGCATCAGTGCCCGGATCTCTTTCTGGAGCACCCGCTGCTCGCCGGAGCTGGCGTTCTTGGCAACCTGCTGTAAAAGGAAAATCACCTCTGCAAGACAATTTTCAATTACATTAGTTCCTAGAGTTATTTTTGGGTGACTCTCATGTTTGTCAATATCTACAATGATCAGTCCCTGTGCTGCCAGTTCGACTCTACCGATTTTGATGGTCACCTCTTTAAATCCGATCTGTGGCACGGGCTGGCCATTGCTGGCGATGATACTCAAGTCGTCGTCAGGGTAGCGGGTAATATCCGAGTCATTCCAGTACTGCTTAAAGAGCACGTACGGGATGGTGGTGACCTGTGACCCGGTGTCCAGTAGGGCACTCATAGGAATGCCATCCAGTACCACAGGCAAGACTGGACGTCCTCCCACATATCTGTCGCGCCAGTTCGATGGGCCTGGTGATCTTTTTCCTGGGGGTTGGCCCTCTACCCCAGGTTGTGCCCGTTTAAAGAACAGTACCTTGCCATATGTCCAGGTTGATTGCAGCGGCGGCAGATGGGTCGTCCGTCCTCGCTGTATCGGTCACTGGGTCTTCCTCTGGCCGGTGGGGTCCTCCTTGGTCGACGCCACGGGATGTCCTCCGGTCCGGATGCCAGCTGGATCTTCCCTGGGGTGGAAGCCTGTAAAGACTGCACAGTTCGGGTTAGCGCAGCAACGCTCTTAGCTAGCTCTTGGACCTGATGGTGTAGGTCTGGAGCCGGGTCATTGTCCAAAGCCTGCGCATCAGCTCCCACAGGCCCTGCCGACAAGGGCACCGCCTCCTGGTGGTAAGTGATAGCAGGGCGCTTGTGGGTCACAACGCCACCCGGTGCCGGTTCTCGGAGCACCCGGATGGCTCTGTCCTTGAACTGTGCAAAGCCCAGATGGGGATCCTGTAAGGCCATTGCCCGCAACTGGGTTCGGTGGGTATTACAATACAGTTCCTCTATAAACTGTTCGGTCAACAGCCTGTCCTCGTTTCCCACTCCATCAGGGTCGGTCTGCTTAATGGCCCTCAGGGCCTGTTGTAGGTTTAGTGCATAGTCCCTTATACTCTCATGCGCTCGCTGCTTGCACCCGTAGAATCTAAGCTTAATCTCGGCTGAGGTGCGGGTATCAAAGGTGTCCCTCAGCCGGGTTAGTATCCCTGCGACAGTCTTCCTCCCAGGTGGCCAGGATTTTACTTCCCTTTTGGCTGCCCCGGTTAGTTGGGCCACCAGGATGCTCACTTTTTGCTCTTCTGTGAGGGGGTACACCTGGAAGAGGCTATCCAGCTTTTCTCTAAAGTCATGCAGGGTATGTGACTCCCCTGAGTACTGGGGTAGCCAAGCTGCTCCCGGGATATAGGGCATGGTGAAGGGCATAACTGCAGCAGCGGTAGCGCTGGCGGGGGTTGAGGCAGTGAAGCTCTCCTCCGTATCCGACATCTTCCTCCCCCCTAGTGGACCGTGGCCTACCTTGCGATGATCCTCTTCCATAGGCCGCGGCTCCGCAGTGGATCGTCAGGGTTGAGGACCTTCCGTCGCGCTCCTGTGACGTCGGCGTCTGCTGGGCTCCTTCCAGGACCTTACGCAACGTCCGGACGTGAGGCGGGGCTTCAGTTCTCGCGAGCTTTCGGAGTCCACGCCCCTCTTCTTCCCGCGCGGCGTCCTCAAGATGGCGTCCAATGGCGGGAAAACTCCACGGATGGCGGGAAGAAGGCAGAAGATGGCGCCGGATGGCGGGAAACTTCACCGATGGCGGGAAGAAGGCTGAAGATGGCGCCGGATGGCGGGAATCTTCACCACAGGTAAGTTTCAAAAGTCTCTTTTTCAGGCACGCAGTACCCGGTGGTTGCGGGCACGAAATCCTGCCGACTACGCCAAAGTTGATGCGCCCCTGGGCCTGTGTCGCGCTGCGTTGCGCACGCGGGAGCTTACCCGGAGCCGGATCTCTTGAGGGTTGTAGTCTCGTGGCGGTGACCCGGTCCGTGCCCAGGGAGTCAAACTGAGCGGCGATGTAACAGCGGTAGATGCAGGACGACTACGCCACCCGTTGAATGCAGCTATGGAGCTGCCGCTGCAGGACAGTCCGCTGAGGCCGGTGGATGGATGGTGCAGCGTAGATGGTATAACCCCCAACGGGAGGGGTATGGCCTCAGGGCAGCAGATGTGGATGATGGGGGTAGCAGGAACCACTCAGAGACGGTGCAGTGTAATTCAGGGTCTTTACTGGTAACAACGATAGACCCTCCCGGAGTACTTGCTAGTGAACGGGGCCTGGTCAGTCCTTGAGCAGATGGGATCTCCCCTGGCCAGGCGGAGTTGTAGGCCTCCCAAACTGACTGTACTCTTCTGGCTACCTTGCTAGAAGCGGATATAAGTAGCCCACGTCCCTGAGTGTACCGTGTGGTGCTCACCCGTATGGCCGGTGACTCGGGGCCTTCTTATGGCTTCCGCTCCACGATGGCATTGCTGGTCCCACGCGTGTGACCGTGCCTTCAGGTTTCTGGGCCTGAGGACCTGAAATCCCCTGCCGGTCGGCTTCTGCTGCTGGGTAAGAGTTAGTCCCCACAGCCTCGGACGCCGGGTCCGGTAAGAAAGCTTCTCAGTCAGGGCGAGCTCTGCAGCTGCCAGCCCCTGACTTGTAGTAGTATTGCTCCCACTGAGCTTCTGCTGTTTCTTCCTGTGACTGTTTCTTGTCTCTACTCTCCTTGACTGACTAACCCTGCCTCAGCCCAGGGTTTATACAGGGGAAGTTCTTCCCCTCCCAAGACTGGGCAGGAGGTGTGGCATGCACAGGATCCCTGACCAAAGGACCTCCCACCTGCTCTCAGACATAACATTACATTACTGTGGAAAACCAGACCCCTGGGGTGCCACATTTGTATTAACTGTCTGTTACATATGTTGAAACATGGAATTTATACTCATATGTATTTCTTGTCAATTGTATTTACAGTTCTGATGAAGGCCGAATGAGGCCGAAACGTTAACTCTAATGAATCATGATAATAAAAAATTGTTTTTGAATTCTTTTCACTGAAATTGGGAGTGCCAGATTCTTACTTTTCATTAATTGGAGTGGAATCCTATCTGAGCACCCATAAGTTCAAGGAGTGCCACGTGTCCCCCACGTGTCACAGAGCGGAGAGAGAGTCGCGGGGGCATGGCTAAAGGAGCGCGAGGATAGCCCCGCCGTTTTTAGAGTCACCGATTACCGAAGGAGTTGATCGTAGTGGCTGGCAACGGTTAACTAGGGGGGCACCGTCATGAGTGAAGCAAACAATATCTGAGACCTTGAGGGAGGGGATGCCCAAGACGTAGCAGCAGCCGGTTCCTCAGCTGGTGAGGGAGCCGCAGCATCTGGAGCGATGGCCCCGATAATGCCAATTACCTTGCCGTATGTACCGAGAGCCAAATGGTTACCGACGTATGAAGGTAAACCCGGTACCTTAGCAGCTTTCAAACGTAAAATGTGTGCGGTGCTGGACATGTATGCAATGACAGGAAAGCAGCGAGCCTCCGTTGTGCAGGGACAATTAATAGGTGCAGCGGAGCTAGAAGCTGAGACTTGGAGCGATGCTGATGGAGACTCTATGGAAAATGTGTTTGATAAGCTCAAAGCTGCTTTTGAAAAACGCACACAGTCTGAACTAAGGATGCTATTCTTCCAATGCAAGCAGAGACCGCAAGATACCATCAGAGACTTTGCCCTACGTTTACAAGCGGCACTCCGGTCCATAAAACAGGTAGATCCAGGAAGTGTGCAAGACGAAGATAAATTGCTTGCAGAACAGTTTATGAATGGGTTGAGATCACACTTTCACAGTCAGCAGGTGCACATGTGGGTCCTAGATCATCCAGATGTGAATTTTAATACCTTAAAGGACCGTGCTATAACTGTACTATGAGACCCATTACCTTCAAAACCTGCAATCCCATCCTGGCATGTTAATACCTCTCACATGAACTTAGAGCCTACCCCTAAAGACTCTGTAAAAGCGGTAGGACAAGCTGTCGCACCCGAATCTGCTGATGACCTACGTAATCAAGTGTTACAACTAACCAAAAACATGGACTACATGCTAAAACTCTTGCAAGCCAGACCAGAGGCACAACCACCAAGCAAAATCAAGTTAGCTGAATCCCCTGAGGATGTTCCGTGGATGAGGAGAAAGCTCACGTCGCCTGTGCAGGGGACCAATGCACCATTCCAACGCAGAGCCATGTCGCCCGTGGAGGGGATCAACAAGTCGCCCGTTCAGGGGACCAACGCACCATTCCGACGCAGAGCCACCGACCACACGGATTCTTCAGGACAACCCGTTTGCCTTCGTTGCTACAAACCGGGCCACTTTGCAAGAAGATGTCGTTTAAACCCGAGATTCCTGGGTCCCAGGGCCAACCCCCAGGAATAAAATGGCAGGGCCCATATGACTGGCGTAGTCGGTATGTGGGAGGCCGCCCGTACCTCAACATTATGCTAGAAGGAATCCCCACATCGGCCCTATTGGACACTGGGTCACAAGTCACCACCATCCCACTTATCCTTTACAAGCAATTTTGGTCTGATGCTGATCTTAGCCCCCCAGACTCTAGTCTTGTCATTTTAGCAGCTAATGGTCAACCACTGAATCAGGTGGGGTTTAGAGAGGTGACAATAAAGCTGGGGAGGGTGGAGTTGAGAGGCCAAGGGTTATGTGTGGTAGAAGATGACCCTAATAACAAATGTCCTTACATGGTGCTTGGTACTAATGTGATTGAAAACTGCCTTGAAGAAGTGCTGTTTTTACTCCAACAGATTACAGAGACTGCTGGCATTGGGCGGAGGAGAGTCCTTCAAAGAGAAATCCGTGCCTTAATTCACAAGCAACAGGTAAATCTGTCTGGAGGGGAGATTGGCAGTGCGCGGGTAACGGACCCGTTTCCCATTGTATTACCACCAAACAGTGAAATGATGATATGGTGTCGAGCAGCTATGGGTATCAGTAGAAAGGAATACCAGGCAATTGTAGAACCGGTATATTCAGAGCATAGACCTACACTGCTGACAGCTAGAGGGGTGGTGGATGTATGCAGGGGAAGAGTACCAATCCATGTGTTGAATTGTGGTGAGGAAGAAGTGAAACTACCCCGGTATGCTACTGTAGCAAAGCTGTACACTGTCAGTAATAACAACATACAGACATTAGAGCCCTTGCCCCCGTCAAGTCAGGCGGAGGACAACAACCCCAAGGGACAGCTGGAGGAGTGGTGTCAGCAGTTGCACATAGGGACTGATGCCACTCCCGACCACCAGAAGCAAGGAGTTTACTGGGTAGTACAAGAGTTTAGCCAAGTATTCAGTAAGCATCCATTAGATTTTGGGAGGATAAAAGGGGTACACCATCACATACCCACAGGAGATCATCCCCCGATTAAAGTGAGACATAGACCCATCCCACCAAACCACTACCAGTGTGCTAAAGAGATGCTGCAGGACATGAAGGAGGCCGGGGTTATAAGAGATAGCTGTAGTCCCTGGGCGGCCCCCTTAGTCTTAGTCAGAAAGAAGGATGGCACTATGAGGATGTGTGTGGATTACAGGGAGGTCAATAAGATCACTCACAAAGATGCTTACCCGTTACCCCAGATAGAGGAGTCTCTTGCTGCATTAAAGACTGCTAAGTATTTCTCCACACTAGATCTCACTAGTGGGTATTGGCAGGTCTCCGTTGCAGAAGAAGACCGGGAGAAAACAGCATTCACAACACCAATGGGCCTATGCAAATTCAATAGCATGCCATTTTGGTTATGCAATGCACCGGGGACGTTTCAGAGACTCATGGAGTGCTGCCTGGGACACCGTAATTTTGAGACGGTACTTTTATACCTGGATGACGTCATAGTGTATTCCAAAACCTATGAAGAACATCTGGAACACCTGGTGGAGGTATTTACAGCTCTAACAAAGTATGGAATGAAGCTCAAACCATCTAAATGTTACCTGCTGAAGCTAAAAGTCCAATACCTAGGGCATGTGGTCAGTGCGGATGGCGTAGCACCAGATCCAGAAAAAGTGACAGCTATCCAGGACTGGCAGAAGCCGACCACCGTCAGAGAGGTACGTCAGCTCTTAGGTTTGGTTGGGTATTACAGAAGATTTATTAAGGGCTACATGAAGATGGCAGCGCCCCTACAAGATCTTCTGGTAGGCCAAGCTAAGAAGAGGAGGTCTTCAGAGCCGCCGTTGGAATGGGGAAAGAAACAAGAAGACTCCTTCCAACAAATGAAACAGGCCCTGACCGGTGAGGAAATCTTGGCGTACCCAGAGTATAACCTACCATTTGTCCTTTACACGGATGCAAGTAATGTAGGCCTGGGAGCAGTACTGTTCCAAATACAAGAAGGCAAGGAAAGAGTAATTGCCTATGCCAGTAGAAGACTTCGACCTACCGAGAGGAACCTGGAAAATTACAGTTCCTTTAAGTTGGAGTTCCTGGCCTTGGTCTGGGCAGTCACGGAGAGGTTCAAGCATTACTTAGCAGATTCAAAATTTACCATCTTTACGGACAATAATCCGCTAACACACTTGGATACTGCAAAGCTTGGTGCATTGGAGCAGCGCTGGATGGCCCGGCTATCGAACTATGACTTTACCATCAAGTACCGAACAGGCCGTGGAAATGCAAATGCTGATGCCCTCTCCAGAAACCCTCAAGTACATTGGCAAGGGCTTGAAGAAGAAACAGATGACTTGGAGGAAATAGAACTTCCAGCTTTCCATAAAAGTAGAAAATGGAAAATGACAGAAACCAATATCTACCAGAACCGTCAGGATGTTGCACTAAACCCGCTGCCTCATTATGGATGGAAAGAAACCCAAGACAGCGATCCGGCAGTGAACCTAGTGAAGAGGCTGGTAACCCAACCGGATTCCAAAATTGAGAAGAATGCTCCCCCAGAGGCCCAATACCTGTGGAAAGAAAGAAGCAGGTTATTTATCTATAAAAACCAATTGTGCAGACGGTATATCAATTCAAGGACACATGAAATGGTATGGCAAGTTGTGGTTCCAAAGAGAGACGTCCAAATGGTATTGGAAGCGTACCATAATGGAGCAGGACACTTTGCATGGAGAAAACTGTAAATACTGTTACGTGAGAGGTTTTATTGGATTGGCATGGGGTCTTCCATAGAAAAATGGTGTAAAAATTGTGGCCCATGCTCATTAAGAAGAGGAGATCATAACAACCAGAAAGCACCACTCCAGCCTATCATAACCAAAAAGCCCTTGGAACTAGTAGCCTTGGATCATGTCAAACTCACACCCAGTAGATCAGGCTATACTTATGCTCTTACCATGGTGGACCACTATTCCAGATTCCTAGTGGTAGCTCCTGTGAAGGACTTGACAGCTCAGACAGCAGCAAGAACCTTTCAAGCTTATTTCTGCAGGCCACATGGATATCCATAACAGGTATTGACAGATCAGGCTCCTGCCTTTGAAGCGGAAATATTTCAAGAGTTCTGTAGCTTGTATGGATGCAAGAAAATTCGTACCACACCTTACCATCCCCAAACTAACGGAATGTACGAAAAAATGAATCACGTGGTAATAGAACTGCTGAATAGTGTTGAGCCACCCCCGTAGTGTTCGAGTTCGGTTCGGTTCGTCGAACACCCGTGTGTTCGTCGAACTGTTCGTCGAACACCTTCGAACACCGTTAAAACCAATGGCAGGCAAACAAAAACACATAGAAACACATAGAAAACACCTTCAAAGGTGTCCAAAAGCTGACAAACTGCTCAGAAGACACAACTAACACATGGAAAAGTGACAAGTACATATAGTCATGCGAAAAGAAAAGAGGTGGAGGAGGAAAAGGAGGGGGAGACACAGATATAGGCATGTCATGCCCTTCTAAAATCCAAAAAGTGAGAAGCCGAGACGGCCAGTCCGCTCCTGCCCGTGCCACCTCCGTGTCGCCGGGTTTGTGCCAGAGCCGCGGTGAACCCTGATGGCCAGCCCCCCTCTCCCAATACTGGTGCCTGTCCGCTGGTGGGTCGAGAGAGCCCCCCTGTGGTGGAGGCAGCTCTAAGCTTTTTAATTTAAATTGTCCCTCTAATTTGAATGAATACACTTTAAATCCATTTACAAGGATCTATTGGAGGGCAAGTCTCATGCCAGCAGCCGCGTAATTCCAGCTCCAGTAGCGTCCACTAAAGCTGCTGCAGTTAAAAAGCTTTTATAAAGATCGAGCTCGGCTGTCCACCGCAAGGCATCCTAGTGCCAGTCCCAGCCCCTATGCCTTGGGGTGCCTCCTGATGCTCTTCACTAAGTATCCCGTGGTCCCGAAGCATTTGCTTTGAAAAAATTAAGTGTCCAAACTACAGGTGGTGTAGCTTGCTTAACAGCCGGGATAATCCGCTGACTAGCAGACACTGCTACTAGGCACAAAGTATTTCCTGGGCTAGATGCAGTTAAAAATTTGTAAGTAGATACTCTCGTTGGATGCTGAGAAAGCATTCCATAGAGTCTCCTGGCACGCCATATATGATTCTCTTAAAAAGCTTGGGGTAGGGGTCTAGGGGACCCTTTTATAGCCAAAATCACGGCCCTGTATCACAATACGTCACCTAGGCTGAAGATAAATGGAACTGTAGCACCGAGGGCTCGGTTGCTACAGACGTATTGCACCTCACCCAGAGGTGTGATATCTCACTCTCAGATAAGGATGGAGTGTGGATCAGGACCCGACACCTGCATGCATTACACCACATTGCCGTGGGGCAGGGCGACCAATATGCCCCTGAGATGGGCACGACAGTCCCTGTCCCTGGCTGGAGTGGGGGGAGGGAACACTGAGGAAGGGGAACCCTGCAGTGCAGGAGCAGGGAGGAAGCAGTTCCTGGGTGCATTGAGAAGGGAGTATAAAAGGTGGGCACCATCTTAGTTCAGTGCAGAGAAGTCTGAGCAGAAGTGGCAGGGAGCATAGGCTCTGCATGAGCTCTGCTCCGGAGGCGGGCCTAGTAACAGAGGCCCAGGCCTGCAAGAGGGAGAAGGAAGGAAGAGGAGCGGAGAAGGCTCCAGGAACGAGGAATGAAGGGATCCCAGGGGTGCGGACGGGCGAGTCGCCACCGCACGCCCGAATCCACCTGCGTGGAGGGGTCAGGCCAAAGGGGGAGACCGGTCCCCGAACTAGTGGAGGCAGGAAACGACCCTCAGCTAGAAACCGGAGGCTCTGACATTTTATGTGGCGCAGCCCCTTGCTCCACCCGCTAGGAAGGCACCACATAGGGTCAGGGAAACTGGCGCCAAGTTTACCAAGAGGAGGCCCGAGGCAGCCGGACAGAAGTGTTGGTAAGAAAGGCCAGACAAAGGACACACAAAGGGGGTCCTGTGAAGCGCTCCAAAGTTATCTGGGAGTTGTCTGAGCCCCTCACCTGGTGAGCACAGTACGACGTGGGCAGCCGTTACCTGCAGACGTGGTCTGGATAATAAGAACTGTGAGTAAAGGCCCTGAACTGCATCACTGACTCCGTGTCGTTACTACTGCTGCCCTGCACCATCACCCCCATCCTCCGCATACACTGCCCTGAGGCTATACTCCTCCCGTGGGGAGTTATGCTACGCTCTGCTGCACCCACAACACCAGCCTTAGCGGTCTGCCCTGTAGCGGCGGTTCACTCTGACCGCAATCCACGGGTGGCGTAGTCGGACATTTAAACATCAAAACCACATAAATAGTTCCGCCACTGGTTTGACCGCCCTGAGCCACGGAACCGGATCGCCGCCACGAAGACTACAACCACCAGCATCCACCAAAAAGGGTCCGGCTCTGGGTGTCCCAAGGCCCAGGGGGTGCGTCAGAACATTTTCATCACCTTTCACAATCACCAATGGGACAAGGCAGGGATGTCCTCTGTCCCCTCTCTTATACATCCTAGTGACGGAGCACCTGCTCTCATCAATTCACCATAACCCCAATATTAGGTGGATTGAGGTGGGAGGCACCGAGTACAAGTGCTCTCTATTTGCTGATGATGTCCTAGTATATATCACTCAATCACATATATCCATCCCTGCTGTTATGGCTGAAATAGATCACTTTGTTACATGGTAAAATTTTAAAATCAATGCAGCGAAGTCTGAGGCCCTCGATGTCTCCCTCCCCAAATCCATATAGGATTCCATCCAGTCCAACTTTCCCTTTGCCTGGCCCTCACAGGGTATCAAATACTTAGGAATTCCTATTCATAGAGACCTCTCCCATCTATGTTATCTTAATTTTGGGCCCTTTATTGAACAATTCCATACAGACCACGGTTGGCAAGTTAGAACTGTAAGATTCACTACGTGAACCACTGGTGTTTTGTGGAAAAGCACATGTACACCGCGTTCCAAATTATTATGCAAAAAGTGTTTAGGAGTGATAAGGGAAGAATTTGTTTGTTTGTCAGTTAAACTCATTGATGGTGATGTGTGTCAGGGCTCTTTATATCACTGTAAGCAATTGCAGACACCTGTGCTAATTAGTTTGGCAGGTGTGTCCAATGAAAGGCAAGACTACTTAAGAAGGCTCTCTCACATTATTAAGCAGCCTACATTTTCTGCCAAAATGGGAAAGAAAAAGGATGTGTCGGCTGCTGAGAAGCAACAAATTGTGGAGTGTTTAGGTCAAGGCATGACTACAATCAACATTGTGCGATGATCAGGATGAAGTGTCTTGGCAATCAAGAAGTATGTAGCTGATTTACAGTACACACGTGTGCGTGCTGATAAGGGCAAATTGAGGACTCTTTCCTACAGGCAATTACATCAGGTTGAAAGAGCAGCGGCAAAAAAGCCTTGTCATAGCAGCAGACAAGTTTTTGAAGCTGCTTGTGCCTCCAACGTCCCCCGAACAACAAGATGCAGGGTCCTTCAGAGGTTTGCAGCTGTGCATACGCCATCCTGTCGACCTCCTCTATCCACTTCACACAAGCAGAAACGGCTCCAGTGGGCCAAACATTACATGAAGACTGATTTCAAAACTGTTTTGTTCACGGATGAGTGCCGTGCAGCGCTCGATGGTCCAGATGAATGGAGTGGAGGATGGCTGGTTGATGGACACCCCACGCAAACACGGCTACAGCGCCAACAAGGAGGAGGTGGAGTAATGTTTTGGGCTGGAATCATGGGGAGAGAGATTGTCGGCCCCTTTAGGATCCCTGAAGGCGCTAAAGATGAACTCCATAATGTATGTGGATTTTCTCAAACAGCACTTCCTGCCATGGTTCAAGAAGAAGAACCGTGTATTTCACAGCAAGATCATTTTTCTGCATGATAATGCACCATCTCATGCTGCACATAAAACATCTGCATCTCTGGCTGATATGGGCATAAAAGGGGACAAACTTATGGTGTGACCCCCATGCTCCCCTGACCTCTACCCCATTCAGAACCTTTGGAGCATCATTAAAAGGAGTGTCTATGATGGCGGGAGGCAGTTCACATCTAAGCAACAGCTCTGGGAGGGTATTCTGTCCTCATGCAAAACAATTGAAGCAGAAACCATCCAAAACCTGACAAATTCAATGGACGAGAGAGTTCAGAAGCTCCTTTCGAACAAGGGGTCCTATGTGAAAATGTAACATCACCTAGAATAAAGTTTTGAGTTGAAAACTGTTTGATTTCAGTTTCTAACAACCTGCTAATGCTTATAATTTCAAAAATGACCATTTTTTTGGTCTTTATTAAAATGAAAAGGTTGATCGAAAAGTTTGGGGGATCTAAGAGTGTGGCAACCCAGTAGTCATGATTACTTCGAATTCTGACAATATGAGGGTCATGCTGCAGGTAGTGCAGCAAGAAGGCACTTATGTGTCTTGCGCATCTCGGAGCCCCAAAATTATTTTCCGGGCTAGATGCAGCTAAAAATTATTTTTAATTTTAAATCTGGTGAAGCTTATTATAGATGGCCTAATAGGATCAGTGCTGCACACTGCTACAAAGCCCAAATTATTTTCCAGTCAAGATACAGATAAACATGATTAGTAATTTGAAAGCTTAAAACGGTTGGTAGGGTGATTTTAACCAATCATCAAGCTTTTACTCTCCCCAGGATGACACAGGGGTAGAAAAGTCGTTTCGGATCCATGATTTGTTCATCTTTATGAACGTGAGTCTGTCTACATTATCAGTGGAGAGCCGCGTGCGCTTATTTGTCAGCACACCACCAGCAGCGCTGAACACACGTTCAGACAGAACGCTGGCTGCGGGGCATGACAAGATCTCCAAGGCGTAAGTGGCTAGCTCCGGCCATTTATCCAGATTGGAAGCCCAAAAAGAGCAAGGGTCCAGTGACACAGTCGTGGCTTCAATGTTTAGTTGGAGATACTCCTGTACCATCGTCTCTAGGCGTTGACTATGTGTCAGACTTCTTGTCTCCTGTGGCCTTGCAAAGGATGGGCTAAAAAAGTGGTGAAATGATTCCGCAAAATTGATGTTACCAGCAGATACTGTGGTTCTGTTACGGTTTGAGTGCTGAACACTTGACGGTCCCACGGTTGGCAAGTTGGAACTGTGAGATTCACTACGTGCACCACTGGTATTTTGTGGAAAAGCACATGTAAGATTCTGCAACAGTCTCTGCTGATACTCCTGCATGCGTGCATCCCTTTCTATGGCAGGAATAATTTCTGCAAATTTACTTTTGTACCGGGGATCTAACAGTGTGGCAACCCAGTAGTCAGGATTATTTCTAATTCTCACAATTCGAGGGTCATGTTGCAGGTAGTGCAGCAAGAAGGCACTCATGTGTGTTGCGCATCCAGGAGCACCAAGTCCCTGTTGTGTTGGTGGCGAGGTAACAATCATGCTTCCTTCCTCTGTCCTCTCCCCCCAACCTCGCACAACAGAAATGTGATCAAGGTCTCCCTCATCTGATGAGTCTTCCATCAGTTCGTCCTCCACTTCTTCCTGGGCTCCTGCACCTTCCTCACTAGTTTGGCTGCTACCATGCGCCCTGGTAAAATCATCTCCCCCACCCTCACATGCCTGCCGCCCTGGTGCTGCCGACCGTCTGGACCTTGCAGATGTTAGCCCTTCCGCATACAACTCCTCCTCCTCTACTTCCTCCACCTCCTCTTGTGCCACCACCTGACTCCGAATTCTGTTTAACATGTGCTCCAGCATGTAAATCACCGGAATAGTCATGCTGATAATGGCATCGTCAGCACTAAACATCTTCGTCGCCATTTCAAAACTGTGCAGAAGGGTGCATAGGTCCCTGATCTGAGACCACTCCTCCAGCGTGATTTGCCCCACCTCTGAATCTCGTTGGCCCAGGCTATACGTCAGAACGTATTGCACCAGGGCTTGTCGGTGCTGCCACAGTCGCTGCAACATGTGCAGAGTTGAATTCCACCGGGTAGGCACATCGCATTTTAGCCGGTGAAGTGGCAGGCCCAACGACTTCTGTAGAGATGTAAGTCGCTGAGCTGCGGGATGCGAACGGCGGAAGTGAGCACACAGCGACCGTGCCCTCTGCAGAAGGCCATCTAGTCTGGGATAGTGGGCTAAAAATTGCTGGACAACCAGGTTCAACACGTGAGCCATACAAGGCACGTGTGTGACATTGCCCCGGCGAAGGGCCGCACCCAGGTTTGCAGCATTGTCGCACATGGCCTTCCCTGGTTTCAGGTCCAGTGGAGACAACCATTCATGAAATTGGTTCTCCAGAGCTGACCACAACTCCTCAGCTGTGTGACTCACATTTCCCAGACATTTCAATGTAAAAACCGCCTGATGACGTTGAGCCCTACTGCCAGCATAGTAAGGAGGTGTGCAGGATCCCTTCTGCGCAGTTAGAAAGCTTGTGGCATGACCAGACAGGCTTTGGGTGCAGGTGGAAGACCGAGAGGAGGTTGAGGAGGCAGAAGCAGTGGAGGAAAAATGACATAAAGAGGATTGACGCACAACTCGTGGGGACGGCAAGACTTGGACAGCAGCCCCTTGTCCTGCTGTCACCATAGTTACCCAGTGCCCAGTCAGCGACATGTAACGCCCCTGTCCATGCCTACTCGTCCAAGTGTCTGTGGTGAAATGCACCCTGTCACACACAGAGTTTCTCAAAGAAGCGGTGATGTTGTGTGCGACATGCTGGTGGAGCGCAGGCACACCTTTCTTTGAGAAGTAGTGCCGACTGGGCATCTGGTACTGGGGCACTGCGACGGACATAAGGTCTCGAAAATCCTCTGTGTCCACCAGGCGGAAAGGCAGCATTTCTGTAGCCAAGAGCTTGCAGATGGTGAAATTCAACCTCTTAGCTTTCTCATGGCTAGGAGGAAATGGTCTTTTACTTGTCCACATCTGAGGGACCGAGGGCTGGCTATTGTGCTTAGACGGGGTTGATAAGGGTGTCCCCGGCAAACTGCCGGTCTGTGAGGAAGATGCAGGTGGACATGTTAGGTTGCCTTGATCCAAAGGTGGTGCTATCGATGTCGGACAGCGCTCAAGACCAGCTGGTGTTACCACCTCCAAAGAAAATGATGACCTGCCAATCACGCTGGCTGTTGCGGGTAAAGAGGTGGCAGGTCTGCGCCCCAAAACAGGTGTGACTGCTGTCCCCCCAGTCACAGAGGATGAAGAGGCCGCGGATGCACAAGATATGGCAGACGGTGGTTGGCCCGGCCGGCTAGACCGCATTGTAGCACACTGAGCTTCCCACTGCAACTTATGCTTCATGTCCATGTGCCGGTTCATGCATGAAGTACTCAAACTATGTATTTTTTGGCCTCTAC
This sequence comes from Phyllobates terribilis, assembly GCF_046119375.1. NCBI lineage: Eukaryota > Metazoa > Chordata > Amphibia > Anura > Dendrobatidae > Phyllobates > Phyllobates terribilis. Next base: position 96,938,593 of record NW_027362770.1, read on the forward strand.
TTAGCTTTTGCTGACAAATGTTACAGATAACACGAGTTGGGTCATCTTTATCGATCTGAAAAAATGCCCAGGCTATGCAAGGCTTAGCACCCATGCGACCTGAAGAGCCACCACGACTTGTGGTGAGAGGCAGAGTTGTGTTTGAGGATGCAGTTGTTGACGTGCTTCCAGTACTACGTCTCTGTCCAGGAAGGCGCAACCTGACCTCGTCGTCACTAGCATCTTCCTCCACCTCCTCTGCTGACCTCATCTCTTGGCTGACTGTGGGTTGACAGTAAGTGGGATCTCCGACCTCATCATCATCACCCTGTGCGTTATCACACCCGTCGTCCTCAGAGCCAACCTGTTCCTGCCCTGACAAAAAACTAAAGTTGTCGCTCCAATCAGGTATTTGAGTCTTATCATCGTCTTCCTCATTGTCTCCACCAGCAGGAGTTACAGTTTGGGAATGAGGGTCTACATTATGGTCAGAACCTTCTGCGTCTGGTCCTGGATCCGACTCATAAAGATTCTGGGCATCAGTGCAGATCATTTCCTCGTCTGGATTCACAGAAGCGCTGGAGTCGACCTCTGATTCCCAGGCTATAGTATGAGTAAACAGCTCTGCAGACTCAACCATCTGTTCTACCTCATACTCAGACGGGCAGCTGGAGATTTGGGAGCTGTGAGGAAGCAAGTGCGATTTGGGTGACACCTTTGAGGACTGGAGTATTTGTGATGTTGAAGTTGATGTGGAGGAGAGCCCACTTAAAGGAGCACTTGATATCCGTTGAAGCACCTGCTGTTTTTGTGCCTCATCTGGAATTTGTAGCGATTGGCGTGGCCGTAAGAAAGGGATCTTATCACATTGTCCGCTAAAAGAAGTAGACATTTTAGTTTGGCTGGAAGATGGTCTTTCTTCTGCACCTACCCCACGGACACAACCTTTTTTCCCCTTCCCAACACGCCTATTCCCCTTTCCACCAGCAGCAGGCCTTTTTCCACTCATTTTGGTGGTTAACTAATTCACAACTCTGGAGTTGTTTGCACAAAAAAACAATGGATGGTAACCGAGCAGAGCTGAGTGGCCAAACTGTGGTATTAGGCCAAAACTATTGGCTGGGTTAGATGCAGAAAAAAATTATTTTTAATTTGCAACCTGATGGAGGTCAGTATAGATGGACTAATAGACCAAGTCCCACACACTGCTAGAAGCCCAAATATTTTTTCAGAGCTAGATGCAGAAAAAAATTATTTTTAATTTGCAACCTGATGGAGGTCAGTATAGATGGACTAATAGACCAAGTCCCACACACTGCTAGAAGCCCAAATATTTTTTCAGAGCTAAATGAAGAAAAAAATTATTTTTAATTTGCAACCTGATGGAGGTCAGTATAGATGGACTAATAGACCAAGTCCCACACACTGCTAGAAGCCCAAATATTTTTTCAGAGCTAGATGCAGAAAAAAATTATTTTTAATTTGCAACCTGATGGAGGTCAGTATAGATGGACTAATAGACCAAGTCCCACACACCGCTAGAAGCCCAAATATTTTTTCAGAGCTAGATGCAGAAAATTTTTTTATTCAATTTGCAACCTGATGGAGGTCAGTATAGATGGACTAATAGACCAAGTCCCACACACTGCTAGAAGCCCAAATATTTTTTCAGAGCTAGATGCAGAAAAAAATTATTTTTAATTTGCAACCTGATGGAGGTCAGTATAGATGGACTAATAGACCAAGTCCCACACACTGCTAGAAGCCCAAATATTTTTTCAGAGCTAGATGCAGAAAAAAATTATTTTTAATTTGCAACCTGATGGAGGTCAGTATAGATGGACTAATAGAACAAGTCCCACACGCTGCTAGAAGCCCAAATATTTTTTCAGAGATAAATGAAGAAAAAAATTATTTTTAATTTGCAACCTGATGGAGGTCAGTATAGATGGACTAATAGACCAAGTCCCACACACTGCTAGAAGCCCAAATATTTTTTCAGAGCTAGATGCAGAAAAAAATTATTTTTAATTTGCAACCTGATGGAGGTCAGTATAGATGGACTAATAGACCAAGTCCCACACACCGCTAGAAGCCCAAATATTTTTTCAGAGCTAGATGCAGAAAAAAATTATATTCAATTTGCAACCTGCTGGAGGTCAGTATAGAAGGACTAATAGAACAAGTCCCACACACTGCTAGAAGCCCAAATATTTTTTCAGAGCTAAATGAAGAAAAAAATTATTTTTAATTTGCAACCTGATGGAGGTCAGTATAGATGGACTAATAGACCAAGTTCCACACACTGCTAGAAGCCCAAATATTTTTTCAGAGCTAGATGCAGAAAAAAATTATATTCAGTTTGCAACCTGATGGAGGTCAGTATAGATGGACTAATAGAATGATGCTATGCCCAAAAGATTTTACTTCACTAGGTGCAGTAAAAAAATTGGTATTCTATACACAGGTGGTATATCTTGCAACACAGATAGGCTACTCCACTGACTAACACACTCTGCAATAGGCCAAAAAGGATTAGCTTTGCTAGATTCAGCCAAATGCTGTGAAAAAAACTTGCACAGCACTGGCACAGACCTGCCTGGCAAAAACTGATAGGAACTGATGTAACCTAGTCCTGAAAAGGACTCCAATTACAATTAGTCTTTACTCCCACAATCTATCTATTTAAGAGCACAGACCTGCCTGATAAAAGTCATAGGAAATGCTGTAACCTAGTCCTTAAAAGGACTGCAATCACAACTATTCCCTACTCCCAAGCTATCTGTATATTTGTGCGAAAATTGGCTTGAAATTAACAAGGTATAGCGCACACAGCAACAGCGGTGCCGTCTAACACGCAGCTGCAGCAGTGAGAAAATGGTGGCGACGGGGAAAATGGCTTGGTCTTATAGGGCAAGGACATGTGACATACACTGCCAATCACACATGCCCTTGCTTGTGTGAAAAAAAGCACTTCGCTCCGTGTGTGCGCTGCTGATAGGCTGACAGATTGCACCTCCCCACTGTAAATGCAGGAAAGAGAAAAAAAAAATGGAGATCTTCATTGTTCCTGCAGAGATCCATCCCCTGCCCCTCCCCCCGCCCCGCTGTACACTCAAACTGCGTATTAACATTAATTTTCATCATTACTGAGAAAAAATCCAGTTATGATTTTGGTGCACGAACAGTTATCGAACATAACCTCGAACAGCCGAATTTTTCTCAAATTGTTCGTGTTCGCCGACCGGCTCGAACACCGCCCAAAACAGCTCGAATTTGAGATTGGCGAACAGTTCGAGTAGAACAACGCTCATCTCTACTGCTGAAGACTCTACCCTTGGAAGACAGAAACAGATGGCCAGAGAAATTACCAGATCTTATTGACATCTACTGTATAACAACATCCCAGTAAGTTCAACTAATTGCACCCCGGCATACTTGATGAGATCGAGGCCAGGAAAATTGCCAGTGGACTTTGAAATGGGCATTGTAGTTTCTGAGGAAGACCACTCAAGTGCAGATTGGGATACTAGAAGAACAGAACAATACAAGAGAATACAAGAGTGTGTTGAGAAAAGTCTAGCAAAATCCAGAGAAAGACAAGAAACCAATTTCAATAAAAATGCACAAGGAATCCCGTTAACCCCCGGAGAATTGGTTTTGAAAAGGAAAAAGAGACTTCATAAGCTAGATAATCAATGGGAAGAAGAACCATACACTGTATTACCATCCAATTTTGACAACCAGAAAACCTGTCTAATCTGCAAGGATAACGGAAAAACAACAGCAACAATGTCCCGAGACCACTTAAAGAAGTGTCCTCAACCCTTACAACTAAAAGAATATATCCCTTGTCCCATACCAGAAGAAGAGACGCCAAGGACAATTAAGACAATCTTAGGAGAGTTACCCGCAGATTGGCCTCAAGTAGAAGGAGCATACTTAATTCCCATGTTGACATTCCCACAACCAGTAGAAGGATCAAGAGCAGAACCACCTGCTGCAGCCGAGCTAGGGAATCCTGCAATCGATGTACCTGCCATTCCCACTAGGGGAGTGGGAAGACACTCCGGCATACCTGTGCTACGTAGACCAACACATGAGTCAGTAAGTAGTGTTGGCTCCACACCAGGCTTACGCACCAGTGGGATACCAGTTTTACGGAGGTCATCACGTATTAATTTTGGACACCCACCACTCAGATACAGGGAGTAAACCATAACAAAAGGGAAATGTAAATAGGTTCAAAAATGTAAATATGTAGTTAAAGTCAGTATATAGAAGGGTGACGAGTAGACCAAAACAGGTTACACCAGGTACACAACATAAAAAAGGGGTGAGTAGAGTTGGCGTAAGAAGCTGTCTAGGGAGAGCAAAATCTTGGCCAATAGGTGACCCCAGGGCCAAAGGGCCGACAGTGCTTATGACAGGGAGAGGCCCCTGCAGTACCTAGGACCCTTGCGCCGAGGCACACGTAGTAAATGTTTTGTTGTGTATTGTGAATTATTAAGTCTATTTGAATCTTTGAGCCTAAAGAGACTTTACCTGTTTGGACATCTGAAACTTTTTGAATTTTTTTTTAAGAATGGACCGAAGCCACAGGACTGGTGGTAGCAAAAATACTTTCCCTTTAACAGCCTGCAGCAGATCGACTAGCGTTGTATGGACTGGTTATCTGTTTTTCCCATTTTCCCTGGTTATTGTAAATTTTATTTTTGAGACTCTGTTCAAATTACCAATATGAATGTTAATGTTATGTTATCTTTGTTAAAAAAAAAAAAAAAAAATGTTTCAGTCCCGGAGGACTGAAGTTAACTAGGGGGGAATGTGGCACCCCTGCGGGGGATTACAACAGGATCCATAGGTGCAGGGAGAGATGTACACATGGGCACACACAACACCTTCCACCCCAGGTCTGAGGGGAGGAGTCAATTTCCAGGGAGACAGCAAAGCGGCAGTTAGTCTAGAGAGGGGTGAAGGAGGAGAGAGACACAGAGAGCTGATGGCGGAGGACCAGTTAAGCCCTGAACTAAGAAACTGGTCTGTGTTGTGAAGCGCCCTAGAGAGAGGGACGGAGCTAGAAGGAGAAAGAAAGAGATAAAACTATTATCCCTTTAGCTCACCCGGACACCGGAGTCCGAGATTTCTATTAATTCAGGAATAGCATAGAAAACCCAGACAGATCAGGAGGATCTTCTCCCCCTGAAGAAGAAGGGGAAAGAGTTGCCAAACTTGACCAAGTATAGGACCAGGGGCCCAGAAAGAGAATTGGTAGCCCCAAGAAAAGGTCCTCATTGTCAGTTGTGGAGAAGGACCCCAAAGAAAGTAAAAGGTGGAAGGTTCAGCTTAAGGCAGGACTGATCCCAAACAACGCACACATTGTTAGAGGAGGCCTCACAAATCTCCAGAGTGAATATCTCTACCTGCACCGAAAACCTGGTTACCCTCCTGAACTGTACCTGTTACCGGACATCAGTAAAAGAAAGGTACTGAAACAAAGACTTAATGTGTGTGTGTGCCTACTTTGACATTACTGCCTATAGCGTTCGTACAAGCCGTATGCCGATCACCTCAGCAACCATACACAGCGCTGGTAACCGATTTTACCAGTTACCACAGGAGGTGTCAGGACACAATACTCCCATCATCCTGACCCCCATCCCTTTACTGACGGTCCAGGGCACAGAACCGGGAACTGACCAACCGTAATCCCCACAGAAGTAACCCATCCATCCTGGTATCCGAGTACCCCTACCCCTGTCGACCGACTCATATACAGTAAATATTGTATATACGGTTTAAATACTATACATATTAATCGTACTTTAACAAAGAAGCTGCTGTGGCCATTTGCTCCAACTTCACTTAGCATGTCCATTAGTGATGGGTGAGCACTAAAATGCTTGGGTGCTCGATGCTTGGGTCGAGCACATTGGAATACTGGGGTGCATTTTTCAGGCGGTTCCCCCCGGCAGTCTGCAGAGGACCTAAAAATTACAAAAATCTATGGGAACAGTGCTCAAATGACATGGGAGCAGCATGGGGAAGACCCCTGGAAGCATTTCTGACTCCCAGGTCACTTTTACGGACTCACAATAAAGCATACAAAAACTAAACCAAAATGGATTTTCCTGGGAAATATATTAAGGAACATCCTTTCCAGGGTAATGACTTGTATATAAGGCAAAATAAATAATTCTTCCTCCTCCTCCTCTTCCTCATTGTCACCCAATCCACGTTGGGATGAGATGAGGCTGGGCTGTGTGTAATCACCCTGTAAGGTTCCTTGCTCCATCTCATCGTGCTCCGCCTGCAATACATCCTCTTTGATTGTGAGCAGAGAGCGTTTCAGAAGACAGAGAAGCAGGATGGTGGCGCTATTTATGGCGTCAACGCCGCTCACCATCTTGGTGGAGTCCTCAAAGTTTTGGAGGATGGTACATATGTCTGACATTCATGTCCACTTCTGTGGTCTTATGTGTGGAGTCTGAACTGAATACAGACGGCCTTGTTGATGCTGGTACTCAACAACTGCCCTCTTCTGCTCACAAATCCTTCCCAACATCTGCAGTGTAGAGTTTCAACGCGTGAGGACATCACACACCAGTCGGTGAGCCGGAAGGTGCAAATGCTGCTGAAACACTGCAAGGGCGGCGGAAGCAGTAGCTGACTTTCTAAAATGGGCACACAGGTGGCGTACTTTGACAAGCAGATCCGGCAGTTCCGGGTAGGTTTTGAGAAACCGCTGAACCACGAGGTTAAGCACATGGGCCAGGCATGGTACATGTGTGAGCCTGCCTCGCCTCAGAGCCGCCACCAGGTTCCGGCCATTGTCACACACGACCATGCCTGGCTGTAGGTTCAGAGGTGTCCACCACAGATCTGCCTGCTCTTTCAGAGCTGTCCACAACTCTTCAGCATTGTGCGGTTTGTCAGCTAAGCATATTAGCTTCAGCACAGCCTGTTGCCACTTGGCTGAGGCAGTGCTGCAGTGCTTCCAGCTTGTGACTGATGTGGTCTTTTATGGGATAGAGGCTGAAGAGGAGGAGGAGGCTGAGGAGGATGAGGTGCAGAAGCTGTAGACTGTGGGGGAAACCCTGATTGACCTAGGGCCCGCAATCCTCGGCATCGAGAGGATGTGCTCCGTCCCAAGGTCCGACTGGGTCCCAGCTTCCACTATGTTAACCAAGTGTGCCGTCAGCGAGATATACCATCCCTGCCCACAAGCACTTGTCCACGTGTCCGTGGTTAGGTGGACTTTCGAAGTAACTGCATTGTTGAGGGCACGGCTAATGTTGTGGGATACGTGCTTATGTAATGTGGGGATGGCACACCGGGAGAAATAGTGGCGGCTGGGGACTGAGTATCGAGGGACGGCCGCCGCCATCAGGTTGCGGAAAGATTCCGTCTTCACGAGCCTAAAAAGCAGTCGCGAAATGTTGGAATTTAGTAGTGTGGCCTGTGGGGCGTTAACTGCGTATTTGTGCTTGCATTCCAAGGACTGGGGTATGGACAACTGAACGCTGCGCTGGGACAAGGAAGTGCTTGCTGATGGTGCTAGTTGAGAGTGTACAATGACAGGTGCAGGGCAGGAGGCATCTTTGCATGCACTATGGACAGGGGATTGGCTTGCACGCACAACAGCAGAAGAAGCAGTGGTGTCACCTGCAGACACTGTTCCTGGACCCTGGGGTTCGGCCCACAAAGTCGGGTGCTTTGCTGCCATGTGCCTGATCATGCTGGTGGTGGTCAGGCTGGTAGTTTTGCTACCTCTGCTGATGCTGGCCTGGCAGGTGGTGCAAATGGCCTTTTTGGGGTTATCGGCAGAGTCTTTAAAAAACAACCAGACTCGGAAAGACTTAACAGTTGTACTGGCAACTTCCGTCGTGTTGGTGTTACGGGGAACAGTTGCCCGCCTTCTGTTTGCAGCCACCACACTGCTTCTTCCGGCCTGTTGGGGTGCTCTGCCTCCCTCCCCCTGTGTGCTGCTGACGTGCCCCCTGGGCCGTGGGGATGCCCGGAGCCGGGCTTTGTAGATGCTGGGGGTTGTAGTCACCGTGGCGGTGACCCGGTCCGTGACCCAGGGCGGTCAAACCAGGGTAGTCTATGTGTGTCTGTTATATAGAGTCCGACTACGCCACCTGTGGAATGTGGTTATTGAGAACCGCCGCTGTGGAGCAGTCCACTGAAGCTGGTGATATGCGCAGCAAGGTAGTGTAACTCCCCACAGGAAGAGTGTAGCTTCAGGGCAGCGTGAGTGGATGTTAGTGGTGATAGTGCAGGGTGTTGCGGTGCAAGAATAATCACAGAGTCCAGATGATGCAGTCCCAGATCTTTTACTCACGGTTAAGCAGTTCCACTTACAGGGCCAGTGTAAGAGCCCACGGCGTCCTGTGCTCACGCAGTAAGGGGCTCGGTCGACCCTCAGGTATCTCAGGAGCATTTAGCAGGACCCCCCCTTCAGTGTGTCCTCTCTGGCCTCTCTCCTTGTACCTCACACCTAGCGGCACCTCTGTCCAGTGTCCTCGGGCCTTGGCGGGCGACGTGTGTTCCGTCCCCTGGCCCTATGTGGCTACTTTCCTAGTGGCTGGTGCGGGCGGCATGCTGTACTTGAAGTGCTGCAGCCTCCGGTTCCCAGTTGAGTCCTGTAGTCTCTGCTGGCTGGGGACCCGGTTCCCCTTCTTTGGCCTGACCCCCCTACCTCCTGGCAGCGGCGGGCGTACGGGTGGCTTGCTGCACGGCCCGCACCCCTGGGGTCCCTTCTCTCCTCGTCCTGGAGCCTCTCCTGCTCCCCTTTTCCTCCTTTCTCCTCCAGGCTCAGGCCTCCTGACTAGGCCCGCCTCTGGAGCAGAGCTCCTACAGAGCCCCTGCTCCTACACTCTCCTCCTCTGACTGAACACTCATCTAAGATGGCTACTCTCTTTTACATGCTCCTACTCAGTGCGCCCAGGATCTACGTCCTCCACCCATCCACTACTTAGTTCCCCCTCTCTAAGTGGCTCCTCCCCACTCCAGCCAGGGATCAGGGACACTTGTGCTCTCCCATAGGAGCATTCTCGCCCTGTCCCCCGGAAATGTGGTGTAGTGGATGTAATGTTAGTGTCCCGAGCCATACTCCTTCCTTACCTGAGAGTGAGATACCACACCTCTGGTTGAGATGCAATACCTCTGTGGTGACCGAACCCTCAGGGGCGCTACACAGCTGTCCTCGCTCTGCATGTCCTCCTGCCAGGTTGGGTCAGTTCCTATATCATCCACCACCTCGTCTTCCACTTCCACACCCTGGTCCTCCTCCTGACATTCTGGCAATTGTGTCTCATCATCGTCTACCTCTTGTGACACTTTCCCACTGCCGCATTCGTATAACTGTGGCTGCTCAAATATTTGGGCATTGCTACATCTGATCTCCTCTTGCCCCGCTTCAAGTGGACCAGGCGAGAGGCCCGAATCTTGAAATGGAAAAGTGATCAGCTCTTCGGAGTGTCCAAGTGTGGGATCAGTTGTCTCTGGGCACTCGCCATGGTGGGAGAAAGGAGGATCAGGGTGAGGAATATGTGGTCCAGACTCACAGCTACTGAGACTTGACTGTGTGGAAGACAGGTTGGTGGTGGTGGTGGCTAAGTGACTGGAAGCATTATCTGCTATCCAACCAATTACCTTTTCACACTGCTCTGTGTTCAGTAGTGGTGTTCTGCAGTCCCCTATTAATTGGGACAGGAATGTCGAGCAAGAAGATGTGAGTGTTTGTTGTGGCACAATTTCAGCTTGCCCACGACCTCGGCCTCTGCATGCAACATCATCATCACCATCATGTCCAGTTCCTCGTCCCTTGCCACATGCCTTGCCCATTTTAAATGGAGGACAATATCTTCTAAGCTCACTACTAGTGATGAGCGAGCACTAAAATGCTCGGGTACTCGTTGCTCGAGTCGAGCAAATTGGAATACTCGGGTGCTCGACCCGAGCAACGAGCCCAATGTAAGTCTATGGGAAACTCGAGCATTTTTCAGGCGGCTCCCCCGGCGGTCTGCAAAGGGCTTAAAAATTGCCCAAATCGATGGGAACAGTGCTCAAATGACATAAGAACAGCATGGGGAAGACCCCTGGAAGCATATCTGACTCCCAGGTCACTTCTGTCAACAACGTTGTCAGAGGTATTACGCCACTTTTACGGACTCACAATAAAACATACCAAAATGAAACCAAAATGGATTTTCCTGGGAAATATGTTAAGGAACATCCTTTCCATGACATGTACAATGTATATAAAGCAAAATAAATAACCAAAAACAAAAATACTCCTCCACACCTTGGGCTATGTTCACACATAGCGTTTTTGATGCGTTTTTGCACTTTTGCATTGCTTTCAACCAAGACAAATGATTCACCAGGAAATTTCATTTTACAACCTTATCTGGCCATGTTGTGTGTGACACATCATCAGACACATGCATACAGTGCTGAAAAGTAATGGGAACAGCATTGGGAAGACCTCTGGAAGCATCTCTGACTCCCAGGTCACTGCCTAAAAGTGAGCCCATCATAAGTGATCCTTGGCGCATGCAAAGATGCCTCCACGTCTTTGTCCCACTGCAGCGTTCAGTTGTCCCTACCCCATTCCTTGGAATGCAAGCGCAAGTATGCTGGCAGCCAGCCACCCACCCACCTACAGGCTGCAATACTATACTGCCAAATTTTTGACAGCTGCTTGCACTTGAAATGCAGCCTTTTAGGCTCGTGGAGGCAGAAGCTATTCATAACCTCATGCCGGCGGCAGCAGGGTGTCTGTACTCGGTCCCCAGCCGCCACTATATTTCCCGGTATCGCTTCCGCCTTCCAAAAGCATGGGTCCCACAACATTACCTGTGCCCTCCCCAGTGCACGTACTGGGAAGGACCACCTAACCACAAACACGTGGACAGGTGAATGTGGCCAGGGACGGTACGGAGCCAGTCCACAACTTTTTTTGCTGACAGTTTTATTTAGCTCAGTGAAAGGACTGGCATAGAGGGAAACCATATCTACCCTGCATGTTATTTCTCACAGGAAGTCCTGTAATGCAGCTTGTTGCAGAAGCAATGGCAGCACGTCCAACATCAAGTCGCCCTTGTCGGTGGTGCTTTGACACACACACATTTTTCTTTGCGCATTTAATTTCTTGAATACAGAGTTGGACAATGGCCTGATTTGTAATGCGGTTTGAGAAATAACATGCATAAGCATGGCCGATCCACATTAAAAAAGCAGCCATAGAGTGTCCGGGAACCTTCCCCCACACTTTTCTTAGCTAGGGCTGCTTTTCGGCAGGGTTAGACGGGCCCACCAGAGAACCGGAGACTCCTCCAGCGGGCCCTGGCTTCTCCTTCAGGAGAGTTCATAGTGCCGAGGTGAGGCCATGATGATGATAGAGGCCACCATCTGCTTAGTTTTCTGTTACTTGGTTTGCAAGTTCAAGTATGCAGCCAGCCACCCACCCAGCCACCCACAGGCCGCAACACTAAACTGCCAGATTTATGGGCAGCTTTTTGCACTTGAAATATGGCCTTTTAAGCTTGTGGAGGCAGAAGCTTTTCACAACCTCATGACGGCGGCGGCCGGGTGTCCATACTCGGTCCCCAGCCGCCACTATATTTATGGTATCGCCTCCGCCTTCCAAAAGCACGGGTCCCACAACATTACCCGTGCCCTCTCCAGTGCATTTACTGGGAAGGACCGCCTAACCACAAACACGTGGAAAGGTGAATGTGGCCAGGGACGGTACGGAGCCAGTCCACAACTTTTTTTGCTGACAGTTGTATTTAGCTTGGTGAAAGGACTGGCATAGTGGGAAACCCTATCTACCCTGTGTGTCATTTCTCACAGGAAGTCCTGTAATGCAGCTTGTTGCAGAAGCAATGGCAGTCCGTCCAACATCAACTCGCCCTTGTCGGTGGTGCTTTGACACACACACATCTTTCTTTGCGCATTTAATTTCTTGAATACAGAGTTGGACAATGGCCTGATCTGTAATGCGGTTTGAGAAATAACATGCATAAGCATGGCCGATCCACATTAAAAAAGCAGCCATAGAGTGTCCGGGAACTTCCCCCACACTTTTCTCAGCCAGGGCTGCTTTTCGGCAGGGTTGGACGGGCCCACCAGAGAACCGGAGACTCCTCCGGTGGGCCTTGGCTTCTCCTTCAGTTGTATTTAGCTCGGTAAAAGGACTGGCATAGAGGGAAACCCTATCTAGCCTGCGTGTCATTTCTCACTGGAAGTCCTGTAAAGCTGCTTTCACTTGAAATGTGGCCTTTTAGGCTCGTGGAGGCGGAAGCTTTTCACAACCACATGCCTCATGCCTCGTATCCATACTCGGTTCCCAGCCGTCATTATTTCTCGCGGTGTTGTCTCCATCTTCTACAAGCGCGGGTCCCTGAACATTACTGCTGGTACTTTTCTGTGGGAATTGCTTGCCTCCTACCAGCCTGGAATATTTCCAGCAAACTATGGTATGACGCCATGGTATTAGCACTGCCCCCAGTACCAGTAGCGAAGCCATCCCCAATTTCCTTCTCAGGAATTTTATTTGATAGACTGAGTGGCTGCCCAAATGCATTTTGTCGCAAAGGAGCTGAAGATAGAGTGGCAGTAGGTGCAAGTTTCTCCAGCCTGTTAGATATTAGAGGGTGAACGGCAGCGCATTGGATCAGTGGTTAGCACTGAAGACTTGCAGCGCTGGGATCCTGGGTTCAAATCCCAGCAAGGACAACATCTGCAAGGACTTTGTATGTTCTCCCCGTGTTTGCGTGTGTTTCCTCCTCAGTAAAAAAGCAGCCATAGCGTGTCTGGAAACCTTTCCACACTCTTTTCTTACCAAGGATTGCTTCTTGCCAGGGTTGGACGGTCCCACCAGAGAATCCTTGGCTTCTACCTCAGGAGAGTTCATGATAGCGCTAACTTTGCAGCTGCTATGGGGCTCTTGAGCGGGGGAGAAAGGTTAGCCCTCAGAATCAAATCCTCTGGTGGGCACAATGTTTTTCAATCTGAAACAGCTTCTCAGTGGGAGTTGTATTTCACCACAGCCATATTCTTTAGCTCGGTGAAAGGACTGGCATAGAGGGAAACCGTATCTACCCCGGCTGTCATTTCTCCGTCACCAGGTTCCGCCCATTGTCACACACGACCATGCCTGGCTGTTTGTTCAGCGGTGAGAGCCACAGATCAGGCTGCTGTGTTACAGCTTTCAACAACTCTGCAACGCTGGGTGGTTTGTCAATTAAGCATTAAGCATGTTATCTTCAGCACAGCCTCTTGCCGCTTGGCCAAGGCAGTGCTGCAGTGCTGTCAGCTTGTGACTGATGTGGTCATTTTGGAGATGGAGGAGGAGGTGCATGAGCTGAACAATGTGATTACATTGTTGTTAAATTGGTGACGCTGTTTTTTATACTAAAGAAACATCCTATTGTTTTGTTTTTTTTTACGTTTTTTTGTAAGACAAATGCGTTCACCGGGAAATGTCATTTTAACATTTTACAACCTTATCTGGCAATGTGGTGTGTGACACATAATCAGACACATCCTGTTTTATTTATGATGGAGGGACTCTGAAAGTCATAAAGCCTATTTTATAGGGACATCAGAGGGCCCTTACTATTCTTAAAAGGCCAGCAGTTGGCCCTAACTATTGTTAGAGAGCCATCAGCCGGCTATGCTTTGTTGTTCCCATTATTAACAAGTGGGTCTCCTATACTGTTATTGCGTATCCAGTGACTGAAAGGGCTGCCAAAAATTTGGACGCAACCCAATACCCCTTTGAAGAGACATAGAGGAGGGTCTCAGTAAAAAAAATGTTTCCATTATAAAGGAGCGGGTCTCCTATAGTGGTAATCCCATGCTGTGACTGCAAGGGTTGCCAAAATTTGGGAAAAACCCCACTAAGAATTTAAAGACACATAGAGCAGGGCCACAGTAACAAGGTACGACATGTTCCCATTAGAAAGGAGAGGATCTTCTATACAGTTATAGGGTATGCAGTGAGTCCAATGGCTGACAATTTTAGGAAAAACCCCACTAAGAATTTAAAGACACATGGAGTAGGGCCACAGTAACAAGGTACGACATGTTCCCATTAGAAAGGAGAGGATCTTCTATACAGTTATAGAGTATGCAGTGAGTCCAATGGCTGACAATTTTAGGAAAAACCCCACTAAGAATTTAAAGACACATAGAGCAGGGCCACAGTAACAAGGTACGACATGTTCCCATTAGAAAGGAGAGGATCTTCTATACAGTTATAGGGTATGCAGTGAGTCCAATGGCTGACAATTTTAGGAAAAACCCCACTAAGAATTTAAAGACACATGGAGCAGGGCCACAGTAACAAGGTACGACATGTTCCCATTAGTAAGGAGAGAGTCTCCCATAGTGTTGGCCTATGCAGTGAATGCAAGGGCTGCTAAAAATTTGGAGGCACTTCAATGCCCCTTGGAAGAGACGTGGAGGAGAGCCTCATAAAAAAATGTTCCCATTAGAAAGGAGCAGGCATTCTATACTTGTAATTCTCATGCACTAAGTGTATGGGCTGACAAACATTTACCCCTGGGGGGTATACATGAACATACTGTATAAAAAATTTTTTTTACGGGCATCATAAATACCCTTTACAAAAATTAGGTGGGTGTTGCATCACGAACCACGGTCACCCTGGTGATATGGTGGTGGAGGACGAGGAAAAGGAGGAGGGCAAGATCAAATAGCCAAAATCAGGAAGCGTATACCCATGTGTGGGTGTGAAAAGGTGCATGAGAATACACCTCCCAAGAAAAGACACTGGATTGGAGTTTATGTTACGCTGCTATCATTCGGTGGTGTTGAGAAGTCTGGCCCAATCCAGCCCTTGTTCATTTTTATAAGAGTCAGCCTGTCAGCATTTTCAGTTGACAGGCGGATGCGCTTATCAGTTATAATTCCACTAGCGGCACTAAAAACCCGCTCTGATAAAACGCTGGCGGCAGGGAAGGCCACCACTTCCAAGGCATAGAGAGCCAGTTCATTCCACGTATCCAGCTTGGATAGCCAATAATTATAAGGCACAGCGGAATCACGGAGGACGTTGGTACGGTCGGCAAGGTACTCCCTCAGCATCTTCCCAAACTTTGCACTTCTTGTGAGAGTACCCCACGCCTCAGGGCCTGTCCGATGGGAGGGTCTGAGAAAACTCTCCCAGAACTTTGACAGTGTTCCCCTGCCTCTGCTGGATTGAAGTTGTGTTTCTCTCGCCTGTACTCCTTGGTTGTCCAGCGAAGTGTGCCCTCTGCCGCCAGCGTTTTCAGATGGGAATTTTTTAATAGTTCCGCAACAAGGGCCTTCTGGTACAGCCCCATTTTTGTAGACCTGTCCGCCTCAGGAATAAGAGATATAAAGTTCTCCTTGTAGCGTGGCTCTAGAAGTGTCACCAACCAGTAATGACTGTCACCCAAAATTTTGAGAACGCGAGGGTCATGGGAAAGGCAGCGTAACATAAACTCAGCCATGCGTGCCAGACTTCTAACAGACAAGACTTCCGTGTCCTCACCAAGAGGATGACTGACCATGCTCTCCTCCTCCTCCTCTCTGTCCTCTGGCCATTCACGCTGAACAGACGGTATGGACGTGCTTTCTGATGCTGCTACTTGAGAATGTGCAACGACAGGAGCAGGGCATCTTTGCATGCACCATGGACAGGGGATTGGCTTGCATGCACAACAGCGGAAGAAGCAATGGTGCCACCCGCAGACACTGTTCCTGGACCCTGGGGTTCGGCCCACAAAGTCGGGTGCTTTGCAGCCATGTGCCTGATCATGCTGGTGGTGGTTAGGCTGGCTGTTTTGCCACCCCTGCTGATGGTAGCCTGGCAGGTGTTGCAAATGGCCTTTTTGGGGTTATCGGCAGAGTTTTTAAAAAACAACCAGACTCGGGACCTAACAGTTGTACTGGCAACTTCTTTCATGTTGGTGTTACGGGGAATGGTTGCCTGCCTTCTGTCTGCGGCCACCACACTGCTTCTTCCTGCCTGTTGGGGTGCTCTGCCTCCCTCCCCCTGTGTGCTGCTGTCCTCTCTTTGCATGTCCTCCTGCCAGGTTGGGTCAGTTACTATATCATCCTCGTCTTCCACTTCCGCACCCTGGTCCTCCTCCTGACTTTCTGGCAATTGTGTCTCATCATCGTCCACCTCTTGTGACACTTTCCCACCGTCGACTTCGAGTGACTGTGGCTGCTCAAATATTTGGGCATCGCTACACGCGATGTCCTCTTGCCCCGCTTCAAGTGGACCAGGCGAGAGGCACGAATCTATAAATGGAAAAGTTAACAGCTCTTCAGAGTGTCCAAGTGTGGGATCAGTTGTCTCTGGGTACTCGGCATGGTGGGAGGAAGGAGGATCAAGGTGAGGAATATGCGGTACAGACTCACGGCTACTGAGACTTGACCGTGTGGAAGACAGGGTGGTGGTGGTGGTGGCTAAGTGACTGGAAGCATTATCCGCTAGCCAACCAACAACCTTTTGACACTGCTCTGGGTTCAATAGTGGTGTGCTGCGGTCCCCTAGAAATTGGAACAGGAAGGTCAGGCGAGAAGATGTGGGTGTTTGTTGTGGCACAATTTCGACTTGCCCACGGCCTTATCTTTGGCCTCTGCATGCACCATTACCATCACGTCCAGTTCCCCGTCCCTTGCCACGTGCCTTGCCCATTTTAAATGGAGGACAGTATCTTCCACGCTCACTACAAATGACTGAGTTTGGAGCGAATTTATATGTGAACCGTGTGACGGAGAAAACAGAGTTATAAATACCTGGCCTGTAGGTAAGTAGTTTGAACAACAAACTGCTGTGAATTGCTTCACTGACACACTAAAGGAAATTTTTAATGGAGGCCAGAAATGGCAGTATTTTCTGACAACGTATATGTGATCCGTGTGACGGAGAAAACACAGTTTTAAATAGATGGATTTTTAGCGCTGTACTATGGAAAGGACCTGGCTGTATTCTGTAGTGCCAACAAGCAAATGGCGCAGAAAAACGGTGTTCTCTGGATTGCTTTTTAAGCAAATAATCAAGATTCAGATAAAAAAATATATATATTCCAGGCCCCTGATACCTGGGGTTATTTCTACAAATATCTGTAAAAGCACCAGCAGCAGACAGAACTGGAATGGACCCTCTTGCTATATGCACTGCAGTCTGCTATATACCCTGCCTGACTGATATCTCTGCAGATGGATTAGTCCTCAGAAG
Source organism: Phyllobates terribilis (assembly GCF_046119375.1). Lineage (NCBI taxonomy): Eukaryota > Metazoa > Chordata > Amphibia > Anura > Dendrobatidae > Phyllobates > Phyllobates terribilis. Next base: position 96,955,823 of record NW_027362770.1, read on the forward strand.
GACTGTAAGTTGAGATGCATATGTGTAGAGAATCTTGTAGAATACCTATACTAACTAATAAACAACAGAATCTCTACCTAGTTCAGCAGCACCTCTCCCTACACTGCCTTATTGTGGAGAAGACTGTGACGAGCACGGCGGCGCCAGGTCTAATAGACTTGATGACGCTGTGCGGCCAGCCAATCACTGTAATGCCACAACCAATATGGCTGTGGCATTACAGTGTGTGGCAGACCCGAGCTCCCGCCGAGCAACCCCAGCTGAGCATATCGAACAGTGAGATGCTCGGGCGAGCACCGAGCAGTAGCGAGAATGCTCGATCATCACTAGGGTCCATCTATTATTAGACTATCCCAAAACCTTTCCTTTATTCTTCTTTAACCATTCTTTTACAGAATGACTTGTGTGCTTTGGGTTGTTGTATTGCTGCATGAACCATTTTCTCTTGAGATTCAGATCATGGACAGATGTCCTGACATTATGCTTTAGAATTTGATGATAAAATTCAGAACTCATTGTTCCATAAATGATTTTAAACCATTGTGGCCTAGATGCAGCAAACCTTGATGCTACCACCACCGTATTTCACAGATGGTATTAAGTTTTTATGCTATAATGCAGAAGTTTTCTTTTTTCAAACATAATGAACCAAAAAGTTCTATTTTGATCTCATGCGTCCACAAAACAATGTTACAATAGACTTCTGGCTTGTCCAGATGATCTTTTGCAAACTGCAGTAGGGCAGCAATATTTTTTTTGGATAGCAATGGCGTTCTTCTTGTAATCCTGCCATGCACATTATTGTTGTTCAGTATCTTCCTGATGTGAACTCATTAACAATAACATTAGCTAATATGAGAGAGGCCTTTAGCTACTCAGAGCTTGCCTTGGGTTCCTTTGTGACCTCCCAGACTATTATATGCCATACCTTGCTCTCAGAGTGATATTTGTTGCCCAGCCATTGGGGAGAGTATTAATGGTCTTGAATTCCCTCAATTTGCAATTAATCCATCGGAGTGTGGATTGGTGAAGTCCAAACTCTTTATTGATGGTTTTGGAACTTCTTCCAGCTTAATGAGCATTAATAATTATTCTTCTGCGGTGCTCAGAAATCTTCTATGTTTGTGTTATATTACACTTTTACAAACATGTTACCGATTCACAAAAAACAAAAATCTGAAGGTATGTGTACAAAAGGGAGATAACTAAACTTACAATAGGATACGCCATTCTAAATTATAAAATTAAAAAAACTTGTTTATTAGACAGTTAAAAAAAATCTTCTTATTTATATATGAAGAATATTCCAGGAAAATAATAAGCACAAATGAGCGGGTAAAGGGGGAATGGCTATGCAAAATTATAGACATAATCAGAGATGTTACCAGATTAATGTAAAAAATAAATAGATTTGCAAAAAGTTAAATGACAAATCATATAATTGATCATAGAATAACTATTAGCAGAGTATAGAGATACCAATTCATAAATTTATATAAGTAAAAGTGCAACTGATTAAGTATACATAAATATACCGATTTCCTTATTCTAAATAATACAATCCAAAAGATAAAAATATAGTCTGTAATATATGACATAGTTGAGATCATATCACATAATGCAGCCATTGCAGCAGATATTTACCCAAAACAATCACCAACTACAAACCCTCACCCCAACGTGTGTTTCGCACATTTGATTCCTCAGGTCTAATAAACAAAGTTTTTTTAAATTTTCTAATTTAGTGCGGTGTATCCTTTTGTAGGTTTAGTTTTATAAACATGTATTGTGAAGATCAGACGTTGATAGAATCGTATTCTTTAAATAAAACTGGTTGCCCACTCACACCTGATTGTCATCCCATTGATTGAAAACATCCAACTGTAATTTCACCTTCAAACTAGCTGCTAATACTCAAGGTTTACATACATTTTGCCACTCACAGACATGAGATTTTGGATCATTGTATTATGCATATAAAAAATGACACAGTCTAATATGTATAACTGCATTGTTTAATTCGGTTTTCTTTATCTACTTTTAAGACTTGTGTCAAAATTTGATGTAGTATTAGGTGAAATTTATGTATTGGTATGAAAAATTCTGAAGGGTTCACAACTTTAAAGCAATGCTGTTTTGATTCAAATACATAGGGGCTAGATGTGCAATACCCATCCGCGGTCACTACTCCATTGACAGAGCTGTTTTGTGCAGCTCCGTGACGCGCCCCCTAGGCCATGGGGTACTCGGTGCCGGGCCGGTCGTTGCTAGGGGAGATGTCACAGTGGCGGTGACCCAATCCGTGACCCAAGGCGGTCAATCAAAAGGGGAATATTTACAGGGGAATTAAAGTTTTTATGTACAGTTTGTGACGCCACCTGTGGTATGCGGCTATATGGAGCCGCCGCTGCGGAGCAGGTCCTGGGGAGCTGGTGTGAATTCAGCAGAGTTGGTTTAGCTCTCCACAGGTAGAGCTTAGCTCCAGGGCAGTGCTGAGATGTTATGAATGTTGCTGTGTTGTGCAGGGGGTGATGGCGCAGCAATAATTTCACAAAGACGGTGGGGTGCAGTCTTCAGGGTTTTACTCACAGTTGTCAAGTTCCTCAGGTTGCACTGTCAAGCTTACAGCCTCCGACGTCGCACTGCGTTCACCAGGCAGGGGTTCAGCCAACCCTCAGGTACCTCCAGAGTACATAGCAGGACCCCCTTCTGTGTGTTCCTTCTGGTCGTCTCCCTGCACCTCACACCTAGTGTCCCAATCCAGTGACCGCGGACCTTGTCGGGTGACATCTTCTCTGTTCACTGGGTCCTCTATGGCTACCTTCTTGGTGAGACAGATGTGGATTGTGGCTGCAGAACCTGAAATACTACAGCCTCCGGTTTCCTAGTTGAGACTTGAAGAACTCTGCTAGTTTAGGGACCGGTCCCCTCTGTGTGACCTGACCCCTCCACCGCCTGGCAGATTCGGGCATACGGGTGGCCTCCAGCACTTCCCGTACCCTTGGGGTCCCTTCCATGTTCCTGGAGCCTCTCCTGCTACTCTCTCCCTCAGTCTGTCTAGGGCCTCTCCTCAGGCCCTCCTCCTGAGCAGAGCTCCTGCAGAACTTCTGCTCCCAACCAGGGGTGGATTAAGAGTAGCAAGGACCCCGGGCAGTTTAGAAGGCGCGGGCCCCCCCCCCCACACCTGATTTATCACGTGACATGTCACATGATCCCCTGTGATAGATCATGTGATAGTTCACGGGAAATTAATTTGGCAATTGTGCTGCCCCATCTGAGAGCAGCACAATATAGGGCAGATACCCTGATTCCAGCAATGTGTCACTTTTTCAGCTGCTTGCTGTCATTTTGAGAAAATCACCGTTTTATCTGCTGCAGATCTAGCAGCTCTCTGAATGCTGCGCTCTGTATAGCCCCGCCCACACCACTGATTGGCAGCTTTCTGCCCATGCTCAGTGTACACAGAAATCTACTGATCAGTGATGGGGGTGGGGTCCTACAGAACTTACTAGTCATCTAGTGATAATTACCTTCTGACAAATCAATGATTTTATCAAAACAACACTAAGCAGCCCAGTAAGTGACACATTACTGGAATCAGTGCCTCTAACCCTACATTATGCTGCTCTCAGATTAGGTGGCAAAAACCTGATGACAGATTCCCTTTAAAGGAGCTGTAAACACAAAAAGGTTTGTATTAAAAAAAATACAAGCCATTTGTGAAATTAACTTTTTTTCATTGTTAATTCACATTAGACTGTATCTTCAACACTTTTGTCAGCAGGTCTTATTACAGACTCTGAATAGGGCAGCTCTCTCCCTCTCCCTCAGCAGAAAGTCACAGCATGGTTAAAAAACGGGATCTTTTATGATTTTCTCATAATAAATAAAAAAGGACATGCAAGTCCTCCAAACTATTTTCCGTTTCTCTATAGGGGAGGTCCTAAATCTTTCTTGTTCTTTAGTTGATCACATGTCAAAAAGGCAAAGCATTTACTATGAACTCGTCTAAAAAAATATACACTGGGAGAGTAATATCATCTGCATGTAAATATTCCTTGACTCTAAGGGCTCGCTCACACTGTCGTATAATACGGCCGAATGCTATGTGATGTTTTATCGGATAGGACTCGGCCCTATGTTATACTATGGGACAGTGCAGATTTGCGATTATCGGCATGAGAAAATAATCTCATTCGATATTTGGACCATGTGCACCCATACAAGTCTATGGGTGCACATAAAACATTGGACTGCACTCGGATGTCATCCAAGTGCAGTCCGATGAACACTCACAGAGACTATGGAGAAGATGGAGAAAGTAAGTTCTCCATCTTCTCCATATCTGTGCTGCGAGAGAATCGGATCACACTCAGTTGAAGCTCTGACAGAGTTTGAGCCGAGTGTCATTAGCATAATTGGCCCTATTCTCTTGCATGAGAGAATATATGGCTTAGTGAGTGGACCCTAAAACTGAATAGTAGTGACGCACAGGCACCTCACAAGCGGGATCCATGTAGCTCTCAGATGTCATGTAGGTAGGGCTTCATTCCATGGGGTAGGGCTTAATTTCAAGGTATATAAAAAAAATTAAATGAACACAAAAAGCACTAATTGAATTATTTTTTTCCTATTTATGTTTGCAGCCCCTTTAAAAACCCTTTGAGGACCAAGGCACATATATGTGCCATAGTTTTAAACTGGAAAAAAATTTGATTGAATAAAATTTAAGGTCCTCGAAGGTTTAAGTAGGTCATAAATTCATATGAATACTTGCTCATACAATTGCACATGCCATAAGATGAAGAAGAACAGAATAAAAAATATGACATTAAGTGGAGCACTTACAGGTATTCAAGGTGAAAGAGACCAGCAAAGGCATCGTCTCGAATGACAGTAAATGAGTTAGAATTCAGCAAGCTGAAAATGAAGACAGCAGGTTAGAAGCGAACCAGACTTTATGGTGCTCAGAATTAGTCAAGCAGAATTTATTGACTGCTCTTGCAAAGCACTGAGACTCCCGCTGTGTATAGATGGCGCCGTGCGGCCTCCCACTGTGTATAGATGGCGCCGTGCGGCCTCCCACTGTGTATAGATGGCGCCGTGCGGCCTCCCGCTGTGTATAGATGGCGCCGTGCGGCCTCCCGCTGTGTATAGATGGCGCCGTGCTTCCCACACATAAGCAGACGGAGGTCTCTTAGAGAGGTATTCACATTGGTAGGTCCTGACATCGAGAAACGCCTTACCGCGGCTGTCAGGTACACATGAATTGGCCAATTTATGCGCTAAGATTTCTCATTTATTTACAGCAGTAATGCTATTCATTTTCCATACTTCAGATTTCATGCGCTAAAAAAAATTTTCAAAAAATTTTTCATTTATTTCTATTTTTTACAGCAGTTATGCTATTCATATTTCATATTTCATATCTATATACTCAGTGTTACAGTGTGCTACTTTATTTGTTCATTCTTGATGAAGAAGTAGCAGCGGCCGCTGCTGGGGGAGCGGTACGGGGCCCCCCCTCCCGCCACTGCTACCGGTATGTGCCGCAGCGGCCCGCACATATAATGAGGGCAATCGGGCATTAGACACCCCACCCGGAGCCGCGGGCCCTCTGGAGGCTCGGGGCCCCGGGTGGTCGCCCCCGGATAGCCCTCATTATAATCCGCCTATGCTCCCAACTATTACTCTCACTGAAGAACCCTTCTAGATTGTTCCACCCTCTTTGTATATCACTCCTTTCAATGCTCCCCTGATTTACTTCCTTCACCCACACCCACTACATGGTTCCGCCTTCTTTGGTTCCCCCCACTGCAGCCAGGGACAGGGCTCAGCAGGAAGCGCGACACATCTTGCCCTTCCAGCTGGTCTGGAGTAGTGTAGTGTTGGATGCAGGTGTTAGGGTCACCACATCTGCCCACCGGTATTGGGAACAGCTGATCGGCAGAAGTGACAGGTGGCCCAACTCCACCGATCATATATTGATGACCTATCCTAAGAACAGGTCAACAATATAAAAGTCCCGGACCTCTTTAAATCAGAAAAGGAAATCCATGCCTCCTATGATGAGGTGTAGATTTGTGCAAAAATGCAACATATTCTGTTATAGGCTAAATAAATCTGTCTAAGGGTATGTGCACATGACGTCCTTTTCAGGTAAATTCTGCCTGAAACCCGCCTGAAAAAGTGCTGAGAAACCGCTGCAAAAGTCAACATAATGCACAGCATTGTAAAAATGATATTGTTGTGCACATGTTCAGTATTTTGTTATTTCTTTATACTGCTTCAGGGTTCGGAAACTATGAAACAGTTAATAGAATTAGCATGTTCATTCTTAGGGCAGCTTCTGCTAGGCAGCCGCTCGCTAATTATAATTTAAACTATAGAGCAAGACGCTGGTGGAAGAGCCTCAAAAACTATGGCAAAACTGCCAGCAAAACCACTTCAGGAAAAGACCTCCAGATTTTACCTGAAGCTGCTTCACCTAGGAACATCTCATCTTACAGATGCCTTGTGCACATATTTTAAGAGTATGTGCACACTAAGTGTTTTTGTTGAGTTTATGGAGCGGAAACTGAGCAGAAACTTCAAGTTTTTGAGGCATTCTGAGTTTTTGAGAAGGATATGGAGATTTTCTGCTCCAAAACCTCAGCCGAAAGACTCAATGTGCACATACCCTAAAGGTTGTTGACCATGGTAATTCGCACCTACTTTTTCAACTTTTGGTGCAATAGCTATGTCACAAAAAGGCAAAAAATTGGTGTTATAAAGTCAGATAGCAGTCTGTGGTCAACAATCTCAATCATATATCCAGGTTGTCAACCAGGTTGAGAACAAATGTCCTATTTTAATCCAAAATTTTAGAACATTCTTGGTAGATGCTGGTTCATGAAGAATCTTTACATGTTTTTGCCTAGCACATAAGTAAAATCTGTGACTGGTATAGTTACACCCCTGATGTCGCTCATGTTCATATAATTATATATGTAAGAAGCTAGGAGTCCTGAAGGTAAATGGCCTGCAGGCCCGAATAAATCATCTCATTTCAGTTTTGTATTTGTTTTTATATAATGTTAAAAGAAAGCAAATCTACCATCTGAAAGCTACTCAAAGTTTTATGACATGCGAATTGTTATGCCAATATTACTGTAATTGTAAAGGTGAAGTACAATGTGGCACCCCAGGGGTCTGGTTGCCACAGTGATAGAAATATCACGTCTGAGAGCAAGTGGGAGGTTCCCTGGTCAGGAGCCCTTGAACATGCAACACCTCCTGTCCCAGACCAGATAGGGGAGGAACCTGCCCTATATAAACTGGGTCTGGGGCGGGGTTAGTGAGACTAGAGACTGGAGACTGAGACAGAGCTGAGTCTAGTTCTGAGTGAAGTTCCAGAGGAAGGGACAGTGCAACAGCTAGGAGCTCTGTAGGCGTAGGAGCTGAGTGCCAGGGACTGGAAGCAGATATTGCTCATCCTGGCTGAAGACACTACGACCAGACAACGGAGTCCGAGGCTGTGAGGACTTATATATCCAGCAGCAGAAACCAGCCGGCAGGGGATTTCAGGTCCTCTGGCCATAGAAGCCCGGAGGCTCAGTCACACACAAGGGACCGGTACCGCCATCGAGGAGCGGAAGCTACCAGAGGGTCCAAGTCACCAGCCATACGGGTGAGCACCACACGGTATACTCAGGGACGTGGGCTACTTCCACTCGCTTACAGCAAGGTAGCCAGGAAGAGTGCAGACAGACGGGGAGGCCTACAACTCCACCTGGCCAGGGGAACTCCTGTTTGTTCACAGACTGACCAGGCCTCTTATGCTAGCCAGTACTCCCGGGAGGGTCTGCCTTATCATCATCAGTAAAGACCCTGAACTGCACTGCAAAGACTCTGAGTCGTTCCTGCTTCACGCATGCACCTGTGGCGCCCCTGAGGGTTCGACCGCCACAGGAATGCTGCACTTCTCCAATGGAGTGCGGTGTTCCTTCTCTGAGGTAAGGCCAGTGTGATGGTAGTGACCTAGCCTTTTGCATCCAACACCACATTCCACCAGAGGGAGCTAGTATGCACTAGGTGCTGCTTCCCTGGTTACAGGGAGACTGGGGAACACAAAGTGGTAGGAACCAGTTAGTGGGTGTGGGTGGAGGAACAACTAGTAGGTTACACTTCAAATCTAGTATTTAATAGAATGCCATCTTTGATCTGGGTCCTTCGGTCCTTCGTTCCTTCGGTCCTTGTTAGTTGGTTCTTCTGTGGTCCATCAGTCTAGCCCTTGCTAGTCTGTCGGCTGTCACTGTGCTGTCAAAATACTGTGTGTAATGTGACTTCCCTCAGGGAGCGCAGAACCTGTGTGGGCCTGCACCGGCAAGGGACACAGCCCTCGTACCCTGATATTGGGACGAGTGGTAGGTTGCAGACAAGGAATGTCTCAACCCGGCCGAGGACCAGGATCAAGAAGGCCCGGGAGCTTTAGAGTGTGGCTCCCTAGCAAATGGGTGGATGCAGACGGAGCGGAGCTCGCCACCTGTCCTCGCCTACCTGATCTATTCAGAGGGATTCCGGCTGCAAGAGGGGTACCGGCCACGGACACCCGACCTTGTACTCTACGTCCAGGATGGGAATGCCCGGTTAGGCCCTGAGGATCCCGCCGGACATCGGATGGAGAGGAATTGCCACCCGAGCCCTACACCTGAGAGGAGCTCAGAGGGAGACCCGGCCTATCCACACACGCACAGACGGGAAAGGGTGAAGTCTGTAGTGCAGGAACACTCTGGTGTAGGGTCGCTACTGAACACTGGACTTCCTCGGAGGTAGTCGGACCTCCATCCCTGGTGGCCGCAGGACTCCGCGAGGATCAGGGAGTCGCCTTCCCGCTAATATCTCTGAGTGAGTAAAGCCTTGGAAGTTCACCCCTATGTCCTCCGGACTGTTCATTACGCGCCATACCACGCGACATGGTGCCCGTACTCCCTGCGCTACTGTTACCCCCCTTCGTCCTGTTTGCCAGCCCTGAGGCCTTGCTCCGCCTGTGGGGAGCAGTAATAACTTTAGCCACCATGATACCGGGCCTCAGCGGACTGCTAGTGGCGCTGGTGGCCCTTCACCAGACACCACAGGTGGCGTAGTCGTTAATCAGCCACTCAACCCGGACAAGCCCACACCATCTCTTTCTAATGTGACGGCCCTGAGCACGGGTCGGGCCCGGGCCATGGCTGCATCCCATCTCTTCAACGCAGGGCCCGACACCGAGTCCCCCAACACCCAGGGTAAAACACGGGCTTTCTGAGTAGAGGCGTCACAACCTGGCGTAGTCGGCAGGATATCGTGCCCGCAGCAACGGAGAAGAGTGCCCATTGCTATCGGGTACTGTGTGCCTTACACCGTGAACTGTTGTTTTACACCCAAGAAGAACAGACGCCATAACATTGTTAAAAGACTGCCTTTGAACGCCTCCCATCGTGGGCTGGGCTCCCGCTTGGCGCCAAAAATGTGGACTGCCCCTTCCATCAGAGACAGTCCGCGGGGTAATGCCCGTCAAACTGGATGGGCTGAACGAAGGCGGGCCTGTCAGCATTCCGCCCAGGAACCGAGCCGAAAGAGGAGGGAGAAGAAAAGCAACAAGGTGCGGCCATAGTAGTCGGAGCTTGGCAGTCAACGGAGGCAGACATGGATGCCTCTGGGGAACAAGACCATGCGTCTGCTGAACCCGTTTCAGGCCCTTCACCCGGCAGAGAGCTAGGCGGCAGCGTATTGACCCAGGGAGATATTGAATTTCTCCATCGAGAAGCTCTGGAACTCGTAAGGAGGCAGAAAGAGGGCCAGGAGGCGGCGACGGCTGCGTGGCGGGAGGAGATGCTGCTGCGTATCCGGCACCCCCGCCAAGGAGCTGAAGTTCAAGGACCAGTCAACTCGGTGACAGAGGTCGAGGGTGACCTCGCGGCGGGTGAGTGTGCAACCCCTGCCCCGGCTGCAGAGCCAACTGTGACTATTCTGGACCTCATGTCGGAGTACTTAGTTCCCTACGCGGTCACCTGGGAGCAAGCGTTAGCTCCAGAGCTGCAATCGGCAGCCATCGATGGGGACCTGCGATGCCGCCCAAATCCTGATACGGAGGTGCCTGAAGCTGCGGAGGAAACTACCGGCTCCAACCCGGACTGGTCCGCAACAGTAGAGGACTCGCAGCAACCCGTCCTCACCCCGCTACCTGCACCGGCAGTAACCTGGCCCGAGGCCGAGGAGTGGGCCTGGGAAAACCAGGGGGGCGACCTAATGGGCTTCCCTCGGGAGACCAGATCTGAAGCGCGAAGGAGGAGCCAATGGTGCAGCGACCAGATCTTTCAGCTCTCAAGGGAGCAACGTCGGCAGGAGCAGCGCTGCGAGAGCCTCGAGGTTAGGACCAAGGCTGCAAAGACTTGGGCGTGTCAGGAGGAGGCCACCCGTCCCAGTCCCCGGTACGAAGGCAAAGTTGTCCGCTTTCATCATGAGGCGGGGTGGGGGTTCATCCGGTGTCCCCTGTTCCAGGACGATGTGTTCGTCAGCAGGCGGGACGTCGAGCCGCGCTTCAAGAAGGGACACCCCTGTCGGAACATCCTCCCGGGCGACACGGTGACTTTCTCTCGCCACTAGGGGGAACGTGGGTGGTACGCCCTGGACGTCCACAAAGTGTCTGGGAGTGACGCCACCCCGCCCTCAGCCTCAGGTGACCGGCTAGCCTCCGTCGGGAGGAATGAGCCTTTTCCTAGACGAGAACCCGAAGTCTAAAGCAGCCCCCGTCTGCTGCTGTTGTTGTTAAAGTTTAAGTTCTATGCTGCTATTTTTGTGTTTTTCCCTGTTTACAGAGACTTTGGTCCCTGCGGACTATGGCAGGCGGCGGACTGTGTGTGTATATAGTTATGCATCTATTTAGGTGCTTCCTATTGGTTTTATGCAAAACCGTGCTCCTTCTTCTACCTCAGACCTCAGAAGCAAAACCTGTCTGGAGTGACTTTTGTGGAGGTCCAACTCCGGATCTTCATGCCCTGCAGCCACCCCAGGGCCCACGTAGAGGGTTTAGGGCAGGTCCCTCTTGCTACTGAACTGACCTTCGCCACTTTTAACCAGTCTGCTGCCATTGTCAAAAGTCTCTTGTCCTAATTTATGCTTTATACTTTTATAATTTTGTACTTTTGCACTTTTACACTTTTATACCTTGTTATGCAACGTTTAAGAAATGTGCCTCCCATAAAGGGATGATAGTTTTGTTATTATAAAAAGAAAATTTCCTGGGTGTTACTTCCTTTGCAGCCCGCGGACGTGCTGTGTTTTACCAGGGGGGAATGTGGCGCCCCTGAGGGTTCGACCGCCACAGGAATGCTGCACTTCTCCAATGGAGTGTGGTGTTCCTCCTCTGAGGTAAGGCCAGTGTGATGGTAGTGACCTAGCCTTTTGCATCCAACACCACATTCCACCAGAGGGAGTTAGTATGCACTAGGTGCTGCTCACCTGGTTACAGGGAGACTGGGGAACACAAAGTGGTAGGAACCAGTTAGTGGGTGTGGGTGGAGGAACAACTAGTAGGTTACACTTCAAATCTAGTACTTAATAGAATGCCATCTTTGATCTGGGTCCTTCGGTCCTTCGTTCCTTCGGTCCTTGTTAGTTGGTTCTTCTGTGGTCCATCAGTCTAGCCCTTGCTAGTCTGTCGGCTGTCGCTATGCTGTCAAAATGCTGTGTGTAATGTGACTTTCCTACCGGAGCACAGATCTTGTGTGGGCCTGCACCGGCAAGGGACACAGCCCTCGTACCCTGATATTGGGACGAGTGGTAGGTTGCAGACAAGGAATGTCTCAACCCGGCCGAGGACCAGGATCAAGAAGGCCCGGGAGCTTTAGAGTGTGGCTCCCTAGCAAATGGGTGGATGCAGACGGAGCGGAGCTCGCCACCTGTCCTCGCCTACCTGATCTATTCAGAGGGATTCCGGCTGCAAGAGGGGTACCGGCCCCCTACACCCGACCTTGTACTCTACATCCAGGATGGGAATGCCCGGTTAGGCCCTGAGGATCCCGCCGGGCGTCGGATGGAGAGGAATTGCCACCCGAGCCCTACACCTGAGAGGAGCTCAGAGGGAGACCCAGCCTATCCACACACGCACAGACGGGAAAGGGTGAAGTCTGTAGTGCAGGAACACTCTGGTGTAGGGTCGCTACCGAACACTGGACTTCCTCGGAGGTAGTCGGACCCCCGTCCCTGGTGGCCGCAGGACTCCGCGAGGAGCAGGGAGTCGCCTTCCCGCTAATATCTCTGTGTGAGTAAAGTCTTGGAAGTTCACCCCTATGGCCTTCGGACTGTTCATTACGCGCCATACCACGCGACGCGGTGCCCGTACTCCCCGTGCTACTGCTACCCTCCTTCGTCCTGTTTGCCTTCCCTGAGGCCTTGCTCCGCCTGTGGGGAGCAGTAATAACTTTAGCTGCCATGATACCGGGCCTCAGCGGACTGCTAGTGGCGCTGGTGGCCCTTCACCAGACACCACAGGTGGTGTAGTCGTTAATCAGCCACTCAACCCGGACAAGCCCACACCATCTCTTTCTAATGTGACGGCCCTGAGCACGGGTCGGGCCCGGGCCACGGCTGCATCCCATCTCTTCAACGCAGGGCCCGACACCGAGTCCCCCAACACCCAGGGTAAAACACGGGCTTTCTGAGTAGAGGCGTCACACACCATCACTCCCATCATCCACACTCCCTGCCCTGAGGCTATACTCCTCCCGTGGGGAGTTGTCCCATCCTCTGCTGCGCACACAACACCAGCCTCAGCGGTCTGCCTCTCAGCGGCGGTACACCCTGACCGCAATCCACGGGTGGCGTAGTCGGACATTAACCTAAAACATATAAAAGACTGCCACTGGTTTGACCACCCTGAGCCACGGGACCGGGTCGCCGCCACGGAGACTACAACCCCCAGAGACCCGGCTCCACACGCGTGCACACACGGCTCAGGGGGCGCGTCAACTACAGGTTGAGCTGGTGCGAAGGGTAATTCCTTCAACATTATGTCGGACACATGCCACCTGCTTTATAACAAATATGTAGTCTCCTATTTCATAACATTGCAGAGATGAAAGACATATTGCTGGATGAAATAAAGATGTCATATAAAAGCTGCTGTATATAAATTATTTTTTATGTACGTATGTATTGATGTTTCGGGAATTTCAGCTAAGAACATCTATTTCCAATCCACAGAATGGATGCTCAATGTCAGATTGATAGTGATAAAGAAAATAGTCAATACATCTATTATAATATATGTCGCCAGTATTGTTTAGCTTAATTATTAATTATGTTCTTATTAGTACATATTATGCATCGCGCATTTCTTTGTTCAGCTGCGCAGAATGTTTGGAAAAAAGGCGAATAAGCACCAAGACGTCTACTCTACAACTGAAGGACAAAAGCTTATCATGAGAACAGTATGTTGATATTTTGGGCATAAAATGATCCTTGAAATCCTGGAAAATGTTTATACAAACCTGACCCTTTGTAATATGCAATATTATTATGGTTTGGGCAGGCACAAAACCCTCAAGACTGTGTGCCAGAATTTTGCATTAATTACTACCTTTGGGGGACAAGTCAGACCTCCATCTCTATGATCTCCAGTTCTTTTTCCTCTAATCTTTATCTATCCCTTTTTCATTATTTTTAATTGCAACTTACAGTACAGACCAAAAGTTTGGACACACCTTCTCATTTAAAGATTTTTCTGTATTTTCATGACTATGAAAATTGTACATTCACACTGAAGGTATCAAAACTATGAATTAACACATGTGGAATTACAGTATATACTTAACAAAAAAGTGTGAAACAACTGAAAATATGTCTTATATTCTAGGTTCTTCAAAGTAGTCACCTTTTGCTTTGAAGACTGCTTTGCACACTCTTGGCATTCTCATGATGAGCTTCAAGAGGTAGTCACCGGAAATGGTCTTCCAACCATCTTGAAGGAGTTCCCATAAATGCTTAGCACTTGTTGGCCCTTTTGCCTTCACTCTGCGGTCCAGCTCACCCGAAACCATCTCGATTGGGTTCAGGTCTTGTGACTGGGGAGGCCAGGTCATCTGGCGTAGCACCCCATCACTCTCCTTCTTGGTCAAATTGCCCTTACACAGCCTGGAGGTGTGTTTGGGGTCATTGTCCTGTTGAAAAATAAATGATGGTCCAACTAAACGCAAACCGGATGGAATAGTATGCCGCTGCAAGATGCTATGGTAGCCATGCTGGTTCAGTATGCCTTCAATTTTGAATAAATCCCCAACAGTATCACCAGCAAAGCACCCCCACACCATCACACCTCCTCCTCCATGCTTCACGGTGGGAACCAGGCATGTAGAGTCCATCCGTTCACCATTTCTGCGTCGCACAAAGACACGGTGGTTGGAACCAAAGATCTCAAATTTGGACTCATCAGACCAAAGCACAGATGTCCATTTCTTGTGTTCTTTAGCCCAAAATTGTCTCTTCTGCTTGTTGCCTGTCCTTAGCAGTGGTTTCCTAGCAGCTATTTTACCATGAAGGCCTGGTGCACAAAGTCTCCTCTTAACAGTTGTTGAAGAAATGTGTCTGCTGCTAGAACTCTGTGTGGCATTGACCTGGTCCCTAATCTGAGCTGCTGTCAACCTGCGATTTCTGAGGCTGGTGACTCGGATAAACTTATCCTCAGAAGCAGAGGTGACTCTTGGTCTTCCTTTCCTGGGGCGGTCCTCATGTGAGCCAGTTTCTTTGTAGCGCTTGATGGTTTTTGCAACTGCACTTGGGGACACTTTCAAAGTTTTCCCAATTTTTCGGACTGACTGACCTTCATTTACTAAAGTAATGATGGCCACTTGTTTTTCTTTACTTAGCTGCTTTTTTCTTGCCATAATACAAATTCTAACAGTCTATTCAGTAGGACTATCAGCTGTGTATCCACCAGACTTCTGCACAACACAACTGATGGTCCCAACCCCATTTATAAGGCAAAAAATCCCACTTATTAAACCTGACAGGGCACACCTGTGAAGTGAAAACCATTTCCTGTGACTACCTCTTGAAGCTCATCAAGAGTATGCCAAGAGTGTGCAAAGCAGTCATCAAAGCAAAAGGTGGCTACTTTGAAGAACCTAGAATATAAGACATATTTTCAGTTGTTTCACACTTTTTTGTTAAGTATATAATTCCACATGTGTTAATTCACAGTTTTGATGCCTTCAGTGTGAATGTACAATTTTCAAAGTCATGAAAATACAGAAAAATCTTTACGTGAGAAGGTGTGTCCAAACTTTTGGTCTGTACTGTATATTTCAAGTAAATTTCCTTTTTATTCAAATCACCTCTGAAGACAGGATCTTTGCTAGAAAAGACAGATTTCCATATCAGTGGGGACCAATGCTGGGACCTCTGTGGATTACTAGAATCAGGGATCTGACGCGCCCCTGGGCCGTGGGGTACCCGGAGCCGGGCCTGTAGATGCTGGGGGTTGTAGTCGCCGTGGCGGTGACCCGGTCCGTGACCCAGGTGGTCAATCTAAGGGTAGTTTATGTATATCTGTTATGTATAGTCCGACTACGCCACCTGTGGAATGCGGTTATTGGGAACCCCGGCTGCGGAGCAGTCCGCTGAAGCTGGTGGTATGTGCAGCAAGGTGATGTAACTCCCCACAGGAAGAGTGGAGCTTCAGGGCAGCGTGTATGGCCAAAGCCAGCCAGGGCTTCAAACACTTCCGCCAGGTGCTTCAGATGATCCTCATATGTCTTGGAGTATACTATGACGTCATCCAGGTACAGCAAGACTGTCTCGAAATTCTTATGCCCTAGACAGCACTCCATCAACCGCTGGAAGGTTCCTGGGGCATTGCAGAGCCCGAATGGCATGCAGTTGAACTCGCTGAGGCCCATCGGGGTGGTGAATGCGGTCTTTTCCTTATCCGCCTCTGCTACAGGAACCTGCCAATACCCACTAGTAAGATCCAAAGTAGAGAAATAATTAGCAGATTTTAACGCAGCTAGTGACTCCTCTATCCTGGGTAGCGGGTAGGCATCTTTATGTGTTATGCGGTTAATTTGCCTGTAGTCTACACACATTCTCTTTGTGCCATCCTTTTTGTTTACAAGAACTAATGGAGCTGCCCAGGGGCTACAACTGTCTCTTATTACCCCATCTCTTGCAACATCCCTTTGGCATTTTGGTAGTGTGCTGGCGGTACAGGCCGGTACCTTTCTTTAATGGGTGGATGGTCTCCCGTGTGGGTATGGTGTTGAACCCCCTTAACCTGCCCGAAGTCGAGTGGGTGTTTACTGAAGACCCTTTCATACTCCTGGACCACCCGGTATACTCCTTGTTTTTGATGTGGAGGGGTGGAGTCAGTGCCCCCATGCAGCTTCTGACACCAGTCCTCCATCTATCCCTTGGAGCCATTATCCTCCGCCTGTTTGGATGGAGGTAAAGGCTCCACTGTCTTTATAGAATTTTGATTGATGGTGAATAGCTTGGCTAGGGTGGCATATCGGGGCAAATGGACTTCTTTTTTCCCAATGTTCAGGATGCGGACTGGCACTCTCCCTTGACAGACATCAACCACCCCCCTGGCTGTCAAAATGGTGGGCCTACTGTCAGAATAGACAGGTTCTACCAGGGCCTGGTAATCTCTACCCCGGAGACCGATTGCTGCCCGGCACCATATCAGCATTTCACTTCTTGGGGGCATGGCAATAGGGAATGGGTCACTCATCCTGACACTGCCAATTTCACCACCAGACAGTTCTACCTGTTGTCTTTTCATCAGGGCTCTGATCTCCCTTTGTAGAACCCGCTGCTGGCTGGAACTGGCGGTCTTCGCAACCTGCTGTAATAAGACAATTATTTCTGCAAGACAATTTTCAATGACATTAGTGCCTAAAGTTATCATAGGATGACTTTCTCGGCGATCAATGTCGACAATAATCAGTCCTTGTGCTGGCAGTTCGACTTTGCCAACCTTTATGGTCACTTCTTTGAACCCCACCTTAGGTTCGGGTTGACCATTGCTGGCATAAATGCTCAAATGTTCATCTGGACGGCGGGTAATGTCAGAGTCAGTCCAGTACCGTTTGAACAGAATGTAGGGGATGGTGGTCACCTGGGATCAAGTGTCCAGCTACGCGTTCATTGGAAAGTCGTCCAGCACGACAGGTAGGACCGGTCGTCCTCCCACATATTTGTCTTGCCAGCTTGATGGGCCTGGTGGTCTTATGCCTGGGGGTTGGCCCTCTGCCCCAGGTTTTGCTCGTTTAAATGACAGTACCTTGTATAATGTCCTGGCTGGTTGCAGCGGCGGCAGATGGGTTGTCCGTCCTGGTCGTATCGGTCGCTGTTCCTCCCTCTGGATGGTGGAATCCTCTTCTGTCGGCGCCACGGGACGTCCTACGGACTGGAAGCCAGCTGGATCTTTCCTTTGGGATACACCTGCAAGGACTGCACAGTTTTGGTTAGCGCAGCTACACTTTTAGTTAACTCTTGGACCTGATGGTGCAGGTCTGTAGACGGGGCATTGTCCAGAGTCTGTGCATCAGCTCCTACAGGCTCCAGGGAAAAGGGTGCCACCTCCTGGTGGTAAGTGACAGCTGGGCGCCGGTGAGCTGTAGTGCCACCTGGTGCTGGTTCCCGTAGCACCCGGATGGCCCTGTCCTTAAATTGAGCAAAGTCCAAGTCAGGGTTTTGCAGAGCCATTATGCGCAGCTGGGTTCGGTGGGCGCTGGACAGTAAACCCTCAATAAATTGCTCAGTTAACAGTCTGTTTTCATCACGCACACTGTCAGGGTCTACCTGTTTGCTGGCCCTCAGCGCCTCCTGCAGGTTTAAAGCATAGTCCCGTACACTGTCCTGTGCCCGTTGTTTGCACCCATAAAACTTCATCTTTATCTCTGTAGTACGGGTGTCAAAAGTGTCCTTTAGGCGGGCCAGTATCTCTTTTACAGTCCCTTTTTCCCTGGTTGACCAGGATTTTACTTCTCTCTGGGCTGCACCAATCAACTGGCCTATAAGGATGTTCACTTTCTGCTCCTCGGACAGGGGGTATACTTTAAATAAACTGCTTAGTCTCTCCTTGAAGTCACTCAGGGTGTGCGACTCTCCTGAGTACTGGGGCAACCACGCTGCCCCCGGGATATAAGGAATGGAGAATGGCATTACCGCGGCAGCGGCCGCGCCGGTGGTTGAAGTTCCCTCCATATCGGGTGTCTTCCTCCCCCCTAGTGAACCGTGGCCTACCTTCCTTCTCTTTCCTTCCGTAGGCCGCAGTTCCGCAGGCGATGGTCTCTGTCGAGGACCTGGCGTTGCACGCGTCTGACGTCAGCGTTCGCTGTGGCCCCTTCCAGGACCTGGCGCTGCATCCGTGCGTGGGGCGGGGCTTTGGACTTCACGCGTTTTCAGCGATCACGCCCCTCTTTTCCCGCGCGGTGACCCGAAAATGGAGGACAATGGCGGGAAAACGACAGCAGATAGCGGGAAATCTTCACCACGGTATGCGACACAGTCTGTGAAGGCGCGCAGTACCCGGTGGTCGCGGGCACGAAATCCTGCCGACTACACCAAATTTGACGCACCCCCTGGGCCGTGGGGTACCCGGAGCAGGGCCTGTAGATGCTGGGGGTTGTAGTCGCCGTGGCGGTGACCCGGTCCGTGACCCAGGTGGTCAATCTAAGGGTAGTTTATGTATATCTGTTATGTATAGTCCGACTACGCCACCTGTGGAATGCGGTTATTGGGAACCCCGACTGCGGAGTAGTCCGCTGAAGCTGGTGGTATGTGCAGCAAGGTGATGTAACTCCCCACAGGAAGAGTGGAGCTTCAAGGCAGCGTGTATGGATGATGGTGGTGATAGTGCCGGGATCAGTAATGACAACACGGAGTCGTTGCAGTGCAGTCCTAGGGTTTCTACTGGTGGCAATTATATAGGCCCCAATGGGAGTACTTGCTAGGGATGAGGGCCTTGTCAGTCTGGGAGCAATCCTAGAATCCTCCTGGCCAGGTGGAGTTGTAGGCCTGCCGTTCTGACTGTACTCTTTGGCTATCCCGCTTATAGTAGTGTTGTAGCCCACGTCCCTGAGTGTAACGTGCTGTGCTCACCCGTATGGCTGGCGACTCGGATCCCTTGTATTCCTCGCTCCTCTGTGGCGGCACTGATCCTCTCGTGTGGCTGAGCCTCCGGACTTCTGATGGGGCCAGGAGACCTACAATCTCCTGCCGTGCGGTTTCTGCTGCTGGGTATGCAATCCCCACAGCCTCAGACTCCGGTGTCCGGTTCTCTGTATGTACTCCGGCCAGGATGAGCTCTGCCAGCTCCAGTCCTCGGCTCCTTGCTCCTTCGTGTCCTACTTGACTCCTCACACTGACTGCAACTTAGACTGCCTAACCCCGCCTCCAGATCCAGTTATAAAGGGCAGGATCCTCCCCTTTCTGGTCTGGGGCAGGAGGTGTTGCATGTAATGTGTTCCTGACCAGGAAACTCCAGCTTTGCTCCCAGACATGGTATTACTACCACTGTGGCAACAGACTCTCTGGGGTGCCACAGATCCAATTCCCTCCTATCAGCTGATGGATTAAGGAAGGGGTTAATGTCTTCAGGCCTGCCAAATCTCACTGGATCTAGTAATTCCTAGGAGAAGGAGAACACATTGAAACAAGGGGCCTGATTCATCAAAGCTTTCAGGCCAGAATTCTGACGTAAAAGCTTTGAAAAGTGGCAAGATTTAGGCACAACTCTGAGTTTTCACGCCAGTTTCTCTCAGTTCTGACACAATGGGCAGAGCAGGGGCCGGACGGGGGCACGGCAGGGGCAGGACGCCACAGCTCATCTAATTCATTACAAGTTGTAGCATTCCCTGCTCCAGTAATGTCACTCCAGTACCTGATTGGAGTGAGAATTCTGGTGTGGCGCACACAGGTGCACACCAATCATCAGACGCTCCAGATTTATGAAGAGGCCTGCACCTCTTTATGAATCAGGAGCATCTGACTCCAGCACACACCCTCATCAAGACCAAGGTTTAAATGGTGGTCTTGATGAATCAGACCAAAGACTTGGTGAGGGGTGTGGCAAAGCTGGGTGGATGGAGGGAGTGTCTTTACTTATTATGTAGCCGTGTATTCTGCTATTTGCTATCATGTAAGAAACACTTAAATTTATGCAAGGTATGCCACTATTCATGAAGGGTATAAATAAACAGACACTTCATATTTTCTTTGGAGAGCTTTGGAAATCACATGTCTTGTGTATTTCTATGATTCTTACTGGTGCCGTTAAATGAATCCCAGAAACGTTTATGTTGGAGTTAGAATTGCTCTAGCACACCATAACCATGAGCAGGAATTTGTATACAGCAGCGATTGAGCATCTGGCCGTTATTGGAATTATGTAAGGTGAGACTTGCGATAAATGCCATTTAGGGGGAGATAACGATGTCTTTCCACAAACACACAATGTGTAATCCTTACATTGAAAATGACACGTCTTCCAGAATCTCAGTGTCTATCAGCCATATCCTCCTTCTTCTCATCTCACTTCCTAAAGCTCAATACGGACAAAACAAAACTCATCATCTTTCCTCCATCCCACTCAACTCTCCTACCCTATCTATCTATCGATCGCAAAAAATGACATCACACTTTCCCCTGTACTGGAGGTCCGCTGCAGTAATCCTTGACTCTGCCCTGTCATTTGAACCACACTCTTGCCACCTCCTGCTGCCTCCAACTCAAAAATATTTCCAGAATCCATCCTTTCCTCAACTGGAATCTACTGAATCTACATCACCTCCCTCAACGACTACTGCAATATCCTCCTCTGTAACCTCCCTGCTAACATTCTCGAAACCTATCAAGTCCACCCTTAACTCTGCTGGCCGACCAATTCACCCCTCTCCTTGCTACTCCACCACTTCTCCCTTCTACAAATCTCTTCATTGGCTCCCAATTTCCCAAAGTATCCAGTTCAAACTACTAACAGTGACTTACAAAGCACCCATAATCTATCTCCTCCATCTACAAAGCTGTCTATAATCTATCTCTTCCATATATTTCCGAACTAATTTCTTGATATCTTCCCATACATAATCTCTGGTCCTCCCAAAATCTCCCTCTCTTCTCCATACTCGTTCAATCCTCACCCAATCGGCTCAAAGACATCTCCTGGGTATTCCTCATCCTCTGGAATTCTGTGCTCCAACAATTATCCTCCACATTCGGAACTTTCAGACGGAACTTGAAAACCCACCTCTTCAAAAAAGCTTACAACCTGCAATGACCCTGCGGCTACTTCACCATCAGTGAAGCTGCTGGAACCCCCCCCCAACCTACTGTCTTTTTCCCCATTATCCCGTAGACTGTAAGCCCTTGAGGGAAGGACCCTCTTCCATTTGAACCAGTTTGTCATTGTTAATTAGTTTTTTTTGTCATTTATATTTTATATGTAACCCCTTTTCACATGTACAGCACCATGGAACAATGATGCTCTAAAAATAAATAATCAATAATAATTATGCTGCATATAGTGATTATGCTTTCATCCAAAAATAAATTTTAGAAATGTCTATTGAGTACATATATAATGTACATGTATATAACAATCAGATTTTTTTCAGACTTCAGAATCCCCCAACACAGTGTATTTACTGCTATGTAGGGGGATAAGAGAGCAGCTGCTCTGAGGCTCAGCTGAGGCTAAGGGCGGAATAACATGATGATCAAGGTGAATTGTTATTACTCAAGCTCTATAGAATAACATTCAATCTAAAAAGGTGAAGCAAAGTTGAACAAATAATTTTCCATTTAGTCTAAAGACATTTTAGGTTTTCTCGTATTTTCATCATAGATCGTACTTTCGTTCAATCCTCGCGAAGTTAATGGAACATGCTTTATACATTAATTTAAAAGGTCATTATAAATGTATGATGTCATATTCTGTTTTCATTATTTCTATGGGTTTTTTTTCAGGATGACTCTAAAAGTCACCCTCAGATACTGTATGTTCAGAACGTGCTGTGTGACAAAATGAACTCATGAATTTATTTTTTTTTCTAGGAAATGGAGATTGTGTCCTTGCAGCGCCCGGCTGAAGAACATACATTTGCAAGTCAAGAACCCTGTGTGACTAATGTTTATTTCTAATACGTTTGAAAATCCCGACTGCTTACATCAGTGATGCTTTATATGCTGCTCCTGCAGCCAATACGTTTAACACCCCATAAAAGTCTGCACCTAAACCTTTTATTTTTCACTGCGTGCCTCAAACCATAATGACATAATGCATCTGCCCATTTATTTATTTGCCTAAATTATTAACCCTTGTTGTGAATCAAAATGTGGCAAAAACTCTGCATTAAAAGAGGCTATAGTAGACTGTAAATGTGTCACATAAAATGGTTTCATATTATGGTGAATTTGATATGTAACGTAAATGCATCATACAAACTGGAGACATCATAAACTGTTGTGTAAATTCTATTTTAAAGGTTTTTTTTTTATGGTTGGATTCACTCATCTGTAAACATAGAGAACAAGTTTTTGTATGAATAGCAACAACAGGAACAAGACAGAAATATTCTTAGGATCAGACTGATTGGCTCATGGCAGATTCGTCTATTTTCCTTCCTCCGGATCAATAGGGAGTGAAAACCTTTTTAGATTTAAAGGGTAACTGAACTGTCAAGGAACTTTTTAGAATAAACCGTCCTGTGTGTGTACATGAGGAATAACGCTATTTCTGACCATAATATGACTTGTATTCTGCATATTCCCCAGTTTTCCCCTGTGCAGGCTTTAACTTTTGAAAGCTTGCACCTCCACTCCAGGGCTGCAGAACCTCACTTTCAGGGTTCCAGAGCCCCAGTCTTGGGATTGCAGGGGGTCCCAGAAGTTGGATCTGTAAAAGGTGGGCTGGCCGTGGCTGAGGATTGCATCCGGACCCCGCCACGCTACAGAAAAAGGAAGATCCTGGCTGAGTGTGTGTGCTGTTAGCTTAGTGACAAGCCACTGTAGACCGCATGCTGCGGCTTGACATGGCATGCCAGGAACAGAGATGAATGAGGGAGACCAGAGTCCAAAAATAAAGTTTTCTTCATGATAAATTGATGAGAAGTATATACATCAGATAGTAGGCATAACACTTTAAGAATAAATCTTCTGCACAATCCAGAGACACGAACTTCATAGCTACACGTGCCGGTACATTACTTCCATTACTTGTCATAGTCAATAAACAGATCACAATGGAAGCCTCTATTTTCCCTTCATGTGAGGACTTCACTGTCACTATGACTACTATTCATAGTTCATTTGATGTGGACCACACGCCCCTTGGTTTGCCACTGTATGTGCAATTCCCCATAGGAGAACACGTATCCTGTACAGGCCATCTTCTTCTCTATAACCATCAGATCTGGCTACACTTTCGCGCCTTATCTAATATAGATAATGTTTGCTGCAGGCCCCACTTGACTGAGATAAGGAATCCTTCTGCCACTTAATCTTGTTTTCGTCAGAACATGCTATCCGAGTATGGTCTCCCTTCTTCACACGTAACACCCGTTTCAATGCAGATCTGCTAACAGTAGCCTAGGTCCTTCTCTTTTCAGAACTCTCCACCATCTGACTAACAACAGGAACTGTGTACCTTTTGCCCACTTAGCTCCTCCTAACCAACTGTTGCAGAGCACAAACCAGGTAAATCAACATTTAAAACATGGCAATGCATTATATAACCATAACATCTTCAATGAGGGTATTGCCAGCTTCTCCACTCCTTTACAGATACCCAGTGATCAGCAGTTATTGCCTATCCAATAGGGGATAGCTTTTTTGACAATAATTCTTTAAAATGTAACTGTCATTTCAGGTGAACTTGCGCTCTTCTGCTTCTTTCCCTTTCTAGCCCCCTCCTCTCCACCATGTACCCTCATTTCTCTCCATGGAATTTTATAGACAGTAACTGTCATCTTGTGTCTCAGCAAGCTGAAAATCAGTATTCACTGAAGACAAATTTTACCAGTAAAGTCAATGTTCAGTCCAGGAGGAGAAATAAGGAGATTTCTCTAATAAGATATATTACAAATGTTACATTTGGAAAAAAAATTAAAATGATGGTCACTCTTTAAGTTTGCCAACATGGGCCTGACTATAGCAGGTGCAGATATTGCAGAAGCCGCAGTCACACTGAGGCCCTGAAGCCTAAGGGGGCCTAAGCAGGGGTGTAACCATCATGGTCACAGACTGTGCAACCACGACTGGGCCCATGCAGGAGGGGGACCTGCCGACATCAGCCCCATTTTTAACTGAAGAGGAGGAAGAAGGCACTGCTCACTGCTGTAATGTGGTCAGGTAAGAAGAACTGTTTTTTTTTGTGTTTAAATGTGTTCGAGGAGAGCGCTAGGACAGGGCCATTATTAAAGCATGGGCGGTAGGAAGGGTGACATTATTACAGGATGGGGGACATTATTACTGGATGGGGGACATTATTACAGGATGGGGGACATATTACAGGATAGGGGACATATTACAGGATGGGGGACATTATTACAGGATGGGGGACATTATTACTGGATGGGGAACATTATTACAGGATGGGGGACATATTACAGGATAGGGGACATATTACAGGATGGGGGACATTATTACAGGATGGGGTACATTATTACAGGATTGGAGCCAGGATGGGGAATATTATTACAGGATGGGGGACATTATTATAGGGGCCCATAGATGCTAGTGGGGGCCCTGGTCCCAATTTTGTACTGGGGCTCTTAGGACTCTAATTATGTCACTGGGCTCAAGGGTCACTTTGTCCCATATGAGAAGATAAATACTATTAAAGATCTGTGATAGTTGGAGGCATTATTGGAGATTTTGCATTGGGGCCGACGAGTTACAGCACTGTTCACCCTCCTCCCCCGCACTGGTTTCCCATAACCGATAGCAGACTCCAGCAATCATCTGACATAGATATACAGTACAGACCAAAAGTTTGGACACACCTTCTCATTTAAAGATTTTTCTGTATTTTCATGACTATGAAAATTGTACATTCACACTGTAGGCATCAAAACTATGAATTAACACATGTGGAATTATACACTTAACAAAAAAGTGTGAAACAACTGAAAATATGTCTTATATTCTAGGTTCTTCAAAGTAGCCACCTTTTGCTTTGATGACTGCTTTGCACACTCTTGGCATTCTCTTGATAAGCTTCAAGAGGTAGTCATCGGAAATGGTTTTCACTTCACAGGTGTGCCCGGTCAGGTTTAATAAGTGGGATTTCTTGCCTTATAAATGGGTTTGGGACCATCAGTTGTGTTGTGCAAAAGTCAGGTGGATTCACAGCTGATAGTCCTACTGAATAGACTGTTAGAATTTGTATTATGGCAAGAAAAAAGCAGCTAAGTAAAGAAAAATGAGTGGCCATCATTACTTTAACAAATGAAGGTCAGTCAGTGCGAAAAATTATGAAAACTTTGAAAGTGTCCCCAAGTGCAGCTGCAAAAATCATCAAGCGCTACAAAGAAACTGGCTCACATGAGGACCGCCCCAGAAAAGGAAGACCAAGAGTCACCTCTGCTTCTGAGGATAAGTTTATCCGAGTCACCAGCCTCAGAAATCGCAGGTTAACAGCAGCTCAGATTAGAGACCAGGTCAATGCCACACAGAGTTCTAGTAGCAGACACATCTCTACAACAACTGTTAAAAGGAGACTTTGTGCAGCAGGCCTTCATGGTAAAATAGCTGCTAGGAAACCACTGCTAAGGACAGGCAACAAGCAGAAGAGACTTGTTTGGGCTAAAGAACACAAGGAATGGACATTAGACCAGTGGAAATCTGTGCTTTGGTCTGATGAGTCCAAATTTGAGATCTTTGGTTCCAACCACCATGTCTTTGTACGACGCAGAAAAGGTGAACGGATGGACTCCACATGCCTGGTTCCCACCGTGAAGCATGGAGGAGGAGGTGTGATGGTGTGGGGGTGCTTTGCTGGTGACACTGTTGGGGATTTATTCAAAATTGAAGGCATACTGAACCAGCATGGCTACCACAGCATCTTGCAACGGCATGCTATCCCATCCGGTTTGCGTTTAGTTGGACCATCATTTATTTTTCAACAGGACAATGGCCACAAACACACCTCCAGGCTGTGTAAGGGCTATTTGACCGAGGAGGAGAGTGATGGGGTGCTACGCCAGATGACCTGGCCTCCAAAGTCACCAGACCTGAACCCAATCGAGATGTTTTGGGGTGAGCTGGACCGCAGAGTGAAGGCAAAAGGGCCAACAAGTGCTAAGCATCTGTGGGAACTCCTTCAAGATTGTTGGAAGACCATTTCCGGTGACTACCTCTTGAAGCTCATCAAGAGAATGCCAAGAGTGTGCAAAGCAGTCATCAAAGCAAAAAGTGGATATTTTGAAGAACCTAGAATATAAGACATATTGTCAGTTGTTTCACACTTTTTTGTTAAGTATATAATTCCACATGTGTTAATTCATAGTTTTGCTGCCTTCAGTGTGAATGTACAATTTTCAAAGTCATACATAAAAATCTTTAAATGAGAAGGTGTGTCCAAACTTTTGGTCTGTACTGTACTTTGATGTACACCTTATAAATGAAAGAAAAAATACATCCAACAGAGATTCACAGCAGTCCATAATCTGCAACACCCTCTTTACACAATACCCTTGTTGAACCTGATGATCAGCCGAACTGATGATCAGCCGAACTAACAATGAATCTATGTAGGCTACTAGGATGGTATGCACAACAACAAGCCGAAGATTGAAAACTTTGAAGAATTGAATCACATACAATAGTGATAGAACATTTTTTAATGAAAAGGAGAACCCAGCACTATAAATGTTACTATTGCTAGAATAGAGTAAAAATGGCAAACACAGCAATCATGGAGTCATTTTTGGCTTTATTTATGTGCTGTGACAGTTTCTAGCCCTCAGCAGCCTTCTATTCTGCTTTATGGATAATTATTGCCGTACTCTTTTCACTTTGCTTATTTCATTCAATTACCGTACTCTCTTCTTTCCTTTCTTAGCAAATATTACCTGAAGGATAAATTACTATTAACAAAGTAACTAAGGGTAATTATTTTAATTGATATCATCCACGAATGTTAATTTACGTCTGTACCTTCATGTTTGGTGCATGCTGTATTATTCTTAATGATATGTATGTGTCATTACTGTGTGTGCCTTCATAGTCAATATGATAATTTACTTCTGCTTTTCTCCCTCATTGCTTCTTACACAAAAAACATCATGTGGAGACATGAGTAAAAAAGAGAAAGTGACAAAAGATACAGATGGATAGAGTCATTCAGGGGTGATGAACCTATCAGATAGTGGGGAGCCCAGATGCACCCCTGCCTTGACATAATCCAAAGGGTGAACATTATATTCAAAGCAATATTTTGATATTAGTAGTATTTATCCCATAGTTTATGGGAGATATGCAGACAACCTGGTGATCACGCTTAGTTCTTTCTGTATCTCCTATTCTATAATATAGAGGTGGTGTCACAGGTGTGTCAGAAGTGACAGACAGTCGCCCTGCAGTTGGTTGCAGGAGATCTCTTCGTTTGGCATTACAGACACCTTCTTAGAAGCTGTCTCTCTAGGGCCCAGTGGCTACCTTCCTCTTGCTAATTAACACCCTAGCCTGGGTGTATAAATACCTGCTGTTTGCTAGAGGCAGGTGCAGGGGATACTCACATGACCCCTTGTGAAGGCTTGGAGCTAGTGCAGTACTTCTTCCTCTCTGGGGTTAAGAGGACGTGTGTTCATTTCTCTGAAGTTGACTAAAGCTAAGCTATCTTCCCTTGTTTGTTCCCCCTTCTTGTCTTTAGTTGTCAGTGGGGATCAACTAGTGCTCATCCCCTCCCTTCCCTAGCCAGGGCCAAACGCCAAGGAAAGACAGGGCGAGGTTCCTGTGCGGCGATTTCTGCGGAACCAATATAGGGACGTTAGGGGAGACAGAGTGATATAGGTCAGCCTAGGAGGTCTCCACTACCCCCTTTCCCTAGCGTCTGGGCCCCCTTTTCCCCCCTCCCTTCATGTTGCACTTAGTCTTTCCTACATCTTGCGTGACATAGGCCTTGTTGACCTCTCTCCAAATGTAATGTTTATGGTTGTGGCCAAAAAATTAAATTTTGGTCTCATCACTCCAAATTACCTTGTTCCAGAAGTTTTGAAGCTTGTCTCTGTGCTGTTTGGTGTATTGTAGACGAGATACTTTGTGGCATTTGCGCAGTAATGGCTTTCTTCTGGCGACTCGACCATGCAGCCCATTTTTCTTCAAGTTCCTCCTTATTGTGCATCTTGAAACAGCCACACCGCTAGTTTTCAGAGAGTCCTGAATTTCAGCTGATGTTATTTGTGGGTTTTTCTTTGCATCTCGAACAATTTTCCTGGCAGTTGTGGCAGAAATTTTTGTTGGTCTACATAACCGTGGTTTGATTTTTACAGAGCCCCTGATTTTACATATGTTAATCACAGTTTGAACGCTGCTGACTGGCATTATCAATTCCTTGGATATTTTTTTCTATCCCTTTCCTGTGTTATACAGTTCAACTACCATTTCCGGAAGATCCGTTGACAATTCTTTTGCTTTCCCCATGACTCACAATCCAGAAACGTCAGTGGCTGGATGAAAGATGCAAGAGTCTGTCTGGATCCCAGAAACTCACTTTTATGCACACACATGGATTACAAGCAAACAGGTCACAGGGGAGGATGTTACCATTAGTAGCCATTCAAACCCATTTGTGTCAAATTCTGTGCATGTTATCAGGCCAAAATCACCAGGGTATGTGAAGTTTTGTTCAGGGTCATTTGGATATTTTTGGTTGCCATTAAGATTTAAAAAGAGAAAACACAGTAGTTTGACAATAAATGGCTTCATGATTGTGGAGCCTACTGAAACAAACTAAGGGACCATTTTTTTAAACACTTAGGAAGCCTTTGCAGGTGTTTTTTGTTAATTATTTTAATTTACTGAGATAATGACTTTTGTGTTTTCATTGGCTGTAAGCCATAATTCTCAACAGTAACAGAAATAAACACTTGAAATAGATCACTGTTTGTAATGACTCTATATAATATATGAGTTTCACTTTTTGTATTGAAGAACTGAAATTAACTTTTTGATGATATTCTAATTTAGTGAGATGCATCTGTATATCCTATTAAGGTGAAAACAATGGACAAGTGCAAGTTGCTGTGGCTATTGTAACGGGTCTGGGAGGCGGAACCTCTGGGCTACTATACAAGGGAGTGGTCCTTGTAAGGGAGCGGGTGGCGACCAGGCAGGCAGTCACAGCAGGTGACCGGGACAGTCTCTGGGTGTACGGGCAGGAGGTCACGGCAAGTGATCAGGGCAGTCTCTGGAAGAACGGGCTGGAGGTCACGGCAAGTGACCGGGGCAGTCTCTGGAAGAACGGGCTGGAGGTCACGGCAAGTGACCGGGGCAGTCTCTAGGTAAAGGGTAGGTACGACCTGTGATGGCTGAACCTCCAGGTAGGCTAGCAAGGCAGATGGAGGATGTGTGCTCCCAGGTGAGCAAGCGAGAGTCTCTGGAATAGCAGGTGGTCACAGCACGTGACGGCGGAGCCTCCAGGTAGGCAAGCAGGCAGGTAACGGAGAAGCGCTCCCAGGTGAGCGGGCAAGAGTCTCTGGAATAGCTGGTGGTCACAGCACGTGACAGCGGAGCCTCCGGGCAGGCAAGCAGGCAGGTAGCGGAGAAGCGCTCCCAGGTGAGCGGGCAAGCTGGTCCATAGACAGACTGACCGGAGTTGTAAGGCAGACCGTCGGACCTCAGGCAAGCAGGCAGGTAGCTGATGTGCGCTCCCAGGTGAGCGGGCAAGTTGGTCCTTAGACAGACTGACCGGAGTTGTAAGGCAGACCGTCGGACCTCAGGCAGGCAGGCAGGTAACAGGAAATCAGGCAGGATTAGGACAGCAAGCTGGCAGGAATCTGGCAGGTAACTGGCAGGTAACTGGCAACGGGACCTGAGGGCTGAAGCAGAGTAGAACGGTGCAACAACATTGCTCGGGCACCTCCATTTTGGAGGAGGTGCCTTATATATGGTAAAGTCCTCCGGCCATTGGCCGGGGACTCCTTAGGACGGCGCGCGCGGCCCCTTTAAGAGGGAGGGAGGGCGCGCGTGCGCGCCCTAAGCACAGTGGCCGGGAAGGAGCGCGCTGCCAGCAGAGCGGGAGAGGGACGCCGGGCACGGAGCAGAGCGGTGAGGGGAACAGCGTCCCTGCCTAGCAGAGGGCAGGGACGCCGGCACTACAGTACCCCCCCCTTTAGGCCCCCCCTTTATTAGGCCAGATAGAAATTTAGCTAGGATGAGAGGGGCATGGATGTTCTCCCGGGGCTCCCACGTTCTCTCCTCAGGACCAAACCCCTTCCAATCTACCAGAAAAAAGGTCTTTCCTCTTACCCTTTTGGTGGCAAGAATGTTCTCTACCTCAAACTCGTCCTCAGCAGAAACCGGAGCAGGAGGCGTACCTGTAGACTTGGAAAAAGAGTTAAGCACCACGGGTTTGAGGAGAGATACATGGAAGGAGTTAGGGATCCGTAAGTTGGCCGGGAGTTTCAATTTATAGGCCACCGGGTTGATCTGACTGATGACCTCCAGAGGACCGATGAACCGAGGCCCTAACTTGTAAGAAGGTATCTTGAGTCGAACATATTTAGATGAGAGCCAGACTTTATCTCCTGGACGAAATTGTGGAGGATCCAGGCGTTTTTTGTCAGCGTGTCTTTTCATACGCTCGGATGACAGAAGGAGTGCGGACCGGGTACTCTCCCATATGGAGGAAAATTTGCTAACGAGAGATTCCGCAGCCGGGTTGTCCACAGAGGTGGAGACAGGAAAAGGAATCCGAGGATGCTGACCAAAGACTACAAAAAACGGGGATTTGGAGGAGGATTCGCTCTCGTGATTATTATAAGAGAACTCGGCCCATGGTAGGAGATCCACCCAGTCAGAATGGTGGGCATTAACGAAGTGCCGGAGGTAACTGGTCAGGTTCTGATTGATCCGCTCCACTTGACCATTGGACTGTGGGTGGTAAGCGGAAGAGAAGTCCAGGGTGACGTCTAGTAGTTTACAAGTGGCTCTCCAGAAACGTGAGGTGAACTGTACCCCACGATCCGACACGATGTGGAGGGGCAGGCCATGAAGACGGAAGATGTGGCGGATAAAGTCTTTAGCCAGCTCGGGTGCAGACGGAAGGCCTGGCAGGGGAATAAAGTGAGCCATCTTGGAAAAGCGGTCAGCGACCACCCAAATGACCGTACAACCGGCAGAGACGGGGAGATCAGTTATAAAGTCCATTGCTATATGCTGCCAGGGGGCAGCAGGTACAGGAAGCGGAAGGAGGCGTCCGGCTGGCAGATGTCTCGGGACTTTGTTGCGGGCGCAGGACACACAGGCAGAAACAAAGTCTATTATGTCCTTGTGCAGGGTAGGCCACCAATAGTGCCGGGCAATAAGCTGGAGGGTCTTTTTTTGACCGGCGTGGCCAGCTAGTTTAGACGAATGGCCCCAGTGTAGGATCTTCTCCCGATCAGGTACTGAAACAAACGTCTTACCGGAGGGAGACGATTTAGACTCACGGGAGCCACCTGCATTACTCTGGCGGGATCGATGATATGTTTAGGTTCTTCCTCGAGATCGGACACCAGAAAGGATCAGGACAAGGCGTCTGCTTTGACGTTTTTGTCAGCCGGGCGAAAATGAAGAACAAAATCAAAGCGAGCAAAAAACAAGGACCACCGGGCTTGGCGCGGGTTAAGTCTCTGGGCATGCTGGAGGTAAGCCAAGTTCTTGTGGTCAGTGTAAATTATTACCGGATGAAGAGCCCCCTCGAGTAGGTAACGCCACTCCTCCAACGCCAGCTTGATGGCCAATAACTCTCGGTCTCCTATGGAATAGTTGCGCTCAGAAGAGGAGAAGAGTTTGGAGAAGAAGCCACAAGTTACCATTCTCCCGGAAGATGATTTTTGAGTAAGTACCGCTCCGGCTCCAGAGGAGGAGGCGTCAACTTCCAGGAAGAACTGCTTGTTGCCGTCCGGGCGATGCAGCACCGGGGCGGAAGAGAAGGCCTGTTTTAGGGAAAGAAAGGCCTCCTCTGCTTCGGGCGGCCACTCTTTGGGATTAGTACCCTTACGGGTGAGCGCGGAAATTGGGGCAGTCTGGGAAGAGAAGTGCGGGATGAAGAGGCGGTAATAGTTGGGGAAGCCCAGGAACCGTTGAATAGCCTTCAACCCCTCTGGTCGGGGCCATTTCTCGATGGCAGACAGTTTCTCAGAATCCATTTGTAGGCCGGTCTGAGAGATAATGTAGCCCAGAAACGGAAGCGAGGTCTGCTCAAAGAGGCACTTCTCATATTTAGCGTAGAGATGGTTCTGCCTGAGGCTGAGCAGGACCTGACGAACATCCCTCCGGTGAGTCTGGAGATCCGGAGAGAAGACCAAGATGTCGTCCAGGTACACTACTACGCAGGAGTAGAGAAGGTCCCGGAAGATGTCATTGACCAACTCTTGAAAGACGGCAGGAGCGTTGCAGAGGCCAAAGGGCATTACCAGATATTCATAGTGGCCGTCCCGGGTGTTGAATGCCGTCTTCCATTCATCCCCCTGACGGATACGAACCAGGTTGTACGCCCCACGGAGGTCCAGTTTGGTGAAAATTCTAGCCCCCCTCAGACGATCAAATAACTCCGGAATGAGCGGAAGGGGGTACTTATTCTTCACCGTGATCTGGTTAAGGCCTCTATAGTCTATACAGGGACGGAGAGAGCCGTCCTTCTTTTTGACGAAAAAGAAGCCTGCTCCCGCCGGGGAGGTAGATTTCCGGATGAATCCCCTGGCCAGATTCTCCTCAATATATTCGGACATCGACCGGGTCTCAGCAGCGGATAATGGATAAATACGCCCACGGGGAGGAGAAGTACCAGGTAACAGGTCGATAGGGCAGTCGTATGGTCTATGAGGGGGTAGTGTCTCTGCCTCCTTTTTATTAAAGACATCAGCATAAGACCAATAAGGAATCGGAAGTCCAGGTAGATTAGCTGGGGTAGGAGAAGGACGGACGGGATGAACGGGAACCAGACAGGTCTTATGGCAGCCCTGTCCCCAGCGAAGGACTTCTCCGGTCTGCCAGTCAAGAACGGATGCATGTTTCTGGAGCCAAGGTAGGCCTAGCAAGAGGGCGTGAGAGAGTCCAGGCAGAACATGGAAGGAGATACTTTCAGAATGCAGCATTCCCACCTGCAGATTAATGGATTCGGTGATGAGTTGGATGGGGCGTGGTAAGAGCCCCCCATCCACGGCAGCAACAGACAAGGGTACAGCCAGAGGTTTGGTGGGGATGCGGTATTTCTCTACCAGGGACTGTGAAATAAGATTCCCGGCTGCTCCAGAGTCCAGTTGGGCTAGTTCGAAATAACGGTTCTCCCCGTAGACGATTGAAACTGACAACAGCAGGGATGGAGAGGATTTATTCTTGTCTAGGTGGACCTCTCTGAGCGAACCTAGACACAGGCGTTTCCCGACCTCTCCGGGCAGGCACGGATCCGGTGCTCCTTACTGCCACAGTAGAAGCAGGTCCCCTCGGCACGGCGTAAGTCCTGACGGGTCTTGACCATCTTGGTCTGGTCGACCTGCATAGGCTCAGGAGGGTGTACCTGGTTAGAGACAGAAGGAGTGACGGGTTTCTGAAAAGTAGGAGCTAGACGTGGTAACCTCCTCTCACGGGTGACCTCTCTGGCACGCTCCTGGAACCGTAGGTCAATCCGGGTGGCAAGAGTTATTAAGTCATCGAGAGTGGTAGGAATGTCCCGACCGGCAAGTTCATCTTTAATACGGCCGGACAGACCCTCCCAGAAGACGGAAACCAGAGCGTCGTTATCCCAGGCCAGCTCCGAGGCAAGGGTACGGAACCGTATGGCATATTGGCCCACGGTGAGACTTTCCTGACGGAGGCGTAGCAACGATGATGCGGATGAGGTCTTCCGTCCAGGTTCGTCGAAGACTTTCCGGAAAGCCGTGAGAAAAGCAGGCAAATTGGACACCAGGGGGTCTCCTCTCTCCCATAGAGGATTTAGCCAGGCCAGGGCCTCCCCGGTGAGATGGGACATGATGAATGCAATTTTGGCTCGGTCGGAGTTAAACTGGTGGGACAATAGTTCAAAGTGCAGGGTGCACTGATTTATGAAGCCCCGAGCCTGGGCTGAGTCGCCTCCGAAGCGAGGAGGTGCAGAAAGCCGAGGTCCGGGGTAGGATATCATGGTGTTAGTGGACAGCGGAGCTGCCGGATTGCGAGACATGGCACTGGCGGAGGTTGTTGGTGGAACAGTCAGAGTGTCCAGGCGAGTATTGACATTCCGCAGGTGACCCAGGATGGACTCCTGTTGGGACCTTTGACGGGACAGTTCATGACACAGGTCCAAGAGCGAGGGAGCTTGGGTGCCACCGGGTTCCATGGCCCGAGCAAACTGTAACGGGTCTGGGAGGCGGAACCTCTGGGCTACTATACAAGGGAGCGGTCCTTGTAAGGGAGCGGGTGGCGACCAGGCAGGCAGTCACAGCAGGTGACCGGGACAGTCTCTGGGTGTACGGGCAGGAGGTCACGGCAAGTGATCAGGGCAGTCTCTGGAAGAACGGGCTGGAGGTCACGGCAAGTGACCGGGGCAGTCTCTGGAAGAACGGGCTGGAGGTCACGGCAAGTGACCGGGGCAGTCTCTAGGTAAAGGGTAGGTACGACCTGTGATGGCTGAACCTCCAGGTAGGCTAGCAAGGCAGATGGAGGATGTGTGCTCCCAGGTGAGTAAGCGAGAGTCTCTGGAATAGCAGGTGGTCACAGCACGTGACGGCGGAGCCTCCAGGTAGGCAAGCAGGCAGGTAGCGGAGAAGCGCTCCCAGGTGAGCGGGCAAGAGTCTCTGGAATAGCTGGTGGTCACAGCACGTGACAGCGGAGCCTCCGGGCAGGCAAGCAGGCAGGTAGCGGAGAAGCGCTCCCAGGTGAGCGGGCAAGCTGGTCCATAGACAGACTGACCGGAGTTGTAAGGCAGACCGTCGGACCTCAGGCAAGCAGGCAGGTAGCTGATGTGCGCTCCCAGGTGAGCGGGCAAGTTGGTCCTTAGACAGACTGACCGGAGTTGTAAGGCAGACCGTCGGACCTCAGGCAGGCAGGCAGGTAACAGGAAATCAGGCAGGATTAGGACAGCAAGCTGGCAGGAATCTGGCAGGTAACTGGCAGGTAACTGGCAACGGGACCTGAGGGCTGAAGCAGAGTAGAACGGTGCAACAACATTGCTCGGGCACCTCCATTTTGGAGGAGGTGCCTTATATATGGTAAAGTCCTCCGGCCATTGGCCGGGGACTCCTTAGGACGGCGCGCGCCCTTTAAGAGGGAGGGAGGGCGCGCGCGCGCGCCCTAAGCACAGTGGCCGGGAAGGAGCGCGCGCTGCCAGCAGAGCGGGAGAGGGACGCCGGGCACGGAGCAGAGCGGTGAGGGGAACAGCGTCCCTTCCTAGCAGAGGGCAGGGACGCCGGCACTACAGCTATGATGTAGCAGCATACGAACCGAAACAAAGACAATAAGAATTAGATTTGCTATATATGCATTTTAGATTGCCTTACTGCTTGATAGACTATACATTGAAGCAGAGGCAGACACACCATTGGTGCAACCTGTGCAGCTGCACAGGGGCCCAAGAGTTAAATGAGTTTTCATGAACAAAGTACATTTAATTATTAGATCTGGAATAAAAATAAGTTCCACAATTGGATGTGTTAAAAAAATGTTCCTGTGCTGAGATAATACTGTGCTGAGATAACAGGGACATTTATTTTAAAATGTATCCAATTGTGGAACTTATTATTATTCAAAGATCTATTAATTAAAATTTTGATTAAAATGAACTTTGTTCATGGGAAACTCCTTTATGAGGCCAACTTCTACTTCCTAAGAAGAGGGAATTGTGCATTGGACTGTGAAGGGCCCATGTATTGTTGCAAAGGAGGCCTTCTTCTGTCTGTGTCCCTTCTTGTTTAGAAATGTATTGATTTTGGCATATTTAGATCGAATTGTGTGAGCACATCAGCCAATGGAAAGGCCATCTCTTCAGATGGTATCCTAGATTAACATTTGCAATTTAAAATTCATATTGCAGGATATGTCTGCAAAAATTAAGGTCTTTGTTCCTGTGTGCATTTGCAAACATTAATCTGGCTTCTTTATGTTTCTTTTGGAGTAATGGCTTCTTCCTTGCATGAGCTTTTCAGCCCATGTTGATAGAGTACTCGTTTCACTGTGGATATTGACACAATCTTACCAGCTTCTGCCATCATCTTCACAAGGTTTTTGCTTTTGTCTTTGGGTTGATATGCACATGTCGGACCAAAGCACATTCATC
This sequence comes from Phyllobates terribilis, assembly GCF_046119375.1. Taxonomy (NCBI): domain Eukaryota; kingdom Metazoa; phylum Chordata; class Amphibia; order Anura; family Dendrobatidae; genus Phyllobates; species Phyllobates terribilis. Next base: position 96,992,301 of record NW_027362770.1, read on the forward strand.
TCTGGAACACAGAACCCGTCTCCTTCCTGAGCGGTATGATGGCTGGACATTCCCATCTTGTTTGTACTTGCGTATAATTGTTTGTACAGATGAACGAGGAACCTTCAGGTATCTTAAAATTGTACCCAAGGATGAGCCAGACTTGTGCAAGTCCACAATTCTTTTCCTGATATCTTGGCTGCTTTCTTTATACTTTTCCATGATGCTACACAAAGATGCAGTGTGTTTCAGGTGTGCATTAAAATACATCCACAGGTGTGTCTCTAATTAACTCAGAAGCTTCCAAACACATGACATCATCATATGGGCAGTCCAGAATTGATTAAAGCCATAGTAATCTTAGTGCATGTAAACTTTTGACTTTGCCGTAAGTAATAAAAATGTCTTAAAACATTCTCTCTCATTATTCTGGCATTTGACAATTCTTAAAATTTATGGTAATCCTAATTGACCTAAAATGGGAAAGGTTTATTCTTATTTCATGTCAGATATTGAGAAAAACATGCATGTGTGTCTTTTTATATTGTGTATGTAAACTTCTGGTTTCAACTGTATATAGGCACTCTTTAAAGGCATTGGACCATATATGCAAGTTATCACCTATCCTATAGATTGATGGGACCACCACAGATGCAGAGACTGGGACACTGGAGTGTCCAATTTGAATGGTCACCCATGTGCTCTATTGCTCCATTGTTTGTCTATGGGATTGTTGGGAGATTGCCAAGTACAGCACTTGGAAGTCCCCGGGATAGCCAAACTCTAACTCTCTCTCCTGTTCAATGTGATCAGTCTGTGAGTTAGGATAGCACATGAAGTTTACCCCCAGTCCTATGGATTACTAGTTATCATATAGTTATATTTTCAGGCAATTACACCAGGCGTAATTGAATTGTCAAGAATAGTGCTTGATCTGGGCAATATATTTATCAGGCTCTTTAAACATTTTTTTTCACAGACCTATACAATTATGCAACATATTTATTAAAGATTTATGCTACTGTACATGGAATCATTACATTAGGGTTCGGTACCACTTGGCAAAGCAAAGTGCTTACATCATATTTCTCTCTCCTCGTGTGCTGCGTTAAGCAATATGATACATACTATTCTATCTCCATTAAGCCACTCAAATATATTCACTTAAAATACAATTATCGTTACACAACAAGACATTAAATGTGACATTTTGTGACTAACCAATTTCTCTTTCATTCTCAGCTATCTATAAAAAAGCTACCCATAGGGAATGTACATGAACTGTTAAGTCAGATGACATTTGTTCGAGAACACAGTCGCACTCAACCAGCTGTCAAACATTCCTTATGATGAAGTCTATTGTCACAATGGCCATTTTGTAGGCACAAATTGTTATTCCAAAACTGCGAATGAGACATCCATGTTAGTGACGCGCCCCCTGGGCCATGCTTGGGGAATAACCGGAGCCGGATCTGTTGGGGGTAGTAGTCCTCGTGGCGGTGACTCGGTCCGTGCCCAGGGTGTCAAACTCAGTGGCGGATTTTAGTATAAGTTGTTATATTGTTCGACTACGCCACCCGTTGAATGCGGTTATGAAACCGCCGCTGCAGGGCAGACCGCTGAGGCCGGTGGTACAGTTGTGCAGCGTGGGTAGTATAACCCCCAACGGGAGGGGTATGGCCTCAGGGCAGCGGACGTGGATGATGGGGATGGTAGAATTGCACGCAGGCACCAGGAACCACTCAGAGACGGTGCGGTGTAGTTCAGGGTCTTTACTGGTGACAAAGATAGACCCTCCCGGGAGTACTGGCTAGCGATCGGGGCCTGGTCAGTCCGTGAGCAGACAGGATCTCCCCTGGCCAGGCGGAGTTGTAGGCCTCCCCAACTAACTGTACTCTTCTTGGCTACCTTGCTAGAAGCGGGTAAAAGTAGCCCACGTCCCTGAGTGTACCGTGTGGTGCTCACCCGTATGGCCGGTGACTCGGGGCCTTCTGGTAGCCTCCGCTCCAGGACGGCGGTGCTGGTCCCTTGCGTGTGACCGTGCCTTCGGGTTTCTTGGCCAGAGGACCTGAAATCCCCTGCCAGTCGGTTTTTGCTGCTGGGTATGGAACAGTCCCCACAGCCTCGGACTCCGTGTCCGGTGAGATCTCTTCAGTCAGGACGAGCTCTACAGCTTCCAGTCTCTGACCCCTTTTATCACTGCTCCCACAGAGCTCCTGATCTTACTCTCCTTGTATCAGCTCCACTCCAGACCAGACTGTGTCTCTGTCTGTGTTCTCTTCTAACCCTACCTCAGCCCCAGTTCATATAGGGGAAGTGCTTCCCCTCCCAGGACTGGGCAGGAGGTGTGGCATGCTCAGGATTCCTGACCAGGAGACCTCCCACCTGCTCACAGACGTAATATTGCTATTACTGTGGTAACCAGACCCCTGGGGTTCCACATTAGCAGATAGGAACCATTTAGGGAACCGCAGCAGAACAAAAGACTTCTGTCATTAGTATTCATTTTGAAGTGACCAAGTAGAATTAGAGGTGCAAGTGATGGGAAAAAGAAACACTGCGTTTAAATGTATTTCTACACAAATTGGAACATATGTCTGAGCAGAAGATAATACACACACCAACACAGTGCACACACCAGATACACAACGCGCTGCCACCACTCACCAAATAAATAGCATGATAAGTCCAAATACACACTGCTGTCCGACAGTAAAAAGGCCAAATGCTCCCATAAAGGCCGTGGATTATTTTCAGACTACAAGGACCAAACTTATTAAAGTTTTAGACTTTAAAGTGAAAATAAAAATAATTTTGTCTATGGAGGTAATCAATATAGAAATAGTAGTGCTGCCACCTAGTTGTACTGACAGAAACCTGTCCTAGAATGTTAGGACAGGTGCCTTGTGAGCATGTTCAGTAGGAAGGTCAGCATCATCATTTGTAGAAAGATGTACCCACAGTGGGTATTCTGATCTAAAATTGGAGATACCAGAGGTGCTCAAATAAGAAGAGTATGCTTACACTGCTGTCCACCCTATCTATCTGATCTAATCCTAGAGATACTAGGGGTGCTGAGGTAAGAAGTGCTGAGGTAAGAAGAGGCTGCACACACTGTTGTCCATCCTGTCTGTCTGATTTAATCCTGGAGATACCATAGGTGCTCAGGTAAAAAGAGGCTGAACACAGCTGTCCACCCTGTCTATCTGATCTAATCTTAGCGATACTAGGGGTGCTGAGGTAAGAAGAGGCTGCACACACTGCTGTCCACCCTGTCTATCTGATATAATCCTAGCGATCTTTGGGTTGCTGAGGTAAGAAGAGCCTGCACACACTTACTGTCCACCCTGTCTATCTGATATAATCCTAGCGATCCTTGGGGTGCTGAGGTAAGAAGAGCCTGCACACACTGCTGTCCACCCTGTCTATCTGATCTAATCCTAGCGATCCTTGGGGTGCTGAGGTAAGAAGAGCCTGCACACACTGCTGTCCACCCTGTCTATCTGATCTAATACTGGAGATACCAGGAGTGCTTAGGTAAGAAGAGGCTGCACACAGCTGTTCATCCTGTCTATCTGATTTAATCGTGGAGATACTAGGGGTGCTAAGGTAAAAAGAGGCTGCTCACACTGCTGTCCATCCTGTCTATGTGATCTAATTCTGAGGTAAGAAGAGTCTTCTCACACTGCTGTTCACCCTTTCTATCTGATCTAAACCTCTGAGACACCAAAGGTGCTGAGGTAGGAAGAGGCTGCTCACACTGCTGTTCACCCTGCCTATCTGATCTAATCTCTGAGATACCAGAGTTGCTGAGGTAGGAAGAGGTTGCTCACACTGTAGTCCACCCTTTCTTTCTGATCTAATCCTGGAAATACCAGGGGTGCCAAGGTAAGAAGAGGCTGCTCACATTGCTGTCCACTCTGTCTATCTGATCTAATCCTGGGGATATCAACAATATTGAGGTAGGAAGAGGCTGCACACATCTGTCCACCCTGTCTATCTGATCTAATCCTAGTGATGCTAAGGGTGCTGAGGTAAGAAGAGGCTGCACACAGCTGTACACCCTATCTATCTGATTTAATTGTGGAGATACTAGGGGTGCTAAGATAAAAAAGAGGCTGTTCATTCTGTCTATGTGATCTAATCCTGGAGTTATCAAGAGTGCTGAGGTAAGAAGAGGCTGCTCGCACCACCGTCCACCCTGCCTACCTAATCTAATACTGGAGATAGAAGGAGTTCTGAGGTAAGAAGAGTCTTCTCACACTGCTGTTCCCCCTGTCTATCTGATCTAATCTCTGGGACACCAAGGGTACTGAGGTAGGAAGAGGCTGCTCACATTGCTGTTCACCCTGTCTATCTGATCTAATCTCTGAGATACCAGAGTTGCTGAGGTAGGAAGAGGCTGCTCACACTGTAGTCCATCCTTTCTTTCTGATCTAATCCTGGAAATACCAGGGGTGCTAAGGTAAGAAGAGGCTGCTCACACTGCTTTCCACTCTGTCTATCTGATCTAATCCTGGAGATATCAGGAATGTTGAGGTAAGAAAAGGCTGCTCAAACTACTGTCCACCCTGTCTATCTGATCTAATCCAGGAGATACCAGGGGTGCCAAGGTAAGGTTTTCCTATGTCTAGGAACAGGGAAGGTGACTGTGGCCTGCACTGTTCAGTTTTGTAATGACCTGCATTATAGTATCAAATGATCAAAGCCTGCACCAATGAGGCATGCTGATAACTATTCATCGTCAAAGAGAAAGTGTGGGCTGTTTGGCAAGTAAATTGCCTGTTAGGCTATAGCTATTCGGCTGCTATATTTGACTCTTCCTGATGTTGACTGCAACTCTCAAGAGCTGTGCCTCAGCTCTGATATGTAACCACCAAGCCTTATATTATCCATGAGAGGCTCCAACCGCAAATTGGGTAAAGGATGTTTCATTGTATACCTGCTAAGTCAATAACTGTATTATTCTTGGGTAGGGAGCCGCATTCAGGGTCAAGGGCCACACATAGGATCTGGCTCACTTATGTTCACAGCACCGTCAGTTATAAATTGTCCTATCATCCTTACATATAAATACTCACTCTGCTGGTAATATCAAGCATACAGAGCAATTCTATGTGTAGATGACAGGCAATATTACCCAGTCTCTCATTCAATCTGTGATTTATCAAGGATCTTCCTTTCTTCCATGCTAATTAACCTTTGGCATAGAAAGAATGTTCTATCACTTAGCGCAAATGCTGTAGTTATTTCATGTGCTGTACATTATGTGCCGGCCTTAACCATGCCATCAACTAATGTTAAACAGTGGCTTTACATGGTCTTAAATGCAGGCCAGTACTGAATCCAATTATGTAGGCCGTAGTTACGCACACAACAGATTGCTGTTAATCTGCTGTATATATTCAGTCTAGAATTAGATTACAATGCTGGACGCCCCGATGTATATTTGGCCATAAGGAGGTACTAATGCATTTCACCACTTGTGAGTGATGAAGGACGACAACCTGAGTGACAAGAAGTGAACATGACACAAGGTGACTTACGACTCATTTAAATAATACAAATGCTCGCAGTGGTTTCCAAATGAGCTAAAAGAAGTAATAGGATATTAGTACGTACAATGATGAATTGCATGCTTAGAATATAAGCGACAGAATGTGACATAGATTGCTAGCATTAGGCGGCTGATCCAACTTATTAAAATGCTAAAAAGATGTGACGAAGGCAGCAGGATAGCTGAAAAATATTACTTCAAAGAATCAATGGTAAAATTGAGGCTTAGACAAGGGGTTCTATACGGCTTGTGGTGATATCTGATACTGAAACAATTCTAAGATTTTTCTGTTTGTGGCAAAATGCGACACAATGTCCCTATCTATAGGCAGGAATGGATAAAATGTATGTTACAATACTGTCCAGTAGTCAGATAAAAGTTCCATCAATGTTCTCAACTTACCATCATGGCGTGGATGTCCGAATCTGTGATCCCTGGTTTTATTCTCCCCTTGTTATAGATGGTCCAATTTAACAGTGGGAATACTTCATGCTTAGATTTACCCAACATTATGACCAATGGGTTAGATTATATATTTTTTGCCATTTTAGGAATCTGTTATGTCCACCTCGAATACAAGAAGCTTCAGTATATATGAAGCTTGGTCGTCCCAATGTACTTCAATTCAACACTATTTGTGGGGACGGTATGGGGTTTCTATTTTGATGCATGTCGGTATTATTTAGGTACAATGTGGAACTAATATTTTAAAAGTATTATTATTTATTACTAAATGACTAGTAGATTTCCTGTAATGTAGTCATCCATATTCACAAGCTTTGTTACTTTCAGAATAAATTAGGTAAATGTGCTCTGCATTTCTCTTCGGGTGAAACAATTCAAAACCACTGGGTGCTATGTCAAGGGAAAAGTCTGGGCTGCTCAAAGAATTTGGAAGAGAGAGTGAACAAGATTTGAGTTGTGTCTGAGGGTAGTCCTAGAAAGTTGGCCATGCTAACTAGTGTAGAACTACAGGTGCTTCATCCATGGTATGGGGCATCTCACAAAACATCTGCATAGTAAGCCATACAGATTACATCTTCTCCAGGAGCTCAAACAAGAAGACAAACCGAAATGGTGTGACTTTTGTATTGACTTCAGGTTCAAGTAAAAGAGGACAAATTCACTAAAAGGCTGGTGTTCAGCGATGAGGCTACCTTTTAGCTCAGTGGGAAGGTCAGTCATCATAATGTTAGAATTTGGGGCTTAGATCAACCTGGTGCCCTTATCGAGCACATGAGGGACTCATGTGTAATGAGCAGGCGCAAAGTCTATAGTCTCATCACTATTGGGGGTGAATTCTATCAATGACTATTCCTGGACATGGTAAAGGAATGGCTCGTGCCACAAACAGAGGAAGATCTGACCAATGTACATGAGTTACAAGCTCATTTGTAACTACTGCCATGTGCTTTTAAAGACAGAATAAAAGTTATATTTTATCCCTCTGAGAAGTTTTCTGGTGCCTCAGATTTCCTTGGATTTTGAAGCTGATTTGAACCTTGTGGGAGGTCAGTCTGAGCCTGCACAAAGTGGCCTTTGGTGCATGAGTAACATCCACTGGACTCAGGCACAAAGTCTATAGTCCCTTCACTTTTGGGGAAGAATTGTATCAATGACTACTCCTACCAGGACATGGTCAAGGAATGACTCGTGCCTCAAACAGAGGAGGATCTGACCAAAGTCTATTAGCAGTATGTTGAACCTGCACATTTCTATTTGGATGTTTGCTGATGTCTGAATGAAATGCTACCAGAACATAGGATTGGCAATTCTGGAAACAATTTACCAATATTCTTCTGATCTCCACGATCACCGGATCTAATACCCTGCATCAACGCATCACTAGAATAATAGAGACCATATCCAAGGATATGCTGGCATGTGTCTGGACAGATCTGGACTTTGGTCTAGACACCTGCCATGTCATCAATGGAAATCACTTTGAACATTTGTACTTTACCAATAAAACTTTAATAGACATTGTGTCTTTTCATATGAATACATTTGTGCTATGTTCTCTTGGTTATGAATACAATGAATATGAGGATGGGATGAAGATCACAACTAACATGTATGGAGGGCTCCTCGGTATGAGACAGATGTTTCAGTTTAGCAAATATATTTTTAGACAAGTGGCAGTGTGGCGCCCCTGCAGGTCCAGTTGCCACAGAGATACTGCATCTCACCCAGAGGTGTGGTACCCCACTCTCAGGTAAGGAGGGAGTACTACCCGGGACCCACACACCCACATCCAATACACTCCACTTCAGTAGGGAAGGATGAAATTGCTCCTAAGGTAGAGCACAGTCCCTGGTCCCTGGATGGAGGGTGGAACTAGGTAGAGGAGGTGGGTGGAGGAAGAAGTTCAGTGGAGCACAGAGGGTAGGGGTATAAAAAGGAAGGTAGAAAGTTCTAGAAGGGAGTTGGGAGTTGGAGTTCAGGAGGAGTTCTGCTCAGGAGATCAAGGAAGGAGAGAGGAGTCGGACCCAGTCAGAGAGGCCCAGGAGAAAGAAAGAGAGGAAAGAAAACGGGAGTAGTGAGGAGGGCTCCAGAGAGACAGAGGGGATCCCAGGGACACGGCGAGTGTAGGATGCCACCCATGCGCCCGAATTCACGCTGATGTGGAGGGATCAGGCTGCAGTAGGGGACCAGCCCCAGCCTAGTGGAGTACTTTGGGTCTCAGCTAGCAAACCGGAGGCTGCAGCATTTCAGGTGCTGTAGCCACACTCCACACTTAATCGCCGAAAAGGTGGACATAGAGGACCAAGGGGACAAAGAGGATGTCGCCCGACAAGGCCCGGGGCCACTGGCTTGGGACACTGAGTGTGAGGCGCAGGGCAGGAGGGTGAAAGCCAGAGCAGTGAGATGACCTGGAGAGGTACACAGAACGGGGTCCCGTCCAAGTGCTCCTGAGATACCTGAGAGTTTGCTGGATCACTACGCCGGAGGACACAGGACAACGTGGGTGGTTATAACCGGCTGCAGCGTTAACCTGGAACTGCCTAGAACTGTGAGTAAAGCCTGAAGACTGCACCCCACTGTGTCCTTGACTCATTACTGCGTCACCAGTCCTGCACTACACTGCACCAACAAATTCTACCTCTTAAAAATCATCTACACTGCCCTGGAGCTTAGCTCTGCCTGTGGAGAGCTGAACCAACTCTACTGTGTCACCATCAGCTCCCGTGGATCTGCACCGAAGCGGCGTCCCCATATAGCCGCATACCACGGGTGGCATCACGAATATTATCCTCAAAATTGACTTTCCCTTTTCTTTATTTGACCGCCCGGGGCCACGGACCGGGTCACTGCCACCGTGACTACCCCAGAAAAGGACCGGCCCGGCTACCGAGTACCCCACGGCCCCAAGGGGCGCGTCAGCAGAATCAGGTAATATGGTCCTTACACCTGAGTTAGGATTTTTGAAGGAGTTCCCATCAGTCGGGTTACATCAAACTTACTGTAGGCTCTACTGCCTGCCCTACCATACCAGTATGGTATGAAAACTCTGTCTTGACTCTTGGGGTTATACTTGATTCAGAGCTTTCATTCTCTCCGTACATCCGATCACTTGCTCGCTCATGTCATCTACACCTCAAAAACATTTCTAGAATTCAACTTTTTCTTACCTTTGACTCTGCAAAAACTCTTACTATTGCTCTTATTCATTCTTGTTTGGACTACTGCAACTCTCTACTAATCAGTCCTCCCTCCCCTCTCCAATCTGTCCTAAATGCAGCAGCTAGGATCATGATCCACGCCAACCGCTACACCGATGCCTCTTCCCTGTGCCAGTCATTGCACTGGTTACCCATCCGCTACAGAGTTCAATATAAACTTTTCACTCTCACACACAACCGCTCCACGGTTCAGCACCACCCAACATCTCCTCCCTTATCTCTTTCTATCACCCTACTCGTGCCCTCCGTTCTGCTAATGACCTAAGATTAAAATCCTCAATAATCTGAACCTCCTACTCCCGTCTCCAAGACTTCTCACATGCTGCGCAAATTCTTTGGGATGCACTACCCATGATGATTCAATTAATCCACAATACCCACAGTTTTAAGCGTGGCCTAAAAACACATTTCTTTAGATTAACCTATCGCCTCATCTCACTTATCTAACTATCCCTGTTTTTCACATGCAAAATTTTCTTCAGATTCAGGACCATCGTATCATCTGTGCATTTAAAAGCCTTCTGTGTCTGTACTTGTACACATACCATCTCCAAAAAGTTTGTCGGCAGAGGGAAACATGAAGTCCTCTAAAATTTCCTGGTAGACAGCTGCGCTGACTTTAGTCTTGATAAAACACAGTTGACGTACACCAGCAGATGACATGGCTCCCCAAACCAGCACTGATTGTGGAAACTTCACACTAAACCTCAAGCAGCTTGGGTTGTGTGCCCCTCCACTCTTCCTCCAGACTCTGGGACCTTGATTTCCAAATGAAAATTGGAACTCTGGGACCTTGTGGAGTGTGTCAATGACTGCCTTCTGGACATCTGTCAAGTCAGCAGTCTTCCCCATGATTGTGGAGCCTGCTAAAACAGACTAAGGGACCATTTTAAATGCTTAGGAAGCCTTTGCAGGTGTTTTTGTTAATATTTTGATTTACTGAGATAATGACTTTTGTGTTTTCATTGGCTGTAAGCCATAATCATCAACATTAACAGAAATAAACACTTGAAATAGATCACTCTGTTTGTAATGACTCTATATAATACATGAGTTTCACTTTTTGTATTGAAGAACTGAAATAAATTAACTTTTTGATGATATTCTAATTTAGTGAGATGCACCTGTACTGGTTGGCGACCGGTTCATTCAGCATTATGTGAATATCTTATTTATTACATTGATGATTGACTATACAATACAAGCAATTGTTACCATCCACCTTTCGTGTCTCCCCTATTTCCTCATAGATTGTAAGCTTGTGAGCAGGGCCCTCACTACTCTTGGTATCTTTTGATTTATGTGCTTATTGTTATTCTGTAATCTCTTTTATTGTCTGTACAATTCCCCTCTAAAATGTAATGTTCTGTGGAATATGTTGGCGCTTTTGAAATAGAAAAATATTATTATTATTATTATTATTATAAAACTCTGAGAGGGAATCCTCAGCCACAACTTGCCATGCCATTATTTCTACAGCTTGGGTGCACCAGTGACTTTGTTCTGAGTCACTCTATGCCTCTGTAATTTATGTTAGCCACTATAACACTACTTTTTAGGGTATGTGCCCACGATCCGTAGCCGCCTGTGGCCCCGACGCTGCAGGACAGCTACCCTCATTATGCAAATGAGCGGCACGTTTTTTTTTTCACATGTGGACTTTCCTCGTAGATGTTAGTCCATGGGGAAAGTCCACCAGCGGACCCGCAAGAGAAATTGACATGGTGCGGGTCTGAAAGACGAGCCACATGTCAGTGTCCACGGGTGATCCGCAGGTGTACAGAGACGCACAGTGGACATGGGATTTCTAGAAATCGCATCCACTTTGCTGTTAAATCTGGACGCTGCGGGTTTGATGCTGCATAAACACGCAGCTTCAAACCCGCAGCAGCTCTGGATCATGTGCACATGGGTATAGGTAAGGGTTTACAGATATCAACTTCTGCCAGTTCAACCACAAGCAAGCATAGTGATTGCAGAGTGCTTCTCTGCACAGCAACAAAAAGAAAGATCACAAGCAAAACCGGTTGTTTAGCTCCCACACAGATCTCTATTAAATACCTGTTCACATGCACACGAATATAACATCTAACGTAAAACCACAGTCTGGCTGTAGTGCAAACCTCGTAAAGCAGCAGTACCAATTTTGCAGGTATTAATTTGAGCTGCAAGGTGGGTGAGCAGGGTTTCAATTGTATGGGTGTGGCGCCCCTGAGGGTTCGACCGCCACAGGAATGCTGCACTTCTTCAATGGAGTGTGGTGTTCCTCCTCTGAGATAAGGCCAGTGTGATGGTTGTGACCTAGCCTCTGCCCTGCCTTCAGTGGTCCATCAGTCTAGCCTTTGCTAGTCTGTCGGCTGTCACTGTGTTGTCAAAATACTGTGTGTATGTGACTTCCCTCCGGGAGCGCAGATCCTTTGTGGGCCTGCACCGGCAAGGGACACAGCCCTCGTACCCTGATAATGGACGAGAGGTAGGTTGCTGACAAGGTGTAACATACCTGGCGGCATCCTTGCATAGTGGTCCATCTCCCACTGTGCAAGAGCGCGCACTTGATCTCCAGTCCAGAATGTCTCTCTGGCTTCCCTCCATGCTGTCTGTTTGTGTCTGTTTCTGCTGCTTAAGGGCGGCGCCCGATCACTTCCTGCTTTTTGTACCTGCTGCAGGCACACCCCTTGTGCGTCCTCAGCCTATTGCTGTCTGTCACCTGGTATTTAACCTAGCTGCTCCAATTAACCCATGCCTGAGCATTGTGTTTCATTTAGTGTGCTCTTGCACTCTGAATGTGCCAGGTCCCTTCTGTGTTCTCTTGTCTGCCTATCCTGGAGGCTGTATTTCCAGGCCAGTCTGAACACGCTCCTAGCCTGTTCCTCCCGCCCTCTAGGGGCTGCATTCCTAGACCTGCTCCTGTATCTAGTCTGTCCTGTCTGAACACGCTCCTAGCCTGTTCCTCCCGCCTTCTAGGGGCCGATTACGTGGACCCTCTCCTGTATCTTGTCTGTCCTGTCTGAACACGCTCCTAGCCTGTTCCTCCCGCCTTCTAGGGGCTGCTACCTAGACCCGCTCCTGTATCTTGCTACTGTGTCTGTTCTTGTCTGTATACTCTTCTAGCCTGTTTCCCGTGTTTCTCTATGTCCGTACCTTTCCTTTTTCTGCAGAGTCTGAACTCGTACCTAACTCCTGCTCGTTGTCACTGTACTCCTGTTTGTGAGTTTGTGGTCCACTCGCTACTTCACAGCAAGTACCCTGTGGGTATCTGGTTCTGCCTTTCCCTTCCTGTCTGTTCCGTGTGAACAGAGCCCTGTCCCCCCTGCTCTGCCTTTGCTCACCGCTCCGGCGGTTCTAGCCTGCTCTGCCTTTGCTCACCGCTCTGGCGGTTCTAGCCTGCTCTGCCTTTGCTCACCGCTCCGGCGGTTCTAGCCTGCTCTGCCTTTGCTCACCGCTCCGGCGGTTCTAGCCTGCTCTGCCTTTGCTCACTGCTCCGGCGGTTCTAGCCTGCTCTGCCTTTGCTCACCGCTCCGGCGGTTCTAGCCTGCTCTGCCTTTGCTCACCGCTCCGGCGGTTCTAGCCTGCTCTGCCTTTGTTCACCGCTCCGGCAGTTCTAGCCTGCTCTGCCTTTGCTCACTGCTCCGGCGGTTCTAGCCTGCTCTGCCTTTGCTCACCGCTCCGGCGGTTCTAGCCTGCTCTGCCTTTGCTCACCGCTCCGGCGGTTCTAGCCTGCTCTGCCTTTGCTCACTGCTCCGGCGGTTCTAGCCTGCTCTGCCTTTGCTTACCGCTCCGGCGGTTCTAGCCTGCTCTGCCTTTGCTCACCGCTCCGGCGGTTCTAGCCTGCTCTGCCTTTGCTCACCGCTCCGGCGGTTCTAGCCTGCTCTGCCTTTGCTCACCGCTCCAGCGGTTCTAGCCTGCTCTGCCTTTGCTCACCACTCCGGCGGTTCTAGCCTGCTCTGCCTTTGCTCACTGCTCCGGCGGTTCTAGCCTGCTCTGCCTTTGCTCACTGCTCCGGCAGTCTCGCTCTGCTCTGACTCCTTTGCTCACTGCTCCGGCAGTCTCGCTCTGCTCTGACTCCTTTGCTCACTGCCCCGGCAGTCTCGCTCTGCTCTGACTCCTTGCTCACTGCTCCGGCAGTCTCGCTCAGCTCTGACCCTTTGCTCACCGCTCCAGGTGGCCTTGTCCTGCTCTACTCTTGCTCACCGCTCCAGGCGGCCTTGTCCTGCTCTACTCTTGCTCACTGCTCCAGGCGGCCTCGTCCTGCTCTACTCTTGCTCACCGCTCCAGGCGGTCTCGTCCTGCCCTGCTCTCGCTCACCTCTCTGGGCAGCCTCACTCTGCTGTGTTTGTCCGCCACATCTGTGGTTCTGTTCCTGAGTCCCAGTGTGTACTGGGTCCTATCCCGCCTGTGTTCCTACCTGCTAGTGCCTCCCTGTCTGCACTCTAGCCGTGCTTGCCTGTACCCCCCTGCCTGCATACCCGCCTGCCTGCATACCAGTCGTGCCTGCCTATTCCCACCAGTCTGTGTGCCAGCCTAACCAGTCTGTTCCTGTATTCCCCTGTGTGGGTCAACAGCCGTGTCCGGGATCTGTCATGGAGTAGCACCTGGTCCCTCTGCTCGGTTCCTCCTTGGTGCACTGGCGTCGTATGCCGTCGTGCGACCCTGGTCGGATCGGGTGAATACCTAGTTACGCCCCTCCAGGCATTCACTCTCCGGCATGGTCCAGTGGAATCACACGCACACGCCGCTCAGCCCGAGCGTGTGCATTACACAAGGAATGTCTCAACCCGGCCGAGGACCAGGATCAAGAAGGCCCGGGAGCTTTAGAGTGTGGCTCCCTAGCAAATGGGTCCCGAGGAGGATGCAGACGGAGCGGAGCATGCCACCTGTCCTCGCCTACCTGATCTATTCAGAGGGATTCCAGCTGCAAGAGGGGTACCGGCCCCCAGCACCCGACCTTGCACTCCACGTCCAGGATGGGAAAGCCCGGTTAGGCCCTGAGGATCCCACCGGGCGTCGAATGGAGAGGAATTGCCACCCGACCCCTACACCTGAGAGGAGCTCAGAGGGAGACCCGGCCTATCTACACACGCACAGACGGGAATGGGTGAAGTCTGTAGTGCAGGAACACTCTGGTGCAGGGTTGCTACCAAACACTGGACTTCCTCAGAGGTAGTCGGACCCCCGTCCCTGGTGGCCGCAGGACTCCACGAGGAGCAGGGCGTCGCCTTCCCGCTAACATCTCTGAGTGAGTAAACATTTGGAAGTTCACCCCTATGGCCTCCGGACTGTTCATTACGCGCCATACCACGCGACACGGTGCCCGCACTCCCCGCACTACTACCTTCCCTTCTTCCTGCCTTTCCTGCCCTGAGGCCCTGCTCCGCCTGTGGGGAGCAGCGAGAACTTTAGCCGCCATGACACCAGGCCTCAGCGGACTGCTAGCGGCGATGGTGGCCCTTCACCAGACACCACAGGTGGCGTAGTCGTTAATCAGCCACTCAACCCGGACAAGCCCACACCATCTCTTTCTAATGTGACGTCCCTGAGCACGGGTCGGGCCCGGGCCATGGCTGCATCCCATCTCTTCAACGCAGGGCCCGACACCGAGACCCCCAACACCCAGGGTAAAACACGGGCTTTCTGAGTAGAGGAGTCACATGGGCAGCCGGACCACTGACTCTCAGTAAGTCAGTTCACAAACTGCATTTGCTTTCATAGACTTTCATTCCCTGCATAGGCTTTCAGATGGGAGCTGGATCATAATGTCCGTATAATGGTGCTGGCTTGTCCAATATCAACCCATCGCTAGAGTGCTCAATTCTGCACGCTGCCTCTGCATCAGTGTCCGGCTCTCTTGGCCTGTGCTCTCAGAGTCCTCCACTGACTAGAAACCAGGAAACTCGATTTCCAGCAACAAATGATGTTGCTTGCTTTTGTTGGTAAAAAGTGGTCATCCTTCCATTCGGGGGCAGATTAAGAGTAGCCAGAACCCTGGGCAGTTTAGAAGGCATGGGCACTCCGTCCCCAATTTATCACGTGACATGTCATATGACCCCCTTTGATAGATCATGTGATAAGTCATGTGATTAACGCACAGGTGCTCTAGTGCACATCAGTAGATGCAGAACAAGACAGATAGAGGCTCGCATAGAGCACATTTTTTTATTGAGCAAAATTAAATATGTTGACATCCCCCTATATACACACAGCTCCCCTAAATAAAGTATGATACCCCACATAGCCCCTTTATACACATTATAAGCCCTCCATAGCACCCTATATAGAGCATGAGGCCTCACATATCCTATATATACAGTATGACCCCTCACATAGCCCCTAATATACCATATGAGCCCATACACAGCCCTCCTATATAGTGCAGGAGCCCCCACATTGCTCCCTATACACAATATGAGTCCCCAAATAGCTCCTTAGATACAATATGAGCACCCACATAGCCTCCCTAGAAAAATATGAGCTCCTATATACATTATGAGCCCTCACATAGCCCTTTATATACAGTATGAACTCCCTATATACAATATGAGCCCACACATAGCCCCCTATATACAGTATGAGCCCTCACATAGCCTCCCTTATACAGTATGAGCCCCCACATAGCTCTCTAGATACAGTAGGATCCCTCACATAGTCTCCCTAAATACAATGTGAGCCCTTACATAGCCTTCCTAGAAACAGTATGAGCCCTCACATAGACCCCTATATACAGTATGAACCCTCACATGGCCCCCTATATACAGTATAATCCTCAACATTGCCCTTTAGTTACAGTAGGAGCCCTCATATAGACTCTCTAAATACAGTAAGAGCCCTCACATAGCCTTCTTAGATACAGTATGAGCCCTCACATAGCCCCCATACACAGTATGAACCCTTGCATAGCCCACATATATACAGGATGAGCCCCCACACAGCCACCCTACATACAGCATGAGCCCTCACATAGCCCCCTATATACAGTATGAGTCTCCATATAACTCCCTAAATACACTATGTGCATTCACATAGCCTCCCTAGATATAATATGAGCCCTCCCATAGCATCCCTATATATAGTATGAACCTTCACAAAGCCCTTCTATATACAGTGTGAGCCCCCACATAGCTCCTTAGATACAGCATGAGCCCCCAAATAGCTCTCTAGATACAGAATGAGCCCCCACACAGCCCCCTATATACAGCATGAGCTCCAACATAGCCTGCTATATACAGTATGAGCCTTTACATAGCCTCCTATATAAAGTATGACCCCCAAAGCTCCATATATATATAGTATGAGCCTGCACACAGCCTTCTATATACAGTATGAGCTTCAAAATAGCTACTAGATACAGTATGAGCTCCTACATAGCTCCCTATATACAGTATGAGCCCTTACATAGCTCCCTATATACAGTATAAACCCCCACATAGCCTCCTAAATACAATGTGAGACCCCACATAGCCTCCTATATAGAGTGTTAGCTCCAACATAGCCTCCTATATACCATGTGAGCCCCCACATAGCCATATATACAACATGAGCTGACGCACCCCCTGGGCCATGGGGTACTTGGTAACCGGGCCGGTCAATGCTGGGGGATGTCACAGTGGCGGTGACCCAGTCCGTGACCCAGGGTGGTCAATAAAAGGGGTTTTAAATAAAAGGGAATATAGTTTTTATATAATGTTCATGATGCCACCTGTGGTATGCGGCTATATGGGGCTGCCGCTGCGGTGCAGATCCTCTGGAGCTGATGATGACGCAGCAGAGTTGGTTCAGCTCTCCACAGGCAGAGCTTAGCTCCAGGGCAGGAAATGGTGACGTTATAGATGTTGCTGTGTAGTGTAGTGCAGGGGATGGCGCAGTTAATAATCAGTCCACAACTTAATGGCGGTTTCCTCTTATCTTTACTTCCAGTGGTTAGGCAGACCGGGGCACGGGTACTAGCTGGTAGTAGAGGTCCGGGCGGCCTGGAAGCAAGTTGGGAATCCACCTCGCCAGGTGAAGTTGGAGGCCTTCCCTTTGCGCTAATCTCTTTGGCCCTGCTGCTAGTAGCTGTGCTGCGGCCCTCGTCCCTGAGTAAAATGTCTTTGTGCTCACCCATATGGCAGGCAGCTCGGGCCTTCCTGGAATGTTGCTCCCACGTGGCGATGCTGGGCCCTATGTGCTGCTGAGCCTCCGGGCGTCTGATGGGGCCAGGAGACCTGCAGTCTCCTGCCCTCCGGTTTCTGCTGCTGGGCCTTCAGTGCCCCACAAACTCGGACTCCGGTGTTCGATTCTTCTACGCTCCTCTCTGGGGTCAGCTGCCATGCAGCTCCACTTCCCAGGTCTTTCCTCGTCGCTCTCCTGACTTCAACTCCTCTCAATAACTCTAACCCCGCCACCAGATTCCAGTTGCTAAGGGGAGGGGCTCCCCTTGCTGGTCTGGAGCCAGGAAAGTGTTGCATGCTAGTATACCTGACTAGGGGAGCCTTCCTTGCTTCCAGGCATGGCATCACCCCTTGTGAGGGAGGCAATGCCACTGTGGCAACCGGACCCCTGGGGTGCCACAGAGCCCCTACATAACCTCCTACATACAGTATGAGTTTTCATATAACTCCCCATATACACTATGAGCCCTCACATAGCCTCCCTAGGTACAATATGAGCTCTCACATAGCATCCCTACATACAGTATGAGCCCTCACATAGCACCTCTATATACAATATGAGTCCCCACATAGCTTCCTAGATACAGTATGAGACCCCACATAGCTCTCTAGATACAGGATGAGCGAGCCCCCTTCACAGCCCCTTATATACAGTATGAACTCCAGCATAGCCTCCTATATACAGTATGAGTCCTCACATAGCGTCATACATACAGTATGTGCCCCACATAGCTCCCTATATATAGTATGAGCCCACACATAGCTTGCTATATAGGGTACGAGCCCTCACATAGCCTCCTATATACAGAATGAGCCCTAACATAGCCACCTATATACAGTATGAGCTCCACATAACCTCCTATATACAGTATAAGCCCTCACAAAGGTTCCTATATACAGTGTGAGCCCCACATAGCCTCAAATATATAGTATGAGCCCCAAATAGCCTCCTATATACAGTGTGAGCCCCCACATAGACTCCTATATACAGTATGAGCCCCCAAATAGCCTCCTATATAGAGTGTGAGCTCCAATATAGCCACTATATACAGTCTGAGCCCCCACATAACCTCTCCACATACAGGATGAACACTCACATAGCCCCCTATGTTTTCCTTATGATCTCATACATAGCTCCCTATATACAGTATTAACTACCACATTGCTTCCTATATATAGTGTGAGCCCCCACACAGCCCTCTATATGCAGTGTGAGCCCCCACATAGCCTCCTATATAAAGACACACACCCCATACGGGTATTAAAAAAAACAACAACACATACTCACTTCACTCATGTTCAACCAGCACTCTGCTCCGGTCACCGGAGCTCCACTTCTTGTGGTCAGCGCGTACATGTTGGCGCAATGACGTAAGAAGGGGAGATGGGAGCATTGGAGCTGTGCTGCCATTCTAATTTGCCAGCAGTGGAGCTTCAAGAAAACTCTCTGCCCAGGGATGTGTGCCGCTGATGGTGGCACACAAAATATTATCCAGATTACACTCATTATAATCCATTTATGATTCCATTGGCTACCCTTAATCCAGCTCTGCATCTTTCATAACCTGGAGGTATCAAAAGCTCACAATAGCACCTCATATTATTATTTATTTTACTCTTTTATATAGCACCATTAATACCACAGCGCTTTACAGACATCGGCACCATTGTCCACATTAGGGCTCATAATCTAAATTCCCTATTGGTATGATTGCGATGTGTGGGAGGAAACACACAAACACGGGGAGCACATACAAACTCCTTGCATATGTTGTCCTTGGTGGAATTTGAAGCCAGGTATCCAGCACTGCAAACCAACAGTGCTAACCACTGAGCCAACGTGCTGCCCAATGAGATGCAAACCATTAGGTTATGTAATAACAGGGTTTTTGGTAATTTCAGGCCTCATGATTTTTATCACAAATCAGTTCATCAAACCAATAAATGACCTCATATATCAGGATGTACTACACATGTAGTTTGGGATTGACCACATTAGTCATGGAGCTGGTAAGGTGTAAGTAATAAGTGTGTCCATTTATAATCATTTTTGCTTTACAGGGAATCTCAATTTGGAATTTAAAGGGAACCTGTCATCTGATTCATGATGCCTGAACTATGGACAGAGTGAACCAGAAGTGACTGCATTTTTGCAGTTGTGCATGTTTCCGTCTGAAACACTGGGGTGTTTCCGAGAAAAAATCCTCTAAAAAACTATGGATCTTAGATGATTAGTCCGAGGCAGGTCCCTGGCAGCTTCTCCCAGCCCCTCTTCTCTAGACTAACAGATCTCTCCCAATGAGTGTGCTTAGGGAGAGACCTGACAGTCAAGGAAATCGAGGTGAGAAGCCATCAGGAACCTGTCTCAGACTAGTTATCCGAGAAGCATAGTCTCCAACCGGCTAATTAAAGTATGTGTTCTCTGAAATGATGAAACCAGTGTCTGATTCATGCAGCCCGTGGCTCAGGCAGCGTGAATCAGATGATAAGTTCCCTTTAATTCTAACATTTAACTTGCTTTAATCACTCCCCCCATGCTTACTTGGAACTGAATGTATTGGCTGACATTGCAGGATATTATCTATGGATGACTTACTTTATTTTCATGTGGACTTGGACTTGGCATTTCCCACTGGGCTTCCTCCCAGACAAGCTGCGTAGAGGGAGCTCGTGTTTAACCCCCATCATCTGTGCAGTTGTAGTAACAGGCTCTCATCTAGTGTCTGTCATAGGTGTGACAGATTTAATGGATTACAAATGGAAGATTGATGTCTTCCTCGCCCCATCCAGACACTAGGCATAAATATTAATTCTGCTCGTTTGTAAACAACGTGCGTTGAGGGTTTCTAATCACTTATTTTCTTTTGTCTGTTGCTTTCCCTCTGAGATCTCCAAGTTCTTACTTGTGTTTTCCACTCTTTATTGATTCCTTGGTAATTCAGTTTAAGGTGCAGCGGCAGTGTTATTAAATATCTCTCGGTAGAGAGGTTAATTCTGCGCTCACCTGCATTATTCCTCACAGGAGAAATATATTACGCTCTGAAATAGAATTTATATTCCATTAAAGGGGAAATATCGACTAATTAACTCAGCAATGTTCACTTTCAGTTTTCTATTTAGCAAAAAACGAATATCAGTTATTCTACGCAGACAGCAGTGAACGCCAGAGGCGTAACGAGAAATCAGAGGGTACTAATGAAACTTGGCGAGGACTGTGCAGGTCAGGGCAGGCTCACAGTGTCCAGGACCAAGGGCATACGGTACATACCAGAGCCAAGCTATGCTACTGTGGTCCAGGAGTGGGGGGCAAGAGTGAAATGGTGGAGTTTTCTATGGATTATGGATTCTACACAAGAGGATGCATCTGTGTAGTAATGAAGGGGTGAGTGGATTCTCACACGGTTTTTCAGCAGTGCTCTTACCAGTAAAGTGCTATTCTTTATATGACACAAGCTATGATTAATGATTGTATCTAAGGACTGGTGCACACCAGCGTATATTCATTCATCTGAGAGAATTGGGCTGATTATGCAAATCACACTCTGATTAAACTCTGATCAGAGTGTCATCAGAGTGTCAGCATAGCGTGATCCGAGTATCTCAAATGAGGAGAAGATGGAGAAAAACAATTTTATTATTATTATTTATATAGCGCCATTGATTTCATGGTGCTGTAAAATAAGAAGGGGTTACATACAAAATACAGATATCACTTACAGTAAACGAACTAACAGTGATAGACTGGTACAGAGGGAAGAGGACCCTGCCCTTGTGGGCTTATATTCTATAGTAGTGGGAAAGGAGACAGTAGGTTGGGGGGGTTGCAGTAGCTCCGGTGTTGTTGAGGTAGCAGCAATCAAGGTCATGTCAGGCTGTAAGCTTGTTTGATGAGATGGGTTTTCAGGCTCCGTCTGAAGGATCCAAATGTGGAGGCTAGTCGGACATGTTGAGGCACAGAATTCTATAGGATGGGGATATTTGGGAGAAATTTTGGAGGCGATTGGGTGAGGAACGAAAAATTGCAGAGGAAAGAAGGAGGTCTTGGGAGGACCGGAGATTACGTAAGGGAATATATCGGGAGATTAGTTCAGAGATGTACACAGGAGAAAGGTTATGTATGGCGTTGTAGGTCAGTGTTAGTAGTATGAACTGGATACGCTGGGCAATTGGGAGCCAGTGAAGGGATTTGCAAAGGGGGATAGCAGAGGAGTAGCGAGGCGAGAGATGAACCAGTTGCGCAGCAGAGTTAAGGATGGACTGGAGGGGTTCGAGAGTGTTAGCAGATAGGCCACAGAGGAGGATGTTGCAGTAGTCGAGGCGGGAGATGATGAGGGCATGCACAAGCAGTTTAGTAGATTGAGGGTTGAGGAAAGGACAGATTCTGGAAATATTTTTGAGCTGGAGGCAACAGGAGGTAGCGAGAGCTTGGATGTGGGATTTGAAGAACAGGGCAGAGTCAAGGGTTACTCCGAGGCAGCGGATTGCCGGTACAGGGGAAAGTGTGATGTCATTTATTGTGATAGAAAGATCAAGTGGGGAAGATATGCAAGATAGGGGAAACATGATGAGTTCAGTTTTGTCCACATTGAGCTTGAGAAAGCGGGAGGAGAAGAAGGAGGATATGGCTGCTAGACATGCTGGGATTCTGGACAGCAGAGAGGTGACATCTGTGCCAGAGAAGTAGATCTGGGTGTTATCAGCATACAGATGGTACTGGAAGCCATGGGATTTTATGAGCTGTCCCAGGCCAACGGTATAGATTGAAAAGAGTAGGGGTCCTAGTACAGAGCCTTGAGGGACTCCAACAGAGAGGGGGTGGGATGAGGAGGTAGTGTGGGAGTTGGAGATGCTAAATGTGCGGTTAGAAAGGTATGAGGAGATCCAAGATAGGGCAAGGTCTTTGACGCCAAAGGAAGAGAGGATCTCTAGTAGGAGGCAGTGGTCAACTGTGTCGAAAGCAGAGGACAGGTCAAGAAGAAGGAGTATAGAGAATTGTCTGTTAGCTTTGGCTGTAAGTAAGTCATTAGTAATTTTGGTAAGCGCAGTTTCAGTGGAATGTTGGGGGCAGAAGCCAGATTGTCGGTTGTCGAAGAGAGAGTTAGATGAGAAGTGAGAAGAAAGTTCAGCGTGAATGTGTTGCTCAAGGAGTTTGGAGGCAAATGGGAGCAGCAATATGGTCCGGGAGCAGGAAAGGTGGTTGGGTCGAGGGATGGCTTTTTGAGGATGGGCAAGGTACCAGAAGTTAGTGATAGGTTGAAGAGATGGGTTAGGGATGGGATGAGTGTGGGGGTGAGGCTGGGATGGGATGAAATCGAGTTCACAAGTGGTGAAGTGTGATTTGGAGAGGAGACGAGTGAGGTCTCCTTCCGTAATGTTGGAAAGGGAGATTATGGGGGAAGGGGAATGGTCTGGGAAACAAAGGGGTTGTGGTGGTCGGGCAGTAAAGACTTGCCGTGTTTGGTCAATCTTGTTTTTGAAGTGTGTGGCAAACTCCTCAGCAGAGATGACGGAGGTCGAGGGGGTAGTGGAGAGAGTTAAAAGTGTTGAATAACTGCTTGGGGTTGTAGGATAAGGAAGATATGAGGGTTTCTCCATCTTCTCCATTCTGTCAGTGTGTGGAAATCGGACTGCACTCAGATGTCATCCAAATGCAGTCTGTTTTCCACTGACTCATTGTCTTCCATGGTGTGATCTAAATATTAGATTGAACTTGGGCATGCTGGGATTTTTTCCTTGGACAGACCCTGTCCAAGAAAAAAATCGGACATGTGCACGGCCTCATAGAATAACATTGGTCCTAGTTTGGTCCTCTGATTGGTCCTCTGATTTTAGGTCCTCTGATTTTGTAGAATGCACTTATATAGTGCGAATGTAAGGGGAAGCAGAGATATCCCTGAAGAGCCCCTGCGGGATGTCATGTTAGTGGAGGAAGACAGCCATCTGCTGACCAGGTGTAATGAGACGGAAACAATTCGCACTGGAAAATTTGCAAGGGGAGCAACTTTGGGTGCTGGAGCAGATCAGGTGATCAGCAGTCCCGAGTTCCTGGATATAAAAGCCCTGCGCGCCAAATTGCAGGAGGATTTGGTGCCAGGGAGAAGAGTAGAGCAGATGTGGTCCAGGGATGGCATCAAGGCCAGTGTGACAGGGCTCAGCAGGAAGTCCACGTCACCAAGGTGCTGGTCACCGCCTGGGAAGGTCCAGACTACACACGGCAGGACTCAAAGACACAATGTCGCATGTCAAGAGTCGGGTCCTAGTCCTTTCTGCCCAAGCCTAAGAGACTTCTGTTGACAATCAAGCCGAGAAGATCCGAGAGGAGACCACGATGGGAGAGGCACACCTGTGATTGCAGAGGGATAGTACGAGTTAGCCGGGCCATCACTTACAACTATTGTGGCACCCTGCTACACACAAAAGGGTGCATGGATGGACTTCTCCACAAGAGGCCCTTACTACACACAGACACCTCCACCCTTCCACCTCATATCACCAGAGGGAGCCCAGTGCATTGATGTGACCTGGTGTTGGTAAATATGGCTGCCTTTTTCCTGTGATTTTTTCTTAAATAATTTGTCCTTTTGCTGAATTTAACTCTGGTACACTGCTGTACAATCTCTGGTACAGTGTGTTACCAACTGCTACATCACATTACTAACTCTGCTACATCATTGTACTACCTCTTTTTGATCGTATTATTAACTTTTACGTTACATTATATTATCAACTCTGCTATCTCATTGTACCAACTCCACTACATTGTAGTAACATCTTTGCACTATTATTGCATTAACTTTGCTACTTTGTGGTAAAAACTCTGCTTCATCAGTCATCGCTGATCCTGCTCTATTTCATTAGTCATCACTGAATCAGCTCTGCTGCACCTGTCATTTCTGATCCAGCTCAGCTTCATAAATTAGCACTGCTCCTTCTTGTTTAACTCTGCTTCATCAGTCATCTCTGATCCAGCTCTGCTATTGCAGTCATTGTTATTCCAGCTCTGCTACATCGGCTTGGCAACTCCTCTACAGCCCCCTTTTTTTGTTCTGCTGCTCATTGCTTCCAGTTGCTCTAGAACTGCTCTTATGGCTATGTTCCCATGATGAGTATTTGGTGTGTTTTTGATATTGCAGCATTTTGCAGACTTTCTGCAGCATTATGCATATATTAGGTGAATGAGGTTACTTGTGTTTTTTCACATGCAATTTTATCATTTTTTTGACTCACCATTTTTTGTCTCTTTTTGATATGTCATGTTTTAAATAAAGCCGCTTTGTTTTTTATACTTCCCGGTATTTGGCTTTGAAAATACTTTATTGATACAGTCATGCGCAGATTGCATGCGTCTTTAGTACATTTCCGCAGCACTTTGCTACCTACATGTAATTCAATTCTATGGATGAAATCTGCACATAAACCTAGATGTACAAGCAGGAAAAACAGGCATGTTGCAGCTTTGAAACCCACAACACAATTCATTTTACACTATGTTAAAAAAAAGCATCCACTTTGCTGGAATTGTAAAACGCTCCTTTTTTTTCTCTGCGAAAATACGCAACTTCAAAAACTCATCATGGGAACTTCACCTTATACAGATCAGTCATATTAAACCCTTTATGACAGGGCAAGATTTCATTTTTGCGTATCTATTCCTTTCCTTCTTCCTAGATCCATAACTTTTTTATTTTTTCATTGATACAGCCACATGGGAGCTTGTTTTTTTGCGGAGCAAGTTGTAGTGTCATTCAATGAATTGTAGTTGAATGAAACTATTAATTTTACCATAATAGGTAATTTGAAATGGAAAATAATTCCAATTATAAAATTGCAAAATATGTCATTCCACCATTTTTTTTTTGGGGGGGGGGTTGTTTTTAAAGCGTTAATTTCACAGTAAAAACACTCTAACCTTTATTAATTTTATATTCTCATAGATCAGGCTTTAATGGACGTGGCAACATCAAATATGTATTTTTTATTTCTTTATTATTACAAGGGGAAGTGATTTTCATTTTCAGAGTTGTTTTTAATTTTTTAAAACTTTATTTTCTAATTATTGGCATGCTATATGAGGTTTTTCCATCACGTAATGGCAGTATTGTTCTGAAGTCCAGAGCTAAAGCACCACTGTTATACCATCCTGTAAAAGTGTAATGTCAAAAAATCCAGTACCCGCTGTCTGGTTTGGGACTGGACTGTTTGCACTTTTGCTCTGCAATAGAGCTCCAGGCAGCTTCTCCTAATTTCTAAGATAGCATTCTTAATCTGCTTCTTCCTCTTCCCCCTGCCTCCTGAACATAACATACACTCTGAAAAAAGCTCAGTTCCATCTTGCTCAAGACAAGCTGGACTGTCAGCACAGTGAGGTGTTAGGTTAGACCTCCTATACTCTATGAAGAGGTAGGAAGAGGAGGAGTGAGGAGCAGAATGAGAAAACTGTTAGAGGGAGACACAATAAAATTGTGCTGAGCTTTCTAACAAGTCTTTTACCTCATCCCAGAGTTGAATTCATAGCTACAAAGCTCAGTACTGCTAAATAATCTCCTCCATACCTCTCCTGCTTCAGTCTGTGTGCTAAGGAATAAAGAGTGGGAATTCCTAATGTCTGTGTGTACTGTGTATAGGATACACCATAGCAGCGAATCTCCTCCCACTAGCTTAGAGTCAATTGCAAATTAAAGGAAGATTCTATGGAGGTCAAAACTGATGAGAATGCAAGATACAATGCATAAAATGGGCAAAAATAGTGTTATTCCTGATGTACTCATACATAACAGCTTAGTTTGAAAAGTTACTTGGAAGTACGGTTACAATATGTCATCCTCTAATAGATGAATTCTTATTATAAGGCATTGTGCTGATGTCTATGTCACCAGCTGCTTTCCACAGCTGAAGGGTAGAGTTTACCTATGTTGTTTTCTTTCATGTCCCTGGTGGATTACATGACTGTAGAGCCCCCTGTCTCTGCAGGCGCTATCTAACCTTCTACCCCTTTTTAAACATTACAATGTTTTAAAGGGGTATTCCCATCTCCAAGATCCTATCCCAAAATGTAGTAGGTGTAATAATAGTAATATTAGCAAATATCGTCAATTAGAAATGTAGTATATTTTTTTCTGATTCACTGTGTCTCTTTTCTCATGTGCAGGCATCGCAGGACCTTAGGTATCCATGGTTATGTCCACTGATAAAGTCACAGTTAGTTAGTTGCTAGTGGTCGTAACCGTGGATATCTAAGGTCCTGCGATGCCTGCACATGAGAAAAGAGACACAGTGAATCATAAAGAAATATACTACATTTCTAATTGGAGATATTTGCTAATCTTATTATTATTACATCTACTATATATTGGGATAGGATCTTGGAGATGGGAATACCCCTTTAATTCTCTTCCTATTATCACATGTGTACATATTTCTTAAAGGTCGCTAAAGCAAGGATAGAAACAGATAACATTTCAGATCCAGTCATGTTTCCTAAGTAATAAGCTGTCACATTAACATAACTCTTAGTATCTCAAAAGGCTGAAAGAGGACGTTTAAAATGATTATCAGGAGATGCCCTTTTTACTTTCACTCCTAATGATATATGTTGTGGCGGATTCAGCTGAAGATCAGAAGGAAGCGGAAAGGTTTTACACGATTTATAAAGCAGACCACAGATTCTTTTGTAGACAGGATGTCTTATATAATGTTTCTCAGAAAAATTGCAAAAAATGAACAAATCCTAGACATTATTTGCCAAAAAGAACTATACTTTTCTCATAAATTAGGACATCTGTTTGTTAGACGGGAGGGAATGACTAGAGCTTATATTTTCAGATCCATTAAAGTTGTCTTGTAGCTATTTTATGCTTGGAGCACAGCTGGGATATTAGCTGGTGGGTATTGAGTGTCTACTATGCCCCCCAACAAGCCACTGTGGCCAGAGTTTTTAGATACATGTTGAAACATTGCCCTGGGTGGAGAAATTACAAGCTTTGCCTTTTCCATCAGGTGCTCTCAGGCATAGCGTAAAGAAGGACGTATGAGGACCCTAACTGCTCCACCAAAGTAGCTGTTGGAGGTAAGAACTATTGGTCATATTAGATTTCAAAATGCCCAATCTTTTGTTTTATGGGTGATATACGGTTTCAGATGACCAAATTTATAATCATGGTGAAGTTGGGAAAATAGCTGTTTTCCTTACAGCTAAATGACTAATATGGCCAGCTTTACTGCTTGACTTAACAGCACAGCCTTATGCCTTGTTTTTATTTATTTATCTCCTCCACACTCATACGTTCCTCACCCAAGAGCCTCCAGGACTTCTCCTTTCTCCCGCATATCCCCCATCCTCTGGAATTCTGTGCCTCAACCCATCCAATTCCGCCACACTCGGAACTTTCAGACGATACTTGAAAGCCCACCTCTTCAGGAAAGCTTACAGCTTGCCATGACCCTCTACCACCTCAACACCACCAGAGCTGCTGTAAGCATACTACCCTACTGTCTCCTATCCCATTATACTGTAGACTGTAAGCCCACAAGGGCAGGGCCCTCTCCTTTCTGGTCCAGTCTGTCATTGTTAGTTTGTTCACTGTATTTTATATTTGTATCTTGTATGTAACCCCTTCTGACATACAGCACCATGGAATCAATGGTGCACTATACTGTATATAAAAAATAATAATTTATGTATTATTTTAATTTTTATTATTATTACTTTTGTTATGATTACTTATTGTTGTTTTTTTATTTGTTTTAATTATTATTAAATTATATACATTGGAAGAAAGCAGGAGGTAAGGTCTTGGATGGCAGGTATATGTTAAGATGGTTTTCATTTTCACTGGATATTGGGTCTGGGATTTACGAGTGGAATTACAGTATATCAGTCATGTAATGGATACAGTGAATTTCTAACAAGCTGAATAAATCCCTATTATTAAAAATTATACCTTTATTAATACTATTAAAATAAAAATGAAATAAATTTGGTAATTCCTATCGAACAAATACTTATACATATATCTATGTGGTGACCAAATAATATCCAATTAATATGTCACATAGGAAACAGGACGGAAAACAAGATCAGAGAGGGGGTGTCTTAACATTTTGCTTCAGTGATGCACCCTAAAGATAAGCCCTGCCTGACCGCGGAGGTTGGAACCCTAAATAAATTACATAAGTTATGGCGCCCCCGCTCACCGTCGTCTGATCTTAGCTGACCCTAGGCAGTACTGACTAAAGTAAGTCCCCAATGGCAGTGTACCTGTAAAAAGAAGACAGAGCATCCAACAATATGGAGTCAAAGTCTGGTCCTGCCCAATATATAGTCAGGTGTATATATAACGCCCAATATTTATAAGTGCTCAAACAACTACACAACAAATGTTGTATGGAGAAAGTGTCCATGCATATAATAAAGTGAAAAATTGTGTTTAATCAAACTAATATAAAGGTATACATTTGTATCCTTAAACCCATATGGGGGGATAGAAAATTAACAAAACTGGGCCCAGACCAGATACAAATAGTTACTTCAATAAGAAGGACCCCATATAGCTACCAAAGTGTCGTAACTTCAAAGCATTTCCCCATTCATACTGGTTCATCAGGAGAAATTAGAAGGTAGCTCATAATGGACAGTTTTCTGGAGTCTTGATGTCAAAGTTGGAACATGATGTGATTTAGGAGTGCCCAAAAAAGCTTGGGTGGGAAAGGTCGCTCCCATACTCCAGTCCGGGTCTCATAGGCCTAATAACAAGCACCTAGGAATAGCTCAGCAGAGTGTGTGTTGTGTTGGAGCTAGAGAAAGATCGTTCACGGATGGTCTATGCTAGGGGCTGAGAAGTGTCTGTAACACCAGGATGGTGAGCCTGTTTGATTTACTTTGCCTTACCCAGGGAAAGGACTGTTTTGTTATTAATTTGTGCTGAATAAAGGCTATTTTCATTTGTGGAGCTGTAAAGTTTATGAAGGACAATAAACTTTATTTTGATATAAAAAACTTGTGCCTGTACGTATCCAAGCGGCGACCAAAGAGCCTAAACCCCCACAATATTTATATTTATTTAAAGATGGACAGTGCCACAGCTACACTAGGTAGATGGGCATGGCAATCACCAAATCACCAGGGAATTTATCATCAGAAAGTAGTCTTGGGGTGCCCTTCATCTATGGGAACTATTCTAGTGTGAAGACAACGTTATGAACCTTTAAGTTCTCCCTTGACTTGAGTATTAATTGGCTATCAGAGTTGATTGGTGGCAGTCTGAACAAGACTGCTGAATAAAAAGACTGTAGTGACTGAGCTGCTGCCTAACCTGGGCTGAACTGCAATGCCTGGCATAGCCACAACCTTATATACGGCACTGTGCCTGTACTAAAGTGGGTCTTTCACTGGATTTTTTAATTTAAACTAATTACCTCCTCAAATTCGTGCCGCTCCATTTATTTTGTAACACTTTATTTTTTCTTTTTTTCTGTACTTCTTTTCCAAAATTATGAAATAAAAACGCAAATTCTCCTTCAACCAAGTGGGTGTATACCACAAAACTTCCAGAAATACATAGTTACATAGGTTGAAAAAAGACCTATGTCCATCAAGTTCAACCTTTCTCCACCAATTATACATTTTGTCACTAAATTATCTATAACCCACAATTAGTGGAGTCTAAAAGGTAACGTTTCTCCTTATGGAGAGTGACATGTCTGATATGCCAGGGTAAGGAGGCTTATAGGCTGAGCAATGCTCCTCTGGGAAATTAAATATGCAAATTGTCTCTTCAGAGGGAAAGAGGACAAGAACTCTAGTGCCACCTATTGGATGTAGCAATCCTAAAAGTCAATATCGACCCTTTAACGAGCCTTGCCACATGACTTAGGATAAAAGCCAAACCATAATCTCAATTTGCAGACAGGTGTTTCGGGCTGTTGCCCCTAATCAGTGCAACAACAGCAATTTGGCATTGAGTGCCTGAGGTATGTGTTCGTAATCACCATGCATTCATAAGATGCATACCATAGTAATCCTGGTTAATAGAGTTTTTCCACTTCCGTAATATTCATGAGCTATTCACAGGGTAGGTCATCAATATCAGGTTGGTGGAGATCCAACATCAGCTTATGTATACATTGTTCTGAGCAGAACACCATCAGATTGATTGATGGGGCTCTGACACCAAAACCCCCTGGCAATCAAATGTTAAGAGCTCCAACAGTGGCCAGAACACCGAAGCTCCATCACAAACTTTACTGGCTTGGCGCTGTTCTCCCTATTAGGCTATGTTCACACTAGGCATTTTTTCAGTGTTTTTTTTTCTGCAGCAAAACCTGATCTCTTGGCAGGAAAGAAGCTGCATCAAGAACGCAAATTTTGGTGCATTTTTTGGTGCATTTTTGCTGCGTTTTTGGTGTGCTTTTAAGGATCCCAAAGTTCAGCTTTGCTTCCACCACAGAAGCATCAACACAGGTCACCAATGCAAGACATATGTGAAACCATATCAACCAGAATTACAAATGTAATAGTCGGGGATGTGAATTGTTCAGGAATACACTGGCAGTGCATTGAGTTTGTAGGACACTATTTATTTTCACACTATGGTCTGCCATTGAGTTGCTCAGAGATTGTTCAATTTCACACCTCCGTGGGCCACAGGTATTGTTCAATCTCACACCTAGCTCAGCCAATGTTTACACATCACTTATTTAATTAAACTGTCCTAATCCAAGCTGCAATCTCATGTGACCATGACATGTTCACACTAGGCGTTTTTTCAGAATTTACCATTACTTTCAATAGGGGAAAAACGCTGAAAGGAGTAACATGCTCTATTGTGCAAAAAAAACATGCAAAGCACAAAATACTGATGACATAAAAACCAATGTGTGTGCATGAGATTTCTGAAATCTCATAGACTTTGCTGGTACTGTAAAACGCAGCTGAAAATTAACATAAAAAAACGCATAAAAAACCCCTGAAAAAACGCCTAGTGTGAACATAGCCTTAGTGTTCTTCTGCATACACTGTCCGCATCTGGTTGTTGCCGCAACTGGTAATATTTGATTGCTGGGGGTGCCGGGTGTCAGACCCCCACTAATCTGATATTTATGACTAAGTATAGGTCATCAATATCATAATTGTAAAAACCCCTTTAAAAATTACTGACATTTTCGCAGGAGAAATAAATATAGACAACCAAATCTGTCCCAATTGCGGACAACCTTCAATTTTGTTTCTAAAAGTGTTCTGTAAATTAGTATATAACTAGTGTTGAGCATTCCGATACTGAAATATCGGGTATCGGCCGATATTCGCGGTATCGGAATTCCGATACTTAATTCCGATACTTTTACAATATCGGATACCGGAATCGGAAGTTCCCATAATGCCTGCGCTCTGCAGTGTCTGTGAAGGATGACAAGTTGGATGGCAGCGCGATCCAGCCTGTCATCAGAATGCCATCCCAGCGGGGGAGAATTCTCCTGATTGTTTAAAAGCCGGCGGGCGGTATAAAGCCGCCAGCTTTTAAACAATCACACAGCCCCATACTGCTTCCCCGCAGCCTCCCACCCCGATCCTCCGCTCCCCTCGCCACCTCCCATCCCGATCGTAAGTTAGGACCGGGCGGGGAGCGCAGCTCCAAGGAGCGGGGAGTGAAGGACCCGGGCGGGGAAGCTGGCAGTGAAAAGACTTCACCGCCGGCTTTCCCGTTCTGTGCTGCGCTTTCCCGCCGGTTATTTCAAATGAACAGCTGAGGTATCAGCTGATGCCGATCAGCTGTTCATTTGAAGTCGCCGCGTTGCCCTCAGAGGGTTCATGTGAGTTCATGCTTGACTGCATGAACTCACATGAACTTTCCCACGGCCGCACAGGTCAGCCTCACCTCCCAGACCATCAGCCCGTCATGATTAGTGTGTGTGCGGGGTGTGTGTGCGGGGTGTGTGCGCGATGTTTGTGCGGGTGTGCGCGGTGTCTGTGCGATGTGTGCCGGTGTGTGCGTGCAGGCAGACATAGGCCGATGTGACACTACTACTCCCATCGGCCTATGTCTGTCCCCCGTCCACTCCTGCCAGCAGGATCAGCTCGATGGGAGCAGTAGTTCCCATCAGACTGATCCTGCTATTTAAATTGCCCTACTGTGTCCCCAATAAATGTTAGATACATGTCATTGGTGGCCAGTGGTTACCTAAAATAAATTAGTTTATACATTACCTGTCCCCGCCGATCGCCACCTAAAATAAAGTAAAAAATAAAAAACTACACCTATACTCACCTAGACACCTAATTCCCCGAAGCCATCGATCTCCTGTAATAAAATATAAAATAATAAACCACAACCTTATCCTTACCCCTCCGTAGCAGTCCACGAGTGTCCCACGAAGATCTCCAGTTCAGAGCAGCCACATAAACTGTGACCGCTCTGAACCGCTGCCGCCGCTAGAATGACGGGGCCGTAAGGGTTCACCGGAGTTCAGGCAGCGCTGCTCCGGTTAGCTCCTTTACGGCCCTGCTGTATCGTGAGAAATTCCCACGGTACAGCAGTGCCGTAAAGGAGGTCTCCGGAGCTGCGCTGCCTGAATTCACTCCGGTGACCTCAGTCAGTGGCTCCCGCTGCCGGGAGCGGACGTGTTCCCGGCAGCGTGAGCTTACAGCAGCCATGCACAGCTGTCACCATCTCCAGATGTGACAGCTGTGCATGGGAGATCAGCGCAGGAACGTGGACAGGTAACTATTATTTTTAGTAAACTAAGAATTAAATAAAATTGTGTGTTTTATTTCAAATAAATTATTTTTTTCTGGGTGTAGTGTGTTTTTTCTTTTTAACACTTTGTAGGTTAGTAATGGGGGTGTCTTATAGACGCCCATCATTACTAACCTGGGCTTCATGGCAGCTGGCGCTGACATGAACCCCACCACTATTACCCCCTGCCACCGCACCAGGGCAGCGTGGAAGAGCGAGGCTAAGTGCCAGAGTTGGCGCATCCTATGGATGCGCCATTTCTGGGGCGGCTGACGACTGGTGTTTCTAGCCTGGGAGGGGGCCAATATTCATGGCACCCTTCCTGGGCTATTAATATCAGCCCCCAGCTGTCTGCCTAGCCTTTGCTAGCTATTAAAATAGGGGGGACCCCACGTCATTTTTTTTGGGGGGGGTCCCCCATTTTAATAGCTAGTAAAGGCTAGGTATTCAGCTGGGGGCTGATATTAGTAGCCTGGGAAGCTCCGTGGGTTTTACCCCCTTCCCAGGCTTCAAACATCTGCCCCAGCCGTCTGCTTAACCTCCGCTAGAGACTAAAATTATGGGGGATCCCACGCCATTTTTTTTTTAAATAAATCCATTATTTTAACACTAAATGATATTTGAGGAGTTAATAAAGATGCAGTCCCTAAATTATTATTTATTTTTTAATTAATTTTTCCCAAAACTTTTGACGTGGGCTTCGCCATATTTTTGTATGCCAGCCAGGTACAGCATCCAGCTTCTATGAACGCGCCATTTTCCGGGGCGGCTGCGGACTGCAATTTTCAGCGGGAGGCAGAAAGCTTGGGCCTCCCTGCGCTGCAGATTCCATCCCCCAGCTGCCTAGTTGTACCTGGCTGGACACAAAAATAGGGAGAAGCTCCACGTTTTTTTTTTTTTTAATTATTTCATGAAATTCATGGAATAATTAAGAAAAAAAGGGCTTCCCTATATTGTTGTGTCCAACCAGGTACAAATAGGCAGCTGGTGGTTGGGGGCAGCCCGTTCCTGCCTGCTGTACCTGGCTGGACCCAAATATAGTGCAAAGCCCCACGTCAATTTTTTTTTAATTATTTCAGGAAATTCATGAAATAATTAAAAAAAAATTATGTGGGGCTTCGCCCTATATTTGTGTCCAGTCAGGTACAGCAGGCAGGAACGGGCTGCCCCCAACCACCAGCTGCCTATTTGTACCTAGCCGGACACAACAATATAGGGAAGCCCTTTTTTTCTTAATTATTCCATGAATTTCATGAAATAATTAAAAAAAAAAATACGTGGGGCTTCGCCCTATTTTTGTGTCTAGCCAGGTACAACAAGGCAGCTGGGGGCTGGAATCCGCAGCACAGGGAGGCCCAAGCTTTCTGCCCCCCCCCCCCCCCCCCGCTGAAAATTGCAGTCCGCAGCCACCCCGGAAAATGGCGCGTTCATAGAAGCTGGATGCTGTACCTGGCTGGCATACAAAAATATGGCGAAGCCCACGTCAAAAGTTTTGGGAAAAATTAATTAAAAAATAAATAATAATTTAGGGACTGCATCTTTATTAACTCCTCAAATGTCATTTAGTGTTAAAATAAAGGATTTATTTTAAAAAAAATTGACGTGGGGCTTCGCCCTATATTTGTGTCCAGCCAGGTACAGCAGGCAGGAACAGGCTGCCCCCAACCACCAGCTGCCTATTTGTACCTGGCCGGACACAAAAATATAGGGAAGCCCTTTTTTAAAAAAATTATTTCATGAAATAATTTAAAAAAAATTGACGTGGGGCTTCGCACTATATTTGTGTCCAGCCAGGTACAGCAGGCAGGAATGGGCTGCCCCCAACCACCAGCTGCCTATTTGTACCTGGTTGGACACAACAATATAGGGAAGCCCTTTTTTTCTTAATTATTCCATGAATTTCATGAAATAATTAAAAAAAAAAATGCGTGGGGCTTTGCCCTATTTTTGTGCCCAGCCAGATACAACTAGGCAGCTGGGGGCTGGAATCCGCAGCGCAGGGAGACCCAAGCTTTCTGGGCCACCCCCGCTGCAAATTGCAGTCCGCAGCCGCCCCAGAAAATGGCGCGTTCATAGAAGCGCCATCTTCTGGCGCTGTACCCAACTCATCCAGGGCACTGGTGCGGTGGCTCACTGGGTAATAAAGGGGTTAAGGCCAGCTTGGCATTATCAGCTGGCCCTAAGCCCGAAATTCGTGGGGTCACGCCAATATTAGACATGACCACCATGAATTTCTAGTAAAGTATTTAAAAAAACACAACACCCAGAAAAAAGTCCTTTAATTGAAATAAACACACAATTCTTTATTGTTCTAAATTAAACCATACTTACAGTCACGCCCATTCCAGCTGAAGCCAACGATCTCCTGCAATAAAAGTAAAATAATAAAGCAACATCATCCTTACCTTTCCATGGCTCCCACGACAGCTTCAGCTCTGCTACATCGAGATGACAGGCTGGACCGCAGCAGAACGCTGCCATCCATCCTGTCATCCCGCAGACACTGAGAAGCGCAGGCATACTTCCACTCCTCAGTGTCTGGCTGTGACGGCATCCAGATGAGCCGAGGTCATGTCCAATGAACTCAGCTCACCTCATGTACGTCACTGACAGCGTGGGAAAATTCTCCTGCACTCAGCACTTCAGCGTGAGAATTTTCCCACGCTGTCAGTGACGTGCATGAGGTGAGCTGAGTTCATTGGACATGAACTCGGCTCATCTGGATGACGTCACAGAGAGACACTGAGGAGCGCAAGCATGCCTGCGCTTCTCAGTGTCTGCGGGATGACAGGCTGGATGGCAGCTTTCTGCTGCGGTCCAGCCTGTCATCTCGATGTAGCAGAGCTGAAGCTGTCCTGGGTACCATGGAAAGGTAAGGATGAGGTTGCTTTATTATTTTACTTTTATTGCAGGAGATCGTTGGCTTCAGCTGGAATGGGCGTGATGGTAAGTATGGTTTAATTTAGAACAATAAAGAATTGTGTCTTTATTTCAATTAAAGGACTTTATTCTGGGTGTTTGTGTTTTCTTTTAACTTTGACTATGGGGTTAGTAATGGGGGTGTCTTATAGACGCCTCTCCATTACTAACCTGGGCTTGATGTCAGCTGGCATTATAAGCTGACATCAACCCCAACCCTATTACCCCCTGCCACCGCACCAGGGCAGCATGGAAGAGCGAGGCTAAGTGCCAGAATTGGCGCATCCTATGGATGCGCCATTTCTGGGGCGGCTGACGGCTGGTGTTTCTAGCCTGGGAGGGGGCCAATATTCATGGCACCCTTCCTGGGCTATTAATATCAGCCCCCAGCTGTCTGCCTAGCCTGTGCTAGCTATTAAATTAGGGGGGACCCCACGTTATTTTTTTGGGGGGGTTCCCCCATTTTAATAGCTAGTAAAGGCTAGGTATTCAGCTGGGGGCTGATATTAGTAGCCTGGGAAGCTCCGTGGGTATTACCCCCTTCCCAGGCTTCAAACATTTGCCCCAGCTGTCTGCTTAACCTCCGCTAGAGCCTAAAATTAAGGGGAACCCCACGCCAATTTTTTTTTAAATAAATCCTTTATTTTAACACTAAATGACAAGTACAGTAATCAACACTGTCACTGTACTTCATATATATGTGACTGACATGTTTCTATCTATCTAATCTATGTGTGATTCTCTATTCTTTCTGTTATAAATTGTTGGGTACAGATGCTGAATTGCCGGCCGGCTTTCTTAAAGAGACGATGCATGAAAACACTATTATTTTTTTAAATAAATCCTTTACACTAAATGACAAGTACAGTAAGCAACACTATCACTGTACTTCTTATATATGTGGCTGACATGTTTATATCTATCTAATCTATGTGTGAAGCTCTATTCTTTCTGTTATAAATTGTCGGGTACCGCTGCTGAATTGCCGGCCGGCTTTTTTAAAGAGACAGTGCACGAAAACACTAATATTTTTTTTAATAAATCCTTTACACTAAATGACAAGTACAGTAAGCAACACTGTCACTGTACTTCATATATATGTGACTGACATGTTTCTATCTATCTAATCTATGTGTGAAGCTCTATTCTTTCTGTTGTAAATTGTCGGGTACCGGTGTATGCCGCTGATGAATTGCCGGCTTTTCATGTCATTCTACATTATTCTTAGTTGTTTTACTTCATGTAGAATTAACCTACAAGGAAAGAAAGGGTTTATTTTCATTCCGATAT
Source organism: Phyllobates terribilis (assembly GCF_046119375.1). NCBI lineage: Eukaryota > Metazoa > Chordata > Amphibia > Anura > Dendrobatidae > Phyllobates > Phyllobates terribilis. Next base: position 97,029,604 of record NW_027362770.1, read on the forward strand.
TTGTGTCCCATTGACTTGCATTGGTTTCCGGTATCGGAATCGGCGAAATCCGATACTTTTTGGGTATCGGCCCGATCCAATCCGATACGATATTTCCTGATATCGGAAGGTATCGCTCAACACTATATATAACCCAAAATTCTCTCCTCAGATAAATGAAATGGATCAAACCTGACTGCATAAAATTGTGGCCTCTTCGTCATTCTAAGAAATCACCTAAAAAATTATTGAACACAAGTCATTTAAATGATGCTCATGAGCAAACGCTTGTAAAAGCTCATAGGGTGTCATAATAAGACTTTGCAATGAGGCATCAAATGGGCTGAGTGTAATCTTTTTCCCCATCCATTTATGCAAAGTCATTTTCTGGATTTGCTATTTGCTTTAAAATCACTAGGGAAGTCATTCAGGCAATAACATGGAGAAGCCTATATATCCAATCTGCAATAAACTTTTGGATAAAGTTCAGCAGAAAGACACAAGCTGTGAGTTTTCTGCTTTTTTCTCAATTGTATTTTACCTTAGGGAGATACATTTTCTGGGTAATTTTCTTTATCAGACCCACTAGAACAGTTAGGAATGTATTTAGAGCACCTCGTCTTTAGCTGTGTCGACCCAAACAAGCCGGAGATATGTGCAATCAAGGAAGAGATGATCCTTCTCGGGATTTCTGAGTAAAGGTTTATGAATTATTGGTATTTAAACTTTACAGGACAAGGCTCGATGAGTTTTACGAAGCACTAGACTGAAATGTTAATTGTTCAATTACCCCTGAAATATCTCCATGTCTATGGTTTTAGTAAATGAAGCGTATATACCTTAAGTGAGATGCTCGTTAATTTATTTTATGCATTTTATTTGAATCTCTTTCTAGGACAAGAATAATCAGTTCGACCATGACATTGTCACTTCACCAAATTTTATTATTTTGGTCTAAAATTATATTTCAGGTTAAAGCTGAAAATACAAGAAGCCATATACCAGTCCCAAGTCATTGTCACCACCAATCGCATGGATCCTCAGGGAGGAGTGTAGTCAATAGGGGAAGGGGGCTGGCAGGCATGTTGTGCTTTATAGGCACCAATGAGGGTACAGTCTGGAGCAGCAACCTGAATCTTTGCCTTAGGTGAAACGAGCTCTGACATTGTCATAGTCTGGATAATGGTCTTTTGTTCCTACATGTACCGGTCTCAAGAAATGGTCATCCTGACCTGCCAGGGAACTTGCATTACTCACTGTAAGGGTATGTGCACATGATCAATTATATCGGACAAGTCTATGGGTCCATGAAAAACATCGGACTGCACTTGGAGTGTGCTCTGATTTTCACGGACTAACAGAATGGAGTCTTTTTTTCTCTGCACCTCCGAGAAAACCTGATGCCACTCTGATCAAACTCTGATCAGAATAATCTGACTATTTTTCTCAGATGGGGAGAAAATGGTCGTGTGACCCTACCATCAGAGTGTCATTATTGAGAAAGATTTCCTGATATGTCATGACAAAATGGCTTGGGACCTGAGCATAAAGGCGGATGCAGAAGACAACCCTGGTTCTCTTGAAACACCAAGATAAGACATTAGGATTGTGGTGTCCCTCCATGTCAAGCAATAGATGTATTTTCAGCCTGGAGTATTTCTTAATGGGTTTTATTAGAATTATATTCATGGCACTTTGTTATATGAGTTTATAAGGGCAATGTTTTACACTTACGAACTGTATGCACTGTGTTTTTTCATTGTATTCAATCATGTAAGTATGATATTTTCCAAGTCGGTATGTACTTTAGTATACATTAATTATGCACTCATATTTTTGATTTAGATTGTTTGAACATTATATATTTCATTAGGCATCATTTTTTTCACATTCACTATTTGCCGTGCCTTGAAAAAGTATTCATACCCCGTGAACTTTTCCATATTTTTCACGTTTTATGTGATATACCAACACAAAGTAGCAAGTATTTGTGAAGTGTAAAGGAAATGATACATGTTACGCTAATTATTTGAAAAATGAAAATCTGAAAATTGTGACGTACATTTGTATTCAGCCTGCCTGAGTCAACACTTTGGAGGACCACCTTTCACTGCAATTACAGCTGCAAGTCTTTTGTTGTATGTCTCTATACCAGCTTTGCACATCTACAGGATGACATTTTTGCCTATTCTTCTTTGCAAACTAGCTCAGTGAGATTGGATGGATGCGTCTGTGAACAGCAAGTTTCAAGTCTTGCCACAGATTCTCAAAGGGGTTTAGGACTGTGACTGTCTCATTCAACCACATGAATATGCTTTGATCTAAACCTTTCCTTTGTAGCTCTGGTAGAATGTTTAGGGTAGTTTTCCTGCTAGAAGATGAACTTATGCCCCAGTCTCAAGTCTTTTACAGCCTGTAACAGGTTTCCTTCAGGATTGCCCATCCATCTTCCGATCAACTCTAACCAGTTTCCCAGTCCCTACTGAAGAAAAGCATGATGCTGCCACCACCATGTTTGACGATGGGAATGGTGTTTTCAGGGTGATGCGCAGTGCTAGTGACGCGCCCCTGGGCCTGTGTCGCGCTGCGTTGCGCACGCGGGAGCTTACCCGGAGCCGGATCTCTTGAGGGTTGTAGTCTCGTGGCGGTGATCCGGTCCGTGCCCAGGGAGTCAGACTAAGTGGCGCTGTATTAGCGGTAGATGTTGGACGACTACGCCACCCGTTGAGTACAGCTAAGGAGCTGCTGCTGCAGGGCAGACCGCTGAGGCCGGTGGTAGGATTGTGCAGCGTGATAGTATAACCCCCAACGGGAGAGGTATGGCCTCAGGGCAGCCGACGTGGATGATGCGGGTAGCAGGAACCACTCGGAGACGGTACGGTGTAGTTCAGGGTCTTTACTGGTGACAAAGATAGACCCTCCCGAAGTACTGGCTAGCGATTGGGGCCTGGTCAGTCCTTGAGCAGATGGGATCTCCCCTGGCCAGGCGGAGTTGTAGGCCTCCCAAACTAACGATACTCTTCCGGCTACCTTGCTAGAGGCGGGTATAAGTAGCCCACGTCCCTGAGTGTACCGTGTGGTGCTCACCCGTATGGCCGGTGACTCGGGGCCTTCTAGTAGCTTCCGCTCCACGCCGGCGGTGCTGGTCCCACGCGTGTGACCGTGCCTTCGGGTTTCTGGGCCAGAGGACCTGCAATCCCCTGCCGGTCGGTTTCTGCTGCTGGATAGGAGTTAGTCCCCACAGCCTCGGACTCCGGGTCCGGTGATAACTTCTCAGTCAGGGCGAGCTCTGCAGCTGCCAGCCCCTGACTCCTTGTAGCACTGCTCCCACAGAGCTCCTGATGTTCTTTTCCTATATCTGCTTCTCTGTCTCTACTTCTTCTCTACTCACTCACCCTGCCTCAGCCCTAGGTTTATGTAGGGGAAGTTCTTCCCCTCCCAGGACTGGGCAGGAGGTGTGGCATGCACAGGATCCCTGACCAAGAGACCTCCCACCTGCTCTCAGACATAACATTGCCGTTACTGTGGAAACCAGACCCCTGGGGTGCCACATTCCCCCCTAGTGAAATTTAGTACTCCGGGACTAAACATATTTTTAAACATAACAAGGTATAAACAATAATAGTACAATAAGAAAAACACATAAAGGTGGTTACAGCGTGTCCGCAACCGGGTGCAGTCTTTGAAGAAAAGCAAGGTGTCCATTTCACCAAAACAGGGAGACGTAACCAGGTAGGGGTCTGTCCTGCCCCGAGTCCTTAACAGTCTTTAGTCCATTCCTAGGTTACGCTCCAACCATGTACAAGGATTCCCGGTAAATCCACCAAGGACTCCTATAAATAACTAGAAACACATAATTATACACAAGCAACAAGAAAAACAGGTAACCACAAATAAAACAATTTATACACTTCAAATCCTCCAACGTGCGGGTAACTGGCCTCTAGTGGCCCTAGTGGACCTACGGAGCTGACTGTCTAGCCCTGAACTACAGGGTGTAGGAGCTGTCAAGGGTAAACTGGGCAGCTGTCTACCGGCTCTTTGGCTCACTAGGGGTACGGCAGGCTCACTATAAGCAGAGGGTTGATCCTCCTGTTCTGCTTGTGTGGAGTCTTCTGCCTCCTGGACCGGCTGCTCTTCCAGCTCTACCTGTTGCTCCGTAGGCACTTGGGATGCTGGTTGGAGGAACGTGAAGACGGGTACCACAACTGCACCATTGACTTGAGTCCAGGACCGAGGGAAGTCTCCGAGCACAGTACTAACCATATCCTCCCTTTCCTCTACGGGTCGATGGTCTTCTTGTTCCTCTTCAGGGTTCCGTAGCTGTTCAGGACACTTCTTCAGGTGATCCCGGGATACAATGGCTATGGTCTCCCCTCCGTCTTTACTGATGGTACAGACTTTCGGGTTCTCGTGGCTTGAGGGCAGTACGGTGTACGGGTCCTTCTCCCACTGGTCGTCCAACTTGTGGAGCCGTCTTTTCCTCTTCAAGACCTGCTCTCCGGGTACCAGGGGAACAGCGGGAGCATACTGGTTGTAAGTTTTCTCTTGTCTTTCCCTAGCCTGACAGAGACTTCGCTCCACGCTCTCCTGTACTTTCCGGTACTGCTGCTGCCTCTCTGTGTCCCAGTCTGCTTCTGGGGAAGTGTCCTCGGGTGTCAGGACTCCCATTTCCAGGTCAACAGGTAACTTACCAGGTCTCGCCCTCATTAGGTAAGCCGGGGTACAGTTGGTGGAACCTACCGGGATGTGGTTGTATAGGTCCACCAGATCGGGCAGCTTCTCAGGCCACAGACTGCGTTCTTCCAGGGGCAACGTTTTCAGGAGATCCATTACCACCTGGTTCATTTTCTCACAAAGTCCATTAGTTTGCGGATGATAGGGTGTCGTCCTTATCTTCCGGCAGCCATACAGATTGCAGAATTCCTGGAAGACCTCCGCTTCAAAGGCAGGTCCCTGGTCCGTCAGCACTTGGTCCGGGTACCCGTGTGGACGGCAGAAGTGCTGCTGGAAGGCTCTAGCTGCTGTTTGAGCCGTTAAGTCCTTAACGGGGACGACAACCAAGAACCGGGAGTAATGATCCACAATGGTTAACGCGTAGACGTAGCCACTTCTGCTTGGGGTCAGTTTTACATGATCCAAGGCTACCAGTTCCAACGGCTGCCGGGTGACGATGGACTGCAGGGGAGTCTTCTGGCTGGCACGGTCCTTCCTTCTTAGGTTGCACGGGCCACAGTCTCTGCACCACCTCTCGATGGTTCCCCTCATGCCTACCCAGTGGAACCGCCCACGCAGCAGGAACTCCAGCTTCTTCCATCCGAAGTGTCCAGCCCCGTCGTGGTATGCCTCCATCACCATGGCTGCGTCTCTCCGTGGCACCACTACTTGCCAGATTAGTTCATGCGTCCGGGAGTTAACCATTCTGCGGCACAACTTCCCCTTGTAAAGGAACAGTCGACTCTTCTCAGCCCACAGTTGCTTGGCTTCCTCCGGAGCGTCTGGGTCAAGGCGAGCCTCTGGCCGAGTCAGCATCTCCTTTACCAGCCGGACGGCAGGGTCACTGTCTTGCGTTTCCTCCCAGTTGTAGTGAGGCAAGGGGTTAAACGTAGCGGCTTGCTTACTCCTTACCCGATGGGAATACTGGATAGTCCCATGACGGTGGAACGCGGGGAGTTCGACTTCTTCCAGTCCCTCTGGATCTTCTCCTACGTCCGGTAGGTTTGGCATCCTGGACAGGGCGTCCGCGTTGGTATTGGAGCGTCCTGCCCGGTATTTGATTGTGAACTCGTAGTTGGACAGACGGGCCATCCATCTCTGCTCTAGGGCACCGAGTCTTGCCGTGTCCAGGTGTGTCAACGGGTTGTTATCCGTGTACACGGTGAACCGGGAAGAAGCGAGGTAGTGCTTAAAGCGTTCGGTGACTGCCCACACCACTGCCAGGAACTCTAGCTTAAATGAGCTGTAATTCTCAGGGTTTCTTTCGGTGGGTCGCAGTTTTCGGCTAGCATAAGCGATTACTCGTTCTTTCCCCTGCTGGATCTGGGACAGTACGGCTCCTAGCCCGATATTACTTGAGTCGGTGTAGAGGATAAAGGGCTGGCTGTAATCAGGGTACGCCAGGATTTCATCCCCCGTGAGGGCCATCTTCAGCTGGCGGAAGGACTCTTCTTCTAACTTCTCCCATTTGAAGGGCGGCTTCTGGTTCTTGGCCTTCCGGGACTGGCCTATCAGGAGGTCCTGCATAGGAGCTGCCTTTTTGGTGAAACCGGGGATGAATCTGCGGTAATAGCCTACCAACCCGAGGAACTGCCGCACTTCCTTTACACTGGAGGGACTTGGCCATTCCTTAATTGCGGTGATCTTATCAGGGTCGGGAGCCACTCTGTCAGCGCTCACCACGTGTCCCAGGTACTGCACCTTTGGTTTCAAGAGGTGACACTTGGAGGGTTTTACCTTTAAGCCGTAGCTTGCCAGAGCTTCGAACACTTCCGCCAGGTGTTTCAGGTGGTCCTCATAAGTCTTGGAATATACGATGACATCGTCCAGGTACAACAGGACCGTCTCAAAGTTTCTGTGGCCCAGACAGCACTCCATTAATCGTTGGAAGGTTCCCGGTGCGTTGCAGAGTCCGAACGGCATGCAGGTAAACTCGCTAAGTCCCATCGGGGTGGTGAATGCGGTCTTCTCCCGGTCCGCCTCTGCTACAGGAACCTGCCAGTACCCGCTAGTGAGATCCAAGGTAGAGAAGAAGTTAGCAGATCTTAAAGCAGCCAAAGACTCCTCTATCCTTGGTAAGGGGTATGCATCCTTGTGTGTGATACGGTTAATTTTCCGGTAATCTACACACATCCTCATGGTGTTGTCTTTCTTTTTGACTAAGACTAGTGGAGCTGCCCAGGGGCTACAGCTATCCCTGATCACCCCAGCCTCCTTCATGTCCCTAAGCATCCCCTTGGCGTGTTGGTAGTGTGCAGGGGGTACGGGTCGATACCTCTCTTTTATGGGAAGATGGTCTCCCGTGGGGATGTGGTGTTCTACCCCTTTGACTCGCCCGAAGTCTAACGGGTGTTTACTAAACACTCTCTCGTACTCTTGAACCACCCGATAGACTCCCTGTTTCTGGTGTGAGGAAGTGGAGTCGGTACCCAAACGTAGTTGCTGACACCAGTCCTCCATTGTTTCCTTAGAGCCGTTACCTTCCTCCGGGGAAGATGGAGGCAAGGGCTCCATGGACTGTATGGAATTTTGATTGATGGTATACAATTTGGCTAGCGTGGCATACCGGGGCAGGTACACTTCCCTCTTCCCGATATTTATAATGCGAACGGGCACCCTCCCATGGCGTACATTGACCATCCCCCGTGCTGTCAAAATGGTGGGCCTACTGTCTGAGTAAACTGGTTCTACCATTCCCTGGTAATCTCTACCTCTCAGACCAATAGCTGCCCGGCACCAAATCATCATTTCACTTTTTGGGGGCATGGCAATAGGGAAAGGGTCACACATTCTTACGCTACCAATCTCACCACCGGAGAGTTCTATCTGTTGCCGTCGCATCAGTGCCCGGATCTCTTTCTGGAGCACTCGCTGCTGGCCGGAGCTGGCGTTCTTGGCAACCTGTTGTAAAAGGAAAATCACCTCTGCAAGACAATTTTCAATTACATTAGTTCCTAGAGTTATCTTTGGGTGACTCTCGTGTTTGTCAATGTCTACAATGATCAGTCCCTGTGCTGCCAGTTCGACTCTACCGATTTTAATGGTCACCTCTTTAAATCCAATCTGTGGCACGGGCTGACCATTGCTGGCGATGATACTCAAGTCATCGTCAGGGTAGCGGGTGATATCCGAGTCATTCCAGTACTGCTTGAAGAGCACGTACGGGATAGTGGTGACCTGTGACCCGGTGTCCAATAGGGCACTCATAGGGATGCCATCCAGTACCACAGGCAAGACTGGACGTCCTCCCACATATCTGTCGCGCCAGTTCGATGGGCCTGATGATCTTTTTCCTGGGGGTTGGCCCTCTACCCCAGGTTGTGCCAGTTTAAAGGACAGTACCTTGCCATATGTCCGGGTTGATTGCAGCGGCGGCAGATGGGTTGTCCGTCCTCGTTGTATCGGTCGCTGGGTCTTCCTCTGGCCCGTGGGGTCCTCCTTGGTCGACGCCACGGGATGTCCTCCGGTCCGGATGCCAGCTGGATCTTCCCTGGAGTGGAAACCTGTAAAGACTGCACAGTTCGGGTTAGCGCAGCAACGCTTTTAGCTAGCTCTTGGACCTGATGGTGCAGGTCTGGAGCCGGGTCATTGTTCAAAGCCTGCGCATCAGCTCCCACAGGCCCTGCCGACAAGGGCGCCGCCTCCTGGTGGTAAGTGGTAGTGGGGCATCTGTGGGTCACAACGCCACCTGGTGCTGGTTCTCGGAGCACCCGGATGGCTCTGTCCTTGAACTGTGCAAATCCCAGATGAGGGTCCTGTAAGGCCATTGCCCGCAACTGGGTTCGGTGGGCATTGCAATATAAACCCTCTATAAATTGTTCAGTCAACAGCCTGTCCTCGTCTCCCACGCCGTCAGGGTCGGTCTGCTTAATGGCTCTCAGGGCCTCTTGTAGGTTCAGGGCATAGTCCCTTATACTCTCATGTGCCCGCTGTTTGCACCCGTAGAATCTAAGCTTGATCTCGGCTGAGGTGCGGGTATCAAAGGTGTCCCTCAGCCGGGTTAGTATCCCTGCGACAGTCCTCCCCCCAGGTGGCCAGGACTTTACCTCCCTTTGGGCTGCCCCGGTTAATTGGGCCACCAGGATGCTCACTTTTTGCTCCTCTGTGAGGGGGTACACCTGGAAGAGGCTATCCAGCTTTTCTCTAAAGTCATGCAAGGTATGTGACTCCCCTGAGTACTGGGGTAGCCAGGCTGCCCCCGGGATATAGGGCATGGTGAAAGGCATGACCGCAACAGCGGTGGCGCTGGCAGGGGTTGAAGCGGTGAAGCTCTCCTCCGTATCCGACATCCTTCTCCCCCCTAGTGGACCGTGGCCTACCTTGCGATGATCCTCTTCCGTAGGCCGCGGCTCCGCAGTGGATCGTCAGGGTTGAGGACCTTCCGTCGCGCTCCTGTGACGTCGGCGTCTGCTGGGCTCCTTCCAGGACCTTACGCAACGTCCGGACGTGAGGCGGGGCTTCAGTTCTCGCGCGCTTTCGGAGTCCACGCCCCTCTTCTTCCCGCGCGGCGTCCTCAAGATGGCGTCCAATGGCGGGAAAACTCCACGTATGGCGGGAAGAAGGCCGAAGATGGCGCCGGATGGCGGGAAAACTCCACCGATGGCGGGAAGGAAGCGGAAGATGGCGCCGGATGGCGGGAATCTTCACCACAGGTAAGTTTGAAAAGTCTTTTTCAGGCACGCAGTACCCGGTGGTTGCGGGCACGAAATCCTGCCGACTACGCCAAAAGTTGACGCGCCCCTGGGCCTGTGTCGCGCTGCGTTGCGCACGCGGGAGCTTACCCGGAGCCGGATCTCTTGAGGGTTGTAGTCTCGTGGCGGTGATCCGGTCCGTGCCCAGGGAGTCAGACTAAGTGGCGCTGTATTAGCGGTAGATGTTGGACGACTACGCCACCCGTTGAGTACAGCTAAGGAGCTGCTGCTGCAGGGCAGACCGCTGAGGCCGGTGGTAGGATTGTGCAGCGTGATAGTATAACCCCCAACGGGAGAGGTATGGCCTCAGGGCAGCCGACGTGGATGATGGGGGTAGCAGGAACCACTCGGAGACGGTACGGTGTAGTTCAGGGTCTTTACTGGTGACAAAGATAGACCCTCCCGGAGTACTGGCTAGCGATTGGGGCCTGGTCAGTCCTTGAGCAGATGGGATCTCCCCTGGCCAGGCGGAGTTGTAGGCCTCCCAAACTAACGATACTCTTCCGGCTACCTTGCTAGAGGCGGGTATAAGTAGCCCACGTCCCTGAGAGTACCGTGTGGTGCTCACCCGTATGGCCGGTGACTCGGGGCCTTCTAGTAGCTTCCGCTCCACGCCGGCGGTGCTGGTCCCACGCGTGTGACCGTGCCTTCGGGTTTCTGGGCCAGAGGACCTGCAATCCCCTGCCGGTCGGTTTCTGCTGCTGGATAGGAGTTAGTCCCCACAGCCTCGGACTCCGGGTCCGGTGATAACTTCTCAGTCAGGGCGAGCTCTGCAGCTGCCAGCCCCTGACTCCTTGTAGCACTGCTCCCACAGAGCTCCTGATGTTCTTTTCCTATATCTGCTTCTCTGTCTCTACTTCTTCTCTACTCACTCACCCTGCCTCAGCCCTAGGTTTATGTAGGGGAAGTTCTTCCCCTCCCAGGACTGGGCAGGAGGTGTGGCATGCACAGGATCCCTGACCAAGAGACCTCCCACCTGCTCTCAGACATAACATTGCCGTTACTGTGGAAACCAGACCCCTGGGGTGCCACACTAGTTTTCCGCCACTCATAGCATTTTGCATTTAGCCCCAAAAGTTCTACTTTGGTCTTATCTGACCGAAGTATCTTCTTCCACATGCTAGCTGTGTACCTACATGTCTTTTTCCAAACTGCGAACAGGAATTTTTATGGTTTGCATTTAAAAATGGTTTTCTTTTTGACACTTTTCCTTAAAGGCCAGATTTGTGGAGTACATGAATTGTCCTGTGGACAGATTCTCCCATCTGAGCTGTGAATCTCTGCAGCTCTTCCAGAGTGTCCATGGGCCTCTTGGCTGCTTCTCTAATTATTGCTCTCCTTGCTTGGGATGTCAGTTTAGGTGGACAGCCATGTCTTGGTAGGTTTGTAGTTGTGCCATATTCCTTCCATTTTTGGATGATGGATTAATTAGTGTTCATTGAGATATTTAGAGCTTCAGCTATTTTTTTATAACCTATCCCTGCTTTACCCTTCTCCACGACTTTATTCCTGACCTGACCTGACCTGGAATGCTGTTTGATCCCTAATGTTCTCAAACAAACCTCTGAAGCCTTCACAGAACAGCTGTAGTTATATTGAGAATAAATTACACACAGGTGGACTCAATTTAGTAATTATGTGACCTTACTTAGGGGTATCAGAAAACACAGGGCTGAATACAAATGCACGTCACAATTTCCAGATTTATATTTGTTTAAATATTTAGAAAACCATGAATCATTTCCTTTACAGTTCACAAATACTTGCTACTTTGTGTTGGTATGTTACATAAAATCCCCAAAAATACATTTAAGTTTGTGAGTGTAATGTGAAATAATGTGGAAAAGTTCATTGGGTATGAATACTTTCCCAAGACACTGTATTTGTATCCTGGCACTGTCTATCTCTGTATAAGTATGCTTCCAGTCTACCTTAGTGACTCCCTTTTTTATTTTTATTTTTTTAATAATTCAATAAAGATTAATCTTTTTACTTTTGTGCATATTTCTGTATAGGATTTATTAACTGTTTTAAATACTACAATCCCCAAAATAAAATAAAAACACCTTATACCTTTCATACTGGGTGCTGTGTCCAGCAAGTTCTTCCGAAGCTCGCATGACATGGTTATCCCCTGCAGACAATCAGCAGCTGCTGTAGGGCTGCTTTGTACTCACTTCCTTTGGACTAGCTTCCTTAGCACAAAACAATGTCATGCGAGCCCTGGGAGACCTGGTGCTGACATGCCTGGAACAGTGCCGGTATGGGAGGTGAGTATAAGGTGTTTTTACTTTCCATTGGGGAATGTAGTATTTAAGAAAGGATTGTCCGAGCAGTGAACAACCCCTTTAACCGAGTATATTTATAAAGTAATTGAATAGAGTTAAGAGCTCTTCATTTTATACAAACTGGAACACAAATTGGAGCAGGTGCCTGTATGAATCTAGAAAATGACAGGAGCTATTTTAAAGCAAAGTGGAAAATGAAGGCCATAAACTACTTGATCACAATGTGAAACTTTCTCATTTCTTATTTGGGCTATTTATATATGTGAGGTTCAGTGCGTAGAAATGCTGTCAGCTATGTAGACAGTGCAGTTGCTTTACATAAGGCATGGATGGAGGAAATCTGCATACATTTATAGATATTCATCCAGTTTCCATGGATGCACTGCACATATAAAATTATTTAACATTTTAATGTCCACACACCTAAATCGATGGTGCTCAGTCTTTGACATTAGACCTGTGCTTGTGTACACACAAGTTGGACATCTCGTCTGCAACAAGTTAAAAGCAAGCAGGGGGCCCATCAGTCCGAAACAGAGCTAGGCACATGCGATCTAACTCTTTACTGGACTGATGAAGATAGTCGAACACAATGCTCAGCTGTCTCCATCAGTTTCTTAGATATGAATGGAGAAGTGGACATGCAAGACCAAACAGCTCCATTCAATCCCAAATGCAGTGAGAAGGAACTAGATATTGGAACCCTTGCTCTCATGATCAGTGGGTATGCCATCAATGGACTCTGCAGCAATCAGACATTTATCATCTATCCTTTACATAGGTGATAAATATATTTAGTGGAAAACTCCCTTTAATCATTATTGACATCTGTGTCAGAGGCTTAGCTAGATCCTTTTCCATGGAATGCAGTGATAACTTTTCCATCAAAATGATAGACACCTGAGTGTCAATGGAACATTACAGATCTTATTATAAGTTATTATGTCCATCAGATGCTCTTGGTGTCTACGATAAGCATGTAGCGCCGGCGTCCCTGCGCGCTCCCCTCCTTCCCTGGCAGGGACGCCGACTTACTCTCCACTGTGGCTCCCCTCTCCCAATTCCTCCCCCTCTGGATGCTGCCTGGGGTCTGCACATGACTCGCAGATCCACGGGCACTGTGCTTTGGACGCGAGCTCTCTCACTCTTAAAGAGACAGCGCGCACCATCCTAAAGTGTCCCCAGCCAATAGATGGAATACACTTATTATTTAAGGCACCTCCACCTGATGAGAGGGGCCTGAGCAATGTTGTTGGTTTGTTCTCTGCACGCCTGCTAGTTCTCAGGTCCCCAGTTTGTTAGTACCTTCCAGTATCCACTAGTTCCTGTTAAAGTCTGCCTGTACCTGCCGGTACCCACTTGTTCTTGCCTTGTTCATGCCTGTCTTTGCTTGTGCCTTCCAGCGCACCTGCCTGCATTAGCCGTGTCACCTGTATACCAGCCATCCCATCTGCACCTGCCTGTGCCCACCTGTATACCAGCTGTACCCGCCTGCACCTGCCTGTGTCCACCTGTATACCAGCCGTACCTGCCTGTGTCCATCTGTATACCAGCCGTACCTACCTGCACCTCTCTGTGCCCACCTGTATACCAGCCGTACCCTCCTGCACCTGCCTGTGCCCACCTGTATACCAGCCACACCTGCCTGCACCTGCCAGTGCTACTCTGTATATCAGCTGACCCAGGAAGCACCTGCCAGTGCCTGCCTGTCTACTACCCATGCCCGCCAGCACCTGCCGTTACTGAGTTCCTGCTGTGCCTGCCTGTACCAGCTGAAATTTCCCTTCTTGACCGTTACAGCTTTCTTTCCCTTGGGGGTCAGCTACCATGCACCCAAGGTCAGTCCTGGTGTGGTACTGTACCTAGTTACGCCCCTGCAGGCTCTCCTTGGATAGCGGCACAGTGGTTCCACCAGTCCCATTACACAGCAGTAATTGTTGCTGTGGTTTGCATTTAGAATGAATTCCATAATGCAGATATGTACAGAGCCAGGGTTGGACATAGACAAAAGAAGGTCCCTGTGCAAGAACAGTATATGAGGGCTTTGCAGTTCAATAATGTGTCTGTGACAGATGCAATTTGACTCTTTGGAGGTGGAAGGTGACCCCCTTACCTTTAGGGCCCCTGTGCAGCTGCAGAGATTGCAGATATGACCTCCTGCACCGGTGACTCTACACCGATGTCGGCATCAGGTCTCCGAGCGCCTGTGTGACATTGTTATGATGTGAGTTCTGCAGCCTATAAGCACCTGCTGATGGGTGGCAGTGCTCACACGTCCCTTGGACAAAACTCAGACATCCAAGGGAAGTGTTAGAAGCTGCTGATTGACTGGAGCATTTTTCCGGTGGCCCCCCTAAAGGTCTGCAGGGGGCCTAACAATTGTTGTAAACAATGGGAACAGTGCTGAAATGACATGGGAACAGCATGGGGAAGACCCCTGGAAGCATATCTGACTCCCAGATCACTGCTTTGAACAATGCTGTCAGAGTATTACGCCACTTTTACGGGCTCACAATAAAACATACAAAAACAAAATCCAAATGTATTTTCCTGGGAAATATGTTAAAGAACATCCTTTCCAGGGTAATGACTTGTATATAAGGCAAAATAAATAACAAAAAACAAAAGTGCTCCTCCACACCTTGGGCTTTGTTCACACGTAACATTTTTGATGCGTTTTTGCACTTTGGCATTGCTGTCGACTGTGAAAAATACATTTACCTGTAAATGTTATTTTAACATTTTACTACCTTATCTGCCCATGTGGTATGTGAGACATGATCAGATACATCCTGTTTCATTTATGAAGGAGGGACTCTGAAAGTCACAAATCCTATTTTTATAGGGCCATCAGGCGACCCTTACTATAGTTAAAGGGCCAGCAGTCGGCCCTCACTATTGCTAGAGGGCCATCAGCTGGCTATGCTTTGTTGTTCCCAATATTAAGTAGCGGGTTCCCTATACTGTTATTGCGTATGCAGTAACTCTAAGGCCTGCCCAAAGTTTGAAAAAACCCCAATACACCTTTGAAGACACATAGAGGGTCTGACATCATAAACACCCTTAAAAAAATTATGTGGGTGTCGCATCACAGTCACCCTGGTGATATGGTGGTGAAGGATGAGGAGAAGGAGGGGGACAACAGAAAATAGCCAAAATCAGGAAGTGTATACCCATGTGTGGATGTGAAGAGGTGCATGGGAATAGACCTCCCAAAAAAAGACACTGTATTTGACTTTATGTTCCACTGCTTTCATTCGGTGGTGTTGAGAAGTCTGGCCCAATCCAGCCCTTGTTCATTTTTATGAGTCAACCTGTCAGCATTTTCCATTGACAGGCGGGTGCGCCTATCAGTTATAATGCCCCTGACGGCGCTAAAAACCCACTCTGACATAACGCTAGGGCAGGGCAGGCCAGGACCTCCAAGGCGTAGAGAGACAGTTCATGCCACGTGGCCAGCTTGGATACCCAATAATTATAAGACACAGAGGAATCACGGAGGACGTTGGTACAGTCGGCAAGGTACTTCTTCAGCATCTTCCCAAACTTTTCCCTCCTTGTCAGAATACCCCGCGCATCAAGGCCTGGGCATTGGGACGGTATGAGAAAACCGTCCCACACCTTTGACAGTGTTCCCCTGCCTCCGCTGCGTCGTATTTGTGTCTCCCTCACCTGTACTCCTTGGTTGTCCAAGGAACTGTGACCTCTGCCACCAGAGTTTTCAGATAGGAATTTTTTTAATAATTCTGTAACAAGGGCCTTCTGGTAATGCAACATTTTACTAGACCTCTCCGCCACTGGAAGGAGAGATAGAAAGTTCCCCTTGTACCTTGGGTCTAGAAGTGTGACCAACCATTAATTAATATCAGCCAAAATGCGTACAATGCGAGGGTCACGGGAAAGGCAGCGGAACATAAAGTCAGTCATGTGTGCCAGACTGCCAACAGCCAAGTCTTCGCTGTCCTGAACAAAAGGACGACTGTCCATGCTCTCCTCCTCATCCTCCTCCTCCTCATTCTCCCTTTCCTCAGGCTATTCACGCTGAACAGACGATATGAATGTGGTGTGGGTAGTACCATCTGTAGTGCAGGAAACCAACTCCTGTTCCTCCTCATCCTCTTCATCCTCCTCCCCAATAGCACCCAATCCCCATTGGGATGACATGAGGCTGGGCTGTGTGGCATCACCCTGTATGGTTCCTTGCTCCATCTCATCGTGCTGTGCCTGCAATTCCTCCTCTTTAATTGTGAGCAGCGAGCATTTCAAAAGACAGAGAAGCGGGATGGTGACACTAATTATGGCGTCATCTCCGCTCACCATCTTGGTGGAGTCCTCAAAGTTTTGGAGGACGACACAGACGTCTGACATTCATGCCCACTCCTCAGTTCTTATGTGTGAAGGCTGACCTGAAAGCCGATGGACGTGTTGAACCTGGAACTCAACAACTGCTCTCTGCTGCTCACAAATCCTTCCCAACATCTGCAAGGTTGAGTTCCAATTCATGGTGAGATCGCACACCAGTCGGTGAGCTGGAAGCTTCAAACGCTGCTGAAACACGGCGAGGGCGACGGAAGTTGTAGGTGATTTCCTGAAATGGGCACACACGCGGCGTACTTTGACAAGCAGATCAGGCAGATCCGGATAGGTTTTGAGAAATGGCTGAACCACGAGGTTGAGCACATGGGCCAGGCATGGTACATATGTGAGGTTGCCTAGCTTCAGAGCCGCCACCAGGTTCCGGCCATTGTCACACGCGACCATGCCGGCTGTAGGTTCAGCAGTGACAGCCACAGATCTGCCTGCTCTGTTACAGCAGTCAACAACTCTTTAGAGGTGTGCGGTTTGTCCCCTAAGCATATTAGCTTCAGCAGTCCCTGCTGCTGCTTGGCCAAGGCAGTGCTGCAGTGCTTCCAGCTTCCGACTGATGTGGTCATGTCGGAGATGGAGGCTGAGGAGGAGGAGGTGCTGGAGCTGTAGAATGTGTGGGCAACCCTGACTGACCCAGAGCCCGCAATCCTCGGCGTCGGGAGTACGTGTTCCGTCCCAAGATCCGACTGGGTCCCGGCTTTCACTGTATCAACCCAGTGTGCCGTCAGCAAGATGTACCATCCCTGGCCACAAGCCCTCGTCCACGTGTCCATGGTCAGGTGGACCTTCCCAGTAACTGCGTTGTTGAGGGCACGGCTAATGTTCTGGGACACATGCTTGTGTAATGCGGGGACGGCACACCGGGAGAAATTGTGGTGGTTGACGACCGAGTACCGAAGGACGGCTGCCGCCATCAGGTTGCGGAAAGCTTCCGTCTGCACGAGCCTAAAAGGCAACATTTTGAGCGCAAGCATTTGAGAAATGTGTGAGTTTAGTAGTGTGGCCTGTGGGGCGTTGGCTGCGTATTTGCATTTGCGTTCCAAGGACTGGGGTAGGAACAACTGAACGCTGCGCTGGGACAAGGACATGGACGTGGTTGCTGATGGTGGTAGTTGCGAGTGTGCAATGACAGGTGTAGGGTTGGAGGCATCTTCGCATGCGCCATGGACAGGGGATTGGCATGCACGCACAACAGCAGAACAAGCAGTGGTGTCAGCCGCAGACACTGTTTCTGGACCCTGGCGTTTGGCCCACCTAGTCAGATGCTTTACTGTTATGTGCCTGAGCATGCTGGTGGTGGTCAGGCTGGTAGTTTTGCTGCCCCTGCTGATGCTGGCCTGGAAGATGTTGCACATGGCATTTTTAGGGTTATCTGAACAGTTTTTAAAAAACAACCAGACTTTGGAAGACCTAACAATTGTACTGGCAACTTCCGTCGTGTTGGTGTTCCGGGGAATGGTTGCCCGCCTTGTGTCTGTGGCCACCACACTGCTTGTTCCTGCCTGTTGTGGTGCTACTCTTCCCTCACCCTGTGTCCTGCTGTCCTCGCTCTGCATGTCACCTTGCCAGGTTGGGTCAGTGACTTCATCGTCCATCACCTCACCTTCCACTTCCGCACCCTGGACCTCCTCGTGACTTTCTGGCAATTGTGTCTCATCATCATCCACCTGGGCGACAGTTTTCCACCGTCGCCTTGGTGTGCCCGTGGCTGCTCAAATATTTGGGCATTGCTACTTGCGATCTCCTCATGCTCCGCTTGAAACTGGCTGGGCGAGAGTCCCTAATCTATAAATGGAAAAGTGAACAGCTCTTCGGAGTGCCCAAGTGTGGGATCAATTGTCTCCGGGCACTTGGAATGGTGGGAGGAAGAATTATCAGGGTGAGCAATATGTGGTCCAGACTCACGGCTTTTGAGACTTGACCGTGTGGAAGACAGGGTGGTGGCAAAGTGACTGGAAGCATTATCTGCTATCCAACCAACAACCTTTTGACACTGCATTGGGTTCAATAGTGGTATGCTGCGTCCCCTAGTAATTGGGACAGGCGGTAGGGTGACATGATGTGGGTGCTTCTTGTGGCACAATTTCAGCTTGCTCGCAGCCTCGGCCTCAGCCTCTGCATGCACCATCACCATCACGTCCACTTTCCCGTCTCTTGCCACGTGCCTTTATCATTTTAAATGGAGTGTAATATTTGTCACGCTCCACAAAATGTCTGAATTATTACCGCAGTAATATGCGATCATGTGTGACGACCACGGTTTTAAGCTGTGGCCTTGTAGTATAGTATTGGTCAGCAACCAAGTGTGAATAGGTTCAATAAAACACCGATGGCTAACTTTAAATGGAGTGCAATATTTGGCAAACTCCACAAAATGTCTGAATTATTACCGCAGTATTATGCGTTCACGTGTGATGACCGCGGTTTTAGGTTGTGGCCTTGTAGTATATTATTGGTCAGCAACCAAGTGTGAATAGGTTCAATAAAACACAGATGGATAACTTTAAATGGAGTGGAATATTTGGCACGCTCCACAAAATGTATGAATTATTACCGCAGTATTATGAGATCACGTGTGATGACCACGGTTTTGAGCTATGGCCTTGTAGTATAGTATTGGTCAGCAACCAAGTGTGAATAGGTTCAATAAAACACAGATGGCTGACTTTAAATGGAGTGGAATATTTGGCATGCTCCAAAAAATGTCACGATTATTACCGCAGTAATATGCGATCACGTGTGATGTGATGTAAAAGTTTCTCTGCTTACACAGTACAGTAATGTGAATAAAATAAAAAAAATCTGCCTGTATTCTGCTAACAAGCAAATGGAGCAGTAAAATTGTGTACTGTATTGCTTTTTAAGCAAATAATCAAGATGAAGAGCAAAAAAAGTAGTCCTGATATGTGGGGCTATGTAGATATGTAACAGCAGCAGCAGACAGAGCATGCAATGGACCCTATTCTGCTGTATACACAAACCCTGCCTAACTCCTGCTATCACCAGTAATATATGCAGCTGGATTAGTCCTCAGAAGGACTGTTCAGATGAATATATAGCTGTGGAATACTTATACTAACTAATAAACAAGCATATCTCACTGACTCAGCAGCACCTCTCCCTACTCTGCCTGTTTCCGGGGTAGACTGTGACAAGCTCCCGCCCGAGCATCACGGAAATTTTTGAGGAGTGCCGAGCATGTGGAGCAGTGAGATGCACGGGCGAGTACCGAGCAGTGACGAGCACGCTTGGTCATGACTAGTTATGAGATATTTATTTTTCACACGGGGAGTTACATCAAGGAAGAAAGTTATCCAAGTAGGGTAAGCTAAGGTAAGTGGTCATGAAAAGACCAATGCAAAACAACATCAGGGTAATATCAAAGGATAATTCTCTAGTTAGGGTCACAGAGGAATAAGATAAAAATGCAGCCTTAGGCTGCGTGCACACGATGCGTTTTTCATGCGTTTATGCTGCGGAATTTCCGCAGCGGAAACGCATCAAAAACGCATGGTAATCCGCACCCCATGGTCCCCAATGGCATTGCACATGCTGCGGATTTTTCCGTAGCGTTTCTGCAGCGCTCATAAATCCGCAGCATGTTCATTAATTTTGCGGAAGCGCAGCGGAAGCGCCGCCATTGACTTGCATTGAGACGCATAGAATCCGTGTCTGTACATTTTTACAAGCGGCTTCTATGCATCTCTATGTGCGGATGGTACCCAGTTCTGGAGGAGAGGAGACTCTCTTCCAGACCTGGGTATCATTGTACCTGTAAAAAAAAGAATAAAATAATAAATAAAGTTATATTCACCTGTCCGGCGGCTTCTCTCTGAATGCCGGCAGCGCTGAAGGACCTTCGGTGACGTCACAGTCATGTGACCGCAGGCCCTTCACGGCTCTGTCTCGCGATATGCCGGCAGCCGGGAACCAGACAGGAACGAGTGCTGCAGCCACGCCGGGGCCTCGGGGGTGAGTATAGCTTTATTTGTTTTAATTTTTACGGTTCACACTGTATAAATCCATGCTGTTTGCATGGATTTATACAGTGTGACCTAGTTGTCAAGCACTTTCCAAGTGATGCTATCGCCTGGAAAGCGCTTGTCAATCTGCATGCGGAAACGCATGTGAATCCGCATGTGAATCCGCATGTATTCTGCAGGAAAAACGCATGCACAATCTGCATGCGTTTTTTCTGCCAGGGAGATGCAGAAATGCTGCAGAAATTTTCTGCTTCATTTCTGCATCATGGGCACATAGCCTTAGTTGTGTTTGTGATCTGTCTCTGATAAAGGAAACCAGCCCATTTGTGCAAGAGAATGGTGTCATCATCAGTAAATAATAATAATAATAATTGTTATTTATATAGCGCCAACATATTCCAGAGCACTTTACAATTAAGCGGTGACATATACAGACAATAAATTCAATACAAGGTAAGACAGTTTAAACAGTTAAATTAGGAGTGAGGTCCCTGCTCACAAGCTTACATTCTACAAAAGAGAATTGTTACAGCAGAGTAGAGAATATTTCTGACTGTGAAGAATTTATCTGCCTGAGAAAGGACAAAAGTAACGTGAGGAGTTTCAAAGCTAATGCCTGAGAGGAGGAGTGCCATGCCAGAGATGTTCCTGTGTGTGAAGAACTGAGATGCAACAATTCAGAAGAGTAGGCCACAAAAGTGTGCAACGTGCCAGAAGAGTGACAGCAGAAGATTGCCATGAGAGGTGACCATTACAGGGGTTGTGACCAATATTGAGAGTATGTACTGCACTCCTGAAACAGAAATACAGAGACAGTTGCAGGGTGTAGTAGGTGCTGCTGAGAAGAGTGCAAGCAGACTGCCACATCACAGTCTGTAGCAGAATAACACAAGTGCTACTGTCAGTCAAGTGTTGCAAGTGAGATGCAGAGGCTATAAGAATTAATTATCTACCTCTCTTATCAGAGAAGTTTGCTTATTTGTCCATTTATGATTCAATTCTTCCCCTCCCTCCTGAACTCATCATCCACTCTAAAGAACAAATCAAAACTATCTTGGTTAAAGCAAGATGGACTGTTGGCTCATGAAAGTACCAGGTTACAGCTCCTATTAAAAATTCTGTGGAGAAATAAAGTTGGATAAGGGAGTGAGGGGCACTCAGCACA
The DNA here is from genome assembly GCF_046119375.1 of Phyllobates terribilis. NCBI lineage: Eukaryota > Metazoa > Chordata > Amphibia > Anura > Dendrobatidae > Phyllobates > Phyllobates terribilis. Next base: position 97,050,794 of record NW_027362770.1, read on the forward strand.
TTGAGAAAGCATGCGGACACAGAGAAAGGCAGATTCTGCAGAAGCTTCTATGGAATTTATCTCACTTCAGTGCTGGATTCACAGCCACACAGCTTAGTACTGCTGCTTGATGTTCTCAATGGATTTGTGTGTTATACAAAGAAGAGCCATGTCATGTGCTGTGCTGTTTATGGGAGACATCAAACCAGCTGGCCTCTACCCATTACTTCAGAGAGGATGGAAAATAACAGACAGAGCCTGCATGGAGGGAAGCTGGTAAAAAGAATCCCGGATACAAGTCATATACTGACCATAAATACATGTACACACATATGACAGTTTATTATGAAAAGTTAACTGAAATGACAGGTATGTCTCAAAGGGGTTTTCCCATGAACAAAAGTTGACTTTAATTAATTGATCTTGGAATAATGATAACTTCCACAATTGGATGTGTTTAAATAAAATGTTCCTGTGCTGAGATAATCTTATAAATGTGCCCCTGCTGTGTACTGGGTAATGGCTGTGTCTGACTGTACAGGAACATGGTCTGATCATACCACAGCTCCTGGGCAGAGGAGGAAGCAAAAGAGTATACAGACATTACAACAGGAGATCCACGCACACAGTAGGATACACCCACAGTACATTTCCCCACACACAGTATTAAACTTTACCCCTGGAAAATTCCCCTGCATACAGTATGGTGTACCCACAGTACATTTACCCACACACAATGTAATGTCCCCACAGTACGTTCCCCACACAGTATGATGTCCCCACAGTACATTTACCTACACACAATATGATGCTCCCACAGTACATTCCCCTACACGCAGTATGATCCCCCATAGTACATTCCTCCACATACAGTATGGTGTCCCCATAGTACATTCCCAACACACAGTATGATTCCCCCACAGTATATTCCTCTGCACACGGTATGATGTCTCCACAGTACATTTACCCACACACAGTATGATTTCCCCACAGTACATTCCCCCCACACATTATGTCTCCACAGTACATTCACCCACACACAGTATGATTACCCCACTATACATTCCCCCCACACATTATGTCTCCACAGTACATTCACCCACACACAGTATGATTACCCTACAGTACATTCCCCCACATATTATGTCTCCACAGTACATTCACCCACACACAATATGATTTCCCCACAGTACATTCCCCCCACACATTATGTCTCCACAGTACATTCACCCACACACAGTATGGTCACCCCACAGTACACTCCCTCCACACATTATGTCTCCACAGTACATTCACCCACACACAGTATGATTACCCTACAGTACATTCCCCCCACATATTATGTCTCCACAGTACATTCACCAACACACAGTATGATTACCCTACAGTACATTCCCCCCACACATTATGTCTCCACAGTACATTCACCCACACACAGTATGATTACCCCACTATACATTCCTCCCACACATTATGTCTCCACAGTACATTCACCCACACACAGTATGATTACCCTACAGTACATTCCCCCCGCATATTATGTCTCCACAGTACATTCACCCACACACAGTATGATTTCCCCACAGCACATTCCCCCCACACATTATGTCTCCACAGTACATTCACCCACACACAGTATGATCACCCCACAGTACACTCCCTCCACACATTATGTCTCCACAGTACATTCACCCACAAACAGTATGATTCCCCACAGACAGTACACTGTCACCACAGTACATTCCCCCCACATATTATGTCTCCACAGTACATTCACCAACACACAGTATGATTACCCTACAGTACATTCCCCCCACATATTATGTCTCCACAGTACATTCACCCACACACAGTATGATTACCCCACTATACATTCCCCCCACACATTATATCTCCACAGTACATTCACCCACACACAGTATGATTACCCTACAGTACATTCCCCCCACATATTATGTCTCCACAGTACATTCACCCACACACAGTATGATTTCCCCACACATTATGTCTCCACAGTACATTCACCCACACACAGTATGGTCACCCCACAGTACACTCCCTCCACACATTATGTCTCCACAGTACATTCACCCACACACAGTATGATTAACCTACAGTACATTCCCCCCACATATTATGTCTCCACAGTACATTCACCAACACACAGTATGATTACCCTACAGTACATTCCCCCCACACATTATGTCTCCACAGTACATTCACCCACACACAGTATGATTACCCTACAGTACATTCCCCCCACATATTATGTCTCCACAGTACATTCACCCACACACAGTATGATCACCCCACAGTACACTCCCTCCACACATTATGTCTCCACAGTACATTCACCCACAAACAGTATGATTCCCCCACAGACAGTACACTGTCACCACAGTACATTTCCTCAAACAGGGCTGGTTTTTGTCAAAGTGGGGCCTTGAGCAAAAATTTAAAGTGGGGCCCTAAATGCAAATGTAGCACCCTGAGGATTCGGCTGCTACAGGGGTATTGCACCTCAACCCAGAGGTGTGATATTCCACTCCCGGGTAAGGAAGGAGTGTGGAACTGAGCTCAGATAGACTGCATGCACTACATACATCCCATTTCAGAGGAGCAGGCCGACGGTACTCCCACTTAGAAATGTGCAGGTACAACCGAGCCTGTTCCTGGCTGGAGTGGGAGGGGGGTGGTACATCCCATGTAGTGTAGGGGCAGATAGGGGGAGCAGTCTGGGTAGTGATAGGAGCTCATTGGGTGCTGGTCACCTGAGCTCACACATAGAGGGATATATAAGGAGGGCACCAACTTAGATCAGGGTCAGACGCTGAGAACAAGTCAGTTGGAGAGGAGAGAGAAGGAAACAGCAGCCCTGGAGAGAGAGAGAGTGGAGCAGAGAAAGACCCAGAGGGGGAAGACTGAAGGGACCCAAGAACCCAAATTAGAGCACCGGGTGAGGAGTCAGCAAGAGGGTACCGGAACCCAAGCTGGTGGGGGCAAAGACATTCCCTAGCCAGAGACCGGAGACCGTGGGCAGTGTCTGTCACGGTCACCCACCACATTCACCCCGAAGGCACACCACATGAAGGGTCAGGGAACCCAGGGCCAAGGGTGTCCCAAAAGAAGGCCCGAGGGAGCTGGACCTAGGTGAATCACTGGTGGGGACGGCTGAAGAAAGGACAGAGGGAGAGCTCAGGGCCACGCTCTGGACTTGTTTGGGGGTTGGCTGGATCCAGGACCTGGTGGACGCAGCACGGCTCGGGTGGTCACTAGCAGCTGGAGTGACCGGAACATCAGCAGTAAGTAAACACCCTTAACTGCACAACCCGAGTCTGTCTTCATTGCCGGCTGCACCGCACCACCACAACCCCCATCCTCTGCGCCTGTCCCCTCTGAGGCTATACCCCTCCCGTTGGGGGTTATCCCACCAAGCTGCGCACCCACCATCAGCCTCAGCGGACCCTGCTGCAGCGGCGGCCACAGTGACCGCATCCCAACGGGTGGCGTAGTCGACACAAAAGAACTTTAGTAACATCTGTAAAGCTGCCACATAACACTGAGCTTGACGCCCTGGGCACGGGACCGGGTCACAGCCGCTCGGAGACTACAACCCCCCCCATCTGATCCGGTGCCGGGTATTCCCCTCAAAAAGGAATATGTCCCAGGGGGCGCGTCAACTTTGGCGTAGTCGGCAGGATTACGTGCCCGCAACACCCGGGTACTGCGTGCCTGAAGAAAAGTGCAAGTTTACCTCAGAAAGAAGACTCCTGCCGGTTCCGGAGGGTCCACGCCATCGGACTCCATCACCAGTCGTTTCCCGCCGATTGTCCGCCATTTCCAACTTGTTCCCGCCATCTGCAGAGTTTCCCGCCACTGGGAAGCGATTCCCGCCAAAACCGCAGATTTCCCGCCTTGGAAGAGCAGCGGACGCCATTATGGGCGTGCCAAAGGAGGGCAAGAGGCCACCTCCCATCGTGGGCCAGGACAGAAAATGGCGCCAAAAGTGGAAACCGCCCCCACCAACAGAGACTGTGATGCTGGAGGTGTCTGTCAGCGTGAAAGAACTCCCCCTGGAGCTGACAGTCACCGAGTTGCCCCGGGACCGCCCTCGAAGTGGGAGGAGACGAAAGAGAAGAGAAAAGATGGGTGTCGCTTGGAGCAGTCTGGAGCGAGCGCACCCGGAGGCAAGAGGTCTAACAAGGAGTAGCGGAGAAGCTCACCCGGAGATGGAAAGAAAGCAGAACAGCACCGGCCCGCTGGCCAGGAGTCTGCTAGAGACCGAGGAAGGAGGGCAGAGCAGCACCGGCCCGCTGGCCAGGAGCCTGCCGGAAGCAGAGCAGAGCAGCACCGACCCGATGGTCAGGAGCCTGCTGGAGTCCACAACCCCGCTAGGTCTAGCGGAGATCCTAGCGCAGCTCCCCCGAGACCGGGAGTGTGCACAAACTGCCCTGGAGGGCCTCGCAAGGAGGATGGCCCGGGTACAGCGCGAGATACTGGCGGAGTGGAGCCGGGAGATGACCCAGCAAGCAGAGACCAGTCAACGGAGCACGCTACCCTGGAAGAGGAAGCAGACCGCCTCTGAGGATGGCGCGGGAGGACCCAAGGCCGGAGACGGCGCCGAAGAGGGAGCCGAACGCATGGAGGCAGGTAAAGGGGACGCCTATACCCCAAGCCGTGACACCGCTTACCTGCCCCAGCTCCCCGTCGCAGAGCCCGAAAGTCCCCCTGCTATGCCCGTAGCCGCCAGGTCACCGCCATGGACTAGGCCCCGACCGGAAGCCGCTGCAGCGACCCCTGTGACGTCACGCGCCCCGACCCGGAGCGTGACAAAGCAGGAATTACCACCAGCCTGGTCGCAAGGCCTAGTACCCCCGGGCGCCGCACCACCAACAGCGCCCCCTACCTCCGCGGAGCCTCCGGCCTGGCCGCAAGGCCAGGTAGCCCAGGGCGCCGCCGTCCTAACGGTGCCCTTCACCTTCCAGGTGCCCCAGGCCTGGCCGCAAGGCCTGGGCAACCCGGGCGCCACCACCACCGCGCCCGCGCCCGCAATACCTAGGGTGCCACACCTGGGGGAGGACCTCTTCGGCCAGCTCACATGGCCGGACGGGCGGCCCTTCATCTGGCCCGAAGGGTACCCTGAGCTGGAGCGGCAGCAAAGACTAGGGCCCTTGTGTGAGCCCCTAATTCCGGCTCCGAAGCCCGTGGCTCGGGTCTCGCCTCCTCTAGCAGAAGCCCAATTCGTGTGGGACCCCACGGGAGAAGATTTGATGGGGTTCACCGGAGAAACTCGGGCAGCCGCAGCTGAACGTACAGAGTGTTGCCGTCAACAGCTGGCAGAGTTTAAGAGAGAACGGGAGGAGAGGCGGGTCAGAGAACAACAGGCCCAAATCCAGAGCGCGGAGCAGAAGAGCCGGACTAGGAGGAACCCCCGTGCAGCGCATTGTCCCCGCACCATCGGGACAGTGATAAAGTTCAACCCGCAGCATGGGTGGGGCTTTATTCGGGACCGTAACAACCGCGGTGACGTTTTTGTGACCCGCAGAGACGTCGAGTCCCACCTGCCGGAAGGTCACAAAGGCCGTGACCTCTACGTCGGAGACGAAGTCACTTTCACCCGACACAAGTGTGCCAAAGGACCTTACGCCCTCCACGTACACCGCTTGACGGAGGAGGAGTTGCGGTACGGGGAGGAGGAGCCAGAGGACCCGGACGGGTCTGAAGAAACATCATATCAAGAAAGAGCAGGAGGAAGACGCCGTTGAGTGCGGCAGAGCAGGAGCTGTAAATAGTTACCCAATCGGGGTATAAAGAAACTGAAACTGTTGCTGCTAAAATAGTCCCCGTTGGGACCAGTGAACTGTTACCCGTTAACCCCTTAATCCTACAGGCTGAGGACTGTGAGCAGCCATTCCCTTCCCTCTACCTGGCCGAGGACTGAGAGCGGCCAACTTCCAACTTTCCCCTGTGTATAGTTGCGCGTCCTAAAGCGCCCCCTACCGGTTTTATAAGAAAACCAGATTTTTATATATATATAATGTTTATATGTTTTATATGTTCATATAAAAATTTTGTATGTTTTGGTGTTTTATGTCTTACAGCCCGAGGACGTGCTGTGATTTACCAGGGGGGAATGTAGCACCCTGAGGATTCGGCTGCTACAGGGGTATTGCACCTCAACCCAGAGGTGTGATATTCCACTCCCGGGTAAGGAAGGAGTGTGGAACTGAGCTCAGATAGACTGCATGCACTACATACATCCCATTTCAGAGGAGCAGGCCGACGGTACTCCCACTTAGAAATGTGCAGGTACAACCGAGCCTGTTCCTGGCTGGAGTGGGAGGGGGGTGGTACATCCCATGTAGTGTAGGGGCAGATAGGGGGAGCAGTCTGGGTAGTGATAGGAGCTCATTGGGTGCTGGTCACCTGAGCTCACACATAGAGGGATATATAAGGAGGGCACCAACTTAGATCAGGGTCAGACGCTGAGAACAAGTCAGTTGGAGAGGAGAGAGAAGGAAACAGCAGCCCTGGAGAGAGAGAGAGTGGAGCAGAGAAAGACCCAGAGGGGGAAGACTGAAGGGACCCAAGAACCCAAATTAGAGCACCGGGTGAGGAGTCAGCAAGAGGGTACCGGAACCCAAGCTGGTGGGGGCAAAGACATTCCCCAGCCAGAGACCGGAGACCGTGGGCAGTGTCTGTCACGGTCACCCACCACATTCACCCCGAAGGCACACCACATGAAGGGTCAGGGAACCCAGGGCCAAGGGTGTCCCAAAAGAAGGCCCGAGGGAGCTGGACCTAGGTGAATCACTGGTGGGGACGGCTGAAGAAAGGACAGAGGGAGAGCTCAGGGCCACGCTCTGGACTTGTTTGGGGGTTGGCTGGATCCAGGACCTGGTGGACGCAGCACGGCTCGGGTGGTCACTAGCAGCTGGAGTGACCGGAACATCAGCAGTAAGTAAACACCCTTAACTGCACAACCCGAGTCTGTCTTCATTGCCGGCTGCACCGCACCACCACAACCCCCATCCTCTGCGCCTGTCCCCTCTGAGGCTATACCCCTCCCGTTGGGGGTTATCCCACCAAGCTGCGCACCCACCATCAGCCTCAGCGGACCCTGCTGCAGCGGCGGCCACAGTGACCGCATCCCAACGGGTGGCGTAGTCGACACAAAAGAACTTTAGTAACATCTGTAAAGCTGCCACATAACACTGAGCTTGACGCCCTGGGCACGGGACCGGGTCACAGCCGCTCGGAGACTACAACCCCCCCCATCTGATCCGGTGCCGGGTATTCCCCTCAAAAAGGAATATGTCCCAGGGGGCGCGTCACAAACATTGTACCATCACACTCAAACATTTAGGTTGCATTTACAGACGCTGAGTTCAGACCCTTAAATGAGCGTGATCGACAATATTGAAGTCGTTCGATGCTTGTTTCCCAGCCTCTTTACACAGGTTGAAGAAGAAATATGGGCACAGAGCAATCACTAATAGTCAATCTGTCCCCATACTTATCATGTTATCAGCAGCATATCTGCAGTTTACATCGGGCGATGCGCTGCCAAGAACAATGATTTTTGTGCCTCCATAAACAATTCAATTACCCAATGAATAAGCAACATTTAGCTCGTTTGTTGGGCGATTTCCAACATGTTGACACCTATGAACTCGTGTCTGCGCTGCCAATATTTTTAAAAAATGTGGATGCTATATACACACACCATATGTGAAACAAGCATTGTATGTTACACAAACACATACAGTACAGACCAAAAGTTTAGACACACCTTCTCATTTAAAGATTTTTCTGCATTTTCTTGACTATGAAAATTGTACATTCACACTGAAGGCATCAAAACTATGAATTAACACATGGGAATTATATACTTAACAAAAAAGTGTGAAACAACTGAAAATATGTCTTATATTCTAGGTTCTTCAAAGTAGCCACCTTTTGCTTTGATGACTGCTTTGCACACTCTTGGCATTCTCTTGATGAGCTTCAAGAGGTAGTCACCGGAAATGGTCTTCCAACAATCTTGAAGGAGTTCCCAGAGATGCTTAGCACTTTTTGGCCCTTTTGCCTTCACTCTGCTGTCCAGCTCACCCCAAACCATCTCAAATGGGATCAGGTCTGGTGACTGTGGAAGCCAGGTCATCTGGCGTAGCACCTCATCACTCTCCTTCTTGGTCAAATAGCCCTTACACAGCCTGGAGGTGTGTTTGGGGTCATTGTCCTGTTGAAAAATAAATCATGGTCCAAGTAAACGCAAACCGGATGGAATAGAATGTCGCTGCCAGATGCTGTGGTAGCCATGCTGGTTCAGTATGCCCTCAATTTTGAATAAATCCCCAACATTGTCACCAGCAAAGCACCCCCACACCATCACGCCTCCTTTTCCATGCTTCACGGTGGGAACCAGGCATGTAGAGTCCATCCTTTCACCTTTTCTGCGTCGCACAAAGACACTGTGTTTGGAACCAAAGATCTCAAATTTGGACTCATCAGACGAAAGCACAGATTTTCACTGGTCTAATGTCCATTCCTTGTGTTCTTTAGCCCAATCAAGTCTCTTCTGCTTGTTGCCTGTCCTTAGCAGTGATTTCCTAGCAGCTATTTTACCATGAAGGCCTGCTGCACAAAGTCTCCTCTTAACAGTTGTTGTAGAGATGTGTTTGCTGCTAGAACTCTGTGTGGCATTGACCTGGTCTGTAATCTGAGCTGCTGTTAACCTGCGTTTTCTGAGGCTGGTGACTCGGATAAACTTATCCTCAGAAGCAGAGGTGACTCTTGGTCTTCCTTTCCTGGGGCGGTCCTCATGTGAGCCAGTTTCTTTGTAGCGCTTGATGGTTTTTGCAACTGCACTTGGGGACACTTTCAAAGTTTGCCCAATTTTTCGGACTGACCGACCTTCATTTCTTAAAGTAATGATGGCCACTCGTTTTTCTTTACTTAGCTGCTTTTTTCTTGCCATAATACAAATTCTAAGAGTCTATTCAGTAGGAATATCAGCTGTGTATCTACATGACTTCTGCACAACACAACTGATGGTCCCAATCCCATTTATAAGGCAAGAAATCCCACTTATTAAACCTGACAGGGCACACCTGTGAAGTGAAAACCATTTCCGGTGACTACCTCTTGAAGCTCATCAAGAGAATGCCAAGAGTGTGCAAAGCAGTAATCAAAGCAAAAGGTGGCTACTTTGAATAATCTAGAATATAAGACATATTTTCAGTTGTTTCACACTTTTTTGTTAAGTATATAATTCCACATGTGTTAATTCATAGTTTGATGCCTTCAGTGTGAATGTACAATTTTCATAGTCATGAAAATACAGAAAAATCTTTAAATGAGAAGGTGTGTCCAAACTTTTGGTCTGTACTGTATGTATACACACACATAGCACACACGCATGTGTACACCGAGCACATACATGCATGTATACAGAGCACATACAAACACATATATGTCTTCACATGTACAGTACACTGAAGGCATCAAAACTATGAATTAACACATGTAGAATTATATACTTAACAAAAAAGTGTGAAACAACTGAAAATATGTCTTATATTCTAGGTTCTTCAAATTAGCCACCTTTTGCTTTGATGACTGCTTTGCACACTCTTGGCATTCTCTTGATGAGCTTCAAGAGGTAGTCACCGGAAATGGTCTTCCAACAATCTTGAAGGAGTTCCCAGAGATGCTGAGCACTTGTTGGGCCTTTTGCCTTCACTCTGCGGTCCAGCTCACCCCAAACCATCTCGATTAGGTTCAGGTCTGGTGACTGTGGAACATGTTCGGAAAACGTTCGTTTTTTTCAAAGTTGGCATGAACATTGCACATTCGAATTCGTGATCGGGCCCCCGAGCACTTTTAATGAAAATCTGCCCAATTCCCCAAAAGTGCGGTAAATGATCATGTTTCCACTATTTTATTTTTTATGACTTTAGCTAGGATAGTGGTGCTGTATGATGAGCGGAAGGGACGTGTCTGATGAGGGGAGAGGGTGGGGACAGGTCAGAGTAGGGCTGTTAATCTTAATTTTTTTCTCTTAAAGGGAATCTTTCACCCCTTGGGACTTTTCAGACCTCTAATATGGGCATACAGGTGATAGAAATGTGAATCTATACATACCTGTATGGCCCATATTAGAGGTTTGTGTTATGTTCTGCTACCAAAGCTAAGGAAAGAGAGGAGATCTGTCCCTACTATAAGACTCAGCTGAATCCCTACGATGTAACAGGGAACCTGATCCTGCGATCAGACCTACTAAAGTCCTAATCTATTCTGTACGGAGACCTATAGATTTGGGGAGGGAATCCCTACAAGTACTAAGGACTGGGAGGAATATGGGACACCTCCTAACAGAAATAGCAGCAGACAGACGAACAAACAAAATAGATAGAACCTAGAGGTCCGTAGACCAAGCAAACTAACAGAGTTAGATACAGAGCACAGGCTAGCTAGAAAGTAGATATACAATGAAGTCCAGCAAAGCCAGAAGGGCGGAGCAGGATTAAATAGGCCAACAAGGTCATGTGACCAGCAAAGGAAAAAAAACCTAACAGCAAGGTTCTAACAGTTTGCTTGCTTTGAAATAGCTTTTTATTAAATTAGTTTTGACAAGCTTCCCGTCCTAGGGCCGTGAAAAAATCCCCACCTATTAACTTAATTTCCATACCCCCCCTCCCCTGCATGTAACAGGGCCCTGTGACGTGCAGCTCCCAGCCGGATCCCGCGCCTGTGCAATTTACCTTGTACGGAAGGCGCAGTAATCCCTGCTGTCTGTGCGGCCTTATGGAGCAGGAAACTTGTGCGGAGGCGCCTGGACGGCAGAATGACTCACATTTCTATAACCTGTATGCCCATATTAGAGGTCTGAAAAGTCCCAGGAGGTGACAGATTCCCTTTAACTTAATGTGTGCAGATTCCAGCAAGCCAATCAGGGCGCAGGAGCCATCCACAACATCCAGACATAAGGGCTTGTGCCATTGGATGTTGAAGTCACATGTCCCTCTCCAGTGTGGACAAGTTGTTTTAGCACCATTTTGTCAGTGTAACAGTTCAGATAGGCTGCTCCTGACTCTGCTCCTGGATACTGAGAGATTGAGATAGTTAGCTAGGCGGTTGCTTGTAAGTCAGATAGTTTAGATATATAGGATCCTGTGTGGCTGTGAAATCGACCTTCCAGCAGATCAATCGTTCTTGCTGTTAGTGTAGTCCAGACTGAGACAGCAGGCCGCATTTCAGCATAGAACTCTGTTGTGCACTGATGATATTGTGCTCCATGCAGGAGTACACCTTTGAAACTCTAATATTTTATGTTTTTACAGTGCTACATAAAGCAGGCCAAATGTGAGCTTGTAATTCTTTTGCGCTGGGATTCTACTGTATACAGGGCTCCACAGTAAAAAATCTAATTTTGTCTGTTACTACCGTGATACATACAGCAGGCCACATCTCAGCTTGTACTTTTTTAGCTCATATATTCTGCTGTATCCAGGCCTCGTCCACAGTAAAAAAAATCTAATTTATTCTGTTACTAATGTGATACATACAGCAGGCCACATTTCAGCTTGTAATTTTTTTGCGCTGAGATTCAGCTGTATCCAGAGCTCATCCACAGTAAAAAAAAATCTAATTTTTTCTGTTACTACTGTGATACATACAGCAGGCCACATCTCAGCTTATAATTTTTTGGTGCATATATTCAGCTGTATACAGGCCTCGTCCACAGTTAAAAATCAAATTTCTTCTGTTACTAACGTTACATAATACATACAGCAGGCCACATCTCAGCTTTTATTTCTTTGGTGCTGATATTCTTCTCCATACAGGGGTTCACATGATAAAGCCTAAATTTGTTGTCTTACTAAAGTGCTACATAAAGCTGGCCACATTTGATTTTTTAATTGTTTGGTGCTTATATTCTGCTCCATACAGGGTTTGACATGATAAAATATCAATTAGTTCTGTTACTGTCGTGCTACTGAATATAGGCCACATCTGAACTTGTAATTGTTTTGTGCTGAGATTCTGCTGTATCCAGGGCTCCACAGTAAAAAAACTATTTTTTTCTGTTAATACCGTGATGCCACTTTGTTGGTGTCTGCCCCTAATTTTTGGAAATGTGGAGACTCCTGATTGAGTCTCCATCTGCTGGGTGGGCTGTAGTGGAAGAGGTGTCGGTCCCCATTATACTATTTCTACTCTAGTAAAATTGATGCCACTTTGGTGGTGTCTGCCCCTAATTTTTTTAAATGTGGAGACTCGTGGTTGGGTCTCCTTCATGTGTGTTGCTTGTATCAGTAGGGCTCCCAGACCAGCAGGCCTCCACTTACCTTTATTCAACTACCTGTGTTAATATTCTTAAATTAATACTACTCTATGAAACTGATTATTCTGCCATCTGGGTGTGGCTGAGCAGAAAAGCTGTTGCATGTGGTATCAGGGCCCCCAGCTCAGCAGCCCTACTCCGGTTCGTCACCCACATCATCTTAATTTGAAGTTAAATTCAAAGCTGTAAATGCTGGCCAAGACCCTGATACCTCATGCATGACCCATGGCTGACTGCTGCTGTGCCATTATAAAATGTGTACTGTGGGTCAATTGATGCCACTTTTCCTGGTGTCTACCCCTAATTTGAGCTGTTTTGGCAGCTTTTGGGACCCTTTGAAGGTGTTGTGTATGCGTTTGGTTTTGCCTCCCATTGGGATTTGGATATGTTCGACGAATTGTTCGGCGAACATCGGGAAGTTCGGCGATCTGAAACGAATCGAACCTTTAAAGGTTTGCTCATCTTTAACGACAACCCATTGGCACCCTTCAATCACGTCACGGGTGCGCTGATGGGCTCATGGAATGATCCCTGCTGGCGCGTGTTACATGCTGCTGTCAGAGATTGACAGCGGCATTTAACAAGTTAAGAGTTGCAGCCTCCACTCCACCCCCTGCTATTAAAGGCACATAATGGCTGATTAAAATAGTGCCGGGAAAGATACGAGCTCGGCGTGTGAGCCAGCATCAAAGGCATAGACATGACATATGATGTACATTTACGTGAAAGGTCATGAAGGGGTTAAGTTTAGTAATTGAAGAACATCTGTCCATAGGTATCTGTATGGTCTACAGAGAGGACCTACCAGGAGTCCATACATTCTAGGCTAAACCACACACATGCATAGAGACACACACGCACAGAGACACGCACAGAGACACGCACGCACAGAGACACGCACAGAGACACACACAGACTTACCACCAGTTTATCTTCTCTTCAGTATTTCTGACTCATGCAGATTACCGTGCCTTTAGTGACATCACGGTCACATGATCTCGATATCACCAAAGGTCCTGAAGTCTCTCAGAGTACAAGACCTGTGGTGATAACATGGTTACATGACCGGTCACGTGATCGTGATATCACCAAAGGTCTGGAAGCAGTCTCTACATCAGAAGCTTCACTGATAATGCTCTTATCAGTAAAGCTCCTGTTGTAAACACTGGGGGCCCCTAAGGGAGTGGGAGCCCCGTGCAATTGCCTTGTCTGTTTCCCCTAACGCCGACCCTGCCCTCAAACACAGTAGGATGTCTCCACAAACAGTATAATGTCCACATAATACACAGTATAATGCCCCCCACAGTACATTCCCCTACACATAGTATGATGCTGACGCGCCCCCTGGGCCAGTGCTGTTAGGGATACCCGGAGCCGGATCAGATGGGGGTTGTAGTCTCCGAGTGGCTGTGACCCGGTCTGTGCCCAGGGTGTCAAACTCAGTGTGTGGCAGTCCTTATAGATGTTACTAGATGTTCTTTTATGTCGACTACGCCACCCGTTGATTTGCGGTCACTACGGCCGCCGCTGCAGCAGGGTCCGCTGAGGCTGGTGGTGTGTGTGCAGCTTTGGGTAGTATAACCCCCAACGGGAGGGGTATAGCCTCAGGGGGTCAGCCGTGGAGGATGGTGGTTGTGAAGGTGCAGCAAAGAGACTCAGAGGCATAAAATGCAGTTCCAGGGTTTTACTTACTGGTGTTGCTCGGGTCACTGTGTACAGCAGTGACCACCCGAGCCGTGCTGCGTCCACCAGGTCCTGGACTCGGTCAACTCCCAGGCAACTCCGGAGTGTGGTCCTGAGCTCCTTTCTGACTCTCCCTTCTTCTGGCCGTTCCCACCAGGGATCCACCTAAGTCCGGCTCCCTCGGGCCTCTTGTTGGGAAACCCTTGTCTCTGGGTTCCCTGACCCTATTCTTGGTCTGCCTTCCGGGTGGATTTAGTGGGTGGTCGTGGCAGATCCTGCCCACGACCTCCGGTCTCTGGCTGAGGATTAGTGCTGTAGCCTCCACCAGCTTGGGATCCGGTACCCTGTTGCCGACCCTTCACCCTATTAGCTCTCTTATGGGCTCTTGGGGTCCCCTCTTCCTGCGCCTCTGGGTCCCTCTTCCTTCTCCTCTGCTCTGCTTCTCAGGCTCTCAGACAGACTGTCTGACTGGCTGACTGACAACTGACTGACTGACCCTGTTCTAAGATGGTGCCCACCTTATATACTCCCTCTATGTGTGAGCTCAGGTGACCAGCACCCAATGAGCTCCTAGCTTTACCCAGACTACTCCCCCTATCTGCCCCTACACTACTGGGATGTTCCACCCCCCTCCCACTCCAGCCAAGGACAGACTCGGTCGTACCTGCACATTTATTAAGTGGGAGTACCGTCGGTCTGTCCCCCGGAAATGGGATGTGTGTAGTGCATGCAGCCTACTAGCTCAGTTCCACACTCCATCCTTACCCGGGAGTGGAATACCACACCTCTGGGTTGAGGTGCAATACCCCTGTAGCAGCCGAATCCTCAGGGTGCTACAATGCCCCCAGAGAACATTCCCCCCCACACAGTATGATGCCCCCACATATAGTTTGATACCCTCACAGTACATTTCCAACACGCAGTATGATGCCCCCACACTACATTCTCCCTCACACAGTATGGAACCACCTACAGTCTCCCACACATAGTACATATCATATAAAGACCTCAAAAACCCCCGATAAATCCCTCCATGGAGCGTCTGAACGAGGCTCCATAAAGTTACTGTACATTGTATGGATAGGTTCACAAGAATGTACGATTTTTTTTTTCCTTTGTCAACTGTATGCAACGAAAAGAGATTTCCAACTCACATGTGAATCCCAGTGTGATTCACTAATCGGAATAGAAGTTACGCGAGTGAGAAGAAGACCAGAGCGGCGCTGGAAACTGGAAGCGATGACGATCAGTGAGTGTGTCACTTACACTATATTACATACACATTTACAAAGGCTTAGCTAATTAAAACATATTGGGAATGCTTTCTTTTTAAGGTATTCTGCTTGTGCCATTAATGGAAAGCACTATAAGTGAAAGTACATGGATTTTAGCTTTGTATGGTGGTGAGTGTTCCAGTTTAGCATTGTCACTATGACGCGCCCCTGGGCCTTCTGTGTCGTGCGGCATCGCGTGCACGGGGGCTTACCCGGAGCCGGATCAGATGGGGGTAGTAGTCTCGTGGCGGTGACCCGGTCCGTGCCCAGGGAGTCAAACTAAGTGGCAGTCTATGGCAGAAGATGTTAACTTGGATGTCGACTATGCCACCCGTTGAGTGCGGCTTTGCAGCCGCCGCTGCAGAACAGTCCGCTGAGGCCGGTGGTATGGGTGCAGCGATGATGTTATAACCCCCAACGGGAGGGGTATGGCCTCAGGGCAGCAGGTGAAGATGATGGGGGTTGTGACGGTGCAGTAAGAAGAGTCAGAGTCAGGAGATGCAGTTTCAGGGTTTTTACTCACGGGTGTTCTCTCAGTCACTCTGGCCTTGAGTGACCACCCGAGCCGTGCTGCGTCCACCAGGTCCTGGACTCGGCTAACCCCCAGGCGATTCCGGAGCGTGGTCCTGAGCTCCCTTCTGACTCTCTCTCTCTCTCTCTGGCCGTTCCCACCAGGGATCCACCTGTGTCCGGCTCCCTCGGGTCTCTTGTTGGTTGAACCTTTCCTGGCTTCCCTGACCCTATGCTCGGTGTGCCATTCTGGTGGATTTGGTGAGGGTCGTGGCAGATCCTGCCCACGACCTCCGGTTCCTGGCTAAGGTTTGTTTTGGCCTCTGCCAGCTTGGGATCCGGTACCCTTGTTCGCCAACCCTTCACCCTTTTGTCTTTATTCTGGGGTCTTGGGGTTCCCTTCTTGTCTTTCTCTCTGGGTCCTTCTTTTCTCCTCTCTCCCTCTGCAGGCTTGGCTCTGGAGCTGGGCCCAGCCGGAGCCACAGCTCCCTGTCAGCCCTCCTGGCTGAGCTCCTCTGCTCTGCTCCTCAGGCTAAAAAGACCCTGTCCTAAGATGGTGCCCACCATATATACTCCCTCTATGTGTGAGCCCAGGTGACTAGCACCCAATGAGCTCCTAGCTTTACCCAGACTACTCCCCCTATCTGCCCCTACACTACTGGGATGTTCCACCCCCCCTCCCACTCCAGCCAGGGACAGACGCTGTCATACCTGCACATATACTGGTGGGAGTACCGTAGTTCTGTCCCCCGGAAATGGAATGTATGTAGTGCATGCAGCCTACTGAGCTCAGTTCCACACTCCATCCTTACCCGGGAGTGGAATACCACACCTCTGGCTTGAGGTGTAATACCCCTGTAGCAGCCGAATCCTCAGGGTGCTACATTCCCCCCTGGTAAATCACAGCACGTCCTCGGGCTGTAAAAGAGCAAAATATCCAAAAACATACAAAATTTTTGCAAAAACTTCATAAACATATAAAACACTATATATATATCAGCAGCATAATACTCTTCATATAAAACATTTTTGACCTCTGGCCACTTGTGCAAATTGTGACCAGGTAAGTGCCACAGTCTCTGGTAGAAAAAACAGTTTCCTATAAAACCGGTAGGGGGCACTTTAGGAAGCGCAACTATTTACAAGGGATATGGCCGCTCTCAGTCCTCGGCCAGTGGGGAAAAGGGGATGGCTGCTCAAAGTCCTCAGCCTGTGGGGAGATGGGACACACTGGAACAGTTCACTGGTCCCAACGGGGACTATAATGGTAACAGTTCCTGTACCCTAACGGGTAACTATTTTACAGTTCCATTTACCGTACTTTAGTAGCGGCGTCCTCCTGATGCTTCCTCCCTGTACCCTTCAGACCCGTCCGGGTCCTCTTGCTCCTCCTGACACCTCAGCTCTTTCTCTGTCAGTCGGTGTACATGAAGGGCATAGGGTCCTTTGGCACATTGGTGCCGGGTGAAGGTGACCTCATCACCCAGGTAAAGGTCATGACCTCTGTGTCCCTCCGGTAGGTGGGACTCGACATCTCTTCTGGTCACGAAGACGTCGCCGGGGGTGTGATGATCTCTGATGAAGCCCCAACCGTGCTGCAGTTGGAATTTGATTACAGTCCCGGTGGCACGGGGACCGTGGGCTGCACGGGGGTTCCTTCGGGTCCGGCTCTTTTGTTCTGCACTCTTTACTTGCAGCCGCTCCTCGCGGACCCGTCTCTCTCTCCGTTCTCGCTCAAAGGCTTCCAACTGCTGGCGGCAGCACTCCGCACGCTCAGTTGCAGCCGCCCGGGTCTCTTGAGTGAACCCGATGAGGTCTCCTCCTGGGGGGTCCCACTCAAACTGCGCCTCCTCTAACGAGAGCGGGGTCATCTTGACGGGCGCCGGAACCGGGATTAGGGGCTCATCCAGGGGTCTTTCTTTCCGGAGTCGGGGATGGTGGTACTCCGGCGGCCACACAAAGGGCTGCCCATCCGGGCAAGTGTGCTGGGCAAACAAATCTTCACCCAGGTGCGGCACAGTGGAAGTTGAGGGCGCGGTGGTGGCAGCGGCGCCCGGAATCACTAGGCCTTGCGACCAGGCTTGGGGTACCCTGAAGGTAAAGGGCACCGTGAAGACGGCGGCGCCCGGGGGCACTCGGCCTTGCGACCAGGCCGGTGGCGTCTCCTGCTTGGCCGCGCTCAGGGTTGAGGCGCGTGACGTCACAGGGGGCGTGGTCGCGGCTCCTGCTTGGGGCCTAGTCTGGAGCAGTAGCGGTGCGGCAACGGGCACGATCAGTGGGACTTCGGGCTCTGCGACGGGGAGCGGGGGTAGGCTTACGGTGGCTGGGCTTGGGGTAGTGACATCCCCTTTACTTGCCTCCGTCTCTTCAGCTCCCTCTGCGGCGTCGTCTCCGGCCTCCGTCCCTTCTGCATCCTCTTCAGGGGCAGGCGTGCTCCTCGTTGCAGGTGGTGTGCTCCGCTGGCGGGTTCCAGCCTGCTGGGCCATCTCCCTGCTCCATTCCGTCAGCGTTTCTCGCTGCACCTGGGCCATCCTCCGTGCGAGGCCCTCCAGCGCGGTCTGTGCACGCTCCCGGTCTCGGGGAAGCTGTGCCAGGATCTCCACCAGGTCTTGTGGAGTGGTAGCTTGCAACAGGCTCCTGACCACAGGGTCGGTGCTGCCTGACTCTCCCTCCATCTCCGGGTACGGCTTCTCTAGACTCCTCCAAGCTGCTCCCATCTTCTCTCTTTTGTTCTGTCTCCGCCCCCATTGAGGGCGGTCCTGGGGCAACTTGGTGATTGTCAGTTCCAGGGGCAGACCCCCCACGCTGATGGACATCTCAATCATTGCAGTCTCTGCTGGTGGGGGCGGTCTTCGTTTTTGGCGCCATTCTTGGTCCTGGCCCACGATGGGAGGTCGTCTCTTACCACCCTCTGGCACGCCCATAATGGCGTCCGCTCTGCCAGGGCGGGAAATCTTCTCAGATGGCGGGAATCGCCTCCCAGTGGCGGGAAACTCTGTGGATGGCGGGAAAAGGCTGCAGATGGCGGGCAAACGGCGGGAACCGACCCGTGATGGCGTCCGATGGCGGGGACCCTCCGGAATTGGCGGGAGACTTCTTTTTGAGGTAAATGCGAACTTTTCTTCAGGCACGCAGTACCCGATGGTTGCGGGCACGTGATCCTGCCGACTACGCCAAAGTTGACGCGCCCCTGGGCCTTCTGTGTCGTGCGGCATCGCGTGCACGGGGGCTTACCCGGAGCCGGATCAGATGGGGGTAGTAGTCTCGTGGCGGTGACCCGGTCCGTGCCCAGGGAGTCAAACTAAGTGGCAGTCTATGGCAGAAGATGTTAACTTGGATGTCGACTACGCCACCCGTTGAGTGCGGCTTTGCAGCCGCCACTGCAGAACAGTCCGCTGAGGCCGGTGGTATGGGTGCAGCGATGATGTTATAACCCCCAACGGGAGGGGTATGGCCTCAGGGCAGCAGGTGAAGATGATGGGGGTTGTGACGGTGCAGTAAGAAGAGTCAGAGTCAGGAGATGCAGTTTCAGGGTTTTTACTCATGGGTGTTCTCTCAGTCACTCTGGCCTTGAGTGACCACCCGAGCCGTGCTGCGTCCACCATGTCCTGGACTCGGCTAACCCCCAGGCGATTCCGGAGCGTGGTCCTGAGCTCCCTTCTGACTCTCTGTCTCTCTCTCTGGCCGTTCCCACCAGGGATCCACCTGTGTCCGGCTCCCTCGGGTCTCTTGTTGGTTGAACCTTTCCTGGCTTCCCTGACCCTATGCTCGGTGTGCCATTCTGGTGGATTTGGTGAGGGTCGTGGCAGATCCTGCCCACGACCTCCGGTTCCTGGCTAAGGTTTGTTTTGGCCTCTGCCAGCTTGGGATCCGGTACCCTTGTTCGCCAACCCTTCACCCTTTTGTCTTTATTCTGGGGTCTTGGGGTTCCCTTCTTGTCTTTCTCTCTGGGTCCTTCTTTTCTCCTCTCTCCCTCTGCAGGCTTGGCTCTGGAGCTGGGCCCAGCCGGAGCCACAGCTCCCTGTCAGCCCTCCTGGCTGAGCTCCTCTGCTCTGCTCCTCAGGCTAAAAAGACCCTGTCCTAAGATGGTGCCCACCATATATACTCCCTCTATGTGTGAGCCCAGGTGACTAGCACCCAATGAGCTCCTAGCTTTACCCAGACTACTCCCCCTATCTGCCCCTACACTACTGGGATGTTCCACCCCCCCTCCCACTCCAGCCAGGGACAGACGCTGTCGTACCTGCACATATACTGGTGGGAGTACCGTAGTTCTGTCCCCCGGAAATGGGATGTATGTAGTGCATGCAGCCTACTGAGCTCAGTTCCACACTCCATCCTTACCCGGGAGTGGAATACCACACCTCTGGCTTGAGGTGTAATACCCCTGTAGCAGCCGAATCCTCAGGGTGCTACAACTACACTTGCACCACACCAATTGTCTCATAGGTTTTTCAGCTTGAAGAGAACCTGTCACCTCCAGAAATGCTATATACCTGCGGATATAGTGGTAATGTGCAGGTGAATAGCGTTAACATCATGTCTAGCTGGCTTATTGAAGCCTGAATACGGGGAGAGAATGAAGATATATTCTCCCTGCAGCAGCCCGCATCCAATCATCGGGGGGGTGCTGGGAGCCGTTACAGTCACTGCTCAGATATCTGCAGGTAAATAGCGATTTTGGAAGTGACAGGCCACATTGCACAGAACAATGCCGATATCCGCACTGCTTTCTACAAGGAGCATTACCAGGGCCTCCCTCTATTTCCTGCTTATGCAAATGTCTGACGTCTGCCGGCTGCACCTAGTAAAGAGCCCGGCAGCTCTGAGATCCTAGATCAGCAATAGCTCAGCGGTTACTTCACAATTTCACATGCGTGGACTAATCCCTTCGGGGGTTCGATACCCGCGGGCGCTGTCTGATTGTTTTGCATGTAATTTTCTAATTATTTTTTACTGCTACTCTACAATGTATTCATTTCATTATCTAATATACAGAGAGACCAATAAACTAAGCAGCAGTAGGTTTACACTGCTATACGGATGTCAGCTGTAGAATAGGCTCATTCCACTATCATTTACATGTATTTACCGTATATACTTCTATGTACTGTAGATTGTTTAGTAATTTTTATGTTTGAATTCGAAATATACTCATAATGTAAATCTTTTTTTTTACTTTTAGTTATTTTTATTCCCATATTTTATACATAAAGATTTTGATTACAGATCTTTAATTATTACTGACATTTGTCTTAATTATGACATTGGCCTTCTGTAAAAGTAGAAAAATAATTATTAAAGGGGCATTCTGATCTTAGACATTAAATGTTTGATCGGTGAAGGTCCTACAACTGGGATACAAATTTTACCCCGTGTCCTCTCCATTCATTTCCATCGGCAGTCAAAGAAACAACTGAGCAAGATTGCTGGGGACGTTTATGTCCCTGCGATAGAAGGGTATGGAGTGTTTTCGTCTTTCTAGGCAGGATGTAATACTGTGTCATATGAAGATGTGTGCCCTAATAATTAGTGTCCAGCTTACATTACTATCACTGGCGGACACAGACAGAAGAGGACCCCTGTGCTAGAACAGTATATGGGCCCTTTCCCAGCTCATCATAATGCACAATTCCACATGTTTTGTAGGTAGAAATCGGCCCCTTTTACTCTTCTGCTCCTGTGAGACCACCCAGGTTGCACCAATGATATGTCAACCCCTAATTACTATTCTCACTACCATGAGATGTCCTGCATGGCCTCTACTCACCCACTGCAGTCATTGTGCCAAAATCATGAGTGACATCATCATTACTTTACGCCAACCAGAGTGAGGCCACACCAGGTGTCAAATAGATCTTAGAACCTAGACTAGACCCACAAACTAATTGTCTTCTAAATAATTCAGACCCCAGATTTGTTATCTAATTTTATTCAGACATCAGACCAAACCCAAAAAAGTATTCAGACCCTAGACCTTTAAAGTAATTTAGACACGGGAATAGACACCTAAATAAATTCTGAGCCCCAACCAGGCCCCTACATTTATTCAGACCCCAAACCCCTAAAGTAATTTAGACAATGGACTAGACTCCTAAATAAATTCTGGACCTCAACCAGACCCCTACATTTATTCAGACCCCAAACCCCTAAAGTAATTTAGACAATGGACTAGACTCCTAAATAAATTCTAGACCTCAACCAGAACCATACATTTATTCAGACCCCAAACCCCTAAAGTAATTTAGACAATGGACTTGATTCCTAAATAAATTCTGGACCTCAACCAGGCCCCTACATTTATTCAGACCCCAAACTCCTAAAGCAATTTAGACAATGGACTAAACTCCTAAATAAATTCTAGACCTCAACCAGAACCCTACATTTATTTAGACCCCAAACCCCTAAAGTAATTTAGACAATGGACTTGATTCCTAAATAAATTCTGGACCTCAACCAGACCCCTACATTTATTCAGACCCCAAACCCCTAAAGTAATTTAGACAATGGACTAGACTCCTAAATACAGTAAATTCTGGACCTCAACCAGACTCCTAAATGAATTCAGAGCCCAGACAAAGAGCCAAAATAAAATCAGAGTTCAGACTAAACACCCAAAATGATCAGACTCCAGTACAAAGCCTTAAATAGATTCAGACACTGATCAGGCAAAAAACAAAACAAAAAGCATAACTCAGACCAGATCCCTGCATACTTGCCTTTCTTTACTCCTTGGTCCTCTTCAGCTCCAGACTCTGCTGCATTGGGTCTTGGGTCCAATGCAATGGTACCTAGAGTTGAAGAGGAGGTAAGGTACATCTGTTATTATCTGTTAGATTAAAGAAAACCAGCTCTCCCCCCCACATCAGGGTCAGAGCTGCAGGGCTGGCATCCATCTTCCCCTATAATTAATGTCAAGTTATTGTGCTTGGAGGAACAATAGGAGCCATGGAAGTTTGACAATTCTGTAAAACCTGCGTTGGTCAAGGAAGAGTTTACAAAAGAGTAGCTACTATATACATCATATCTATTTATTTAACAGTATATAGCACTAACATAGTCCGCAGCACTCTACAGACATTTACATCACTCACTGTCTGTCTAGCTATCTACAGTATAAATATCTATATTTCTTCTGTTTGTCTATGTATCTGAGGAAGGGGTGTATCCCCAAATGAAACGTGGACAGTATGATGTGTGGCTCTACATGCTGAAATTTCTCTTATGAAGTCTCTTCTACAATGTTAAAGAAGCCCTCCCATGAACTTTATTCTCCTCTAATCCCACGTGCATGTACGGCAGTGTCAGTGTATTAATATACTCACCTACTGCCGTCTTTGGCATCCAGCGCCGCTCTGGTCCTCTTCTGAGTTAGACTCTCTGGGTCACTTTGCACTCTGTGTAACCCAGAAGTGGCTTTTACAGTGTGAGTCTATGGAGTGTCAGAATGAGGCTCAGATCAAGGCTCAGAACGAGGCTCCATAGACTGACATTGTAATAGCAATTTCCGGCTCACGAACAGAGCATAGAATGAGCCGGAGAGTCTGAAGAGCAGTGATGTCACTGAGGAGCAGAGCGGCACTGGATCCCAAGAAGACAGCAATAGCTGAGTATACTAATACGCTCACACTACATTACAGGTTTAGGGGGGTAGGTTCAGGGGGGCTCCTTTAAGTTGGCTGCCTCATAAAGTTGGAGAAGGACTCTCATTATACTCTCAGGGCAAATATTATATGTCCACCACTCTATGATACGCAATACATTTTGCCGTTTGGCAGTCATCCATGTTTTATGGCTTGCATAAAAAAAGTGATATTACCGCATTGTGTGATGTCATCATATATTTTCGTTACCTATCATCTACATAATTTTCTCTTTCTCTATCATACATTCATCCTTCTATAGATATAATTTCATTTATGAGCAAAATGCTAGGAGAGCTCGGCTTCCCTTGTCTTTTACAGGAAATTCAAACCTTGACCTGCAGGGGGCAGCAGGAGGTCTTACTGTATACGCGGCGATCACAGTGACAGGACTACATACTGGGAGCACATTCTCCTCCTGTACATCTGCACTTCTTTCCTTGGTCTGCAGTTACTTCTTGAAGACTGTAAAAGCCCTTTTGGAGTTCAGGTCCCGTAGGCTGTGACTGCTTCTATGATTGATATTATTTTCTGCTAATATTTCAGATTTATCTGCATTACAGATAGTAACAACACCTATAACCATTGCAGAATATATATACAGTATATACGTTGGATTTCCAGCCACAGCGTACTTGCACTACTGTAAAGATATTGCTGGAACTATTAGTTCCATTCTTTCCAAAGACACAGAGTTTCAGCAATTAGTATGTGCACTGGCGGAGGGGACATTTAAGAGGTTGGAGAATTAAGCAGCTGGTGCTGAGATGCCAAGGGGAAGATCACTGCATGACATTTATCCTGGCATCATGCTTTTTATTGTTGACCAGCAGAGCCCAGAAGATATTAAATATAACAGAGAAGCAGGAAATTTGGCAGGATGTGATGGTAGATTAGGGGTCATACTGGCAGACAGAGGGCACAAATAGTTATAAAACTTGTAATGTATGAGATGGAAAACTAATATACAGCATATCACTATAAATATGAATGCATAGGACTACACGGTTACTATTGGACAAGTCACAGCCAGCAACATTTGTGCAACTTGCTATCGACAGACTATTATACAGCTATAATGAGAAGATATCCCAAAAACACATGATCATCATTAGGTAAGGGACTAGAGTCTAATGACCCCCCATAAGACAGTAATACCGCAAAATCAAGCGGTGGAGTACTCCGAACAGCATGCACATAGCAGAGGAAAATTGAAGTAACCATAAACCACCAGTAGGATTAAAACAAGTATATTTATTAGAAAGAATTCACTAAAAATAGTTAACAAACAGTATAGCAATATGTCAAAATAAGGAGGAATAACAGACAAAGAGCCAACAAACCAATCCAAAGTATCAAGCAATGTACGGTATATACTAAACCTATACAGCTAGTCTCACCATGTATAGTAAGAGGCCAAATAGCCATAGACATAGAGTAAAGCAAGAGACTAGTTTACAGGTTGTAATGCTTATCCATAGTGAGGGGGGAGAGACTTAGTGGGGCTCTGCCAGCACTGCCCCGACGCGTGTTTCTCAAGAGGAGGTCCGATTTGGCTGTAAAAAAAATGCAACCATATTGCAGACAACTTGCATCGGATTAGCAACTTGCACTAATATAACATTGCAATTGCATGCAACCCAAAATCCACCAGGTTTGTTATTTTTGGGGGGTTGCTGTAGGTCATCAGTTGCTGTAGGTCATCATCATGATACCATAGAGAACAATTAGATTCAATGTCACAATGCCACACTGCAAAAATTCATATTGCCTCGTAGCCCCTGCCTTTATAGATGTGCTGTCAATTGTAAGTATATTTAGTTGCTGCTCTTTAAAGGGATTCTGACGGCTGTTTTATTCTGTCCATACTACAGGTAGCAGAAATCAGAAATTCTGCAGAGAACCCTAAGAAACAGGCATTTCTCACATGTATTAAAGCTGTCAAACAGTTGCAAATCATGAGCACGGAGTGACTAAAACATAACACCCGAGCACGCCGAAGATACTCGGAAAACACCCGAGCATGCTCGTAAATCTCGAGTAACGAGCAGGCTCGCTCATCACTAGTTGTTAGTTGAATTTAATGGACTTGTGTCTTCTTTCAATTTGAAACCTACGAGTCTCATGACCATTTGTTCCCTTGTTCCATGTCAGGTTTTCAGGATATTAAAATGGGACATGTTCCTCATCCTCTCTGCTTGGACGTGACACAGGTTCTCCTAAATCCTGTATTAAGGCATTCTTAATCAAAAGTTATTGCCTCATCGGCTTCTTTATCAGACTATACAATCATTGCTGACTACCTTGAACTCCATCATTGCTCCTTTTGCTGACCTTTGGCTTGTTCATTCGGCCAGGCCTTTTGATTTTGTACTGTGCTATTGCCATGTTACTTACCGTGTATTGGAAATCCTCAAGACATGGCGTTGAAGACCAAACCTCAACCCATCTTCTATCCACCAGTTCCTACTTGCTGTAAACCCATAACTGGCTGATTCCTACTTCTTCGCCTTATGTCAGGTGACACCAGTCTGCTGCCTCCTGCCTATTCTGCTTTCTGATTAGGGTCACCAATCGGCCATTTTCCTTGACTACCTGTGCCCTGCTATGCTGGCTCTCTTAGTGAATGTTCTTATTTTAACCTATTCTGTCAATCACTAATATTCCTTGGAAGTTTCTCATATTCTGAGACATTGATTTGGATCAACAAATAATCCTCTATGGCAGAAATATATTCTTAGCTATGAATGACACTCACCGTAGGACATAGCTCGGGGGCAACATTTCTGCCTTTACAAGGTTCACAATCACATTTAATCCATCCCAGCATGCCTTATAATCACTTGTAGGTACTTGAGTAATGTATTGATTTTACCAGTCTATAGCTGTGACAGGCCGAACCTGACTGCTTAACCTGATTTACACAGTAATCCAACCTTCAAATATTCTTTATATTATATCATCATAACTCTGGAGTCTCATACATAAGTAATAGCCATAGCAAACACAATAAAGATCATAGCGTGGATTGCTGATGAACACTTTTATTCTTTCTGTGTTTGGTGTCAGCATTGTGGGGTGAGGATAACACAGTTATACGTTGCCTTTATTGTTTCACTTACTACACTTATTGGTAATATTAGTGTATGTACTTTTGATTTCTTTTACACCATTGCAGTTTTATAGTATAGAAAATGGAAGACTTTCAGGTCGATTCATCAAAGCTTTTACGCCAAAAATGTGGCGTAAAAGCTTTGAACAGTTGCAACATTTTTGTGCAATGCAGAGTTTGCCAATTTGGATCCGCTATGCGAAATGTGTGGAGCAAAAGAGGAGGTGGGAGAGATGGGGGGTATGACTATGCCTCCCATTGTATTCATAAAATCTGACGGCTTTTGTACCCCACAAATACTGCTGGAAATTCTGGCACAGCGCACAGAGGTGCACGAACACTTAGGCTATGTGCCCACGATGCAGAAATGAAGCAGAAAATGTCTGCAGCATTTCTGCATGTTCTTGGCAGTCAAAAACGCTTGCGGATTTTACACACGTTTTTGACGCGTTTTTGCAGCGTTTTTACATGCGGATTTGACTTGCGTTTTTCAAGTCCTTTGGGACCTCAAATCCGCATGCAGAAACGCACAAATAATGGACATGCTGCGGATTTTTCCGCAAGGAAAATCCGCTGCGGAAAAATCCGCAGCATGGGCACAGAACATGCAGATTTTCATTGGGGATCTTGGGGCACGGATTACCAAGCGTTTTTAAAGCGCTTCTGCTGCGGAAATTCCGCATCAAAAACGCTTGAAAAACGCATAGTGGGCACACAGCCTTACTAGAGGCAACAAAATTATTAAGTACCGTGCGCCTCTTAATCCGGCGCCATGTACTCTGTGAAGACTGGCGTAACAAGAATGTGGGCTATGCCAGTCTTGATGATCAGCCCCTTTATCTGTATCCTTTTAATATATTGAAGTCATCATATTATATACTGTAGCACTGTGTACTTACAATTGCTCATTTTGCCTTTGTATCCAGATAATTCTTCTTTTCTCTGCTCTATGTAGAAACAGGAAGTCTCTTGTCCCTGCATTTATCATCCCCCTCTTCATCTCCTGACCCAACTGCTCTGCTCCTCATTCCAGGGACTTTTGCAGTGACTGATGACTCATAAATGTAAAATTGACCTCCTGTTTCTATATAGAGCTTAGAAGAATTCAACTAGTCAGTTTTTAATCACGTGATGTCATAGACCTAATGGAAAAGAGAAGAATTAGCTGAGTAGAAGGGCAAAATGAGCAATTGTAAGTACACAGTGCTATATAATATGATTGTAATGTATTAATAGGATAAAAATTTAGATGGGAGGAGGCGTACTTCTTTAAAGCTTCTGAGCCCCAATGAAGAATCTGTAACAAGGTTCCTACTACTACATGCTGTTTTAATTTTACTGCTCTAAAGGGGTTGTGTCAACATAGCGTTTCAGGAGAATTCAACTCCCATGCATCGATGATTTCTGCTTGCCAGGGACAAAGTGCTCCTGATGATTGACAGTTCAGAACAGAGACATGGTTGAGCCATTGGTCTGAACTGTGTGCCCTGTGATGTGGCAACCAGAGGCAGTTTTGCCTGTGCCGCATTTGAGAAACCCAGAGGCACTGAAGCTGACCTGATCTAGTGTTCCAGCTAACTTCAGAGCAGTGCTTGGAAGCTAAGAGCAAAGAGCTTGCAAGTGCAGAACTCCTTGTCTTGAACACTGGCCACCTCTGATAGACTGCAACGATGGCCGGTAACTTAAACGATAGACTGTCAACTATATAATTAAAAATCCCTCCTTTCTTGAGGCTGGAGAGGATTTTTTATTAACAGATAAATTGAACAGTTAATTGTTTTTACAAGAACATTCCATTTTTTATTTATCACTTATGAT
The DNA here is from genome assembly GCF_046119375.1 of Phyllobates terribilis. Lineage (NCBI taxonomy): Eukaryota > Metazoa > Chordata > Amphibia > Anura > Dendrobatidae > Phyllobates > Phyllobates terribilis. The sequence goes on from NW_027362770.1 coordinate 97,079,162, forward strand.
GTTGTGAAAACCCCTTTAAGTGATAAATGGACATTTGGCATCTAAAAAAGTGTTGGCAGTTATTGCTATCTCTGTCTATAGCGATGCCACTGACTAAAATAATGGGAAAAAAAACCATAAAACATGTTAATGTCAAATAATATACTGATGCAGCGCTCACACAATACAGTCATTCTCTGCCAAAAGTATACCATCATGCAATGCACAAATAACACTATCAGATCCCTGCCCCAACCTTCTATGTAGAGAATAAAAGATCTGCAAGGACTTTCAGGTCATGTGACATTCTTAACCCGCCGTCAGACGCACCTCTTGCACTCCGGAGTTCAGGTGCAGTACGCCTGACAGGCGCAGGTTATAAAATCACCTATAATATTCAATTATCTCAATTTCAGGACTTTAAAAGTAATCAGTGACCTTCATAGGGATGTATTAAAAGAGATATTTGCAAGGGACAGGCAGATCATGTTGTGACATTTTTTGCATTCATAATCTGACATCCTTCTGTTACCAGTTTCAACAGTGCAGGAGGTGCATCTACATCTTTTGGGAGATGGGAGAGGTGGTGATTTTTCTCGATCATCTTTGGGATGAAATCTTTTCAGCCAGACTTGCAGACTAGAGGGGATTCCACTTCTTCGGCGTAGCTCTCCACTCACCAGTGCATTAGCCAATGTTTTCAGGTAAATTCTTCTATGCAGTGGTTCCAGTTGATTGCCGATGTAAATCACTTGTGAATTGATACCACCGACATTCAACATCGCGAAGAAGATGACCATTGGCCAGCGCTGGGTGTTTCGGCTAAAGCAGATTCTTCATTTCTTCAACACGAAGGGGTTTAGATAAATCATACATTTTACTGGCCATATCCACAGAGAATCTGAAGCAAGAGAGCTAGAGAGTACTTGTTAGTACGCAATAAGCCTTAGAGGCCACCCTCTTTTTTCTAAGAAACCCCTACTTATTTCCACCAACGTAGCATTATTCATTCATGAAACCAGCTAAATAAACAATTGTGATGAATAAAAAGACGATAGTGACCTTAAAATGTGAGACGAGTTCAGGTGCAGTGAGCCTGAGAAGGCACAATGGTCAGATCTGCTCTACAGAAGGTCTGCTGTAACACTGTGAGATCAGGTTTCATAGAGCATGTAAAGACAGGAAATCATTGGCAGGGGGGAGATTTTCTGATAATTTGGAGAGGAGAGAGAAATAAATCTAATTGAGCTGTGCCTGTCAGATCAGCTGCGCCTGACGGAGGGTTAACATGACTGAGAAACATAGAATATCTCAGTTAGAGGAACAGGGATGTAAAATACATTCAGGTGGCAAGAAGGATGTTTGTGTGAGGGCCAGTGTGGTGGCATCAAAATTTGGAGGGCTTTCGGGGACATTATACTGTGTCAGGGGCTATGTGGGAATCATACCATGCGGGAGGGACTTTAGGGGCATTGAAAAGTCTTTAAGAGGGTGGACAAGGAGTCCTGTCCGCCTCATAAAGACATCGTGGCAAGTGTATGCTAAACGTTATAATGTGTTGCGTTTCTGCTTATTATATAAAAATGTATTTATCCCTATGACTGCTGTTTGTGTCAGGTTCCTGCAGTGTTAACTGCGAGGCCGGCCCCTGGGGGAGGGGGGGAGGCCCTATAGGGGAACCAGTGGGAAGGTTTGAGGGATATAGGAAGTGAGTAGTCAGTGTTGGAGAGGAGGAGAAAGGGAGAAGATAGGTTTATCAGTGGGGGTCTACAAGGCTCAGCATGGAAAGGAACTAGCTACAGAGGTGGCAGGATATCACAGGCAAGTGGGGACCCCTGCAAGAGGAAAGTTTATAAGTCAGGTAAACATACAGTCCAGTGAGAAGGGGACCTTGGGACAAGGTAGCACCCTGCTGTGGGTACTGAAACAGAGCAACTCTACGAGTACCCCAGGGACTGATATAAACAAGGACACAGGGTATTAGGGTCATAGCGACACCCCTGGACCCGTATGACTCTACCCCTGAGAAAATGCAGTCAATTCTAACTTCTCCCCATTCCTTTGCTGTTCTTGTTGCCGGGAACAAGATGAAACTGTAAGTCTAGGAAAGGAGGCGGTATATTATATGGAAGATGGCGAAAGAAAATGCATAACCTGTTATGCCCTGTTCACCAGTTTTGCCGTGCATAAAAAGACATTATTTGTTCTGGTCTAATAAAAGAGTCAAAGAGAGTGATAGTGCACCCAGTGTAACAGAATGGACGATAGAGGTAGGAGATTCAGGGGTAATGTCGTACATGCACACACACAACACTCAAATTTCTGTAACTGGTCCGAAGGGGAAAGGGCGGCCCACTCACGCGATTACCTCCGGGGGCCAGCTTACATCATATTCCGTGGGGGTATTATTCTTTTTGGAAGGCTGTGGGGGCATTAAACTGTATGGAAGGGATAAATGAGGCATTATACTGTTTGTGAGGGACTGTAAGAAACATCAAACTATGTATAAGGGAGCTATAATGTGTGAAAGCATAATATTTTGTGTGGGAGCTCTGGGGACATCACACTGTGTGAGGGCATTACAGCGTATTGGAGATGTTTAGGCATTATACTGCGTGGAAGGGACTGTATGGGCATCATACTGTGTTTGTAGGCATTATACTGTGTGTGAGGGCATCATACTATGTGTGGGTGATTGTGGGGGGCATCTGTAAGTAGGTTACTTGGATGCAACAGTGCAGACAATGAAGAGACAGTGGTACTTAACCAACACTATTTATTTGACTAACACAGATGGGAAATATATTTATAAGTATTGTGACAGAGTCACTGGTGTGATATATGAGGGGAGGTATGTGTCACTCAAGTTGCTCTTTGTGAACTGAAACCTACTAAATTTCTGCCAGCATGTTATATGCTGGGGGGGTTAACTCTCTTAAATAGTGTGGTTTTATGGGAATGGCAAAGAGGGTGGAGGCCATCCCCCTACCTCCCCTCAGGGTGTGGCTGAGCAGTTAAATACTCAGTCAGTAGTTTGCTCTGTGTAGTGTGTGGCTTGGAGAAGGAAGTCTCCAGGTTGTGTTGGGCTGAAGTCAGAGAGCAACACCAGAAGTCTAGTGTAGCTGAAGACTTCGCTGCGCTACCTGGAGCAGGCCGAGCCTTGCTTGCTAATAGACTCTGTTGTACTTTCTCTTTTGTTTTCCCGTTAACCTCGAGAGGGCCTGTTTATTTTTTTATGGGACGCTGCTGGAGCTTATGCTGCATAATAAACCCACAGGAAGTTTACCCGAACCATGTGTCCTGTGTCTGCCTCCGGAGAGCCGAGCAAGTTGCATTACCACAGTTGGTGTGAGAGTGCTGGCAAGATTCCAGGAACACGTGTACCTGCCACAGAGAACAGTGGATGTCCTGGGTAAAGGTCGCCAGCCAGAGACGTCTGACAGCATGGAGGACCTTCTTAAGCATCTGTTGCAGGCACAGCAGGTGCAACAAATGCAGCACCAGCAGCAACAGCAGGCACAACAGGTGCAGTACCAGCAGCAGCACCTGCAGAGCCAGCAGAGCATGCAGCTGCACCAGGAGACGACCAAACTGTTGCTGCAACAGATCCAGTTGCAGCAAAAGACACAGCAACAGCACCAGCAGGAGCAGCAACAGCAGATACAGCTTCTGGCGGACACCATCCAGGGCAGGGCAACCGCCCCACCCCCAGGGCAGACTGATGACTCCCACGTCAGGAAGGCGGTAAGACAGTCCATGCAGAAAATGACCCCCGAGGATGATGTGGAGGCCTTTCTTTTGAGAGGGTGGCTGATCGGGAGAGACTTCCACCAGAACAGTGGGCAGAGGTTCTGGCGCCACATTTGTCGGGTGAACCCCAAAAGGCATATTATGACTTGGCACTGCGGGATGCCAAGGAATATGCCAAACTAAAGACAGAGATCTTGGCACGCCTGGGAGTGAATATGGCTGTGAGAGCCCAACAAGTCCACCACTGGGCGTATGCCAGCGACAAACCCCCTGGCTCACAGATGTTTGACCTACTGCATCTCATTCAGAAGTGGTTGCAGCCAGAGTCCTCCACTCTGGCGCAGATGGTCGAGCGGGTGGTGATTGATAGATTCGTGCACTCCCTTCCCAAGTTGGTACAGACTTGGGTTTCCCAGGGCGATCTCCAGAACGCAGATGAATACATTGGCCTGGTAGAGAGGTACCAGGTGGATGCCCGTACTGGGATACCTAAAAGGGGACGGGTTCACCACGGAAGAGGTCTAGAGCCACCACTGGGGGGCATCCCACTCCCACTGAAGGGACCACAAGGACTGTTGTTAAAGTATAGTTTGTTGACGGTGTCACAACCCTGGACATGTAGCCACCTGGTGTCATATGTCCCCTGAGCCCATGGACTGCAGCCTAGGGAGAGGGGTCTCCTATTATGCTTATCCAGCCTGTAGCGTGGACTGTCGACCTGGTGAGGGGCCGCAGGCATGTGCCGTGTCCATTAATGGAGTAAAGGTGCTTGGACTGTTGGACTCTGGGAGTCTGGTGACCTTAATCAGAGCTACCCTTCGCCACCAGTTAGTCCCTTCCAAAACTGTGGGCATTCGGTGCATCCATGGGGATGCCAAGGACTACCCCGTGACCACAGTGACAGTGGGAACAGACTGTGATGCCCAGTGCCACGAGGTCAGGGTGATTAACGACCTGATACATTTCGTCATACTGGGCCGTGATTTTTCTCTGTTTTGGGACTTGTAGGGGAAGGGAACCAGACTAAGTAGCGTGGATAAAAAACAGGTCCCTGGAGAAGAACCCCCGATGAAGTCTCAAGGGGATGAGTTCCCACTGTGCATCCTTGCCGGCGATGAGGGCGAGACGGTGACTGAGGAGGCCAACCTCCCTGAGTTGGATGTGTCTGGAGAGACCTTTGGGACTGCTCAAGTTCGGGACCTGACCTTAAAGAGGGCTTTTGACCAGGTTACTGTATGTAATGGGGTTGCCCAAGAGCCAGGGACCGACACCAGGTTCCCCCACTTTGCAGTTCAGGGGGAGTTGTGATATCGGGTGGCCAAACTAAGGGGCGGTGAGATAGCGGAACAACTATTAGTGCCGGGGCCATACAGACGGAGGGTACTGCATATGGCCCATTCACATGTTCTGGGGGGACACCTAGGGGTCGAGAAAACTCAGGAGAGGATTTTAAGAAGGTTTTATTGGCCTGGGTGTTACCGAGAGATTCTTAACTACTGTAGGTACTGCCCCACCTGCCAAACAACCGCTCCCACTTCTGTAGTCCATTAGTTCTACTACCGGTGATAGAGATTCCCTTTGAGAGGATTGCTATGGACCTAGTAGGGCCCTTAGTCAAATCAGCCCGAGGTCACCAATAAATTCTGGTGATCATGGACTATGCGACCCGGTATCCAGAAGCGGTGCCGCTAAGAAACTCATTGAGTAAATACATAGCCAGGGAACTTGTCCATATATTTGCCAGGACCGATCTGCCGAAGGAAATCCTAACGGAACAAGGGACTCCGTTTATGAGCAAGGTAATGAAGGAGCTGTTCAAGGTCCTCCAGATTACCCAGCTGCGAACCTCTGTGTACCATCCGCAGACAGATGGCTTAGTAGAGAGCTTTAACAATACCCTGAAAGCGATGCTCAAGAAAGTCGTGGAGAAGGATGGACGTGATTGGGACTATCTGCTTCCCTTCCTCCTCTTCTCGGTAAGAGAGGTCCCACAAGCCTCTACCGGTTTTTCTCCGTTTAAGCTCCTGTATGGACGACATCCGCGAGGGCTCCTGGATATCGCTAACGAAACCTGGGAAGCCGAGGTTACGACACACCGGAGCATCATTGAACATGTCGCCCAGATGCAGGAAAGAATAGCGTAAGTGATGCAGATTGTGAAAGCGCATCTCCTACAGGTGCAGGAAGCCCAGGCAAGGGTCTTTTACTGATCGGGAGGCTGAGGCAGTTTCAGCCCAGGGACCATGTTTTGGTGCTAATCCCTACAGTCGAGAGCAAGTTCCTGACCATATGGCAAGGTCCGTACGAGGTGGTGGAGAAAGTCAGCAAGGTTAATTATAAAGTCCACCAGTTTGCCCGAAGAAAGCCGGACTAAATATACCATGTGAACTTGCTCATGCCGTAGCGGAATCGGGAACCTGTGGAACCTCCTTGCCTGGGAGCCGCTCCCGAATGCAAGGTGGAGGAGGTCACTATTGCAGAGACTCTAGCGCTGACTCAGAAGCAACAGTGTCTAGAACTACTACAGCGGAATAGGGAGCTGTTCTCAGAGTTGCCGGGGCATACTCAGGTGGTAGAGCATGATGTGCTAGCAGAACTACATATAAGACCGAATCTGAAGCCGTACTGGATTCTGGAAGCACGCCGGGAGGTGATCTCGGTCGAGGTGAAGAGAATGTTAGACCTCGGGGTGATAGAGGAGTCAAAGAGTGGGTGGTCGAGCCCAATCGTCCTCGTGCCAAAAACCAACGGAGAGTGGAGGTTTTGTAATGACTACCGCCGGCTGAATGAGGTGTCCAAGTGTGACGCGTACCCGATGCCCCGCGTCGATGAACTCATCGAGAGGCTTGGACCGGCAAAGACATCACCACTCTTGACCTGACGAAGGGCTACTGGCAGATCCCCATGTCCCAGATGGCCAAGGAGAAGACGACTTTCTCTACACCTGATGAGTGTTTTCAATACACTAGGATGCTGTTCGTACTACAGGGGGCCCCAGCCACCTTCCAGAGGGCTATGGATCGATCCTAGCCACACATAAGAAGTATGCCGCCGCCTACCTTGACGACAATGTGGACTTTAGTCCAGACTGGGCTAGTCATCTACCTAAACTACAAGCCGTTCTGGATGCTCTGAGGAAGGCGGGATTTACCATAAATCTGAGAAAATGTGTCATTGGAAAAGAGGAGGCCAAATACTTAGGCTATGTCATCGGGAGAGGCAAAATAAAACCGCAAGTTAATAAAGTGGAGGCAATCCAGACCTGGCCGCAACCGCTCTCCAAGAAGCAAGTAAGAGCGTTCCTGGGAATGATGGGATATTGCCGGTGGTTTATCCCAAATTTTGCCATGATGGCTGCGCCACTGATGGATCTCCTAAAAGGCACCAGATCAACCATGGTGAAGTGGACAGAGGAAACTGAGACCGCGTTTCAACAGTTGAAGCTAGCACTGTGTAAGCAGCCGGTCCTGGTCGCACCAAACTTTAAGAAAGAGTTTGTGGTCCAGACAGACGCTTCAGAGGTTGGTCTAGAAGCCGTTCTCTCTCAAGAGATAAATGGAGAAGAACATCCCATTCTCTATCTGAGCCGGAAGCTTTCATCCTGTGAGAAGAACTACGCAATAGTAGAAAAAGAGTGTTTAGCCATAAAGTGGGCCGTAGATTCTCTGAGATATTGCCTACTAGGCCGGAAATTTAAGTTGGTGTCAGACTATGCCCCTTTGAGATGGTTGAGGGAAAAGAGGGCTAAAAATACCAGGGAAACTAGATAGTTCCTATGTCTTCAGGACATTAACTTTCACGTGGAGCATAGGCCCGGAAAGTTACATGGGAACGCTCTCTAGGATTCCCTGTCTGGTATCGGAAGGTGCCCAAACCCCCGGATTTGGGCAGGGGGGGATATGTAACAGAGTCACTGGTATGATATTTGAGGGGAGGTATGTGTCACTCAGGTTGCTCTCTTGTGTGAACTGAAACCTACTAAATTTCTGCCAGAATGTTATATGCTGGGGGGTTAACTCTCTAAAGGTGTGGTTTTATGGGAATGGCAAAGAGGGTGGAAGGCCATTCCCCTACCTTCCCTCAGGGTGTGGCTGAGCAGGGTTAAATACTCAGTCAGTAGTTTGCTCTGTGTAGTGTGTGGCTTGGAGAAGGAAGTCTCCAGGCTGTGTTGGGCTGAAGCCAGAGAGCAACACCGGAGGTCTAGTGTTGCTGAAGACTTCGCTGTTCTAACTGGAGCAGGCCGAACCTTGCTTGCTAATAGACTCTTTTGTACTTTCTCTTTTGTTTACAATAACAGGGTCAATAAAATATACAGTTAGGTCCATATATATTTGGACAGAGACAACATTTTTTTAATTTTGGTTCTAGACATTACCACAATGAATTTTAAACAAAACAATTCAGATGCAGCTGAAGTTCAGACTTTCAGCTTTCATTTGAGGGTATCCACATTAAAATTGGATGAAGGGTTTAGGAATTTCAGCTCCTTAACATGTGCCACCCTGTTTTTAAAGGGACCAAAAGTAATTGGACAGATTAAATAATTGTAAATAAAATGTTCATTTCTAGTACTTGGTTGAAAACCCTTTGTTGGCAATGACTGCCTGAAGTCTTGAACTCATGGACATCACCAGATGCTGTGTTTCCTCCTTTTTGATGCTCTGCCAGGCCTTCGCTGCAGTGGTTTTCAGTTGCTGTTTGTTTGTGGGCCTTTCTGTCTGAAGTTTAGTCTTTAACAAGTGAAATGCATGCTCAATTGGGTTGAGATCAGGTGACTGACTTGACCATTCAAGAATATTCCACTTTTAATAAACTCCTGGGTTGCTTTGGCTTTATGTTTTGGGTCATTGTCCATCTGTAGTATGAAACGACGACCAATCAGTTTGGCTGCATTTGGCTGGATCTGAGCACACAGTATGGCTCTGAATACATCAGAATTCATTCGGCTGTTTCTGTCCTGTGTCACATCATCAATAAACACTAGTGACCCAGTGCCACTGGCAGCCATGCATGCCCAAGCCATCACACTGCCTCCGCCGTGTTTTACAGATGATGTGGTATGCTTTGGATCATGAGCTGTACCACGCCTTCGCCATACTTTTCTCTTTCCATCATTCTGGTAGAGGTTGATCTTGGTTTCATCTGTCCAAAGAATGTTCTTCCAGAACTGTGCTGGCTTTTTAGAGATTTTTTAGCAAAGTCCAGTCTAGCCTTTTTATTCTTGATGCTTATGAGTGGCTTGCACTGTGCAGTGAACCCTCTGTATTTACTTTCATGCAGTCTTCTCTTTATGGTAGATTTGGATATTGATACGCCTACCTCCTGGAGAGTGTTGTTCACTTGGTTGGCTGTTGTGAAGGGGTTTCTCTTCACCATGGAGATTATTCTGCGATCATCCACCACTGTTGTCTTCCGTGGGCGCCCAGGCCTTTTTGCATTGATGAGTTCACCAGTGCTTTCTTTCTTTCTCAGGATGTACCAAACTGTAGATTTTGCCACTCCTAATATTGTAGCAATTTCTCGGATGGGTTTTTTCTTTTTTTGCAGCTTAAGGATGGCTTGTTTCACCTGCACGGAGAGCTCCGTTGACCGCATGTTTACTTCACAGCAAAACCTACCAAATGCAAGCACCACACCTCAAATCAACTCCAGGCCTTTTATCTGTTTAATTGAGAATGACATAATGAAGGGATTGCCCACACCTGTCCATGAAATAGCCTTGGAGTCAATTGTCCAATTACTTTTGGTCCCTTTAAAAACAGGGTGGCACATGTTAAGGAGCTGAAACTCCTAAACCCTTCATCCAATTTTAATGTGGATACCCTGAAATGAAAGCTGAAAGTCTGAACTTCAACTGCATCTGAATTGTTTTGTTTAAAATTCTTTGTGGTAATGTCTAGAACCAAAATTAGAAAAATTTGGTCTCTGTCCAAATATATATGGACCTAACTGTATTATGACACAGCAATATGACTAAATACATTATCTATGCAACGTTCTGTTATATACACTGTTCTTGTTATTTAGCACTTAAATGACTGTTAATGCCTTTATGTCTTAACTTCACGGGCCTCACTCTCAGTACTAGGCCTGTCCCCATTGTAGTCTCTATAAACACCTCTTATCGTTACATTGGCCCTAGCGGGGGTCATCGGTATTTCCCGCTAGACCGCAAGTACTTGATATGTGAGTCACTAGGAATACAGTGTGCTCCGTTCCCTGAAGCACGGCCCCAGCCCACACCCAGTATCATACGTCTGCTCTGGAAGTAACGGTCCTCTGCTACAGCTGGATCGTCTCCCGAGCCTGGTTCGGATCTGGTCACGGGCTTCTACTGGTGTTGCTTATGGACTTTTACTGGTGCTGCTTACAGACTTCTATTGGAGCTGGTCACAGACTTCCACTGGTGCTGGTCACAGACTTCTACTGGTGCAAGTCACAGAGTTCCACTGGTTCTGGTCACAGACTTCCACTGGTGCAAGTCACAGACTTCCACTGGTGCTGGTCACAGACTTCCACTGGTGCTGGTCACAGACTTCCACTGATGCTGGTCACAGACTTCCACTGGTGCTGGTCACAGACTTCTACTGACGTGGGGCATGGATCTTCCTCACAGCTCAGGCCTTCTCCAGCATCTGACCACTCTCAGACCCTTTTGTGGCAATGGTGGCTGTAAGCCCACCTAACAGCTACACGACCTGTCCTGGTACAGGTTCTGGTGCCAACTGCCTCTTCTCAGCCTTGCCAGGCCTTTAATTATTAGTAACTGCAACACAGGTGTCACCTGACCTGCGGTCGTCTTTAACTCTTCCTGTGGGAACCTGGGTTCTCACTATTAAGTTCCTGGTACTGTAATTCATTGTTTACTTTCGCCTTTGACCAGCAAGTTCACTTGCAATTACATAGCTAGACATCAACTTCAACAGTATTCTTCTCTCTTGTCCAATTCCTTATACATCATATTGTGTGGGTGGGACTGTAGGGGACATCAAACTGTATAATAGAGCTACCATGTGTGAAAGCATAATATTGTGTGTGGGAGCTCTAGATATATCATATTCTGTATGTGGTGGGGGGACTGTGGAGGCATCATAATGTGTGGATGGGCTATGGGGCCATCATACTGTGTGTGGGGGATGACAGTGAACATCATAATGAGTGGGGAAATGTGGAGGGCATCATACTGTGTGTGGGCTACTGTGGTTATATTGTGCACTGTGGGGGGCATGAAAGCTGAACTTCATGAGGAGCAATATTTCTGTGTGGGCACATATCTTTGGGCAAGGTTAGGGAACCGGTTTAGTGTAAAATTATAATTGCTGTGTGCTACGGTATGTGTCACTCTTCCCTAACTTTCATGTTTGGAAGCTATGTTAAAGCAACCCTTGGAAATAAGCAAACACAAAGTGTCCCTCTGCTAGGACCCTTCAGTGATGAACTATATGTGAAGAAAACAAAGATAAAGTGTTCCCTGCAGCATCACCAAAGGGGAATTAAGCATTACATAGCGCCCATTCAAATTAACGAGGCCAGTCCTCCAGATGCTCTCTGTAGCTGCTAGGTTAAGAGATGAAGATCCTGAACAGAGAATTCCCTCTGTTTCATCAGAATATCCCAATAGGGTATATTAAAATGAATTTTGTAAACTAGCCAACACTTTAAAGAATGTAAATTAACATTATCCTAACTACGTGAACTGACTGAGGTCCAGTCCTCTGGGTCCTGCAAGGAAAAAGTGACCCTGAGCAATTGCTGAATTTGCCGCCCCCTAAAACTGACCAGGGCAGGTATATAGGACACATTGATAAGCTGTACCCCTTACTGCAATTAGGAGAATCATGAGTGACACAGGAGTAAAATAGGGCAAAGAGAGGCAGAGATGGAGGATATTTATATCGCTGTTCTCTTCGCACTGTCTGTCACTGTGTGGGTAATATAGTGATGCCAGGATGAAAGGTGATAGGTGTGACATGCACTGCCTACCAGACAGCAATGTATGAAGGTTGGAGGGCGAGATAGAGACAGAACTTGCTCTACTTATAAATATGGAGATCGATCTATCTTTATCCTGTCTAATAGTGGAGTAGACTTCATTAATGTACTTTGTATATTCATATGTATATGTGTCAAATCAACATCTCTGTTTGCAGTCAGTGAATGGTAATTTTGAATGCAGATATTTAGGTCGTGAAAATGGTTTTGATGTTATACGGATCTCAGCTTGTTAATGGGACGTGTTGTTCAAAAGCAGCCATCACTGTCATTGGAAGCATCACAGGGACTGAGGGAGGACTGGGGAGCGGAGGAGACCATCATCATGTCAGACAAAGGACTTTTTTCAGAAGGTGCTGTAAGCATATTGCAGAGTTGTAATTTTTTTGCATTTTCAGACAACCCCATTTAGTGTGTTGTAGCTCTCCTAAGCAAATGCAGAGATATTTAAAATTTCAAGGAAAAGTTTTGGAAAGTTGTAAAACTTTGCATCGGATAATAAATGAACCCGTATAAAGCAAAAAAGCCTCCTTATGGAGAATCATGTCAGCCCCGATTTCTAGATTAATGTATTGTTTGCCTGAGCAGGGCTCCATTTTCCTTTTAGGTTTAATGTTGAAGCATCTATCCTAGAATGTATAACAAACTTTTACATTGTCCTATATTGGCTCAGATGAAAAAGTGAAACAGTCATACAGTTTGTCAAGGTTAATGTCTGTAAATGTCTATTACAAAGTTGCAGTCATTTTTCTTTCAATTGTATAACACATGAATGGCCACCAGGGGGCTCTTGAAGCACATGGTATTTTTCAGTCGCTTTTCACTTTCCTTAGTCTTTGCTTTCATTTTGGTTTTAGTCTATGAAACTTAATTGTCCATTTAAAGGGAGCTCTGATAATTAAAAATTAAAACTTGTATTCAGCATTTTTCATGCAGAGCTGAAATGATTGAATGATAAAAAGATTTTTTATAACTCCGAATTATGAATCATAATTGCACAGAAAACTTTATAATATATTATTAAAACATTCATTTCTTTTTTTTTTACGCTGTATAGAAATCATTATTGCAGCGTGGCTGTCTTCTTTACTGTAGTAATAACTGTATAATACTTTATTTTTGTACTTACATAACAGCCATTATTGTTATACAGTACACAAATCCCAGTAGTTATTGACGAGCCTCAACAACTTAGCCAATATAGATGATGGAGAGGTAATGTACCATGCACCCCTTAAATTATAGACATATGCAGTAGACCAAACATATGATCTATGATTCTTCTCATTCATACCAGATCCCGAAATAATGTTCATTCTCCCGAAGGTGTATGTATCAAATATGTGCTTAATTCAGATTCTAAAAGGTGAAGCGTGAGCATGTAAAGCTCCTGGTGTATACATCAAATGTATTCATTGGCATTTTCACCTGCCACCTTCCAAAATTGGGTTAGCTACAGTGTTCACATGTTCCACAGAATGAAATAAGAAGCACAAAGACTGGCTTTGTACTCCCTGCTCAGCTCTGTACTCACTGCTTAACTATGTACTTAGTGCTTGGCTCTGTACTTAGTGCTTGGCTCTATACTCAGCTCTGTACTTAGTTCTTGGCTCTATACTCTATGCTCAGCTCTGTACTTAGTGCTTAGCTCTGTACTCCATGCTTAACTCTATACTTAGTGCTCAACTCTTTACTTCCTGCTCGACTTTGTACTTCCTGCTCAGCTCTGTATTCACTGCATAACTCTGTACTTAGTGCTGGGCTCTATACTCTATGCTTGGCTCTGTACTTCGTGGTCAACTCTATACTTAGTGCTCAGCTCTATACTTAGTGCTCAGCTCTGTACTTAGTGCTCAGCTCTGTACTTAGTGCTTGGCTCTGTACTTAGTGCTCAGCTCTGTACTTAGTGCTTAGCTCTGTACTCCATGCTTAACTCTTTACTTAGTGCTCAATCCTGTACTTCCTGCTCGACTTTGTACTTCCTGCTCAGCTCTGTATTCACTGCATAACTCTGTACTTAGTGCTTGGCTCTATACTCTATGCTCGGCTCTGTACTTCGTGGTCAACTCTATACTTAGTGCTCAGCTCTATACTTAGTGCTCAGCTCTGTACTTAGTGCTTAGCTCTGTACTTAGTGCTCAGCTCTGTACTTAGTGCTTGGCTCTGTACTTAGTGCTCAGCTCTGTACTTAGTGCTTAGCTCTGTACTCCATGCTTAACTCTTTACTTAGTGCTCAATCCTGTACTTCCTGCTCGACTTTGTACTTCCTGCTCAGCTCTGTATTCACTGCATAACTCTGTACTTAGTGCTTGGCTCTATACTCTATGCTCGGCTCTGTACTTCGTGGTCAACTCTATACTTAGTGCTCAGCTCTGTACTCACTGCTTAGCTCTGTACTTAATGCTTGGCGCTATACTCAGCTCTGTACTTAGTGCTCAGCTCTGTACTTAGTGCTAAGCTCTGTACTCCATGCTTAACTCTTTACTTAGTGCTCAACTCTGTACTTCCTGGTTGGCTTTGTACTTCCTGCTCAGCTCTGTATTCACTGCATAACTCTATACTTAGTTCTTGGCTCTATACTCTATGCTCAGCTCTGTACTTAGTGCTTAGCTCTGTACTCCATGCTTAACTCTATACTTAGTGCTCAACCCTTTACTTCCTGCTCGGCTTTGTACTTCCTGCTCGGCTTTTTACTTCCTGCTCAGCTCTGTACTCATTGCTTAACTCTGTACTTAGTGCTTGGTTCCATATTCTGCTCTGTACTTAGTGCTCAACCCTGTACTTCCAGCTTGGTTTTGTACTTCCTAGTCGGCTTTGTACTTCCTGCTCAGCTCTGTATTCACTGCATAACTCTGTACTTAGTGCTTGGCTCTATACTCTATGCTCAACTCTGTACTTCGTGGGCAACTCTGCACTCCATGCTTAATGCTATACTTAGTGCTCAACCCTTTACTTCCTGCTGGGATTTGTACTTCCTGCTCAGCTCTGTACTTAGGGCTAAGCTCTGTACTACCTGCTTAACTCTGTACTTAGGGCTTGGCTCTATACTCTCTGCTCAACTCTGTACTTAGGGCTTGGCTCTATACTCTCTGCTCAACTCTGTACTTAGTGCTCAGCTCTGTACTCCATGCTTTGCTGTGTACTTCCTTCTCAGCTGTGAACTCCCCTTCTTGACTTTGTACTCTCTGCTTGACTCTGTGCTTCCTGCTCGGTTGAGTGGTCACATTCTTGTCTAGACTGAACAAGAAGTACAGAGTCCTGGGCAAAGGTGCAACAAGAGTGGTAAGGATTGGTAAGATGGGTTTTATTTCTTTCATTATTTTACAGTATTCAAATTTATTTCATTCTTTTTTTTATTTCAGTGACTGAACAATCCATTTAATTTTTCATTTACTAAGAAGAATCAGAGATCTTAAAAGGAATCTGTCACCATTTTTTTGACAGCAAAACTGAGAACAGCTTGGTGTAGGGGCAGAGACTCTGATTGAAGCGATGTGTCACTTACTGGGCTACTTGCTGTAGTTTTGATAAAATCACTGTTCTATCAGCAGGAGAGTATCACTAGAAGATTAGTAAACATGCATGGTCATGATCTTTGTATAACACCACTGATTTGTAGATTTCTGCCTATGCACAGTGTACACAGAAAGCGGCCAATCAGTGGTGGGGGCAGAGTTATACAGGGCTCAGCATTCACAGAACAAGTAGATCTGCAGCAGATAAAACAGCGATTTAATCAAAATTGCAGTGAGCAGTCCAATAAGTGATAGAGGAATAAGCATCTCTGCCTCTACATTATGCTGCTTTCAGATGGGGTAGAAAAAGCATGGTGAGAAATTCCCTATGGTCTGATATTGGAAAACAATATACTTGATAAAAGTTGCAGAACTTACATAAAACATTTTATGTTGTAAAGGATCAGACCTGCAGAGGGCGCATTTGTAATGCGTATACTGTATATTTTATTTATAATAATGTGATTTCCATGTACACTGCTGAAAAAAATTTCAGGGAACACTTGCACATCCCAGTATAACCCCCAAGCCAATTAAACTTCTGGGCTAACAATGATCCAGTTCGGAATTAGAAGTGATTCTGAATTAACTTCACCTGGTTTAGTTCACAAGGCAGACACATCAGGAACACTGAAGTGGTAACATCAAAAAAAGGGCAGAAAATTCCTCCAAAAGGTAATGGTGTTGCCGGTGGTGGACGAAGACCATTACTCTTTCCTAGGGATGGGCGAACCCTTACGCTTCGGGTTTGCCCATCTCTACAGTCTTTCCTTATCCTTCTTGACTAATTCTTCTTTAGTTTTGCAGTTTGTTAGTGTCTTTGTCACTACTGGTAGGATGTGGAGGTATCTGAAGACCTTTCAGGTTGTATGGACAGAACATGATCCGTTACATGAAGAGAGCCATGCAGGACCATAAAAGGCACCCAACAGCAATACTGGTATCTGCTTCTTTGTGCGCGGAGGAACCAGAGGAGAACTGCCAGCTCCCTACAATATGACCTGCATGAGGGTGGCATAAGGGTCCAACATCCTGTGATGAGACCTCTGCTCACAGCCAGCACTATGCGTGAAAGGTAAATTGGCTTTCTCCAGAGAGCACCAGAATTGTCAGGTTCACCATTAGCACCTCACACTCAGGTTCACACTGATCACATGTGACAGACGTAAAAGAGTCTAGAGATAATATGCTGCCTGGAACATCATCCAGCATGACCAGGTTGGCAGTGAGTCAGTGATGGTGTGTGGAGGTATAGCTTTGGAGAGTCACAAAAACATCCACGAGAAACCAACGGTACCCTGACTGCAATTAGGAATCCAATGTGTGATTAAAAGGGAATCTATCAGCAGAATTTCACCCCAATCCATTTATATATGCCTTTAGCTCTTTGAAAGACAAGTCCAACAATACCTTTATATGGCCAGTATGTTCCTCTGCTACTGAGAAATCCATGTTTGAATTGATATGTAAATAAGGCTGAAGAGCTATAGTAGATCTGAAGCCTCGGTCACTCCAGCTCTATTCCCTGCCATGCACTGCCTCCTCTTGCTTGACTGACAGTGACGCGACCCCAGGGCCGTGGGGTACTCGGCAGCCGGGCCTCTGGACGCCGATGGATGGGGGGTATCACGGTGGCTGACCCAGTCAGTGGCCCAGGGCGGTTAATAAAAAGGGGAAATTTTATAGGGAATTTGTGAAGTGTTCGTGACGCCACCTGTGGAATGCGGCTAAAGGGAGCCGCCGCTGCGGAGAAGTCCTCTGGAGCTGGTGTTACGGCTGCAGGGATGGTGTGGCTCTCCACAGGTAGAGCTAGCTCCAGGGCAGTGTAGGTAGTGTGAGTTGCGCTGGGCGTTGTAGTGCCGGGAGGGAGAGATGGCGCAGATGAAAGAATGGACGGAGGCAGTACGGTGCAGTCATCCGAGTCTTTACTCACAGTTCTTATGACAGTTCCACTGGTGCACTGTATGGGTGCCAGCCTCCCACGTCGCGCTGCGTTCACCAGGCAGGGGTTCAGCACTTCCTCAGGCAGATTAGGAGCAACTGACGGAACCCCACTTTCCTGTGTTCCTAGCTAGACCGTCTTCACGCTGGGTCTTTCTCCCTCCTGCCCTGCTCTTCCCACTCTCAATCCCACTCGGGTGCTCTGAAGTCCCTCCTGTCTTGTTGGAGTTCCCGGACCTGCTTGACCCTCACGGGGATTAGAATGAGGCTTTGGCAACTGACTATATAAGCCAGAAGCCTCCGGTTTTCCCAGCCGAGTAACACGGCTGGACCAGGGGCTGGTCCCCTTCTTGCGGCCTACGATCCCTCTGTCTTCTGACATATTCGGGGCGTACGGGTGCCGTCCTGCACTCGCCGTACCCCCTGGGATCCCTTCTTTAGATCGGAGCCTACTCCTATGCTCCCCACCTGGGCCTCTAGGACTGGGCCCTGCTTGTGGAGCAGAGCTCCTAAAGAGACTCTGCTCCCTGTCTTACTTCACCACTGACTGAACTGCCACCCTAAGATGGCTTCCCTTTATATATCTCAATCTATAGTGCTCCCCTAAACTGCTTCTGACTCGCCCCCTGGGCCGCGGGGCACTCGGGACCGGGCTTCAGGGCAATGCTGGGAGAAGTAGTGGCGACCCGGTCCCGTGGCTCAGGGTGGTCAGACCAGTGGCAGCCTTTTATATGTTTTAGGTAATGTCCGACTACGCCACCCGTGGATTGCGGCTATTATGAACCGCCGCTGCAAGGCAGTCCCCTGAGGCTGATGGTGTGTGCAGCTGAGATCGTATGACTCCCCACGGGAAGAGTGTAGCCTCAGGGCAGCGAGGTGTAGATGGTGGGGGTGATGGTGCAGGGAGTCCCAGTACCGTTAGTGCTAGCGAAGTAAGAAGCACAAAGACAACATGTTGCAGTCCAGGGTCTTTTACTCACAGTTCGTATACTCCAAGTCACTTCCGCCGGTAATGACTGCCCGAGCCGTGCTGCGTCCACCAGGTGAGGGGCTCGGTCAACCCCCAGGCAATTCAGGAGTATGGCACAGGATTCCCTTCTATCCTTCCTCTGGCTCGTGCCCCACCAGTGACCAAGCTTTTGTCCAGCTGCCGCAGATCTATGCGGGCAAACGTGGGCCCCGTTTCCCGCTATCCTATATGGTGCCTTCCTAGCAAGGTTTAGCAGGGGGTCGCACCAAGTGATGATCACGACCTCCGGTTCTTGGCTGAGGATTATTTGCCTCCACCAATCCGGTACCCTTTTCTTGCCTGACCCGTCACCCGATTTCACGTTGGTCCTTAGGGTCCCTTCTGCCTTCTTGTCTCTGGAGCCTTTCTACTCCTCTTTCTCTCCACCTTTCTTCCTTCTCCGTCTCCTCTTCTCCCTTCTGGCTCCGGCCTTTGTGCTAGGCCTGCCCAGGGAGCAGAGCCCATGCAGCGGCTCTGCTCCCTGCCTTCTCCTCTCACAGAACACTGAACTTCCTCCTAAGATGGGCCCCACCTTTTTATCTGCTTCACTGTGTCTGAGCTCAGGTGACCTGCAACCAATGAGCTCCTTCCTAAGCTCCAGAAACCGTCCCCTCCTGCTCCTACATCACAGGGTTCTCTCCCCCCTCCCCACTCCAGCCAGGGACATGGTCATTCGTGCCTGCATATATATACATGGGAGCACCGTCGAGCTGTCCCCCGGAAATGGGGTGTGTGTGGTGTATGCAGCTAACTGAGCCCTGGTCCATACTCCATCCTTACCTGGGAGTGGAATATCACACCTCTGGTTGAGGTGCAATACCCCTGTAGCAACCGAACCCTCGGGGCGCTACATTCCCCCCTGGTAAACCACAGCACGTCCTCGGGCTGGAATAGAGCAAAAACATTTGATTTACAAGACATGCAAAACTTTTTCAAAACTTTTTTACATTAGAAAACGGCCGGCATTATTCAACTTCCCTTTATGGGAAACACTTTTCTTTATAAGACATTGTTAATACTACCGGAACTCTTTTGTCATATAAAGCATTCTCATTATCATGTAGCAGCATATAAAACTCTTCATATAAAACATTTTTAAGTAAAACATATTCTTGGGTACTGGCCATGGTGCAACTTGCGACCAGGTGTTCATTCTTCTTAAAGGTGCCACACTCTAGCAAACTTGTCTTGAGGTAGACGTTGCAGTCTTTTTATAAAACCAATAGGGGGCGCTTTAGGAAGCGTAACTATTTACAGGGATGGCCGTTCTCAGTCCTCGGCCAGTTTTGGGGAGGGGAATGGCTGCTCTCAGTCCTCAACCAGGTAACTTAGGGAGGAGACAACTTTAACAGGTCACAGTCCCATAACAGTCCCAACGGGGACCACACTCAAATTTGAAACAGTCCCATGTACCCTGTCGGGTAACTATACACAATGGTATGCTACTGTTCACTGGTAGCGATACCCTCCATACGCGCCTTGTTCCTCATAGCGGTGGTCTTCAGACCCGTCCGGGTCCTCAGTAGAGATGAGCGTTGTTCTACTCGAACTGTTCGCCAATCTCAAATTCGAGCTGTTTTGGGCGGTGTTCGAGCCGGTCGGCGAACACGAACAATTTGAGAAAAATTCGGCTGTTCGAGGTTATGTTCGATAACTGTTCGTGCACCAAAATCATAACTGGATTTTTTCTCAGTAATGATGAAAATTAATGTTAATACGCAGTTTGAGTGTACAGCGGGGCGGGGGGAGGGGCAGGGGATGGATCTCTGCAGGAACAATGAAGATCTCCATTTTTTTTTCTCTTTCCCGCATTTGCAGTGGGGAGGTGCAATCTGTCAGCCTATCAGCAGCGCACACACGGAGCGAAGTGCTTTTTTTCACACAAGCAAGGGCATGTGTGATTGGCAGTGTATGTCACATGTCCTTGCCCTATAAGACCAAGCCATTTTCCCCGTCGCCACCATTTTCTCACTGCTGCAGCTGCGTGTTAGACGGCACCGCTGTTGCTGTGTGCGCTATACCTTGTTAATTTCAAGCCAATTTTCGCACAAATATACAGATAGCTTGGGAGTAGGGAATAGTTGTGATTGCAGTCCTTTTAAGGACTAGGTTACAGCATTTCCTACGACTTTTATCAGGCAGGTCTGTGCTCTTAAATAGATAGGTTGTGGGAGTAAAGACTAATTGTAATTGGAGTCCTTTTCAGGACTAGGTTACATCAGTTCCTATCAGTTTTTGCCAGGCAGGTCTGTGCCAGTGCTGTGCAAGTTTTTTTCACAGCATTTGGCTGAATCTAGCAAAGCTAATCCTTTTTGGCCTATTGCAGAGTGTGTTAGTCAGTGGAGTAGCCTATCTGTGTTGCAAGATATACCACCTGTGTATAGAATACCAATTTTTTTACTGCACCTAGTGAAGTAAAATCTTTTGGGCATAGCATCATTCTATTAGTCCATCTATACTGACCTCCATCAGGTTGCAAACTGAATATAATTTTTTTCTGCATCTAGCTCTGAAAAAATATTTGGGCTTCTAGCAGTGTGTGGGACTTGGTCTATTAGTCCATCTATACTGACCTCCATCAGGTTGCAAATTAAAAATAATTTTTTTCTGCATCTAGCTCTGAAAAAATATTTGGGCTTCTAGCAGTGTGTGGGACTTGGTCTATTAGTCCATCTATACTGACCTCCATCAGGTTGCAAATTAAAAATAATTTTTTTCTTCATTGATCTCTGAAAAAATATTTGGGCTTCTAGCAGCGTGTGGGACTTGTTCGATTAGTCCATCTATACTGACCTCCATCAGGTTGCAAATTAAAAATAATTTTTTTCTGCATCTAGCTCTGAAAAAATATTTGGGCTTCTAGCAGTGTTTGGGACTTGGTCTATTAGTCCATCTATACTGACCTCCATCAGGTTGCAAATTAAAAATAATTTTTTTCTGCATCTAGCTCTGAAAAAATATTTGGGCTTCTAGCAGTGTGTGGGACTTGGTCTATTAGTCCATCTATACTGACCTCCATCAGGTTGCAAATTGAATAAAAAAAATTTCTGCATCTAGCTCTGAAAAAATATTTGGGCTTCTAGCGGTGTGTGGGACTTGGTCTATTAGTCCATCTATACTGACCTCCATCAGGTTGCAAATTAAAAATAATTTTTTTCTGCATCTAACCCAGCCAATAGTTTTGGCCTAATACCACAGTTTGGCCACTCAGCTCTGCTCGGTTACCATCCATTGTTTTTTTGTGCAAACAACTCCAGAGTTGTGAATTAGTTAACCACCAAAATGAGTGGAAAAAGGCCTGCTGCTGGTGGAAAGGGGAATAGGCGTGTTGGGAAGGGGAAAAAAGGTTGTGTCCGTGGGGTAGGTGCAGAAGAAAGACCATCTTCCAGCCAAACTAAAATGTCTACTTCTTTTAGCGGACAATGTGATAAGATCCCTTTCTTACGGCCACGCCAATTGCTACAAATTCCAGATGAGGCACAAAAACAGCAGGTGCTTCAACGGATATCAAGTGCTCCTTTAAGTGGGCTCTCCTCCACATCAACTTCAACATCACAAATACTCCAGTCCTCAAAGGTGTCACCCAAATCGCACTTGCTTCCTCACAGCTCCCAAATCTCCAGCTGCCCGTCTGAGTATGAGGTAGAACAGATGGTTGAGTCTGCAGAGCTGTTTACTCATACTATAGCCTGGGAATCAGAGGTCGACTCCAGCGCTTCTGTGAATCCAGACGAGGAAATGATCTGCACTGATGCCCAGAATCTTTATGAGTCGGATCCAGGACCAGACGCAGAAGGTTCTGACCATAATGTAGACCCTCATTCCCAAACTGTAACTCCTGTTGGTGGAGACAATGAGGAAGACGATGATAAGACTCAAATACCTGATTGGAGCGACAACTTTAGTTTTTTGTCAGGGCAGGAACAGGTTGGCTCTGAGGACGATGGGTGTGATAACGCACAGGGTGATGATGATGAGGTCGGAGATCCCACTTACTGTCAACCCACAGTCAGCCAAGAGATGAGGTCAGCAGAGGAGGTGGAGGAAGATGCTAGTGACGACGAGGTCAGGTTGCGCCTTCCTGGACAGAGACGTAGTACTGGAAGCACGTCAACAACTGCATCCTCAAACACAACTCTGCCTCTCACCACAAGTCGTGGTGGCTCTTCAGGTCGCATGGGTGCTAAGCCTTGCATAGCCTGGGCATTTTTTCAGATCGATAAAGATGACCCAACTCGTGTTATCTGTAACATTTGTCAGCAAAAGCTAAGTAGAGGCCAAAAAATACATAGTTTGAGTACTTCATGCATGAACCGG
The DNA here is from genome assembly GCF_046119375.1 of Phyllobates terribilis. NCBI lineage: Eukaryota > Metazoa > Chordata > Amphibia > Anura > Dendrobatidae > Phyllobates > Phyllobates terribilis. The sequence goes on from NW_027362770.1 coordinate 97,101,665, forward strand.
CACATGGACATGAAGCATAAGTTGCAGTGGGAAGCTCAGTGTGCTACAATGCGGTCTAGCCGGCCGGGCCAACCACCGTCTGCCATATCTTGTGCATCCGCGGCCTCTTCATCCTCTGTGACTGGGGGGACAGCAGTCACACCTGTTTTGGGGCGCAGACCTGCCACCTCTTTACCCGCAACAGCCAGCGTGATTGGCAGGTCATCATTTTCTTTGGAGGTGGTAACACCAGCTGGTCTTGAGCGCTGTCCGACATCGATAGCACCACCTTTGGATCAAGGCAACCTAACATGTCCGCCTGCATCTTCCTCACAGACCGGCAGTTTGCCGGGGACACCCTTATCAACCCCGTCTAAGCACAATAGCCAGCCCTCGGTCCCTCAGATGTGGACAAGTAAAAGACCATTTCCTCCTAGCCATGAGAAAGCTAAGAGGTTGAATTTCACCATCTGCAAGCTCTTGGCTACAGAAATGCTGCCTTTCCGCCTGGTGGACACAGAGGATTTTCGAGACCTTATGTCCGTCGCAGTGCCCCAGTACCAGATGCCCAGTCGGCACTACTTCTCAAAGAAAGGTGTGCCTGCGCTCCACCAGCATGTCGCACACAACATCACCGCTTCTTTGAGAAACTCTGTGTGTGACAGGGTGCATTTCACCACAGACACTTGGACGAGTAGGCATGGACAGGGGCGTTACATGTCGCTGACTGGGCACTGGGTAACTATGGTGACAGCAGGACAAGGGGCTGCTGTCCAAGTCTTGCCGTCCCCACGAGTTGTGCGTCAATCCTCTTTATGTCATTTTTCCTCCACTGCTTCTGCCTCCTCAACCTCCTCTCGGTCTTCCACCTGCACCCAAAGCCTGTCTGGTCATGCCACAAGCTTTCTAACTGCGCAGAAGGGATCCTGCACACCTCCTTACTATGCTGGCAGTAGGGCTCAACGTCATCAGGCGGTTTTTACATTGAAATGTCTGGGAAATGTGAGTCACACAGCTGAGGAGTTGTGGTCAGCTCTGGAGAACCAATTTCATGAATGGTTGTCTCCACTGGACCTGAAACAAGGGAAGGCCGTGTGCGACAATGCTGCAAACCTGGGTGCGGCCCTTCGCCGGGGCAATGTCACACACGTGCCTTGTATGGCTCACGTGTTGAACCTGGTTGTCCAGCAATTTTTAGCCCACTATCCCAGACTGGGGGGACAGCAGTCACACCTGTTTTGGGGCGCAGACCTGCCACCTCTTTACCCGCAACAGCCAGCGTGATTGGCAGGTCATCATTTTCTTTGGAGGTGGTAACACCAGCTGGTCTTGAGCGCTGTCCGACATCGATAGCACCACCTTTGGATCAAGGCAACCTAACATGTCCGCCTGCATCTTCCTCACAGACCGGCAGTTTGCCGGGGACACCCTTATCAACCCCGTCTAAGCACAATAGCCAGCCCTCGGTCCCTCAGATGTGGACAAGTAAAAGACCATTTCCTCCTAGCCATGAGAAAGCTAAGAGGTTGAATTTCACCATCTGCAAGCTCTTGGCTACAGAAATGCTGCCTTTCTGCCTGGTGGACACAGAGGATTTTCGAGACCTTATGTCCGTCGCAGTGCCCCAGTACCAGATGCCCAGTCGGCACTACTTCTCAAAGAAAGGTGTGCCTGCGCTCCACCAGCATGTCGCACACAACATCACCGCTTCTTTGAGAAACTCTGTGTGTGACAGGGTGCATTTCACCACAGACACTTGGACGAGTAGGCATGGACAGGGGCGTTACATGTCGCTGACTGGGCACTGGGTAACTATGGTGACAGCAGGACAAGGGGCTGCTGTCCAAGTCTTGCCGTCCCCACGAGTTGTGCGTCAATCCTCTTTATGTCATTTTTCCTCCACTGCTTCTGCCTCCTCAACCTCCTCTCGGTCTTCCACCTGCACCCAAAGCCTGTCTGGTCATGCCACAAGCTTTCTAACTGCGCAGAAGGGATCCTGCACACCTCCTTACTATGCTGGCAGTAGGGCTCAACGTCATCAGGCGGTTTTTACATTGAAATGTCTGGGAAATGTGAGTCACACAGCTGAGGAGTTGTGGTCAGCTCTGGAGAACCAATTTCATGAATGGTTGTCTCCACTGGACCTGAAACCAGGGAAGGCCGTGTGCGACAATGCTGCAAACCTGGGTGCGGCCCTTCGCCGGGGCAATGTCACACACGTGCCTTGTATGGCTCACGTGTTGAACCTGGTTGTCCAGCAATTTTTAGCCCACTATCCCAGACTAGATGGCCTTCTGCAGAGGGCACGGTCGCTGTGTGCTCACTTCCGCCGTTCGCATCCCGCAGCTCAGCGACTTACATCTCTACAGAAGTCGTTGGGCCTGCCACTTCACCGGCTAAAATGCGATGTGCCTACCCGGTGGAATTCAACTCTGCACATGTTGCAGCGACTGTGGCAGCACCGACAAGCCCTGGTGCAATACGTTCTGACGTATAGCCTGGGCCAACGAGATTCAGAGGTGGGGCAAATCACGCTGGAGGAGTGGTCTCAGATCAGGGACCTATGCACCCTTCTGCACAGTTTTGAAATGGCGACGAAGATGTTTAGTGCTGACGATGCCATTATCAGCATGACTATTCCGGTGATTTACATGCTGGAGCACATGTTAAACAGAATTCGGAGTCAGGTGGTGGCACAAGAGGAGGTGGAGGAAGTAGAGGAGGAGGAGTTGTATGCGGAAGGGCTAACATCTGCAAGGTCCAGACGGTCGGCAGCACCAAGGCGGCAGGCATGTGAGGGTGGGGGAGATGGTTTTACCAGGGCGCATGGTAGCAGCCAAACTAGTGAGGAAGGTGCAGGAGCCCAGGAAGAAGTGGAGGACGAACTGATGGAAGACTCATCAGATGAGGGAGACCTTGATCACATTTCTGTTGTGCGAGGTTGGGGGGAGAGGACAGAGGAAGGAAGCATGATTGTTACCTCGCCACCAACACAACAGGGACTTGGTGCTCCTGGATGCGCAACACACATGAGTGCCTTCTTGCTGCACTACCTGCAACATGACCCTCGAATTGTGAGAATTAGAAATAATCCTGACTACTGGGTTGCCACACTGTTAGATCCCCGGTACAAAAGTAAATTTGCAGAAATTATTCCTGCCATAGAAAGGGATGCACGCATGCAGGAGTATCAGCAGAGACTGTTGCAGAATCTTACATGTGCTTTTCCACAAAATACCAGTGGTGCACGTAGTGAATCTCACAGTTCCAACTTGCCAACCGTGGGACCGTCAAGTGTTCAGCACTCAAACCGTAACAGAACCACAGTATCTGGTGGTAACATCAATTTTGCGGAATCATTTCACCACTTTTTTAGCCCATCCTTTGCAAGGCCACAGGAGACAAGAAGTCTGACACATAGTCAACGCCTAGAGACGATGGTACAGGAGTATCTCCAAGTAAACATTGAAGCCACGACTGTGTCACTGGACCCTTGCTCTTTTTGGGCTTCCAATCTGGATAAATGGCCGGAGCTAGCCACTTACGCCTTGGAGATCTTGTCATGCCCCGCAGCCAGCGTTCTGTCTGAACGTGTGTTCAGCGCTGCTGGTGGTGTGCTGACAGATAAGCGCACGCGGCTCTCCACTGATAATGTAGACAGACTCACGTTCATAAAGATGAACAAATCATGGATCCGAAACGACTTTTCTACCCCTGTGTCATCCTGGGGAGAGTAAAAGCTTGATGATTGTTTAAAATCACCCTACCAACCGTTTTAAGCTTTCAAATTACTAATCATGTTTATCTGTATCTTGACTGGAAAATAATTTGGGCTTTGTAGCAGTGTGCAGCACTGATCCTATTAGGCCATCTATAATAAGCTCCACCAGATTTAAAATTAAAAACAATTTTTAGCTGCATCTAGCCCGTAAAATAATTTTGGGGCTCCGAGATGCGCAAGACACATAAGTGCCTTCTTGCTGTACTACCTGCAGCATGACCCTCATATTGTCAGAATTCGAAGTAATCATGACTACTGGGTTGCCACACTCTTAGATCCCCCAAACTTTTCGATCAACCTTTTCATTTTAATAAAGACCAAAAAAATGGTCATTTTTGAAATTATAAGCATTAGCAGGTTGTTAGAAACTGAAATCAAACAGTTTTCAACTCAAAACTTTATTCTAGGTGATGTTACATTTTCACATAGGACCCCTTGTTCGAAAGGAGCTTCTGAACTCTCTCGTCCATTGAATTTGTCAGGTTTTGGATGGTTTCTGCTTCAATTGTTTTGCATGAGGACAGAATACCCTCCCAGAGCTGTTGCTTAGATGTGAACTGCCTCCCGCCATCATAGACACTCCTTTTAATGATGCTCCAAAGGTTCTGAATGGGGTAGAGGTCAGGGGAGCATGGGGGTCACACCATAAGTTTGTCCCCTTTTATGCCCATATCAGCCAGAGATGCAGATGTTTTATGTGCAGCATGAGATGGTGCATTATCATGCAGAAAAATGATCTTGCTGTGAAATACACGGTTCTTCTTCTTGAACCATGGCAGGAAGTGCTGTTTGAGAAAATCCACATACACTATGGAGTTCATCTTTAGCGCCTTCAGGGATCCTAAAGGGGCCGACAATCTCTCTCCCCATGATTCCAGCCCAAAACATTACTCCACCTCCTCCTTGTTGGCGCTGTAGCCGTGTTTGCGTGGGGTGTCCATCAACCAGCCATCCTCCACTCCATCCATCTGGACCATCGAGCGCTGCACGGCACTCATCCGTGAACAAAACAGTTTTGAAATCAGTCTTCATGTAATGTTTGGCCCACTGGAGCCGTTTCTGCTTGTGTGAAGTGGATAGAGGAGGTCGACAGGATGGCGTATGCACAGCTGCAAACCTCTGAAGGACCCTGCATCTTGTTGTTCGGGGGACGTTGGAGGCACAAGCAGCTTCAAAAACTTGTCTGCTGCTATGACAAGGCTTTTTTGCCGCTGCTCTTTCAACCTGACGTAATTGCCTGTAGGAAAGAGTCCTCAATTTGCCCTTATCAGCACGCATACGTGTGTACTGTGAATCAGCTACATACTTCTTGATTGCCAAGACACTTCATCCTGATCATCGCACAATGTTGATTGTAGTCATGCCTTGACCTAAACACTCCACAATTTGTTGCTTCTCAGCAGCCGACACATCCTTTTTCTTTCCCATTTTGGCAGAAAATGTAGGCTGCTGAATAATGTGAGAGAGCCTTCTTAAGTAGTCTTGCCTTTCATTGGACACACCTGACAAACTAATTAGCACTGGTGTCTGCAATTGCTTACAGTGATATAAAGAGCCCTGACACACATCACCATCAATGAGTTTAACTGACAAACAAACAAATTCTTCCCTTATCACTCCTAAACACTTTTTGCATAATAATTTGGAACACAGTGTACATGTGCTTTTCCACAAAACACCAGTGGTTCACGTAGTGAATCTTACAGTTCTAACTTGCCAACCGTGGTCTGTATGGAGTTGTTCAATAAAGGGCCCAAAATTAAGATAACATAGATGGGAGAGGTCTCTAGGAATAGGAATTCCTAAGTATTTGATACCCTGTGAGGGCCAGGCAAAGGGAAAGTTGGACTGGATGGAATCCTATATGGATTTGGGGAGGGAGACATCGAGGACCTCAGACTTCGCTGCATTGATTTTAAAATTTGACCATGTAACAAAGTGATCTATTTCAGCCATAACAGCATGGATGGATATATGTGATTGAGTGATATATACTAGGACATCATCAGCAAATAGAGAGCACTTGTACTCGGTGCCTCCCACCTCAATCCACCTAATATTGGGGTTATGGCGAATTGATGAGAGCAGGTGCTCCGTCACTAGGATGTATAAGAGAGGGGACAGAGAACATCCCTGCCTTGTCCCATTGGTGATTGTGAAAGGTGATGAAAATGTTCTGACGCGCCCCCTGGGCCTTGGGACACCCGGAGCCGGACCCTTTTTGGTGGTTGCTGGTGGTTGTAGTCTTCGTGGCGGCGATCCGGTTCCGTGGCTCAGGGCAGTGTATGCGGAGGATGGGGGTGATGGTGCAGGGCAGCAGCAGTAACGACACGGAGTCAGTGGTGCAGTTCAGGGCCTTTACTCACAGTTCTTACTATCCAGACCACGTCTGCAGGTAACGGCTGCCCACGTCGTACTGTGCTCACCAGGTGAGGGGCTCAGACAACTCCCAGATAACTTTGGAGCGCTTCACAGGACCCCCTTTGTGTGTCCTTTGTCTGGCCTTTCTTACCAACACTTCTGTCCGGCTGCCTCGGGCCTCCTCTTGGTAAACTTGGCGCCAGTTTCCCTGACCCTATGTGGTGCCTTCCTAGCGGGTGGAGCAAGGGGCTGCGCCACATAAAATGTCAGAGCCTCCGGTTTCTAGCTGAGGGTCGTTTCCTGCCTCCACTAGTTCGGGGACCGGTCTCCCCCTTTGGCCTGACCCCTCCACGCAGGTGGATTCGGGCGTGCGGTGGCGACTCGCCCGTCCGCACCCCTGGGATCCCTTCATTCCTCGTTCCTGGAGCCTTCTCCACTCCTCTTCCTTCCTTCTCCCTCTTGCAGGCCTGGGCCTCTGTTACTAGGCCCGCCTCCGGAGCAGAGCTCATGCAGAGCCCCTGCTCCCTGCCACTTCTGCTCAGACTTCTCTGCACTGAACTAAGATGGTGCCCACCTTTTATACTCCCTTCTCAATGCACCCAGGAACTGCTTCCTCCCTGCTCCTGCACTGCAGGGTTCCCCTTCCTCAGTGTTCCCTCCCCCCACTCCAGCCAGGGACAGGGACTGTCGTGCCCATCTCAGGGGCATATTGGTCGCCCTGCCCCACGGCAATGTGGTGTAATGCATGCAGGTGTCGGGTCCTGATCCACACTCCATCCTTATCTGAGAGTGAGATATCACACCTCTGGGTGAGGTGCAATACGTCTGTAGCAACCGAGCCCTCGGTGCTACAGTTCCATTTATCTTCAGCCTAGGTGACGTATTGTGATACAGGGCCGTGATTTTGGCTATAAAAGGGTCCCCTAGACCCCTACCCCAAGCTTTTTAAGAGAATCATATATGGCGTGCCAGGAGACTCTATGGAATGCTTTCTCAGCATCCAACGAGAGTATCTACTTACAAATTTTTAACTGCATCTAGCCCAGGAAATACTTTGTGCCTAGTAGCAGTGTCTGCTAGTCAGCGGATTATCCCGGCTGTTAAGCAAGCTACACCACCTGTAGTTTGGACACTTAATTTTTTCAAAGGAAATGCTTCGGGACCACGGGATACTTAGTGAAGAGCATCAGGAGGCACCCCAAGGCATAGGGGCTGGGACTGGCACTAGGATGCCTTGCGGTGGACAGCCGAGCTCGATCCTTATAAAAGCTTTTTAACTGCAGCAGCTTTAGTGGACGCTACTGGAGCTGGAATTACGCAGCTGCTGGCATGAGACTTGCCCTCCAATAGATCCTTGTAAATGGATTTAAAGTGTATTCATTCAAATTAGAGGGACAATTTAAATTAAAAAGCTTAGAGCTGCCTCCACCACAGGGGGGCTCTCTCGACCCACCAGCGGACAGGCACCAGTATTGGGAGAGGGGGGCTGGCCGTCAGGGTTCACCGCGGCTCTGGCACAAACCCGGCGACACGGAGGTGGCATGGGCAGGAGCGGACTGGCCGTCTCGGCTTCTCACTTTTTGGATTTTAGAAGGGCATGACATGCCTATATCTGTGTCTCCCCCTCCTTTTACTCCGCCACCTCTTTTCTTTTCGCATGACTATATGTACTTGTCACTTTTCCATGTGTTAGTTGTGTCTTCTGAGCAGTTTGTCAGCTTTTGGACACCTTTGAAGGTGTTTTCTATGTGTTTCTATGTGTTTTTGTTTGCCTGCCATTGGTTTTAACGGTGTTCGAAGGTGTTCGACGAACAGTTCGACGAACAGTTCGGCGAACACACGGGTGTTCGACGAACCGAACCGAACTCGAACACTACGGGGGTGGCTCAACACTAGTCCTCAGCAGTGTGACTCTCTGCACCCACCCGGTGGATGTTGAGGGCATACCCGCCCCTTGCGCCGCGGTGCAGTAGGCCTTGCGGCAGGGCCTGGAGGGGGCCGCTGTTGATGACCACCGGGATCGGCGGCTCCACCAGGGGGCCCGGGAGCAGGCTGATGCTGGCAGCATCCGGGACAGGGAGACTCCTCTTACCTGCTCCCGCGACCGCTCCTGCGTCACGCGTCTTCTCCTGGCGCTGGTCGGGACCCGCGGCAGCTGGGGCACTGCCGATGCTGGGCAGCTTGGTCTGCTGCCGGTCCGCCATCTTGCTCTCTGTTCCTGATGTCTTCCTCCCCCCCCCGGTTAACCGTGGCCTACCTTCCGGCGATCCTCTTCCGTAGGCTGCGGCTCCGCTCGCGATGGTCTGCGTTGAGGACCCGGCGTCGCGCGCTGCTGACGTCAGCGCTCGCTGGGCTCCTTCCAGTACCTTGTGCGGCGTCAGCGTGTGGGGCGGGGCTTCGGACTTCACGCGTTTTTGACGTCCACGCCCCTCTTCTTCCCACGCGACGTCCCGAAGATGGCGTCCAATAGCGGGAGAACGGCTGAAGATGGCGGGAAATGGCTCCGGATGGCGGGAAACTTCCTTTTAAGGTACGAATACAGTCTTTTTTCAGGCACGCAATACCCGTTTGTGGCGGGTTGGTCACAATCCTGCCGACTATGCCAAAGCTGACTCGCCCCCTGAGCCGCGGGGCACTCGGGACCGGGCTTCAGGGCAATGCTGGGAGTAGTAGTGGCGACCCAGTCCCGTGGCTCAGGGTGGTTAGACCAGTGGCAGCCTTTTATATGTTTTAGGTAATGTCCGACTACGCCACCCGTGGATTGCAGCTATTATGAACCGCCACTGCAAGGCAGTCCCCTGAGGCTGATGGTGTGTGCAGCTGAGATCGTATGACTCCCCACGGGAAGAGTGTAGCCTCAGGGCAGCGAGGTGAAGATGGTGGGGGTGATGGTGCAGGGAGTTCCAGTACCGTTAGTGCCGGCGAAGTAAGAAGCACAAAGACAACGTGTTGCAGTCCAGGGTCTTTTACTCACAGTTCGTATACTCCAAGTCACTTCCGCCGGTAATGACTGCCCGAGCCGTGCTGTGTCCACCAGGTGAGGGGCTCGGTCAACCCCCAGGCAATTCAGGAGTATGGCACAGGACTCCCTTCTATCCTTCCTCTGGCTCATGCCCCACCAGTGACCAAGCTTTTGTCCAGCTGCCGCAGATCTATGCGGGTAAACGTGGGCCCCGTTTCCCGCTATCCTATATGGTGCCTTCCTAGCAAGGTTTAGCAGGGGGTCGCACCAAGTGATGATCACGACCTCCGGGTCTTGGCTGAGGATTATTTGCCTCCACCAACTTTGGTTCCGGTACCCTTTTCTTGCCTGACCCGTCACCCGTAATCTCCTGGGTCCTTAGGGTCCCTTCTGCCTCCTTGTTTCTGGAGCCCTTCTACTCCTCTTCCTCTCCACCTTTCTTCCTTCTCCTTCTCCTTCTCCTCTTCTCCCTTCTGGCTCCGGCCTCTGTGCTAGGCCTGCCCAGGGAGCAGAGCCCATGCAGCCGCTCTGCTCCCTGCCTTCTCCTCTCACAGAACACTGAACTTCCTCCTAAGATGGCCCCCACCTTTTTATCTGCTTCCCTGTGTCTGAGCTCAGGTGACCTGCAACCAATGAGCTCCTTCCTATGCTCCAGAAACCGTCCCCTCCTGCTCCTACATCACAGGGTTCTCTCCCTGTGTGTGGTGTATGCAGCTAACTGAGCCCTGGTCCATACTCCATCCTTACCTGGGAGTGGAATATCACACCTCTGGTTGAGGTGCAATACCCCTGTAGCAACCGAACCCTCGGGGCGCTACACTTCCTCCACCCACACCCACTACTGGTTCCCCCTACCTTTGGGTTCCCCCCACTCCAGCCAGGGACAGGGCTCAGCAGCTACGCACATGCATGTTGCCCTTCCAGCCGGCCTGGAGCAGTGTAGTATTGGATGCAGGTGTTGGGGTTCCGGGCAGCACTCCCTCCTTACCTGAGAGAAGGAGACACCACACCTCTGGGTGAGGTGCAGTACCTCTGTGGCGACTGAACCCTCAAGGGCACCACAACAGCCTCTATGCTGCGTGTCTTTAGGCAAAAGAGCTATCAGTCAAACAGGAGGAGGCAACACTGGGCGGGGAATAGAGCTGGAGTGTCAGAGGCTTCAGATCTACCATAGCTGTTCAGACTCATTTGCATATCAATTAAAAAGCTAATTTCTCAGTAATGGAGATGTGGACTGACCATGTAAAGGTATTGCTGGACTTGTCTTTGAAAGAACTACATGAACATACACATAAGTTAGGGGTATGAACTCCTGCTGACAGATTCGTTTTAAGTGTTCCCATTTTTCAGAGTAGTGTATTTACAGATACCTAGAATTGGGTGAGACCATGATAGAGGAAGGGTGGTCAGTGTATAGAATAGTTAGGGAACAATGAAGGCAGTAGGGGTAAGATGTAAATATCTGTAGGGCTGCATTACTCACAAGTCATTTATCTGATGCATTATAACAAGTGAATGGTTGGGTTCGCACAGAAGATGAATAGAAGTGTTGTTGTGCTCATCTGTCTGTTGACTTTTACGGCTGAGATTTTTGCAGATGTCTATGGATCCTGATATATGAGCATCTTATATCTGACTCATAACTGCACTTCATCGCTCAGTGCATGTCTTATGGAAGATGTATAAAAGCTGCGGGTTCTTGCATAAGCAACTTCTTGATACCTCTGGGACCGCGCGAGTAATAATTTTTACATATTCTTTTTTTTATGTCTGGAGAATCTGACAGCATATTAAAGCAACGTAATGAGGAATCTGCAACAGATTTCAGGATAAACTCTTAAATGTATTTTGGATGTTACTGGTGTTTTTGAGGATTAAAGACTTTGCCAAGTCCGAAAAGAAAGTGAACTTGCATTTCACAGTCTCTGTATGAGCATGAATCATTATTAGTGAAGGTCCCTTTATCGTGGATCATCATCCAAACCGGCACAGGTTCACGTGATGTATAGGTGTGACCTAAAGATCCTGGGCCCCAATGCAAAATATCTATTAAAGGGATATTCCACTACTAGGATATTGATGACGTCTCCAAAGTATAGGTCATCAATATCCTAGTATGTGTCTGGTATCCGGCAACGGTCAGATGTAGTACGCAGAGCAACAGCACAGCACTACACTGTTTAGTGGCCACTCCTGGTACTGCAAATCAGATCCTATTCAAAATGACCCCCAACGATCTGATATTGATGATACACTAATAGTGGAAAACCCCTTTATTTCTACCTGCTAGATATAGACTAGGAGGATACAATCAGCTTCATATAAAGAAACACAGATTGTGGACATTTATGAAAACTGATTCAATGAGAAATTGGAGCCGTTGCCATAGAAACCAATCATATTACCAAGTGGAATGTAACTGGTTGCTATGGGCAACTGCTTCACTTTACATTTACAATGCTTTTTATAAGATTTGATTCAGACTGAATAAAATTTAGTCCAAATCAAGCCCTGAAAAGATGTACACTACCGTTCAAAAGTTTGGGGTCATTTAGAAATTTCATTATTTTTTAAAGAAAAGCACATTTTTTTTCAATGAAGGTAACATTAAATGAATCAGAAATACACTCTATACATTGTCAATGTGGTAAATGACTATTCTAGCTGCAAACGTCTTGTTTTTATTGCAATATCTACATAGGTGTATAGAGGCCCATTTCCAACAATCACCACTCAAGTGTTTTAATGGTACATTGTGTTTGCTAACTGTGTAAGAAGGCTAATGGATGTTTAGAAAACCCTAGAAAACCCTTGCACAAGTATGTTAGCCCAGCTGAAAACGGTTTGGCTGATTTGAGAAGCTATAAAATTGACCTTCCTTTGAGCTAGTTGAGAATCTGGAGCATTACATTTGTTTGTTCTATGAAACTCTCAAAATGGCCAGAAAAAGAGAACTTTCATGTGAAACTCGACAGTCTATTCTTGTTCTTAGAAATTAAGGCTATTCCATGCGAGAAATTGCCAAGAAACTGAAGATTTCCTCCAACGGTGTGTACTACTCCCTTCAGAGGAGAGCACATACAGGCTCTAACCAGAGTAGAAAGAGAAGTGGGAGGCCCCGCTGCACAACTGAGCAACAAGACAAGTACATTAGAGTCTCTAGTTTGAGAAATCGATGCCTCACAGCTCCTCAACTGGCAGCTTCATTAAATAGTACACGCAAAACGCCAGTGTCAACGTCTACAGTGAGGAGGCGACTCCGGGATGCTGGCCTTCAGGGCAAAGTGGCAAAGAAAAAGCCATATCTGAGACTGACTAATAAAAGGAAAAGATTAATATGGGCAAAAGAACACAGGCATTGGACAGAGGAAGATTGGAAAAAAGTTTTATGGACAGACGAATCAAAGTTTGAGGTGTTTGGATCACACAGAATAACATTTGTGAGACACAGAACAACTGAAAAGATGCTGGAAGAGTGCCTGATGCCATCTGTCAAGCATGGTGGAGGTAATGTGATGGTCTGGGGTTGCTTTGGTGCTGGTAAAGTGGGAGATTTGTACAAGGTAAATGGGATTTTGAATAAGGAAGGCTATCACTCCATTTTGCAAAGCCATGCCATACCCTGTGGACAGCGCTTGATTGGAGCCAATTTCATCCCACTACAGTACAATGACCCAAAGCACGCCTCCAAATTATGCATGGATTATTTAGGGAAGAAGCATGCAGCTGGTATTCTATCTGTAATGCTGGAATTGCTGCAAAGGAGCATTCTGTGATGAAAGCAAAGTTTGAAGGAGAAAATTATTCTTTCAAATAAAAATCATTATTTCTAACCTTGTCAATGTCTGGACTATATTTTGTAATCATTTTGCAACTCATTTGATAAATAAAGGTATGAGTTTTCATGGAAAACATGAAATTGTCTGGGTGACCCCAAACTTTTGAACGGTAGTGTATACTATGGTCTTTCCAGAACCCGTAGCAGGAAGGTTAGGAATGGGTTAAAAATGAAAAAAGGTTATAGTCACCTGTCCTAGGCTTGCACCTCGCTTGTACTACTCCTAGAGCCCACCGTCCAGTCCTCCACTTGCCTAAGGTTAGTCTTTTCTTAGTTTTTGGTCTGAATCTGCCGGTGCTGACCAGGCCTCACGTGGTTACACGCGGTTGGTCAGAGCCAGAAGGTCTGGATCAAAGACCAAAAACAAAACCAATTTGAAGCAAGTGTAGGACAGGTGATGGTTGGGTCTATTTTTATTTGCTAACCTCTTCCAGGCCCTCAAAAGAATCAGACAAAATGGTGGCCAGCTTTGCCGACATTTTGCTGAATTTATGCTAATCTAATCCACAAAAAATCATGAAATTGGTAGCGAATTCAATCGCTAGTCATTAACCATGATTCATTTTTATGTGGGTGGCCTTTGTTCAATGGGTTGTCCAGGACTTTAACATTGATGGCCTATAATTAGGAAGGTTCATCAATGTCTGGTTAATGGTGGTGCGACAGCCGGCAGTTGTTCCCGGGGGGCGGTCGGAACTGCTCAGTAAAGGAGCCGCACAGCAGAGCTCCGTCAACTGTATAACGGCCATGGCCGGGTACTGCACATCTACCCCCTATTCAAGTAGGGTGCGGATGTGTAGTACCCGGCCTCGGCCACTCTTCCCTCGATGCAGTTGTGCTGTGCAGCTCCATAATTGAGCAATTTCTGTGGCTGCAGACATTGGGAACTATTGGTAAGTGGGGGGTGATGGGTGTTGTACCCCCACCGATCAGACATTGATGACCTATTCTAAGTCCCGGACAACCCCTTTAAATAAAGTAGCGCTTCCCTTTAAACAAACCTCAATGACATAAAATCCAAACTCCACAAACTTTAGCAATCAAAGACTGACAAAGAGTCACAAATTTTCTTTAGAAATGACGGCTGGTTTATGATTCCACCTGCTTTCTGCAGTCTTGAAAAACGTGAAGACGTTAATAAATCCTCCAGAACTCCCCCAGTCCTGTCAAGACAACAACACCACCGTGCATTTGTATTCCAAACAACATGGGCCGCAAATCACTTTTTATTGTACATTCCACCACATGCAGATGAACTCGCTTTTAATCTATTTTTCTTGATTTGTTAAAGCACTGCTAAGCTGTGGATTTCAGCTGAGAATAGATAATGGGGGAATTTGGATACTGGATATTTGACTTTTCTTTTTCATATTTTCTAACAAGTTATCTCCATGCGAATCACAGCGTCAGCGGTTTACACCTTCACGTACGAATTAGCAACATCTGGACGAGACCCTCTGGTGCTTTCCCTATAAGGAGGCAAAGTTGACTGTAACATATGTCTGCTCTTCTGAATAAGATGCCAAAGGATGAATTCCTTCCCTGGAGCTATATCGGCTCAGCCTTTCATTTCTTCATCCCACCATTTTTCTTATTATAGGATGATTGCAATACACACAGGTAGTCAGGGGAACAAGACAGTATGTATTAAATGAGCTAATCCCTAACACATATTGTCAAGAAGAGCATCCATAAAAAATGTATTTCTCCAGCAATTGAAGCACAGACTGAACACAAATGAATCCGCAGCATGCTAATCAGCTATATTAAATGCCCACCTTTAGACTTAGCAACCGGGGAGGGAGGTAGGACGTAGCGCACAGACTGATGCAAGTGATTAGAGGCCTGGATCACTTATCATTGCACCTGTCAGCTACTATTTTAATACAATAAGGCCCTTAGGATATCAATTAGGGTACAGTAACCATGATTGATGGTGGTGGGGACAGCATACATTCACTCTGCCATTTGTTGTGTCACATACAGCTATTTTCAAATTCTACATTTGTATCTCCGGAGTCGACCAACGCCGATTTCACATCAATTATAATGGAAATTCAGACAGTGCCTATTATAATTTGGGATGCAGTCAGTGTCTGATTTATGCTGGCATTATCAGCATAAAGTAAAATTGCTGCAAATTAAAATAAGTTGTTGTCAACGGTCTTTCCTAGAAGGGTGTGAAAATGAATGAATGAAATTGGTCTTGCAACTATTACTGTATACAGGTACCAGGGTTATATTTCATGAGACCATAAGCAAAGGTTGCGTTAGTGGCCTCCAAGGCTGACTATAGGCAAAGGCTTAATGTGCCTATGGGTAAATCGAAATGAACAAAACTGTGGTCCACAGCCAATGTAGGAGTGAATTATTCACAAAAACATATTGCCCGAAGGGGCTGCGATTAAAATATAACTTTTGATTGATACAATTAATATTTAAGAAGCTGCTCCCCTGATGACGCCATCCTGGCGAAACATGTTGGAAAGGCTGTGATCTTTCATTTTTAATAGCAAGTGTGGAGATTGATATATCTATAGAACAAGAAATATAATGTCACAGGCTGCAGCTATGACAGGAAGATCAAAATAATTCCCATAACATGTACTGATATAGGAATATAGGTAGTCTAATAATATAGACCACTAAATATAGAATTAGGATTTATTAATATCAGTGCAGTCCAGAATCAACAACTACACCTATGTTTTTTAAAAGTTGAAAGTTGTTTCTTAGATATTAATAGTATCAATCAAAAGTTAGATTTTAATCACAATCCTTGTGATAGTTTTTTTGCCCCTTCGGGCAATATGTTTTTGTATATAGGTAATTCTGACTGTTTATTTATTTAGGCACAAATTTAAAATGTATTCACAATCCACAGTTAATAATATCGTGAAGCCTTAGTGGACTATTCACCTTATTGACAAAAATCTTTAAAGGGATTCTGTCAGCACATTTTATATATAAAACTAGTGGTATGGCTGCATTAGTGCTTATCCCCCGATCAAAATTATACCTTTCTTTGTAGCAATCAGATGTGCCAGGTATGAAAAATATAGCTTAGAAGTCATGTGCAAATCAGGCTGGAAATGCACTGGAGGCGTGTCAATGCACTTCACCTGCTTCTTCTAAGTGCATTGACATTGCCCAATGCACTTCCTTGACAAAAGTTGTTTTATCAGCAGAGGATTATCACTAGAGGACTAGTAAACCAGCTACCTTGTAGTCCTCCACATTCATGAGCTCTGTATAACACCGCCCCCACCACTGATTGGCTCATTTCTGCCTATGCACAGTGTACACAGAAAGCAGCCAATCAGTGGTGTGGGTGGGGTTATACAGAGCTCAGCATTCTGAGCTCTGCTGGATCTGCAGCCGATCAGTTGCTCTTCACATTAAAAGACTTGTACTAATTGTCTGAATTCCTTCTGTTACTTCTTAGCCTGTGCCAAAGTGATTTCTTAAGTTTTGCTGTCTACATCACTAATACGGGGGAATGCTTTTTGGATAGCAAATGAGTCCGGTTGTAAATGTAAAGGGAAATCAGACACCACATATTATTATTGATTTCCCCTTTAAATATACTAGAAAACATGTCACATATGTCATCCTGAGCCATCTAGTATGTTTTTAAAGGTCAAAATGAGTCTAAGCAAATTGATTTTTTCATTCAAATACCTTGTAAATTTTCATCAGACGTCTATACCTGTCACTGACTGAATAGGATTTATCTAATTTAGTCTGACAGTCTTCAGATATTAGATAATTTTGACTATTGCATCATTACTGTAATGTTATATCACTGAAAAGCTGGAGGAATATACCGTGTATATATATATAGAGAGAGAAAATATTAACCTTACTGTCTTTGGTAATGACTTATGGAATCAAACAGATATTAATTATTTGTTAAACTGTAATAAATATAATGTAAGATGATCCTTTGCTCAAGGGGTGTATATAGAAATCATGGGACTCCATAACATACCATCCAAACCCCCCCCTCCCCCCCCCAAAAAAAAAATATTTGGCGGGGTCACAGAAGATTTTATCTCACAACTTTGCAGCCTTTACAAAATAAATTTCCTCCTACTGAAGCCCTAGATTCCCCTTTCATTGCCCCCATAAAGTATGATGACAGCAAAAGTGCCCCTACAAACACTTTATGATACCCCACAGTGAATTCCTCCACAGTACCCTCCACATGCACAGTATGTTGACCCTGCTGTACCCACCTCAGCTCCCCGGCAGAAGTATGATGACCCTAACACAGTGTGATCCCCCAACTGTGATCCCCACACAGCCCTCCATGCAGTATAATGGGCCTACATACAGTATAATGGCCCTACACCTCTCCACATTCTATCATGGCCCGTACTATCACTCCAAACACTGTAATGGGCCCCACACAGCCCTCGCCACACAGTCCTTCATACAGTATAATGGCCCCCACATAGTGCTCCATACAGTATAATGCTCTCTACATAGTCCTCCATACAGTATAAAGTACTCCCCATAGTTCTCTATACAGTGTACTACACTCCCCATAGTTCCTCCATACAGTAGAAGGAGCACTCCCCATAGTTCTCTATACAGTGTACTGCACTCCCCATAGCCCTCCATACAGTATAAAGCACTCCCCATAGTCCTCCATACAGTATAATGCACTCCCCATAGTCCTTCATACAGTATACTGCACTCCCCATAGCCCTTCATACAGTATACTCTACTCCCCATAGTCCTTCATACAGTGTACTGCACTCCCCATAGTCCTCCATACAGTATACTGCACTCTCCATAGTCCTTCATACAGTATACTGCACTCCCCATTGTCCTTCATACAGTGTATTGCACTCCCCATAGTCCTCCATACAGTATACTGCACTCCCCATAGCCCTTCATACAGTGTACTGCACTTCGCATAGTCCTCCATATAGTATAATGCACTCCACATAGTCTTCCATACAGTATACTGCCACTCCACATAGTCGTCTATACAGTATAATGGGCCCCACATAGTGCTCCATACAGAATAATGCACTCCCCATAGTTCTCTATACAGTGTACTGCACTCCCCATAGTCCTCCATACAGTATACTGCACTCTCCATAGTCTTTCATACAGTATACTGCACTCCCATTGTCCTTCATACAGAGTACTGCACTGCCCATAGTCCTTCATACAGTGCACTGCACTCCCCATAGTCCTCCATACAGTATACTGCACTCCTTCATACATAGTCCTTCATACAATGTAATGCACTCCCCATAGTCCACCATACAGTATAATGCTCTCCACATAGTCCTCCATACAGTATAATGCCACTCCACATAGTCCTCCATACAGTATAATGGGCCCCACATAGTCCTCCATACAGTATAATGCACTCCCCATTGTTCTCTATACAGTGTACTGCACTCCCCATAGTCCTCCATACAGTATACTGCACTCCCCATAGTCCTTCATACAGTGTAATGCACTCCCCATAGTCCCTCATACAGTATAACTAGATGGTGGCCTGATTCTAACGCATCGGGTATTCTAGAATATGTATGCGGCCGACCGGGCGCAATTAGCAGATCGGTGTTTAAATTTGGCGCCAAAATCGCTGATTGGTCGCGGTCGGCAACCGCAACCAATCAGCAAAGCGGTGTTTAAATTTGGCGGCAATATCGGTGATTGGTCGTGGGCGGCGGCCGCGACCAATCAGCAAACCGTGTTAGTGAGGACTGGAGAGCGTGTTTAAATTTGGCACCAAAATCGCTGATTAGTCGCGACCGCGACCAATCAGCAAAGCGGTGTTTAAATTTGGCGCCAATTATGCTGATTGGTCGCGGCCTGCAAACGCTACCAATCAGCAGAGGGGTGTTTAAATTTGGCGCCAAAATCGCTGATTGGTCGCGGCCGGCGGTCGCGACCAATCAGCAGAGCGGGGTTTAAATTTGGCGCCAATAATGCTGATTGGTCGCGGCGGGCGACCGCGACCAATCAGCAGAGCAGTGTTTAAATTTGGCGCCAATACTGCTGATTGGTCGCAGCCGGCGACCGAGACCAATCAGCAGAGCGATGCAGAGCGGGGTTTAAATTTGGCGCCAAAATTGCTGTTTGGTCGCGGCCGGTGACCGCGACCAATCAGCAGAGCGGTGTTTAAATTTGTCGCCAAAATCGCTGATTGGTCGCGGCCGGCAATCAGAAGAGCGGTGCTTAAATTTGGCGCCAACCTCGCTGATTGTTCGCGGCTGGCGGCCGCGACCAATCAGCAGAGCGGTGTTTAAATTTGGCGCCAAAATCGCTGTTTGGTCGCGGCGGGCGGCCGTGAACAATCAGCAAGATTGGCGCCAAATTTAAACACCGCTCTGCGCGATTGGCGCCAAATTTAAACACCGCTCTGCTGATTGGTTGCGGCCGCCAGCCGCGAACAATCAGCGAGATTGGCGCCAAATTTAAACACCGCTCTGCGTGATTGGCGCCAAATTTAAACAACACTCTGCATCGCTCTGCTGATTGGTCGCGGTCGCCGGCAGTCAGCAGAGTGTTGTTTAAATTTGGCGCCAATCTCGCTGATTGTTCGCGGCTGGCGGCCTCGACCAATCAGCAGAGCGTTGTTTAAATTTGGCACCAATCTCGCTGATTGGTCGTGGCTGGCGGGCGGCCGCGACCAGTCAGCAGAGTGTTGTTTAAATTTGGTGCCAATCTCGCTGATTGCTCGCGGTCGGACGGCGGCCGCGACCAATGAGCAGAATGTTGTTTAAATTTGGCGCCAATCTCGCAGAGCGGTGTTTAAATTTAGCGCCAATCTCGCTGATTGTTCACGGCTGGCGACCTCGACCAATCAGGAGAGCGTTGTTTAAATTTGGCACCAATCTTGCTGATTGTTCGTGGCTGGCGGCCGCGACCAATCAGCAGAGCGTTGTTTAAATTTGGCGCCAATCTCGCTGATTGGTCGCGGTCGGCCAGCGGCCGCGACCAATCAGCAGAGTGTTGTTTAAATTTGGCGCCAATCTCGCTGATTGGTCACGGCTGGCGGCCGCGACCAATCAGCAGAGCGGTGTTTAAATTTGGCGCCAAAATCGCTGATTGGTCGCCACCGGCCACGACCAATCAGCAGAGTGTTGTTTAAATTTGGCGCCAATCTCGCCGATTGGTCGCCACCGGCTACGACCAATCAGCAGAGCGTTGTTTAAATTTGGCGCCAATCGCGCAGAGTGGTGTTTAAATTTGGCGCCAATCTCGCTGATTGTTCGCGGCTGGCGGCCGCGACCAATCAGCAGAGCGGTGTTTAAATTTTGCGCAAAAATCG
Organism: Phyllobates terribilis; assembly: GCF_046119375.1. Classification (NCBI taxonomy): domain Eukaryota; kingdom Metazoa; phylum Chordata; class Amphibia; order Anura; family Dendrobatidae; genus Phyllobates; species Phyllobates terribilis. Next base: position 97,121,889 of record NW_027362770.1, read on the forward strand.
CTGATTGGTCGCGGCCGGCGGCCTCAACCAATCAACAGAGCGTTGTTGAAATTTGTTGCCAATCTCGCTGATTGGTTGCGGCCGGCGGTCGCGACCAATCAGCAGAGTGTTGTTTAAATTTGGTGCCAATCTCGCTGATTGGTCGCGGCTGGCGGCCGCGACCAATCAGCAGAGCGTTGTTTAAATTTGGCGCCAATCTCGCAGAGCGGTGTTTAAATTTGGCGCCAATCTCGCTGATTGTTCGCGGCTGGCGGCCTCGACCAATCAGCAGAGCGTTGTTTAAATTTGGCACCAATCTCGCTGATTGGTCGTGGCTGGCGGCCGCGACCAATCAGCAGAGCGGTGTTTAAATTTGGCGCCAATCTCGCTGATTGGTCGCGGTCGGCCGGCGCTGCGACCAATTGGCGAGATTGGCGCCAAATTTAAACAACACTCTGATGATTGGTCGTGGCCGGCGGCGACCAATCAGCGATTTTGGCGCAAAATTTAAACACCGCTCTGCTGATTGGTTGCGGCCGCCAGCCGCGAACAATCAGCGAGATTGGCGCCAATCTCGCTGATTGGTTGCGGCCGGCGGTCGCGACCAATCAGCAGAGCGGGGTTTAAATTTTGCGGCAATCTCGCTGATTGGTCGCGGCTGGTGGCCACGACCAATCAGCAGAGCGGTGTTTAAATTTGGCGCCAATCTCGCTGATTGGTCGCGGTCGGCCGGCGCCGCGACAAATCGGCGAGATTGGCGCCAAATTTAAACAACACTCTGATGATTGGTCGTGACCAGCGGCGACCAATCAGCGATTTTGGCGCAAAATTTAAACACCGCTCTGCTGATTGGTTGCGGCCGCCAGCCGCGAACAATCAGCGAGATTGGCGCCAATCTCGCTGATTGGTTGCGGCCGGCGGTCGCGACCAATCAGCAGAGCGGGGTTTAAATTTTGCGCCAATCTCGCTGATTGGTCGCGGCTGGTGGCCATGACCAATCAGCAGAGCGGTGTTTAAATTTGGCGCCAAAATCGCTGATTGGTCACCGCCGGCCACCGCGACCAATCAGCAGAGCTGGGTTTAAATTTGGCGCCAATAATGCTGATTGGTCGCGGCCGGCGACCGCAACCAATCAGCAGAGCGGCGTTTACATTTGCCGCCCATATCGCTGATTGGTCGCGGCCGGCCACCGCGACAAATCAGCAGAGCGGGGTTTCATTTTGGCGCTAATAATGCTGATTGGTCGCGGCCGGCCACCGCGACCAATCAGCAGAGTGGGTTTAAATGTGGCGCCAATAATTCTGATTGGTCGCGGCTGGCGACGCGACCAATCAGCAGAGCGGCGTTTTAATTTTCCTTCCATATCGCTGATTGGTAGCTGGTGTCGACAGCGACCAATCAGCGTCGTATTAGTGAGGACCGGAGAGCAGCTGGGAGATGAGCGGATGCTCGCAGCAGAAGCATCCCGACCGGCGGCGCCACTCCCCGTTCCTCCGTTCACACTTGCCGTCCGGAGATCTCCCGACGTTAGCCGCATGGAGGTCAGCGGCGCCGGTCGGGGTAGTTCTGCTGCTAGCTCCGCTCATCTCCCCGCTGCATCGCCGCTGACCTCCGTGCGGCATATGAGCTGCTAACGGCCGCCATCTTTTTTCTGAAATCCCGCGTCGCTGATTGGCCACGGCCGGACCAATGAGCGACGCCGGATTTCCTGGACAGACAGCGGCCTGACCAATGAGCGACCCGGGATTTCCTGGACAGACAGACAGACAGACAGAAAGACAGACAGACGGGATAAGACAATTATATATATAGATGCTCTCCATATAGTCCTCCATACAGTATACTGTCACTCCACATAGTCCTCTATACAGTAAAATGGCCACCACAATTTAAAAAAACAATACTCACTACTCCTCATCTTTCCCCCTCTAGTTCGATCTCTGCAGTGATCGTTCTGAAGTTCCGCACACAACAGCGCTGCGGGCTCCATGTAGTGTTGTCATCGCGCCGCTACGCTGAGATGTCAGACACCGAGGAAGAATGATGGAGGAAGACATGTCAGATTATACATCCTCCTCCATCATTACTTTTAACTGTATTGGCATCCAGGATGCCGATACAGTTGAACGTGCGATAGCGGGGCGCTGGCACCGGGCCCCCCTGACTCACGGGCCCCATAGCAGCAGCGTGGCCTGCCACTTTTGGTGGTACGCCACAGCCTTTGCGCTTTTACCAGACTTAGGTAGCGCAATGTTGTATTCAGTCTCTTTTACTTCCTGTTAAGCCACGGGCCCACTATCAGTATTTGGTCAGTATTCAGTCAGTATTTTTTTTTAGGAGTAGGAGCCAAAACCAGGAGTGGAACAATCAGAGAAAAGGTATAATAGAAACAAGTCACCAATTCTGCATTTATCACCCACTCCTGGTTTTGGCTCCCACTCCTGAGAAAAAATACTGACCGGATATTGACCAAATACTGATAGTGGAACTGTGGCCTTAAAATGATAATAAATATTTCTTTACACCATATAATTACAGTCATGGTCGAAAGTGTTGGCACCCTTGAAATTGTTCCAGAAAATTAAGTATTTTTCCCAGAAAATTATTACAATTACACATGTTTTGCTATACACATATTTATTTCCTTTGTGTTCATTGGAACAACGCAAAAAATCTGAGATAAAAGGCAAATTGTACATAATTACACACAAAACCCCAAGTATGGGCCAGACAAAATTGTTTGCACCTTTCCAAAATTTTAGGTAAACAACTTTGTTTCAGGCATGTGATGCTGGTTCACACTCACCTGTGGCAAGTAACATATGTGGACAATATGAAAATCACAATGAGAACATCAAAAAATAGATGTAGCCCGGCAGAGACGCCGTCCCCCTTACCCAACGATGAAAGCAATAGCCTTAATTGATTGTCAATAGGCACCTTGGCACGACTGTAGACCATTCCAGCCATAGTAAATTATGATTGCATGTGTTTCCTTTCACAGCGACTGATCCTCTAGCCAGAAATATCAGAATGCTCACACGATCGGACATAACATCATTGTATATCTGGCCAGCTTTATAAATACCCTGATTATAGGAACTCTGGATGATCAGCAGCAGGCGGCCAGACAATGCCTATGGTGTGGACTTTTCAGTTGCCTATAATTATTCCTTTGTGGCTTTTTACAATGCACTAAAACAGGTGTGAGTGTAACTGGAGAATTCATGCCTTTGTACTGTATGTATTACAGACCCCTCAGGAAATCAGGGCTTGAAGTATTAACCTTGATTGAAAACATTAACCTTTAAGTAGACCTTGCCAAATCAAACATCAAAGTTTCCCTACTGAAGCTGGGGGATTATGGAAATTCTTCCACGGGTGGTTTGTCTCCCTGGTTTATTTTTTTAGCTCAAATAGCAGGGATTGGTGACACAATCAACCAATAAAGCGAGATGCTTATACAGTTACACATACAGAATATAAGTACTATTGGGGGGGGGGGAGTAGCGAGAATATAAAGGGAGCTCTCAGCTTTATCAGTATTGCCATGGAATTAACGTTTATCCGACTGCCTGGATTGTAATCCGGGGATATAATTAAAAAATCAGTATTAACAAGGAAAACGGTGTGCATCAAAATGTAATCAATTCTGCAGAAGCTTAACCATCTGCTAAAGGTTAAGTCTATGCATGGATACTGATGTCAGACTATTTATGTGCGGGATTTGGCTCTTGGTGAGTGTTTGGACCCTTTAATCTACTGCGCTGATGAAGCGAACATCTGTGGACGGATATCCCTGACATGGGGCTCAGCTGTTACTGGGGGCATTGGGTTTATCTTGGTTAGCAGAATAAAGTTCTAGAGCATCACAAGGCAATTTACTTCCATCTACTCTTAATGTATAAGCCAATGCTATTGTAGTATTACATTATGCTGTTTACGTAGAGAGCCGCTGTTCTCGGGGCTTAGCGTCCTAAGTACATTTCATCTCTTTGTACAACGGCTTATTATGAGAACTACTTCGATATGAATAGCAGGGGCATACAACTACCTACATCTATGAATGCACGCATAGATCTGCACTATGTATAGTCACTAGGACTGAAAGTGACATTTAACCCCTGGCACTGCTTCATGCATTGAAGATAATGTAATAGGTTCCCCACAGTCGTATGGACAATTGATGATCATCGTGATATTTTTGACATTATTTGTTGGCTGTCCATTCATATTGTAAATCTCCTTTCCTGCCACATACTGAAAGTGCCCTATTGATTTGAGATCCAGGGACTATACAGGGCATAGAAATCGTTGTCATATTGCTGGAAGTACCTTGAGACTGGTGATGTGCTTTGTGATTTATTGCGTTATCTATCTGGGCCTATGGCCTATGTAATAAATGGTTAGACTAATGCCATAAATAGCTGTACATATTGAAAAAGAAAAAGAATACTCACAAGTACTTACTAGTATCTCACGTGTAATAAAAATCTTTATTTTTATATAGCGCCATCATATTCTGCAGCACTTTACAATTCAGACAATATCATCACTGTCCCCATTGGGGCTCACAATCTAGATTCCCTATCAGTATGTCTTTGGAGTGTGGGAGGAAACTGGATAACCTGGAGGAAACCCACACAAACCGGGGAGAACATACAAACTCCTTGCAGATGTTTTCTTTGGTGGGATTTGAACCCAGGACCCCAGCACTGCAAGGCTGCAGTGCTAACCACTGAGCCACTGTGCTACCCATTGTACCTGTCATTTCATGCAAAACCCATAGATTAGTGTGTTTTTTGCAACCCCATACTCCACACCTATCTAAAACTGGTTTTGGTACATGAATCAGTCTGATTGTACAATACGTTTGGATACTTGCCATCTACTCTTTTTTTAAGTGAGCAGTTGTTCCTCATCAGTATTCTGCCAGCACTAAAAGTGCTAGAACTTCTTTGTCCTTCCTTCCCAGCATGCATTCCTACTACCATTGTCCAATGGCTTGCCTTCCTTGAACTGAAAGCCCGCCTCTCCGTTATGCTGGAATGCAGTTTAACAGACAGGAGCGCAGGAGCAGAGAGAAAAAGACGCACCCACACTTCCGTCTCTGCAGTTTCTGGTAGAGATGGATTACACATGACAACAGGCAGAGAAAGCAAGTTGGACAGAAAATGGACACTTAATAGTTAGTACTTTGAAGTGATTTTTGGGGTAAGGCATCATTTTTAAATAAGTGATTTGCAGAAGGCCTATTTTTCACAGTGTTTGTCAAATCAGATTAAGTTGTCTGAAAGTAGAGTGACCATATAAATGGGATAATATGTGCCAGAAACTATTTCCTACTCTATTAAATCCTCATTCGCGCCTGTGCTATTGACTCTAGGCTGGATGGATTCATGGATTTGTGTGGCTTCTGCTAAATTATAATCAGCAAATCAAGATTTTTCAGACAGAACAATTTTATCCTAGTCTCTATCATTTTTTTGGAGACTCTGTTCCCACTTGTTCCATAAATCCTCCTGCTCTTGAGGGACCTGTTAAGGTTATCTATTATTGTTAGCCAAGGTTTCTTGAGTAGGCTCATGGCCAAGTGACGTTAATCCTGGTGTGGGTTTCTGCTGATTGGTGTTCAGAAATGCTCCTTTGCGTCAGTTGTGACCACCTCACCAGAAGCTTGAACTGGTCTGGCCATCAACCTGGCATCAATAATCATTGCATAGTCAGGATCCACTTTGTTCCATAAATCCTCCTGCTCTTGAGGGACCTGTTAAGGTTATCTATTATGGTTAACCAAGATTTCTTGAGTAGGCTCTTAGCCAAGTGACGTTAATCCTGGTGTGGGTTTCTGCTGATTGGCGTTCAGAAATGCTCCTTTGCGTCAGTTGTGACCACCTCACCAGATGCTTGAACTGGTCTGGCCATCAACCTGGCATCAATAATCATTGCATAGTCAGGGTCCACTTGTTCCATAAATCCTCCTGCTCTTGAGGGACCTGTTAAGGTTATCTATTATTGTTAGCCAAGATATCTTAAGTAGGCTCTTAGCCAAGTGACGTTAAACCGGGTGTGGGTTTCCGCTTACAGGAATTCAGAAATGCTCCTTTGCGTCAGTTGTGACCACCTCACCAGAAGCTTGAACTGGTCTGGCCATCAACCTGGCATCAATAATCATTGCATAGTCAGGGTCCATCAGATCATATTTCTCCACCATTCTGGTGTTTGGCTTGAACAACAAATAAACTCTTGCCCATAACTAAATTGTATTGTATTGCAGCTTCATTATCAACTTTAGACGCAAACTTATTAAATAATAGGATTGGGATCTTTGCATGTATGCTTAGGAAGGGCTAACTTCATCAGTCGAGTCCATTGGTGGATCACTTGATCTTGCGATACATGAAGAGATGCCACATTGACAAATAGACTTGGTAAAGCCTCTGAAAATAATGGAAAAATCATATAAATTGAGGTTTGAAGCTTCTGCCCATTTACATTAGGATTTTTAGCCCAGTGTATGTGTTTGTAGAAAATATCCCACCGAAATTTGCAGTCAACTTTATACCTCATTTCTGCTCTGCTTCAAAGATTACAACACCACACGGTTAAACACCCGTTAACTTTCAAGCATATTTTCTGCCATGCAAGATAATGGATAAAGTGATTGGATCATTATCTAGCTTGGCGGTCATTTTGGAAAGATGGAAAGCCAATTTGTTGATCCTCACTGTGATATTGAAGGTTGTGTGACTAAATAAATTGCTTTTACCTACAAATTTTTATATAATTGATCTACAGATAGGGTCCGAAGCTGGAAAATGGTTAAGGTTAGATTGAATACAACTAAAACTGTATCCTGGGGCCGAAGTGTTTGTAGATACATTTGATGATGTGGTGTACTTTTATAGGACCCCATTGTATTGCTTAGCTATATCCTTTGCATATATATATATATATATATATATATATATATATATATATATACAGCATAGACCAAAAGTTTGGACACACCTTCTCATTTAAAGATTTTTCTGTATTTTCATGACTATGAAAATTGTACATTCACACTGAAGGCATCAAAACTATGAATTAACACATGTGGAATTATATGCTTAACAAAAAAATGTGAAACAACTGAAAATATGTCTTATATTTTAGGTTCTTCAAAGTAGCCACCTTTTGCTTTGATGACTGCTTTGCACACTCTTGGCATTCTCTTGATGAGCTTCAAGAGGTAGTCCCCGGAAATGGTCTTCCCACAATCTTGAAGGAGTTCCCACAGATGCTTAGCACTTGTTGACCCTTTTGCCTTCACTCTGTGGTCCACATCACCCCAAACCATCTCGATTGGTTTCAGGTCTGGTGACTGTGGAGGCCAGGTCATCTGGCGTAGCACCCCATCACTCTCCTTCTTGGTCAAATAGCCCTTACACAGCCTGGAGGTGTGTTTGCGGTCATTGTCCTGTTGAAAAATAAATGATGGTCCAACTAAACGCAAACCGGATGGAATAGCATGCTGTTGCAAGATGCTATGGCAGCCATGCTGGTTCAGTATGCCTTCAATTTTGAATAAATCCCCAACAGTGTCACCAGCAAAGCACCCCCACACCATCACACCTCCTCCTCCATGCTTTACGGTGGGAACCAGGCATGTAGAGTTCGTCCGTTCACCTTTTCTGCGTCGCACAAAGACACGGTGGTTGGAACCAAAGATCTCAAATTTGGACTCATCAGACCAAAGCACAGATTTCCAATGGTCTAATGTCCATTCCTTGTGTTCTTTAGCCCAAACAAGTCTCTTCTGCTTGTTGCCTGTCCTTAGCAGTGGTTTCCTAGCAGCTATTTTACAATGAAGGCCTGCTGCACAAAGTCTCCTCTTAACAGTTGTTGAAGAGATGTGTCTGCTGCTAGAACTCTGTGTGGCATTGACCTGGTCTCTAATCTGAGCTGCTGTTAACCTGAGATTTCTGAGGCTGGTGACTCGGATAAACTTATCCTCAGGAGCAGAGGTGACTCTTGGTCTTCCTTTCCTGGGGCGGGCCTCATGTGAGCCAGTTTCTGTGTAGCGCTTGATGTTTTTGCAACTGCACTTGGGGACACATTCAAACTTTTTCCAATTTTTTGGACTGACTGACCTTCATTTCTTAAAGTAATGATGGCCACTCGTTTTTCTTTACTTAGCCGTTTTTTTCTTGCCATAATACAAATTCTAACAGTCTATTCAGTAGGACTATCAGCTGTGTATCCACCAGACTTCTGCACAACACAACTGATGGTCCCAACCCCATTTATAAGGAAAGAAATCCCACTTATTAAACCTGACAGGGCACACCTGTGAAGTGAAAACCATTTCCAGTGACTACCTCTTGAAGCTCATCAAGAGAATGCCAAGAGTGTGCAAAGCAGTCATCAAAGCAAAAGGTGGCTACTTTGAAGAACCTAGAATATAAGACATATTTTCAGTTGTTTCACACTTTTTTGTTAAGTATATAATTCCACATGTGTTAATTCTTAGTTTTGATGCCTTCAGTGTGAATGTACAATTTTCATAGTCATGAAAATACAGAAAAATCTTTAAATGAGAAGGTGTGTCCAAACTTATGGTCTGTACTGTATATATAGAGAGAGAGAGAGAGAGAGAGAGAGAGAGAGAGAGAGAGAGAGAGAGAGAGAAATTAAAGGGGATCTCCATTGAAAACAATTTATTACCAACCCCAGAATATCATTCGGTGCTCCACCGCTAGAACCACTCGGATCAGTAGATCGGGGATCTTTTATACTCATTACAAATGACTCAGCATGTCGGAAGCCCGAGTGCTGCTCCAATCAATCTTTATGGGACTTTTGGAAAAAGCTGAGCGGAACAATTGTCATCTCCATAAAGAATGAGTAGAGCAGCCGTCAAGCATTCGCACTGTCACTCAATTCTAATGGGATTAAAAGTTCCCGATTCTGATTGGTGCCGATCCCAGCAGTTGGAAACAATCCTATCCTATGATAACTTGTTTTCACCAGACAACCCTTTTAAAGATTAAAGTATGTCTTGATCCCGTGTTCAGTGCCCACTCTCCCTAGGCGATGAGCTGATCATGGGGTATACCATTGCTGGAAATTAGGCATCTCATAGCTTCTATTGAAATAAATGGAATTTAAGGATGCACGTTCTCAAATGGAAAATTTGTAGCACTTCTCCAATGTGGCTAATGGAGCATGTGGAAAGGGGCTGCCTTGAAGAGACAACCTATTTAATTACAATTATCCTTCTACCCATAAGTCGCACATTCTCTATACCTTGGAACCATACTCAGAATTCATTTTACATTATCCAAGCCTACCCTTTTAATCTTGATATTTAGGCTTTGTCACCATATCTGCGTTCTCGACGTTGTAACAAATCCACCAACTGAGGGATTTATTATATAGGATGTGTTATATTCTCCAGTCAGTCCATAACATGTGGCTTTAAAATGACTGATATTGTAAAACTTGTAGATCAAGTATAAGACCTACACGAATATATTACGTTATTGTAGAAATAATTCTACAATATACACTTATTATGTGGTTCCTCTTCAAACAGAAGCAACCATTAGACACAGAAGCAATGGGGGAGGTCAGATTCCTAGGAGTTTTTCTACCATAGACAAAAGACAGTCTGAATTTTGATAGCAAATAGTATGTGTGAGGAGCTGCCCACTTACTAAAGACTATGATACTTTTCCAGCAACGGACCACCATTTTTGTCAATATAATTATTGTGTATTATTAGTGATTTACTTGTTATGTTTTATATACAGTACAGACCAAAAGTTTGGACACACCTTCTCATTTAAAGATTTTTCTGTATTTTCATGACTATGAAAATTGTACATTCACACTGAAGGCATCAAAACTATGAATTAACACATGTGGAATTATATACTTAACAAAAAAGTGTGAAACAACTGAAAATATGTCATATTCTAGGTTCTTCAAAGTAGCCACCTTTTGCTTTGATGACTGCTTTGCACACTCTTGGCATTCTCTTGATGAGCTTCAAGAGGTAGTCACCGGAAATGGTCTTCCAATAATCTTGAAGGAGTTACCAGAGATGCTTAGCACTTGTTGGCCCTTTTGCCTTCACTCTGCGGTCCAGCTCACCCCAAACCATCTCGATTGGGTTCAGGTCTGGTGACTGTGGAGGCCAGGTCATCTGGCGTAGCACCCCATCACTCTCCTTCTTGGTCAAATAGCTCTTACACAGCCTGGAGGTGTGTTTGGGGTCATTGTCCTGTTGAAAAATAAATGATGGTCCAACTAAACGCAAACTGGATGGAATAGCATGCCGCTGCAAGATGCTGTGGTAGCCATCCTGCTTCAGTATGCCTTCAATTTTGAATAAATCCCCAACAGTGTCACCAGCAAAGCACCCCCACACCATCACACCTCCTCCTCCTCCATGCTTCACGGTGGGAACCAGGCATGTAGAGTCCATCCGTTCACCTTTTCTGCGTCGCACAAAGACACGGTGGTTGAAACCAAAGATCTCAAATTTGGACTCATCAGACCAAAGCACAGATTTCCACTGGTCTAATGTCCATTCCTTGTGTTCTTTAGCCCAAACAAGTCTCTTCTGCATGTTGTCTGTCCTTAGTAGTGGTTTCCTAGCAGCTATTTTACCATGAAGGCCGGCTGCACAAAGTCTCCTCTTAACAGTTGTTGTAGAGATGTGTCTGCTGCTAGAACTCTGTGTGGCATTGACCTGGTCTCTAATCTGAGCTGCTGTTAACCTGCGATTTATGAGGCTGGTGACTCGGATAAACTTATCCTCAGAAGCAGAGGTGACTCTTGGTCTTCCTTTCCTGGGGCGGTCCTCATGTGAGACAGTTTCTTTGTAGATCTTGATGGTTTTTGCAACTGCACTTGGGAACAGTTTCAAAGTTTGCCCAATTTTTCGCACTGACTGACCTTCATTTCTTAAAGTAATGATGGCCACTCGTATTTCTTTACTTAGCTGCTTTTTTCTTGCCATAATACAAATTCTAACAGTCTATTCAGTAGGACTATCAGCTGTGTATCCACCTGACTTCTGCACAACACAACTGACGGTCCCAACCCCATTTATAAGGAAAGAAATCCCACTTATTAAACGTGAAAGGGCACACCTGTGAAGTGAAAACCATTTCCGGTGACTACCTCTTGAAGCTCATCAAGAGAATGCCAAGAGAGTGCAACGCAGTCATCAAAGCAAAAGGTGGCTACTTTGAAGAACCAAGAATATAAGACATATTTTCAGTTGTTTCACACTTTTTTGTTAAGTATATAACTCCACATGTGTCAATTCATAGTTTTGATGCCTTCAGTGTGAATGTACAATTTTCATAGTCATGAAAATACAGAAAAATCTTTAAATGAGAAGGTGTGTCCAAACTTTTGGTCTGTACTGTAGTTCTGCTTACTTGTCAGAGTTGTAAAATGTCCAGCATTCCACTAATCTCATGTTTATCTCAGGAGTCCATTGTTTCAACAGCCAATGGTCTCATTGTGTGTGTGTGGATTGTGGACACAGTGGAGCCGTCACCACAGGGGGTCTTACAGGCAGTCTCAGATGAAGGCTTCTAGAAAATTCTTCATTGCTTTTTGGCTTACAGTGAATGCTTGAGGGGGAGGGTGATCACTTCTGACCTTTGGAGGGGACTGATCCCAGGGAAAGAAAGGAGAGTCATGTTTTAGTGAGAGTGGTGCGAAAGGATTGAAGGAAGAGGATGGAGACCGTGGACTCGGAAGGATGAATGGATGAACATGTTACCATTATGGATTATGTCGTTTGGATTTAAACTTTCTTAAAAGGACCGCTGCTGCTGGATACCTGTGCTTTCATCGTATTATCTGCCATCTAGAGGATCGTGGACTGTGGCTACAGACTATACCGGCTGGAGATACGAAATCTGTGGGCCAACCAAAAGTTGGGAGACAGTGAGTATGGCCTTATACAAAGCTAGTGGAATTACTGAACCTAGATTGGGAATTTAAGGACTGAGAGAACTGTATTTTGGCCATTTACCTGGAATTGCTTTATTACCATGGCTGTGATTAATAAAATATTGTTGCATCGTTAACCTGCCTAGGTGATTACTTACAACCCACAACCTCAGATCTTTACAGTATGTAACGCCTCACAGACTTGTAAAGTGCAAGATTCCAGTAATAATCACAATACTATAAGAACGTTACTATTTAACCAATTCTCTAACATACAAATTTCAGCTGGTTCATAATAGATTAATTAATCCTTAAGGGTATAGATGAACAGATCTTTTGAAATTTGAATTTGTGAGCTTTGTTGAATTTTCACCAAAAATTTGATTTGCGGCAAATGAATCCGCACAAATCTCAATGCTGGAAAAACTGACAAATACACGAGGGGGAGAGGAGAGAGACTGAGAACCCTGCTGACCATAAGAACTTACACTCTACAGGGGAGAGAAAGAGGGGACCCCACTGACCATAAGAGCTCACACTCTACAGGAGAGAGAGGACCCTGCTGACCATAAGAGTTTACTCTCTACAGAAGAGAGAATGGAACATGCTGACCATAAGAACTTACACTCTACAGAAATGAAAGAGAGGACCCCACTGACCATAAGAGCTTACATTCTACAGAAGAGAGAGGACCCTGCTGACCATAAGAGCTTACACTCTACAGAAGAGAGAATGGAACATGCTGACCATAAGAGCTTACATTCTACAGGAGAGAGAGGACCCCACTGACCAAAAGAGCTTACATTCTACAGGAGAGAGAGGACCTTGCTGATCATAAGCGCTTACACTCTACAGGAGAGAGAATGGAACATGCTGACCATAAGAACTTACACTCTACAGGAGAGAAAGAGAGGACCCCACTGACCATAAGAGCTTACACTGTACAGGAGAGAGAGAGGACCCCACTGACCATAAGAGCTTACACTCTACAGGATAGAGAAAGAGAGAGGACCTCACTGATTATAAGAGCTTACATTCTACAGTAGAAAGAGAGGACCCCACTGACCGTAAGAGCTTAGATTCTACAGGAGAGAGAGAGGACTCCACTGATTATAAGAGCTTACTCTCCACAGGAGAGAGAGGACCTCACTCACCATAAGAGCTTACACTCTACAGGGGAGAGAGAGAGGACCCCACTGACCATAAGAGCTTACACTCTACAGGGGGAGAGAGAGGACCCCACTGACCATAAGAGCTTAGATTCTACAGGAAAGAGAGGACCCCACTGACCATAAGAGCTTAGATTCTACAGGAGAGAGAGAGGACTCCACTGATTATAAGAGCTTACTCTCTACAGAAGAGAGAGGACCCCATTGGCCATAAGAACTTACATTCTACAGGAGAGAGAGGACCTCACTGACCATAAAAGCTTACATGCTACAGGAGAGAGAGAGAGAGAGAGAGGACCCCACTGACCATAAGAGCTCACATTCTACAGGAGAGTGGACCCCACATGCTACAGGAGAGAGAGAGAGAGAGGACCCCACTGACCATAAGAGCTTACATTCTACAAGAGAGAGAGAGGACCCCGCAGACCATAAGAGCTTACACACTACAGGAGAGAGAAAGAGAAGACCCCGTTGATCATAAGAGCTTACAATCTAGGAGAGAGAGAAGACTCTGCTGACCATAACTGCTTACACTCTATAGGAGAGTGAGAGGGAAAAAGAGAGGACCCTGCTGATCATAAGAGCTTATACTCTACAAGAGAGGAAGAGAGAACCTTGCTTACCATAAGAGCTTACACTCTACAACAGAGATAGAGAAAGAACCCTGCTGACCATAAGATCTTACACACTATAAGAAAGAGAATCCAGCAGACCATAAGAGCTTTCACTCTACAGAAGAGACAGAGAGAGGATTCTGCTGACCATAAGAGCTTACACTCTACAGAAGAGACAGAGAGAGGATTCTGCTGACCATAAGAGCTTACACTGTGCAGGAGGTACAGAGAGAGGACTCTGCTGACCATATGACCTTACACTCTACAGAAGAAAGAGACTTACTCAGTGACTCTGGAGATGGAAAATGACTCGGCTGTACAAACCGTTCTCCACTGGAAGCGGCTGATCTGTGATGGCCCTGGTACTGACCAACACTGTACAAGGTGTGAATCAGAAAGATGTCATAGCTGCAGAGCATTACGGGGCAGCAGACTTGGCCACACTAATAGACATTAGTGCACTCTCTGATGCTTCAGCAGTGTGGGAACCGGCACCAGGAAAGTATTTTTTTTTTTGCAAACCAAATCTCAAAGTGGTGGCATTCGCATGAAACCACAAATTTTAGGAAATTCCATTTGTACGTGATCTTCTGCAGATCGATCCACTTATCTCTACTTAAAGGGATTGTCCTCTATGGAGCACCTCTTTTCTATATGCTTTCTAGCAGCTACGTACAAAGAAATCTGGAGGCTACATAACAGATGATAAAAATTGGGGTTCCTGGCTGACATTAAACAATCCATCGGTTTTACACAATCGCATGGTGGGAGTCCATTGTGGATGACAGAGGCCCCCTGTCCAACCACTTAGATGTCATGGTCGTTGCTACGATTAGAGCTAGCTCCAGTTGCAACAGTTCCTGCTGGGCTCCATAAAAATCCTTCTGATTTCTACAGTGCATCGATGGTGGCTTTCAGGAGATGAAGGTGAACACCAGGCCATTCCTCACCGGGCCCCCAAGTCCATATCAGTCACGTGCCATTTTGCCATTGATCCGTGGATCATCTCTTCTGTTAACTACATGAATCGCCTGTAATGAGGGTCAGCTATATGAGCAGAACAAGGGCTACTTTGACTATTTCAGGCTTTCAGTTTTAGGCTTCTAAAAAACATAATAAATGTCATTCATTATTTTATCATTTCATTTTAGATTTTTATTTTTTGGGTGTTTTTTTTTTTAAGTTCAGACTTTTTTTATTTAACATGCCGTTTTTTAATTCATTTTTTTTCCCCAGTCCTATAGATAGACCTTTTGGGAAAAAGCACAAAACACAGTTATAGTATGTTGTATCTTGAAAAAAATGCAAAGGACTCAATAACCAGAAGAGGTAAAAAAGTCAAGAAAAAAACCCACTAAGGCTTTAAATATGTCCCTATTAACATAAAAGACAGGAAAAACACTATAAAAAACTGTAGCCTCTTTCCGAAAAGAAAAGTGTGAACCCCCCACTCCCAAAGTGTCCCAGGCATGGAACCCCCCTCCATGAAATCTACATGCCCATACATTTTACAAAACAACATCAGTAATAATCCCTAGTTCCCATTATTGCTGCTTCTCACAACGATCAGATGCGATCAACTGAAAACCTTTGGAATCGTTAGGGAAATTTATTGGACATATTGTCCTTGTTTTATTGATTATTGATATAATCATGTAAATGTGATGTATTTGGCGCGTTAACAAGTCCTGAGCAATAATTTACAGTGAGCTGTTTATGGATTTTTAGGTTTTATGATAAATGGGTGCGCGGAGTTTATTTGCATTGTTATAATGGATCATTTAATTTATGGGCTGTTCACTTTTGCTTTTTTCTTTTTCTGGCGCTGATGGAAAATATGACTGTTCTTTATTGGTTGCAAGAAAGGTAGAAGAAGGGTTTGCTTTACTCCAGCCTGCAATGGGTTAAAGGGAGTAAAGTCTAGACTCTTGATACAATTTATTTAGCATCTAGCAGTAAACAAAGAACAGATTTACATTAGAGGGGGGATACATTGCCTACAGGTGGGATTACAAATCCTGCATGGTTGTCACAGGGTTACAATGAACTTGGACATCTCCTGTCTCCAGCAGTATGATGTGGCTAATAATGTGCCCATGGATGTGCCAGGCAATTGATAAGTGAGAGCAGTAGGTCTTGTGTAACCCCCAAACTGCCAAATCAAGAGCCCACCCCACTCTACTAGATCTCTGCAGCTGATTCCTATTGCAATCCTCCCTGCTGTGTGCAAAGGGTTAAGCAGAACAGCTGTAAATTGCAGCTCTCAGTTCACTATGTCTCTGTCCACCAATACAGAAGCTGTAATGTGAATTTGGATCCCTCCTTCCCCCTCAGCCCTCTCTTCTAAAATGAAAATAGTTGGGGAGGGGTGGGTGACTGGCTGGGGAGCTGGGGAGGGAGGGGGATTGTTGAAAGTATATGGAAGAAACACAAGTCTGTGAAGCAAGATCCTCACATTTAGCAAAGAGCTTCCGATTTTCTGCTATCAGATTGGATTAAGAGATCTTGGCTGGAGCCAGGTTCCCCAGTGACAGAGGATAGAGCTGGAGGAGGGGTTTTTTGCCTTTTGCCTGAGGATTTGTTGAGTTGCATTAGGTCTGACCGGTGCTCAGAGAACATCCTCAGCAGCGGTGGTGGCAGCGCTGGAGATGTGGTGGGCTACCAGCAGAGGACCATGGTCTGCTCAGGTCCTCCTGCCCTTACTACTCACTTGTTGCCTGGTGCCTGCCTCCAGCCAGATCCGTTACACGGTCCCAGAGGAGCTGGACCATGGGGCTTTCGTTGGGAACATCGCAGAGGACTTGGGTCTGGATATCTCCAAGCTGTCATCTAGGCGCTTCAGGATCGTGTCTGGAAGCAACAAGCAGCATCTGGAGGTGAATCTGGAGAATGGGATTCTGTTTGTCAATGAGAAGATAGACAGGGAAGAAGTTTGTGAGTTCCAGCCGGTGTGTTCCTTGCACTTGCAGGTGGTGATGGAGAACCCCCTGGAGCTCTATAGGGTAGAGGTGGAGATTTTGGATATCAATGATAATGCCCCCAGCTTTCCATGGCATGATTACGTGCTGGAGGTGACCGAGTCTGCAGCTCCTGGTGCCCGCTTCCCCCTGGAGAGTGCCCAGGACCCCGATGTGGGCACCAACTCCCTGCGCACCTACAAGCTCAGCCCGAACGGCTTCTTCTCCTTGGAGGTGCAGAGCAGGAGCGACGGGAGCAAGTTTGCGGAGCTGGTTTTGGAGAGACCCTTGGACAGGGAGCAGCAGAAGACCCATCGCGTCCTGCTGACAGCCATGGATGGCGGGGTACCGGAGCGCTCCGGCACGGCTCTGATCATAGTCAGTGTCCTGGATGCCAATGACAATGTGCCCACCTTTGACCAGACGTTTTACCGGGTGAGTCTGCAGGAAAATGTGCCCCGGGGAACCCTTGTCATCAAGCTAAATGCAACCGACTTAGACGAGGGCACCAATGGGGAGATCGAGTACTCCTTCAGCGGACATGCACCCCAGAAGGTAAGGGACCTATTCATGGTGGAGCCCCGCAGCGGCAACGTGAGGGTTAAAGGGATTCTGGACTATGAAAAGTCCAATCTGTACGAACTGTATATCCAAGCCAAGGACAGGGGCCCCTCGGCTGTGGCCGTGCACTGCCGGGTGCTGATCAACCTGCTGGATGTCAATGACAATGCTCCAGAAGTCATCCTCACCTCTGTGTCTACACCTGTCATGGAGGATGCCCCTCCAGGGACTGTCATCGCTGTCATCAGTGTCATGGATCGGGACTCTGGGGACAACGGGGATGTCAGCTGTGATATCCCCAAAAATGTCCCCTTCCAGCTGCACTCATCCTACAAAAACTACTACACCCTGGTGACCACCGAGGTCCTGGACAGGGAGGCAGTGTCCGAGTACAACATCACCATCAGTGCCAGGGACTTTGGGTCTCCACCTCTGATGACCAAGAAGGTGATCAATGTCCAAGTGACGGACATCAATGACAACATTCCCACCTTTGTGCAGCCTTCATACACTGTGTATGTGATAGAGAATAACCCTCCGGGGGCTTCCATCTGCTCAGTGACTGCCCTGGACCCTGACTCTAACCAGAATGCCTACCTGTCTTACTCCATCCTGGAGGGTCAGATCCAGGGCATGCCAGTGTCCACCTATGTGTCCATCAACTCGGACAGTGGGAACATCTATGCCTTGCGTTCCTTTGACTTTGAGCAGATCAGGAACTTCCAGATCCGAGTACAAGCTCAAGATGCTGGCTTCCCTCCACTAAGTAGCAACGTGACTGTCAATGTCTTCATCCTGGACCAGAATGACAATGTGCCTGTAATTGTATCCCCCCTACCCAAGAACGGCACTGTGGCTACCGAGATTCTCCCAAGGTATGCAGATCCTGGCTACTTGGTGGGCAAAATCTCAGCCATGGATGCAGACTCTGGTCAGAACTCTCGCCTTTCCTATCAGATACTGCAAGCTACTGATTCCACCTTATTCAGCATTGCCTTATATACAGGGGAGCTGAGGACTATACGAGCTCTGGGAGACAAGGATGCTACAAGACACAGACTCTTGATCCAAGTCAGAGACAATGGTCAACCTTCCCTGTCCACCTCTGTCTCAATTGTGTTGACTGTGGTGGACAACATCCCTGAGACCCCATCAGAGCTGAATGATCTGCCTTTAAATTCAGACCATCCCTCCACCAGCTCTTCTCTAACTCTCTATTTAATAGTGTCCCTTGGCTCCGTGTCCTTTACCTTCCTGGTGGCTATAATTGTCCTCACCATCATTAAATGTCACAAAGACAGACTGTCTCTGCAGGATTACAAGTGCTCCTCCATGCCTACCTGTTGCTGCTGCATGAGGGCTGCATCCTCAGGAGATGTTTTCAAGAATTCTAACATCAACCTGCAAATCTCTTCTGGAAATAAAGTACAAACCAACTGCATGGAGTCCTCAGGGAGTGGTCCCCAAAATTACTGTTATAAAGTGTGTCTGACCCCAGAGTCCGCCAAGAGTGACTTCATGTTCCTAAAACCCTATAATTCAACAACCACACAAAACAATGAGAAAATCCCAGAAAAGACAGTTCCAGGAAAAGGTGGACAGAACCCCCCAGCTGTAAACAATGCAGTCAATGAGGTAAATCACGGGTTAAATTGGAAATCTGCTCTGCTTTCTCCATGGTCCAGGTTCAGAAATCCACTGTAGCTCCTAGCAGACTTGAGCTCTTAAAGGAACAGTAAACAGTAAACTTAACGTGTTATGTGCAGGTGAATCCTGGGGTGGATATATCATTGGTGCAACCTGTGCAGTTGCACAGGGGCCCAAGAGGTAAGGGGGCCACTTCTATGTCCAAAGCAGGTGGAATTGTGCATTATGATGAGCTATTGGACCTCAGACGGCCCATATATTGTTCTTGTACAGGGGCCCGATTCTGTCTGTGACTGCTACTGGGTGAATATATGCCACTAATTAGGTTGGGGGAGGCAGTCTGTAGTGAGCAATGTTCAGAGGAATTACTGATAGGAAGTTTACAATTATATCTGCCCACCTGAGCCCTACTTTACCTCCCCTACTTCCAGATCTGTGTATTATTAGCAGCTCTCTTCCTATCCTGTATTATTACAAGCAGCAGACTTTAGGTTTAGTATTCCATTGTGTTGCAGTGAGCAAAGGGTTACTAGTAGGCTAGACTTCACCAGTGATGAGAACCCCGTTAACTCTCCATATCTAACATGCTGGTGAATTAATCACCTGCATAGAAGGAAAATCTCCAGTGGATGCTTTCTTACTTAATGTAACTGCTGGAAATAATGATTTAATTAAACAGCTCCAGCCACTGTGTGCTTTATTAGGAGCAGTAAAATCAAAGTATTAACTGTGCGAGTGCCTGCAGCACCCTGCTCATGTATTCCTCCTGTGCTTCCAAGGGCATTTATGGAACATCTTCTCCGTGTCCCCAGTTTCATCCTGAGTGTGTAATTTATGTCTTACAATTATTCTGTTCTAACTCCAAGGGCGTCCTTCAGGATGGACCGAATGGATCTTTTCGATGGCTGTGTTGTCATTGCTTTACGTGTGACACATGAAATCAGTGTCTGAGAGCCGTGAATCACTGATCAGTGAGCCCATAAATCCTCCCTGCTCCAACAATAGTGTATGATCTGCGATGCTGGGGGAGACTGGCACACCATTACTATGCAGAGCTCCAGGGTTGGGGGTACATATGTCTTTCTTATACAAACACTCTCAAGATTAACAAAGCGTCGGTGCCTGCTGCTACTGCTGATGGGAATAAATGCATTGTGATATGTATTCGGAAATAAAAAGCTTAGCCGGGCTATTGTGCTCCAAGGTTACTGTGTCAGGCACGCCGCACACATCTCCATACATGTGTGCATCAGGAAAGCGGTATGTATGTGTGTGTGTGTATGAATTTATTTGTACTATTATTGTATGCTTGTAGGTATTTAATAATGCTTATAAAAATATTTATATTTACATTATATACACATACATACACGCATTACACTACATGCAATACACACACTGCACACATTCACACAATACAGACACTATACACATTAAACATGTTGTACATAGCACACACTATACACACTACGCACTACATACTTTACACATACTACACACTTAACACACATTACACGTAATACAAACACTATATACACACTAAACACGTCACACAATGCACACACAAAACGACACATACACTCACTCAGAATGCACTGTACACATACAAACACACACAGTACACACACTATAACCACATGCCACATACAAAATACACACTCTACACACTCAAAGCACACACTCTTCACATGCACACAAACACACAGTACACATACTCTACACACACACACAGTACGCACACTCTACACACAATCGTACACACACATAATACTCACACTACACACATAGTACACACACACTCTACACACAAATACTCAAGCACACCCCCATGTAGTGCAAACACAGTTCAAACATAGTACACACACAGTCACAGACACACACACGCACACAGTGTACTCACAGTAGACACACAAAAACAGTCACGCACACACTCTACACACAAATGCTCACGAACACACACGCACATAATACAGACACTACACACATAGTACGCACACACTCTACACACAAATACTCAAGCACACCCCCATATAGTGCAAACACAG
This sequence comes from Phyllobates terribilis, assembly GCF_046119375.1. Taxonomy (NCBI): domain Eukaryota; kingdom Metazoa; phylum Chordata; class Amphibia; order Anura; family Dendrobatidae; genus Phyllobates; species Phyllobates terribilis. The sequence continues at coordinate 97,142,822 of NW_027362770.1, forward strand.
TTCAAACATAGTACACACACAGTCACAGACACACACACGCACATAGTGTACTCACAGTAGACACACAAAAACAGTCACGCACACACTCTACACACAAACTCTCATGCACAGACACACGCACATAATACACACACTACACACATAGTACGCACACACTACACACAAACGCTCATGCACAGACACACGCACAAAATACACACACTACACACATAGTACGCACACACTCTACACACAAACGCTCATGCACAGACACACGCACAAAATACACACACTACACACATAGTACGCACACACTCTACACACAAACGCTCATGCACAGACACACGCACAAAATACACACACTACACACATAGTACGCACACACTCTACACACAAACGCTCATGCACAGACACACGCACAAAATACACACACTACACACATAGTACACACACACATAGTACACACAAACTTTCACGCACACATCTACATAGTACACACACACAGTCATATACACATATGCACATAGTGTACTCACAGTACACACAAAAACAGTCTCACACACACACACTCGTCTATGTATATAGTACTTTATAGTATAATGTGTCATAAAAAGGGATTGTAGAATCAATTCACCAGATCGAAGATTTTTAGCAAATTCCATCTTAAAGAATAAAACTGGATTTCTTAAAATATTTACTCAGCTATATAAGCTGGAGAATCAATTCGCCAGGTCTGAGATTCACAGCCTGATGGAGAATCAATGGAAAAGAGAATTTTTAAAGATTCGCTCATCTCTAATCACAATTCCTGACCAAGAGACGGATGTGCTGTCTCCTCTTATCTGTCACATAGAAGTCCAATGACACTCAACCTGTGGCTCAGGAGAGATTCACGCTTCTCCCTGGGGCTCCTATTAGCACTAAAATAGATCTTTAAACCATGCCGATGACAGTTGTGACAACAATGAATCCAACCGGAAAATAACATTTAGTATCTGAATGGAGCACACATATGGATGCTGGGCAGCAGTCGTCTCTGGGCTGTGTAAGTGGCATGACTGATCTTGGATGCCACCACTGTGCCAGGTGTTGAGATGCTAAAATCGCAGACCCTGATCTCCTGCTATTATCTTATTTTCTCTGATCCACTTGCTAGCTGTTAATTTCATGCTGAATATAAGCACAAAGGAAGGCATGATCTAAATATACTGTAGTTGGCTAAGTCAGCCTCCAGATGGCAGCATTTCACAAGGAAACACCCATAGAAAGCTATAAAAACACTGGCAATGTTTGTATTAACAAGCTGCAAAGGAGAAAGATAACAGAGTTTATTCACACAAATCACTTTTAACCCCCCCCCCCTGCAAAAAAGTCCCTTCAGAAATGTTTGACTTGTCATTACCCGTAGACAGTACACTAAAACACTACTTAATGACAAAGGGTTAAAAAAAGGCCTAATTAGTCTTATTTTACCAGCGATGTATTATCTTTGACAATTAATTAAATCTCATTTTGATGCATTATTATAATGTACCTTTCGTGACTATGTCGCTTAAAAAAATAATTAGCTGTCAGTACCTGACAAGGCTTGAACTTAGGTGGGGAGGGGGGTAAATGGTACTTTTCTAATACTGCCTGTTAATAGGTTCTGCGCGGAGCATGATGCTGTCCCATGTAATATTAGATTTTATTAATGTTCTGAAAATGAATAAACAAGCAGCATTAAATGGACCCTTAACCTGTTGATTTTATAGCATGCATTCCTCGTTTGAAAGGGTTAAAAGGTTTCGTATTAATAGGGTTGGAATAAGAAAAGGGTCCATGTAGTGTTTGCACATTCAGACATGCCGCGCATTATAACAGGGTCCCTTGGAGCTGTATGGTTGGTCTCTGTGGAGAAGATACGGGGCTATGCAGCGCTAGAACATATCCTATCTAGAAAGCCTAGAAATAACAAGGATATCCGTTTTAGGGCATGTAAGGGCTATATGGACTCTGCGACAAACCCAATATAATGTCGTTGGTAACATCACCTGGAGTTCATTAAATGTGTATATCCCCATTGCTATACTATTCCCACACAGCACCCTACTAATTGGCCAATGCTCTGGCATTTCTGGGGCGCCTTATAAGATCAGACGTATTCCAGATACAGAAGAGCTTTTACACCATGTTGTGCAAACTAAAGACTGACTAACTGACTGGACCCCCACCAAGCTGGCGATGCTAATGGCACAGCGGGGGTCTCAAGGATAGGCAGATGTCTCACTGTCATAGCCAGCTTATCTAAAGAATTAACAATATATTTCTAGCTGATTATAAAAAAAATATAAAATAAGGGAATGTTTTATTTATTGGGGATTTTTACAGTTTCTAACAGGAACACATTTTAATGAATGGATTGAGAAAGACGACGATAAAAAAAACAAAAAAAACAACCGAATTCTCTTTCTGGAGTTCTGTCAGTTTATAAACCGGTACCAGGGACAGCTCCCTTCTCTGTATAGACAGGGGCTTCATAATATGTGACTAAAGCCCCCATAAAAGCCATGATAGGTAGCTGTTGACTGGACAAATGATCGGACAATCATATGGCCGGCGGCTATCTTACTCAACTCTCGTATACATGGATATGCTCCTGTGTTCCCTATTAAAGAGCCGCTGACAGACAATTCTGCAGGCGACTTATCTCCAGGGAGAACACAAGCTTCGGCCAATATGCTTGATTCTTATATAGTCAGCCAACCCATCAATATCAGTGGCAGGGTCGGACTGGCCCACAGGAGAGCAGGGGAATGCCCTGGTGGGCCGTGATGCAGGAGTAAGCCACTTATTCTTCAACATGAGCAGTTCTTGGCCCAATACATTTACACTATGTACAGACAAAAGCAGCATCTCATCATTTATTCTACAAGATACCTAGTTTATGATTTTATCGAAGCAGAAGAAAATTTGTGAATGAGGGTGATGTAATATATGCATGTAGTTGAACACTGTGACACTGTCAGTGGGTTGGGCTGATGTTAGTCTAATGTGTATGAGGGCCTTAACCCCTTTACGACCTATGACATATCTATACGCCATAGGTATCTCCCCCTCTTTGATGCGTGTTGCGGCGCTGAGCCCGCACCATTTCAGGCACGTGACATCTGATCTGTACAGCTGATATGTGCACCTAACAGCCGCAGGTGGAATCACGATCCACCCGTGGCTATTAACATGTTAAATGCCGCTGTCAAACTCTAATAGCGGCATTTAACATGGCCGCACCAAAAGCGTGTCACTAGCTCTGCCCATCAGCGCCCCTGTCACATGATCGCGGGGTGCCGATGGGTTGGCATGACAACCCGGGGTCTGCAGGAGACCCCTGTGGTTGTCATAGTCGATCTGCTATAAGCGCCACCCAGCGTCGGTGTTCATAGCAGATGAACACTTTTGTTACACATAGCAGGGCCGAAGCTCTGCTGTGTGTAGCACAGGCGATCAGATGATCGCAGCTTCTAGTTTCCCAGGGAGACCATTGAAGCAAGTGAAAAGTAGAAAAAAATGTTTTTAAAAATATAGAAAAAAAGGAAAAAAATATAAAAGTTCATATCACCCCCCTTTCGCCCCATTCAAAATAAAACAATAAAAAAATCAAATATACACATATTTGGTATCGCCGTATTCAGAATCACTCGATCTATCAATATATAAAAAGAATTAATCCGATCTGTAAATGTTGTAACGAGAAAAAAATCAAATTGCCAGAATTACGTTTTTTGGTAGCCGCAACAATGCAATAAAATGCAATACTTCAAAATAGTATCAATTAAAACGTCACCTCACCACACAAAAATTAAGCCCTCACCCGGCCTCAGATCCCGAAAAATGGAGACGCTATGGGTCTTGGAAAATGGCGACTCTTTTTTTTTACAAACTTTGATTTTTTTTCACTACTTAAATAAAAAGAACCTATACATGTTTGTTATCTACGAACTCGTAATGACCTGGAGAATCATAATGGCTAGTTAGTTTTACCATATAGTGAACATGGTAAAAAAAAACAATTGTGGAATTGCACTTTTTTTTTGCAATTTCACCGCACTTGGAATTTTTTTTCCTGTTTTCCAGTACACGATATGGTAAAATCAATGGTGTCATTTAAAAGTACAACTCGTCCCACAAAAAACAAGCCCTTACATGACCATATTGACAGAAAAATACAACATTTATGGCTCTGGGAAGAAAGGGAGCAAAAAACGAAAATGCAAAAATGGAAAATGCCAAGGTGGTGATGGGGTTAATGCTTCCCACACACAATGGATTAATTTGAGTGTGTATAGAAACCTCTGACTGTCCCCAATGGCAGATAAGTATTGGGCACGTTGGATTTCATCATCTGATTCTTTTTTTACTAAGAATATACTGAATTGCTGAAAATACCTAGAAGTGACTTTCTTTTCCCCATTGAGTCCCACATTTGATGTGATAGTCAGCAGGCGTATCGCTGGCATCCATACAAGTTTTAGCCTTACAGCAGTATTATGTGTATGGCCATTGGGTTCCCATGCCATGTATTGTGTGCGCTTCTGAATGACTTCACATTGAATGTTTAAGCTGATCGTCAACTTTGAAGAATCTTTAAAGGGTTTGTCCAGGAGTAACATATTGATGACTTTATCTGTCTGTTGGATAGGTCATCAATATGAGATCTGTGGGGTTCCAACTTCCCTACTGATAAACTTCAGTACTTGCCAGTGGCTACTAAACATTGCATACATCGCGCTGCTAGACATATCAGCAGATTGTTGGGGTTCTGGGTGTCGGACACCCACTGATTTCATATCCATATTTTATGGATAGCTCATTGATATGTTAGCCTTGGACAGCACCTTTAATTAAAAAAATTAGGATAATGCATACCTAGCAATTGTTACACCAATTTCTTTAATAAAGAGTAGAAACGACCCAGAAGTAAAGCAGCCGGAGAATTTCACATGTCTCAATTTTGCCTAAATCTACCAGTTCCCTGTTGTTCATTGTAGTGTTCCTCAACTCAAGGCTCCGAGGCCGTCGGTAGACCTCAGTCGCAGATACGATTGAGGACAAGGAGCACCAGGGGTCAAAGCATCTCTTTAATTAGGGTCAAAACTATATTATTGATAGTTAATAGTGATGAGCGAGTGTGCTTGTTTGACCCTTTCACCGAGCATGCTCAGTTGCTTTCCAAGTATCTTTGGCGTGCTCGTATATTAAGTTCGAGTCCCTGCGTCTGCAGGATTTATGGCTGTTAGTCAGCCTGAACACATGCAGGGATTGCCTGTTTGTTAGGGAATCATCACATGTGTTTAGGATGCGTAACAGCCATAAATCATGCAGACGCGGGGACTCGAACTTAACATACAAGCACGCCAAAGATACTTGGGAAGCACTCAAGCGTGCTCGGTGTAAGGGTTAAATGAACACGCTCGCTCATCACTAATAGTTAACACTTTGTCAAAATTCAAATCACTTGGTCATATCCTTTAGGGTTTCTGAAAATAAATAAATAAATAAATAAATTAAGATTTTCTTACCCTCTCCAGGTCCTGCGCTGAGTCTCTGCCGCTGCTTCCAGTGTCTGTTGTTGTCTGCAGTGCTGACATCACATCAACAGCGCTGCAGACAATAGCTGAGCTCAGTCGCTCTGCCTGAGTTGACAGCGCAAGCTGCTGAGCTCACTGATTGACTGCAGCGCTGTCGAAGTGACATCAGAGCTGTAGATAATAAAAGCCACTGAGATTAGTGGCAAAGACTCAACACTGGATCCAGGGAAGGTAAGTCAAGCTATTTTTTTTCAGAATGCCTCTTTAAGAATATGACCAATTAATCTAAATTTTGCCAAAGGAATAACAATGAACAATATAGTTTTGACCTAATACCTAATTACAGAGATGCTTCTTGTCCTCAGTAGTGTCTGTAGCCAAGGGCTGGGGGGCTACATGTGGTCCCTGAGCCTTGGGTTGAAGAATCCTGGAATAGACAGCAGCGTGGAGTTTTCTGGTAGACACTTAGAGAACATCGAGGCGTCTGAAATTGTCCTGCTGCCTTGCTTTACTTCCAGGCCGATTCTACTCTTTATTGGAGAAAATGGTGCAGCAATTGCCACAGCCAGGGGGAAAAGGGGTTTTAAAACCAGAAATAGACTTTTTTAACTTTTATAATAATAATATCTAATAATATAAAATAATAATATTTTTAACATCCATTGTGGCTTAATACAACGCCATTGCTCATGATTAAAATAGCTTGTGACCTACAAATGATTGGAGATTAATTCTGAAGAGTCTGTGGTCTGCTGAGGCTCGTAGAGTTTGCATGATTCTGGCTCCCCTGCTCTAGATTTATAGTTACAAGCATGGATGTAGCCGAGGTATTTGGGCTATTTTAAATGATTCCATAACCATATAGCTTTAAAAACAGTTGTTGCCCCTATTAACCCCCATCAGCGCTATCCTTTTCTGCTGTAGTTAGCATAGCCGAGGATGCCAATAAGATTCTGATCTCATATGCTCAACAGAAAGGGTTAAAATCGCTTTTTTGGGCACCATCTATTGTGCTTCAATATACGGAAATGTTATGAAATTTCAGAATTTCAACAATATACCTCCAAGTAGGACCGAAGAAAAAACATCCTTTTTTTGGGTACACCTTGTCGTGGTGGGATTTTTTTTTATTTATCAAAAACAGTGTTTACTAAATACCATTATTTATATGTACTATTACTTTTTACTTATTTACAGCAGGGTATATGTTTATTTTGTTTCTATCTTAGGTTTTACCTTCAATTAGAACCGAAAAAAACATCCTTTTTTTGGGTACATCTTGTCGCGGTGGGATTTTTTTTAATCAAAAACAGTGTTTACTAAATACCCTATATTATTTATATGTACTATTATTTTTTACTTATTTACAGAAGGTATATGTTTATTTTGTTTCTATCTTAGGTTTTACCTCCAAGTAGAAGCAAAGAAATTGCTGTTATTGATTTTAATTGGCCGAGATGAAGGTCAAACAGTGCCTCCAATAGCCAGGGAATGACAGCCACCACTGAGCCACTGAAGCAGTAACCACTCTTCTTTAGCCCATGAGACAGTAACCTGTAGAGGACAAACTCATAGTGTAGATCATGCAGTGTGAATTGTACTGGAGGCTTGGATTGATATTAAAGCACAACATGTTGCCTGCAGTAAGGTCTCATCTCTCATCCCACTACGACACTGAATCAGGTGGATGTTTTGCGAGTCCTCGCTGAGGCGTATGAGTCACCCAATGACACACACCGATCTTAGACATTCATTGATGCCATTTAACTAATCCCCTCTAGTGATCAGCTCTCAGAACAATCAGGCTCATCATTGATATCACTGTCTCTCCGTAGACGTCTTGTCAAACTTCATATAGATTTATTGAAGCGGGCAGGTTGGCAGAATAGGAAATGCCATGACCTACATAGATCTATTTGACATGACCTATAAAAATCGGCTGGAAGTATAAATTGTAACAGAAAATGAAGTTATTATCTGTATCCGGGTCCGTTTTCAATCTCAAGTTCCGGAATAATGGGCTGAAATATTGCTATTTCCCATAGACACATAATAGGATTAATGGAGGGATTCTCATAGCTGATCGGTAATGTGCGTATTGTCAATAGCATCGGAATACAAATAATGTGTACTAATGAACTTCCCCTAATTATTTAATCAGCAAAATCATTAGCATTTATATCACCAGTATTATACTCATCTCCTCTCCTAATTTCTTCAGCTATGTTTATTTTTTGTTCCAAGCAATTGCTATTTTTGGCATTTATTCTAGTTGCAAATGCACAAAGTTTTCTTTTCCGTTGAGATTTCAGAAATGTCTTGAGTTTCAATCAGTATCAGCCCTACTGATGTGATTTTTGCTGCCTTTCAACTCCACTGTTAGAAGGGCAGACAAGCTGCAAACTCGAGTTCAAATGTTCCATTTAATATGGTCACAGCTAAGCTGGCAGACAGATTTTTCCCATGTGGCCAATTCCAAAGACACAAGCAATTTGATGGGGGAAAAGCCAGTTTGTTATTGTTCTCTACTTTCTTATAGTTTTACTCATTTTGCGTTTTAATAGGAACGAGGAACTTTGCAACAATTGAAGAAAAAGTTTAAAAGTCGAAATGTTTTGGGAACTTGCTGGAATGATAGATTTTTGGCAAATCCTACTCATAATATATTGTGATTTAGCAGTGAAGTATTAGGCTAGGGGTGCACGACTACTTTGGTTATGCAAAAGGAAGTTTTTTGGCAACTAAAAACATTTGTGTGTCTCATCTGGTGACTATTTTGTAAAGTACTGTGGAATATATTGGCTCTATGAAAATAAAAATTATTATTATTATAATTATTTTAGTTTTCCAATTTGGCTGTAAAAATGGCCATACCACAGCCGTGTATGTTTTGCTCTGAAAGGCTGGGGTATTTCAGAGAAACACATTTCGAAAAACCAGACATCGACTATGTCTCGGATGACTAGTCCAAGGCAGGTCCCCAGCGGCTTCTCCCCTCCCTGCTCCCCTAGACTGACAGGTCTTTCCCTATGGGGAGAAGGGCAGGTAGAAGCTGCCGGGCACTGGCCTCTTGGACTAGTCATCTGAGATGCTCTTCAAAGTACTCTTTCTCTAAAACATTTCAGCTTTTTACAGTAAAACACACGCGACTACAATAATTCAATCAGTGTCTGATTCGTGATGTCAGTATTGCAGACAGCACAAATTAGCTGTCAGTTTTACTTTAATTCTGAACTACTTATGTAATGAATAACATTAAAGGGGATGCCTCAGATCCCGAGAATGGGGCTCTGAAGAGTCTCAGTTGACTGGAGCGGAGGTCAATCATGTGCATCCTTTCCATTCAATCTCTATAAGACTGCCATCGACAGCTGAGTGCTGTACTTGGGATCAGGAAATTGTCCCCTATCCTTTGAACTTCCAAACTTAATACAATCCCTTTCATTGCTGAGCAATGAATATCCCTTTATAAACGTTGTAGGGGAATATAAGCAATTTTTGGAGACATATTGTACTGTCATTTGTAATGCTGGTAGGTGTGGACCCATTGCGCCATGGGCCGGGCTTACCTAGGATGGGCGTAACTGAGTGACTACCAGGTATTCGCTAGAACCTCTGATAGAGAGGATAGGCTTAGCTGCAGGTGGTCACCAGGTACCACTCCAAGTTAGTCCCCTGGTCTGCAGCAGCTGACCGAAGGGTCAGTGGCATGGTACGAGGTACAGAGGGGTGAAACAGAGTCGTAGTCTGGTGGTCCAAGGTCGGGGCAGGCAGCACAGGATCAGTAAACGTAGCCAAGGTCAGGAGCGGAGAGGTCAGGCGGGATGGAAAAACTAGCCTGGTCAGTAGCGGGAAATGGAATACTGAGGAAAGCATAAACGTGAACTAACAGAGTAGGAACCAACATTCAGGTGGGGAATGGTAGGAGGAGCTGGCTGATAAAGGCCTTGCTAGGACAGGATAGGCTGGGGAAGCTAATCTCTGCAAGACACAGCAGGGTTAAATTCCTGCAGAGACCGGCCATGCTTCCCTAAGGCTAGATGGAAGCCACATGCAGTGCTGCATGAAGCAGACTCAGCCGGACGGCCAGACATGAGAAGAAACTGTATGGTGAGCAGAGTGGCGCTGGTGAGGCCTGTGAGTCACCACCGTGACATTATTTTGGGTAAGCCAGATATGAGGCTGCCATTGAACTGTATTTTTTGGCAGAATGTGCAATGGAGGCTTCTAACTAAGACTGAAATACAGATGATAACCTAGCCTTTATATCTTTTACTGAAGGGACAAAATGTCCAACCGGTAGCTTATCAATACTGAACATCAAGAAGAGAATGGGAATTTGAAGGGAAAATTTTAACAACTACAATGTATGATATAATTTTCATATTCAAAGGAGTCGGGAGTACAAATAAGAACCACAATAGACATCATACACTGGTTGGTTCATGTCTAGCATGTTGTTACAATATTGGTTACAACGGGGTTCATATTAGTAATATTTCGAACATGTGTTACAAAATAAGAGTTCGCTGACACTTGTGTATAAATATGCCGAGTGCAATGTGATAAAAAATCACTTTGCACTGACACCAATGTTAGTAAATGAGTGTTCATATGCAAATTTTCCTCAGTTGGAATCGGGCTGAGAAAAAATTTGCAGCATACTGTGAGCGGCAGCATATATCGGACGAGATTCACCAATGTAAGTCAAAGGGTGCGAGAAAAAAATTGATGGCACACAGACTATATGTATACCATCCAATTTTTATGCAGAAATCTCAAAAGAAAAAAAAATATATAAAGCCATAGATAGATGACAGAAAGATATTATTAGATAGATGTAATAGATTTAATAAATAAATACATTGAGTGCAGAATTATTAGACAAGTTGTATTTTAGAGGATTATTTTTATTACTAGATGGTGGCCTGATTCAAACGCATCAGGTTTTCTAGAATATGTATGCGGTACACCGGACGCAATCAGCAGAGCGGTGTTTAAATTTGGCGCCAATATCGCTGATTGGTCGCGGCCGGCGGGCGCGACCAATCAGCACAGCGGTGTTTAAACTTGGCGCCAATACCGCTGATTGGTCGCGGCCGGCGGCCGCGCGCCATCAGCACAGCGGTTTTTACATTTGGCGCCAATATCGCTGATTGGTCGCGGCCGGCAGGCGCGACCAATCAGCACAGCGGTGTTTAAATTTGGCGCCAATATCGCTGATTGGTCGCAGCCGGCGGGTGCGACCAATCAGCACAGCGGTTTTTAAATTTTGTGCCAATATCGCTGATTGGTCATGGCCGGCGGCGTATTACTGAGGACCGTGCAGCGGCGCCGTCCCTCCCTTCACACTTGCCGTCGGGAGATCAGCGGCCCAAGCCGCTGATCTCCCGACGGTAGCCGCATGGGGGTCAGCGGCGCCGCAGGTCGGGATACTCATCTCCCGCTGCATCGCCGCTGACCTCTGTGCAGAGCGGTGTTTAAACTTGGCGCCAATCTCGCTGATTGGTCGCGGTCGGCGGCCGCGACTGATCAGCGAATCGTATTTCTGAGGACCAGGCAGCGGCGTTGCCTGTGCGGGTACTTCTGCTGCGAAGAGACGGGAGATGGTCGGCTGCCCGCAGCTGAAGTATCCCGACCGGCGGCGTCGCTCACCGGTCCTCCCTTCACACTTGCTATGGGAGAAGGTAGCCACATGGGGGTCAGTGGCGCCGCAGGTCGGGGTACTTATGCTGCTAGCAGCCGGGAGATGAGCGGCTAGCGCCGCTCATCTCCCGGCTGCATCGCCGCTGACCTCTGTGCAGAGCGATGTTTAAACTTGGTGCCAATCTCGTTGATTGGTCGCGGCCGGCGGCCGTGACAATCAGCAGAGCGGTGTTTAAATTTGGCGCCAAAATCGCTGGTCGCGGCCGCCGGCCGCGACCAATCAGCTAATCGTATTTCTGAGGACCGGGCAGTGGCGTTGCCTGTGCGGGTACTTCCGCTGCGAAGAGCCGGGAGATGGTCGGCTGCTCGCAGCTGAAGTATTCCCATCGGCGGCGCCGCTCACCGGTCCTCCCTGCACACTTGCGATCGGGAGATCAGCGGGCCAAGCCGCTGATCTTCCGACGGTAGCCGCATGGAGGTCAGCGGCGCCGCCCGTCAGGGTACTTGTGCTGCCAGCAGACTCCCGGCTGCTCATCTCCCGGCTGCATCGCCGCTGACCTCCGTTCGGCAGATGAGCCGCTAACGGCCGCCATCTTTTTCTGAAATCCCGCGTCGATGATTGGCCATGGCCGGACCAATCAGCGACGCGGGATTTCCTGGACAGACAGACAGACAGACGGGATAAGACGATTATATATATTAGATTGATCAACAACTATGTTCTCAATCAACCCAAAAGACTCATAAATATCCAAGCTTACTATTTTTGGAAGTTGGAGTTGGGTTTGTTTAGATTTGGCTATCTTAGGAGGATATCTGTTTGCACAGGTAACTATTACTGTGCAGAATTATTAGGCAACTTAATTAAAACCAAATATAATCCCATCTCACTTGTTTATTTTCACCAGGTAAACCAATATCAGTGCACAAAATTTAGAAATAAACATTTCTGACATACAAAAACAAAAACAAAAAAAATTAGTGATCAATATAGCCACCTTTCTTTATGATGACACTCAACAGCCTTCCATCCATAGATTCTGTCAGTTGCTTGATCTGTTTTCAATCAACATTGCGTGCAGCAGCCACCACAGCCTCCCAGACACTGTTCCGAGAGGTGTACTGTTTTCCTTCCCTGTAGATCTCACATTTTATGATGGACCACAGGTTCTCTATGGGGTTCAGATCAGGTGAACAAGGGGGCCATGTCATTATTTTTTCTTCTTTTAGACCTTTACTGGCCAGCCACGCTGTGGAGTAGTTGGATGCATGTGATGGAACATTGTCCTGCATCAAATCATGTTTTTCTTGAACAATACCGACTTCTTCCTGTACCACTGCTTGAAGACGTTGTCTTCCAGAAACTGGCAGTAGGTCTGGGAGTTGAGCTTCACTCCATCCTCAACCCGAAAAGGTCCCACAAGTTCATCTTTGATGATACCAGCCCATACCAGTACCCCACCTCCAGCTTGCTGGCGTCTGAGTCGGAGTGGAGCTCTCTGCCCTTTATTGATCCAGCCTCTGGCCCATCCATCTGACCCATCAAGAGTCACTCTCATTTCATCAGTCCATAAAACCTTTGAAAAATCAGTCTTAAGATATTTCTTGGCCCATTTTTGACGTTTTATCTTATGTTTCTTGTTCAAAGGTGGTCGTTTTTCAGCCTTCCTTACCTTGGCCATGTCCCTGAGTATCGCACACCTTGTGCTTTTTGATACTCCAGTAATGTTGCAGCTCTGAAATATGGCAAAAATGGTGGCGAATGGCATCTTGGCAGCTTCACGCTTGATTTTCCTCAATTCATGGGCAGTTATTTTGTGCCTTTTTTGGTCAACCCGCTTCTTGCGACCCTGTTGGCTATTTGCCATGAAACGCTTGATTGTTCGGTGATCACGCTTCAAAAGTTTGGAAATTTCAAGACTGCTGCATCCCTCGGCAAGACATCTCACAATTTTGGACTTTTCAGAGCTCGTCAAGTCTCTCTTCTGACCCATTTTGCCAAAGGAAAGGAAGTTGCCTAATAATTAAGCACACCTTATATAGGGTGTTGATGTCATTAGTCAACACCCCTTCTCATTACAGAGATGCACATCACCAGATTTACTTAATTGGTAGTTGCCTCTCACGGCTATGCAGCTTGGAGTAGGACAACATGTATAAAAAGTATCATGTGATCAAAATACTCATTTGCCTAATAATTCTGCACACAGTGTATTGATAGAATAGATAGATATCCTGCAGATATATAAGGTCACAGGCCCCCTACATATAAACTTGCACTCTTTAGTGCATTTTATGTGGCACTAAAAGGTGTATAGCCTTGTTTGTTTTTGTTAATAAATAATTAATTAATAAAAAGTTTTCCCACCTACAAAGAATGGAGAGGTCTGTAAGGTACACTTCAACTGTGAGAAACAGAATCTTAAAAATAAAATCCAGAAAATTACATTGTATGATTTTCACATAAGTAATTTGCATCTAATTACATGAAATAAGTATTTGATACAATAGAAAAATAGAACTTAATGTTTTGTGTTTGCAATTACAGAGGCCAGATGTTTCCTGTAGTTCTTGACCAAGTTTGCACACACTGCAGCACAGATTTTGGCCCACTCCTCCATACAGATCTTCTTCAGATCTTTTAGGTTTTGGGGCTGTCGCTGGGCAACATTGAGTTTCAGCTGCCTCCAAAGATTTTTCTATTGGGTTTATGTCTGGAGATTGGCTAGGCCACTCCAGGACCTTGAGATGATTCTTACGGTGCCACACCTCAGTTGCCCTAGTTGTGTGTTTCGGGGCATTGTCATACTGGAAGACCCAGGGACGACCCATCTTCAATGCTCTTACTGAGTGAAGGAGGTTGTTGGCCAAAATCCCGCTATACATGATCCCATCCATACTCCCTTCAATATGGTGCAGTCATCCTGTCCCTTTTGCAGAAAAGCACACCCAAAGTATAATGTTCCCCCCACCATGCTTCATGGTTGGGACGGTGTTCTTTGGGTTGTACTCATATTTCTTCTTCTTCCAAAAATGGCGAGTGGAGTTGATACCAAAAAGTTCTATTTTGGTCTCATCTGACCACATGACCTTCTCCCATGCCTCCTCTGGATCATCCAGATTGTCATTGGCAAATTTCAAACGGGCCAGGATATATGCTGTTGTGAGCAAGGGGACCTTGCGTGCCCTCCAGGATTTTAATCCATGATGGCGTAGTGTGTTACTAACGGTAATGTTTGAGACTGTGGTCCCAGCTCTCTTTAGGTCATTGACCAGGTCCTCCTGTGTAGTTCTGTGCTGATTTATGACCTTTCTCAGAATCATCCTTACCCCACAAGGCAAGATTTTGCATGGAGCCCCAGACCGAGGAAGATTGACAGTCATCTTGTGTTTCTTCCATTTTCTAATAATTGTGCCAATAACTGTTGTCTTCTCACCAAGCTGCTTGCCTATTGTCCTGTATCCCATCCCACCCATATGCAGGTCTATAATTTTGTCCCTGGTGTCCTTAGACAGCTCATTGGTCTTGGCCATGGTGGAGAGGTTGGAGTGTGATTGATTGAGTGTCTGGACCGGTATCTTTTATACGGGTAATGAGTTTAAATAGGTGCAATTAATATAGGTAATGAGTGCAGAATAGGAGGGCTTCTTAACCCCGTAGTGACGGAGCCAGTTTTGACTTTAATAGGCAAGCCAAATTTTACAATTCTGACCAGTGTCACTTTACGTGGTAATAACTCTGGAAGGCTTCAATTGATCACATTGATTCTGAGACTGCTTTTTTGTGACATATTATACTACATGATAGTGGTAAAATTAGTTCGATATGACTTAGTTCGTTTATTTGTGGAAAAAATGGAAATTCGGTAAAAATGTAGAAAATTTCACAATTTTCAAACTTTTAATTTTTATGCCCTTAAACGAGAGAGTCATATCATATAAAATAGTTAATAAATAACATTTCCCACATTTCTACATGTCTACTTTACATCAGCACAAATTTTGAAACATAATTTTTTTAGGAAGTTAGAAGGGTTAAAATTGACCAGCGATTTCTCATTTTCCAACAAGATTTACAAATCCATTTTTTTAGGGACCACATCACATTTGAAGTGACTTTGAGGGGCTTATATGACAGAAAAAATATAAAAATGACAAAATTCTAAAAACTGCACCCCTCAAGGTGCTCAAAACTACATTAAATAAGTTTATTAACAGTTCAAGTACTTCACAGAAACTGAAGCAATGTGGAAGGAAAAAATGAGCATTTAACTTTTTTTCACAAAAAAATTAATTTAGACCCAAATTTTTTTATTTTTACATGGCTAACAAGAAAAAATTGACAACAAAATTAGTTGTGCAATTTTTCCTGAGCACGCCGATACCCCATATGTGGGGAAAAACTACTGTTTAGGCACACAGCAGGGCTCAGAATGGAAGGAGCATGGTTTGAATCTTTGAATGTAAAATTGGCTGGAATTGAGAGCAGACACCATGTCGCGTTTGGAGATCCCCTGATGTGCCTAAACAGTGGAAAACCCCCACATGTGACCCCATTTTGTAAACCACACCCAACAGCTATTTTATCCAGGGGTATAGTGAGCATTTTGAACCCACAGGTAAGACACAGAATTTGATAGCATTAAGTTGTCATATTGAATACGTCGTCATTAGTGTTGCGCACAAGTGCTCGCTTTTTGAGTTTGCATCGAGTGCTCGGATATGCACCAAGTATTGCAAGTGCTCTAGTGACATGCTCGAGTCCCCGCCCTGCATGTTTTGTGGCTGTTAGACACCCAAAAAAAAACATGCGGTGATCCGCGATGCTTCGGTGCATACCTGAGCACCTGATGCAAACTCGAGTAGTGAGCACTTGCGCTCAAAACTAGCCGTCACGTCATCATTAACCACACTAACCCCAACCAAAACCCTAACACAACCCCAACCCTAACACAACCTTAGCTCTAACACAACCCTAACATAACCCTAACCCCAACCCTAACCCCAACACAACCCTAACCACAACCCTAACACAACCCTAACCACAACCCTAACACAACCCTTACCCCAACCCCAACCCTAATTGCAAAGAATGGATTTTTTTTTATTTTATTTTATAAACTAAAGGGATTACAAAGGGGGATTTGATTTACTTTTTTTTTTACTTTTGATTACTGTGATAGGGTCTTTAACAGTAATCAAAAGGAACTAATAGGAAAAATTCCCTATTGTTGCCGGGTACCAGCTGGCAGATCATGGCGGGCACACTGTGATTGCACCTGCCATTTTTTTTCCAGGAAGATGACGCAAAGGGCCGGGGGACAGAGCTGGAGGGACCGTGGGATGGCAGAGGTACCAGGGTGGCTCGGGGGACATCATTTCTCTCTCCCCTGACATGTACATCATGTCAGAAGAGATAGAAATGATTTTAACAGTGGGCACAGATTTTTTTTTTGTGATCAAAGTTATTCACTGAATAATGGTGATCATGTAATCGGGGACTGGAAAATCAGGCCATGATCATGTTCTCCAGTGTCTCAGCTACCCCCGGTAGCCGAGACCCCGGAGATTATCCGACTCTGGGGGGTGCTATATTCTTATTCCCAATCGCCATTTTAAAATGGCAATGAGGGAATAAGTCCCCTTAATGGCGGCCGTTTTAATACGTATCGGCGGCCGTTAAGGGGTTAAAGAACAACTAACAGGTCTGTGAGAGCCAGAATTCTTGCTGGCTGGTAGGTGATCAAATACTTATTTCATTCAATAAAATGCAATTTAATTATTTAAAAATTATACAATGTGATTTTCTGGATTTTATTTAGATTCTGTCTCTCACAGTTGAAGTGTACCTACGATAAAAATTACAGACCTTTCCATTCCTTGTAGGTGGGAAAACTTGTAAAATCAACAGTGTATCAAATAGTTATTTTCCCCACTGTATTCAGTACAGACCAAAAGTTTGGACACACCTTCTCATTTAAAGATTTTTCTGTATTTTCATGACTATGAAAATTGTACATTCGCACTGAAGGCATCAAAACTATGAATTAACACATGTGGAATTATATACTTAACAAAAAAGTGTGAAACAATTGAAAATATGTCTTATATTCTAGGTTCTTCAAAGTAGCCACTTTTTGCTTTGATGACTGCTTTTCACACTCTTGGCATTCTCTTGATGAGCTCCAAGAGGTAGTCACCGGAAATGGTTTTCACTTCACAAGTGTACCCTGTCAGGTTTAATAAGTGGGATTTCTTGCCTTATAAATGGGGTTGGAACCATCAGTTGTGTTGTGCAGAAGTCTGGTGGATACACAGCTGATAGTCCTACTGAATAGACTGTTAGAATTTGTATTATGGCAAGAAAAAAGCAGCTAAGTAAAGAAAAACGAGTGGCCATCATTACTTTAAGAAATGAAGGTCAGTCAGTGCGAAAAATTGGGAAAACTTTGAATGTGTCCCCAAGTGCAGTTGCAAAAACCATCAAGCGCTACAAAGAAACTGGCTCACATGAGGACCGCCCCAGGAAAGGAAGACCAAGAGTCACCTCTGTTTCTGATGATAAGTTTATCCAAGTCACCAGCCTCAGAAATCACAGGTTAACAGCAGCTCAGATTAGAGACCAGGTCAATGCCACACAGAGTTCTAGCAGCAGACACATCTCTACAACAACTGTTAAGAGGAGACTTTGTGCAGCAGGCCTTCATGATAAAACAGCTGGTAGGAAACCACTGCTAAGGACAGGCAGAGGAGACTTGTTTGGGCTAAAGAACACAAGGAATTGACATTAGACCAGTGGAAATCTGTGCTTTGGTCTGATGAGTCCAAATTTGAGATCTTTGGTTCCAACCACCGTGTCTTTGTGCGACGCAGAAAAGGTGAACGGATGGACTCTACATGCCTGGTTCCCACCGTGAAGCATGGGAGGTGTAATTGACGCGCCCCTGGGCCTGTGTCGCGCAGCGTTGCGCACGCGGGAGCTTACCCGGAGCCGGATCTGTTGAGGGTTGTAGTCTCGTGGCGGTGATCCGGTCCGTGCCCAGGGAGTCAGACTAAGTGGCGCTGCATCAGCGGTAGATGTTGGATGACTACGCCACCCGTTGAATGCAGCTTCGGAGCTGCCGCTGCAGAGCAGACCGCTGAGGCCGGTGGAAGGATGGTGCAGCGGGGATGGTATAACCCCCAACGGGAGGGGTATGGCCTCAGGGCAGCCGACGTGGATGATGGGGGTAGCAGGAACCACTCGGAGACGGTACGGTGTAGTTCAGGGTCTTTACTGGTGACAAAGATAGATCCTCCCGGAGTACTGGCTAGCGATTGGGGCCTGGTCAGTCCTTGAGCAGCTGCCAGCCCCTGACTCCTTGTAACACTGCTCCCACAGAGCTCCTGTTGTTTCTTCCCATAGCTGCTTCTCTTCTCTGTCTCTACTTCTGGCATGGCCCAGGAGCTGGGCCCAGCCGGAGCCACAGCTCCCTGTCAGCCCTCCTGGCTGAACTCTCCCTCTGAACTCTCTAACCCTGCCTCAGCCCCAGGTTTATATAGGGGAAGTCCTTCCCCTCCCAGGACTGGGCAGGAGGTGTGGCATGCATAGGATTCCTGACCAAGAGACCTCCCACCTGCTCTCAGACATAACATTGCATTACTGTGGAAACCAGACCCCTGGGGTGCCACATTCCCCCCTAGTGAAATTTAGTACTCCGGGACTAAACATATTTTAGAAAAACATAACAAGATATAACAATAACAATACAATAAAGAAACACATAAAGGTGGTCACGGCATGTCCGTAACCGGGTGCAGTCTTTGAAGAAAGCAAGGTGTCCATTTCACCAAAACAGGGAGACGTAACCAGGTAGGGGTCTGTCCTGCCCCGAGTCCTTAACAGTCTTTAGTCCGTCCTGGGTTACGCTCCAACTATGTACACAGGATTCCCGGTAAATCCACCAAGGACTCCTATAAATTACTAGAAACACATAATTATTTACAGGATATGGCCGCTCTCAGTCCTCGGCCAGTGGGGATAAGGATTGGCTGCTCACAGTCCTCAGCCTGGTTTAAGATAGGGGCACATGGGGAACAATTCACTAATCCCAACGGGGACCATATTTTAATTAGCAGCAGTCCTTGTACCCTTACGGGTAACTATTTACAGCTCTTTATTCACACTACTTCCCTTCAGTAGCTATGTCCTCTTTGTGCTCCCTCCTGAGGGTAGTCCTCAGACCCGTCCGGGTCCTCTTGGCTTTCCTCGTATTGGTAGTACTGCAGCTCCTCCTCGGCTAGCTGGGTTAGTATCTCTGCGACAGTCCTCCTCCCAGGTGGCCAGGACTTTACCTCCCTTTGGGCTGCCCCGGTTAATTGGGCCACCAGGATGCTCACTTTTTGCTCCTCTGTGAGGGGGTACACCTGGAAGAGGCTATCCAGCTTTTCTCTAAAGTCATGCAGGGTATGTGACTCCCCTGAGTACTGGGGTAGCCAGGCTGCCCCTGGGATATAGGGCATGGTGAAAGGCATGACCGCAACAGCGGTGGCGCTGGCGGGGGTTGAAGCGGTGAAGCTCTCCTCCGTATCCGACATCCTTCTCCCCCCTAGTGGACCGTGGCCTACCTTGCGATGATCCTCTTCCGTAGGCCGCGGCTCCGCAGTGGATCGTCAGGGTTGAGGACCTTCCGTCGCGCTCCTGTGACGTCGGCGTCTGCTGGGCTCCTTCCAGGACCTTACGCAACGTCCGGACGTGAGGCGGGGCTTCAGTTCTCGCGCGCTTTCGGAGTCCACGCCCCTCTTCTTCCCGCGCGGCGTCCTCAAGATGGCGTCCAATGGCGGGAAAACTCCACGTATGGCGGGAAGAAGGCAGAAGATGGCGCCGGATGGCGGGAAAACGTTGCGGATGGCGGGAAGAAGGCAGAAGATGGCGCCGGATGGCGGGAATCTTCACCACTGGTAAGTTTGAACAGTCTTTTTCAGGCACGCAGTACCCGGTAGTTGCGGGCACGAGATCCTGCCGACTACGCCAAAAGTTGACGCGCCCCTGGGCCTGTGTCGCGCAGCGTTGCGCACGCGGGAGCTTACCCGGAGCCGGATCTGTTGAGGGTTGTAGTCTCGTGGCGGTGATCCGGTCCGTGCCCAGGGAGTCAGACTAAGTGGCGCTGCATCAGCGGTAGATGTTGGATGACTACGCCACCCGTTGAATGCAGCTTTGGAGCTGCCGCTGCAGAGCAGACCGCTGAGGCCGGTGGAAGGATGGTGCAGCGGGGATGGTATAACCCCCAACGGGAGGGGTATGGCCTCAGGGCAGCCGACGTGGATGATGGGGGTAGCAGGAACCACTCGGAGACGGTACGGTGTAGTTCAGGGTCTTTACTGGTGACAAAGATAGACCCTCCCGGAGTACTGGCTAGCGATTGGGGCCTGGTCAGTCCTTGAGCAGATGGGATCTCCCCTGGCCAGGCGGAGTTGTAGGCCTCCCAAACTAACTGTACTCTTCTGGCTACCTTGCTAGAGGCGGGTATAAGTAGCCCACGTCCCTGAGTGTACCGTGTGGTGCTCACCCGTATGGCCGGTGACTCGGGGCCTTCTAGTAGCTTCCGCTCCACGACGGCGGTGCTGGTCCCATGCGTGTGACCGTGCCTTCGGGTTTCTTGGCCAGAGGACCTGCAATCCCCTGCCTGACGGATTCTGCTGCTGGGTAGGAGTTAGTCCCCACAGCCTCGGACTCTGGGTCCGGTAAGAAATCTTCTCAGTCAGGGCGAGCTCTGCAGCTGCCAGCCCCTGACTCCTTGTAACACTGCTTCCACAGAGCTCCTGTTGTTTCTTCCCATAGCTGCTTCTCTTCTCTGTCTCTACTTCTGGCATGGCCCAGGAGCTGGGCCCAGCCGGAGCCACAGCTCCCTGTCAGCCCTCCTGGCTGAACTCTCCCTCTGAACTCTCTAACCCTGCCTCAGCCCCAGGTTTATATAGGGGAAGTCCTTCCCCTCCCAGGACTGTTCAGGAGGTGTGGCATGCATAGGATTCCTGACCAAGAGACCTCCCACCTGCTCTCAGACATAACATTGCATTACTGTGGAAACCAGACCCCTGGGGTGCCACATAATGGTGTGGGGGTGCTTTGCTGGTGACACTGTTGGGGATTTATTCAAAATTGATGGCATACTGAACCAGCATGGCTACCACAGCATCTTGCAGCGGCATGCTATTCCATCCGGTTTGCGTTTAGTTGGACCATCATTTATTTTTCAGCAGGACAATGACCCCAAACACACCTCCAGGCTGTGTAAGGGCTATTTGACCAAGAAGGAGAGTGATGGGGTGCTACATCAGATGACCTGGCCTCCACAGTCACCAGACCTGAACCCAATAGAGATGGTTTGGGGTGAGCTGGACCGCAGAGTGAAGGCAAAAGGGCCAACAAGTGCTAAGCATCTCTGGGAACTCCTTCAAGATTGTGGGAAGACCATTTCAGGGGACTACCTCTTGAAGCTCATCAAGAGAATGCCAAGAGTGTGCAAAGCAGTCATCAAAGCAAAAGGTGGCTACTTTGAAGAACCACACTTTTTTGTTAAGTATATAATTCCACATGTGTCAATTCATAGTTTTGATGCCTTCAGTGTGAATGTACAATTTTCATAGTCATGAAAATACAGAAAAATCTTTAAATGAGAAGGTGTGTCCAAACTTTTGGTCTGTACTGTATATTCCAAAGCGACTAGGATAAGAAGGCCCTCCTAGAAAGCCTCTTCAGTACACCAGACCACTTACCTTTATACTCACCTGTGATGATACTTGATGTTCCATTACTAATGCAAAGCTGTGTCTTCTGCCCCCACATCACTATTTCTAAGTGAGTTTTAAATGCTCAATCTTGTAGCAGGGACAATGACTGGATTTAGATAGGTGGGAAGTTTTTCTTGCTGGAGCTGAGATCATTAATGTGAGTTTCATTGTTGAATGTGATTGATGTCCATATCGTGTATGGGGGACTCCGTTATTATCTCTTATCTCTCTTGCTATTGCCGTCTATTCAGGAAATTCCATTGTGAAAGCTTCATTGGTCGCAATCTCACTGAGGTTTTATTTCTCTTTCCTTTTGATCAGTAGAAATGAGTGAACCTGATAAACTCGCAGAACCTCACTCTACTGTATAATGTGCCATATAATGAAATGCTATTGTTTCCTTCATCCACTGCTATACTAAGTGGCCATTCTTTTATTCTTTGTGAAGACAAGTTAGGTGGAGGTAGAGAACACCTCATTCAAAAATTAGGAAATTGCATGTTGTAAGTATTGAGGGGCTGGATACCTGCGGCCAAAGTTCCATCTAAGCTGTCTAAAACTTAATAATTGATATAGCTACTATGGGACATCTTTACCTCATCGAAATATATATATTTATTTTTTAAATTATCCCAATCCAATATATAACCATGGTTTTCATTTTTATTGTGTAAATGAATAGCACAAATGAAAATAAGCAACTTTGTTATGTAGCTACAGCGCCTTAAAAAAGTATTTGTACCCCAAGAACTTTTCGACATTTTTTCATGTTACCCCTATAAATGTAAATTTAGCCCAAAAAAGTTCTACTTTGGTCTCATCAGACCAGAGCACCTTCTTTCACATTCTAACTGTGTCCCCTACATGGCATGTGATAGAAGATGCTCTGGTCAGATGAGACCAAAGTCAAACTTTTTGTGCTAAATGCAAAACAGTATGTGTGACGAAAAACTAAGACTGCACATCACCCCGAAAACACCATCCCCACTGACAAACATGATGGAGGAGGCATCATGCTGTGTTGATGCTTTTCTTCAGTAGGGACAGGGAAGCTAGTCAGAAGAAAATACTGGGCAATCCACGAGGAGAACCTGTTAGATGCTACTTAAGACTTAATATTGAGGCGTAGGTTCACTTTCCAGCAGGAATACGACCCTAAGCATACTGCTATGGCCATAATAGAATGGTTTAGATCATGTGTGTGAATGGCTCAGGCACAGTCCAGACCTAAATCCCATTGAGAATCTGTGGCAAGACTTGCAAATTGCCTCGTCAGAGAAAAACAGGACTTGTACTCTATAGCGCTACCTATTGGAAGCAGCAATCCTACAAGTCACAATCAACCCTTTAACAAGTCATGCAATATGACTTAGCATAAAAGCCAAATCAGAATCTTGAAAATTGCTGTTCACAGATGCCTCCATCCAATCTCACTGAGCTAGAGCTATTTTGCAAAGAAGAATGGAAAAAAATTTCAACCTTAGATGTGCAAAGCTGGTAGAGACAGACCCCAAAAGACTTGCAGCAGTAATTGCAGCAAAAGATGGTCCTACAAAGTATTGAAGGGGCTTAATACAAATGCACGTCACAATTTTTAAATGAATATTTTTTAAATATTTAGAAAACCTTGTATCATTTCATTTACATTTCACAAATACTTGTTAATTACTCTGTGTTGGTATATCACATAAAATCCCAATAAAATATATTTAAGTCTGTGGGTATAACGTGAAAAAATGTGGGAAAGTTCATGGGGTATGAATACTTTTTCAAGACACTACATATCACAAAAATTAGCTTCTTTCTCCTCCTAGACTTATCTTTCATTCTCAATTCTTGGCTAAAATCTGTATAATCTGTATTCAGTGAAGACAGAGTTTCCCATTATTGAGAATAAAAAATGACACACAAGATTCTAAGGAGGAAGGAGGTAGAAGCCGACACAGATGCTCCACTGCGAGTTCTCCTGAAATGACAGTTACAGTTCTCCATGGAACATTATGAACACCAAATATCATCTCCTTTCTTAATAATGTGTAAAACTGTATTCATTGTAGATACATTTTACCTGTGAATTGAGACTTTTGAGAGTTAAATATGAGTCCATTAGAAGTGGATTACTCATAAGATATGTTTCTTATTTTCATGTGTACTATTGATTTCTGAAAAAAGTAAATGAGATGTTACCCTTTAAAGCCCTTATACAAATTAGAATAATGTTGGCTGAACCTGCTGATAACTACAGTTTGGCTGACAATCTAATGTGTATGGGGGCTCCCGATTCTTCCTTGATATATGAGGTCAGATAAGGGGAAGATAAGGATCCAGTATGTCTGATTTCGGACTTCTGATCCTTTTGTTCTCAAACAGATAAATCACCGCCAGAGATCTTTGGCCGAGGCTCTATCAAAGAGAACACAGGAGCACTTGGCCATCTGATCTCTGCAGTGTATGGAAGTGCTGGGCGAGATAGTTGTCAACCCATCATTTGGCCAACAGGACATCTAAAGTATATGGTGGACTTTAGGCCAGGTTCAGATGCCCATATCAGAATTAGGCCAATCACGTCTACATTATTTGAGTGGGATTGGCTCTTTGTGCAACTCCGTGTGCTTGTCCATATAGCAAACAGTACAGGAGCTGCCATTACTATTGCATCCACTATTGTGGTTCATAAAACAGGCCAGTATAGTGGATCTTGTGATTATTTTTCCATTAGTCAGTGTGTAAAAAACATATGTGCAGAGTGTGTGGTCCATCATGCACAAGGATAGCTCATGAACTGAAAACAAGATGGTCCACCCACCGATCACCAAGTCATCACCTGTCCCGTGAATAGGTGATAATTTATTTTCACAAGTCCACTCCTTTAAATGTCTCAATTTGTGCCTTCTAAATACAGGTAAGGGTAGGGTCACAGGACGGTTTTCTCTAAATCCAAGAAAAACGGTCTGATTACTCTGATCAGACGTTGATCAGAGTTTGATCAGAGTGGCATCCATTTTTTTCAGCCGTGGAGTGGGAAAAAAAAGTTTCTCCATCTTCTCCATTCTGTCATTCCATGAAAATCGGATCACATTTGGATGTCATCCCAGTGTGGTTTGATTTTTTTCATACCCATAGACTTGGATTGCCGATTTTGATCGGACACTCATATCAAATTCGGCCATGTCTCTTATTTTTTCCACATGTGCACAGCACAATAGAATATCATAGGTACGAGTGCTTTCTCTGAAAACCACAGATGGCACTCTTCCGGCAAAATCGGTTGAGAGTATAAGCCCTTTGTATGAGAGAGAGACTCCTTGTCAATGATAATTAATTTTTATTACTGATGAGCGAGTATGTTCTGTTAAACCTTTCGGCGAGCATGCTCGGGTGCTCGCCGAGTATGTTCAGCGTGCTCGGGTGTTATGTTTTCGTCACGCTGTGATCATGATTTGCGACTGTTTTGACAGCTTTAATACATGTGAGGAATGGCTAAGAAACAGGCATTCCTCACATGTATTAAAGCTGTCAAACAGTCGCAAATCATGCGCACGGTGTGACTCAAACATATCACCCGAGCACGCTGAAGATACTCGGAAAACACCCGAGCATGCTCGTAAATATCTCGAGTAACGAGCATGCTCGCTCATCACTAATTTTTATCCTATTACTGAAAAAAATAGAAAAACAATCTAAATGGTGTGTTTCACACAATCCCAACATGAAAAACAAACAGGTCCCAGTCCCCATTTACAGTGGAGTGATGCGGAGCATAATCTGCATTGAATTGAACCGCAGTGTGATCACGTCTCTATTGAAAACACAGACCGGCACCTGTTTGTTACTGAAATTACTTGGGGTCTCAGCTGCCAGACCCCCAACTATTTGACATAAGTCATAAAGTAAATTTTGAGAAAGCTCTTTTAAACCAGTTAGCAATTAGTCTAATTATCCCGGCTAATGAATACCTTCATCCTAGGATAAATACATTTCTGTGTGAAGGGCAATTTATTGTAGTAAATTCTATTTGTTCTTAATGACGATGGAAATTAAAGCTTTAAACACTGAAGCTGTATTCCTTCTATTGTAATGGTTTCAATGTCATCGTGTTACCCACCAGACTGATGCACAGCAAGGTTGACAGCTCTGCTATACGAGGGTATATTGCGCAGACAGAAGGAATGGCACGTGTCTGATCAACCTTTGTCACTCCAGCTGTTGATTAAACTTTAACTTCTTTCCATCACTTTTCAGATAAGATGGAGATAATGCAATTTCATCCAGACAGTTTGTTTGTCTTCAGTCTGATTGCAATCACTTAGGGTTTTTCTTTTGCATGTTTTGCTGCTTTAAACGCAACATTATAATTTTACAACAATTTCTGTTATCAGGAGGTGGCATTGTGAAAAAAAAGAAAAGCTTTTCTATGCACATAATCACGCCATCTTCTTTCCCTGATACGATTAATTGCCCGTATATTGCTTTGGAGATACGCAGACTATGCTCAGCCGTCTGCAAAGGCTTGATGGGGTCATTTAGAAAAGTACATGCATATATTTTTGTGCTTGTTTTTTGTACGTTTGCACAAATGATTACATTAATACCGGCGTTCGTGTGTCCATGGCTACAGTTAACTCTTATGTTGCTTTGAAATAATTAATGTAAACCATTTATTAGACCTAATGAACAATAGACTCTGTATTACAGCAAAATCCCAATAGGTCTGTATTTTTATCTGTACAGATGTAGCAAAGGTAATTATGACCATCTTGATAATGTCACAATACTGTTGTCTGATAACCTGGGACCAGGGGCTCCTACCCTGTCCCTAACGCTAGGGGCGCCCTAGCTATCTCTGCTCCCCATGTTATTTCTGATGGTGAAGATGCTGGGGCCACGTA
Source organism: Phyllobates terribilis (assembly GCF_046119375.1). Lineage (NCBI taxonomy): Eukaryota > Metazoa > Chordata > Amphibia > Anura > Dendrobatidae > Phyllobates > Phyllobates terribilis. Next base: position 97,169,673 of record NW_027362770.1, read on the forward strand.
CCTTGCTGTACTCCTGAATCAGCCCTTATCTGTCCCCTCTTTCACCCAGAGAAGTGGGGAGGTATAGTGTATGCAAATACACAAACCAGACAAACAAGGAAAGTACATTCAGGGATAAATGAAAATACCAAACATACATAATATGCACTCACAGACAACAGAGGGAAAACACGGAAGGGATTAGGAAGTAATCAAAAAATATAAGAGGAAGGGACTATGCACACAGCCAAAACACCAAGCAACAGTCACAGAACAAGTCTCCTTAAACGCCTCTACCGAACACTGAATCCTCCACTCCTCATCAGGCAGTACAAAACTTAACACTGGCAATGCAGATTGCCAGAGCAGAGACTATATAGGTTAGGGGAGTGGCTGATACTGCACAGCTGAGAACTTCCAAGAAGGAAGCTACAGAGACTCATAGCAGTTTAACTCCTGTACTGCTGAAAGAAACCAGCACCATTTAATAAGAGGGTGAAGTGCTTCTATTCAATGCAGGAGTACGTGAACTCAGGCGCTGCGGTATTCTGGCTCCTCACTGTTGCAGTAAACCCATGACAGATAAATTGTCACACGAAGTTTTTTCACTAAAGGGGATAAGGATAATGTAACATTGTACAAGCCATTAGCCAGGGTCAAGTTAGGTGTTTAATTACATTTCTTGTCCTGTTATCTGAGTCAAGTTAACCTTTGCTAAACCAGTAAGTAATAGACGTACGTGTCACTGTATGAAGCCTATATGAGATGCTGTAGTTTTCCCCTAGAAGTACTGCTCACTGTACACCCGTAATAGAGCATGCAATGGAACGTGGCACATTTTACTTTTCTTACACATTTCACATGAAAGCATATAAATAATGGAGAATAAACTATATACCTCTACATTAATCTATTGGCCAAGAGATGTTCATGAGGTCTTGAGCTGTAGGGTTGCATAACTATAACGGGTGCAGAGATTGTACCTGGGATTGGTCTACACCCCATATCAGGACCCCATATCACAAATGGTACTTGATGAAGGTGGGTTGTTCCAGATTTATCATTAGTCCTAAAAACTTCAAGTTATGGATTCGCTGTAGATTTATGCCTGGTGAGTCAATGGTCCATTGGTCATGATACAACTGTATGTTGACACAGCAAAAAAGGGCAGCGGTATTTACCTGCCCAGGTCTCATAACTAATGCAGCAAACCCATATAATAAAGATGGCGGCTGTACAGGTGCAAAATACTGATGAGACAATCACTCACAACCTACCAGTTCATGGAGGGGGTGATTGGTTAGTATTAAATTGGACAAAAGCGGCTTGTATAGAGCACTGGTGCAAAGAAGATGGAGAACTTAATTTCTCTATCTTCTCCATTGTCTCTGTGCGTATAACACGTATGACATCCGAGTGCAGTCCAATGTTTCACACTCATTCATAGACTTCTATAGGATGCATTTGCAGCATGCTGTGATTGATTTTTCATACCAAATCATCATGAGAAAAGAAATCGTACATCTGCACTGTTCTATAGAATAACATTGGGACGAGTGCTAAGCGATAAAATATTGGATACCACTCTGCTGTTTTGTACTCTCCTGTGTGCAAACCCCAAAGGTTTCTCTGGTTCTAGGTTTACATTGTTTTGTGATACTGTATTTCACTGTGAACTTTAATGTACGTATCATGAGCTATGAAATGGAAAGGGAAAAGAAAAAAAAACAGCTCACCTCCATGAACCAGCTGGGTGTCTCCGGGATCCGTGATCGGCACTGCTGCTTGCGCTCAGTAGACAGGTAATAGGAAAGACAATGGGGCACCAAGGAGGGGTGCACTACCGGACGCGTTTCGAGCGAAGACCGCTCTTAAACTTGGTATGAATACCCCTCCTTGGTGCCCCTGTGTTTTCCCTTCTATTATCGTTCTTCCACCAACTGGAGTTACATTATCGTTATCTGGATATTTTTAAAAAATTCTAAATAAAAGACATTTGCTTTTATTATTGGAGTCTGTGGAGCTGGATCATCGTCTTTCCTATTACCTATCATGAGCTATGCACACGTTTCATGCACTGTATTGCACGTACTATTTATTGCGCTTCCACTTGATTGTAGAGGCTCTTGGAATTGATCTTTTCATTCGAGAATATACTTGCTGTATTGGCAATATGCACTAGTTCATATATTGTTTTTCGGGGTTAAAAAGGTCCTGAATGGGTTGGACTTTATAGCAAAAATAAATAGATTGTGATTAGAATAGACATCTGTAATGCATTTTTCTCACACAAGGTACACTATACGTAGAGCCACAGTGCATGATCCAGTCTGCCCAAAAGAGCTAATTTTTCTCCCCTGATCCCAATTGTTGATACACTGGACCAGACATTCAGAAAAGAACTTTACACATGTACATAATTATTTGTTGTTACTTTTTTTCTAAAACAGTGTGTAAGCCTTTTCTGAAACCATCAACGGTTCCCGCTGCAACCACCTTTGAGGTAGAGGCCTGTATCCTCTGGAGATTGAACCTGTCGTTCTCCATATGGAGGTTTTACATGAAACAGCTTTTGTCCATACTTTTTGTATGTGCCATTTATGTACGTGTAGCGTGCCCCCCGTTAGGCTTCTCTTCTCATGACTAAATAAATGTAGGAGTCTATAGGTCAGGCTATTTAGGTTACAAAAAAATACTTAGACTTGAAGCAACATGGCAAACCCTTGTCTGTGAGTTGTATTAAATGTTTCGTCCAGATAAAAAGAAAAAATCTTCAAAAAGTGCCAATATTTGAAGATTTTCATTTCCAGTCATAGCAGATCACCTTCTGGTTTGTACTTCAGATTGTTTTCTGTGTTGGCACGTCCAACATACACCAGTGCTATAAGTGAATGGAGCTGGCTGATTAGGTCATTTCAAGACCTAAACCAGCCCCCTTTCCCATCATGGGTAATGCATAGACAGCAAAGGAAGCTGGCTTATCATTCTGTGTAAAGCACAAGCTGGCAGTGGACCTTTGATAACTGCACCATGTTAGTGAATTGTTTCATTTACTATTTTAAGTTTATGTAAAGATCCTATTTTTTACCTGGATGACACGGATGACACAATTGGACGCAGGGTGTTGGACATTGAGCAGCGGGTTGAACACTGAGACACAATTGGACGCAGGTCGTTGGACATTGAGCAGGGGGTTGGACACTGAGACACAATTGGACACAGGGCGTTGGACATTGAGCAGGGAGTTGGACACTGAGACAAAATTGGACACAGGGCATTGGACATTGAGCAGGGGGTTGGACACTGAGACACAATTGGACACAGGGCATTGGACATAGAGCAGGGGGTTGAAAACTGAGACACAATTGAACACAGGGCGTTGAACATTGAGCAGGGGGTTGGACACTGAGACACAATTGGACACAGAGCGTTGGACATTGAGCAGGGGGTTGGACACTGAGACACAATTGGACACAGAGCGTTGGACATTGAGCAGGGGGTTGGACATGATGTCCCTGGCGGTCCCTTCCAACTCTAACATTCTATCATTCTATGTTTCTATTGCAAATTAAAATGTTAAAAACCGAAATAAGTTTACGTTATTTACAATAAAGAATGTGTACCAAAAAAAGAAGTTACACCATATCTATAGAATACGAGAGAGCTTCCTGATCGTTGGGGGTCAGACCGCTGGATGACACTGATACACAATTGGACACAGGGTGTTGGACATTGAGCAGGGGGTTGGACACTGAGACACAATTGGACGCAGGGTGATGGACATTGAGCAGTGGGTTGAACACTGAGACACAATTGGATGCAGGTAGTTGGACATTGAGCAGGGGGTTGGACACTGAGACACAATTGAATACAGGGCGTTGGACATTGAGCAGGGGGTTGGATACTGAGACACAATTGAACACAGGGCGTTGGACATTGAGCAGGGGGTTGGACACTGAGACACAATTGAATACAGGGCGTTGGACATTGAGCAGGGGGTTGGACACTGAGACACAATTGAACACAGGGCGTTGGACATTGAGCAGGGGGTTGGACACTGAGACACAATTGGACACAGGGCGTTGGACATAGAGCAGGGGGTTGAAAACTGAGACACAATGGAACACAGAGCGTTCGACATTGAGCAGGGGGTTGGACACTGAGACACAATTGGACACAGGGCGTTGGAAAATGAGCAGGGGGTTGGACACTGAGACACAATTGGACACAGAGCGTTGGACATTGAGCAGGGGGTTGGACATGATGTCCCTGGAGGTCGCATTCCAACTCTAACATTCTATCATTCTATGTTTCTATTGTAAATTAAAATGTTAAAAAACGGCATAAGTTTACGTTATTTACAATAAAGAATGTGTACCAAAAAAAGAAGTTACACCATATCTGTAGAATACGAGAGAGCTTCCTGATCGTTGGGGGTCAGACCGCTGGATGACACTGATACACAATTGGACACAGGGTGTTGGACATTGAGCAGGGGGTTGGACACTGAGACACAATTGGACGCAGGGTGATGGACATTGAGCAGTGGGTTGAACACTGAGACACAATTGGATGCAGGTAGTTGGACATTGAGCAGGGGGTTGGACACTGAGACACAATTGAATACAGGGCGTTGGACATTGAGCAGGGGGTTGGACACTGAGACACAATTGAACACAGGGCGTTGGACATTGAGCAGGGGGTTGGACACTGAGACACAATTGGACACAGGGCGTTGGACATTGAGCAGGGGGTTGGACACTGAGACACAATTGGACACAGGGCGTTGGACATAGAGCAGGGGGTTGAAAACTGAGACACAATGGAACACAGAGCGTTCGACATTGAGCAGGGGGTTGGACACTGAGACACAATTGGACACAGGGCGTTGGAAAATGAGCAGGGGGTTGGACACTGAGACACAATTGGACACAGAGCGTTGGACATTGAGCAGGGGGATGGACATGATGTCCCTGGAGGTCGCATTCCAACTCTAACATTCTATCATTCTATGTTTCTATTGTAAATTAAAATGTTAAAAAACGGCATAAGTTTACGTTATTTACAATAAAGAATGTGTACCAAAAAAAGAAGTTACACCATATCTGTAGAATACGAGAGAGCTTCCTGATCGTTGGGGGTCAGACCGCTGGATGACACTGATACACAATTGGACGCAGGGTGTTGGACATTGAGCAGCGGGTTGAACACTGAGACACAATTGGACGTAGGTCGTTGGACATTGAGTAGGGGGTTAGACACTGAGACACAATTGAACACAGGGCGTTGGACATTGAGCAGGGGGTTGGACACTGAGACACAATTGGACACAGGGCGTTGGACATAGAGCAGGGGGTTGAACACTGAGATGCAATTGAACACAGGGCGTTAGACATTGAGCAGGGGGTTGGACACTGAGACACAATTGGACACAGGACGTTAGACATTGAGCAGGGGGTTGGACACTGAGACACAATTGGACACAGGGCGTTAGACATTGAGCAGGGGGTTGGACACAGACACAATTGGACACAGGGTGTTGGACATTGAGCAGGGGGTTGGACACTGAGACACAATTGATCACAGGGCGTTGGACATTGAGCAGGGGGTTGGACACTGAGACACAATTGGACACGGTGTTGGACATTGAGCCGGGGGTTGGACACTGAGACACAATTGGAGACAGGGTGTTGGAAATAGACCAGGGGGTTGAACACTGAGACACAATTGAACACAGGGCATTAGACATTGAGCAGGGGGTTGGACACTGAGACACAATTGGACACAGGGTGTTGGACATTGAGTAGGGGGTTGGATTGAAACACAATTGGACACAGGGTGATGGACATTGAGCAGGGGGTTGGACACAGACACAATTGGACACAAAGCGTTGGACATAGAGCAGTGGGTTGAACACTGAGATACAATTGGACACAGGGCATTGGACATTGAGCAGCGGGTTGGACACTGAGACACAATTGGACGCAGAGCGTTGGACATTGAGCAGGGGGTTGGACACTGAGACACGATTGGACGCAGGTCGTTGGACATTGAGCAGGGGGTTGGACACTGAGACACAATTGGACACGGTGTTGGACATTGAGCAGGGGGTTGGACACTGAGACACAATTGGACACAGGGCGTTGGACATTGAGCAGGGGGTTAGACACTGAGATACAATTGGACACGGTGTTGGACATTGAGCAGGGGGTTGGACACTGAGACACGATTGGACAAAGGGTGTTGGACATTGAGCAGGGGGTTGGACACTGAGACACAATTGGACACAGGGCGTTGGACATTGAGCAGGGGGTTGGACACTGAAACACAATTGGACACAGGGCGTTGGACATTGAGCAGGGGGTTGGACACTGAGACACAATTGGACGCAAAGCGTTGGACATAGAGCAGTGGGTTGGACACTGAGATACAATTGGACACAGGGCGTTGGACATTGAGCAGCGGGTTGGACACTGAGACACAGTTGGACGCAGGGCGTTGGACATTGAGCAGGGGGTTGGACACTGAGACACGATGGGACGCAGGTCGTTGGACATTGAGCAGGGGGTTGGACACTGAGACACAATTGGACACAGGGTGTTGGACATTGAGCAGGGGGTTGGACAATGAAACACAATTGGACACAGGGTGATGGACATTGAGCAGGGGGTTGGACACTGAGACACAATTGAACACAGGGCGTTGGACGTTGAGCAGGGGGTTGGACACTGAGACACAATTGAACACAGGGCGTTGGACATTGAGCAGGGGGTTGGACACTGAGACACAATTGGACACGGTGTTGGACATTGAGCAGGGGGTTGGACACTGAGACACAATTGGACACAGGGCGTTGGACATTGAGCAGAGGGTTGGACACTGAGATACAATTGGACATGGTGTTGGACATTGAGCAGGGGGTTGGACACTGAGACACGATTGGACACAGGGCGTTGGACATTGAGCAGGGGGTTGGACACTGAGACACAACTGGACACAGGGCGTTGGACATTGAGCAGGGGGTTGGACACTGAGACACAATTGGACACAGGGCGTTGGACATTGAGCAGGGGGTTGTACATGATGTCCCTGGAGGTCCCTTCCAACTCTAACCTTCTATCATTCTATGTTTCTATTGCAAATTAAAATGTTAAAAACCGAAATAAGTTTACGTTATTTACAATAAAGAATGTGTACCAAAAAAAGAAGTTACACCATATCTATAGAATACGAGAGAGCTTCCTGATCGTTGGGGGTCAGACCGCTGGATGACACTGATACACAATTGGACACAGGGTGTTGGACATTGAGCAGGGGGTTGGACACTGAGACACAATTGGACGCAGTGTGATGGACATTGAGCAGCGGGTTGAACAATGAGACACAATTGGATGCAGGTAGTTGGACATTGAGCAGGGAGTTGGACACTGAGACACAATTGAATACAGGGCGTTGGACATTGAGCAGGGGGTTGGACACTGAGACACAATTTAACACAGGGCGATGGACATTGAGCAGGGGGTTGGACACTGAGACACAATTGGACACAGGGCGTTGGACATTGAGCAGGGGGTTGGACACTGAGACACAATTGGACAAAGGGCGTTGGACATAGAGCAGGGGGTTGAAAACTGAGACACAATGGAACACAGAGCGTTCGACATTGAGCAGGGGGTTGGACACTGAGACACAATTGGACACAGGGCGTTGGAAAATGAGCAGGGGGTTGGACACTGAGACACAATTGGACACAGAGCGTTGGACATTGAGCAGGGGGTTGGACATGATGTCCCTGGAGGTCGCATTCCAACTCTAACATTCTATCATTCTATGTTTCTATTGTAAATTAAAATGTTAAAAAACGGCATAAGTTTACGTTATTTACAATAAAGAATGTGTACCAAAAAAAGAAGTTACACCATATCTGTAGAATATGAGAGAGCTTCCTGATCGTTGGGGGTCAGACCGCTGGATGACACTGATACACAATTGGACACAGGGTGTTGGACATTGAGCAGGGGGTTGGACACTGAGACACAATTGGACGCAGGGTGATGGACATTGAGCAGTGGGTTGAACACTGAGACACAATTGGATGCAGGTAGTTGGACATTGAGCAGGGGGTTGGACACTGAGACACAATTGAATACAGGGCGTTGGACATTGAGCAGGGGGTTGGACACTGAGACACAATTGAACACAGGGCATTGGACATTGAGCAGGGGGTTGGACATAGGGCGTTGGACATTGAGCAGGGGGTTGGACACTGAGACACAATTGGACACAGGGCGTTGGACATAGAGCAGGGGGTTGAAAACTGAGACACAATGGAACACAGAGCGTTCGACATTGAGCAGGGGGTTGGACACTGAGACACAATTGGACACAGGGCGTTGGAAAATGAGCAGGGGGTTGGACACTGAGACACAATTGGACACAGAGCGTTGGACATTGAGCAGGGGGTTGGACATGATGTCCCTGGAGGTCGCATTCCAACTCTAACATTCTATCATTCTATGTTTCTATTGTAAATTAAAATGTTAAAAAACGGCATAAGTTTACGTTATTTACAATAAAGAATGTGTACCAAAAAAAGAAGTTACACCATATCTGTAGAATACGAGAGAGCTTCCTGATCGTTGGGGGTCAGACCGCTGGATGACACTGATACACAATTGGACGCAGGGTGTTGGACATTGAGCAGCGGGTTGAACACTGAGACACAATTGGACGTAGGTCGTTGGACATTGAGTAGGGGGTTAGACACTGAGACACAATTGAACACAGGGCGTTGGACATTGAGCAGGGGGTTGGACACTGAGACACAATTGGACACAGGGCGTTGGACATAGAGCAGGGGGTTGAACACTGAGATGCAATTGAACACAGGGCGTTAGACATTGAGCAGGGGGTTGGACACTGAGACACAATTGGACACAGGGCGTTAGACATTGAGCAGGGGGTTGGTGTTAGAACCTTGCTGTTAGGTTTTTTTTCCTTTGCTGGTCACATGACCTTGTTGGCCTATTTAGTCCTGCTCCGCCCTTCTGGCTTTGCTGGACTTCATTGTATATCTACTTTCTAGCTAGCCTGTGCTCTGTATCTAACTCTGTTAGTTTGCTTGGTCTACGGACCTCTATGTTCTATCTATTTTGTTTGTTCGTCTGTCTGCTACTATTTCTGTTAGGAGGTCTCCCATATTCCTCCCAGTCCTTAGTACTTGTAGGGATTCCCTCCCCACATCTATAGGTCTCCGTACAGACTAGATTAGGACTTTAGCAGGTCTGATCGCAGGATCAGGTTCCCTGTTACATCGTAGGGATTCAGCTGAGTTCTATAGTAGGGACAGATCTCCTCTCTTTCCTTAGCTTTGGTAGCAGAACATAACAGTAAGTCCAGCCAGCAAATTCTCTAAGGAAAGATTTTTCTGTTCCATCATGGTGTCGGTTCAGGATTTGGCTCATCGCCTGCAGGGACTCTCTCTGGAGGTGGCCGAGCTCCGTCAGCACGTGAGTAACTGTCCTGGAGCACATTTCTTGGAGCCTAAGGTATGTTTGCCGGATTTATTTTTTGGTGAACACCGAGAATTTTTTTCATTTAAAAATGCTTGCTTATTGTATTTTCGTTTGAGACCTAAGTCCTCTGGGGATGAATCCCAGCGCGTAGGGTTCATAATGTCACTTTTGCGCAAAGAGCCTCAGGAGTGGGCCTTTTCTTTGCAACCTAGTGATTCATGCTTCAGATCAGTGGATAGTTTTTTTTCTGCTTTGGGACTATTATATGATGATCCTGACCGTGTCGCATCAGCTGAGACTGAGTTGAGACGTTTAAAACAAGGATCGGGTAATGTGGAAAAATATTGTACACATTTTCGTCGTTGGTCCACTCAAACAGGGTGGAACGATTCTGCTCTGAAAAGTCTATTTCTTGCTGGGCTCAGTGAAAGGGTTAAAGACCTGCTAATTGCTTATCCTACACCTGAGGATTTGCAACAGGCTATGCAATTAGCTATACGGGTGGATAGAAGACTGCGTGCTAGGGTTAATGAGAGCAAATCCTCTGCTATGTCAGTTTCTGGTTATGATAATGTGTGTATTAACAGTGGTGAACCGATGGAGATTGGATCGGTGGCACCTCGCTCTCAAGAAAAAGACCGTCGTTTTTCGGAAGGCTTGTGTTTCTATTGCGGAAAATCTGGTCATTTGATTAAAGGCTGTGAGCTTCGTATGAAGAAAGAAAAAAAAATGGTCAGTCACGCCCGTATTGCCTGTTTAAATTCCAAGGGTGTATTTTTAGCTGCTTCCACGATTGCTCAGAAAAAATTGATGGAATTTCGGGTGTTTGTTGATTGCGGGTCTACACTGAATGTAATTGATGGGGGATTCGTGGAAAAACTCAATTTAAAACCTGAACCTTTATCATCCCCCATTGCTGTGGTTTCTGTGGATGGTTCCCCTTTGAAGAATATTACTCTCAAGGTCAGTGAATTTCCTCTCACTATTAATGGTGTTCACCATGAGAAATTGGATTTGGTAGTGTTGAATAACTTGCCTTCTCCAGTAATATTGGGTTTGCCCTGGTTAAAATTTCACAATCCTGTACTGGATTGGTCTACCAGTGAAATTAAATCCTGGAGCCATAAATGTTATGACAAGTGTTGTAACGGGCGTATTGCAGCTTTGGATAGGGGAGAATTGCCTGTTCCTATTCAGGATTTTTGGAGAGTTTTTTCTGAGAAAGAATCGCAGGTTTTGCCTCCCCATAGAGACTATGATTGTTCTATTGAATTTGTCCCTGGAGCGACTCTTCCTAAGAGTCGTTTATTTAACCTTACTATTCCTGAGAGGAAGGCTTTGGAGGAATACATACAGACAAGCTTGGCCGCCGGTCACATTAGGCCCTCTAAGTCTCCTGTGGCGGTTGGATTTTTTTTTGTAAAAAAAAAGGACGGCGGTTTACGTCCTTGTCTGGATTTTCGTGAGATTAACAAAATTACGGTACGCAATCCTTACCCACTGCCATTGATTCCTGATCTGTTTAACCAGTTATTGGGGGCCAAGTGGTTCTCTAAAATTGACCTTAAGGGGGCATACAATCTGTTGCGCATGAAGGAGGGTGATGAATGGAAGACTGCTTTTAACACTCCTGTGGGTCATTTTGAGAATCTGGTTATGCCTTTTGGTCTTACTAATGCTCCTGCATTTTTTCAGAATCTGATTAATGACATCCTTAGACCTTTGATCGGTAAAAATGTGGTTGTGTATTTGGATGACATTTTGATTTATTCGCCAGATCTGGAGTCTCATTGGCGGAGCGTGCGTGAGGTATTACAGTTATTAATAGACAATTCGCTTTTTGCTAAGCTGGAGAAATGTGAGTTCGCTGTACAGAGAATTAGTTTTTTGGGCTACATTATCTCCAGCAAAGGTTTTGAGATGGATCCGGTTAAGGTTCAGGCTGTGCAGGAATGGCCTAGGCCTATTGGTTTGAAATCGATACAGAGGTTTTTGGGTTTCGCCAATTACTATAGAAAGTTCATAAAAAATTTTTCTAGTATTGTCAAACCTCTGACTGATCTCACCAGGAAAGGTGCTGATGCGGTTCAGTGGTCTTCTGAGGCCATTGAAGCTTTTGTGTATCTCAAGGAGAGGTTCACCTCTGCTCCCATCCTTATGCAGCCTGATGTTACTAGGCCGTTTTTGGTTGAGGTTGATGCTTCCTCTGTGGGGGTTGGCGCAGTATTGTCTCAGGATAACGGGGATGGATTACATCCCTGTGCCTTTTTTTCAAAAAAATTTTCGGAGGCTGAATTGAATTACGATATTGGTAATCGGGAATTATTGGCTATTAAACTCGCATTTGAACACTGGCGCCACTTCTTGGAAGGTGCGGAATTTCCCGTTCAGGTTCTTACGGATCATAAAAATCTGATATATCTTGATGCTGCCAAGCGCCTGAATGCCCGTCAGGCTAGGTGGGCACTGTTTTTCTCGCGGTTTAATTTCTCCGTTACTTACATCCCTGGTACTAAGAATGTTAAGGCGGATGCCTTGTCTCGCAGTTTTTCTCCCATAGTCGGTGCTGAGAAAGAGGAAAACATTTTACAAGAAGGTGTTGTGATAGCTGCTTTAGACTCCGTTTTGGAAGATGAGATTCTTAAAGCTCAGGAGAATGCCCCATCTAACACTCCTCATGGGAGGTTGTTTGTGCCTGGGACCTTTAGGAGAGATTTGTTTGTTGAGTGTCACGAATCTCGGTTGGCAGGTCATCCCGGAATCTCTGAGACCAAGAGACTGGTGGGTCGCAGTTTTTGGTGGCCTGGATGGCAGAAGGAAGTCATTAAGTGGGTGCGCCAATGTACTATATGTGCTAGATCTAAGTCCTCACATACTCCTGCTGCGGGGTTGCTTTGTCCTTTGGAGGTCCCCAGTGCTCCTTGGACACATTTGGCTATGGACTTTATAACTGACCTTCCCCCCTCTGAGGGTTTTACTGTCATCTGGGTGGTCGTGGACCGTTTTAGCAAGATGTGTCACTTGGTTCCCTTCGTCAAACTGCCCTGCGCTAAAACTCTCGCTAAGGCCTTTGTCAAGGAAATTGTCAGACTTCATGGCGTTCCTACTGACATTGTTTCTGATAGGGGTCCTCAGTTCGTGGCTCGTTTTTGGCGTGCCTTTTGTGACAGGTTGGGAATTCATTTGTCGTTTTCGTCCGGATATCATCCTGAATCTAATGGCCAGACAGAAAGGAAAAACCAGGATGTTGAGCAGTTCTTGCGTTGTTTTGTGGCAGACAATCAAGAGGGGTGGTCTGAGTTTCTGCCACTTGCCGAATTTGCTCTGAACAATCATACATCTTCTTCTGCTGGTTGTTCGCCTTTTTTTGTTGTTCTGGGAGACATCCGTCGTTTGGGTCGTTCTCCAAGTTGGGATCTGCCGTGCCTGAGGAGGAGAATTTTTCCGGTGATTTGGAAAGAGTTTGGACGGATGTGCGTGGTAATCTTCAGGAGGCCAACAGAAAATCTAAAGACTACTTTGATAGGAAACGACAGGAGGTTTTGTTCGCTGTTGGTGACATGGTTTGGTTGTCCTCTAGGAATCTGCGGTTGAGGATTCCTTCTAAGAAATTGGGTCCCAAGTTTGTAGGGCCCTTTAAGGTGCTTCAGGTTGTCAACCAATCTGCTGTTAGGTTGGAGGTTCCTACCTCCTGGAGAATTAATCCGGTCTTTCATGTCTCTCTGTTAAAAAAAGCTGTTGTGTCGGATGGTGACGCCTCTGCCTCTGTTCCTCCGGTGGTGGAGGACGGGGAATATGAAATTTCTCGCATCCTTGACTCTAGACGGTATAGAGGTAGTTTGCAGTATCTTGTGGCCTGGAAAGATTTCGGACCCGAGGATAACTCTTGGGTGAGGTCAGATGATGTTTCCGCGTCCAGACTTATCAGAGCGTTTCACAGGAGATTTCCTGATAAGCCTGGTCCTAGGGGATCCGGAGGATCCTCTTAGAAGGGGGGGTACTGTTAGAACCTTGCTGTTAGGTTTTTTTTCCTTTGCTGGTCACATGACCTTGTTGGCCTATTTAGTCCTGCTCCGCCCTTCTGGCTTTGCTGGACTTCATTGTATATCTACTTTCTAGCTAGCCTGTGCTCTGTATCTAACTCTGTTAGTTTGCTTGGTCTACGGACCTCTATGTTCTATCTATTTTGTTTGTTCGTCTGTCTGCTACTATTTCTGTTAGGAGGTGTCCCATATTCCTCCCAGTCCTTAGTACTTGTAGGGATTCCCTCCCCACATCTATAGGTCTCCGTACAGACTAGATTAGGACTTTAGCAGGTCTGATCGCAGGATCAGGTTCCCTGTTACATCGTAGGGATTCAGCTGAGTCCTATAGTAGGGACAGAACTCCTCTCTTTCCTTAGCTTTGGTAGCAGAACATAACAGTTGGACACTGAGACACAATTGGACACAGGGCGTTAGACATTGAGCAGGGGGTTGGACACTGAGACACAATTGGACACAGGGTGTTGGACATTGAGCAGGGGGTTGGACACTGAGACACAATTGATCACAGGGCGTTGGACATTGAGCAGGGGGTTGGACACTGAGACACAATTGGACACGGTGTTGGACATTGAGCCGGGGGTTGGACACTGAGACACAATTGGAGACAGGGTGTTGGAAATAGACCAGGGGGTTGAACACTGAGACACAATTGAACACAGGGCATTAGACATTGAGCAGGGGGTTGGACACTGAGACACAATTGGACACAGGGTGTTGGACATTGAGTAGGGGGTTGGATTGAGACACAATTGGACACAGGGTGATGGACATTGAGCAGGGGGTTGGACACAGACACAATTGGACACAAAGCGTTGGACATAGAGCAGTGGGTTGAACACTGAAATACAATTGGACACAGGGCATTGGACATTGAGCAGCGGGTTGGACACTGAGACACAATTGGACGCAGGTCGTTGGACATTGAGCAGGGGGTTGGACACTGAGACACAATTGGACACGGTGTTGGACATTGAGCAGGTGGTTGGACACTGAGACACAATTGGACACAGGGCGTTGGACATTGAGCAGGGGGTTAGACACTGAGATACAATTGGACACGGTGTTGGACATTGAGCAGGGGGTTGGACACTGAGACACGATTGGACAAAGGGTGTTGGACATTGAGCAGGGGGTTGGACACTGAGACACAATTGGACACAGGGCGTTGGACATTGAGCAGGGGGTTGGACACTGAAACACAATTGGACACAGGGCGTTGGACATAGAGCAGTGGGTTGGACACTGAGATACAATTGGACACAGGGCGTTGGACATTGAGCAGCGGGTTGGACACTGAGACACAGTTGGACGCAGGGCGTTGGACATTGAGCAGGGGGTTGGACACTGAGACACGATGGGACGCAGGTCGTTGGACATTGAGCAGGGGGTTGGACACTGAGACACAATTGGACACAGGGTGTTGGACATTGAGCAGGGGGTTGGACAATGAAACACAATTGGACACAGGGTGATGGACATTGAGCAGGGGGTTGGACACTGAGACACAATTGAACACAGGGCGTTGGACGTTGAGCAGGGGGTTGGACACTGAGACACAATTGAACACAGGGCGTTGGACATTGAGCAGGGGGTTGGACACTGAGACACAATTGGACACGGTGTTGGACATTGAGCAGGGGGTTGGACACTGAGACACAATTGGACACAGGGCGTTGGACATTGAGCAGAGGGTTGGACACTGAGATACAATTGGACACGGTGTTGGACATTGAGCAGGTGGTTGGACACTGAGACTCGATTGGACACAGGGCGTTGGACATTGAGCAGGGGGTTGGACACTGAGACACAACTGGACACAGGGCGTTGGACATTGAGCAGGGGGTTGGACACTGAGACACAATTGGACACAGGGCGTTGGACACTGAGCAGGGGGTTGGACACTGAGACACAATTGGACACAGAGCGTTGGACATTGAGCAGGGGGTTGTACATGATGTCCCTGGAGGTCCCTTCCAACTCTAACCTTCTATCATTCTATGTTTCTATTGCAAATTAAAATGTTAAAAACCGAAATAAGTTTACGTTATTTACAATAAAGAATGTGTACCAAAAAAAGAAGTTACACCATATCTATAGAATACGAGAGAGCTTCCTGATCGTTGGGGGTCAGA
Organism: Phyllobates terribilis; assembly: GCF_046119375.1. Classification (NCBI taxonomy): domain Eukaryota; kingdom Metazoa; phylum Chordata; class Amphibia; order Anura; family Dendrobatidae; genus Phyllobates; species Phyllobates terribilis. Next base: position 97,185,345 of record NW_027362770.1, read on the forward strand.
CCGCTGGATGACACTGATACACAATTGGACACAGGGTGTTGGACATTGAGCAGGGGGTTGGACATTGAGACACAATTGGACGCAGTGTGATGGACATTGAGCAGCGGGTTGAACACTGAGACACAATTGGATGCAGGTAGTTGGACATTGAGCAGGGAGTTGGACACTGAGACACAATTGAATACAGGGCGTTGGACATTGAGCAGGGGGTTGGACACTGAGACACAATTTAACACAGGGCGTTGGACATTGAGCAGGGGGTTGGACACTGAGACACAATTGGACACAGGGCGTTGGACATTGAGCAGGGGGTTGGACACTGAGACACAATTGGACAAAGGGCGTTGGACATAGAGCAGGGGGTTGAAAACTGAGACACAATGGAACACAGAGCGTTCGACATTGAGCAGGGGGTTGGACACTGAGACACAATTGGACACAGGGCGTTGGACATTGAGCAGGGGGTTGGACACTGAGACACAATTGGACATAGAGCGTTGGACATTGAGCAGGGGGTTGGACATGATGTCCCTGGAGGTCCCTTCCAACTCTAACATTCTATCATTCTATGTTTCTATTGTAAATTAAAATGTTAAAAACCGACATACGTTATTTGCAATAAAGAATGTGTACCAAAAAAAGAAGTTACACCATATCTATAGAATACGAGAGAGCTTCCTGATCGTTGGGGGTCAGACCGCTGGATGACACTGATACACAATTGGACGCAGGGTGTTGGACATTTAGCAGTGGGTTGAACACTGAGACACAATTGGACATAGGTCGTTGGACATTGAGTAGGGGGTTGGACACTGAGACACAATTGAACACAGGGCGTTGGACATTGAGCAGGGGGCTGGACACTGAGACACAATTGGACACAGGGCGTTAGACATTGAGCAGGGGGTTGGACACTGAGACACAATTGGACACAGGGTGTTAGACATTGAGCAGGGGGTTGGACACTGAGACACAATTGGACACAGGGTGTTGGACACTGAGACACAATTGGTCACAGGGCGTTGGACATTGAGCAGGGGGTTGGACACTGAGACACAATTGGACACGGTGTTGGACATTGAGCCGGGGGTTGGACACTGAGACACAATTGGAGACAGGGTGTTGGAAATAGACCAGGGGGTTGAACACTGAGACACAATTGAACACAGGGCATTAGACATTGAGCAGGGGGTTGGACACTGAGACACAATTGGACACAGGGTGTTGGACATTGAGTAGGGGGTTGGATTGAGACACAATTGGACACAGGGTGATGGACATTGAGCAGGGGGTTGGACACAGACACAATTGGACACAAAGCATTGGACATAGAGCAGTGGGTTGGACACTGAGATACAATTGGACACAGGGCATTGGACATTGAGCAGCGGGTTGGACACTGAGACACAATTGGACGCAGGACGTTGGACATTGAGCAGGGGGTTGGACACTGAGGCACGATTGGACGCAGGTCGTTGGACATTGAGCAGGGGGTTGGACACTGAGACACAATTGGACACAGGGTGTTGGACATTGAGCAGGGGGTTGGACACTGAAACACAATTGGACACAGGGTGATGGACATTGAGCAGGGGGTTGGACACTGAGACACAGTTGAACTCAGGGCGTTGGACATTGAGCAGGGGGTTGGACACTGAGACACAATTGGACACAGGGTGTTGGACATAGAGCAGGGGGTTGAACACTGAGATGCAATTGAACACAGGGCGTTAGACATTGAGCAGGGGGTTGGACACTGAGACACAATTGGACACAGGGCGTTAGACATTGAGCAGGGGGTTGGACACTGAGACACAATTGGACACAGGGTGTTGGACATTGAGTAGGGGGTTGGATTGAGACACAATTGGACACAGGGTGATGGACATTGAGCAGGGGGTTGGACACAGACACAATTGGACAGAAAGCGTTGGACATAGAGCAGTGGGTTGAACACTGAAATACAATTGGACACAGGGCATTGGACATTGAGCAGCGGGTTGGACACTGAGACACAATTGGACGCAGGTCGTTGGACATTGAGCAGGGGGTTGGACACTGAGACACAATTGGACACGGTGTTGGACATTGAGCAGGGGGTTGGACACTGAGACACAATTGGACACAGGGCGTTGGACATTGAGCAGGGGGTTAGACACTGAGATACAATTGGACACGGTGTTGGACATTGAGCAGGGGGTTGGACACTGAGACCCGATTGGACAAAGGGTGTTGGACATTGAGCAGGGGGTTGGACACTGAGACACAATTGGACACAGGGCGTTGGACATTGAGCAGGGGGTTGGACACTGAAACACAATTGGACACAGGGCGTTGGACATTGAGCAGGGGGTTGGACACTGAGACACAATTGGACGCAAAGCGTTGGACATAGAGCAGTGGGTTGGACACTGAGATACAATTGGACACAGGGCGTTGGACATTGAGCAGCGGGTTGGACACTGAGACACAGTTGGACGCAGGGCGTTGGACATTGAGCAGGGGGTTGGACACTGAGACACGATGGGACGCAGGTCGTTGGACATTGAGCAGGGGGTTGGACACTGAGACACAATTGGACACAGGGTGTTGGACATTGAGCAGGGGGTTGGACAATGAAACACAATTGGACACAGGGTGATGGACATTGAGCAGGGGGTTGGACACTGAGACACAATTGAACACAGGGCGTTGGACGTTGAGCAGGGGGTTGGACACTGAGACACAATTGAACACAGGGCGTTGGACATTGAGCAGGGGGTTGGACACTCAGACACAATTGGACACGGTGTTGGACATTGAGCAGGGGGTTGGACACTGAGACACAATTGGACACAGGGCGTTGGACATTGAGCAGAGGGTTGGACACTGAGATACAATTGGACACGGTGTTGGACATTGAGCAGGTGGTTGGACACTGAGACACGATTGGACACAGTGCGTTGGACATTGAGCAGGGGGTTGGACACTGAGACACAACTGGACACAGGGCGTTGGACATTGAGCAGGGGGTTGGACACTGAGACACAATTGGACACAGGGCGTTGGACACTGAGCAGGGGGTTGGACACTGAGACACAATTGGACACAGAGCGTTGGACATTGAGCAGGGGGTTGTACATGATGTCCCTGGAGGTCCCTTCCAACTCTAACCTTCTATCATTCTATGTTTCTATTGCAAATTAAAATGTTAAAAACCGAAATAAGTTTACGTTATTTACAATAAAGAATGTGTACCAAAAAAAGAAGTTACACCATATGTATAGAATACCAGAGAGCTTCCTGATCGTTGGGGGTCAGACCGCTGGATGACACTGATACACAATTGGACACAGGGTGTTGGACATTGAGCAGGGGGTTGGACACTGAGACACAATTGGACGCAGTGTGATGGACATTGAGCAGCGGGTTGAACACTGAGACACAATTGGATGCTGTTAGTTGGACATTGAGCAGGGAGTTGGACACTGAGACACAATTGAATACAGGGCGTTGGACATTGAGCAGGGGGTTGGACACTGAGACACAATTTAACACAGGGCGTTGGACATTGAGCAGGGGGTTGGACACTGAGACACAATTGGACACAGGGCGTTGGACATTGAGCAGGGGGTTGGACACTGAGACACAATTGGACAAAGGGCGTTGGACATAGAGCAGGGGGTTGAAAACTGAGACACAATGGAACACAGAGCGTTCGACATTGAGCAGGGGGTTGGACACTGAGACACAATTGGACACAGGGCGTTGGACATTGAGCAGGGGGTTGGACACTGAGACACAATTGGACATAGAGCGTTGGACATTGAGCAGGGGGTTGGACATGATGTCCCTGGAGGTCCCTTCCAACTCTAACATTCTATCATTCTATGTTTCTATTGTAAATTAAAATGTTAAAAACCGACATACGTTATTTGCAATAAAGAATGTGTACCAAAAAAAGAAGTTACACCATATCTATAGAATACGAGAGAGCTTCCTGATCGTTGGGGGTCAGACCGCTGGATGACACTGATACACAATTGGACGCAGGGTGTTGGACATTGAGCAGTGGGTTGAACACTGAGACACAATTGGACGTAGGTCGTTGGACATTGAGTAGGGGGTTGGACACTGAGACACAATTGAACACAGGGCGTTGGACATTGAGCAGGGGGCTGGACACTGAGACACAATTGGACACAGGGCGTTGGACATAGAGCAGGGGGTTGAACACTGAGATGCAATTGAACACAGGGCGTTAGACATTGAGCAGGGGGTTGGACACTGAGACACAATTGGACACAGGGCGTTAGACATTGAGCAGGGGGTTGGACACTGAGACACAATTGGACACAGGGCGTTAGACATTGAGCAGGGGGTTGGACACTGAGACACAATTGGACACAGGGTGTTAGACATTGAGCAGGGGGTTGGACACTGAGACACAATTGGACACAGGGTGTTGGACATTGAGCAGGGGGTTGGACACTGAGGCACAATTGGTCACAGGGCGTTGGACATTGAGCAGGGGGTTGGACACTGAGACACAATTGGACACGGTGTTGGACATTGAGCCGGGGGTTGGACACTGAGACACAATTGGAGACAGGGTGTTGGAAATAGACCAGGGGGTTGAACACTGAGACACAATTGAACACAGGGCATTAGACATTGAGCAGGGGGTTGGACACTGAGACACAATTGGACACAGGGTGTTGGACCTTGAGTAGGGGGTTGGATTGAGACACAATTGGACACAGGGTGATGGACATTGAGCAGGGGGTTGGACACAGACACAATTGGACACAAAGCATTGGACATAGAGCAGTGGGTTGGACACTGAGATACAATTGGACACAGGGCGTTGGACATTGAGCAGCGGGTTGGACACTGAGACACAATTTGACGCAGGACGTTGGACATTGAGCAGGGGGTTGGACACTGAGGCACGATTGGACGCAGGTCGTTGGACATTGAGCAGGGGGTTGGACACTGAGACACAATTGGACACAGGGTGTTGGACATTGAGCAGGGGGTTGGACACTGAAACACAATTGGACACAGGGTGATGGACATTGAGCAGGGGGTTGGACACTGAGACACAGTTGAACACAGGGCGTTGGACATTGAGCAGGGGGTTGGACACTGAGACACAATTGGACACAGGGCGTTGGACATAGAGCAGGGGGTTGAACACTGAGATGCAATTGAACACAGGGCGTTAGACATTGAGCAGGGGGTTGGACACTGAGACACAATTGGACACAGGGCGTTAGACATTGAGCAGGGGGTTGGACACTGAGACACAATTGGACACAGGGCGTTAGACATTGAGCAGGGGGTTGGACACTGAGACACAATTGGACACAGAGCGTTAGACATTGAGCAGGGGGTTGGACACTGAGACACAATTGGACACAGGGTGTTGGACATTGAGCAGGGGGTTGGACACTGAGACACAATTGATCACAGGGCGTTGGACATGGAGCAGGGGGTTGGACACTGAGACACAATTGGACACGGTGTTGGACATTGAGCCGGGGGTTGGACACTGAGACACAATTGGAGACAGGGTGTTGGAAATAGACCAGGGGGTTGAACACTGAGACACAATTGAACACAGGGCATTAGACAATGAGCAGGGGGTTGGACACTGAGACACAATTGGACACAGGGTGTTGGACATTGAGCAGGGGGTTGGATTGAGACACAATTGGACACAGGGTGATGGACATTGAGCAGGGGGTTGGACACAGACTCAATTGGACACAAAGCGTTGGACATAGAGCAGTGTGTTGGACACTGAGATACAATTGGACACAGGGCGTTGGACATTGAGCAGCGGGTTGGACACTGAGACACAATTGGACGCAGGGCGTTGGACATTGGGCAGGGGGTTGGACACTGAGACACGATTGGACGCAGGTCGTTGGACATTGAGCAGGGGGTTGGACACTGAGACACAATTGGAAACAGGGTGTTGGACATTGAGCAGGGGGTTGGACACTGAAACACAATTGGACACAGGGTGATGGACATTGAGCAGGGGGTTGGACACTGAGACACAATTGAACACATGGCGTTGGACATTGAGCAGGGGGTTGGACACTGAGACACAATTGAACACAGGGCGTTGGACATTGAGCAGGGGGTTGGACACTGAGACACAATTGGACACGGTGTTGGACATTGAGCAGGGGGTTGGACACTGAGACACAATTGGACACAGGGCGTTGGACATTGAGCAGGGGATTGGACACTGAGATACAATTGGACACGGTGTTGGACATTGAGCAGGGGTTGGACACTGAGACACGATTGGACACAGGGCGTTGGACATTGAGCAGGGGGTTGGACACTGAGACACAATTGGACACAGGGCGTTGGACATTGAGCAGGGGGTTGGACACTGAGACACAATTGGACACAGGGCGTTGGACAATGAGCAGGGGGTTGGACACTGAGACACAATTGGACACGGTGTTGGACATTGAGCAGGGGGTTGGACACTGAGACACAATTGGACACAGGGCATTGGACATTGAGCAGGGGGTTGGACACTGAGATACAATTGGACACGGTGTTGGACATTGAGCAGGGGGTTGGACAGTGAGACACGATTGGACGCAGGGCGTTGGACATTGAGCAGGGGGTTGGACACTGAGACACAATTGGACACAGGGCGTTGGACATTGAGCAGGGGGTTGGACATGATGTCCCTGGAGGTCCCTTCCAACTCTAACATTCTATCATTCTATGTTTCTAATGTAAAGTAAAATGTTAAAAACCGACATAAGTTTACATTATTTACAATAAAGAATGTGTACCAAAATAAGAAGTTACACCATATCTGTAGAATACGAGAGAGCTTCCTGATCGTTGGGGTCCGACCGCTGGATGAAGCGCTTGGCTATCTTGGGCGGTCCCAGTGAGAATGAATGGAGCAGAGGTGTGCATGTTCATCCATCGCTCCATTAATTAATAATAATTGTATTTATATAGCGCCAACATACTCCGCATCACTTGACAAATAAACCATGGGGCTCTTCAGAATCTCATGGCTTGTGGGGGTCCCAGCAATCGCACCTCAGTGATCAGGGAGTTATTCCCTATCCTGTTTGTAAGGGTTGACTTTTAGTCTTAGTACCACTTTGAGCAGCAGGTCAAAAGATGGGTGAAGGGTGTATAGAGATAAGTGTAAAGAATATAAAATATAACTTTTATTAATTAATAGTTAAAATGTTCAGTATATATGTGTGCTAAGTGTTGATAATAGAAATTAACACTGCATCCTAAGAGGTTTGGCACAGGTCTACTAGTGCACGTATATTGTGTATCCTACTGTTATGTATACTATTATATTTCTTCACTATGTCCTGACGTAATCAGGGCTAGTCAAAAATTCATGAGCTGCCTGAGGGGCGAAAGCCAAAGTCCCCTTTGAACGTATTTAATTCGGCTACCAAAACATAACGTCCCCCATGTCTTATGATTTGACAAGAGAACAGGGAGAATATTAGTTTCTATAATTAATATGAATCCTCCTTATCTGGGGATATCTAATAATACCAATACAATAAACTGGACAAGTTAATGATTATACTAGAGGAATACATTCATATATGTGTGTGTCACTTCATTTCCTAATATGCGCAATATTAGCGGAGTTCATGGTACTAGAGATTAATGTAACAAGTATGATTAATCATCTATATCCAGGCTAAAAAACATTGCACTTTTGTCCTCAATGTTGATATAAATATGTATATATTATAAATTGCATCAGCTATAGGCTGCCTTGTGCTTTTATTGAGCACTATGTCCCTGTATTGCTATTTATAACACACAAGCCTCGATTCATCATTTGCATTTTTTTAAGTCGCTTTCCTTTTTTATTCTTATGATATGAGTTGCCAGTTTTGGCCCAAATTCTTCAATATGGCGCACATGATTCATGAATTTGGCGCAAAGTCAAAAATGGTCTTGAACTGTTTTTGTGACTTTTCGATGCACGTTTTGCAGAATGGTGCAAACATTGTGCCAAAATACTGCCGTACTCAAAAACACATCAAGGAGAGGACTGGAGTTGCGCCAAATTGTGAGACTTTTTAAAAAGTCGCAATTGATGAATCAGGTCAAAACGTCTGGAATTGCCCACAAAGTGGAAAACAAACTAGACTTATGAAAAGGCGCAAATAGAATAATGAATTAGGTGCAAACAAAAAAGAAGTGTAAAACATACAAAACTAGACAAAAAAAACAGGCGCAAAGAGAATGATGTATAGGGACCATAGAATTCAGAAAGCTGTAACCAGCATTTAAGTGGCTTGATGAATCTAAAGGTCCCGTCACACTAAGCGATGCTACAGCGATCCCAACAACGATACGACCTGGCAGGGATCGTTGCTGCGTCGCTATGTGGTCGCTGGTGAGATATCAAACAGTCAGATCTTCCCAACGACGCAGCAACGATACGGCGACCCTTAGCGACCTGTATAACGATGCAACGCAAATGCACACCTATGTGTCGTTGGTCGTTGGTAAGGTGTCAAACGCACCGATGCATGCTACCCAGCGGGACCTCAACAGTCAAAAAAAGGTCCAAGCCATTCCAACACGACCAGCGATCTCACAGCAGGGGCCTGGTCGCTGCTACGTGTCACACGTAGCGAGATCGCTACTGAGGTCGCTGTTGCGTCACAGAACTTGTGCCAAGGGCCCTATTGTATCATTGGCTCTGGGGGCCACTATTCCGTTACATGCAAATATTTAATTACCCTCATTGATACACTTACTTTTGTGTCTATACAGTAATACACTGGGTAGTTTGGTACTTGAATTATGAGATTGTCTGTACACAGTGAATCATATTGCGCCAAGTACTACTTATATAAGGGGTGGGGACCCAATCCTGCTTAGGGGCCTACCAGTGAATTTACCGGTTCCTCGATGGGCCAGTTAGAGCATGAATATATCATGTCTTCTTTTGCAGGTTTTGTGGCTCCCATTAGCGGCCTGTATAATCTGCTATGTAGGCTGCCATCACTAATCTACATTCCTATCTATGATCAGTTTTAACTAGCAGAACTGCACAGAGTTAATACAGAAGACTACACCTTCCCTGGTGCAAACACTCATCACAATATAACAGTCCCCATATAAAAATAATTAAACACTACAAAAACAATGACAAAAGAACGAAAGATAATGTATTCAAAGGAGGATACAAAGCAACAGAGGGAGCGGGCAGGATGAGTTTTATGTTAGAAGTGAACAGTGGTAAGGAACATTTAATTAGACAATTCCTGAAAAGAAGTGGTCTCCTGCTCACCTATATTATACCGCGTTATGGTCTCACGTGCATATATTACAGTGCCGAATATTACACACATCAATATGTTATATAAACAAACAACAGCCTGAACTGTTCCGATAACCCGAAACATAATTACCATGCCTCAAAAATTAATTACTATGTTTTACGCTCAGCGCCTCGAATCTTGATGCATTGCAAGAACTATTAGTAATAGATTGCCGGCGCTATGTTGGCAGCCATATATTACTAGATTAGTTTGTTGATGTTTTCTCATGTTCTGTTGTCTGAGCTGTAAATGTGTCCTCGCTGTAAGGAATGACAAACATAATGTTCCGTTTCACATAGAAAAATGATTTTACTAGGACAAAAAAATGTCACAAGGCCACAAAGGGAAGAAAGAGAATTAGACTCCAATTACGCGCTACTGTGACAAAATGAAAGACGGCCGAACAAAAATCTAGATTAATTAGGTATTAATGCGGAAAATTAGATTGGGAAGCAGCAAAGGGAAAAAATAAACACAGACTGAATGCCATAAAATGAGCCGTAAGTCTTCTGTCGTAAAGTCCATTTACAGGGTTGTAAAGAGGCAGGAACAATTTGATGCAGTTCGAGCGGTCGTACATACATAAAACCACAGCGTGACAATAGCGGGGCGGCCTGGTTCAGCTGTCTGAGAATGTAACTTTAGCTAGTAAAATGTGGGTTTTAAAGAAGAGCTCAGAATAAAATGGTAAGTTCAATTTATTTGGGGTTTGTACGGGTATAAAGCCCCCCAAGCTGAGAAGTAGATAGAATTGTATCGAGTCTAAAGGCCCCCATACACATTAGACTAATGTTGGTGGATACCCGCTAATATCAAAGGGCTCTGGTGACGGTCTAATGTGTATGGGCGCCGACTGACTGATAGTCGCAAGAGACGTTGATCGCGCTTGTCGATTTCGGACTGCTGATTGCATTGCTCTACTGCTGGCCGATGTGTCAGTCAGCCAGTGACTTTCTCATAGAGAACACAGGAGTGCTTGGCCAAGTGAGAGCTCCTGTGTATGGAATAGTTGGCTGAGATGGCTGTCAGCTGAACGATGGGCTGAAGCATCATTTGGCTGACAGCCATCTAAGATGATGGCCAGCTTAAGCCACTATCTAAGACATAAACACCTGGACTGACACATTGGGGCATATTTATCAAGCTAAATGCACCAGAATTCTGATTTAATGTGCCCCAAAAAACATCATGACTTGCACAATATTGGTGATATGTTGTTACGCAAGGTGAGGGAAAGACTAAGTGCACAACAACGGGAAGAGGGGGAGGAAGCCCAGACACTAGGGAAAGGGGGAGCGGAGACCCCTAGGCAGATCTAACAACACCCTGACTCACCTAACGTCCCTAAATAGGTTCCACACTTATCGCCGATCAGGAAACCTAATCCCTGACTGTCTAGTCTAAGTTTGTAGTGTCTAGTTTTCAGAATTAGGTAGTTACCTAAGAATTAGGTAGTTTTCAGAAATATACTTCATGGGGGAAAATTTAAATTCTGGTGTAATTTACGCCAAAACACTGTCTTTCATAACTTACACCATATTTTTGATGTGTTCTGGACAGTTCTTATGACTTGTCTGACCGGCCAGGTTGAAAAGCAAAGGGCATGGCTTAAAGGGGTTTTCCGGCCTTAGGATACAAGTCTGCAGTCACTCTATGTTCATTGATTCGCGTCCATCTAGTCAGCATATATGCAAATCACATATTTGCAGTCACGCGCCCTCCACCATAGAATCCTCACAGATCACAGTGAATGCGATATGAGGATTCACAAGCCTGCGGTCACATAGGTTTACCGCAGACTTGTAGTTTAAGGCCGAAAAAAACCTTTAAACTACGCTCTTTCCTTTTCAACTAGGACGGTCAGACAAGTATAAGAACTATCTAGTGATAGCATGAGACACAATTAACCAAAAAAGGCACCAAAATTGTTCTGCATATTTCTGGCACAAAGATAGCCAACTAATAGGTGATATAAGCATCAAACTATCAAACAGCATAAACCATTTTGATATCTTTGCTGCATTTTAAGACTGTCTGATTTAAGTTTGGACTGTTTAAGAATTGGACAGCTTTGATGTATAAGTCCCATTGTAGCAGCATACCAGAGAGAGGTGCTTTCTGTATTCTTGTGTACTTACAGAAATATTGTCTTTTTTTCTGTTAAGTTGCAGTTGACTTTTTCGCAACGGGAAGCACAGCCATATTGTTTGTCACCTTTTAATTAGCTTCATAGAAACTGATGGTGAAACTGCCACTTTATTATAGACTGAACATCAACAAAATGACAGCTTGTGTTACTGATAATCTAATTCGTAGGTGACAACCATATGGCTGCACTTAGAGGGGTTGTCTAACCATAAAAAAACAAAAAAAAACTATTTAGAACATTATAAAATAAAAAAGAATCATTCACCAAACCGATTGCCTCCCTCTCCGGATCCAATGTGTCCTGATCCCCCTCTGACATCAGTACCTTCCCACAGCTGATCACAAGCCGTCTAACCACATACCCGCTGCAGCCAACCAGTGATTGACCGTAGTGCTCACGAAGCTAGGCAGTGATCACTAATGATCAGCTGTGGGAATTTACAGACACTGTGGGGGATCAAGAAGTGTCGGAACCAAGGATGAGTCACATGACTTCTTTTTTAATTTTGGAACATTCTAATCTGTTTTCATTTTTTTCTTCTGGCTGCACAACTTCTCTAAAGATGGTACTCTGAGAAACATGTTCTTCACAATGAAATAGAAAAAAAACATCCTCTTTCTGTAGATAAATATATATAATTTAGTCATCACAGTAGAAGAGGGGGTACTTTTCTATAGTTTAATGCATATTTTGGTTTGTTTCACATATATTTCATACCCATCAGCCTACAACTCCTGTCCTTTCTATGTACACGCAAGCTGTGCTGTGCCGAGCATGCACGTGTTGTGAATGGGGACAGGAAATTAAGTGGCTGCTAGACTCTCCCCTATGAACAATAGGATAATGCATCTAACTACCCGATCCCTCTTTTACCATACATCCACCATCGGAGGAGAGTTGGGAGGTCCCCATATTCATTGGACAGTTGACAGATCCTGACGAAATCAGTGGGTAAGTTCAACCGACATTGATCTAATGTGACCTATGTGACCAGCTTTGCATTACCTCTGTAAGTGCTATGGCCCAGATTAGGGATGAGCGGACTCATAGAAGTTCAAGTTCTGGTACCCGACCCAAACTTTATTCCAAAGACTGGTTCAGGTACCAGAACTGTACCTGAACTTGAACTAGAACCCAAACCCCATTGGAAACAATGGAGACCCGAACTTTTGAGCCGGAAAATTCCCTCTCACTCTCTCCTCCTGCACTTCCCCCGGAACTCTGAACATTACAACGGATGGAGAATTCCGTGATCGGCGTTTAGCACCAGACACTAACTGTCCGGTACGAAATCCGAACTTTTAAGTTTGGGTTCGCTCATCTCTAGTAGAGATGAGCGTTGTTCTACTCGAACTGTTCGCCAATCTCAAATTCGAGCTGTTTTGGGCGGTGTTCGAGCCGTTCGGCGAACACGAACAATTTGAGAAAAATTCGGCTGTTCGAGGTTATGTTCGATAACTGTTCGTGCACCAAAATCATAACTGGATTTTTTCTCAGTAATGATGAAAATTAATGTTAATACGCAGTTTGAGTGTACAGCGGGGTGGGGGGAGGGGCAGGGGATGGATCTCTGCAGGAACAATGAAGATCTCCATTTTTTTTTCTCTTTCCCGCATTTGCAGTGGGGAGGTGCAATCTGTCAGCCTATCAGCAGCGCACACACGGAGCGAAGTGCTTTTTTTCACACAAGCAAGGGCATGTGTCATTGGCAGTGTATGTCACATGTCCTTGCCCTATAAGACCAAGCCATTTTCCCCGTCGCCACCATTTTCTCACTGCTGCAGCTGCGTGTTAGACGGCACCGCTGTTGCTGTGTGCGCTATACCTTGTTAATTTCAAGCCAATTTTCGCACAAATCTACAGATAGCTTGGGAGTAGGGAATAGTTGTGATTGCAGTCCTTTTAAGGACTAGGTTACAGCATTTCCTACGACTTTTATCAGGCAGGTCTGTGCTTTTAAATAGATAGATTGTGGGAGTAAAGACTAATTGTAATTGGAGTCCTTTTCAGGACTAGGTTACATCAGTTCCTATCAGTTTTTGCCAGGCAGGTCTGTGCCAGTGCTGTGCAAGTTTTTTTCACAGCATTTGGCTGAATCTAGCAAAGCTAATCCTTTTTGGCCTATTGCAGAGTGTGTTAGTCAGTGGAGTAGCCTATCTGTGTTGCAAGATATACCACCTGTGTATAGAATACCAATTTTTTTACTGCACCTAGTGAAGTAAAATCTTTTGGGCATAGCATCATTCTATTAGTCCATCTATACTGACCTCCATCAGGTTGCAAATTGAATATAATTTTTTTCTGCATCTAGCTCTGAAAAAATATTGGCCTTCTAGCAGTGTGTGGGACTTGTTCTATTAATCCATCTATACAGACCTCCATCAGGTTGCAAACTGAATATATTTTTTTCTGCATCTACCTCTGAAAAAATATTGGGCTTCTAGCTGTGTGTGGGACTTGTTCTATTAATCCATCTATACAGACCTCCATCAGGTTGCAAACTGAATATATTTTTTTCTGCATCTACCTCTGAAAAAATATTGGGCTTCTAGCTGTGTGTGGGACTTGTTCTATTAATCCATCTATACAGACCTCCATCAGGTTGCAAACTGAATATATTTTTTTCTGCATCTACCTCTGAAAAAATATTGGGCTTCTAGCTGTGTGTGGGACTTGTTCTATTAATCCATCTATACAGACCTCCATCAGGTTGCAAACTGAATATATTTTTTTCTGCATCTACCTCTGAAAAAATATTGGGCTTCTAGCTGTGTGTGGGACTTGTTCTATTAATCCATCTATACAGACCTCCATCAGGTTGCAAACTGAATATATTTTTTTCTGCATCTACCTCTGAAAAAATATTGGGCTTCTAGCTGTGTGTGGGACTTGTTCTATTAATCCATCTATACAGACCTCCATCAGGTTGCAAACTGAATATATTTTTTTCTGCATCTACCTCTGAAAAAGTATTGGGCTTCTAGCTGTGTGTGGGACTTGTTCTATTAATCCATCTATACAGACCTCCATCAGTTTGCAAACTGAATATATTTTTTTCTGCATCTACCTCTGAAAAAATATTGGGCTTCTAGCTGTGTGTGGGACTTGTTCTATTAATCCATCTATACAGACCTCCATCAGGTTGCAAACTGAATATATTTTTTTCTGCATCTACCTCTGAAAAAATATTGGGCTTCTAGCTGTGTGTGGGACTTGTTGTATTAGTCCATCTATACTGACCTCCATCAGGTTGCAAACTGAATATATTTTTTTCTGCATCTACCTCTGAAAAAATATTGGGCTTCTAGCTGTGTGTGGGACTTGTTGTATTAGTCCATCTATACTGACCTCCATCAGGTTGCAAACTGAATATATTTTTTTCTGCATCTACCTCTGAAAAAATATTGGGCTTCTAGCTGTGTGTGGGACTTGTTCTATTAATCCATCTATACTGACCTCCATCAGGTTGCAAACTGAATATATTTTTTTCTGCATCTACCTCTGAAAAAATATTGGGCTTCTAGCTGTGTGTGGGACTTGTTCTATTAATCCATCTATACAGACCTCCATCAGGTTGCAAACTGAATATATTTTTTTCTGCATCTACCTCTGAAAAAATATTGGGCTTCTAGCTGTGTGTGGGACTTGTTCTATTAATCCATCTATACAGACCTCCATCAGGTTGCAAACTGAATATATTTTTTTCTGCATCTACCTCTGAAAAAATATTGGGCTTCTAGCTGTGTGTGGGACTTGTTCTATTAATCCATCTATACAGACCTCCATCAGGTTGCAAACTGAATATATTTTTTTCTGCATCTACCTCTGAAAAAATATTGGGCTTCTAGCTGTGTGTGGGACTTGTTCTATTAATCCATCTATACAGACCTCCATCAGGTTGCAAACTGAATATATTTTTTTCTGCATCTACCTCTGAAAAAATATTGGGCTTCTAGCTGTGTGTGGGACTTGTTCTATTAATCCATCTATACAGACCTCCATCAGGTTGCAAACTGAATATATTTTTTTCTGCATCTACCTCTGAAAAAATATTGGGCTTCTAGCTGTGTGTGGGACTTGTTCTATTAATCCATCTATACAGACCTCCATCAGGTTGCAAACTGAATATATTTTTTTCTGCATCTACCTCTGAAAAAATATTGGGCTTCTAGCTGTGTGTGGGACTTGTTGTATTAGTCCATCTATACTGACCTCCATCAGGTTGCAAACTGAATATATTTTTTTCTGCATCTACCTCTGAAAAAATATTGGGCTTCTAGCTGTGTGTGGGACTTGTTGTATTAGTCCATCTATACTGACCTCCATCAGGTTGCAAACTGAATATATTTTTTTCTGCATCTACCTCTGAAAAAATATTGGGCTTCTAGCTGTGTGTGGGACTTGTTCTATTAATCCATCTATACAGACCTCCATCAGGTTGCAAACTGAATATATTTTTTTCTGCATCTACCTCTGAAAAAATATTGGGCTTCTAGCTGTGTGTGGGACTTGTTATATTAATCCATCTATACAGACCTCCATCAGGTTGCAAACTGAATATATTTTTTTCTGCATCTACCTCTGAAAAAATATTGGGCTTCTAGCTGTGTGTGGGACTTGTTCTATTAATCCATCTATACAGACCTCCATCAGGTTGCAAACTGAATATATTTTTTTCTGCATCTACCTCTGAAAAAATATTGGGCTTCTAGCTGTGTGTGGGACTTGTTGTATTAGTCCATCTATACTGACCTCCATCAGGTTGCAAACTGAATATATTTTTTTCTGCATCTACCTCTGAAAAAATATTGGGCTTCTAGCTGTGTGTGGGACTTGTTCTATTAATCCATCTATACAGACCTCCATCAGGTTGCAAACTGAATATATTTTTTTCTGCATCTACCTCTGAAAAAATATTGGGCTTCTAGCTGTGTGTGGGACTTGTTCTATTAATCCATCTATACAGACCTCCATCAGGTTGCAAACTGAATATATTTTTTTCTGCATCTACCTCTGAAAAAATATTGGGCTTCTAGCTGTGTGTGGGACTTGTTCTATTAATCCATCTATACAGACCTCCATCAGGTTGCAAACTGAATATATTTTTTTCTGCATCTACCTCTGAAAAAATATTGGGCTTCTAGCTGTGTGTGGGACTTGTTCTATTAATCCATCTATACAGACCTCCATCAGGTTGCAAACTGAATATATTTTTTTCTGCATCTACCTCTGAAAAAATATTGGGCTTCTAGCTGTGTGTGGGACTTGTTCTATTAATCCATCTATACAGACCTCCATCAGGTTGCAAACTGATTATATTTTTTTCTGCATCTACCTCTGAAAAAATATTGGGCTTCTAGCTGTGTGTGGGACTTGTTGTATTAGTCCATCTATACTGACCTCCATCAGGTTGCAAACTGAATATATTTTTTTCTGCATCTACCTCTGAAAAAATATTGGGCTTCTAGCTGTGTGTGGGACTTGTTGTATTAGTCCATCTATATTGACCTCCATCAGGTTGCAAACTGAATATATTTTTTTCTGCATCTACCTCTGAAAAAATATTGGGCTTCTAGCTGTGTGTGGGACTTGTTCTATTAATCCATCTATACAGACCTCCATCAGGTTGCAAACTGAATATATTTTTTTCTGCATCTACCTCTGAAAAAATATTGGGCTTCTAGCTGTGTGTGGGACTTGTTCTATTAATCCATCTATACAGACCTCCATCAGGTTGCAAACTGAATATATTTTTTTCTGCATCTACCTCTGAAAAAATATTGGGCTTCTAGCTGTGTGTGGGACTTGTTCTATTAATCCATCTATACAGACCTCCATCAGGTTGCAAACTGAATATATTTTTTTCTGCATCTACCTCTGAAAAAATATTGGGCTTCTAGCTGTGTGTGGGACTTGTTCTATTAATCCATCTATACAGACCTCCATCAGGTTGCAAACTGAATATATTTTTTTCTGCATCTACCTCTGAAAAAATATTGGGCTTCTAGCTGTGTGTGGGACTTGTTGTATTAGTCCATCTATACTGACCTCCATCAGGTTGCAAACTGAATATATTTTTTTCTGCATCTACCTCTGAAAAAATATTGGGCTTCTAGCTGTGTGTGGGACTTGTTGTATTAGTCCATCTATATTGACCTCCATCAGGTTGCAAACTGAATATATTTTTTTCTGCATCTACCTCTGAAAAAATATTGGGCTTCTAGCTGTGTGTGGGACTTGTTCTATTAATCCATCTATACAGACCTCCATCAGGTTGCAAATTGAATATAATTTTTTTCCGCATCTAACCCAGCCAATAGTTTTGGCCTAATACCACAGTTTGGCCACTCAGCTCTGCTCGGTTCCCATCCATTGTTTTTTTGTGCAAACAACTCCAGAGTTGTGAATTAGTTAACCACCAAAATGAGTGGAAAAAGGCCTGCTGCTGGTGGAAAGGGGAATAGGCGTGTTGGGAAGGGGAAAAAAGGTTGTGTCCGTGGGGTAGGTGTTAAAGCAACAGTAACATCTGCAGAAGAAAGACCATCTTCCAGCCAAACTAAAATGTCTACTTCTTTTAGCGGACAATGTGATAAGATCCCTTTCTTACGGCCACGCCAATCGCTACAAATTCCAGATGAGGCACAAAAACAGCAGGTGCTTCAACGGATATCAAGTGCTCCTTTAAGTGGGCTCTCCTCCACATCAACTTCAACATCACAAATACTCCAGTCCTCAAAGGTGTCACCCCAATCGCACTTGCTTCCTCACAGCTCCCAAATCTCCAGCTGCCCGTCTGAGTATGAGGTAGAACAGATGGTTGAGTCTGCAGAGCTGTTTACTCATACTATAGCCTGGGAATCAGAGGTCGACTCCAGCGCTTCTGTGAATCCAGACGAGGAAATGATCTGCACTGATGCCCAGAATCTTTATGAGTCGGATCCTGGACCAGACGCAGAAGGTTCTGACCATAATGTAGACCCTCATTCCCAAACTGTAACTCCTGTTGGTGGAGACAATGAGGAAGACGATGATAAGACTCAAATACCTGATTGGAGCGACAACTTTAGTTTTTTGTCAGGGCAGGAACAGGTTGGCTCTGAGGACGACGGGTGTGATAACGCACAGGGTGATGATGATGAGGTTGGAGATCCCACTTACTGTCAACCCACAGTCAGCCAAGAGATGAGGTCAGCAGAGGAGGTGGAGGAAGATGCTAGTGACGACGAGGTCAGGTTGCTCCTTCCTGGACAGAGACGTAGAACTGGAAGCACGTCAACAACTGCATCCTCAAACACAACTCTGCCTCTCACCACAAGTCGTGGTGGCTCTTCAGGTCGCATGGGTGCTAAGCCTTGCATAGCCTGGGCATTTTTTCAGATGGATAAAGATGACCCAACTCGTGTTATCTGTAACATTTGTCAGCAAAAGCTAAGTAGAGGCCAAAAAATACATAGTTTGAGTACTTCATGCATGAACCGGCACATGGACATGAAGCATAAGTTGCAGTGGGAAGCTCAGTGTGCTACAATGCGGCCTAGCCAACCACCGTCTGCCATATCTTGTGCATCCGCGGCCTCTTCATCCTCTGTGACTGGGGGGACAGCAGTCACACTTGTTTTGGGGCGCAGACCTGCCACCTCTTTACCCGCAACAGCCAGCGTGATTGGCAGGTCATCATTTTCTTTGGAGGTGGTAACACCAGCTGGTGTTGAGCGCTGTCCGACATCGATAGCACCACCTTTGGATCAAGGCAACCTAACATGTCCGCCTGCATCTTCCTCACAGACCGGCAGTTTGCCGGGGACACCCTTATCAACCCCGTCTAAACACAATAGCCAGCCCTCGGTCCCTCAGATGTGGACAAGTAAAAGACCATTTCCTCCTAGCCATGAGAAAGCTAAGAGGTTGAATTTCACCATCTGCAAGCTCTTGGCTACAGAAATGCTGCCTTTCCGCCTTGTGGACACAGAGGATTTTCGAGACCTTATGTCCGTCGCAGTGCCCCAGTACCAGATGCCCAGTCGGCACTACTTCTCAAAGAAAGGTGTGCCTGCGCTCCACCAGCATGTCGCACACAACATCACCGCTTCTTTGAGAAACTCTGTGTGTGACAGGGTGCATTTCACCACAGACACTTGGACGAGTAGGCATGGACAGGGGCGTTACATGTCGCTGACTGGGCAATGGGTAACTATGGTGACAGCAGGACAAGGGGCTGCTGTCCAAGTCTTGCCGTCCCCACGAGTTGTGCGTCAATCCTCTTTATGTCAAAGTTCCTCCACTGCTTCTGCCTCCTCAACCTCCTCTCGGTCTTCCACCTGCACCCAAAGCCTGTCTGGTCATGCCACAAGCTTTCTAACTGCGCAGAAGGGATCCTGCACACCTCCTTACTATGCTGGCAGTAGGGCTCAACGTCATCAGGCGGTTTTTACATTGAAATGTCTGGGAAATGTGAGTCACACAGCTGAGGAGTTGTGGTCAGCTCTGGAGAACCAATTTCATGAATGGTTGTCTCCACTGGACCTGAAACCAGGGAAGGCCGTGTGCGACAATGCTGCAAACCTGGGTGCGGCCCTTCACCGGGGCAATGTCACACACGTGCCTTGTATGGCTCACGTGTTGAACCTGGTTGTCCAGCAATTTTTAGCCCACTATCCCAGACTAGATGGCCTTCTGCAGAGGGCACGGTCGCTGTGTGCTCACTTCCGCCGTTCGCATCCCGCAGCTCAGCGACTTACATCTCTACAGAAGTCGTTGGGCCTGCCACTTCACCGGCTAAAATGCGATGTGCCTACCCGGTGGAATTCAACTCTGCACATGTTGCAGCGACTGTGGCAGCACCGACAAGCCCTGGTGCAATACGTTCTGACGTATAGCCTGGGCCAACGAGATTCAGAGGTGGGGCAAATCACGCTGGAGGAGTGGTCTCAGATCAGGGACCTATGCACCCTTCTGCACAGTTTTGAAATGGCGACGAAGATGTTTAGTGCTGACGATGCCATTATCAGCATGACTATTCCGGTGATTTACATGCTGGAGCACATGTTAAACAGAATTCGGAGTCAGGTGGTGGCACAAGAGGAGGTGGAGGAAGTAGAGGAGGAGGAGTTGTATGCGGAAGGGCTAACATCTGCAAGGTCCAGAAGGTCGGCAGCACCAAGGCGGCAGGCATGTGAGGGTGGGGGAGATGGTTTTACCAGGGCGCATGGTAGCAGCCAAACTAGTGAGGAAGGTGCAGGAGCCCAGGAAGAAGTGGAGGACGAACTGATGGAAGACTCATCAGATGAGGGAGACCTTGATCACATTTCTGTTGTGCGAGGTTGGGGGGAGAGGACAGAGGAAGGAAGCATGATTGTTACCTCGCCACCAACACAACAGGGACTTGGTGCTCCTGGATGCGCAACACACATGAGTGCCTTCTTGCTGCACTACCTGCAACATGACCCTCGAATTGTGAGAATTAGAAATAATCCTGACTACTGGGTTGCCACACTGTTAGATCCCCGGTACAAAAGTAAATTTGCAGAAATTATTCCTGCCATAGAAAGGGATGCACGCATGCAGGAGTATCAGCAGAGACTGTTGCAGAATCTTACATGTGCTTTTCCACAAAATACCAGTGGTGCACGTAGTGAATCTCACAGTTCCAACTTGCCAACCGTGGGACCGTCAAGTGTTCAGCACTCAAACCGTAACAGAACCACAGTATCTGCTGGTAACATCAATTTTGCGGAATCATTTCACCACTTTTTTAGCCCATCCTTTGCAAGGCCACAGGAGACAAGAAGTCTGACACATAGTCAACGCCTAGAGACGATGGTACAGGAGTATCTCCAAGTAAACATTGAAGCCACGACTGTGTCACTGGACCCTTGCTCTTTTTGGGCTTCCGATCTGGATAAATGGCCGGAGCTAGCCACTTACGCCTTGGAGATCTTGTCATGCCCCGCAGCCAGCGTTCTGTCTGAACGTGTGTTCAGCGCTGCTGGTGGTGTGCTGACAGATAAGCGCACGCGGCTCTCCACTGATAATGTAGACAGACTCACGTTCATAAAGATGAACAAATCATGGATCCGAAACGACATTTCTACCCCTGTGTCATCCTGGGGAGAGTAAAAGCTTGATGATTGGTTAAAATCACCCTACCAACCGTTTTAAGCTTTCAAATTACTAATCATGTTTATCTGTATCTTGGCTGGAAAATAATTTGGGCTTTGTAGCAGTGTGCAGCACTGATTCTATTAGGCCATCTATAATAAGCTCCACCAGATTTAAAATTACTAATCATGTTTATCTGTATCTTGACTGGAAAATAATTTGGGCTTTGTAGCAGTGTGCAGCACTGATCCTATTAGGCCATCTATACTAAAGCTTCACCAGATTTAAAATTAGTAATAATTTTTAGCTGCATCTAGCCCGGAAAATAATTTTGGGGCTCCGAGATGCGCAAGACACATAAGTGCCTTCTTGCTGCACTACCTGCAGCATGACCCTCATATTGTCAGAATTCGAAGTAATCATGACTACTGGGTTGCCACACTCTTAGATCCCCCAAACTTTTCGATCAACCTTTTAATTTTAATAAAGACCAAAAAAATGGTCATTTTTGAAATTATAAGCATTATCAGGTTGTTAGAAACTGAAATCAAACAGTTTTCAACTCAAAACTTTATTCTAGGTGATGTTACATTTTCACATAGGACCCCTTGTTCGAAAGGAGCTTCTGAACTCTCTCATCCATTGAATTTGTCAGGTTTTGGATGGTTTCTGCTTCATTTGTTTTGCATGAGGACAGAATACCCTCCCAGAGCTGTTGCTTAGATGTGAACTGCCTCCCGCCATCATAGACACTCCTTTTAATGATGCTCCAAAGGTTCTGAATGGGGTACAGGTCAGGGGAGCATGGGGGTCACACCATAAGTTTGTCCCCTTTTATGCCCATATCAGCCAGAGATGCAGATGTTTTATGTGCAGCATGAGATGGTGCATTATCATGCAGAAAAATGATCTTGCTGTGAAATACACGGTTCTTCTTCTTGAACCATGGCAGGAAGTGCTGTTTGAGAAAATCCACATACATTATGGAGTTCATCTTTAGCGCCTTCAGGGATCCTAAAGCGGCCGACAATCTCTCTCCCCTTGATTCCAGCCCAAAACATTACTCCACCTCCTCCTTGTTGGCGCTGTAGCCGTGTTTGCGTGGGGTGTCCATCAACCAGCCATCCTCCACTCCATCCATCTGGACCACCGAGCGCTGCACGGCACTCATCCGTGAACAAAACAGTTTTGAAATCAGTCTTCATGTAATGTTTGGCCCACTGGAGCCGTTACTGCTTGTGTGAAGTGGATAGAGGAGGTCGACAGGATGGCGTATGCACAGCTGCAAACCTCTGAAGGACCCTGCATCTTGTTGTTCGGGGGACGTTGGAGGCACAAGCAGCTTCAAAAACTTGTCTGCTGCTATGACAAGGCTTTTTTGCCGCTGCTCTTTCAACCTGACGTAATTGCCTGTAGGAAAGAGTCCTCAATTTGCCCTTATCAGCACGCACACGTGTGTACTGTGAATCAGCTACATACTTCTTGATTGCCAAGACACTTCATCCTGATCATCGCACAATGTTGATTGTAGTCATGCCTTGACCTAAACACTCCACAATTTGTTGCTTCTCAGCAGCCGACACATCCTTTTTCTTTCCCATTTTGGCAGAAAATGTAGGCTGCTTAATAATGTGAGACAGCCTTCTTAAGTAGTCTTGCCTTTCATTGGACACACCTGCCAAACTAATTAGCACAGGTGTCTGCAATTGCTTACAGTGATATAAAGAGCCCTGACACACATCACCATCAATGAGTTTAACTGACAAACAAACAAATTCTTCCCTTATCACTCCTAAACACTTTTTGCATAATAATTTGGAACGCAGTGTACATGTGCTTTTCCACAAAACACCAGTGGTTCACGTAGTGAATCTTACAGTTCTAACTTGCCAACCGTGGTCTGTATGGAGTTGTTCAATAAAGGGCCCAAAATTAAGATAACATAGATGGGAGAGGTCTCTATGAATAGGAATTCCTAAGTATTTGATACCCTGTGAGGGCCAGGCAAAGGGAAAGTTGGACTGGATGGAATCCTATATGGATTTGGGGAGGGAGACATCGAGGGCCTCAGACTTCGCTGCATTGATTTTAAAATTTGACCATGTAACAAAGTGATCTATTTCAGCCATAACAGCATGGATGGATATATGTGATTGAGTGATATATACTAGGACATCATCAGCAAATAGAGAGCACTTGTACTCGGTGCCTCCCACCTCAATCCACCTAATATTGGGGTTATGGCGAATTGATGAGAGCAGGTGCTCCGTCACTAGGAT
Organism: Phyllobates terribilis; assembly: GCF_046119375.1. Classification (NCBI taxonomy): domain Eukaryota; kingdom Metazoa; phylum Chordata; class Amphibia; order Anura; family Dendrobatidae; genus Phyllobates; species Phyllobates terribilis. The sequence goes on from NW_027362770.1 coordinate 97,209,215, forward strand.
GTATAAGAGAGGGGACAGAGAACATCCCTGCCTTGTCCCATTGGTGATTGTGAAAGGTGATGAAAATGTTCTGACGCCCCCCCTGGGCCTTGGGACACCCGGAGCCGGACCCTTTTTGGTGGATGCTGGTGGTTGTAGTCTCCGTGGCGGCGACCCGGTTCCGTGGCTTAGGGCGGTCAAACCAGTGGCGGAACTATTTATGTGGTTTTGATGTTTAAATGTCCGACTACGCCACCCGTGGATTGCGGTCAGAGTGAACCGCCGCTGCAGGGCAGACCGCTGAGGCTGGTGTTGTGCGTGCAGCAGAGCGTAGCATAACTCCCCACGGGAGGAGTATAGCCTCAGGGCAGTGTATGCGGAGGATGGGGGTGATGGTGCAGGGCAGCAGCAGTAACGACACGGAGTCAGTGATGCAGTCCAGGGCCTTTACTCACAGTTCTTATTATCCAGACCACGTCTGCAGGTAACGGCTGCCCACGTCGTACTGTGCTCACCAGGTGAGGGGCTCAGACAACTCCCAGATAACTTTGGAGCGCTTCACAGGACCCCCTTTGTGTGTCCTTTGTCTGGCCTTTCTTACCAACCCTTCTGTCCGGCTGCCTCGGGCCTCCTCTTGGTAAACTTGGCGCCAGTTTCCCTGACCCTATGTGGTGCCTTCCTAGCGGGTGTAGCGAGGGGCTGCGCCACATAAAATGTCACAGCCTCCGGTTTCTAGCTGAGGGTCGTTTCCTGCCTCCACTAGTTTCGGGGACCGGTCTCCCCCTTTGGCCTGACCCCTCCACGCAGGTGGATTCGGGCGTGCGGTGGCGACTCGCCCGTCCGCACCCCTGGGATCCCTTCATTCCTCGTTCCTGGAGCCTTCTCCGCTCCTCTTCCTTCCTTCTCCCTCTTCCAGGCCTGGGCCTCTGTTACTAGGCCCGCCTCCGGAGCAGAGCTCATGCAGAGCCCCTGCTCCCTGCCACTTCTGCTCAGACTTCTCTGCACTGAACTAAGATGGTGCCCACCTTTTATACTCCCTTCTCAATGCACCCAGGAACTGCTTCCTCCCTGCTCCTGCACTACAGGGTTCCCCTTCCTCAGTGTTCCCTCCCCCCACTCCAGCCAGGGACAGGGACTGTCGTGCCCATCTCAGAGGCATATTGGTCGCCCTGCCCCACGGCAATGTGGTGTAATGCATGCAGGTGTCGGGTCCTGATCCACACTCCATCCTTACCTGAGAGTGAGATATCACACCTCTGGGTGAGGTGCAATACCTCTGTAGCAACCGAGCCCTCAGGGTGCTACAGTTCCATTTATCTTCAGCCTAGGTGACGTATTGTGATACAGGGCCGTGATTTTGGCTATAAAAGGGTCCCCTAGACCCCTACCCCAAGTTTTTAAGAGAATCATATATGGCGTGCCAGGAGACTCTATGGAATGCTTTCTCAGCATCCAACGAGAGTATCTAATTACAAATTTTTAACTGCATCTATCCCAAGAAATACTTTGTGCCTAGTAGCAGTGTCTGCTAGTCAGCGGATTATCCCGGCTGTTAAGCAAGCTACACCACCTGTAGTTTAGACACTTAATTTTTTCAAAGGAAATGCTTCGGGACCATGGGATACTCAGTGAAGAGCATCAGGAGGCACCCCAAGGCATAGGGTCTGGGACTGGCAGTAGGATGCCTTGCGGTGGACAGCCGAGCTCGATCCTTATAAAAGCTTTTTAACTGCAGCAGCTTTAGTGGACGCTACTGGAGCTGGAATTACGCGGCTGCTGGCATGAGACTTGCCCTCCAATAGATCCTTGTAAATGGATTTAAAGTGTATTCATTCAAATTAGAGAGACAATTTAAATTAAAAAGCTTAGAGCTGCCTCCACCACAGGGGGGCTCGCTCGACCCACCAGCGGACAGGCACCAGTATTGGGAGAGGGGGGCTGGCCATCAGGGTTCACCGCGGCTCTGGCACAAACCCGGCGACACGGAGGTGGCACGGGCAGGAGCGGACTGGCCGTGTCGGCTTCTCACTTTTTGGATTTTAGAAGGGCATGACATGCCTATATCTGTGTCTCCCCCTCCTTTTACTCCTCCACCTCTTTTATTTTCGCATGACTATATGTACTTGTCACTTTTCCATGTGTTAGTTATGTCTTCTGAGCAGTTTGTCAGCTTTTGGACACCTTTGAAGGTGTTTTCTATGTGTTTCTATGTGTTTTTGTTTGCCTGCCATTGGTTTTAACGGTGTTCGAAGGTGTTCGACGAACAGTTCGACGAACCGAACCGAACTCGAACACTACGTGGGTGGCTCAACACTAATCTCTAGCCCAGATTCATCATTTGCGCTTATTTTGAAGTCACCTTTCTTTTTTGACTTTAGTTGCTGTTTTGGCGCAAAATTCCTCAAAATGGTGCACTGAATTCATTAATTTGGCGCACAGTAAAAAATGGTCTTTTTTTCTGTCTTGAACTGTTTTTTTGTGACTTTTTTACACCAAAAGTCAAACATTTTGCAAAATGGTGTAAAAATTGCAACAAAATACTGATGTACTTAAAAACAGACCGGGGATGGGAAAGGTGACTGGAGAGGAGTTGAATCGAATTTTGTGACTTTTTAAAAAGTCGCAATTGATGAATCAGGGGAAAATACCTGGAAACTCTGCTCACAAAGAGGAAAACCAAACTAAACAGGCGATCACATATAAAATAGACTTCAACAGAATAATGGAAAAAAAAAGCCACAAAACTAGACAAAGAAACATGCACAAACCAATGGAGAATAGGGGCATGGATCTTGGCCTTCAATTAAAATAATAATTAATAAGGACATTCCTTTTTAATGCTTTTCTTTAATGCTACATGCATGGACAATATCACCGTCAGGCGGTAATCTCGGCTTGGCTACAACATATGAGTATTTGTATAATAATGGAGCTAACATAATGATGACCTCTTCTCCTCCGGAGGTGCCGGTGCCCCGCGCTGCTGTATAAACACGCGGCCACTATAACGCTCTGTTCTTCATAGATATACAGAACCTCCTCTTTTATTGGTGCCTCCGTGCGGCACTATTCTTTCTCGTCCTTTGTTTTTTTCTATCTTCCCATCTCAGGCTGCTTCTTGCTTTGTGTTTGTTTTAGTATCTGCCTCTTCAGCTGTCATTCCTTTACAATCGCTCTCTATCTTATTTGCGCCTCTGTATTAGTAACTATCTTCTTCTTGAAAGTAACGTTTCTCCCAGCTGGGGTTTCACATCACTCCAGGGTGCAGAAAATTGAGTAATGGGAAAACAAATGAGAAAAAAAAGATTATTACCATAATATCATTGTAATTTGTTTTAACTACCAGTAAACCTTGCGTGTCCTTGAGGCTTTATATGCCATCTATAAGAGCAATAGATCTCTGTGGGGATACAAAATGCCACGCCGCACAAGATCAGTGCTGGTAATTTCAATGTTGTGCTTCTTCTGTTATGCAGCAAATGGTTGTGCTGGATAGATTTAATGTCCCAGTTGTGTTCCTCTCCATTAAGAAGCATGACTCACTGTGCGGATGAGTATCGTACTAGTACGGCTAATCATTACTTGTTACTGCAGCCAAATGACCCATGCCACAAATACATCCTGCGGCACAGAGACGCACAGTCAGGGGGCATCAGGTGACATACAGTACAGACCAAAAGTTTGGACACACCTTCTCATTTAAAGATTTTTCTGTATTTTCATGACTATGAAAATTGTACATTCACACTGAAGGCATCAAAACTATGAATTAACACATGTGGAATTATATACTTAACAAAAAAAGTGTGAAACAACTGAAAATATGTCTTATATTCTAGGTTCTTCAGAGTAGCCACCTTTTGCTTTGATGACTGCTTTGCATACTCTTGGCATTCTCTTGATGAGCTTCAAGAGGTAGTCACCGGAAATGGTTTTCACTTCACAGGTGTGCCCTGTCAGGTTTAATAAGTGGGATTTCTTGCCTTATAAATGGGGTTGGGACCATCAGTTGTGTTGTGCAGAAGTCTGGTGGATACACAGCTGATAGTCCTACTGAATAGACTGTTAAAATTTGTATTATGGCAAGAAAAAAAACAGCTAAGTAAAGAAAAATGAGCGGCCATCATTACTTTGAGAAATGAAGGTCAGTCAGTCCGAAAAATTGGGAAAACTTTGAAAGTGTCCCCAAGTGCAGTTGCAAAAACCATCAAGCGCTACAAAGTAACTGCCTCACATGAGGACCGCCCCAGGAAAGGAAGACCAAGAGTCACCTCTGCTTCTGAGGATAATTTTTTCCGAGTCACCAGCCTCAGAAATCGCAGGTTAACAGCAGCTCAGATTAGAGACCAGAGTTCTAGCAGCAGACACATCTCTTCAACAACTGTTAAGAGGAGACTTTGTGCAGCAGGCCTTCATGGTAAAACAGCTGGTAGGAAACCACTGCTAAGGACAGGCAACAAGCAGAAGAGACTTGTTTGGGCTAAAGAGCACAAGGAATTGACATTAGACCAGTGGAAATCTGTGCTTTGGTCTGATGAGTCCAAATTTGAGATCTTAGGTTCCAACCTTCGTGTCTTTGTGCGACGCAGAAAAGGTGAACGGATGGACTCTAAATGCCTGGTTCCCTCCGTGAAGCATGGAGGAGGAGGTGTGATTGTGTGGGGGTACTTTGCTGGTGACACTGTTGGGGATTTATTCAAAATTGAAGGCATACTGAACCAGCATGGCTACCACAGCATCTTGCAGCGGCATGCTATTCCATCCGGTTTGTGTTTAGTTGGACCATAATTTCTTTTTCAACAGGACAATGACCCCAAACACACCTCCAGGCTGTGTAAGGGCTATTTGACCAAGAAGGAGAGTGATGGGGTGCTACGCCAGATGACCTGGCCTCCACAGTTACCAGACCTGAACCCAATCGGGATGGTTTGGGGTGAGCTGGACCGCAGAGTGAAGGCAAAAGGGCCAACAAGTGCTAAGCATCTCTGGGAACTCCTTCAAGATTGTTGGAAGACCATTTCCGGTGACTACCTCTTGAAGCTCATCAAGAGAATGCCAAGAGTGTGCGAAGCAGTCATCAAAGCAAAAGGTGGCTACTTTGAAGAACCTAGAATATAAGACTTATTTTCAGTTGTTTCACACTTTTTTGTTAAGTATATAATTCCACATGGGTTAATTCATAGTTTTGATGCCTTCAGTGTGAATGTACAATTTTCATAGTCAAGAAAATAAAGAAAAATCTTTAAATGAGAAGGTGTGTCCAAACTTTTGGTCTGTACTGTATATAGACATTTTTTTTTAATTTTATAGTTTATTTTATGAACATTATTCTTAAAGGAGCAGGAAACCTATAGTTAATATCTTAAAAAAGGGTAGTAGTCTATAAAAAGAGCTGCCAAATCCTCCACACATTGTGTATATGCGCTCTTACAGTATTTCTGAAAATAATGGTTCGATAGATTACATATGAATATGCAATAGAGGGTTTAAAAAAATCTCCCTATCTACTGAATAGGAGATAACTTACTAAAGGGAGGCTGGGGGGGTGGACCCCCCAGAGATCCCAAAATTAGGTCTTTAAAACCCCGATAACAAACTCTGCTGCCTCGTCTTAAATGGAGTGAAGGTGCGAATCCTCTACCTCTGCTTCATTCATTGTCTATGGGACTGTTGGAAGAAGCAGATTACAGCGCTCAGCTATTTCCAGTGGTCCCATTGACAGTGATTCGAGAGGAGGTAGAGCATCTGTGCCATGCAGCGCCCTAGTCTCAGTTCTATAGCCCTGGTCTTGGGATCACTGGGGGTTTACGGATGGGGGTTAGTTTTTATTTTTTTTGGGGAAGCTGTCATCAGAAAATGGCCTATTGTTACATGTATTACTGTATTTTTGCAATATTTTTGGCAATGTATTTTTTATATATATCACAACCTGTATTTAAAACAATTAGAGATCTTGCAATTTTCCCACTGGCCACTGGGGATTTTTTAGACACTAACTTCCTGTTGTTTCAGGAAATGCACATGTACATTTGCTGATTCCAACCCTATCTTATGTATTGAAGTGTCTAATGAGCGTGTGCTCAAAGGTCATTGTGAAGGAAGGAGCAAGGTCAGGTCTGACCTAATCTATTGTGATTAGTGGATCCTGTGTTATCAGCTGTGTATAGAGGTGCTACCTATCGTTGTAATTCTACCTCTGATAAGGAGCCTTGATGAAAACTCTACCTGAAAGAACAGGAAGTAGGAGTCTAAAAAAGCCTTAGTGGCCAGTATGAAAATTGCAATATTGCTAATTTTTTTCAATAAACGGTGTGGTATGAAAAAAAACAGTGCCAAATATTTTTTTTTAAAATACAGTACATGTAACACAAAATCCTCATTTAAGCAACAATGATAGAATTTTTTTAACCTGTCCAGCTGCCTGTGGCCCTTGCCAGTCTCTCACTGTCAATAAGCGACCATGATACAAGAAATGGAAAGGAGATTGTGATGTTACAACGTGAGCAGGACAGAGGTGCGGTGGGAGATTGGAAGGTGAGTATATGCTAATTCTTATCATTTTACCACACTGGGTTGATATGTAAAGTGTAAGAATTGGGTAAAAGCACCCTCCTACTTCCCCATGACTAGAACTTTGCAGATGCATCTGCTCTGCCTGATTCTGCTGTTGGTAGGCATTATACATTGAACTAATGTAAAGGGGGATTGTGTTATAGATTAAAGCTGCGCGCACAGGTCCGACGTCAGTACCCGGCGCACCTGGGTAAGTGCCGGGGCCCTGAGCAGGTGGGGGGGCCCACTCGCCGTCGGGCACATCTGCGCCCTATGGGACCCATCCCCCCCCCCCCTTCTTCCACTTGCTCAGGACCTTGGCACAATACTTATCTCTCCCTGTGCCTCCGCAGCAAGTCCTGTATCTTCCGCGGCTGCTGCACTGTGACGTCCCAGGGCAGAGGGCGCGATGAAGTCTTTCCACAGTGCCCTCTGCTGAGCAGTCACAGCGTAGAGCGGGAAGATGGCGACACGGCTGACGAGTCCGGAGCAGCGACAGCAGGTGAGGAGAGGTGAGGTGATTATTTGTTTTTTTTTCTTTTTTTTTATGTATAGAGGCATGGGGCATTATATCGGGAACCTGTATGGGGCATTATATGGGGGCCCAGGAGGCATGGGACATTTTATGGGGCACCTGCATAGGGCATTAGATGGGGCACCTGCATGGAGCATTAGATGGGGCACCTGCATGGGGTTTTATATGGGGGTCCAGGAGGCATGGGGCATTATATGGGGGCTCAGCCTGCATGGGGCATTATATGGGGGCACAGGAGGCATGGGGCATTATTTGGGGGCCCAGGAGGCATGGGGCATTATATGGGGGCCCAGCCTGCATGGGGCATTATATGGGGGCCCAGGGGGCATGGGGCATTATATAGGGGCACAGTCTGCATGGGGCATTATATGGGGGCACAACCTGCATGGAGCATGATATGGGGGCCAGTATTCTGCATGGAGCATTATATGGGGTCCAGTATTCTGTATGGAGCATTATATGGGGGCCAGTATTCTGTATGGAGCATTATATGGGGGCCAGTATTCTGTATGGAGCATTATATGGGGACCAGTATTCTGTATGGAGCGTCAGATGGGGGCCAGTATTCTATATAGAGCGTTATATGGGGGATATATAGAGCATTATATGGGGGGCAGTATTCTGTATGGAGCGTTATATGGGGGCCAGTATTCTGTATGGAGCGTTATATGGGGACCAGTATTCTGTATGGAGCGTTAGATGGGGGCCAGTATCCTGTATGGAGCATTATAAGGGGGCCAGTATTCTGTATGGAGCATTATAAGGGAGCCAGTATTCTGTATGGAGCATTATATGGGGCCAGTATTGTGTATAGAGCGTTATATGGGGGCCAGTATTCTGTATGGAGCGTTATATGGGGGCCAGTATACTGCATGGAGCAATATATGGGGCCCATAATACTATATGGAGAACTATGTGGTGCCCATCATACTGTATGGAGGACTATACTGTCCGGTCTGCACTGTGCGCTGTGAGGATTCGCCGGTTTCTGAATTATTGTAGAATTTACTATAGATATCGCTCATATAATGTAAGAAGTGAAATCTTCGGCATTGTACTATATATATCTATTTCTCTGCGGTATCTGTGCGTCATGAATCGTGGTATGTGTTAAAGGGGTCCACTGAGACTTTTTCGCCCAGGGCCCACAAAAACCTGGAGCTGGCCCTGTGCACACATTTGTCAAGGGTTTGGCTACTTTAGGTATAATTTTATCAAATGTGGAACACAAAGCCTTCTTTCTTGACCAAGTGGTGGCTCCCGTTCAGAGCATGACTGTAGATGGAAGGCTATGTGACAAGACACATTCAGCAACATCCTCCATTGATATATTCTGAACATTTTCTGGACATCTAGGACATGCTGGGTAATTTAGATTTGTGCTTCTGCAGGTTCTAGGTGCACAGGAAACTAATGCTTGCACGGTAGGTTTCAGTGATGGACGCTGATGGATATCATACTTGCCAACTGTCCAAAATTTTCTGGGACTGTTTTGAACTTTCCAAGGCAATTTTTTTTAAATTTTATCGTTTAAACAGCCCAGAAACTGTGCTCTATACCCGGTTGTGCTAAAAAAGTCACTAAAGTTACATGAAAAAAGTGCACTAGGATGCAATCAATTGTAGCCCTCTCCAAACAGGAGAAAAGATCCCCAATAACCGATCCTCATCCCTTTGAGCCAGAAGGCCACAAAGAGGTCAGGGACTAGTGGTCTCTGCTAGCTGAAGCCAAGAAAGACCCAAACTTACTCCCAGCATCTACCCCGGGCTGCCACCCAAGCAAAACTAGAAGTCATCTGTGGTCGGCTCCCCTCTCGAGAAAGGACAGCCAGGTGTTTTTATAGGGGAGTGGAACCTGATGGCCACACACTCCCGGTGTGCTAAAAAAGTGACTAAAAGTTCCAGAAAAAAAGTGCAGTAGCATGCGATCAATCATAGCTCTCATCCCTCCGAGCCAGAAGGCCATAATGACGGTCAGGGATGAGTGGTCTCCGCTAGCTGAAGACAAGAGAGACCTAATCTTTCTCCCAGCATCTCCTCAGGCTGCCACCAAAGCAAAACTAGGAGTCATCTATGGTCGGCTCCCCTCTCTCGAGAGGAGAGCCAAGTGTTTTCACAGGGGAGTGGAACCTGATGGCCACACACTCCCATCCTAGGCCGATCAGGAAGGAACCTATAAAAGAATCGCACTCCATGTAATGCTAATTCCATGTATTTAGGAATATTTTACTGATGTAATTTCCTTGAGTTTTTTATTCTTATTCCCGGAGAAACCTATTAAAGATTTTGGAGATGAGCTTTGTTCATAAGGCCGTGTATATGTTGATATCAATCGTAGTTAAATACCAAAAACCTCAGCCTGATAGATCACAGTACAATGAGATATGAGCAAATCAGTCCATTAAAACAGAGTTGCTTACTGAGGTTTCCTAATATCAATCATGCCTCTCATCAAAACGGAGTCCACTTCATAGGTCAATATGGCAATTGAATCTGGGCATTATGGATTTATTCTCCCAGAATCCTCTCTGCTCAGATAACTCACTTGATTTTGATAGCTCTCTGGAAGACATGTCATGCTCCCTAAAGTGTAACTCTGTATTGATTGCAAGTTCTAAGAAAAATTATGTAGCCGTGTCATCTGAAGGTTCTCGATTTAACCATGTACTGTTGTATGAGCCATCAAAATAAAGGTCAAGGTTGTTCCTCCCCATCTATCAGTGAACTACCTTTATGAGCTTCATTAACTTGCTTCATTAACTGACTTAGATCCTTCACACAATGTGAAGCCCATTTAGAGCGGTTTTAGCACATACTAATTTATGATGCTGGTAAAATCCAGCAGAGCCGGCGGATGATTTGTGAGAAGTAGCCTATCTGTATGGGGGACAGAGCAATGGTCTATTACCATTTTTTTTGATGGAGTTCAGATGTTAATACGAAGCCCCTGGACTTTGCAAAACATAAGGTGCTGGCGGTAACGAAAAAAAGAATAAAAAGCTATGAATACAGATTCTTCTTATCTTCGCACCGGCTGCAAATTGCAAAACAAAAGTATGATATGATGATGATAAACATTTGGCACAATGTTTTCATTTATTGAGGGCACATTCTTGTTGTGTTGCAGGGCATCGAACAGCAAACTGTACAGTTGACCGTTTCTGTAATAACAGATGTGATGGTTTTGCAATGAGAAAGAAAAATGCAGAGTTCCAAAGAAGAAACTCGGTTGCATTAACTATTTCTATGATCAAAATACAGGAGGGGCAAATAGGAGAATGTGCCACATCCCACTATTGGATAATCTTAAATCCTTTCTATATCTGCAGTCTATATGAACACCATATGGCACTGCACTATTTTTTAAGAGATTATATTATTTCTGGGAGCAGCATGAGGTAGGGATTTCAGCGATGTGTCACTTTTTAGGCTGTGTGCTGTAGTTTCATTACAATGAGTGTTTTATCAGCAGGAGATTATCACTTCCTGGACTAGTGTCCACATGAGTCCTGGTCCAACTACACCCCCAGTACTGATTAGCTGCCTACTGTCAATACACAATGTACTCAGAGCGCTCTGGTGTGGCAGGGTTAGCTTTCTGAGCTTTGCTACATGCTACATCTAAAAACCCAGTAAACTAAGTGATACATTGCTGGAAATAGGGTATCTGCGCCTATATAATGCTGCTTTCAGATGAGGTAACCAAAACCTGCTGACAGATTCCCTTTAGAAAACTAGAATGCCATTTCTCCAATGTATAACATAGTTTTTGGCTGCTACATGATTGTATTTTTTTGGAATCTGATGGAACTTTTATTGAAACGCTCTTTGGGCCCATTTTCAACTCCAGAGTTAATGAAGGGAGCGCTGGAGTAAGATGCAGCATAATCATTAAGAGGCATGCTCATCTTTAATGAGTTTGCTCATATTTCAACTGCCGTAATTTGGTGGCATAGGGAAGGGAAAGGTTTCCAATGTGTCTAGAAAAAAATTAAATCTATTTTACAGCTTCTGACACTGTTATAAGTTTTATCCTCTTCTCAACCGAGATTTTCCATTTTTGCTCTTTCTTTTTTTCCTCCCCTTCTTCCATGTGAGTTTTGTTTTTTGCAGGTAAATATGACTTTTTATTGCAATTTTTGTTGTGTTGCTGCATGTCAGGCATTTCGATTTATTTATCCTTATAGTGTTTAACGCTTTGGTTAATTTTATATTTTCATAGATTTGACTTTTACCGATGCAGCAATATTACATTTTTTTAATGGGGCAAAAGGAGGGGCGATTAGAATTTTTATATTACTTTTATTTATATTTTAAAACTTTTTTTTTTGCTTCATTTTTTTAGTCCTCCCAGGGAACTTGAACCTGTAATCGTCCGATTGCTTATTCCATATACTGCAGTACAACTGTATTGCAGTGTTTACTAAATATGAACGCCGGATGAGCACCATCAAGATAAAAATGGAGACCTTCAGCAGGCTGCCATGGCAACCCATTACGGTTGTGGGGGGGAGGCAATGTGTGCATGGAATGGCGTACCCTCTTGACTGCTATCAGAGATAGACAATGCACTTATAGTGTTAAGAGTAGCTGGCACACCTCAGCGCTGTTAGAGGTTGCTGCAGACTATGTAACACAGCCATCATCTGCTGCCACTTATGCAGGCTCAGCTCCTGAGCCTGCATTAAAGACTGTGACCCAAAATATGACATTCAAGTACATCATATGTTTGGAAAAGGTTAACCTGTCATCAGAACTTGCACTTATGGGTTATTAGAAGTGCTGCATTAGACTTTTATATCAGCAAGTAAGTGTTTCTGCAGTTGTCCAAAAAATTAAGTTTAGTCCAGGAAGCTCGCTATTTACATAGTTACATAGTTACATAGTTTATAAGGCCGAAAAAAGACAAGCGTCCATCCAGTTCAGCCTATTTCTTGTGCACTGCAGCTATTCCGCTATTCCTATACCATGCGGTATAGGCCAATTTACATCATTGAGGAAAAATTCACTTCCCGACACCAATCTGGCAGTCAGATTAAATCCCTGGATTAATTAACTAAGCATATGATGTAATTTTATTGTTCTCAAGAAAGGTGTCCAGGCCTCTCTTGAACTCTTTAAGTGAGTTGGACATCACCACTTCCTCTCCCAGAGAGTTCCAGAGTCTCACGGCTCTGACCGTAAAGAATCCCCTTCTATGCTGGTGCAGGAACCTCCTTTCCTCCAGACGCATAGTGTGCCCTCTCGTCTTTGTCACCATCCTTGGTATAAACAGGTCATGGGAGAGATCTCTGTACTGCCCCCTGATGTATTTATACATGTTTATGAGGTCTCCCCTAAGCCTTCTCTTTTCCAATGTAAATAGGCCTAATTTTGACAACCTCTCTGGGTATTCTAGTCCCTCCATTCCCTTTATTACCTTAGTCGCCCTCCTTTGTACCCTCTCTAGCTCCAATATGTCTTTCCGGAGCCCAGAACTGTGCACAATATTCTAAGTGCGGCCTTACCAGCGCTTTATACAGAGGAAGAACAATGTTCTCATCATATGCCCCTATTCCTCTTCTGATGCATGCCATGACTCTATTTGCCTTCGCAGCTGCTGCCTGACACTGGGCACTCCAATTTAATTTGCTATTAACCAAGACGCCCAGGTCCTTCTCCATGTCAGATTTCCCCAACGGTTTCCCATTTAATATGTATGGGTGACTGCTGTTTTTCTTTCCCATGTGCATGACCTTACATTTATCGGCATTGAACCCCATTTGCCATTTTTTAGCCCAACTCCCCAATTTATCCAAATCCTCCTGTAGCTGTGCCCTATCCTCATCTGTATTAACTACTTTACAAAGTTTAGTATCATCTGCAAATATTGCTATTTTACTATGCAACCCTTCCACTAGATCATTAATAAATATATTAAATAATATAGGGCCCAAGACAGACCCTTGAGGCACCCCGCTAGTAACCCTGACACCCCCTGAGCTTACTCCATTGATAACCACCCTCTGCTTTCTATCACTCAGCCAGCTATTTACCCACTTGCACACATTATCCCCCAGACCAAGCATTCTCATTTTATATACCAACCTTTTGTGTGGCACAGTATCAAACGCTTTGGAGAAGTCAAGGTATACAACATCCACTGACTCTCCCCGGTCCAGCTGTGAGCTCACCTCCTCGTAGAAGGCGATCAGGTTTGTTTGGCAGGAGCGATCTCTCATGAATCCATGTTGATATGGAGTTAGACAGTTATTATCATTAAGATATTCTACAATAGCATCTCTAAGAAATCCTTCAAACAATTTACCCACAACAGACGTTAAGCTGACTGGTCTATAGTTCCCAGGGTCACTTTTAGACCCCTTTTTGAATATTGGTACCACATTTGCTTGGCGCCAGTCTAGTGGGACAGTCCCTGTCCATAAAGAGTGCTTGAATATAAGATACAGCGGTCTGTCTATCACATTACTTAATTCTTTTAGTACCCGGGGTGAATGTCATCTGGGCCTGGTGACTTGTCTATTTTGATATTATTTAGGCGTTTCTGAACTTCCTCCTGGGTTAGGTGGGTGATATTTAGCGGAGGGTTTACTTTATCACTCTGCATTTCCTCCGATAAATTGTTTTCTTTTGTGAAAACAGTGGAGAAGAAGCTATTGAGTAGGTTTGCTTTACCCTCATCGCCCTCTATGATTTTACCCAGGTTATTTTTCAATGGCCCAATGCCATCAGTGTTAATCCTTTTACTGTTTATATAGTTAAAGAACAGTTTGGGATTCGTTTTACTTTCCTTGGCAATTAGTCTCTCTGTCTCCTCTTTTGCTATTCTTATTTGTTTCTTACAGATTTTGTTTTTTTCCCTATAAGATATTAGCGCTACCTCACTGCCTTCTTGTTTAAGTTTACCGAAAGCCCTTTTTTTGTTTTTCATTGCCCTCTTGACTTCCTTATTTAGCCACATTGGCTTCCTCCTATTCCTAGCCCTTTTATTCCCATAAGGTATGTACCTTCTACAGTGACTATGTAGGACTGTTTGGAAAATTTCCCATTTTGAAAAGGTTTGAGACCGCTACCAGTCATCCCACCAGCACGCTGTTATTACTCCCACACCAGCATGATTCACATCCCAGTGTACGCAAGGAGATGAAGACAAAATGTAGTTTTCTTCTCCCTGCTCTCCCTGCTCTCCCTTCACATGCTCTCCCTGCACACGCTCTCCCTGCACACGTTCGCCCTGCACACGTTCTCCCTGTACACGCTGTCCTTGCACACGCTCTCCCTGCACACGCTCTCCCTGCACACGCTCTCCCTGCACACGCTCTCCCTGCACACGTTCGCCCTGCACACGCTGTCCTTGCACACGCTCTCCCTGCACACATTCTCCCTGCACACGCTCTCCCTGCACACGCTCTCCCTGCACACGCTCTCCCTGCACACGTTCGCCCTGTACACGCTGTCCTTGCACACGCTCTCCCTGCACACATTCTCCCTGCATACGCTCTCCCTGCACACGCTCTCCCTGCCCACACTCTCCCTGCACACGTCCGCCCTGCACACGTTCTCCTTGCACACATTCTTCCTGCACACGCTCTCCTTGCACACGCTCTCCCTGCACACGCTCTCCCTGCACACGCTCTCCCTGAACACGTTCTCCCTGTACACGCTGTCCTTGCACACGCTCTCCCTGCACACGCTCTCCCTGTACACGTTCTCCCTGTACACGTTCTCCCTGTACACGCTCTCCCTGCACACGCTCTCCCTGCACACGCTCTCCCTGCACACGCTCTCCTTGCACACGTCCTCCCTGCACACGCTCTCCCTGCACACGCTCTACCTGCACACGTTCTCCCTGCACACGCTCTCCCTGCATACGCTCTCCCTGCACACGCTCTCCCTGCACACGCTCTCCCTGCACACGTTCGTCCTGCACACATTCTCCTTGCACACATTCTCCCTGCACACGCTCTCCCTGCACACGTTCGCCCTGCACACATTCTCCTTGCACACATTCTCCCTGCACACGCTTTCCCTGCACACGCTCTCCCTGCACATGCTCTCCTTGCACACGCTCTCCCTGCACACGCTCTCCCTGCACACGCTCTCCCTGCACACGTTCGCCCTGCACACGTTCTCCCTGTACACGCTTTCCCTGCACACGCTCTCCCTGCACACGCTCTCCCTGCACATGCTCTCCTTGCACACGCTCTCCCTGCACACGCTCTCCCTGCACACGCTCTCCCTGCACACGTTCGCCCTGCACACGTTCTCCCTGTACACGCTTTCCCTGCACACGCTCTCCCTGCACACGCTCTCCCTGCACACGCTCTCCTTGCACACGCTCTCCCTGCACACGCTCTACCTGCACACGTTCTCCCTGCATGATAACACAGCACTGCTGTTACAAGAACTGCAACAACAATTGCTTATATTGAGGGGATGATTAGAAACATTATTAGGAGGTTGATACAGCACCCAATACATTGTAGGGGTAAATCGTGACGACAGGTTCCCTTTAAGTAGTCTATGTTTAAGACACTAGAATAAGCCCCTATATACTGGTATTATTCCAGCACTGTATGATGGCATTGTTTGAGCACTGCATATTACTATATTACAATAATTTGTGCACTTTACAGAATAATTAGGGCTTACTTACATTATTGCCATTGTACTACCGTTTCCAATCTTTTAATATATTGCTGCTATATAACTGTAATCATTATATGTAGGCTGTATTTTCGGAGCTATTTTTCCTTCCCTTTGTAGCAATAGGAAAGTAAACCATCATACAATGACTTGTTCAAAAACCTCAATAGACCTTGATCCAATTTCAATTCTCTGGTGACAGACAATGAGCTGAATGAAGGTGGAAAATATATATATATTTTTTTGCTTAGCTTTAGTGCACATACCCTATCTGATAATCATATATTATTTCAGCTGATTTCACTTTTTCTTTACTTGAAACATGCTAAGAAAGCCATATGTCATGTGTTATTTGCTTAAAGGGGTTGTCCGGCTTTAGGGTACAAGTCTGCAGTTACAATATGGAACATACTGTGAAGCAGCAATTGCATGACCACAAGTATGTAATTTACATTCATGTGGTCACATGCCGACTAGATGTGCGCGGCCGCGCTCATTGAGGCTGGTCACGTCTAGTTGGATTGTGGCCGTAAGTATGCAAATCACATACTTGCGATCACATGACTACCTGGCACCGGAGAACCCTCACAGCGTGCAGTGCGCATGCTGTGAGGATTCACAAGTCTGCAGTCACTTAAGGCTGTACAACCCCTTTAAATAATCTACTTCTAGGTATCCATATTATTTATCAGATCAATTCAAAAAATATATTATGAAAAAAATCAGCACTGAAGACTGGACAGAAAAGCTGAAAGGTGAACCTTAGTTTTTCTGAACATTTGTTGGGCTGTCTGTGGGCTTTTTGCTATGAATGTCCCTGATTTCACTAGAACTTGTCTAGTACCTTTTTATTATCCAAAGTATCACAGAGAGCAAAATCAATTTGTCTTTGTTCCTACAGTCATTGGACTGGCATTTTTTTTAGAGTTGTTGGCTATTTTTAAAAACAATATTCTCGGATTTTATCATGTGATGTTATCTCACCCACTATGTATCATTGATATTCAAGGAACTATTTCTTCCAATATGTTATGTAAAATTCTGTTTTAAATATAAAGTCCCATTGATCTCAGGATATTATACTACTAAACTTTCTGAGCTTAAGCTTAATATACGTGGTCATTTGGACAGCCATGGGTTTTAATACCTTCAGTCATTCCGATATTGAACTGTTCCTCCACAGTTGACAGCACAGCAAAAGTCTTGTTCTACAGCATGTAATTATAATAGAGGGCAATGGACCTGATTTAGACTTCTTGGACAGAAAATAAAAAAAATCTTCTTGATATAAGCGGAAAATAGAAGTAGTCAATTACATGGTGCATCTATGGGATAGGGTGAGAGTTCCAACTCAATAAATGTTCAATCAGTCTGATAAACAGCAAGAGGTTAAAGCAAGTGGAGCATTTTTGGATGGGATGGCTCCAAGAAGATCCAAAGATCAGTTTATCTAATTAATGACACCATCAAGTAAGCATGTGGTTCTGTTCTGCACACAGGTGGTATGACCACACATGTGCCTAGTGGCTCCATTCAAAATCTATTGCATATATCAAGATAGTTTATAATTTGATTAAAGCAGAATACCCCTTTAAAGGGGTTGTCCATACTAGGTCAAAAGTGGCCAGTTTTTACTCTTATTATTCAGACTGCTCCCCTGAGTATTTTAGTTTTCTTTAAAATCCATCATACGTGTTATGTTCTGCTACCAGAGCTAAGGAAAGAGAGGAAATCTGTCCCTACGATAGAACTCAGCGGAATCCCTACGATGTAACAGGGAACCTGATCCTGCGATCAGACCTGCTAAAGTCCTAAGCTAGTCTGTACGGAGACCTATAGATGTGGGGAAGGAATCCCTACAAGTACTAAGGACTGGGAGGAAAATGGGACACCTCCTAACAGAAATAGTAGCAGACAGACAAACAAACAAAATATATAGAACACTGAGGTCCGTAGACCAAGCAAACTAACAGAGTTAGATACAGAGCACAGGCTAGCTAGAAAGTAGTTATACAATGAAGTCCAGCAAAGCCAGAAGGGCAGAGCAGGATTAAATAGGCCAACGAGGTCATGTGACCAGCAAAGGAAAAAACCTAAGAGCAAGGTTCTAACAGTACCCCCCCTTCTAAGAGGATCCTCCGGATCCCCTAGGACCAGGCTTATCAGGAAATCTCCTGTGAAACGCTCTGATAAGTCTGGACGCGGAAACATCATCTGACCTCACCCAAGAGTTATCCTCGGGTCCGAAACCTTTCCAGGCCACCAGATACTGCAAACTACCTCTATACCGTCTAGAGTTAAGGATGCGAGAAATTTCATATTCCCCGTCCTCCACCACCGGAGGAACAGAGGCAGAGGCGTCACCATCCGACACAACAGCTTTTTTTAACAGAGAGACATGAAATACCGGATTAATTCTCCAGGAGGTAGGAACCTCCAACCTAACAGCAGATTGGTTGACAACCTGAAGCACCTTAAAGGGCCCTACAAACTTGGGACCCAATTTCTTAGAAGGAATCCTCAACCGCAGATTCCTAGAGGACAACCAAACCATGTCACCAACAGCGAACAAAACCTCCTGTCGTTTCCTATCAAAGTAGTCTTTACATTTTCTGTTGGCCTCCTGAAGATTACCACGCACATCCGTCCAAACTCTCTCCAAATCACCGGAAAAAATCTCCTCCTCAGGCACGGCAGATCCCAACTTGGAGAACGACCCAAACGACGGATGTCTCCCAGAACAACAAAAAAAAGGCGAACAACCAGCAGAAGAAGATGTATGATTGTTCAGAGCAAATTCAGCAAGTGGCAGAAACTCAGACCACCCCTCTTGATTGTCTGCCACAAAACAACGCAAGAACTGCTCAACATCCTGGTTTTTCCTTTCTGCCATCCAGGCCACCAAAAACTGCGACCCACCAGTCTCTTGGTCTCAGAGATTCCGGGATGACCTGCCAACCGAGATTCGTGACACTCAACAAACAAATCTCTCCTAAAGGTCCCAGGCACAAACAACCTCCCATGAGGAGTGTTAAATGGGGCATTCTCCTGTGCTTTAAGAATCTCATCTTCCAAAACGGAGTCCAAAGCAGCTATCACAACACCTTCTTGTAAAATGTTCTCCTCTTTCTCAGCACCGACTATGGGAGAAAAACTGCGAGACAAGGCATCCGCCTTAACATTCATAGTACCAGGGATGTAAGTAACGGAGAAATTAAACCGCGAGAAAAACAGTGCCCACCTAGCCTGACGGGCATTCAGGCGCTTGGCAGCATCAAGATATATCAGATTTTTATGATCCGTAAGAACCTGAACGGGAAATTCCGCACCTTCCAAGAAGTGGCGCCAGTGTTCAAATGCGAGTTTAATAGCCAATAATTCCCGATTACTAATATCGTAATTCAGTTCAGTCTCCGAAAATTTTTTTGAAAAAAAGGCACAGGGATGTAATCCATCCCCGTTATCCTGAGACAATACTGCGCCAACCCCCACCGAAGAAGCATCAACCTCAACCAAAAACGGCTTAGTCACATCAGGCTGCATAAGGATGGGAGCAGAGGTGAACCTCTCCTTGAGATACACAAAAGCTTCAATGGCCTCAGAAGACCACTGAACCGCATCAGCACCTTTCCTGGTGAGATCGGTCAGAGGTTTGACAATACTAGAAAAATTTTTTATGAATTTTCTGTAATAATTGGCGAAACCTAAAAACCTCTGTATCGATTTCAAACCAATAGGCCTAGGCCATTCCTGTACAGCTTGAACTTTAACCGGGTCCATCTCAAAACCTTCGCTGGAGATAATGTAACCCAAAAAACTAATTCTCTGTACAGCGAACTCACATTTCTCCAGCTTAGCAAAAAGCGAATTGTCCATTAACAATTGTAATACCTCACGTACGCTCCGCCAATGAGACTCCAGATCCGGCGAATAAATCAAAATGTCATCCAAATACACAACCACATTTTTGCCGATCAAAGGTCTAAGGATGTCATTAATCAGATTCTGAAAAAATGCAGGAGCATTAGTAAGACCAAAAGGCATAACCAGATTCTCAAAATGACCCACAGGAGTGTTAAAAGCAGTCTTCCATTCGTCACCCTCCTTCATGCACAACAGATTGTATGCCCCCTTAAGGTCAATTTTAGAGAACCACTTGGCCCCCATTAACTGGTTAAACAGATCAGGAATCAATGGCAGTGGGTAAGGATTGTGTACAGTAATTTTGTTAATCTCACGAAAATCCAGACAAGGACGTAGACCGCCGTCCTTTTTTTTTACAAAAAAAAATCCAACCGCCACAGGAGACTTAGAGGGCCTAATGTGACCGGCGGCCAAACTTGTCTGTATGTATTCATCCAAAGCCTTCCTCTCAGGAATAGTAAGGTTAAATAAACGACTTTTAGGAAGAGTCGCTCCAGGGACAAATTCAATAGAACAATCATAGTCTCTATGGGGAGGCAAAACCTGCGATTCCTTCTCAGAAAAAACTCTCCAAAAATCCTGAATAGGAACAGGCAATTCTCCCCTATCCAAAGCTGCAATACACCCGTTACAACACTTGTCATAACATTTATGGCTCCAGGATTTAATTTCATTGGTAGACCAATCCAGTACAGGATTGTGAAATTTTAACCAGGGCAATCCCAATATTACTGGAGAAGGCAAGTTATTCAAAACTACCAAATCCAATTTCTCATAGTGAACACCATTAATAGTGAGAGGAAATTCACAGACCTTGAGAGTAATATTCTTCAAAGGGGAACCATCCACAGAAACCACAGCAATGGGGGATGATAAAGGTTCGGGTTTTAAATTGAGTCTTTCCAAGAATCCCCCATCAATTACATTCAGAGTAGATCCACAATCAACAAACACCCGAAATTCCATTAATTTTTCCTGAGCAATCGTGGAAGCAGCTAAAAATACACCCTTGGAATTTAAACAGGCAATACGGGCATGACTGACCATTTTTTTTTCTTTCTTCATACGAAGCTCACAGCCTTTAATCAAATGACCAGATTTTCCGCAATAGAAACACAAGCCTTCAGAAAATCGACAGTCTTTTTCTTGAGAGCGAGGTGCCACCGATCCAATCTCCATCGATTCACCACTGTTAGTACACACATTCTCATAACCAGAAACTGACATAGCAGAGGATTTGCTCTCATTAACCCTTGCACGCAGTCTCCTATCCACCCGTATAGCTAATTGCATAGCCTGTTGCAAATCTTCAGGTGTAGGATAAGCAATTAGCAGGTCTTTAACCCTTTCATTGAGCCCAGCAAGAAATAGACTTTTCAGAGCAGAATCGTTCCACCCTGTTTGAGTAGACCAACGACGGAAATGAGTACAATATTTTTCCACATTACCTGATCCCTGTCTCAAACGTCTTAACTCAGTCTCAGCTGATGCGACACGGTCAGGATCATCATATAATAGTCCCAAAGCAGAAAAAAAACTATCCACTGATCTGAAGCATGTATCACTAGGTTGCAAAGAAAAGGCCCACTCCTGAGGCTCTTTGCGCAAAAGTGACATTATGAACCCTATGCGCTGGGATTCATCCCCAGAGGACTTGGGTCTCAAACGAAAATACAATAAGCAAGCATTTTTAAATGAAAAAAATTCTCGGTGTTCACCAAAAAATATATCCGGCAAACATACCTTAGGCTCCAAGAAATGTGCTCCAGGACAGTTACTCACGTGCTGACGGAGCTCGACCACCTCCAGAGAGAGTCCCTGCAGGCGATGAGCCAAATCCTGAACCGACACCATGATGGAACAGAAAAATCTTTCCTTAGAGAATTTGCAGGCTGGACTTACTGTTATGTTCTGCTACCAGAGCTAAGGAAAGAGAGGAAATCTGTCCCTACGATAGAACTCAGCTGAATCCCTACGATGTAACAGGGAACCTGATCCTGCGATCAGACCTGCTAAAGTCCTAAGCTAGTCTGTACGGAGACCTATAGATGTGGGGAAGGAATCCCTACAAGTACTAAGGACTGGGAGGAAAATGGGACACCTCCTAACAGAAATAGTAGCAGACAGACAAACAAACAAAATATATAGAACACTGAGGTCCGTAGACCAAGCAAACTAACAGAGTTAGATACAGAGCACAGGCTAGCTAGAAAGTAGTTATACAATGAAGTCCATCACTGCATGCGCTCAATGTAGAATAAGTAGCTGCCAGAAACCTTTGGCAGTGGCTTGTCTGGAGAAGAGAACGATTTTAACATTGATATTCAGTTCAATCCTTCTAATCAATTATATCATCTGCTGAGGGAAAGTTAAGAAAGTTAAAGTTAAGAATCCTACTTGTTCATATGCATATGAACGAGTTGGATAGTCCTGCCACAATCAATTTGACCATTCTTAAACTATTTACATCAAATATCATGTGACCACCAACCAGTATTGGTTTTCTTGGATTGGTACCAGACAAGGGCCCCTATGCAAGACCTGTAATGGGCCATTTGCAGTCCTATAGCTCATGATAATGTACCCTATAATGACTATGGCAGAAGCTACTTGCTGCTTTGGAGGTGGAAGTGGCCGTGTAATCTCTTAGGCTGCACATCAATGGTATGTCTGCCCCTGATCGGCATCATTGTTTTTACTCTATGGTCAGCTCTGAAGTTCATGCTTTGAATCAGACCACGGACAATATTTGCAGGCAACTACTATCCTCTTATGATTGTGCATCCCAAAAACTTACATGTAAATTGATTTGAAATTTAGATCATAAGCGCCAATGGGGGCAAGGACCAATATGAGTGACGATAGGAGCATGAACCAATGTGAATGACGTTCTATGTACAGCGCTGTGGAATATGTTTGCACTATATAAGTAAATATAGTTACTTAATATTCATGGCATCCTCTTGCCACTATATGGTTTAAACAAGCCTTATCTGTAGTTTCCAAAGCAGCATGTCGCTAGCACAGCTGTAAGACCAATGAACGTCTCTTTAGCTATACCACTGATATCCCCCAAAGTTATTAAGCGACTTGTATTTTCTCATGAGATGGTATCAGTCTGGATTGTGTTTTATTAGGATGGTGACTCATCAACTATTGAGATACTTTACGCACTTTGATGATTTAGCCCCCAGAAAATAACTTGCCATGAAATGATATTTATCTCATTTGGCTTATGTAGAAATGTTTGATTAGCTGAAGCCCCATAGTGAGTTAGTGTGAACCAAATATTCGTATAAGAAATAATTGAGAGCTGCATTTCTGAGCTCTAATCACTCTCCCTTCCCCTATACTGCCTATACAAAGAATAGGGAAAGCACTGTGATCTATTTGCCATTCTTTCCCTTTATAGCACAACTGATATTGTGCCAATATAGGTTCTAAAATGAAAATGCTTGAACTGGGGGTTAATGCGTGACATTGAGTAAGTAACCAAAAGTTGGTTATAAATTGGTTATTGTTACTGGTACATACACAGATTTGCGCAAAGTCACTAGAGGGGTACTGTCACAGGTGTGTCAGATGTAACAGACAGTCACTCTGCATCTGGCTGCAGAAGGTCACTGCGTTTGACATTCCAGACGCCTTCTTAATCCTTCTCACTTTTGGACCCAGGGGCAACCTCCCTCTTGCTCTGATTGATACACCCTGGTCTGGGTGTTTTTAAACTCTCAGTCTGCTTCAGGGAGTCACCGGTGATATTCTCATTTTCCCTTGTGAAGGCTTGGAGCTATAGCAGTCGGCTAGCTTACTCTCTGGTGACCTAGGAGGATGTTTGATGTTATCTCTCTGGTGTCTGCTCAAGCTAAGTTTTCTCCCCTTTGTTTGTCTCCCTTGTTGTCTTTTGTTTTAGTGGGGACTGACCAGTGCTCACCCCCCTCTCCCTATCAAGGGCCTAGGGATATACAGGGCTTAGGCTTCCTGCTCGGTGATTGGTGTGGAACCAATATAGGAATGGTAGGGTAGGCAGGGTGTTATTAGATCAGCCTAGGGGTCTCCACTCCCCCTTTCCCTAGTGTCTGGGCTCCCTTCCCCTCATCCCTTTCTGTTGCACTTAGCCTTTCCCACACTGTGTGTGACAGGTACTGCCTGGGTCACTATAGGATCCTATTCTCTTTAATATATTTATTAATGAACTTGTAGAGGGATTTCACAGTAAAATATGACTTTTTGTACATTAATACAAAGGAGGACAGTATTATGTTACAAATGTATCTGGGTTAGTTGGAAGCTTGGGCATAAAAGTGGCAAATTGGGTTCAACATTGATAAAAGTAAGGTTATGAGGTAGAGGATTATTGGTATACTAGTAAAGTACCATTGCACCCACGGCTGGCATGGCAGGTTGGCGTAACTGCTGTGTTTTTAAAGAGGAAGACATTTCAAGAAACTCTTGTTTTGTAATCCATAAGTGTATTTTTTAGTGTTTTTGATTGTTTCCTAAGCACTTTTACATCATTTACATAGTAACATAGTAACATAGTTTGTAAAGCCAAATAAACACTTGCGTCCATCAAGTTCGACCTTGTAGTTCTGTAATTGCTAAAGTTGATCCAGAGGAGGGCAAAAACCCCAAATGATTTGGCCAATCTTCACCTGAGGAAAAATTCCCTCCCGACTCTGAAACCAGCAGTCAGAATAAATCCCTGTATCAACCTACTATTTTATTTTATTTTTAAGTATATGCTGAAATCTGCCTGGTATCTAGAAATGCATCCAGTCCCCGCTTGAACTGGTGTAGTGAATCCGACATTACCGTCTCCTCACTCAGTGAATTCCATATTCTCACTGTTCTTACCGTAAAGAACCCCTTCCTATGCTGGTGCTGAAACCTTTTCTCTTCCAGTCTTAGTGAGTGCCCTCTTGTTACCGTAATATTCCTCCTTTTGAACAAATCCCGGGCAAGATCTCTATACTGTCCCCTAACATATTTGTACACATTTATTATGTCCCCCCTCAACCTTCTCTTTTCCAGGCTGAATAATCCTAGCTTTGCCAACCTCTCTGGGTATTGCAGTCCCTCCATTCCCTTTATTAATTTTGTTGCCCTCCTTTGTACCTTTTCAAGCTCATTTATATCCTTTCTATATATTGGGGCCCATAACTGAGCACAGTATTCCAAGTGTGGTCTGACCAGTGCTTTGTACAGTGGAAGAACAATGTTCTCATCCTTTGCAGCTATACCTCTTCTGATACATCCCATTACCCTGTTTGCCCTTACAGCAGCGGCCTGACTTTGGGCACTCCAATTTAGTTTGCTATCAATCAAGATGCCCAAGTCCTTCTCCATCTCTGAATTCCCCAATGATTTCCCATTCAGTGAGTACTGGTGATTTCCATTTTTCCTTCCCATATGTATGACCTTACATTTCTCCTCGTTAAACCTCATTTGCCATTTAATGCTCCACCTACCCAGCTTATCCAAATCCCTCTGTAGGTCTTCACTATCCTCTTTTGTATTAATTGTTTTACATAACTTTGTGTCATCTGCAAATATTGATATTTTACTATTTATCCCGTTGACTATGTCGTTAATAAAGATATTAAATAACATTGGGCCTAGTACAGACCCCTGTGGTACCCCACTAGTGACGCTTACCCAATCTGAGTATATTCCATTTATAACCACCCTCTGCCTTCTATCCTTTAGCCAGTTAGCTACCCACTTGCAGACATTTTCCCCCAGCCCCATCATTCTCATTTTGTATACCAACCTATTATGTGGCACGCTATCGAACGCTTTTGAGAAGTCGAGATACACGACATCCACTGGTTCCCCCTGATCTAGTCGAGAGCTAACCTCCTCGTAGAAGTCAATCAGGTTTGTTTGGCAGGAGCGATTCCTCATGAATCCATGTTGGTTTGGGATTAAAAGATTATTAGCATCAAGATGCTCCGTAATTGCCTCTTTAATGAAGCTTTCAAAAATGTTGCCCACAACGGACGTCAGACTCACCGGCCGATAGTTTCCGGCGTCACTTTTCGCTCCCTTTTTGAATATTGGCACTACATTCGCCTGTCGCCAATCAAGTGGCACAGACCCAGTCTCAACAGAGTCCTTAAATATAAGATATAACGGTCTGTCTATCACATTACTTAGTTCCCTTAGTACCCCTGGGTGTATGCCATCAGGTCCTGGTGATTTGTTTATTTTAATGTTACTGAGGCGTTTCTGTACCTCAACTTGGGTTAGATTTGTCATACTTAGTGGAGGATTAAGTTTGTCACTTCTCATTTCTCCTGTTAGTTCGATTTCCTTTGTGAAAGTTGTCGAAAAAAAATAATTTAATAGATTAGCTTTATCCTCATCTTTCTCTATGATTTTGCCTTCCTCACTTTTTATCGGTCCAATATTATCCGATTTAATCCTTTTACTATCTATATACGTAAAGAACAGTTTGGGATTTGATCTACTTTCCCTAGCAATACGTCTCTCTGTTTCCTCCTTCGCTATTTTTATTTGTTTTTTACAGGTTCTCGTTTTTTCCTTGTAACACATTAGTGCCTCCTTACTGTTTTCCTGTTTTAATCTCTTGAATGCCTCTTTTTTGCTATTTAACGCCCCTTTTACGTTCTTGTTCAACCATATTGGTTTACTCTTATTTCTGGCCCTTTTATTCCCATACAGTATATATCTCTCGCACTGAGTATTCAGAATTCTTTTGAAGGTTTCCCATTAACTATTATTTTTTTTTTAGTGTTTTCCCTGTGTGTTTATGGCCTGTTCTTTACTGGTGTGTTCCAGATGTTTTTCAAACTTGATTCAACAATGAAGAAACCGCTAGCACTTTTTGAAGCAAGAACCCTGGCAAAAATTAGAAAAAGATACTCAGGGTCTTTTGAGCCTTCCCATTGACTTGTACTGTTAGGGGTCATACTCACTTGCAAGTAAAATGGATGAGCGCACATCGATAGAACATCAGATTGCACTCGGACCAATGTTAATCAATGAGTGACATCTCATCTGCGATTTTTTTCTCAGCTGAAATTTTCTCATGCTGCGATTTGCCAAGTCAACGGCTGCATGAAAAAAATTGCACGGCACTCGGACAATGCGAGTGCTGTCCGATTTTCACACACCCGTCTCTTTAAAAGCTTGCAATTCATCAGCCGGTGTACTGGAAAATCACAGCAGTACCCGACAATTTAGAATAGAAAGAATAGAACAACACACATAGAATAGATAGATAGAACAATGTCAGTCACATACATAATTAGTACAGTGACCCTGCTGGTTACTGTGCCTGTCATTTATTGCTAAAATAAAGAATTTATTAAAAAAAAAATTGGCGTGGGGTCCCCCGTAATTTTATAGTCTAGCAGAGGTTAAGCAGACGGCTGGGGCAGATGTCTGAAGCCTGGGAATGGGGGTAATACCCATGGAGTTTCCCAGGCTACTAATAACAGCCCCCAGCTGTATACTTAGCCTTTACTGGCTATTAAAATGGGGGACCCCAAAAAAAAAATTACGTGGGGTCACCCTATTTTAACAGCTAGCAAAGGCTATGTAGACAGCTGTGGGATGATATTAATAGCCTAGGAAGGGACCATGAATATTGGCCCCCTATGAGGCTAGAAACACCAGCCGTCAGCCGCCCCAGAAATGGCGCATCCATAGAATGTGCCAATTCTGGCACTTAGCCTTGCTCTGCCCACTGCCCTGTAGTGGTGGCAGTGGGGTTATAGGGTTGGGGTTGATGTCAGCTTATAATACCTATAAGACGCCCCCATTACTATCCCCTTAGTGGAAGTGAAATGTAAAATAAAAACACCCATACCGTGAATAAAATATTTTATTTGAAATAAACACAGACACACTTTAATATTCTAAATTAAACTCTACTTACCATCTCGCCCATTCCACCTGAAGCCATTGTCACCTGCAATAAAAGTAAAATAATAAAGAAACCTCATCCTCACCTTTCCAACGTGAAGAACAGACTTCATGTGTCCCACGACGGCTCCAGATCTGCTACATCTAGATGGCAGGCTAGATCGTAGCTGGATGCGACCATTCAGCCTGCCGTCCTGCAGAGACACTGAGGAGCACGTGCATGAGTGTGCTCCTCAGTGTCCCGCTGTGACGGCATCAAGATGAGCTGAGTTCATGTCAAATGAACTCAGTTCACCTCGTTGACGTCACTGCGAGTGTGGGAGAATTCTCACGCTTGCAGTGACGGCAAATGATGTCACTGCATGCGTGGTGAGAATTCTCCCATGCTCGCGCTGACATCAATAAGGTGAACTGAGTTCATTTGACATGAACTCAGCTCATCTTGATGCCATCATAGAGAGACACTGAGGTGTTAGAACCTTGCTGTTAGGTTTTTTTTCCTTTGCTGGTCACATGACCTTGTTGGCCTATTTAATCCTGCTCCGCCCTTCTGGCTTTGCTGGACTTCATTGTATATCTACTTTCTAGCTAGCCTGTGCTCTGTGTCTTGCTCTGTTAGTTTGCTTGGTTTACTGACCTCTATGTTCTTTATATTTTGTTTGTTCGTCTGTCTGCTACTATTTCAGTTAGGAGGTGTCCCATATTCCTCCCAGTCCTTAGTACTTGTAGGGATTCCTCCCCCACATCTATAGGTCTTCGTACAGACTAGCTTAGGACTTTAGCAGGTCTGATCGCAGGATCAGGTTCCCTGTTACATCGTAGGGATTCAGCTGAGTTCTATCGTAGGGACAGATCTCCTCTCTTTCCTTAGCTCTGGTAGCAGAACATAACAGTAAGTCCAGCCAGCAAATTCTCTAAGGAAAGATTTTTCTGTTCCATCATGGTGTCGGTTCAGGATTTGGCTCATCGCCTGCAGGGACTCTCTCTGGAAGTGACCGAGCTCCGTCAGCACGTGAGTAACTGTTCTGGAGCACATTTCTTGGAGCCTAAGGTATGTTTGCCGGATTTATTTTTTGGTGAACATCGAGAATTTTTTTCATTTAAAAATGCTTGCTTATTGTATTTTCGTTTGAGACCCAAGTCCTCTGGGGATGAATCCCAGCGCGTAGGGTTCATAATGTCACTTTTGCGCAAAGAGCCTCAGGAGTGGGCCTTTTCTTTGCAACCTAGTGATACATGCTTCAGATCAGTGGATAGTTTTTTTTCTGCTTTAGGACTATTATATGATGATCCTGACCGTGTCGCATCAGCTGAGACTGAGTTGAGACGTTTAAAACAAGGATCAGGTAATGTCGAAAAATATTGTACACATTTTCGTCGTTGGTCCACTCAAACAGGGTGGAACGATTCTGCTCTGAAAAGTCTATTTCTTGCTGGGCTCAGTGAAAGGGTTAAAGACCTGCTAATTGCTTATCCTACACCTGAGGATTTGCAACAGGCTATGCAATTAGCTATACGGGTGGATAGAAGACTGCGTGCTAGGGTTAATGAGAGCAAATCCTCTGCTATGTCAGTTTCTGGTTATGATAATGTGTGTACTAACAGTGGTGAACCGATGGAGATTGGATCGGTGGCACCTCGCTCTCAAGAAAAAGACCGTCGTTTTTCGAAAGGCTTGTGTTTCTATTGCGGAAAATCTGGTCATTTGATTAAAGGCTGTGAGCTTCGTATGAAGAAAGAAAAAAAAAAGGTCAGTCACGCCCGTATTGCCTGTTTAAATTCCAAGGGTATATTTTTAGCTGCTTCCACGATTGCTCAGGAAAAATTAATGGAATTTCGGGTGTTTGTTGATTGCGGGTCTACACTGAATGTAATTGATGGGGGATTCGTGGAAAAACTCAATTTAAAACCTGAACCTTTATCATCCCCCATTGCTGTGGTTTCTGTGGATGGCTCCCCTTTGAAGAATATTACTCTCAAGGTCTGTGAATTTCCTCTCACTATTAATGGTGTTCACCATGAGAAATTGGATTTGGTAGTGTTGAATAACTTGCCTTCTCCAGTAATATTGGGATTGCCTTGGTTAAAATGTCACAATCCTGTACTGGATTGGTCTACCAGTGAAATTAAATCCTGGAGCCATAAATGTTATGACAAGTGTTGTAACGGGCGTATTGCAGCTTTGGATAGGGGAGAATTGCCTGTTCCTATTCAGGATTTTTGGAGAGTTTTTTCTGAGAAGGAATCGCAGGTTTTGCCTCCCCATAGAGACTATGATTGTTCTATTGAATTTGTCCCTGGAGCGACTCTTCCTAAAAGTCGTTTATTTAACCTTACTATTCCTGAGAGGAAGGCTTTGGAGGAATACATACAGACAAGTTTGGCCGCCGGTCACATTAGGCCCTCTAAGTCTCCTGTGGCGGTTGGATTTTTTTTTGTAAAAAAAAAGGACGGCGGTTTACGTCCTTGTCTGGATTTTCGTGAGATTAACAAAATTACGGTACGCAATCCTTACCCACTGCCATTGATTCCTGATCTGTTTAACCAGTTATTGGGGGCCAAGTGGTTCTCTAAAATTGACCTTAAGGGGGCATACAATCTGTTGCGCATAAAGGAGGGTGATGAATGGAAGACTGCTTTTAACACTCCTGTGGGTCATTTTGAGAATCTGGTTATGCCTTTTGGTCTTACTAATGCTCCTGCATTTTTTCAGAATCTGATTAATGACATCCTTAGACCTTTGATCGGTAAAAATGTGGTTGTGTATTTGGATGACATTTTGATTTATTCGCCAGATCTGGAGTCTCATTGGCGGAGCGTGCGTGAGGTATTACAGTTATTAATGGACAATTCGCTTTTTGCTAAGCTGGAGAAATGTGAGTTCGCTGTACAGAGAATTAGTTTTTTGGGCTACATTATCTCCAGCAAAGGTTTTGAGATGGATCCGGTTAAGGTTCAGGCTGTGCAGGAATGGCCTAGGCCTATTGGTTTGAAATCGATACAGAGGTTTTTGGGTTTCGCCAATTACTATAGAAAATTCATAAAAAATTTTTCTAGTATTGTCAAACCTCTGACTGATCTCACCAGGAAAGGTGCTGATGCGGTTCAGTGGTCTTCTGAGGCCATTGAAGCTTTTGTGTATCTCAAGGAGAGGTTCACCTCTGCTCCCATCCTTATGCAGCCTGATGTTACCAGGCCGTTTTTGGTTGAGGTTGATGCTTCCTCTGTGGGGGTTGGCGCAGTATTGTCTCAGGATAACGGGGATGGATTACATCCCTGTGCCTTTTTTTCAAAAAAATTTTCGGAGACTGAATTGAATTACGATATTGGTAATCGGGAATTATTGGCTATTAAACTCGCATTTGAACACTGGCGCCACTTCTTGGAAGGTGCGGAATTTCCCGTTCAGGTTCTTACGGATCATAAAAATCTGATATATCTTGACGCTGCCAAGCGCCTGAATGCCCGTCAGGCTAGGTGGGCACTGTTTTTCTCGCGGTTTAATTTCTCCGTTACTTACATCCCTGGTACTAAGAATGTTAAGGCGGATGCCTTGTCTCGCAGTTTTTCTCCCATAGTCGGTGCTGAGAAAGAGGAAAACATTTTACAAGAAGGTGTTGTGATAGCTGCTTTAGACTCCGTTTTGGAAGATGAGATTCTTAAAGCTCAGGAGAATGCCCCATCTAACACTCCTCATGGGAGGTTGTTTGTGCCTGGGACCTTTAGGAGAGATTTGTTTGTTGAGTGTCACGAATCTCGGTTGGCAGGTCATCCCGGAATCTCTGAGACCAAGAGACTGGTGGGTCGCAGTTTTTGGTGGCCTGGATGGCAGAAGGAAGTCATTAAGTGGGTACGCCAATGTACTGTATGTGCTAGATCTAAGTCCTCACATACTCCTGCTGCGGGGTTGCTTTGTCCTTTGGAGGTCCCCAGTGCTCCTTGGACACATTTGGCTATGGACTTTATAACTGACCTTCCCCCCTCTGAGGGTTTTACTGTCATCTGGGTGGTCGTGGACCGTTTTAGTAAGATGTGTCACTTGGTTCCCTTCATCAAACTGCCCTGCGCTAAAACTCTCGCTAAGGCCTTTGTCAAGGAAATTGTCAGACTTCATGGTGTTCCTACTGACATTGTTTCTGATAGGGGTCCTCAGTTCGTGGCTCGTTTTTGGCGTGCCTTTTGTGACAGGTTGGGAATTCATTTGTCGTTTTCGTCCGGATATCATCCTGAATCTAATGGCCAGACAGAAAGGAAAAACCAGGATGTTGAGCAGTTCTTGCGTTGTTTTGTGGCAGACAATCAAGAGGGGTGGTCTGAGTTTCTGCCACTTGCCGAATTTGCTCTGAACAATCATACATCTTCTTCTGCTGGTTGTTCGCCTTTTTTTTGTTGTTCTGGGAGACATCCGTCGTTTGGGTCGTTCTCCAAGTTGGGATCTGCCGTGCCTGAAGAGGAGAATTTTTCCGGTGATTTGGAAAGAGTTTGGACGGATGTGCGTGGTAATCTTCAGGAGGCCAACAGAAAATGTAAAGACTACTTTGATAGGAAACGACAGGAGGTTTTGTTCGCTGTTGGTGACATGGTTTGGTTGTCCTCTAGGAATCTGCGGTTGAGGATTCCTTCTAAGAAATTGGGTCCCAAGTTTGTAGGGCCCTTTAAGGTGCTTCAGGTTGTCAACCAATCTGCTGTTAGGTTGGAGGTTCCTACCTCCTGGAGAATTAATCCGGTCTTTCATGTCTCTCTGTTAAAAAAAGCTGTTGTGTCGGATGGTGACGCCTCTGCCTCTGTTCCTCCGGTGGTGGAGGACGGGGAATATGAAATTTCTCGCATCCTTGACTCTAGACGGTATAGAGGTAGTTTGCAGTATCTTGTGGCCTGGAAAGGTTTCGGACCCGAGGATAACTCTTGGGTGAGGTCAGATGATGTTTCCGCGTCCAGACTTATCAGAGCGTTTCACAGGAGATTTCCTGATAAGCCTGGTCCTAGGGGATCCGGAGGATCCTCTTAGAAGGGGGGGTACTGTTAGAACCTTGCTGTTAGGTTTTTTTTCCTTTGCTGGTCACATGACCTTGTTGGCCTATTTAATCCTGCTCCGCCCTTCTGGCTTTGCTGGACTTCATTGTATATCTACTTTCTAGCTAGCCTGTGCTCTGTGTCTTGCTCTGTTAGTTTGATTGGTTTACTGACCTCTATGTTCTTTATATTTTGTTTGTTCGTCTGTCTGCTACTATTTCAGTTAGGAGGTGTCCCATATTCCTCCCAGTCCTTAGTACTTGTAGGGATTCCTCCCCCACATCTATAGGTCTTCGTACAGACTAGCTTAGGACTTTAGCAGGTCTGATCGCAGGATCAGGTTCCCTGTTACATCGTAGGGATTCAGCTGAGTTCTATCGTAGGGACAGATCTCCTCTCTTTCCTTAGCTCTGGTAGCAGAACATAACATGAGGAGCACACGCATGCGTGTCTCTGCAGGATGGCAGGCTGGATGGTTGAGTTCAGCTACTATGCAGCCTGCCACCTAGATGTAGCAAAGCTGGAGCCATCGCGGGACACATGAAGTCTGTTTTTCACATTGGAAAGGTGAGGATGAGGTTGCTTTATTATTTTACTTTTATTGCAGGTGACAATGGCTTCAGGTGGATTGGCCGTGATGGTAAGCAGAGTTTAATTTAGAATATTAAAGTGTGTCTGTGTTTATTGCAAATAAAATATTTTATTCATGGTGTGGGTGTTTTTATTCTACATTTCACTTCCACTATGGGGTTAGTAATGGGGGCGTCTTATAGACGCCTCTCCATTACTAACCTGGGCTTGATGTCAGCTGGTATTATCAGCTGACATCAACCCCAGCCCTATAACCCCACTCACCACTTCTACAGGGCAGTGGGCAGAGGGAGGCTAAGTGCCAGAATTGGTGCATCCAGTGGATTCGCCATTTCTGGGGCGGCTGAGGGCTGCTGTTTCTAGCCTTGGAGGGGGGCCAATATTCATGGCCCCTTCCTAGGCTATTAATACCAGTCCCCAGCTGTCTGCATAGCCTTTGCTAGCAGTTAAAATAGGGGGGCCCCACGTCATTTTTTGGGGGGGGTCCCCCATTTTAATAGCCAGTAAAGGCTAGATATTTAGCTGGGGGCTGATATTAGTAGCCTGGGAAGCTCCATGGGTATTACCCCATTCCCAGGCTAAAAACGTCTGCTTATCCTCTGCTAGACTATAAAATTACAGGGGGACTTCACGCCAATTTTTTTTTAATAAATTCTTTATTTTAACAATAAATGACAAGTACAGTAACCAGCAGGGTCACTGTACTAATTATGTATGTGACTGACATCTTTCTATCTATTCTATGTGTGTTGTTCTACTCTTTCTATTCTAAATTGTTCGGGTACCGATGTGTTGTAACTGTACGGGGCTGATGAATTGCCGGCTTTTAAAGAGACGGTGCATGAAAATCGCATAGCACTCGCACGACACTCGCATGACACTCGGCCATTTTTTCGGACCAGAAAACTGAATTTTTTTTCACATATATGGGTATGAGCCTTAAGTATAGAGTGTCTTCAGAGTGGAAAACTCATGAAGAATGGTCCGGTCACTTCTTTTAACTGCTTGGTGTCTTTGGAAACCTGAAGCAGATAAAAGAAGCTCGAAAGACTGAATATACGGACAGGAAGTCATCTTTACATAGAAATGCACATGTTCGTTTTTTTGAGCGTCTAATTTGAGATATTTCAGGTGAGTTTCAGAGCGTAATTCGCCTGTAAAAGATGTCATGTGCACATACCCCAAGAGATGTCCTCTAATCTATATATTGGTTGAGTTTTATTTAACCATTCACTGACTTGGGTGGATATCAGTGAAGTGAAATTAGTAGTTTAGCTTGTGCTAGAAGATTGGTGAAAAGGTGATTTAGAAGGTTTATAAGTAGATTGACGTGACGGAATAATAATTTCTGAAGATAAGAAAGAGTTTGGTGTCCCAATTTCAATAAGGATCTGTTTCACTTTTCTCCAAAAGCCTTTTCTGGCATTGTGATTCCACCAGATATGAAACATAGATCCTGTGAATGTATTACATCTCCAGCAAAGGTTATTATTGAGAAGATTAAAATAGTGTAGGAAGTCCTGGTGTTCTGTCCAACCTTGATTAATGTTTCAAAGAGTTTTTTCTGGATCCTTGTACATCTGAAAAATCCATGTGTGGGAGAGAAATGAAAGTTAATTGCTAGTAATAGGTTAATAGGGGCAATTATTAAAGAATGGGCCCTATACAGTTATTACTGCATAGGGTCATTAGGGGCACATTGTTACAGGATAGGGGCCAGCACAGAGGATATTATTGAAGGATGGGGGCATTATTATTATTATTTATTATTATAGCGCCATTTATTTCATGGTGCTTTACATGTGAAAAAGGGGTATACATACAAGAACAATTACAATAATCTTGAACAAAACGTGACGTCGACTGGTACAGGAGGACTGAGGACCCTGCCCGCGAGGGCTCACAGTCTACAAGGAATGGATGAGGATACAGTAGGTGAGGGCAGAGCTGGTCGTGCAGCGGTATGGTGGAGCGAGGGTTACTGCAGGCTGTAGGCTTGTCGGAAGAGGTAGGTCTTCAGGTTCCTTTTGAAGGTTTCCACGGTAGGCGAGTCTGATATGTTGGGGTAGAGTTCTAGAGTAGGGGGGATGCACGGGATAAATCTTGTATGCGATTATGGGAAGAGAAGATAAGAGGGGAGTAGAGAAGGAGATCTTGTGAGGATCGGAGGTTGCGTGCAGGTAAGTACTGGGAGACTAGGTCACAGATGTATGGAGGAGACAGGTTGCAGATGGCTTTGTATGCCATGGTTAGGGTTTTGAACTGGAGTCTTTGGGCAATGGGGAGCCAGTGAAGGGATTGACAGAGAGGAGAGGCTGGGGAATAGCGGGGGGACAGGTGGATTAGTCAGGCAGCAGAGTTTAGGATAGATTGGAGAGGTGCAAGAGTGTTGGAAGGGAGGCCACAGAGCAGGAGGTTGCAGTATTCAAGGCGGGAGATGATGAGGGCGTGCACTAGTGTTTTTACAGATTCGTGGTTGAGGAATGTGCCGATCCGGGAGATATTTTTGAGTTGGAGTCGGCAGAAAGTGGAAAGGGCTTGGATATGTGGTTTGAAGGAGAGATCAGAGTCCAGGGTTACCCCAAGTCAGCGAGCTTACAGGACTTGGGAGAGTGAACAGCCATTGACGTTGATAGGTCAGGTGGGGGGGTTGAATGAGATGGTGGAAAGATGATGTATTCTGTTTTGTCCATGTTAAGTTTTAGAAATCTAGCAGTCAAGAAGGATGAAATAGCGGACAGACATTGTGGGATTTTGCTTAGTAGGGAGGAGATGTCGGGTCCGGAGAGGTAGATATGTGTGTCATCAGCATAGAGGTGATACTGAAAGTCATGAGACTATGAGCTGTCCCAGGCCAAAAGGTGTAGATGGAGAAGAGCAGAGATCCTAGAACTGAACCTTGTGGGACACCAACAGATACGGGGTGAGATGAGAAGGTGGTGTTTGTCATAATTGCTGAATGATACAGAATGACAATCATACATTATTAGTTTATGGCAGCAAGTTGAGGATATAATTACTGTAGGAGGCCAATTGTGGGATATAATTACAGTATGGGGCCATTTGGGGGACATTATAACTTCATGAGTCCAATTGAGGGACAATATTACTAGATGGAGGCCAAAATAGGGGACACTACTACTCCACAATGGAGGACATTAATGATATTTCCTATTGTGGCCCAATTAATTATTAATTTATGTAGCCACACTTTGGGACATTCCAACTGTATAGAAGCATACGTTACTACTATATTGTTGCCATTGGGAGGGGGCACTATTGTTGTATTTGAGCAAAAAGATGGATTTTACTACTTAATGGGGACACAGACAAGAAAGTTAGTATTGAATAGTGGCCACAAAAGGGGACATATGCATTAATACATTATCAGGCCCACAGAAGGGGGCATTTCTACTTTGTGGGGGGGGGGGGTCACAAAGCGAGACATCACTTCTGTAATATATTTCATTTTTTGAGAATATTGTTACTATGAGACGAGTCGTGGTTGAAAGAAGTCCCAGATGTCTGCACTAGATGAAGAAGAAAAGTGAAAATTAATGACTTTATTTGATGCGTTATTGGTAAATTACTGGATCTACAGAGCTCCCGTGTACACTGTCACTGGTGATAATATTTGTGTTGGTGTGGTTTTTGACAATGATCAGTATGGTATTATTGCCCAGGTATGTAGTTTGGTCATGGTGTGGTGGTATTTATCCTTGTATGTGGTATTATTCGGTCACTATGTGGTGGTAATATGTGGTCTTGTCATGGTGTGGTGGTATTTATCCCTTGTATTTGGTATTATTGGCATAATGTTCTTGTTATAGTGGATTTTGTTCAGTAACAGAATGGTGGCTACAACTCAGATGCTATGTAGTAATAATATGTGGTCATTGTGTGGTGGTATTTATTCCGCTAATGTAATTTATTATTGATATATTAGTCTTGGTACAACGGACATGCTCAGTAACAATATGGTGACATTTATTATTCAGTAGCTGTATGATTGTTACTTAGAAAATGATCTTATAGACGTTTTTCAATGAGATTTTTATGGATTTTATCTGAAGTTTTTTTTTCATTGGCGGAGGGAGAGCAAACACATATGTCTTTATAGGATTGAGAATGCTGAATGGCCCATACATCTGACTAATATGCTGGTGTAGGTCCAAGTCCACATTTTGGACCGATGTCCATAAGACTCTAGCAAAGCCATTGCTGATTCCACCACTTTCTATTGCTCACTTGACTTATTCTCCTTTTTCCCTGCATTGTTCCCTCTCTTTTCTTTTATCTTATGTGCAATCCATCAAATATAAAATACATTCTTAAAGCTATACCTCTACTTTCTTCACCCTATAGTACACTCACAATGTTCTCCATATGCAATTTTCATAGTTTTAAAGTGTCTACAATAATACTTTCTTGTACCATCCCAAACTATGTTTTTTTCATACCTTGTTATAATGTTCATGTATCAATTAAAAATATCTAAATAAAGAATTATAAGGTAATGCACATGGTAATGGAAATTACGTGCCAAGATTACTTACTAAATGGGAAACCGCTTTATAACACTGACAAAGAGAAGGAGTTTTAGTTGACAGTAGCCTGTAGCAAACAGTGCCAAACAGCTGCTGCTAAGGCAAATATGATCATGGTGTGTATCAACAGAGGAATAGAGGCTCGTGGTGAGAAAAAACAGTATTTTACACCTTTACAAAGCGCTAGTCAGACCGCACAAGGAATATTGTGTAGCGTTCTTGGCACTAGTTTAGAACAAATTCATATTGGATTCAAAAGTGGGTTTCAAAGCTAGTAACTAAGGCAAAATATAGAACGAGTGGACTATGGTAAACAGTAAAAAGCTAAAATAAGGGTTATCTGGTATAGAAAAAAGATGGTTGAGGGGTGACCTTATCACTATGTGTAAATATATCAAAAATCAGTGCAGAAATCCCTTATCTGATCTGTTTTCTCTAGGTGTGTTACTATATAAAGCAAGATAGTTTCTAGACCAACTTAGGAGGTGAATCTTTACGGTAAAGGCAGTGAATCATTGGATCTCTCTGCCAAGGGAAAGTGTCATAGTGAATTCACTGGAAGGGCTTGGATGCCTTCATTGTACCCATGCAGGGGTGGAACTATAGCCATAGCAGATTTAGCGGCATTACAGGGCCCAGGACTGCAAGGGGGTCATGGATGACAGGCAGGCAGAGAGACACCCGATTCATTGAGGAGAGGAAGATCTGTGGCAATATTTATACTTGTGTGTTTCTCACTCTGGACACTGCTGTGTGCATTCTGTTTTCTTTCAGTATAGATCTCCTTAGCAGACAGGACATTACAGTGGGCCTTCCTGCTGGCATCTGTGATCAGTAGATGCATTTATATGTACAGTGGGGGCTATAATTATTTGATCCCTTGCTGACAAAGACATGAACAGTCTATAATTTTAAGGGTAGGTTAATTTTAACATTGAGAGATAGAATATCTAAAAAAATCAAGAAAATCACATTGTATAAATTAGATACATTTTTTGCATTTTGCAGTGAGAAATAAGTATTTGATCCCTCTGGCAAACAACACTTAATACTTGGCGGCAAAACCCTTCTTGGCAAGCACAGTAGTCAGACGTTTTTTGTAGTTGATGATGAGGTTTGCGCACATGTCAGGAGGAATTTTGGTCCACTCCTCTTTGCAGATCATCTCTAAATCATTAAGATTTTGAGGCTGTCGCTTGACAACTTAGAGCTTCAACTCTCTCCATAAGTTTTCTATGGGATTAAGGTCTGGAAACTGGCTAGGCCACTCCATGACCTTACTGTGCTTCTTTTTGAGCCACTCAAAGTCCACTGTAAACTTTTGACTTTGCAGTAAGTAATAGAAATCCCTTAAAACATTCTCTCTCTCTCATTATTCTGGCACTTGGCAAATATTAAAAATTATGGTAATCCTAATTTACCTAAAACAGGAAAGGTTTATTCTGATTTCATATCAGATATTGAGAAAAACATGCATATGTGTCTTTTTATACAGTGTATGTAAACTTCTGGTTTCAACTTTATATGAGGTATTGGTCGATATTTTGGCCAAAATACGCAAGCTCGAAACCAGTGTCAAGGATCCTCACACTTGTGAGTCCCTACACTAAACTTAAAATGGAGAACAAGGAAGCACAAAAGAACTTTGTGAAAGCGTCCCAAATTATGCTTTATTGAAAAAAATCCAGAATGGAAACAATGGAAAACACTCAGAGACACAAGATTAAAAACAATGGAGGAGCATGAAAGCGAGGAACAAGTTAAATGTACCGCCCCATGTGAATCAATTGTCTAAAGGCACAATATGGGCACTGCGAAAATAGGTCATGAAAAGGTAGCTCACGTGTCTATCGCATTGAATGGCCGCACAGTGAGAGACTATGCTTGATATGGACTCAAATGTAAAAGCATTTGCCCAAGGTAATAGGTGGATGCAAGTATGGCACTAAGTACACGAATAGTGATACGTGTCATAAAAGACAGTATGGTCAAAGTGACAGCCAATCCATTATGTAACATGAAATAGGTCCCATACTTACAGCCACTGTGGTTGAGTCACCGCACCCCACTCCTGCTCTACCCTACGCGCGTTTCGGCTTTACTGCCTTCGTAAAGGCAGGCAGTAAAGCTGAAACGCGCATAGGGTAGAGCAGGAGCGAGGTGCGGTGACTCAACTACAGTGGCTGTAAGTATGGGACCTTTTTCATGTTACATAATGGATTGGCTGTCACTTTGACCATGCTTTTTTCAATAAAGCATAATTTGGGACGCTTTCACGAAGTTCTTTTGTGCTTCCTTCTTCTCCATTTTTTGGATTACTTAGTTAGTCCCTTATATGTGGATTGATAAGTCATATCATGGGGTGTTACTAATTTTAGCTATAACTACCATTCACCCCACTTTTCCATGTTGTATACTACTAACAGAAATAGAATTCCCCCAAAAATTCAAGTATTAACACAACAAAAAAGGGCAGCAATGTTTACCTGCCCAGTTCTCAGAACTAATGCACTACCAGGATGCAGCAAACCCATATAATAAAATTCCACTTTAAATTCACTTTATTGATGGAGTTAATACAAATGTACTGCTTACATATATGTTTAGCAAAATAGCATGGGAAAAATAAAATAAAAATAAAAAAGTCACTGTTAAAACTATGAATATAGAAAAGGAAAAAAAAAATCTGATAATCTGAACAAATGCATCACAAAAATGTGTCTGTGTATATGTATGTGTTATGTGTATGTGCGTATTTTATATATGCTTGTGTGCATGTTTTTACAATGTGTAGATATGTCTAATGTGTAAATGCAAATTACTTGTATAAATTACTTGTATAAATACTTGTTTGACTAATGTGGATATGCATGAAAATGTGCATGTGTCTAAATGGGTGGAGTGCGGCAAAGTAGGGGCCAGAAACACAGCGTGTACGGGGGGCCTTTCACTGTCGGTGTCTGTCCCTTTAATAATCTACTCAAGGTGAATCTGTAATATGGCCACAAACAAGTCCTCAAAGGTTTATCCAAGAATGTAATAAAAAGGCTTCAGTCACGTACAGTACTTCAAATGGCAGCCCATCCCTGTCACATGTCAGGACGGACTGTTGTCTGAAGAAACACAGCTGACAGAGGAGCTCCATCGTAAGCACACATACCGGTCAGGTGCCGGAAAAGAGTTGTGACAGGAGAAATCTTCTTCTCGGCTGACTGAGGCTGGAGAAAAAAAACCATTGTGCTCAGTCAGTGAGAAGAAGATTTATTTCTTCTGTTGTGACACACTTCTCCGGCAGCTCTGGTATGTGTGCTTAAGATATAGCTCCTCTGTCAGTTGAGGCACAGGTCTCAGGAGTAGTGATGAGTGAGTATGTTCTGTTAACCCTTTCAGCGAGCATGCTCGGGTGCTCGCCGAGTATCTTCAGCGTGCCCGGGTGTTAATAATAATAATAATAATTTTTATTTATATAGTGTCAACATGTTCCGCAGCACTTTACAATTAAGTGGGTACATGTACAGTCAATAAATTCAATACAATTTAAGACAGTTTAAACAGTTAAATTAGGAGTGAGGTCCCTGCTCGCAAGCTTACAATCTACAAGGAAATTGGGGGAAACAGGCATTCCTCACTAGAGATGAGCGTTGTTCTACTCGAACTGTTCGCCAATCTCAAATTCGAGCTGTTTTGGGCGGTGTTCGAGCCGTTCGGCGAACACGAACGATTTGAGAAAAATTCGGCTGTTCGAGGTTATGTTCGATAACTATACGTGCACCAAAATCATAACTGGATTTTTTCTCAGTAATGATGAAAATTAATGTTAATACGCAGTTTGAGTGTACAGCGGGGTGGGGGGAGGGGCAGGGGATGGATCTCTGCAGGAATAATGAAGATCTCCATTTTTTTTTCTCTTTCCCGCATTTACAGTGGGGAGGTGCAATCTGTCAGCCTATCAGCAGCGCACACACGGAGCGAAGTGCTTTTTTTCACACAAGCAAGGGCATGTGTCATTGGCAGTGTATGTCACATGTCCTTGCCCTATAAGACCAAGCCATTTTCCCCGTCGCCACCATTTTCTCACTGCTGCAGCTGCGTGTTAGACGGCACCGCTGTTGCTGTGTGCGCTATACCTTGTTAATTTCAAGCCAATTTTCGCACAAATCTACAGATAGCTTGGGAGTAGGGAATAGTTGTGATTGCAGTCCTTTTAAGGACTAGGTTACAGCATTTCCTACGACTTTTATCAGGCAGGTTTGTGCTCTTAAATAGATAGGTTGTGGGAGTAAAGACTAATTGTAATTGCAGTCCTTTTCAGGACTAGGTTACATCAGTTCCTATCAGTTTTTGCCAGGCAGGTCTGTGCCAGTGCTGTGCAAGTTTTTTTCACAGCATTTGGCTGAATCTAGCAAAGCTAATCCTTTTTGGCCTATTGCAGAGTGTGTTAGTCAGTGGAGTAGCCTATCTGTGTTGCAAGATATACCACCTGTGTATAGAATACCAATTTTTTTACTGCACCTAGTGAAGTAAAATCTTTTGGGCATAGCATCATTCTATTAGTCCATCTATACTGACCTCCATCAGGTTGCAAATTGAATATAATTTTTTTCTGCATCTAGCTCTGAAAAAATATTTGGCCTTCTAGTAGTGTGTGGGACTTTCTCTATTAGTCCATCTATACTGACCTCCATCAGGTTGCAAACTGAATATATTTTTTTCTGCATCTACCTCTGAAAAAATATTGGGCTTCTAGCTGTGTGTGGGACTTGTTCTATTAATCCATCTATACAGACCTCCATCAGGTTGCAAACTGAATATAATTTTTTTCTGCATCTACCTCTGAAAAAATATTTGGGCTTCTAGCTGTGTGTGGGACTTGTTCTATTACTCCATCTATACTGACCTCCATCAGGTTGCAAATTGAATATAATTTTTTTCTGCATCTAGCTCTGAAAAAATATTGGGCTTCTAGCTGTGTGTGGGACTTGTTGTATTAGTCCATCTATACTGACCTCCATCAGGTTGCAAACTGAATATATTTTTTTCTGCATCTACCTCTGAAAAAATATTGGGCTTGTAGCTGTGTGTGGGACTTGTTCTATTAATCCATCTATACAGACCTCCATCAGGTTGCAAACTGAATATAATTTTTTTCTGCATCTACCTCTGAAAAAATATTTGGGCTTCTAGCTGTGTGTGGGACTTGTTCTATTACTCCATCTATACTGACCTCCATCAGGTTGCAAATTGAATATAATTTTTTTCTGCATCTAGCTCTGAAAAAATATTGGGCTATCTGTGTGTGGGACTTGTTGTATTAGTCCATCTATACTGACCTCCATCAGGTTGCAAACTGAATATATTTTTTTCTGCATCTACCTCTGAAAAAATATTGGGCTTCTAGCTGTGTGTGGGACTTGTTCTATTAGTCCATCTATACTGACCTCCATCAGGTTGCAAACTGAATATAATTTTTTTCTGCATCTAGCTCTGAAAAAATATTTGGCCTTCTAGCAGTGTGTGGGACTTTCTCTATTAGTCCATCTATACTGACCTCCATCAGGTTGCAAACTGAATATAATTTTTTTCTGCATCTAGCTCTGAAAAAATATTTGGCCTTCTAGCAGTGTGTGGGACTTTCTCTATTAGTCCATCTATACTGACCTCCATCAGGTTGCAAACTGAATATAATTTTTTTCTGCATCTAGCTCTGAAAAAATATTTGGCCTTCTAGCAGTGTGTGGGACTTGTTCTATTAGTCCACCTATACTGACCTCCATCAGGTTGCAAATTCAAAATAATTTTTTGTCTGCATCTAGCTCTGAAAAAATATTTGGCCTTCTAGCAGTGTGTGGGACTTTCTCTATTAGTCCATCTATACTGACCTCCATCAGGTTGCAAACTGAATATATTTTTTTCTGCATCTACCTCTGAAAAAATATTTGGGCTTCTAGCTGTGTGTGGGACTTGTTCTATTAGTCCATCTATACTGACCTCCATCAGGTTGCAAATTGAATATAATTTTTTTCTGCATCTAACCCAGCCAATAGTTTTGGCCTAATACCACAGTTTGGCCACTCAGCTCTGCTCGGTTCCCATCCATTGTTTTTATGTGCAAATGACGCGCCCCTGGGCCTGTGTCGCGCTGCGCTGCGCATGCGGGAGCTTACCCGGAGCCGGATCTGTG
Source organism: Phyllobates terribilis (assembly GCF_046119375.1). NCBI lineage: Eukaryota > Metazoa > Chordata > Amphibia > Anura > Dendrobatidae > Phyllobates > Phyllobates terribilis. Next base: position 97,253,075 of record NW_027362770.1, read on the forward strand.
GAGGGTTGTAGTCTCGTGGCGGTGACCCGGTCCGTGCCCAGGGAGTCAAACTAGACGGCAGTCCATTAGTAGTAAATGGTTGATGACTACGCCACCCGTTGAGTGCAGCCAGGGGGCTGCTGCTGCAGGGCAGACCGCTGAGGCCGATGGTGGGATTGTGCAGCGTGATAGTATAACCCCCAACGGGAGGGGTATGGCCTCAGGGCAGCCGACGTGGATGATGGGGGTAGCAGGAACCACTCAGAGACGGTACGGTGTAGTTCAGGGTCTTTACTGGTAACAACAAAAGACCCTCCCGGAGTACTTGCTAGCGGATGGGGCCTGGTCAGTCCTTGAGCAGATGGGATCTCCCCTGGCCAGGCGTAGTTGTAGGCCTCCCAAACTGACTGTACTCTTCTGGCTACCTTGCTAGGAGCTGATGTAAGTAGCCCACGTCCCTGAGTGTACCGTGTGGTGCTCACCCGTATGGCCGGTGACTCGGGGCCTTCTAATGGCTTCCGCTCCACGATGGCGGTGCTGGTCCCACGCGTGTGACCGTGCCTTCGGGCTTCTGGGCCAGAGGACCTGAAATCTCCTGCCTGACGGATTCTGCTGCTGGGCAGGAATTAGTCCCCACAGCCTCGGACTCCGGGTCCGGTAAAAAGTCTTCTTAGTCAGGGCGAACTCTGCAGCTGCCAGCCCCTGACTCCTTGGAACTGCTGTTTCTTCCTATGCTGTCTCTACTTCTTCTCTTCTTCTACTCACTCACCCTGCCTCAGCCCCAGGTTTATATAGGGGAAGTTCTTCCCCTCCCAAGACTGGGCAGGAGGTGTGGCATGCACAGGATCCCTGACTAAAGGACCTCCCACCTGCTCTCAGACATAACATTACGTTACTGTGGCAACCAGACCCCTGGGGTGTCACACAAACAACTCCAGAGTTGTGAATTGGTTAACCACCAAAATGAGTGGAAAAAGGCCTGCTGCTGGTGGAAAGGGGAATAGGCGTGTTGGGAAGGGGAAAAAAGGTTGTGTCCGTGGGGTAGGTGTTAAAGCAACAGTAACATCTGCAGAAGAAAAACCATCTTCCAGCTAAACTAAAATGTCTACTTCTTTTAGCGGACAATGTGATAAGATCCCTTTCTTACGGCCACGCCAATCGCTACAAATTCCAGATGAGGCACAAAAACAGCAGGTGCTTCAACGGATATCAAGTGCTCCTTTAAGTGGGCTCTCCTCCACATCAACTTCAACATCACAAATACTCCAGTCCTCAAAGGTGTCACCCCAATCGCACTTGCTTCCTCACAGCTCCCACATCTCCAGCTGCCCGTCTGAGTATGAGGTAGAACAGATGGTTGAGTCTGCAGAGCTGTTTACTCATACTATAGCCTGGGAATCAGAGGTCGACTCCAGCGCTTCTGTGAATCCAGACGAGGAAATGATCTGCACTGATGCCCAGAATCTTTATGAGTCGGATCCAGGACCAGACGCAGAAGGTTCTGACCATAATGTAGACCCTCATTCCCAAACTGTAACTCCTGTTGGTGGAGACAATGAGGAAGACGATGATGAGACTCAAGTACCTGATTGGAGCGACAACTTTAGTTTTTTGTCAGGGCAGGAACAGGTTGGCTTTGAGGACGACGGGTGTGATAACGCACAGGGTGATGATGATGAGGTTGGAGATCCCACTTACTGTCAACCCACAGTCAGCCAAGAAATGAGGTCAGCAGAGGAGGTGGAGGAAGATGCTAGTGACGACGAGGTCAGGTTGCGCCTTCCTGGACAGAGACGTAGTACTGGAAGCACGTCAACAACTGCATCCTCAAACACAACTCTGCCTCTCACCACAAGTCGTGGTGGCTCTTCAGGTCGCATGGGTGCTAAGCCTTGCATAGCCTGGGCATTTTTTCAGATCGATAAAGATGACCCAACTCGTGTTATCTGTAACATTTGTCAGCAAAAGCTAAGTAGAGGCCAAAAAATACATAGTTTGAGTACTTCATGCATGAACCGGCACATGGACATGAAGCATAAGTTGCAGTGGGAAGCTCAGTGTGCTACAATGCGGCCTAGCCGGCCGGGCCAACCACCGTCTGCCATATCTTGTGCATCCGCGGCCTCTTCATCCTCTGTGACTGGGGGGACAGCAGTCACATCTGTTTTGGGGCGCAGACCTGCCACCTCTTTACCCGCAACAGCCAGCGTGATTGGCAGGTCATCATTTTCTCTGGAGGTGGTAACACCAGCTGGTGTTGAGCGCTGTCCGGCATCGATAGCACCACCTTTGGATCAAGGCAACCTAACATGTCCGCCTGCATCTTCCTCACAGACCGGCAGTTTGCCGGGGACACCCTTATCAATCCCGTCTAAGCACAATAGCCAGCCCTCGGTCCCTCAGATGTGGACAAGTAAAAGACCATTTCCTCCTAGCCATGAGAAAGCTAAGAGGTTGAATTTCACCATCTGCAAGCTCTTGGCTACAGAAATGCTGCCTTTCCGCCTGGTGGACACAGAGGATTTTCGAGACCTTATGTCCGTCGCAGTGCCCCAGTACCAGATGCCCAGTCGGCACTACTTCTCAAAGAAAGGTGTGCCTGCGCTCCACCAGCATGTCGCACACAACATCACTGCTTCTTTGAGAAACTCTGTGTGTGACAGGGTGCATTTCACCACAGACACTTGGACGAGTAGGCATGGACAGGGGCGTTACATGTCGCTGACTGGGCACTGGGTAACTATGGTGACAGCAGGACAAGGGGCTGCTGTCCATGTCTTGCCGTCCCCACGAGTTGTGCGTCAATCCTCTTTATGTCAAAGTTCCTCCACTGCTTCTGCCTCCTCAACCTCCTCTCGGTCTTCCACCTGCACCCAAAGCCTGTCTGGTCATGCCACAAGCTTTCTAACTGCACAGAAGGGATCCTGCACACCTCCTTACTATGCTGGCAGTAGGGCTCAACGTCATCAGGCGGTTTTTGCTTTGAAATGTCTGGGAAATGTGAGTCACACAGCTGAGGAGTTGTGGTCAGCTCTGGAGAACCAATTTCATGAATGGTTGTCTCCACTGGACCTGAAACCAGGGAAGGCCGTGTGCGACAATGCTGCAAACCTGGGTGCGGCCCTTCGCCGGGGCAATGTCACACACGTGCCTTGTATGGCTCACGTGTTGAACCTGGTTGTCCAGAAATTTTTAGCCCACTATCCCAGACTAGATGGCCTTCTGCAGAGGGCACGGTCGCTGTGTGCTCACTTCCGCCGTTCGCATCCCGCAGCTCAGTGACTTACATCTCTACAGAAGTCGTTGGGCCTGCCACTTCACCGGCTAAAATGCGATGTGCCTACCCGGTGGAATTCAACTCTGCACATGTTGCAGCGACTGTGGCAGCACCGACAAGCCCTGGTGCAATACGTTCTGACGTATAGCCTGGGCCAACGAGATCCGGAGGTGGGGCAAATCACGCTGGAGGAGTGGTCTCAGATCAGGGACCTATGCACCCTTCTGCACAGTTTTGAAATGGCGACGAAGATGTTTAGTGCTGACGATGCCATTATCAGCATGACTATTCCGGTGATTTACATGCTGGAGCACATGTTAAACAGAATTCGGAGTCAGGTGGTGGCACAAGAGGAGGTGGAGGAAGTAGAGGAGGAGGAGTTGTATGCGGAAGGGCTAACATCTGCAAGGTCCAGACGGTCGGCAGCACCAAGGCGGCAGGCATGTGAGGGTGGGGGAGATGGTTTTACCAGGGCGCATGGTAGCAGCCAAACTAGTGAGGAAGGTGCAGGAGCCCAGGAAGAAGTGGAGGACGAACTGATGGAAGACTCATCAGATGAGGGAGACCTTGATCACATTTCTGTTGTGCGAGGTTGGGGGGAGAGGACAGAGGAAGGAAGCATGTTTGTTACCTCGCCACCAACACAACAGGGACTTGGTGCTCCTGGATGCGCAACACACATGAGTGCCTTCTTGCTGCACTACCTGCAACATGACCCTCGAATTGTGAGAATTAGAAATAATCCTGACTACTGGGTTGCCACACTGTTAGATCCCCGGTACAAAAGTAAATTTGCAGAAATTATTCCTGCCATAGAAAGGGATGCACGCATGCAGGAGTATCAGCAGAGACTGTTGCAGAATCTTACATGTGCTTTTCCACAAAACACCAGTGGTGCACGTAGTGAATCTCACAGTTCCAACTTGCCAACCGTGGGACTGTCAAGTGTTCAGCACTCAAACCATAACAGAACCACAGTATCTGCTGGTAACATCAATTTTGCGCAATCATTTCACCACTTTTTTAGCCCATCCTTTGCAAGGCCACAGGAGACAAGAAGTCTGACACATAGTCAACGCCTAGAGACGATGGTACAGGAGTATCTCCAAGTAAACATTGAAGCCATGACTGTGTCACTGGACCCTTGCTCTTTTTGGGCTTCCAATCTGGATAAATGGCCGGAGCTAGCCACTTACGCCTTGGAGATCTTGTCATGCCCCGCAGCCAGCGTTCTGTCTGAACGTGTGTTCAGCGCTGCTGGTGGTGTGCTGACAGATAAGCGCACGCGGCTCTCCACTGATAATGTAGACAGACTCACGTTCATAAAGATGAACAAATCATGGATCCGAAACGACTTTTCTACCCCTGTGTCATCCTGGGGAGAGTAAAAGATGGATGATTGGTTAAAATCACCCTACCAACCGTTTTAAGCTTTCAAATTACTAATCATGTTTATCTGTATCTTGGCTGGAAAATAATTTGGGCTTTGTAGCAGTGTGCAGCACTGATTCTATTAGGCCATCTATTATAAGCTCCACCAGATTTAAAATTACTAATCATGTTTATCTATATCTTGGCTGGAAAATAATTTGGGCTTTGTAGCAGTGTGCAGCACTGATCCTATTAGGCCATCTATACTAAGCTCCACCAGATTTAAAATTAATAATAATTTTTAGCTGCATCTAGCCCGGAAAATAATTTTGGGGCTCCGAGATGCGCAAGACACATAAGTGCCTTCTTGCTGCACTACCTGCAACATGACCCTCATATTGTCAGAATTCGAAGTAATCATGACTACTGGGTTGCCACACTCTTAGATCCCCCAAACTTTTCGATCAACCTTTTCATTTTAATAAAGACCAAAAAAATGGTCATTTTTGAAATTATAAGCATTAGCAGGTTATTAGAAACTGAAATCAAACAGTTTTCAACTCAAAACTTTATTCTAGGTGATGTTACATTTTCACATAGGACCCCTTGTTCGAAAGGAGCTTCTGAACTCTCTCGTCCATTGAATTTGTCAGGTTTTGGATGGTTTCTGCTTCAATTGTTTTGCATGAGGACAGAATACCCTCCCAGAGCTGTTGCTTAGATGTGAACTGCCTCCCGCCATCATAGACACTCCTTTTGATGATGCTCCAGAGGTTCTGAATGGGGTAGAGGTCAGGGGAGCATGGGGGTCACACCATAAGTTTGTCCCCTTTTATGCCCATATCAGCCAGAGATGCAGATGTTTTATGTGCAGCATGAGATGGTGCATTATCATGCAAAAAAATGATCTTGCTGTGAAATACACGGTTCTTCTTCTTGAACCATGGCAGGAAGTGCTGTTTGAGAAAATCCACATACATTATGGAGTTCATCTTTAGCGCCTTCAGGGATCCTAAAGGGGCCGACAATCTCTCTCCCCATGATTCCAGCCCAAAACATTACTCCACCTCCTCCTTGTTGGCGCTGTAGCCGTGTTTGCGTGGGGTGTCCATCAACCAGCCATCCTCCACTCCATCCATCTGGACCATCAAGCGCTGCACGGCACTCATCCGTGAACAAAACAGTTTTGAAATCAGTCTTCATGTAATGTTTGGCCCACTGGAGCCGTTTCTGCTTGTGTGAAGTGGATAGAGGAGGTCGACAGGATGGCGTATGCACAGCTGCAAACCTCTGAAGGACCCTGCATCTTGTTGTTCGGGGGACGTTGGAGGCACCAGCAGCTTCAAAAACTTGTCTGCTGCTATGACAAGGCTTTTTTGCCGCTGCTCTTTTAACCTGACGTAATTGCCTGTAGGAAAGAGTCCTCAATTTGCCCTTATCAGCACGCACACGTGTGTACTGTGAATCAGCTACATACTTCTTGATTGCCAAGACACTTCATCCTGATCATCGCACAATGTTGATTGTAGTCATGCCTTGACCTAAACACTCCACAATTTGTTGCTTCTCAGCAGCCGACACATCCTTTTTCTTTCCCATTTTGGCAGAAAATGTAGGCTGCTTAATAATGTGAGATAGCCTTCTTAAGTAGTCTTGCCTTTCATTGGACACACCTGCCAAACTAATTAGCACAGGTGTCTGCAATTGCTTACAGTGATATAAAGAGCCCTGACACACATCACCATCAATGAGTTTAACTGACAAACAAACAAATTCTTCCCTTATCACTCCTAAACACTTTTTGCATAATAATTTGGAACACAGTGTACATGTGCTTTTCCACAAAACACCAGTGGTTCACGTAGTGAATCTTACAGTTCTAACTTGCCAACCGTGGTCTGTATGGAGTTGTTCAATAAAGGGCCCAAAATTAAGATAACATAGATGGGAGAGGTCTCTATGAATAGGAATTCCTAAGTATTTGATACCCTGTGAGGGCCAGGCAAAGGGAAAGTTGGACTGGATGGAATCCTATATGGATTTGGGGAGGGAGACATCGAGGGCCTCAGACTTCGCTGCATTGATTTTAAAATTTGACCATGTAACAAAGTGATCTATTTCAGCCATAACAGCATGGATGGATATATGTGATTGAGTGATATATACTAGGACATCATCAGCAAATAGAGAGCACTTGTACTCGGTGCCTCCCACCTCAATCCACCTAATATTGGGGTTATGGCGAATTGATGAGAGCAGGTGCTCCGTCACTAGGATGTATAAGAGAGGGGACAGAGAACATCCCTGCCTTGTCCCATTGGTGATTGTGAAAGGTGATGAAAATGTTCTGACGCCCCCCCTGGGCCTTGGGACACCCGGAGCCGGACCCTTTTTGGTGGATGCTGGTGGTTGTAGTCTCCGTGGCGGCGACCCGGTTCCGTTGCTTAGGGCGGTCAAACCAGTGGCGGAACTATTTATGTGGTTTTGATGTTTAAATGTCCGACTACGCCACCCGTGGATTGCGGTCAGAGTGAACCGCCGCTCCAGGGCAGACCGCTGAGGCTGGTGTTGTGGGTGCAGCAGAGCGTAGCATAACTCCCCACGGGAGGAATATAGCCTCAGGGCAGTGTATGCGGAGGATGGGGGGGATGGGGGTGATGGTGTAGGGCAGCAGCAGTAACGACACGGAGTCAGTGATGCAGTCCAGGGCCTTTACTCACAGTTCTTATTATCCAGACCACGTCTGCAGGTAACGGCTGCCCACGTCGTACTGTGCTCACCAGGTGAGGGGCTCAGACAACTCCCAGATAACTTTGGAGCGCTTCACAGGACCCCCTTTGTGTGTCCTTTGTCTGGCCTTTCTTACCAACCCTTCTGTCCGGCTGCCTCGGGCCTCCTCTTGGTAAACTTGGCGCCAGTTTCCCTGACCCTATGTGGTGCCTTCCTAGCGGGTGTAGCGAGGGGCTGCGCCACATAAAATGTCAAAGCCTCCTGTTTCTAGCTGAGGGTCGTTTCCTGCCTCCACTAGTTTCGGGCACCGGTCTCCCCCTTTGGCCTGACCCCTCCACGCAGGTGGATTCGGGCGTGCGGTGGCGATTCGCCCATCCGCAACCCTGGGATCCCTTCGTTCCTCATTCCTGGAGCCTTCTCCGCTCCTCTTCCTTCCTTCTCCCTCTTCCAGGCCTGGGCCTCTGTTACTAGGCCCGCCTCCGGAGCAGAGCTCATGCAGAGCCCCTGCTCCCTGCCACTTCTGCTCAGACTTCTCTGCACTGAACTAAGATGGTGCCCACCTTTTATACTCCCTTCTCAATGCACCCAGGTACTGCTTCCTCCCTGCTCCTGCACTACAGGGTTCCCCTTCCTCAGTGTTCCCTCCCCCCACTCCAGCCAGGGACAGGGACTGTCGTGCCCATCTCAGGGGCATATTGGTCGCCCTGCCCCACGGCAATGTGGTGTAATGCATGCAGGTGTCGGGTCCTGATCCACACTCCATCCTTACCTGAGAGTGAAATATCACACCTCTGGGTGAGGTGCAATACCTCTGTAGCAACCGAGCCCTCAGGGTAATACAGTTCCATTTATCTTCAGCCTAGGTGACGTATTGCGATACAGGGCCGTGATTTTGGCTATAAAAGGGTCCCCTAGACCCCTACCCCAAGCTTTTTAAGAGAATCATATATGGCGTGCCAGGAGACTCTATGGAATGCTTTCTCAGCATCCAACGAGAGTATCTAATTACAAATTTTTAACTGCATCTAGCCCAGGAAATACTTTGTGCCTAGTAGCAGTGTCTGCTAGTCAGCGGATTATCCCGGCTGTTAAGCAAGCTACACCACCTGTAGTTTTGACACTTAATTTTTTCAAAGGAAATGCTTCGGGACCACGGGATACTCAGTGAAGAGCATCAGGAGGCACCCCAAGGCATGGGGGCTGGGACTGGCAGTAGGATGCCTTGCGGTGGACAGCCGAGCTCGATCCTTATAAAAGCTTTTTAACTGCAGCAGCTTTAGTGGACACTACTGAAGCTGGAATTACGCGGCTGCTGGCATGAGACTTGCCCTCCAATAGATCCTTGTAAATGGATTTAAAGTGTATTCATTCAAATTAGAGAGACAATTTAAATTAAAAAGCTTAGAGCTGCCTCCACCACAGGGGGGCTCGCTCGACCCACCAGCGGACAGGCACCAGTATTGGGAGAGGGGGGCTGGCCGTCAGGGTTCACCGCGGCTCTGGCACAAACCCGGCGACACGGAGGTGGCACGGGCAGGAGCGGACTGAACGTGTCGGCTTCTCACTTTTTGGATTTTAGAAGGGCATGACATGCCTATATCTGTGTCTCCCCCTCCTTTTACTCCTCCACCTCTTTTCTTTTCGCATGACTATATGTACTTGTCACTTTTCCATGTGTTAGTTGTGTCTTCAGGGCAGTTTGTCAGCTTTTGGACACCTTTGAAGGTGTTTTCTATGTGTTTCTATGTGTTTTTGTTTGCCTGCCATTGGTTTTAACGGTGTTCGAAGGTGTTCGACGAACCGAACCGAACTCGAACACTACGGGGGTGGCTCAACACAATTCCTCACATGAATTAAAGCTGTCTAACAGTCGCAAATCATGCACGCAGCGCGACTAAAACATAACATCTGAGCACGCAGAAGATACTTGGGAAACACCCGAGCATGCTCGTAAATCTCGAGTAACAAGCATGCTCGCTCATCACTACTCAGGAGCAGTGTTTCTTCAGATTGATACGTGACTAGGACAGGCTGCCGATTGAATTATGTAACAGGGACCATTTTATTACATTCTTTGAGAACAACCTTTAAAGAGCCAGTCTCACCAAGTCAAACCTTACACCATTCAGTACAACGGCTCATGTTCAGCAGCTTAACACCCACGATAATAGCTAGCCATTGAGGCTTGGAGAATCTGAACCCTTTAAATATGGTGCATTACAATGAATGCAAATCCATGTAATGCATGTCTTTATGTGACCCCCATTAAGACACACACTGTAACAAAAAAAACCTTGAATCTGTAAAATGCTGTAAAATAGCATGACATGAAAGCATGTGAACACAACGGAAAGAAACTACATCATTTTAAAAATCATTCAGGGTCTGTAAAAAGCTGGATGAAACCTCCATGGACTCTGAAATGCCTGCCATTAGTGGTAGAGTGACTGAAATGACTGGAGGGGGTCTTAAGAGACTTCATGCAAGAGGAAAACTCGCTGTGTGCTTTTTTCAGGTATTTTTTTTTATTCTTAAGGGTAAAATGTTCTTTAATGGTTTGTTCATATACCAGATAGTCTTCGCCGGCAGGACCCATCAAAGGAAGGTTATTCCGCATTTATAACATCTCAGAGTTCACATAACTGATCTAAATGCATCTGACAATGATTCTTAAAAGGGTTTTCCATGTAATTAGAATGTGACGAGACTTAAAGGATCCAAGACAAGCGTGAAAGAAATAGGCAGCCCAACACCCATATATTATTCATACTGATGTTACCTGTGGAAGTGTGAAGAAACATAGTGGGGATTCATCTAGCGCTCTCCTAATATTAGTCACTTAAAGTGGAAGCGATCTTCAAAGGCCGTCATGTTCTGTATGCTTTAATGAGCATTTATGTCCTCCGTAAATACCATACAAATGTCACTAAAGAGTCTGATGTAGGACGCAAACTCAGCTATAGAGGAAGCAAAGGATGTGGAGGACGTGTGTATTAGCAGAATTATATAATACATTATATACACATGTTTAAGTGCGGCGGGTCATGTGACTGCAGAGGTAATACTGATTAATGTAAGCAGCGTGCTTGTCACACTCATGGAGGGTCTAACATTGATTTCTACTGGGCTACCCCAGATAATATTATTAGTTGTATTTTGGCCTCATTCATCACAACAGTCTGAAACAGGGATGTCAAACTCAAACACACAGAGGGCCAAAATGAAAAACTTGAACAAAGTAACGGGCCAACCAGCATACAGTATAATGGGCCCCACATAGTCCTTCATACAGAATAATGGGCCCCACATAGTCCTTCATAAAGTATAATGGCCCCACATAGTCCTCCATACAGAATAATGGGCCCCACAAAGTCCTTCATACAGAATAATGGGCCCCATATAGTGCTCCATACAGAATAATGGGCCCCACATAGTCCTCCATACAGTATAATGGGCCCCACGGAGTCCTTCATACAGAATAATGGGCCCCACATAGTGCTCCATACAGAATAATGGGCCCCACATAGTCCTCCATACAGAATAATGGGCCCCACACAGTCCTTCATACAGTATAATGGCCCCACACAGTCCTCCGTACAGTATAATGGCCCCATATAATCCTCCTTACAGTATAATGGCCCCACATAGTCCTCCATACAGTATAATGGCCCCATATAATCCTCCTTACAGTATAATGGCCCCACATAGTCCTCCATACAGAATAATGGGCCCCATATAGTCCTCCAAACTGTATAATGGGCCCACATAGCCCTCCATACAGTATAATGGGCCCCACAAAGTCCTCCATACAGAATAATGGGCCCCACATAGTCGTCCATACAGAATAATGGGCCCCACATAGTTCTCCATACAGAATAATGGACCCCACATAGTTGACCATACAGAATAATGGGCCACACATAGTCCTCCATACAGAATAATGGGCCCCACATAGTCCTCCATACAGAATAATGGGCCTCACATAGTCCTCCATACAGAATAATAGCCTGAAATAGTCCTCCATACAGAATAATGGGCCCCACATAGTCCTCCATACAGAATAATTGCCCCACATAGTCCTCCATACAGAATAATGGCCCCACATAGTCCTCCATACAGAATAATGGGCCTCACATAGTCCTCCATACAGAATAATGGCCCCACATAGTCCTCCATACAGAATAATGGGCCCCACATAGTTCTCCATACAGAATAATGGACCCCACATAGTTGACCATACAGAATAATGGGCCACACATAGTCCTCCATACAGAATAATGAGCCCCACATAGTCCTCCATACAGAATAATGGGCCTCACATAGTCCTCCATACAGAATAATAGCCCGAAATAGTCCTCCATACAGAATAATGGGCCCCACATAGTCCTCCATACAGAATAATTGCCCCACATAGTCCTCCATACAGAATAATGGGCCCCACATAGTCCTCCATACAGAATAATGGCCCCACATAGTCCTCCATACAGAATAATGGCCCCACATAGTCTTTCATACAGAATAATGTGCAGATTTTAAGATGCATATTTCAGTTTAGAAGTGTGCACGTCAAATCTGCACAAAATACTCCATGCCTCAACCTATCTCAGAACAACCTTTTGAACTTTTATAGCAGGTCAATCAGATAGTTGGTAACTTGGGTAGAGATGCCACCTGTAGGCCCCTCAATGTTGCCAAAACTGTGGAGCCCCAAGTGAAGTCCTCATTTTCAGTGGGAGAGCAATGTGAAGTTGCTCAGAACCTCTGCAAGTCGACTGCAGGCATTAGTAGAGAAGAGCAATGTGAATCGTGCTGTCCTTGTCCAGCATCCCCTCCTGATCTGCAGGAAAATGGTTTTCTCTTCTGCACTCCACTTCCTTGTCTCAGAACCCTGGACACTTGTGGCCTTGCAATATTACAGTAAGCACCAGTATGTGCGGAAGTGAAGACTGGCTGACGCAGAGGACAAGACTGGACCCTGGACGAGGGCAGTGCAAAGTGAATTACTTTCTCTAATTATAAGTTATTGTTGCAATGCTGTTGCTAATTGTACAGAACATGGTGCCTATTACAAGTCATATGCATTTTTACTTAATCTTGATGAATATTTAACCATTTACCATTTGTCCATGTTCTGAATCTCATATCCATAGGAGGTTCAATAAACCTATTACTTTAAAATTGTGGATATTTAGATGTTGAATATTAACAGATGCTCAGATAAGCTTATTTTGTACATTATAAGCATATGGTCCCCATATGGGTGACAGCAAATTATCTGTTAACGTAATTAGCAGGGTTATTTTTAAAAAAGATGTGCAGAAGTTGTTAATTGGATTGCGTGGATATAATTAATTAAATTTAATATAACTCCGTATTAATTTTACTGACCCTTTTTAAGTACAACTGAAGCAGGAAACTGTGTGCATGTGTCCAACAGGTGGCAGCATTGCATTGGGAAGATTTTCATTACCCAGTTTATATTTTTGTGCAGATATAAAACCCCATGAATCAGAATTAATGGTTGTCAAGTAACGCGGAAAACCATCCATTTTTTGTTCCAGCACCCTGAAAGAAATACTTGCATTCATTTACAAATGCATTATTTGCCGTAAAAGGCAATTTAGAACACCATGTTACTGCTTTGACTCATCATTTAGAGTAGAAAGTAAACGCAATTACAGCAAGAGTATTGTGGATACAGTGAGCAGACTGCCAATGTAATTGGTAAACACAGAACGCTTATAAAGGGAATATAATCAATGATAGCAGAATCAAAGGAGAATTTGTACTATAGAAAGCGCGTCTCCAAATCTGGGAGCCATGATGCTATGTCATGCTTTGGAGTTATTCGTCTCTTCTGCTTCATTTATTGTCTTCTTCTCAAGGGGGCAAATCTACTTTAAATCTATTGCCTAACATGTCAAATCAATAGGGAGCCCAATTTAAAGTGACAGGGCACATAAGCATATGGTTCCCATATGGGTGATGGATGACTGTAAATTATCTGTTAATATATTTGACATTTTTGAAATGTATGTACTGAAGTTGTTAATTGGATTGTGCCGATCTAACTTAAAGCATTGCTTGATGGAATTATTGGAGCAGCCGTGTAGATTACAGTGAAAAGAGAGGTTTTGGGTGCATATCTCCTTTAAAATTGATTCTAAATACAAAAAAAAGCCCCATTGTTACCCAAAAATATACATCTTATTCCCTTTGCCTAATGATATGACAACTACTTAGCTTATTTTTTTTCAACTTGTTCTTTTTATTAGTAATTCACTCTCTGATGTCGCTGCTGTAGCCAATTCTATTTCCATAAAACTGAATGAAGTAGAATATTCCAAAAAAGAAACAAGTGACACTTCCTGGTGCGAATATTCCAAAAAAGAAACAAGTGACACTTCCTGGTGCGAATATTCAAAAAAAGAAACAAGGGACACTCCCTGGTGCGATAACTTCCAATATCAAGGAGTTGGGTACCTAATAGGCACAAGTCTACGATGTGCATGGCTGGGGCCTAGAACATCCCCAGGGGAATGGCTGCCGCCCCATTAGGGTGCTTTCACATTGCGTTTTGGCACCCGCTCAGTGGATCCATTAGGGCTAAGTTCCGAACCCCCTTGTAGAACGGGATTCTGACATATGCACCGACGAGACCATAAACTATAATGGTGTCGACAGAGTGAAAGTGAGCTCTGATGTTCATCATTTTCAGGCGTATACATCTACTGGAGGCGGACACTCAGACGTGCTAGACTATGTTTGGGTGTCCGCCTCCAGTAGGCATACACGCCTGTAAATAATGCACGTCAGAGCACACGCTCGCTCTGTCGGCACCATTATAGTCTATGGTCCCGTTGGCGCATATATTAGAATCCCGTTCTGTGGGACTTTCGGATGTAAGCCCCGATGGGTCCACTGAACAGGTGCCCAAAACGCAATGTGAAAGCACCCTTAGGCTGGAATCCACTGTTCTCTGCAACCATCTTAGTAAGAGGTCGATAATGGGTAAAAGGCTAAGATACAACAGACTAGTGCCAGTCGCTGATCTGTGAATAAATGTAGAAACAAATTCCCAAAAATAAAATTTCATGAAAAAAAAATACTGTAAAAAGAACTGATTTTGTTGTGGATTTTAAAGAAATTTTATCTTTGGGAATTTGCTTCTCCGTTTTTTCACTGAGCATCGCCTAGCATCAGGCTGTCCTCACAGAATATCCCAGCGTAGTCTGAAAAAATACAGCAGAAGATGATACATTTAAAGAGAACCTGTCAGGTCCCTTGACTGTCCCCGACTTCTACTATAGCCTTATGGGTGCAGATTTTTGTTAGTCTAATAAGGTGTTTTATGCAATTTATTAGTGCTATGGTTGAAGAATGTAGTTTTATTGTGCACTACATATGTGTAAAAGGGAACCTGTCAGCATGTTTTTACCTATAGGAGTAGTGGTATCAGCGTGTAGGCTCTTGTCTTCCAATAAAAATTATTCATTTTTTTTTTTATAGAAATCCAATGTACTAGTCATGAGAAATCTAGCTTACAAGTCATATGCAAATCAGACTAGAAGTGCAGTGGGGGAGTGTCAGTGCCTTTCTACTTCTTCTTCTAAGTGTATTGGCATGCCCTCAGTTTACTATAAGCCTAGTTAGCATACAGCTTCTACATTAGATTTCTCATGACTGGTGCATTGGATCTCTATGGAAAATATATCATTCTTATTGGGAGACAAGTGGCTATACAGTCCCACCACTACTTTCATATTCAAAAACTTGTTGACGGGTTCCTTTCAATGAGTCACGATTAGTCCGATGGGACATCTCATTCCCCAGAATAGTCCTGCCTTGGATCTTCAAATCACGCCTCCATGGGCATGAATGGCAGCCAATATAACTGCGTTAACATAACAATTATTCTATGCTGGCTCTCAATGAACCCCTGATGAAGGTCTCCGGCCCGAAACGCGCGTCGGGGCTGCGCTGCACTATCCATTTGCAGGACCACCCTGTTCAGGTAATTTGACTATACTCTTTGCCTCCCCAATGCTTATTTGCCCCCTCTTATATTACCATGTAATCACTTGCATTATTCACATGATTTACATCTTTCCTTTTCCCTTTCCTCCCTTCTCCTTCCTTTCCCAGTGAGGGCATTGTATACTGTCATCTGCTCTACCGAGGTGGCATCTTGATACTACCAATTATAATATATTTATGCAATGACTCAGTCTGGTGACAGTACATCTCTGGTCTCTTAGCGTTACATACAGCATTGCATAAAACTTTGATTCATACTACGTGTAACTCCAGTCTTTGAGATATACTGTTGTTACTTGGTGATATGTAACTTAACATATATTTATATATACTGTATAATATACTTCAAGTACCGTCCATGTACATTTTCCTCTTTGTGGTCCTCCATCCTTCTCAATCATTGTCTTGCTGATCGTTGGACCTAACATACGGTGGTTCTCTTTGTCAGTTAGGCTCTCACATGCCAAAACATAAGTGATGGTGAATCTCTAATAAATCGTTTGCTTTTATCACAAAATAATTCTTGTAATGACATTTTATTTGCCATGAGACCATGACAGAAAAGGTAAAACTGCAAGTAAGGCTCAAATTGTTCTACAATCCCATAATCTGAAATAGAGCCACCATTAAAAGGTCTCCTGAAGTGACAAAAATGGAAAATAATGCAGTTAACTCCACCCCCGAGGAGTTGAGCTGCTAGGAAATATGTCCCCTGACCCCTCTCATCTCTCCTAATTGGATTGTCCCTGATAACTCATGGACAAAAATTGTATGTGGGGTTTAATCCGCAGGTGACAGGTTCCCTTTTCTATAAAACCTGCTGTTTTGATTACTTATTGACATGGCCAATCGGTTTGCATATGTGATCATTCCGAGGAATAGAAGTATTCTAAGCAGTCAACAAACTTGCAGACAGAATATTTCCAAACAGACTCTTGTTATTTAAAATGTGACGGCTGCTTTAAAAAAAAAAGAATACGGGTTTTACAGTTTCTTGTTATCTACAATACAAATCCTTCCTGTAATATATCAGATTTTCATTATAACCAAGCCACCTGCAAATCATCTCCATTTAAATGTAATTAAGGATGAGTGTATGCAAATTGGTCTCATGCAGTGATATGCTAAAAATCTTGCCAGTTGGGGGTCTCAATGAGATTGGAGCTAGGAAAACACTCTTCATAGCAAAAAATCCATTGTGCATTCATCAGGCAAAGAACAAAGGGGTGATGTGTATGATTTCATTGTTCCCCGTTTCTTTGTTTTATAGATAAAGCTTCCGAATACTGACTGGTCACCTCAGAAGACACAGAAGCCAGGCCTTAAAAGGTACGATCACCAATGCCGTTAATGCTACATTCATTATTGTATCAAACGATAGGTGGGGATGTGTTGTGTGATGGAGTAGAGATCATGGAGAGTGATTACTGATCAAATAATGGTGATTGTGTAACGAATGGACAGACTTCAGAAACAACAGCTTAACCACAAAATTTGAGTCAAACTGATCCAAGCTTGTTCTTAGTCAAACAGATCCAAAATTCTGTGTTAAATAGTTACTTCATTTTATCTTTATAGTTCCTGGGGTTTCATTTTTGAAGTCTCAAATCTTCCTCCCTGCAGCCACCACTAGGAGGAGCATACTTGTATTCATAGATCTCTATAATAAAACAGTATGTAGTAAACTCCTAAGCTCCCTCTAGTGGTGGACACAGACAAACATAACTTTATATCTTGAAGAAAATCTGTCAGCTTATTTTTGCTAGAGCACAATGATGTAGGGGCACATATCCTGATTCTAGAGATGTGTCACTTACTAAGCTGGGTGTTGCTGTTTCAATCAAATCAGTGTTTTATGAGCAGGAGATTATCACTACCGGACTAGATGTCTCGTGTCTCCTAGTCAACTTGTTCTGTGTAACCACGCCCCCACCACTGATTGGCAGCTTTCTGTCACTGAACAGTGTACACAGGGTTGTATAGAGCTCAGCATTCTGAGCACTGCTAGATCTGCAGCAGAGAAAAAAAGGATTATATCAAAATGACAGCAAGTAGCCCAGCAAGTGATACATCGCTGGAATCAGGGTCTCAGCCTCTACACTATTCTGTACTCAAATTAGATAGCAAAAACTTGGTGACAGATTCCCTTTAAGACTGTGTCTAACTATTTGACTTGAATATCTATTAAAGAAAAAAAGAATTTGCCTTTTATATACATAAATGATGAGATTAATGAGTCTTGCAACTAAAGATGACATAGAACTAAAATGAGGACTGGTGGACATTCATCTGAAGCATTTATGTGGTAGAAAACATAGACATTGTGACAGATACAGCAGGAGAAAGAACCCTGCCTGAAAACTCTGTGTCATTTAATGTCTTCATTTAATTGTGTCATCCCCTTCTGGTACATTGATGTTAAAAATTCTATTCATCTATTTTTTTTTTAATCTTTTTCTGGAAAAGCGTTATAATAATTAATATTGCTGACATTACAGCTTCCAAAAGGTTGTCATCCAGCTTCCTTGACCCCTGGAATGGCAAATCTACCTAGTTAACAAAAAATGCCGCAGGATGAAGTTTCACTGCACAAGTTAGGCATCTTTACTGTTGGGAAATCCTAGGAAGCTGGGTGACAACTAGTGTGAAGGCTACCTTTAAAGGGGATCTCCATGAGTAGAAAAAAATAAAGACAAAATGTAATTATTAACAAATTCCCAAATAACTTTAATTAGAAAAATAACGTTTGTTTTGCCTATGTAGGTTATTACTATAGTTATTGCTTCTCCGCCTTTTGGCTACAATCAAGTGTAGTATCGTTCGAAAAGGCGATACATTGGGTCGGGAAAGTTTGAGAGCCCGAGGTGCGAAGTGCGGCAGAAGTGGTGAACTTGGGGCGCCTTGGGGCATGGGAAACTCACTTGAGTTTGTGGCATTTTACATTGTACTTCACTTTTTTTTTTACTTTTTGAGCACACACCCTTTTCCGGTCCTTTCGGCTAGGAAAGGGAATTTTTAAATTCCCGGTCGAAGGTCCGGCTTTGTCTGTCACTAGGACTTTTCAGGGTTAGGTTCCCTTATGGGTTCCCTCCTGATTGGTCTAGGGGGGGAGTGTGTGGTCATCAGTTTCCACACCCCCTGTCACCAGGCTCTCCTCTCTCGGGAGGAGAGCTGACCATCTCCTGGTTCTCACTAAGGTGAGAGCCCAGGCAGATACTGGAGCAAGATTGGATCTCCCTTGGCTTTAGCTAGAATAGCCTACTAGCCCTGGCGCTTGCTGTGGTCTCCTCGCTCGGAGGGATGGGTAACGGTTATTGGGAGCCTTTCTCCTGTTGGGAAGGCTGCGATTCACCGCATCCTAGTGCACTTTTTTGTGCGCCATTAGTCCCTTTTTTAGCACACTCTGGTACAGAGCATGATCTCGAGCTTTCAAAAAAATATGTATAGTACATTAATATTGCATCCGACTTTACAATAATAAAATCCATCCTACAATGTTAATTGAACTGGCGCCTGTGAGCATGTGCAGTAGGAAGCATGAAGCAGGAAGTAGGAGTATGTGCAGTAGGAAGCATGGAGCAGGAAGTAGGAGCATGTGCAGTAGGAAGCATGGAGCAGGAAGTAGTAGTATGTGCTGTAGGAAGCATGGAGCAGGAAGTAGGAGCATATGCAGTAGGAAGTATGGAGCAGGAAGTAGGAGAATGTGCAGTAGGAAGCATGGAGCAGGAAGTAGGAGCATGTGCAGTAGGAAGCATGAAGCAGGAAGTAGGAGTATGTGCAGTAGGAAGCATGGAGCAGGAAGTAGGAGCATGTGCAGTAGGAAGCATGGAGCAGGAAGTAGTAGTATGTGCTGTAGGAAGCATGGAGCAGGAAGTAGGAGCATATGCAGTAGGAAGTATGGAGCAGGAAGTAGGAGAATGTGCAGTAGGAAGCATGGAGCAGGAAGTAGGAGCATGTGCAGTAGGAAGCATGGAGCAGAAAGTAGGAGAATGTGCAGTAGGAAGCATGGAGCAGGAAGTAGTAGTATGTGCTGTAGGAAGCATGGAGCAGGAAGTAGGAGCATGTGCAGTAGGAAGCATGGAGCAGGAAGTAGGAGAATGTGCAGTAGGAAGCATGGAGCAGGAAGTAGTAGTATGTGCTGTAGGAAGCATGGAGCAGGAAGTAGGAGTATGTGCAGCAGGAAGCATGGAGCAGGAAGTAGGAGCATGTGCAGTAGGAAGCATGGAGCAGGAAGTAATAGAATGTGCAGTAGGAAGCATGGAGCAGGAAGTAGTAGTATGTGCTGTAGGAAGCATGGAGCAGGAAGTAGGAGTATGTGCAGTAGTAAGCATGGAGCAGGAAGTAGGAGCATGGGCAGTAGGAAGCATGGAGCAGGAAGTAGGAGTATGTGCAGTAGGAAGCATGGAGCAGGAAGTAGTAGTATGTGCAGTAGGAAGCATGGAGCAGGAAGTAGGAGTATGTGCAGTAGGAAGCATGGAGCAGGAAGTAGGAGCATGTGCAGTAGGAAGCATGGAGCAGGAAGTAGGAGTATGTGCATTAGGAAGCATGGAGCAGGAAGTAGGAGCATGTGCAGTGGGAAGCATGGAGCAGGAAGTAGGAGCATGTGCAGTAGGAAGCATGGAGCAGGAAGTAGGAGCATGTGCAGTAGGAAGCATGGAGCAGGAAGTAGGAGTATGTGCAGTAGGAAGCATGGAGCAGGAAGTAGGAGTATGTGCAGTAGGAAGCATGGAGCAGGAAGAAGGAGTATGTGCAGTAGGAAGCATGGAGCAGGAAATAGGAGTATGTGCAGTAGGAAGCATGGAGCAGGAAATAGGAGCATGTGCAGTAGGAAGCATGGAGCAGGAAGTAGGAGCATGTGCAAAAGGAAGCTCCGCTGCTGTGACCTGGAGATAGCATTATAGTGTATGGCATAGGTTATCTCCAGGAGTTTCCTACTGCACATGCTCACAGGCACATGTCCTATTAACATTGTAGGATGGCCTTCTATCAATGTAAAGATGGCTGCAATGTTAAAGTATTATAGTGAATACCTCCATACACAAAACAAATGTGAATTTCTAATTAAATGAATTTCGGAATTTATTCTTAATTACATTTTCTTTCTTTATTTTTCTTCTATTGCTGGAGAACACCTTTAAAGGGACCTTTAAATGAAAGCACAACAGTTTTCATTGGTCATGGTTAGTTTTGCAGCTTCATCTATTTAAGTGAGTAATGCTGAGCTGCAATACAACACCCAACCTGTGGACAGACGTGGCGCTATTTTTGAAAGAAAGCAGAAACTTTTTCCACTCTAGACAACTATCAGGCTGCTTTTCCAGATATATTGCAGCCATAACTAAGAAATGGTTGAATAGAATTCTGAACAAGCTGACGGAAGGGATTAAGTGAAAGTCTTATATTACTGAGGCTTTTTTATGTTAGGTAGAAATGCATCTTAATGTGTCATAAGGGAATACAATATAAAACAATTTAGAAAAAAGGCATAACTAGCTTTAGGTCTCCCAGTGGGATTCTTGCAATTGTAAGTGGCCTAGTTAAAATTCTACAACTATTTATGCTGTAAGCGAAGCAGTTGTTACCTAAATCCATTATTTATGTTGCTTCAGTAAATGTTGGTATTATTATATCATACATTATATAGTGAAGTGAACAAGTACTATATGAATTCGGTTGGAAGCAACATAATTCTACAATTTACAGATGATTACTTATAATAATATAATAGGAGTCTAAAGGGCAGTCTTGCTAAATAATACACAAATGATATGAGTAAGTAGTAATTGATAGTGATAAGCGAGCGTGTTCGTTTAACCCTTTCGCCCAACACAATCGGGTGCTTTCCGAGTATCTTCGGCGTGGTCGTATATTATGTTGGAGTCCCTGCGCCTGCATGATTTACAACTGTAAAGCCTCAACACATGTGAGGATTCCCTAACAAACAGGCAAACTCTGCATGTGTTGAGGCTGACAAATAGCAATAAATCATGCAGACGCAGGGACTCGAACTTAATATACGAGCTCGCCGAAGATACTCTGATAGCACCCAAGCGTACTCGGCAAAAGGGTTAAACGAGCACAATCGCTCATCACTAATGATTGATTAATAAGGAACTGCTACAGGGTTCATAAGGTTGTCTGGTATTAGAAATAAATGGTCTCCTTACTGCAACTCTATTCACGTGGTTGTAAAACCAGAGACCCCCCACTGCATCGATCTATTTAGGAAAAAACATTTTTCTAATCTCAAAATTTCCATTTAATGGTACTCATGTACTTAAGGCATCAATTTTTAGGGAAATTCCCTTCTCAGACCTTTATGGCCTGAATACGAGTTCCAACTCTGTTTTGAGAAGGCATCTCCATCTTGCACCACCACGAATAGAGAGATTGCCGAGCAATATGCATCTCTCTCCTTTAACTTCTATGTGAGTTTTGAAAAAAAGCTGACCGTGCTTGCTCAACTATTTTCAGAACATCCATAGAAGTCAATGAAGAGAGACTCTACATCTCTACATTCAAGAGATGGAGATTCCCAAGATAGATGTGGCCAACAGGAGGTCCTGTGGCTATGCCATGAATGTCTAAGATGGTAACATCCCTTTAATAACTATTGTATGAAAAGTTTAGGTGAAGTGCTCTCTTATTGCCAGAGTGAGGGCATAATTATGTGAACCCCCCATAACTGATCTCAATTTTCTCCATGGATGGGTCACCTGCATTAAACTAAGTAGTTGGTCAACTAACCCAAAAAATATATGAATTAAAAAAATGGCTTCCTTTGAAATTACTAGGGTTGTTTGTCTTCTTTTTAGGAGAAAGTGGTAGATAAAAAGTTGATTATTAGTTAGAACCGTAGCATTTATCTGCAGGGTAACCTGTCAGCTGGTGATCAATTCCCCTGCAGCGCCACCATAGGAAAACTGAAGCATTACACAGTAACCATTTAAATCAACAGACTGCCTGTGTAGCCTTTGATCCTCCAGCGTGAACGATGCTTGTTTTAACCATTCTTTGCTCCAAAAAATTGACATAAGGGTACAGAATAAAAATACGGTACTTTAGTAAGGTATTTGACAATGGAAATGTCTAAGCCAAACAACCCTCTTAAGTAAAGGCTGATAAATAACACCTGCTATAATCCTGATACATAAGATAATATTAACTAGAGATTTATTGATTGCTCTGTTTCAGTTAATGCTGATATCTTGATAATGATATTTTATGGCAAATGTATAAAACAATTCCAAAGTGATCCTTAATGTCTTTTTTCTTTTTCTTTCCAGCTCGCAAAGTCTTGAAGACCTTGGAACTCGAAAAGGTGTGAAATCAGATCACGACAGACTACGTTCACTAGTTTCCCCAGTGACTGGTCTGTATATGCACATTGCCACTTGCAAGTGGTTTTAGCCCAACTTAAAACACTTTGCTTGTAATTACAAAGATTTTCTAGGCTTTCAGCTGCTTTAACCCTTGTGGATAACACAACATTGTCTCACTTGGATCTGCTTTGTGCTGAGACACCTAAAACCTTCATGGATAACATGGGGTTACTTCTATCTTTCTATATGATCTTTTAGGATGTACAGTATCTTAGGTCAGATTCACGCATCCTTGTTTTGTAGATCTCCTGACCTAACCTCAACAGCCTCCTTAGCTGACCCACGGCCGGTCTGTGCATCGTGATCCGCACTGGGACTACAAACTATAAGACAGACACATTTTTTAATGAGTAGGTTTTTGAGATTTTTCGGCTTGACA
The DNA here is from genome assembly GCF_046119375.1 of Phyllobates terribilis. NCBI lineage: Eukaryota > Metazoa > Chordata > Amphibia > Anura > Dendrobatidae > Phyllobates > Phyllobates terribilis. Next base: position 97,276,230 of record NW_027362770.1, read on the forward strand.
TTTAAAAATTGAATTAACGAACTCTTTTACTTCTAGACAAAAATTACCCGAATTACGTTTCAAGTTGCAGACATTAAAGGGGTGGTCTGAAAGCACTATTACTATACTATTACTATAAGTCAAAATATTTTAATTACTGATCTAATCACTTTTCTAATGTGTAGAAGTGAAAGAGGTCCAGCTCGACCTCATGTAGAAATAACGTGGCTCGGAGCAGCGACAGCGTCTATGCCTTGACGCAGAAGAGTCCAAAGAAGGGAAAAGTAGTCCAGCTCCACGATCATGGAGGTTACTTTATTGAAGTGTGAATAAGTACAAAAATCACTGGAAGTTAAAATATCATGATAGATATGGATAAAACATCGATGCGTTTCAAGTGAGTACAACCTTAGTCAACTACTATTTGCATGCTCACCTGAAACGCGTTGATGTTTTATCCATATTTTCATGATATTTTAACTTTTCACTAATTTTGGTACTCATTCAATAACAAGTTTCGTGATCGTGGAGCTGGACTACTTTTCCCTTCTTTGGACTTTTCTAATGTACTTCATATACAAATTCCCCTCCCTTCCTTCTCTACTCTACCTTCCATCTGTTTTTTTTCATTTTACTTATTTCTAATGATGATTTGTTTGAGTCTCCCAGCAAGCACTTAGGAATTTTAAACGGACCATCATCAGGGACAGGGCTGCTGTCACTCACGCGGCATCCTTTTCCGCCCTGAAACAAAGTGACATTGGTGGGCGATCCTGTGGTCACTCCACGTTGCTTTCTCTGCTGTAAAATGAGATGTCATCAGGCACGTTCATTTCAGACGCCGGGCTGTGTCTTTTCTACTAAACATGGATCGGTTGCCAGTTCCGACACATGCTCAGTATGTTCTTCCTGCTTGCCTTGCTCCTACGCTGCTCTCTTTCGCAGGCTCGCTGCACAAATTTATTGTGCTTATTCATCGGCTTGCCAGTTTAGTTTACTGTGTGTGTGGCGGTTTTCATTTTGATGCATACAGAGTACTTTGTTGCTAGTCACTGCATGCACAGTCAAGAGATTTGGAGAGCTGATGAAGGAGAACAACAAAAAAGCTTGGCAAGCCAGCAAGGGAGTGCAATGAAGGTGCGTGATGACGATGTGAATGAGCGCAACAAAGGAGTGTTGCAAGCCAGCAAAGGAGCGCAATGAAGTGCGTGATGACGATGTGAATGAGCGCAACAAAGGAGTGTTGTAAGCCAGCAAATGAGCGCAATGAAGTGCGTGATGACGATGTGAATGAGCGCAACAAAGGAGTGTTGCAAGCCAGCAAAGGAGCGCAACAAAGGAGTGTGGTGAGCAGGGAGACCATACTGAGCATGCATCAGAATTGACAACCGGCGCATGTGACGCGCCCCTGGGCCTGCTGTGTCGCGCAGCGTCTCGCGCACGGGGGCTTACCCGGAACCGGATCAGATGAGGGTTGTAGTCTCCGAGTGGCGGGGACCCGGTCCGTGCCCAGGGAGTCAAACTCAGTGTGTGGCAGTCTTGATAGATGTTATTTGAGTGTCGACTACGCCACCCGTTGATTTGCAGCTATGGAGCTGCCGCTGCAGGGCAGACCGCTGAGGCCGGTGTAGAATTGTGCAGCGTGATAGTATAACCCCCAACGGGAGGGGTATGGCCTCAGGGCAGCCGACGTGGAAGATGGGGGTAGCAGGAACCACTCAGAGACGGTGCGGTGTAATTCAGGGTCTTTACTGGTAACAACGATAGACCCTCCCGGAGTACTTGCTAGCGAACGGGGCCTGGTCAGTCCTTGAGCAGATGGGATCTCCCCTGGCCAGGCGGAGTTGTAGGCCTCCCAAACTGACTGTACTCTTCTGGCTACCTTGCTAGAAGCGGATATAAGTAGCCCACGTCCCTGAGTGTACCGTGTGGTGCTCACCCGTATGGCCGGTGACTCGGGGCCTTCTAATGGCTTCCGCTCCACGATGGCGGTGCTGGTCCCACGCGTGTGACCGTGCCTTCGGGTTTCTGGGCCTGAGGACCTGAAATCCCCTGCCGGTCGGCTTCTGCTGGGTAAGAGTTAGTCCCCACAGCCTCGGACGCCGGGTCCGGTAAGAAAGCTTCTCAGTCAGGGCGAGCTCTGCAGCTGCCAGCCCCTGACTCGTAGTAGTATTGCTCCCACTGAGCTTCTGCTGTTTCTTCCTATGACTGTTTCTCGTCTCTACTTCTTCTCTACTCACTAACCCTGCCTCAGCCCTAGGTTTTTATAGGGGAAGTTCTTCCCCTCCCAAGACTGGGCAGGAGGTGTGGCATGCACAGGATCCCTGACCAAAGGACCTCCCACCTGCTCTCAGACATAACACTACATTACTGTGGAAACCAGACCCCTGGGGTGCCACATTCCCCCCTAGTGAAATTTAGTACTCCGGGACTAAACATATTTTAGAAAAACATAACAAGGTAAAAACAATAATAATACAATAAGAAAAACATATAAGGATGGTTACGGCATGTCCGTAACCGGGTGCAGTCTTTGAAGAAAAGCAAGGTGTCCATTTCACCAAAACAGGGAGACGTAACCAGGTAGGGGTTTGTCCTGCCCCGAGTCCTTAACAGTCTTTAGTCCGTCCTGGGTTACGCTCCAACTATGTACAAGGATTCCCGGTAAATCCACCAAGGACTCCTACAAAGAACTAGAAACACAAAATTATACACAAGCAACAATACACAGGTAAACATAAATAAAACAATTTATACACTTCAAATCCTCCAACGTGCGGGTAACTGGCCCCTAGTGGCCCTAGTGGACCTACGGAGCTGACTGTCTAGTCCTGAACTACAGGGTGTAGGAGCTGTCAAGGGTAAACTGGGCAGCTGTCTACTGGCTCTTTGGCTCACTAGGGATATGGCAGGCTCACTGCAAGCAGAGGGTTGATACTCCTGGTCTGCTGGTGTGGGGTCTTCTGCCTCCTGGACCGGCTGTTCTTCCAGCTCTAACTGTTGCTCCGTAGGTACTTGGGATGCTGGTTGGAGGAAGGTGAGTACGGGTACCACAACTGCACCATTGACTTGAGTCCAAGACCGAGGGAAGTCCCCGAGCACAGTACTAACCATATCTTCCCTTTCCTCTATGGGTCGATGGTCTTCTTGTTCCTCTTCAGGGTTCCTCAGTTGTTCGGGACACTTCTTCAGGTGGTCCCGGGATACAATGGCTGTGGTTTCCCCTCCGTCTTTACTGATGGTACAAACCTTCGGGTTCTCGTGGCTTGAGGGCAGTACGGTGTACGGGTCCTTCTCCCACTGGTCGTCCAACTTGTGGAGCCGTCTCTTCCTCTTCAAGACCTGCTCTCCGGGTACCAGGGGAACAGCGGGAGCATACTGGTTGTAAGTTTTCTCTTGTCTTTCCCTAGCCTGACAGAGACTTCGCTCCACGCTCTCCTGTACTCTCCGGTACTGCTGCTGCCTCTCTGTGTCCCAGTCTGCTTCTGGTGAAGTGTCCTCGGGTGTCAGGACTCCCATTTCCAGGTCAACAGGTAACTTACCAGGTCTTGCCCTCATTAGGTAAGCCGGGGTACAGTTGGTGGAACCTACCGGGATGTGGTTGTATAGGTCCACCAGATCGGGCAACTTCTCAGGCCACAGACTGCGTTCTTCCAGGGGCAACGTTTTTAGAAGATCCATTACCACCTGGTTCATTTTCTCACAAAGTCCATTAGTTTGCGGATGGTAGGGTGTCGTCCTTATCTTCCGGCAGCCATACAGATTGCAGAATTCCTGGAAGACCTCCGCTTCAAAGGCAGGTCCCTGGTCCGTCAGCACTTGGTCCGGGTACCCGTGTGGACGGCAGAAGTGCTGCTGGAAGGCTCTAGCTGCTGTTTGAGCCGTTAAGTCCTTGACGGGGACGACAACCAAGAACCGGGAGTAATGATCCACGATGGTTAACGCGTAGACGTAGCCACTTCTGCTTGGGGTCAGTTTTACATGATCCAAGGCTACCAGTTCCAACGGTTGCCGGGTGACGATGGACTGCAGGGGAGTCTTCTGGCTGGCACGGTCCTTCCTTCTCAGGTTGCACGGGCCACAGTCTCTGCACCACTTCTCAATGGTTCCCCTCATGCCTACCCAGTGGAATCGCTCGCGCAGCAGGAACTCCAGCTTCTTCCACCCGAAGTGTCCAGCTCCGTCGTGGTATGCCTCCATCACCATGGCTGCGTCTCTTCGTGGCACCACTACTTGCCAGAGTAGTTCATGCGTCCGGGAGTTAACCATTCTGCGGCACAACTTCCCCTTGTAAAGGAACAGTCGACTCTTCTCTGCCCATAGTTGTTTGGCTTCCTCCGGAGCGTCTGGTTCAAGGCAAGCCTCCGGGCGAGTCAGCGTCTCCTTCACCAGTCGGACGGCAGGGTCGCTGTCTTGCATTTCCGCCCAGTTGTAGTGAGGTAAGGGGTTCAACGTAGCAGCCTGTTTACTCCTTACCCGGTGGGAATACTGGATAGTCCCATGACGGTGGAACGCAGGGAGTTCAACTTCTTCCAGTCCCTCCGGATCTTCTCCTTCGTCCGGCAGGTTGGGCATCCTGGACAGGGCGTCCGCGTTGGTATTGGAGCGTCCGGCCCGGTATTTGATTGTGAACTCGTAGTTGGACAGACGGGCCATCCACCTCTGCTCCAGGGCACCGAGTCTTGCCGTGTCCAGGTGTGTCAACGGGTTGTTATCCGTGTACACGGTGAACCGGGAAAAAGCGAGGTAATGCTTAAAGCGCTCGGTGACTGCCCATACTACGGCCAGGAACTCTAGCTTAAATGAGCTGTAATTCTCGGGGTTCCTTTCGGTGGGTCGCAGTTTTCGGCTGGCGTAGGCGATTACTCGTTCCTTCCCCTGCTGGATCTGGGACAGTACGGCTCCTAGCCCGATGTTACTGGCGTCGGTGTAGAGGATAAAGGGCTGGCTATAATCCGGGTACGCCAGGATTTCGTCCCCCGTGAGGGCCATCTTCAGCTGGCGGAAGGACTCTTCTTCCAGCTCCTCCCATTTGAAGGGCGGCTTCTGGTTCTTGGCCTTCCGGGACTGGCCTATCAGGAGGTCCTGCATAGGTGCTGCCTTTTTGGTGAAACCGGGAATAAACCTTCGGTAGTAGCCTACCAACCCGAGGAACTGCCGCACTTCTTTTACGCTGGAGGGGCTTGGCCATTCCTTAATTGCGGTGATCTTATCAGGGTCGGGAGCCACTCCGTCAGCGCTCACCACGTGTCCCGGGTACTGCACCTTTGGTTTCAGGAGGTGACACTTGGAGGGTTTCACCTTTAGGCCGTAACTTGCCAGAGCTTCGAACACTTCCGCCAGGTGTTTCAGGTGGTCCTCATACGTCTTGGAATATACGATGACATCGTCCAGGTACAACAGGACCGTCTCGAAGTTTCTGTGGCCCAGACAACACTCCATTAGTCGTTGGAAGGTTCCTGGTGCGTTGCAGAGTCCGAACGGCATGCAGGTGAACTCGCTAAGTCCCATCGGGGTGGTGAATGCGGTCTTCTCCCGGTCCGCCTCTGCTACAGGAACCTGCCAGTACCCGCTAGTGAGATCCAAGGTAGAGAAGAAGTTAGCAGATCTTAAAGCAGCCAATGACTCCTCTATCCTTGGTAAGGGGTACGCATCCTTGTGTGTGATACGGTTGATTTTCCGGTAATCTACACACATCCTCATGGTGTTGTCTTTTTTTCTGACTAAGACTAGTGGAGATGCCCAGGGGCTACAGCTATCCCTGATCACCCCAGCCTCCTTCATGTCTCTAAGCATCCCCTTGGCGTGTTGGTAGTGGGCAGGGGGTACGGGTCGATACCTCTCTTTTATAGGAGGATGGTCTCCCGTGGGGATGTGGTGTTCTACCCCCTTGACTCGCCCGAAGTCTAACGGGTGTTTACTGAACACTCTCTCGTACTCTTGAACCACCCGATAGACTCCTTGTTTCTGGTGTGCGGGAGTGGAGTCAGTACCCAGATGTAGTTGCTGACACCAGTCCTCCATGTTTTTCTTAGAGCCGTTACCTTCCTCCGGGTGAGATGGAGGCAAGGGTTCCACAGATTGTATAGAATTTTGGTTAATGGTATATAATTTGGCTAGCGTGGCATACCGGGGCAGGTACACTTCCCTCTCCCCGATAATTATTATGCGAACGGGCACCCTCCCATGGCGTACATCAACCACCCCCCGTGCTGTCAAAATGGTGGGCCTACTGTCCGAGTAAACTGGTTCTACCATTGCCTGGTAATCCCTACCTCTCAGACCAATAGCTGCCCGGCACCAAATCATCATTTCACTTTTTGGGGGCATGGCAATAGGAAAAGGGTCACACATTCTTACGCTACCAATCTCACCGCCGGAGAGTTCCACCTGTTGCCGTCGCATCAGTGCCCGGATCTCTTTCTGGAGCACCCGCTGCTCGCCGGAGCTGGCGTTCTTGGCAACCTGTTGTAAAAGGAAAATCACCTCTGCAAGACAATTTTCAATTACATTAGTTCCTAGCGTTATCTTTGGGTGACTCTCGTGTTTGTCAATGTCTACAATAATCAGTCCCTGTGCTGCTAGTTCGACTCTACCAATTTTAATGGTCGCCTCTTTAAATCCGATCTGTGGCACGGGCTGACCATTGCTGGCGATGATACTCAAGTCGTCGTCAGGGTAGCGGGTTATATCCGAGTCATTCCAGTACTGCTTGAAGAGCACGTACGGGATGGTGGTGACCTGTGACCCGGTGTCTAGTAGGGCACTCATAGGGATGCCATCCAGTACCACAGGCAAGACTGGACGTCCTCCGACATATTTGTCGCGCCAGTTCGATGGGCCTGGTGATCTTTTTCCTGGGGGTTGGCCCTCTACCCCCAGGTTGTGCCAGTTTAAAGGACAGTACCTTGCCATATGTCCGGGTTGATTGCAGCGGCGGCAGATGGGTCGTCCGTCCTCGTTGTACCGGTCACTGGGTCTTCCTCTGGCCGGTGGGGTCCTCCTTGGTCGATGCCACGGGATGTTCTCCGGTCCGGATGCCAGCTGGATCTTCCCTGGAGTGGAAGCCTGTAAAGACTGCACAGTTCGGGTTAACGCAGCAACGCTTTTAGCTAGCTCTTGGACCTGATGGTGGAGGTCTGGAGCCGGGTCATTGTTCAAAGCCTGCGCATCAGCCCCTACAGGCCCTGCCGACAAGGGCGCCGCCTCCTGGTGGTAAGTGATAGCTGGGCGCCTGTGGGTCACAACGCCATCCGGTGCCGGTTCTCGGAGCACCCGGATGGCTCTGTCCTTGAACTGTGCAAATCCCAGATGAGGGTCCTGTAGGGCCATTGCCCGCAACTGGGTTCGGTGGGCATTGCAATATAAACCCTCTATAAATTGTTCAGTCAACAGCCTGTCCTCGTCTCCCACGCCGTCAGGGTCGGTCTGCTTAACGGCTCTCAGGGCCTCTTGTAGGTTCAGGGCATAGTCCCTTATACTCTCATGGGACCGCTGTTTGCACCCGTAGAATCTAAGCTTGATCTCGGCTGAGGTGCGGGTATCAAAGGTGTCCCTCAGCCGGGTTAGTATCCCTGCGACAGTCCTCCCCCCAGGTGGCCAGGACTTTACCTCCCTTCGGGCTGCTCCGGTTAATTGGGCCACCAGGATGCTCACTTTTTGCTCCTCTGTGAGGGGGTACACCTGGAAGAGGCTATCCAGCCTTTCTCTAAAGTCCTGCAGGGTATGTGACTCCCCTGAGTACTGGGGTAGCCAGGCTGCCCCCGGGATATAGGGCATGGTGAAAGGCATGACCGCGACAGCGGTGGCGCTGGCGGGGGTTGAAGCGGTGAAGCTCTCCTCCGTATCCGACATCCTTCTCCCCCCTAGTGGACCGTGGCCTACCTTGCGATGATCCTCTTCCGTAGGCCGCGGCTCCGCAGTGGATCGTCAGGGTTGAGGACCTTCCGTCGCGCTCCGGTGACGTCGGCGTCTGCTGGGCTCCTTCCAGGACCTTACGCAACGTCCGGACGTGAGGCGGGGCTTCAGTTCTCGCGGGCTTTTCGGAGTCCACGCCCCTCTTCTTCCCGCGCGGCGTCCTCAAGATGGCGTCCAACAGCGGGAAAACTCCACGGATGGCGGGAAGAAGGCTGAAGATGGCGCCGGATGGCGGGAATCTTCACAGATGGCGGGAAGAAGGCTGAAATGGCGCCGGATGGCGGGAATCTTCACCGATGGCGGGAAACCTTCACGGATGGTAAGTTTTAAAAGTCTCTTTTTTAGGCACGCAGTACCCGGTGGTTGCGGGTACAAAATCCTGCCGACTACGCCAAAGTTGACGCGCCCCTGGGCCTGCTGTGTCGCGCAGCGTCTCGCGCACGGGGGCTTACCCGGAACCGGATCAGATGAGGGTTGTAGTCTCCGAGTGGCGGGGACCCGGTCCGTGCCCAGGGAGTCAAACTCAGTGTGTGGCAGTCTTGATAGATGTTATTTGAGTGTCGACTACGCCACCCGTTGATTTGCAGCTATGGAGCTGCCGCTGCAGGGCAGACCGCTGAGGCCGGTGTAGAATTGTGCAGCCTGATAGTATAACCCCCAACGGGAGGGGTATGGCCTCAGGGCAGCCGACGTGGAAGATGGGGGTAGCAGGAACCACTCAGAGACGGTGCGGTGTAATTCAGGGTCTTTACTGGTAACAACGATAGACCCTCCCGGAGTACTTGCTAGCGAACGGGGCCTGGTCAGTCCTTGAGCAGATGGGATCTCCCCTGGCCAGGCGGAGTTGTAGGCCTCCCAAACTGACTGTACTCTTCTGGCTACCTTGCTAGAAGCGGATATAAGTAGCCCACGTCCCTGAGTGTACCGTGTGGTGCTCACCCGTATGGCCGGTGACTCGGGGCCTTCTAATGGCTTCCGCTCCACGATGGCGGTGCTGGTCCCACGCGTGTGACCGTGCCTTCGGGTTTCTGGGCCTGAGGACCTGAAATCCCCTGCCGGTCGGCTTCTGCTGCTGGGTAAGAGTTAGTCCCCACAGCCTCGGACGCCGGGTCCGGTAAGAAAGCTTCTCAGTCAGGGCGAGCTCTGCAGCTGCCAGCCCCTGACTCGTAGTAGTATTGCTCCCACTGAGCTTCTGCTGTTTCTTCCTATGACTGTTTCTCATCTCTACTTCTTCTCTACTCACTAACCCTGCCTCAGCCCTAGGTTTTTATAGGGGAAGTTCTTCCCCTCCCAAGACTGGGCAGGAGGTGTGGCATGCACAGGATCCCTGACCAAAGGACCTCCCACCTGCTCTCAGACATAACACTACATTACTGTGGAAACCAGACCCCTGGGGTGCCACACATGCGCAATAGAAAAGGCACTGGAAGTTAGAGGGAAGAAGGGAGGGTAGAGAAAATGAAAGTACATTGGAAAAGTGGTTAGATTAATCATTTAAATAGGTAGACATACAGTATGAAATTCACTATTAGTGGCGGACCACCCTTTAAGTGCCATCTATAAAGCTTGACAAATTTATTACAGATGTAAGAAGTGCCAAATGAGCGTATTCATAATTAGCACTAGAACAGTGCGCTTTAAGTACCAAGGCAGGCTGCATTGTTAGCAGAGGGTGCTTGCTGGCTGTTTATTCGTTGCTGGTTACATCTGTGTTATAGACACTTTAATAGTGGCCAAGTTTCTGTCCTGCCCCATCCCAGCCCACTCCCAAGAGCTCCCCTAGTTCACTTTTACGTGCAATAAATCCTGACCCCTTTCGGCAAATCCAGCACAGATGACAACTTTGCTTTCTATACCTTATGTAACACTTTTGAAAAATGTCTGGAAAAGAGGACATGTCTATAAAATGTGCTAATTCTATTATGCTCCTTTTTTTTGGGTGTAAAATATTAGTATAAAGAATGTCAGTCAAGAGGTGGGCATAAGAGAACATGACAAATTAATAACGACACGTGTGCACCATTGTGATAGATTCGGCACAGTGTCTGCTGGCTGGTTCAGTATTATCCTCCCTTACTTTAAAACACTAGGATAGGTCATCAATGTCTGATCGGCCGGAGTCTGATACCCGGCACCCCCGCCGATCAGCTGTTGTCGGCGGCAACCACCAGCCGGAAATACTCGCTGGTGGAGCTGGCCGTCTCCTGATAGTGGCCGACGCAGGGTACTACATATCCACCTCCTATTGATTTGAATATGAGGCGGATGTGTAGTACCAAGCCTCATCCACTACCAGAAGACGGAGCAACACGGCAAGTGAGTACTTCCGGCTGGCGACCGCCGCCGACACCGATAACAGCAGATCTGCGGGGGTGTCAGACCCCGGCTAATCAGAAAATGATGACCTATCCAGAGGTATCACTGCCAGCCCTTCAGTGACAATAATTCAGCCTTGCCATGCTGCACAGTGCTGCCACCTTGATTCTTGGGATGGTTGGAGATCTCTAGGAACAATAATGCTCAGCATTTCCCAAGGCCACCAACAGGTTCTTCAGGCACAAAGCATGATCCAACTGCACTTTGCCTTTTGGTGCCAAACTACTTGTCTTTATTATCTCCTCTTACCTGTGGTATCAGTGTCGTGGCACAGTGCTTCAGTACCACAAAGCACACAACTCAGTGTCAGGCTCCTCCTGGGCTCACAGTGACATTCATACCTCCTCCTCTTAGCAGACAACAGGGAAACAACATTCCTGCTGTCCGCTACCCTACCAATGCCACTACTGCGGACTGACAGTCCCTATGTCCTCTGACTTCAAGCTGCTCAGCTGACAAACGAACAAACCAACTTAAAGGGGTTTTCCCACGAATGAAAGTTAATTTTAATCAATAGATCTGGGAATAATAATAACTTCCACAATTGGATGTGTTTCAATAAAATGTTCCTGTGCTGAGATAATCTTATAAATATCCCCCTGTATAATGGTTGTGTCTGACCGTACAGGGACATGGTCTGATCATACCACAGCTCCTGGGCAGGGGAGGAAGCAAAAGAGTATACAGACAGGACAGCACGGGATCACAACTGATTCTTTTTGTGAGGTAAAACTTTTCCCTGCCTGTTCTTATACAGTGTTTTACTTCAAAGAAAGAATCAGCTGTGATCCCCTGCTGTAATGTCTGTATACTCTTTTGTGTCCTCCCCTGCCCAGGAGATGTGGTATGATCAGACCATTTTCCGCACACAGTAAGACACAGCCATTGATTAAAATTAACTTTTGTTCTTGGGAAAATCCTTTTAAGTACACACATCACATTCACTGTTTCTATATACAAGGCAACAATATACTACAGTGCTGCACAATGTGTTTAGTCTTAAAGGGTTTGTCCAAGATTACAAAAATATGACTACTTTTATTTTTTCAAAAATAGCGCCAGCCCTGTCTACAGTTTATGTCTGGTACTGCACTTTAGCTCCGCTGACAAAAATGGTGCAGATTGGCAATACCACGTGCAACCCGTAGACAGCAGTGGTTCTGTTTTGGAAGATGGCAGCCAAGTTTTTCTAATCCCGGACTACCTCTTTAATGAGGAATATAGTGTTTTGGACTACTCAGAGATCAGTGCTTCATTTATTCAATAATGAGCAGAAATTAGTACATTTCCATATCCCGTGATTCCCAGTAATGGTGTCACCTTTGATGTGATGGGAAAACTGGTGTGCCTTTTTGGGAGTGTGACAGTGTTATATGTCAGAGTGACACAGTGACATGCTGGAGTTTTTCAAGATCGGTGGTAGATAGACTTAAATTGACATAACACAGCCTGGAGGTGTCATTTGCACTTCATTGTAATTTTTCTTTTTGATGTGGAGAAAGCGTCAAGGGCAAAAGAGAAAAATGTACCTTTTTGTATCCTAAATAGTCAAATAACTGCGCCATACACAACAGCACTTGATAGACACACCCTTCAAAAAAAAAGCACAATCCCTTTAAAAGGAATCTGCGGTTTTTAAAAAATAAACTTTGGTTTGTTATATTAACTGTGCAGAAGAATCGGTAAGCACAACTTTCATTTCTATACGTGCTGTCAGACTATTTGTTTTTCCTTGGGCTGCCGGAATGCAAATGAGATTTATAGTCCGTGTTCTCCAAGTCATCAAAGATATGTGACAGCTGCTGAATACAGAGAATACCGACTCGGCCCAGTGTTTTATATACTGTAACAAAACACTTGTAAGAAGCAAGATGCTATTTATCTGATTATTTAAGACATTTTCTAACTTTGGTTTTCAAGGGATATATCACAATTTGGGAGAATGACGGGTTTATGTGTTGTTTCTGCTGATTCAATTGCGGAATGTATGGAACTAGTTCTTTAATCTTAATACATTTTACAGTGTAGTTGGATGTTGAAGTTTCCTTTGTAATTGCTACCTTCTTGCATTTTATGTAAATCAGAAACTTAGACCCCCAAACACATTAAATAGCTGTCACTGAACATTTTGGCCAAGTGCTATTTCCCAAGGTATGACTCCTCCATGCATAGGAGCACTCTTGTGTCCTGTATGGCAGAGCCACTGCCAGATTCCTTTGGCTGCGACTTATCTCAAGGAAGAACAAAAAGCTCGGGCGTTGTCATAGTGGGTTCAGATGACTTTAGCTAAATATATATAGTGGTCTTTAGGCTGTAACTGTTACTTCCAATTACTTAAAGGGAGTTGTCAGTAGGTTTTTACAATTTAATCTAAGGGTGACATAATATAGGGCAAGTGAGCCTGATTCCAAGGATGTGTGACTTATTAGGCTGTGTGTTGTAATTTAAATACAACCAGTGTTTTATCAGCAGGAGATTATCACTGCCCGACTAGGTGTCACGTGCACGGCAGTCCAGCTAATCTGTGTAATCCCACCCCCACCACTGATTAGCAGTTTGCGGACAACTTACACTGTACATGTGGCACCCCAGGGGTCTGGTTTCCACAGTAACAGCAATGTTATGTCTGAGAGCAGGTGGGAGGTCTCTTGGTCAGGGATCCTGTGCATGCCACACCTCCTGCCCAGTCCTGGGAGGGGAAGAACTTCCCCTATATAAACCTAGGGCTGAGGCAGGGTTAGAGAGTAGAGAAGAAGTAGAGACAGAGAAGAGAAGCAGATCTAGGAAAAGAACATCAGGAGCTCTGTGGGAGCAGTGCTATAAGGAGTCAGGGCTGGCAGCTGCAGAGCTCGCCCTGACTGAGAAGCTATCACTGGACCCGGAGTCCGAGGCTGTGGGGACTAATCTTTACCCAGCAGCAGAAACCGCCCGGCAGGGAATTTCAGGTCCTCTGGCCAAGAAACCCGAAGGCACGGTCACACGCGTGGGACCAGCACCGCCGTCGTGGAGCGGACGCCACTAGAAGGCCCCGAGTCACCAGCCATACGGGTGAGCACCACACGGTACACTCAGGGACGTGGGCTACTTATACCCGCCTCTAGCAAGGTAGCCAGAAGAGTACAGTCAGTTTGGGAGGCCTACAACTCCGCCTGGCCAGGGGAGATCCCATCTGCTCAAGGACTGACCAGGCCCCGATCGCTAGCCAGTACTCCGGAAGGGTCTATCTTTATCACCAGTAAAGACCCTGAATTACACCGCATCGTCTCTGAGTGATTCCTGCTACCCCCATCATCCACGTCGGCTGCCCTGAGGCCATACCCCTCCCGTTGGGGGTGATACTATCACGCTGCACAATCCTACCACCGGCCTCAGCGGTCTGACCTGCAGCGGCAACTCCTTCGCTGCATTCAACGGGTGGCGTAGTCGTCCAACATCTACCGCTAATACATCGCCGCTCAGTTTGACTCCCTGGGCACGGACCGGGTCACCGCCACGAGACTACAACCCTCAACAGATCCGGCTCCGGGTAAGCTCCCGTGCGCGCGATGCCGCGCGACGAAGGCCCAGGGGTGAGTCAACTTTTGGCGTAGTCGGCAGGATCTCGTGCCCGCAACCACCGGGTACTGCGTGCCTGAAAAAGACTGTTCAAACTTACCAGTGGTGAAGATTCCCGCCATCCGGCGCCATCTTCTGTCTTCTTCCCGCCATCCGCGAAGTTTTCCCGCCATCCGGCGCCATCTTCTGCCTTCTTCCCGCCATCCGTGGAGTTTTCCCGCCGTTGGACGCCATCTTGAAGACGCCGCGCGGGAAGAAGAGGGGCGTGGACTCCGAAAGCGCGCGAGAACTGAAGCCCCGCCTCACGTCCGGACGTTGCGTAAGGTCCTGGAAGGAGCCCAGCAGACGCCGACGTCACAGGAGCGCGACGGAAGGTCCTCAACCCTGACGATCCACTGCGGAGCCGCGGCCTACGGAAGAGGATCATCGCAAGGTAGGCCACGGTCCACTAGGGGGGAGGAAGATGTCGGATACGGAGGAGAGCTTCACTGCCTCAACCCCCGCCAGCGCCACCGCTGCTGCAGTCATGCCTTTCACCATGCCCTATATCCCGGGAGCGGCCTGGCTACCCCAGTACTCAGGGGAGTCACATACCCTGCATGACTTTAGAGAAAAGCTGGATAGCCTCTTCCAGGTGTATCCCCTCACAGAAGAGCAAAAAGTGAGCATCCTGGTGGCCCAATTAACCGGGGCAGCCCAAAGGGAGGTAAAGTCCTGGCCACCTGGGGGAAGGACTGTTGCAGGGATACTAACCCGGCTGAGGGACACCTTTGATACCCGCACCTCAGCCGAGATCAAGCTTAGATTCTACGGGTGCAAGCAGCGAGCACACGAGAGTATAAGGGACTATGCCCTGAACCTACAAGAGGCCCTGAGAGCCATTAAGCAGACCGACCCTGACGGCGTGGGAGACGAGGACAGGCTGTTGACTGAACAATTTATAGAGGGTTTATATTGCAATGCCCACCGAACCCAGTTGCGGGCAATGGCCTTACAGGACCCTCATCTGGGATTTGCACAGTTCAAGGACAGAGCCATCCGGGTGCTCCGAGAACCGGCACCAGGTGGCGTTGTGACCCACAAACGCCCCACTACCACTTACCACCAGGAGGCGGCACCCTTGTCGGCAGGGCCTGTGGGAGCTGATACGCAGGCTTTGAACAATGACCCGGCTCCAGACCTGCACCATCAGGTCCAAGAGCTAGCTAAAAGCGTTGCCGCGCTAACCCGAACTGTGCAGTCTTTACAGGTTTCCACTCCAGGGAAGATCCAGCTGGCATCCGGACCGGAGGACATCCCGTGGCGTCGACCAAGGAGGACCCCACCGGCCAGAGGAAGACCCAGCGACCGATACAACGAGGACGGACAACCCATCTGCCGCCGCTGCAATCAACCCGGACATATGGCAAGGTACTGTCCTTTAAACTGGCACAACCTGGGGTAGAGGGCCAAACCCCAGGAAAAAGATCATCAGGCCCATCGAACTGGCGCGACAAATATGTGGGAGGACGTCCAGTCTTGCCCGTGGTACTGGATGGCATCCCCATGAGTGCCCTACTGGACACCGGGTCACAGGTTACCACTATCCCGTACGTGCTCTTCAAGCAGTACTGGAATGACTCGGATATCACCCGCTACCCTGACGACGACTTGAGTATCATCGCCAGCAATGGTCAGCCCGTGCCACAGATTGGATTTAAAGAGGTGACCATTAAAATCGGTAGAGTCGAATTGGCGGCACAGGGACTGATCATTGTAGACATTGACAAGCGCGAAAGTCACCCAAAGATAACTCTAGGAACTAATGTAATTGAAAATTGTCTTGCAGAGGTGATTTTCCTTTTACAGCAGGTTGCCAAGAACGCCAGCTCCGGCCAGCAGCGAGTGCTCCAGAAAGAGATCCGGGCACTGATGCGACGGCAACAGATAGAACTCTCCGGTGGTGAGATTGGTAGCGTAAGAATGTGTGACCCTTTTCCTATTGCCATGCCCCCAAAAAGTGAAATGATGATTTGGTGCCGGGCAGCTATTGGTCTGAGAGGTAGAGATTACCAGGCAATGGTAGAACCAGTTTACTCAGACAGTAGGCCCACCATTTTGACAGCACGGGGGGTGGTCAATGTACGCCATGGGAGGGTGCCCGTTCGCATAATAAATATCGGGAAGAGGGAACTGTACCTGCCCCGGTATGCCACGCTAGCCAAATTGTATACCATCAATCAAAATTCCATACAGTCCGTAGAACCCTTGCCTCCATCTTCCCCGGAGGAAAGTAACGGCTCTAAGGAAACAATGGAGGACTGGTGTCAGCAACTACATTTGGGTACTGACTCCACTCCCTCACACCAGAGACAGGGAGTCTATCGGGTGGTTCAAGAGTACGAGAGAGTGTTTAGTAAACACCCGTTAGACTTCGGGCGAGTCAAGGGGGTAGAACACCACATCCCCACGGGAGACCATCTTCCCATAAAAGAGAGGTATCGACCCGTACCTCCTGCACACTACCAACACGCCAAGGGGATGCTTAGGGCCATGAAGGAGGCTGGGGTGATCAGGGATAGCTGTAGCCCCTGGGCAGCTCCACTAGTCTTAGTCAAAAAGAAAGACAACACCATCAGAATGTGTGTAGATTACCGGAAAATTAACCGTATCACACACAAGGATGCGTACCCCTTACCAAGGATAGAGGAGTCTTTGGCTGCTTTAAGATCTGCTAACTTCTTCTCTACCTTGGATCTCACTAGCGGGTACTGGCAGGTTCCTGTAGCAGAGGCGGACCGGGAGAAAACCGCATTCACCACCCCGATGGGACTTAGCGAGTTTACCTGCATGCCGTTCGGACTCTGTAACGCACCAGGAACCTTTCAACGATTAATGGAGTGCTGTCTGGGCCACAGAAACTTCGAGACGGTCCTGTTGTACCTGGACGATGTCATCGTATATTCCAAGACTTATGAGGACCACCTGAAACACCTGGCGGAAGTGTTCGAAGCTCTGGCAAACTACGGCCTAAAGGTAAAACCCTCCAAGTGTCACCTCCTAAAACCAAAGGTGCAGTACCTGGGACACGTGGTGAGCGCTGACGGAGTGGCTCCCGACCCTGATAAGATCACCGCAATTAAGGAATGGCCAAGTCCATCTAGTGTAAAGGAAGTGCGGCAGTTCCTCGGGTTGGTAGGCTATTACCGCAGATTCATCCCCGGTTTCACCAAAAAGGCAGCTCCTATGCAGGACCTCCTGATAGGCCAGTCCCGGAAGGCCAAGAACCAGAAGCCGCCCTTCAAATGGGAGAAGTTAGAAGAAGAGTCCTTCCGCCAGCTGAAGATGGCCCTCACAGGGGATGAAATCCTGGCGTACCCTGATTACAGCCAGCCCGTTATCCTCTACACCGACGCAAGTAACATCGGGCTAGGAGCCGTACTGTCCCAGATCCAGCAGGGGAAAGAACGAGTAATCGCTTACGCCAGTCGAAAACTGCGACCCACTGAAAGAAACCCTGAGAATTACAGCTCATTTAAGCTAGAGTTCCTGGCAGTGGTGTGGGCAGTCACCGAACGCTTTAAGCACTACCTCGCTTCTTCCCGTTTCACCGTGTACACGGATAACAACCCGTTGACACACCTGGACACGGCAAGACTCGGTGCCCTAGAGCAGAGATGGATGGCCCGTCTGTCCAACTACGAGTTCACAATCAAATACCGGGCAGGACGCTCCAATACCAACGCGGACGCCCTGTCCAGGATGCCAAACCTACCGGACGTAGGAGAAGATCCAGAGGGATTGGAAGAAGTCGAACTCCCCGCGTTCCACCGTCATGGGACTATCCAGTATTCCCATCGGGTAAGGAGTAAGCAAGCCGCTACGTTTAACCCCTTGCCTCACTACAACTGGGAGGAAACGCAAGACAGTGACCCTGCCGTCCGACTGGTGAAGGAGATGCTCACTCAGCCAGATGCCCGCCTTGACCCAGACGCTCCGGAGGAAGCCAAACAACTGTGGGCTGAGAAGAGTCGACTGTTCCTTTACAAGGGGAAGTTGTGCCGCAGAATGGTTAACTCCCGGACGCATGAACTAATCTGGCAAGTAGTGGTGCCACGAAGAGACGCAGCCATGGTGATGGAGGCATACCACGACGGGGCTGGACACTTCGGATGGAAGAAGCTGGAGTTCCTGCTGCGCGGGTGGTTCCACTGGGTAGGCATGAGGGGAACCATCGAGAGGTGGTGCAGAGACTGTGGCCCGTGCAACCTAAGAAGGAAGGACCGTGCCAGCCAGAAGACCCCCCTTCAGTCCATTGTCACCAAGCAGCCGTTGGAACTGGTAGCCTTGGATCATGTAAAACTGACCCCAAGCAGAAGTGGCTACGTCTACGCGTTAACCATTGTGGATCATTACTCCCGGTTCTTGGTTGTCGTCCCCGTTAAGGACTTAACAGCTCAAACAGCAGCTAGAGCCTTCCAGCAGCACTTCTGCCGTCCACACGGGTACCCGGACCAAGTGCTGACGGACCAGGGACCTGCCTTTGAAGCGGAGGTCTTCCAGGAATTCTGCAATCTGTATGGCTGCCGGAAGATAAGGACGACACCCTACCATCCGCAAACTAATGGACTTTGTGAGAAAATGAACCAGGTGGTAATGGATCTTCTGAAAACGTTGCCCCTGGAAGAACGCAGTCTGTGGCCTGAGAAGCTGCCCGACCTGGTGGACCTATATAACTACATCCCTGTAGGTTCCACCAACTGTACCCCGGCTTACCTAATGAGGGCAAGGCCTGGTAAGCTACCTGTTGACCTGGAGATGGGAGTCCTGACACCCGAGGACACTTCACCGGAAGCAGACTGGGACACAGAGAGGCAGCAGCAGTACCGGAAAGTACAGGAGAGCGTGGAGCAAAGTCTCTGTCAGGCTAGGGAAAGACAAGAGAAAAATTACAACCAGTATGCTCCCGCTGTTCCCCTGGTACCCGGAGAGCAGGTCTTGAAGAGGAAGAGACGGCTCCACAAGTTGGACGACCAGTGGGAGAAGGACCCGTACACCGTACTGCCCTCAAGCCACGACAACCCAAAGGTTTGTACCATCAGTAAAGACGGAGGGGAAACCACAGCCATTGTATCCCGGGATCACCTGAAGAAGTGTCCCGAACAGCTACGGAACCCAGAAGGAGAGCAAGAAGACCCTCGACCCGTAGAGGAAAGGGAAGATATGGTTAGTACTGTGCTCGGAGACTTCCCTCGATCCTGGACTCAAGTCAATGGTGCAGTTGTGGTACCCGTCCTCACGTTCCTCCAACCAGCATCCCAAGTGCCTACGGAGCAACAGGTAGAGCTGGAAGAGCAGCCGGTCCAGGAGGCAGCAGACTCCACACAAGCAGAACAGGAGGATCAACCCTCTGCTCATAGTGAGCCTGCCGTACCCCTAGTGAGCCAAAGAGCCCGTAGACAGCTGCCCAGTTTACCCTTGACAGCTCCTACACCCTGTAGTTCAGGGCCAGACAGTCAACTCCGTAGGTCCACTAGGGCCACTAGAGGCCAGTTACCCGCACGTTGGAGGATTTGAAGTGTTTAAATTGTTTTATTTGTGGTCACCTGTCTGTTACTTGTAAATAATTATGTGTTTCTAGTTATTTTTAGGAGTCCTTGGTGGATTTACCGGGAATCCTAGTACAATTGGTTGGAGCGTAACCCAGGAATGGACTAAAAGACTGTTAAGGACTCGGGGCAGGACAGACCCCTACCTGGTTACGTCTCCCTGTTTTGGTGAAATGGACACCTTTGTTTTCTTCAAAGACTGCACCCGGTTGCGGACACCCCGTAACCATCTTTATGTGTTTTTCTTATTGTATTATTATTGTTTATACCTTGTTATGTTTTTCTAAAAATATGTTTAGTCCCGGAGTACTAAATTTCACTAGGGGGGAATGTGGCACCCCAGGGGTCTGGTTTCCACAGTAACAGCAATGTTATGTCTGAGAGCAGGTGGGAGGTCTCTTGGTCAGGGATCCTGTGCATGCCACACCTCCTGCCCAGTCCTGGGAGGGGAAGAACTTCCCCTATATAAACCTAGGGCTGAGGCAGGGTTAGAGAGTAGAGAAGAAGTAGAGACAGAGAAGAGAAGCAGATCTAGGAAAAGAACATCAGGAGCTCTGTGGGAGCAGTGCTATAAGGAGTCAGGGCTGGCAGCTGCAGAGCTCGCCCTGACTGAGAAGCTATCACCGGACCCGGAGTCCGAGGCTGTGGGGACTAATCTTTACCCAGCAGCAGAAACCGCCCGGCAGGGGATTTCAGGTCCTCTGGCCAAGAAACCCGAAGGCACGGTCACACGCGTGGGACCAGCACCGCCGTCGTGGAGCGGACGCCACTAGAAGGCCCCGAGTCACCGGCCATACGGGTGAGCACCACACGGTACACTCAGGGACGTGGGCTACTTATACCCGCCTCTAGCAAGGTAGCCAGAAGAGTACAGTCAGTTTGGGAGGCCTACAACTCCGCCTGGCCAGGGGAGATCCCATCTGCTCAAGGACTGACCAGGCCCCGATCGCTAGCCAGTACTCCGGGAGGGTCTATCTTTATCACCAGTAAAGACCCTGAATTACACCGCATCGTCTCTGAGTGATTCCTGCTACCCCCATCATCCACGTCGGCTGCCCTGAGGCCATACCCCTCCCGTTGGGGGTGATACTATCACGCTGCACAATCCTACCACCGGCCTCAGCGGTCTGCCCTGCAGCGGCAGCTCCTTCGCTGCATTCAACGGGTGGCGTAGTCGTCCAACATCTACCGCTAATACATCGCCGCTCAGTTTGACTCCCTGGGCACGGACCGGGTCACCGCCACGAGACTACAACACTCAACAGATCCGGCTCCGGGTAAGCTCCCGTGCGCGCGATGCCGCGCGACGAAGGCCCAGGGGTGTGTCATACACAGGAAGCTGACAGTCAGGGGTGTGGGCAGGGTTATTTCTGGATCAAAACTACTATATTGTCATATATGGGTGAGATTGTTCCATTTGCTCACTAACTATGAATGCAATGTAATATGAGATTTTTTCCTCCTTACGTTTCTACATCCCTTAAGCCTATTCTTGATAACAGTCTATGAATTATTATTATTATTTATTATTATAGCGCCATTTATTCCATGGCGCTTTACATGTGATAGGGATATACATAGCAAAAACATTTACATAATCTTAACAAAACGAGTCAGCGACTGGTACAGGAGGAGCGAGGACCATGAATTGTATTGTTGATCCAGAAATATATAGCCATAGAGGGGTCATCACGCCAAAGACATATTGATAGGGAATTTAGATTGTGAGCCCCGATGGAGACAGTACTGATAATTTTTGCAAAGCGCTGTGGAAATAATAGCGAGTAAAATAAATAAATAAAAATAAATCACATTTAGGTATTTTTAATAATTTCTTATAGTGTGGTACTGTGCTCCTGATGTGGAACATAACAGTACCATAACCTAGTTGACTGAGCTACTTTTTTAAACATAGTATATGAACAAAAGTTAAAGAAGTTGTTGACAACTTTTTATTACCCCCCCCCCCAATATATTCCCCTGGGGCCCCTGAGGGATTTTGTAATTACCTTGTGTTGCAGATACTTGCTGTGAGCGGCGCTACTGCTGGCCGCTCACAGGCATCACGTGACCCACCACAGATGTCACGTCAAGTGAGGCATGACATCAGTGACGCGTTCCCCACGGTGGATGCTGGCTTGTGGGCGGGGTTACCCCCTGCGTCACACCCAGCGTCCACCACGCGCTTTCCCAATAAATGGGGAGAGGGAGAGCGCGCGGTGGATTCTGGGTGTGACGCGGGGGGTAACCCCGCCCACAACCCAGCAGAAGAGAGACCCCCGGCTGCATCCTGAATCATGACGTGACGTGCAGCCTGGGGTCGCATGATGCCTGTGAGCGGCCAGCCATAGCGCCGCTCACAGGCAGAAACAGCACTGCAAGGTAATTACAAAACCACTTAGGGGTCCCGGGAGAATATATGGGGGGGGGGGGGTAATAAAATATAGTGAACAACCCCTTTAATTTATATATCCCACCTTTTTGCTATAGCAATCTAATTTACCTGTTGTGGGTTAATATACCATTTCACTAGTGTTTTCTGGCTAATTTTGATTTAATCCTGGACAATCCTTTTAAAAGCAGTAGTGCTCTGCAGGGGCGTACACTTACGAGTTAGGAGCCAATTGGGGCCGCAAATTGAACAAATAATGTAAAAGAATGCTATGATCACTTTAGCCTGTCCTTGATAACATGTTCAGTCCTAAACTTGCAGATCTTTGACAACAATGGAGAAGGATATATGGGGAGGGGAGCTGTAGAAGTGCACCTTCCTCAAACATCAATGTCAAAATTAGAAATTAGCACTTGGTAGGGGAGCAGGTCAGTGCTGTCAGGAGGAATTAACTTTCCCATAAATATCAGGAGAAAATTCAATACAATGACTTTCATGCTAAACTAAATTAATAGTGAAGGTGCTGGAATTACACATTAAAAGGACTATAAAACACAAAGCTTTAAATTTAGAGTTTATTCCCTAAGAATATTTGGTGGTAAAACAGAATTTGTAGATTTAAGTATTCAGCAAACTGAAGAGACTAGAGGATTTGGAGCCTATTATTCAACCTCAACTACTCTGAAATGGTTCTTGGTATACACTATGACATTTTTTTGCTTATATCTGGATTTTAACATAGCCAGGGATTGAACAAGTAATAATGGAGTCTCACAGCAAGACAAGGAATGGAGCCCAACTCCATTAAGTCCACCTGCAGCAGTGACTTCAGAACATGGAGAGATTCAGATTATTTTGGTCTTCACAATTTGCCTTGCGTCTTATTTCACAGGGATCGTAAAGAAGGTGATGTCACCATACGTGGTTAATGGAAACAGTGATATTACACTAAAGAGAAATAATGAATGTTCTGATGACAAGAAAAGAGGGGCATCGCCAAATAAATTGGGATCAACCTATCACATACTTAAAAAGTATCAGAGACAAAGGGAAGAAAAAAGAAGTATGCAAATACATTAGGATCAACTATGAAATATCTATTTTTTTACTAACATGAAAGTACAAAAAGATAAATGTAAAAACAATTAAAAAGGCAATAGGATATATATCAGTTGGTAGTGCCCACAATATGGCAACCACCAATCCTCATCCGCCTTCAAATAATATCAACTCAGAGGAGACCTAACATAATAAAATCTTCATCAAAACATATAAACAATAGATAAAAATTCAAATGGAAAAATAAAATGAAATTATTTTTCCCCCTGAGGAAGCCACAGACTTAGTGGCGATACGTATTGGGGTTCTTTCCTCCTCATCTTACAATCACTTTACTTTACCGGTTCCCTCTATCTTTACATCTATTATCTTATCCTTTATCTTTATTCACAAATTTTATGGATATTTGTGCTGGCAATATTTTTTTGACACTATTTTGAACATCACTATTTTTTTTTAATGCAAATTGCTTTATTTAGTGTCAATATCTTTGTAGGCATTTTTCCATTTGTATTTATAAAATAATAGCAGCTATACCCCCCCTCTGGTGTTGGCGCCGTTCCAGCAGTGTCGGCACTGGCTCTCCTGGAGTTTACGTGACATTGTTAAGTCTTGTGATCCCTGCAGCCAATCAGTGACTGCTTCACTGTCCCCTACTTTGAACATAAGTGACATCCGGAGGAGGTGAGAGAACAGGCTCAGCTCTGACTTCCTCCAGATGTCAGTTATGTCCGACGGAAGAAAGAATGAAGTGGCCACTGATTGGCTGCAGGAATCACATGATATTACGTCATGCAAGTTCTGAGAGATCCAGTGCTGACACAACTGAAACAGCATCGTTATAGTAAGTTGTGTCCTTTGTTCCTTAAATTACGATATAGCTGTATATACTGTGCCTCCCATTCTGAGCTGCATTAGCGTGTGTCAGGGTGAGGGTCTTGTGAGGGGATGGCCCATACAAAAGTGTGCTATGGGGCCCTTGCTCTTCTAGTTATGGTCCATGACCAACAGCGCCCTGCATGTCCAAAGAAAACTTCTCCCCTAAATATTAATTACAATGAAAAACTCCAATAATGCTAATAGAAAATGGGATTATTTTAAGATGGAAATATTATAAGGAAAGGCACATTTTGTAAATATAGTCATATCATTTTTATATAAATGTCACACTGCGAGCGCTGTGAACGTGGAGTCTGGTATACTCATGAGCTATGGACTCCCCACTGTGCATCGTAAAAGGGAGTCAGCCCAGGAAGTCCACAACACATGAAATTCTGGACTCCATGTTTAAAGCGCTTCCAGCATGCCACAACTAATGTACTGTTAATATAAACAGAATGCAAGATTTTTCTACAGGACAAAAATACACGACTGCATTCACATGCCACAACGCTACTATATGCTGCCTTCAGAAAGTGCAACATAAAGAAATAATAAAAAAATACATATTTGGTATTGCTACATCTGTAAAAGTCTGAACTATTAAAATATAAAATTAAAGAAGCACTCCTCCCATCAAACTTTTATCTTCTTAATATATTGCAGTCATCACTAACAATTGCTCATTTTGCCTTTCTACCTAGTTAATTCTTCTATTTTCTCTGCTCTATGTAGAAACAGGAAGTCTCTTGTCCCTGCATTTATCACCCCCCTCTTCAACTCCTGACACAGCTGCTCCCTTCTTCCCCCTGCCAGGGACTTTTGCAGTGACTGATGTCTCATGCAGGGACATTTGACCTCCTGTTTCTACATAGAGCTTAGAAGGATTCAGCTAGTCAGTTTTTAATCACGTGATGTCATAGACCTAATGGAGAAGAGAAGAATTATCTGGGTAGAAGGGAAAAATGAGCAATTGTAAGTACACAGTGCTGTATAATATGATTGCAATATATTAAGAGGATAAAATATTTAATGTGCTTCTTTAACCCAATGGGTTAATGCTATAAAGAGAAAAAAAATGATACGTCATCGGCTGTGTCCCTGCCTTTGATGTGGGCTCACATGCTGAGCACACATCTTTTCCCGCACTTAATGTCTAATTTAATCAGAAGTTTGGATATCTCCATAACTGTACTGACCTATGAAATCATGTTTCCAGGTCATTTTATAGCACGGTATGAACACTGTACTAACAAAATACCCCAAAAATTATGGAATTAGGTTTTTATTTTTGCTATTTCACCACTGTTAGGCTATGTGCCCACGATGCAGAAATGAAGCAGAAAATGTCTGCAGCATTTCTGCATGTTCTTGGCAGTCAAAAACGCTTGCGGATTTTGCATGCGTTTTTGACGCATTTTTGCAGCATTTTTACATGCGGATTTGACTTGCGTTTTTTAAGTCCATTGGGACCTCAAGTCCGCATGCAGAAACGCACAAATAATGGACATGCTGCAGATTTTCCGCAGCATGGGCACAGAACATGCAGATTTTCATTGGCGATCATGGGGCACGGATTACCAAGCGTTTTTAAAGCGGAAATTCTGCATCAAAAATGCTTGAAAAATGCATAGTGGGCACGCAGTCTTTCTCTTTTTTAGTGCATTGTATGGTAAAATTTATGGTGCCATTCAATGGTATAACTTATCATGCAAAAAGCAAGCCCTCAAATAGCTATGTCGATGATAAATGAAAAAAGTTATGATTCTTGGAAGAAAAGGAGGAAGAAACAAAAGTGCAAGAATAGAAAACCGCTCAGTATGGAAGGGGTTAAAGAACATGAAGTCACCACTGTTGGCATCTGAAATATGAGATTACTCTTTTATGTAGTTAGAAATGCATATCTCTGTCAAAGTCACAGTCGTAATTCGATGTTCCCCTTGTAAGCCTTACCAATTTCCTATATTTTGTCACATAGAAATGTGACTTTGAACGATCCCCTTATTGCTTGGAGGGCTATGCTTCACACTTCATTTGGCTGCTCTTGTTGGTTAGCCTCATCATTGCAAGCACAATGGCAAAGAGCTTTAGGGTTTTCTGTCAGTGCAGGACTAAGGCTGCCATTTTACAATGTTGCCTGATTAGTATCATACTATATAAAATATAAAATAAAATAGTAACGTAAAGTTTCTAAAGGTCAGTCCATAATATCCAGGGAGGTTCAACTAATAAAATGTCTGATTATGGTTCGCCACGTGGGAATTGTGGTGCCCACTTTTCCAGAAAAGATCACTGAAGAACTGTATTCAATAAAACATTAAAGAGAATCTTTCAGTAGGTTTTTGCCATATGATGTAGAGGCTGATACCCTGATTCCAGCAATGTGTTACTTACTGGGCTACTTGCTGTCATTTTGATGCAATCACAATTTTCTCTGCTGCAGATCTTGCAGTTCTCTGAATGCTGAGCCCTGTATAACCCCGCCCACACCACTGATTGGCAGCTTTCTGTGTACAGTGACTGAAAGCTGCCAATCAGTGGTGGGGGCGGGGTTGCACAGAGCAGTTGACTAGGAGGCACAAGACACCTAGTCCTGTAGTGATAATCTCCTGCTGATAAAACACTGATTTTATTGAAACAGCAACACACAGCTCAGTAAGTGACACATTGCTGGAATCGGGGTCTCAGCTTCTACAACATGGTGCTTTCAGACTACATAGCAAAAACCAGCTGACAAATTCCCTATAAAACCCCAAAAGCTGTCATATATCAACATTGACCAAAATAAGAACACTAAATACCGACTTACCAAACATGAGTCCAATGTATCTTCTCATGCTTTCAGCTTCTGAAATTAAACAGTAAGGCTATATTCACACATCATGTTTTTTTGGTGTCTTTTCTGCAGCAAAACCTGGGAGGTTTGTTCAAGATTTTTCTTGCAGTTTTGGTGATTTTTTGGTGCGTTTTTTTCAGCGTTTTTTTCACTGTCCTTCTGTCTCTTTTTATGCATGTACATAAAGTTCAGTGAAAAAAAACCTCATTCTATTTTGGCATCAAAAATGCAGAAAAAAGTGACCTGCGTTTTTGATGCGTTTTTTCAGCGTTCTTTTCACCGCCCATTACTTCCTATGGGTGAAAAAATGCTGAAAGAAGTGACATGCTCTATTTTCCAAAAAAACACACAAAATCCTGAACAAAAAAAAAACATGATGTGTGAACAGAGAATTCTGGTTTCTCATAGACTTTGCTGGTACTGCAAGAGACAGCTGAAAATTTGCATAAAAATCTGCATCAAAAACGCTGAAAAAGACATGAAGTGTGAACATAGCCTAAAGCTGTTTTCACACATTCAGGATTTAATGTGGATTTTTCACGTAGTTTCTCATCAAATGTGCTGACTTTCCGCATCCAATGTAAGGGAACTCCAATGCAGTGAAAAATATCAGCACAAAGTAATGGCCACGCTGTGGATTTTAAAATCTGCAGTATGATGATTATTTGTTTGGCTTTCACTCGGGAAATCAGCAGATTAGCCCAATTCAAGACAATGGGGTTAATCCTCTCCTCATGCAGAGCTGCTGGCACATCCGCTGCCTCGGCTTTGCCGTAGGCACATACAGCCTACATACCCTAATGTCTCCATATTTTCATATCATGCAAAAGGGAATGGAAACATTTCTGAGAAACTAACAAAAATATGAAAACATTTTATTATAACATTTTATTATGCAATGGTCAAACACTGTATACATTTAATATGTTGTAGGATGAACCCATTTGGCTAGAGGTCATAGGAGAGTTTATACACACACATATATTTATATGTTATTTTTCATGATTTTACATTGATTTTAAGCAATATTTGAATACAATAAAAATTAATAAAAAATGTTTTAGTAAACAGTGTAAATACTAGCATCTAAATAAAAATCAGATCAGATATAATCAATAATATTGCTATCAATCATCTTAGAAAGACCAGTAAGCATGTGCATGTCATTGTAGGTAATGTCAAAGAGTCACTGATACTTGGCATAATAGCCTGGGCGCAGTTATTTGGGCATTTACAGTAATAATAAGCAGTGCATGGGGTATTAGAGCATCATTTAGCCACTATATACTGTATATAAATTGTAGTTGTATTGCTCTATGCCCTACTGCTATTACATGGTAGGATTATTTATACAGCTTTTAGTTGTTATTGAAAACTGTCCTTGACTCTTTCCTTTCTCAGTTAGTCCTTCTTCACCACAAAAAATAGACAATGTCTTTTTGGTCAGAAGCTTCCACAATTCTTCCTTTTTTCCTTGATTTTCCTTATAGTGCTGCTACAGTTTATGAGACCCGTTCTTGGCTAATTAGTTTTTGTATAATTTGTACAGTGCTCACTTTAATAACTTTTTAATATAAGCACAGAGAATATCTTTAAAAAAAACTCCAGTTTTTTTTGCCATTCCTCACCTGTTTGTATATTGCACTTCTCTTATAGATGGTGTACATACTTTCATGCAGTTCAACTGATTGCTTTTTTCCCTTCAGGCACCATCTTGATTCTTAAACTTCATGCTAGATTGCATTAATTTTAGCTCTGCTATCAATCTTATTAGATATTTGCACATATTACTCGGCCATATAGACCAATTGCCATCTCTACCTGCTGCGGGAACACTAAAATGATCTTTCCCTACTTATTCTTTCAATAGATTATAAGTATACAATCCATTTGAACTGCAATCTCCATTATGACATAATGACAGTAGCTGTATAATTATCATCATCAAGTGTGATAAAAGTTTTAGTTATGTACTACATTCTATTCAATTTAATTATGTATGAAGTTCTGGTGACTGACATGGTGTCCCTCTTCAGAAAAGGTGTGTAATTCGCGAGGGGTCACAATGAGATTGCATGACCCAACTGAGGAGACATATACCATGAAATTTCAGATAGAAAGGAACCACTATATAAGATAATACTAGTTTAATTATATATACTTCGGAATGGGTGACAGGATGAATAAAAAAAACAAACAAATAAAAAAAATAAACCCCAACAAGTTTTAGAAATCTGTAAAAAAAAATTGAAGAACTCTTCCTATTTTTTTCCATTATTCTATATCACCACTATGAAAACTGGTTATCATGTACAATACATACACAAAAAAATGCAGTTTTCATAACTTTATATTTTATGCACACTGGGACTTTTTTATTATATTCTTGGACAAACTCTTTAAGTAGAATATTGTTTTTAATTATACCTGTGAAAAATGTTGTATTCCCTTTTAGATGCTGCACATTTTCTGTGCCGTTCCACATGCCTGCATCTTCTTTTGCATAGCGCTGTATAATTGTACCTTTTAAAAAATAGATGATCTTATCAGCTAAACCCGAGATCGCTGCATGTACAAAGAGTACATTTCACAGCTGATTGCCTCTGCCGTGCACAGAACCATTCATTTTGCAGTTGCTTAAATATTCTTTATTTAATCCCAAGAACTGACCCTCGCATATTCAGTATTATAGACATGTTCTAGTCAAAGTCCATTAGATTAGTCTTGCATGTACTGTATTAGCAATTAGTAATTATATCTCATCCCTGGTTCCTTTTTCTAATGTAAACAGTTTTAATTTGGGTAGCCTTTCTTAATTTAGATCGTCTTCCTTCAGAAAATTAAATCAGCCTCAGAGTAAACATGTTACCTATTACATTCCTGCGGATAATTAATGATTGTATTATCACTGGGCTTTCTGTATTCCTAATCATATCTTGTAATAATTGCCTCATAATTGCTTAACTAACACATGTAAATTTCCAATTCCCTTTCTGTGACTTACAAACAACCTTTCAGCAAGGAATAGTAAGTGGCTCGGTATAGAGAACGTCTAGAAACTTAAAATAAAATTGAGGTTAGTGTTTTTATACCCATATCAGCAATATATACAGCGTTTACAGAATATGTAATAATTACTTCCAACATATGTGACCGAATTTCTTGCAATTATATTTAATACTGATGTTGATGAATAGACATCTCTTCATGAGGCTCCCTAGATATTGACGGAGACCTACAAGAATAAATTAGAAAAGGTCCTTTGGTGTTTGTAAAATATGTAAAAAATTTAATTCCAAGGGCAGATGTTGTGATTGTCGTGGGCATACTTACCAAAGATCCGATTTTGCTGAGAAAATTCTATGAGTGGAAGAAAGCATTTTGTGGAGGCAATCCTAAGCCGTCTTTGCTGTAAGGTCCTCCTCATTTTGCTATGTTACCAAGATATTATTTGAAGACGCACACCAAAATCCTGAAGCTGCACTGCTGACACATAGAATCATAGAATGTTAGAGTTGGAGGGAACCTCCAGGGTTATCGTGTCCAACCCCCTGCTCAATGCAGGAGTCACTAAACCATCTCAGACAGATGTCTGTCCAGCCTCTGTTTGAAGACTTCCATTGAAGCAGAACTCATCACCTCTCGTGGCAGCCTGTTCCACTCATTGATCACTCTCACTGTCAAAAAGTTTTTTATAATATCTAATCTGTATCTTCTCCCATTCAGCTTCATCCCATTGCTTCTAGTCTTTATCTGTGCAAATGAGAATAAAGCTGATCCCTCTACAATGGGTCAGCCCTGTAGATATTTGTAGACAGCTATTAAGTCTCCTCTCAGTCTTCTCTTTTGCAAGCTAAACATTCCGAAATCCTCTAACCGTTCTTCACAGGACATTGTACTGTTGCTTGTTCCCCTTAGGACATTGACTGTATGCAATCTAGATCATGTTTTAGTGAAATTTCCAAATCTTAATTTTAAAATTGAGACTTGAAATGGTTTCAAAATACATTTATGGCCAATCACAAATATCTATCAATTTCATTCTACTAATTTGTCCATACACATCAAGGGAGAAGTGGCTGCTCTTGTGTGTCCTTTGAAGTCTATGAGAGTTACAGAAAGTACTTAGCTAACAGCACTGGTTGATCTCCTTTACCCCTTTCCGAAGTCGATCGCAGAATTGCGGGGGCAAGGGGAGGTAAACGCCGATACTTACCTCCTCTCCGGGGTCACGCGGTGTCTGTGGCCGGGTGCTGGATGTTGTCATGGCGACCCGATGTTGTCATGGCGACCCAATGTCGTTATGACAACATCTGGGTCACCAGGAAGCAGGAAGTTACTTTGGTCATGCGCAGTGCATGACCAAAAGTATCTTTTCCCTCTGCAGCTGTGACAGGCTGTATAGCACAGGGATGCTGCTGCATTCCTGTGCTATACAGGCGATCTGAATGTAAAAAGTGAAAGTCCCAAAGCGGGACAATGTGTAAAAATCCAAAAAGTGTAAGAAAGTGAAAAAAAAAAGTACAAAAATAAAAAAAAATGAAAAAAATAATCCCCAAAAAATAAAAATATCATATACCCATCAATAAATATTATTATGAAAAAAAACAATAAAATTACACATATTTGGTATCGCCGCGTCTGAAACAACCTGACCTATAAAACTGTCCTGCTAGTTTACCCCTTTAGTGAACACGGTAAAAAAAATAAATAAAAAACAAAGCAAAAAACAGTGCTTTATCATCATACCGCCAAACAAAAAATTGAATAAAACGCGATAAAAAAACGAATGTAAATAAAAATGGTACCGCTGAAAACGTCATCTTGTCCCTCAAAAAGCAAGCCACCATACAGCTCCATCAGCCGAAAAATAAAAAAGTTATAGCTCTCAAAATGAAGCGATGCAAAAAAAAATATTTTTTCTATAAAATAGTTTTTATTGTGTAAAAGTGCCAAAACCTAAAAAAAACCTATATAAATGGGGTATCGTGTAAACGCACTGACCCAAAGAATAACTCTGCCTTATCAATTTTACCACACACGGAACGGCATAAAAAAAAAAAAAAAAAAAATCCTAAATTGTTGGTTTTTGTTTATTCTGCCACCCAAAAATTGGAATAGAAAGTGATCAAAAAATGTCATGTGCCTGAAAATGGTACCAATAAAAACATCAACTTGTCCCGCAAAAAATAAGCTGACACATGACTCTGTCGGCTGAAATATGGAAAAATTATAGCTCTCAAAATATGGCGATGCAAAAACTAGTCTTTACAAAAAAAAAGGGTTTTTTAGTGTGTCACAGCTGTCAATCATAAAAACCCGATATGAGTCTGGTATCGCTGTAATCGCACCGACCTGAAGAATAAAGTCGTCTAATAACTTATACTGCATGAGGAATGGGGTAAAATATAAACTCTAGGGTTAAGGTTGTGCTAGGGTTAGCATTGTGTTAGGGTTAGGGTAGTTGAAGGGTTAGGGTTAGGGTTGTGCTAGAGTTAGGGTTGTGCTAGGGTTAGGGTTAGGGTTATGCTAGGGTTGGGATTTTTTCAAAAGTAAAAAAAAAGATGACGATATGGCAACTAGTGTTGAGTGCAAGTGTTCGCTACTTGAGTTTGCATCGGATGCTTGGGTATGCACCGAATAGGGTTAGGGTTGTACTAGGGTTGTGCTAGGGTTAGGGTTATGCTAGGGTTAGGGTTGTGCTAGGGTTAAGGTTGTGCTAGGGTTAGGGTTATGCTAGGGTTAGGGTTGTGCTAGGGTTAGGGTTGTGCTAGGATTAGGGTTGTGCTAGGGTTAGGGTTGTGCTAGGGTTAGGATTGTGCTAGGGTTAGGGTTGTGCTAGGGTTGGGATTTTTTCAAAAGTAATAAAAAAGATGACGATATGGCGACTAGTGTTGAGTGCAAGTGCTCGCTACTTGAGTTTGCATTGAGTGCTTGGGTATGCACCGAATATCGTGGGTGCTCGAGTGACATGCTCGAGTCTCCGCCCCATATGCTTTGTGGCCCAAAAAAAATCGTGAAGATTGCCTGCCATGCATGAGCACGGTTGTTAGACACCCAAAAAACAACAACTCGAGATACATGGTGCATACATGAGTACCCGATGCAAACTCAAGTAGCGAGCACTTGCGCTCAAGACTAATGATAACTTATTCAATATGATGATCTAATGTTATCAGTTTCTGTGTCATACCTCTGAGTTGAAAATGTCCACTATAACCCCTTGATAAAATCTTTGAGGGGTGTAGTTTCCAAAATGGGGTCACTTGTGGGGGGTTTCCACTATTTAGGCACATCAGGGGCTCTCCAAATGCAACATGGTGTCCGCTCTCAATTCCAGCCAATTTTGCGTTCAAAAAGTTACACAGTGCTCCTTCCCTTCTGAACCCTGCTGTGCGCCCAAACACTGTATTTTCCCCACATATGGGGTATCGGCGTACTCTAGAGAAATTGCACAACAGTTTTTGGGGTCTATTTTCTCCTCTTACCTTTGTGAAAATAAAACATTTGGGGCTAAAACATCATTTTTGCGGAAAAAGTTTGATTTTTTTAATCTTTACAGCTCAATGATATAAACTTCTGTGAAGCACCTGGGGGTTTAAGGTGCTCACCATACATCTAGGTAAATTCCCTGTGGGGTCTAGTTTCCAAAATGGTGTCATTTGTGGGGGATTTTCACTTTCTAGGCATATCAGGAGCTCCCCAAACGCAACATGGCGTCCGCTAATTATTCAAGCAAATTTTACATTCAAAAAGTCAAATGGCGCTCGTTCCCTTCCGAACCCTGCTGTGCTCCCAAACAGTGTTTTTCCCCCACATATGGGGTATTGGTGTGCTTGGGAGAAATTGCACAACAAATTTTGGGGCCCATTTTTTCCTGTTACCCTTGAAAAAATAAAAAAATTGGGGTCTAAATGAACATTTTTGTGAAAAAAGTTAAATGTTCATTTTTTTCTTCCACATTCCAAAAATTCCTGTGAAGCAGCTGAAGGGTTAATAAACGTCTTGATTGTGGTTTAGAGCACCTTGAGGGGTGCAGTTTTTAGAATGGTGTCACTTTTGGGTATTTTCTGTCATAAAGGCCCCTCAAAGTCACTTCAAATGTGATGTGGTCCCTAAAAAAATGGTTTTGTAAATTTTGTTGTAAAAATGAGAAATCGCTGGTCAACTTTTAACCCTTATAGCTCCCTAATAAAAAAAAAATTGGTTACAAAATTGTGCATATGTAAAGTAGACATGTGGGAAATGTTATTTATTAAGTATTTTGTGTGACATATCTCTATGATTTAAGGGCATGGAAATTCAAAGTTTAAATATTGCGAAATATTCAAAATTTTTGCCAAATTTCCGATTTTTTCACAAATTAAACGCAAGTGATATCGAAGAAATAGTACAATATGTCATGAAAAAACAATCTCAGATACAGGGGGATCTCAGAAACAGGGGGATCTCAGAAACAGGGGATCCGTTGAGGCGTTCCAGAGTAATTATCTCATAAAGTGACAGTGGTCAGAATTGTAAAAATTGGCCTGGTCATTAACGTGCAAACCACCCTCGGGGGTAAAGGGGTTAAATGGAATCTGTCACCAGGTTTTCCAAATATAAGGTACAGCCATCATCTTTAAGACCTCTGTACAGCTGTCTAGTAAGCTGTAGATAAGTCCCCAATCCCCTTTGCATAGCAGAGAAAAGGCCTTTTATTATACCCCCATGCGCACTACAGTTCTTTTCTCTGCTCTCGGGCAGGGCAGAGAGAAGTACAATTGGGTGACAGATATGGGGACAATGTGTGGATGACATAGGATGCGTCATCCACATGAAGCAGGGAAAGAGGTTGGCGATTGTGTGACGAGACAAGGCACCAGTTCAAGACCAGAGATGCCCATTGATCGGACCGTGCTGCATGTGGGTATAATAAAAGGTCTTTTTTGTGTTATGCAGAGGGAACTGGGGACTTACATGTTGCTAACAAGAATGATGTAAAAGAGGGCTTAAAAGTGGTGGCTGTACTTTATATTGAGATAACTGACAGGTTCCCTTTAAAGGTAACCTGTCATGTCCTTTATGACTATTAAACTGCCTCCAATGTCTCATTGGTGATGCTCAGTGCATCACTAACATGTTTGTCTCAAGCAAACATATTAGTGATGCATTGTGCATCACTAACAAGACACTGGGGGCAATTTAATAGCCATAAAGGACATGACAGGTTCTCTTTAAGTAGTTTTGAGACATGAGACAAATAACATATTTCACTATGGAATTCATAATGCTAAGAGAATTTTCATTTCAAATATTATTTTTTTTATAGTCCCTGGAATTTTATTTTTTAGGCCTAGTTGAACCATTTATTTAACATTATATTTTTATTAACATTACCTACCAATACAAAAAAAAATCAAATTCATGTTTTCCAAAAAGTGGAAATTCATGGTGACCCTTTATATTTTGGCAATAATTTAGAACAGTGACCACCTTGCATGCACAATAGAATGGCTTTCACCAAGCGAATGTGTGGTCTTCCTCAAGGACTTATCTGACTATAAAATGAGAAGCCATACATAGTCATAGGTTTTTGAGGCCTCATGGAAGTTATTGGCCTAGAAAGTGAGGAGTGTCTTTATAACTCTAAATGCACGTTATAAAAGTCATCACATTTTATTTTGCGTCTGTTTTATTTATATTACACGCTATTACATTATTTACCTTACATTATTATTATTATTATTATTACATTAGTTACATTATTTTTTTTGTTTTGGCCATTCCCTCTCCATGTCCTATCATATTTGGTGCGCATCAAATTTTCATCCTGGCAACACCAATAATTCATTTGAACTACAATGTTGCTTGTGTTTGGACATTACCTATCGATTCAAGGTTGTTTGTATTCATTGGTTGCAGTATATGAGATCTAATATTGTTTTTTAATCCACCAATGTCAGAAAATTACTTGGCTCTATAAATCAGCTGCAGTGCAGGTCAGAGATCTTGGTTAACAGTAGATACAAAGCCAATTAAGGAAATATTCTAAATCGAATAGTTATTCTGTACAAAAGTTATTGCAAAAGAGAATAGAGACATTGTTCATGAAAACCTTTTAGGTTGCCAATATCATCCTTTTGCCAACAGGCATTGGAGAGATGACAGCAATAAAAAGATTGGTTGATTTCCAAAATCATGAGTTTTCAAATACTCAATAAAACACATCACTGAAAAAGAAAAAATAGCCGCCATACTTGCAATACATGTCCAGAATACTAGACAGCCAACCCATGGATGTTTGGTTGGTTAGTAAGTGGTTGTTTCATTAGTATTTTGCACCTGTGCTGCCCCCCGCCTTTATCATGGGTGACCTGCTGCATCCTGTTGTGCATTTGTGTCTGGACATGTTATTGTAAGTTTGCGGCTATTTTTTCTTTTTCAGTGACGTCTTTTATTGATTTTTAGTCTTTTTTTCAGTGAATTGTTTTCAAATACATTCATTTAGATACCATTTCATAGACACGATAGAAATAAAAATGCATCACTGTGAGAGTATCTTGAAGATTCTTTTATCATTAAATTTACAATGAACCTCTAAAATAAAATTCCAGAATTCACACAGATTGAAAGCATATACTCTATCCCCGACATTAAATTTATCCGATTCCTGCAAATTGAGCCACTACGGCGTTTTTTGTGCACTTTCAGTTCCTGGAGAGCAATCATCATGATCCCTTGGGAATGTATAGTAGAATATTGCTGGCCATACACATTAGATATCTGTTGGTCTAACGATTCTTCTGCCAATTGTTTGACTGACAGCCATCTCAGCCAACATTCTGCCAAGTGCTCCTGTGTTTTCTATGAGAAAGCAGCGGACAGACACATCGGCCCATGGCTTATCTCTGGGAGAGCAATGCGATCGACAGTCTGAAATCACACATGCCAATCAACACCTCTCACGACCATCAGTCGGATGGCACCCCCACACACATTAGACTGACAGCCAATCACAGATGGTAAAATTCATCTTAGTGGCACTCATATTTTTAACAGAAGTGTGTTTGTTCCCTAGCCAAGACCATTAGATTGACTGCCTCTCCAACACCACACCCACCTGAGCCAATTTAGTAGCCTTGTATAGGAGCTGCAAAAGCTGGAATGGAGATATGGGACCGGCCATTCCCACCCAAGCTCTTTGACCGCGCCTAAATCTCGGACACAAAATCTGGTCCCAATAAAAAAAAAACCTTTCAGCAATCAATCATTGCTGGAACCTTCATCTCCAGGCTTTACATCACTAGGAGGTTAGCCACCTTGATGACACATATCTGCCATCCAGGACTTTACCACCTGCTGCTTTACTGTAGCCTTTCTCAAATAAGAATAGCACAGCCTTTGTATAAAGTTAATTTCTCTAAAGTAACACAGCCTTAAGTATCTCATGATTGTAAGGTTTTTTTTTTGCTTTTTATTGCTTGAAAAAAGCATCTGGTAGCTAATACAATTATAATTTAGGGATCAATACCAATAGTCATTCAAATTTTAGTAAATGAAAATAATTTGAATGCTGTTTAATATACAAACACAGTTTTATTTTTGTATTATAAAAACATTCTGAGATATTACTGTACAAAGTATCAAACAGTTTTAATTTAGTGATTACTTCGACATTAGTGATGTTTAATTTTTATGTCATTTTTTCCATTCCTTCAATTTACAATTTTTAATTTTTAACAACTACTTTTCGGAAACTTAAAGCATAGATTTATAACTAATCAGATAAACAACTCAACCTAAAAAGGTGACCCAACAGTACATTCTTACAATATTACACAATTAAAAACACTATATATAGGGGCAAAACACTATCCAGAAACTAAAAGAAGGGATACTTTCTCAGTCCCGTTTAGGCCCGTTACCTCCATAAGTTATAAACTCTAGGCCATACTGCTAGGCGTCCTGTCCAAGGACCCATTTCCGATCGATCACTCTACTCCTTCGGTCACTTCTCTTCCACTTTCCGCTAGGATCTTGCTATCTCTTTTTCACGGGTCTCCTCTCACGTTAGGGACACGCACGTCATGGGGCCATTCTGACGTTTTAACAGGAAACTGTCTCTCTCCCTTTAGCTTGTCCCCTCCCACTCTGGGCTAGTCCCAACCATTAACTCTCACGTTCCCCACTGTCGAACAACACACATCATTAATATCAATAACGTATAGCACAATTCACATAACACATTACAGTAACACACTTGTTCTTCAAGGGAGAAACACAGGCAATATGGCCATCATCTTACACTCATACAGACCACTATTTAATCCTACAGTTTAGAACATTTACTATACACAAAATCTCCTAGTAGCTAAATTATAAGATGGAAAAACAGTTTTGTTCTCTTCAGTTCCAGGGCGACTGTCATCTAATGCAATTATCGACTGATCAAACCGTGTTCCCTGTCCTGCAATCTTGTGACTGTAAATTGCCAGTTGCTCATTTATAGCTATTTGTGGAATCCAGAATCACATACTGAAAATCAAAATGTGCCTGGTTCTTTATAAAGAAAATACAGAGCCCTGCAAGGTGCTAATCCCATAGCTCTCGCCTTAGGGAAAATGATCACTGTAGCTGTAGTTTTCCATTTACAGATTATCTGTTACTGTAGAGATGGGACTCGGCACTAAATTGTACATTACGGATATCTTATTTACAGTGTTGAAATGAATAATTTATATACTTTTATAAAAAAAATTTTTTTACACATTATTATATTTCATGGATCTTTATTTTGAGGATATATGTGGCACAGGAATGGCTTTTATAATGTTAGAAAATTATATTGCTGAGAGTCGGGGGCAAAGCGGAAAAACTGTAAATCTAGAATACAGTAAATCACGACAATGCAAATGTACTCAAAATAAAAATAATAATAATAATAATAATAATAATAACATTTACATAATATATTGCTATATTATTTATAGCCATGGATAATAAATGGGTTGTCTGCATTAGATGTTGTCTCTGGGCAGCCCTTTCCCCTTAATTACAGCTTTTAATCTGCTCTGGGATTTGGAAGCCACACATATTTACTGACAACAATGAAGGTTTATTAATTTAATGGACACTCAGTAATATAAAATGCTCATTTATTCCGGGAGAATCCATCAGATAACCCCATGTGTTCAACTTGTCTGCTAGGCATGAAGTATAGGATGTAATTGGTTAACCCATGGGAAAAAAAAGTACACAAATGATCTAAATATTATATTCTAATAGTCTAATTATATAAAAAGGAATAGGTCATTTGAATTTCACCTCCCAAACTCCTTATAGCTATGTAGCTCCTTCAAAGATGAGTCCAGCAATACCTTTACATAGCTGTCATGCAAGGTGAAGGAAAGACTAAGTGACACAAAGGGAAGAGGGGAATGGGGCTCAGACTCTAGGGAAAGGGGGCAATGGAAACCTCCTAGGCTGACCTGATATCTCCCTGACTCCCCTAAACGTCCCTATATTGGTTCCGCACCAATCGCCACACAGGAACCTAGCCGTGTCTTTCCCTGGTGTTTTGCTCTGGCTAGGGAAGGGGGGTGAGCACTAGTCGATCCCCACTAGCAACTAAAGACAACAAGGGGGAACAAACAAGGGAAAATAGCTTAGCTTTCGTTGACTCCAGAGAGATGCACACAAGTCATCTAGCACCAGAGAGGAAGAAGTACTGCTCTTGCTCAAGCCTTCACAAGGGGTCATGTGAATATCACCGGCACCACCCTCTATCAACAGCCAGTATTTAAACACCCAGCCTGGGTGTCAATTAGCCGGAGGGAGGTAGCCACTGGGTCCTAGCGTGATACAGCTAAGATGGTGTCTGTAATGCCAAACAAAGAGATCTTCTGTAATCAACTACTGTCTGTCACATCGGACACACCCGTGACAATAGCCAGTCCATTCCTATGTTATAGAGAAATCAGCTTTTGAATTGATATGCAAATGTAGATCTGAAGCCTCTGTCACTCCAGCTCTATTCCCCATCCTGTGCTACTTTCTCCTGATTAAGTGATGACTCCATTACCTGAAGTTACAGAGCGGAGAGGCTGTCCATCAAGCAGTAGTAGGCTGTGCTGGGCGGGGAATAGAGCTGGAGTGACAGAGGCTGCAGATCTGCAATAGCTCTTCAGGCTCATTTGTATATCAATTCAAACACTGATTTCTCAGTACTTCAATTCTTCTCAGTCATCATCCAAGGGCTATTCAAGTGTCAGCAAATAAAAGTTAAAACACATCTGTCACCAAATTAAGCAATACAAACTTCATACATTATTAAATAGATTGTTTGGACCAGAAGAGGCTGATATGCCTACTTAAAAGTCCATGAATAAAAGACTGTGCAATCTTTTTATAAAGTGTGCTCCGTGATGTTAAAGTGAGCATTTTATGAGTTCTTATAATTCTACGTTTAATTTCTAGATTATACAGCCATTATGTAAGTACACCAGTCACATCATGTGAAACTGATGTGTTTTATCATGTAACCAGTTTGATTTGTGAAATCTGGTGACATATTCACTTTAAAATCATTGACATACTTAATGGGAATGTGTTATAATTTTTTTTTTAGCATATTTTTGTTTTTAATGTTTTATTAAAAAAAAACAAAAGAAGACCTTTTATTTCATTCTATTTTTTAAATGACTTGCTTTTCAGCCACTGGGGTCTGCTATTTGTACTTACTTGCATTTAAGAGTCAGTGCACAACATTTACAAGGAGCAAAAATTGCACACAATGGGCATAAGAGACCGACCCTATCTCCTCTGCTGCGGCCATATGTGGTACACACTGCGCACTTTCCTGGGCATGTGACGCGCCCCTGGGCCGTGGGGTACTCGGTAGCCCGGTCGGTCGGCGCTGGGGATGTCACGGTGGCAGTGATCCGGTCCGTGACCCAGGGCGGTCAATTAAAGGAAAAGTAAAAGGGGAATAAAGTTTTTAGAGATAATGTTCGTGACTCCACCTGTGGCATGCGGCTATATGGGGCCGCCGCTGCGGTGCAGATCCACTGAAGCTGATGGTGACGCAGCAGAGTTGGTTCAGCTCTCCACAGGCATAGCTAAGCTCCAGGGAAGTATATGATGAATTGTGGAAGTAGATCTTGTTGGTGCGGTGTAATGCAGGGCTGATTACGCAGATAATGACCAGACAACAAATTAATGGCGGTTTCCTCTATTTTTACTTGCGGTTTGTCAGAGCAGACCGGGGCACGGGTACTAGCTGGTAGTGGACGTCCGGGCGGCCTGAAGCAAGTTGGGGATCCACCTCGCCAGGTGGAGTTGTAGGCCTTCCCTATGCGCTATTCTCTTTGGCCCTGCTGCTTGAAGCTATGCTGTGGCCCTCGTCCCTGAGTGAAACATCTTTTTTCCTCCCCCTTATGGCAGGCAGCTTGGGCCTTCCTCAAGTGTTGGTCCCACGTGGCGGTGCTGGGCCCTATGATGCTGCTGAGCCGCCAGGCTGCTGGTGGGGCCAGGAGACCTGCAGTCTCCTGCCCTCTGAATTTAGCTGCTGGGCCTTCAGTGCCCCACAACCACGGACTCCGGTGTCCAGTTCCTTTGCGCTTCTCTCTGGGGTGAGCTTGTCCACAGCTCCCTTCCCCAGGTCCTTCCTCGTCGCTCTCCTGTCTCCAACTCCTCTCAACTCACTCTTACTAACCCCACCTCCAGATTCCAGTTTGAAGGGGAGGAGCTCACCTTTCTGGTCTGGAGCCAAGAAAGTGTTGTATGCTGGTAAACCTGATTTGGGGACCCCTCCTTGCTTCCAGGCATGGCATCACCCCTTGTGAGAGAGGCAATGCCACTGTGGCAACCGGACCCCTGGGGTACCACACATGCACAGCTCACATCAGGAGGGGGAGCCTGTAGCCATTCTTTTTGGAGCCCAGCGCTGTGCACTGAGCTTGATTTAACCTCTGAGCACTGGGACCTGTAAGCAGAAGTAGTTTTCAGAGCACCTGCTTTTGCCTATACAGGTCTTGGCCTTTGCAGGGAAGGATTCATCACACAAGGGCTGTGGCGGTAGATTTGTGGTGGTCTGCACAATCTATGGCCGGCCGCAGTGAGTAGATGCATCCAGCATTCATTAAATATTATATTGGGACCGTGGTGGCCCACAAATTTCATAGAGTGCGTGCAAATTGCAGTGCTGTCGCCAACAAAATGGCACTGCACTGAAATTTTTAATATTATCCTCAACCCATAAAAATGCAATGAAAATGCGATGAGAGTAGTTTTCTCATGCCCATGGGAGAATTGTCAACCAATGCTACATTGAATTACCATTGCTTTTCTTGATAAAGGTGTATAGTTGCTCCTTTTGGTGGCAAACTATGAAAAATATGAAAACTTTAAATTAAATTTTTCATATTTTCTGCAATTTTTCTTTAAACATAAAAATATAAGATAAATATTTTCCGAAATATACATATATTTTTGTTGGGAAAATGGAAATTTTGCCTTTCAGTCTCCCATACTTAATAGACATATTGGCCAAACACACAATATCTGCGGGACTGTCCCAAAGTCTAATGTGTATGGGGGCTTCCTGACTTTCCAGGGGGAGAAGATACCAGCATGTCTGAAGATGAACTGATGATCCTGTTCTTCTCTAGGAGATTTTCTTTCATAGAGAACATAGAAACACTTGGCCGAACATTCCTGTGTTTGGGGGGAATTGGGAGAGATAGCTGTTGTCAAAACAACTGACAGAACAGTCTTCAGCCGAAAGTTACCTCTTGCGTATGGGGGGCTTTAAGTTTCCTATTTAATGTCTTCCAGCAGAGATTTTAAAAATCATAGATAATTGAGAAAGTATATTGTACAACTGCATTCATGTTTTTTTAATAAATCTGCATTACAGTCCTACACTTACATGATAAATGTGTCCAAAATACATTAAAAGATAAAGGCGAACAGATTAAAGGGGTTGTCCAGGCTTAGGGTACAAGTCTTCAGTCACTCTATGTGACTGCAGACGTGTGAATCCTGCGGGCTGTGAGGTTTCTCCAGTACTGGTGGGCGCATGGCCGTAAGTTTACAAATTGCATACATATGGTCACATGTCAACTAGACATGCGTGGCTTCGCTTAATGCAGTGTATTAAGCAAGGATGGACACGTCTAGTCGGAATGTGATGAGAATTATGCAAATCACCTATTTTTGGTCCCCCTGCCGGCACCAGAGAATCCTCACAGCCTGAAAGGCGCACACTGTGTGGATTCACATGTCTGGAGTCAGAGAGTGACTGCAGACTTGTACCCTGAGCCTGGTCAACCTCTTTAATTGACACCTCATTCCAAAATGGAACATTTTATGGACACTGAACTTAAATATTTTTTTTTCTCTCCTGCAGACATAAAGAAGACGCCTCCATCATCAAATGGCGTATGGAGCCCCAAGTATGGCGTACCATTTCAGCAACATGTGCCAGCGCTGGACTATCAACATAATGTATATATTCCAGGGACACCTACGCTACTGGCCAACAAGCAAGGGCACTATATAGAGCACGAGGAGAAAAACAGTTTTTCCACTTTTGGAAAAAAGCGGAAAATGACATCTTGTTGTGATGTACACGATGATATGATCATAAACAATGATCTAAAATGAACAAGTGGTCTGGTGTGTAGGCATCAACCACAAAAGACAGAGGACCAAAGCCACACTCTGAGCAGACTGGAACTTCAGCGGTTAACAAACTGTGTCATTACTATGTAAAGAACACTGTCTCAACTCACCTACCTGACGTCTGTTGGTGTGTGATAACTCTGAAAAACACAATTTGTGACAGGTCCCAATCAATAAAGTGCAACGGGACAAGGAGATCTAAAATTAATCTGCAACACTCGAGATGAAAGTGCACTCGGAGAGGTAATGAAGGCGCAAAATCTACGTACACAAAGACAATGAAAATAAATGACAGTGAAGC
Organism: Phyllobates terribilis; assembly: GCF_046119375.1. Lineage (NCBI taxonomy): Eukaryota > Metazoa > Chordata > Amphibia > Anura > Dendrobatidae > Phyllobates > Phyllobates terribilis. The sequence goes on from NW_027362770.1 coordinate 97,319,777, forward strand.
TGTGTGTTGAGTAAATGGACAGGATGCAATTTCATTTGGTAAAACAGATTCAATGTGGGTGAGAATGAAAGTCGCTTGTGTGTAAAAAGCAATTTTCTCTATCTGCAGTCAAGCGAAAGACTTCCTTCAGGACTGGAGAGAATAAGAGGACATCCTTTCTGAAATGTCATTTTGAGTTTCAGCCTTTGGCGATTTCCATTTAGTGACAGTTCTGTCTTTCATTGTTATCATGTGAATGTACACAGTGGATATATATATATATATATATATATATATATATATATATTTTTTTTGGCGGACCAGTATGTTTGCGTGTGTTGTATAAATGGAAGGGCGTGTGTTGAAGTCATATCCTATAGGGTATAATCAGCGATCTACATTCATTGTCACCACATATGGAAGATTAAATCCGTGTAAATATATGTATATGCTATTTTTCAACTACCAATTGTATTAAAGAGTGCTGGACTCACTTTGGTGGTTTATATTATTATGCAAAAATGACTTTTTTTTTTTTTTTTTTTTTTTTAATACAAAGCTTATCTCCTGGGAGATGGCAGAGTGAAGGACTGAAATTAAATTGAAATAAAGAAGGTCAGCATTGTAATTGGGACAGTTAAATACATGTGATATTTTGTGCCCGTACATTTAGTCATCTGAAATCACTTCACGCTTTTAATCAGCTTTTTAAAAGCTGAAAAATATTCTGTTTTTTTTAAACACTTTCTTACAATGTGAAGGGTGACTGTCAATAACGTTATTACATCTCTCAAGGCTACACTTACCGAGAATGGAATTGCGTTCGGCTTTCTTGGAGAAGAAGGTGACTGACGCGCTTTTTTTGGAGCCAATTTAATATATTAAAGTAAATCTCAACCTTTTATCATCATCTTTCTAAGTTCTAAATTCTAAGTGAATGTTTTTTTTAATATCATTTTATAGTGGTCAGTATCTCAGTTTTTCTGATACAGAGCTCCAAATATCCTGCATAGACTAAGTCCACAGCCCCACTATCAGAATTCGGTCAGTATTTTTTCTCAGGAGTGGGAGCCAAAACCAGGTGAGGAACAATCAGAGAAAATGTATAATAGAAACAAATGCACCAATTCTGCATTTATCACCCACTGACCAAACACTGATAGTGGGGCCATTGCCTAAGGGGGCAATTCTTCAAAGCTTTTCACAAGATTTCTGCCCAAAAAAAGCTTTGAAAAGTCACATATTCTCTAACTGCTGAAACGGAACAGTGGCAGGGCGTGGTGACCCCTACTCTTCAAATTTATGATGACTGGCGGCATTCACTGCTCCTTAAATCTTGTTCCAGCAGGAGCTGGAGTAAGATTTGTGGTGAGGCGCACTTAGGGACACACGCCACCACACACCTCATCGGATTCATTAAGAGCCTTTTAATGAATCAGGATCCTTCACTCCAAATTTCCCCCTTATCAAGACTAGCGAGAGAATCGCCATTCTTGGTGAATCTTCCCCATAGGTTTCTAGGATAACACGTTGACCTCCTGCAGCTGCCGATGGAGAGTTCACCGAATAACGGGGCATATTTACCAAGGTGAGAATTCTTGTGCAATATTAACATCTTCCACCTACTATATTGTGTTGAGGGCGGGGTGTATAGGATAAGGGTGTAGCCAAGCATGAAGAGGGTATGGCATAAATGCAAATTTTTATTGTAAAAAAATTAATTAAAAGTCAAACAGTTAAAAGACAGTATTAGGTTAGATAAAAATGTAGAGATGCGCCATGTTTATTATGCAGCACAACCCACTGCGATGAATTTGTTTCCTCAATACTAGTTACAAACTGTCTAAATTCATAAATCTGCCCCACTGCTTTTCTTATAATTGAAAGGCAAAAAATGGGGAAAACAAAAAAACATGGTGGGTGCTGTCCCGATGCAGACAAGGATGAGACTGTACAAAAACATTGAACATTTATAAAAAGACGGCAACGCGTTTCAAAATCGATCTGATTTCTTTCTCAGGCTACCATGCAAAAAAAAGTATATAAAACAATTTATAAAGCACATATGTCAAACTCTGGCCCACAGGGTGAGAAATATTTGACCTGCAACGCTGGGCTGATCTCCAAGTATATTTGGCCCGAGACATCACATTTTCATCCAGCATGGCACTTTCAACTGTATTGGTATCCTAGATGCTGATACAGTTGAAAGCAATGATGGCGGAGGGAGCGTCAGCTGACACTCTCTCTCCTATCATTCCCCCTCTGCGTCTGACGTCTCAGCGCAGCGGGTGTGATGATGTCATTACAACGCGCCCACTGTACTGAGATGTGCAGAAGATCTGAAGACACCATGAAGAGATCAAAGCAGTGGGGGAATGCGTAGAGGTGAGTATTTATTTATTTTAATGTGGGGCCCTTTATACTTTATGGAGCACTATATGGGGACCATTTTACTGTATGGAGCACTATGTGGGCCCATTATACTGTATGGAGCACTATGTGGGACCAGTATTCTGTATGGAGGACTATGTGGGGCCATTATACTGTATGAAGCACTTTGTGGGGCAATTATGCTGTATGAAAAGCAATGCAGGGCCCCGTTATACTGTATGGAGGGCAAAGCAAGGCCCGTTATACTGTGTAAAGGACTTTTTGTGGCCATTATACTGTATGGAGGACTATGTAAGGCCCATCATACTGTATGGAGGACTATATGGGGCCATTATACTGAATGGAGGACTATGTGGGGCCATTTTACTATATGGAGCACTATATGGGGCCATTATACTGTAAGGATGGCTGTGTGGGGATTACAGTCAGATGGAGAATCATACTGTAATGGGGTCACCATTCTTTGTTGGGGGAATTGAAGGAGACAGGGGTACAGTAGGGTCATCATAACGTGCATGTGGAGAGTTCTGTGGAGGAATTCACTCTGGGGGTATCAAACTGTGTTTTGGGGCACTTGTGTTTGCATCATACTTTATTATCTGTATTATTCAAGTTTTTTTTAACCTTTATTACATATTTAAATTAGGCCATTGGGTTATATGGTTTTTACTGCTCTTACATAATATATTATATTAATCCAAAATTTTATTCTAAGATCTATTAATTAAAATGTACTTTGTTTGTGGCACAACCCCTTTAAGTTTGTTTCCATATGAAAAAGTTCATTTTTATATTTGACGATAAGGAAAAACGTCCTGAATTGTAGACATTTTTTAAATAAATATCAAGGTTGGCCAACGACTTTGTACAAGCTTTTAATTTTGGCCCTCTGTGTATTTGAGATTGACATCCCTGTGTCAGACGGTGGGGATCTTACTTCTCTCAGGTAGATTAGGATGACTTGAGATCTCAGATGAGAATGTTCAAATAAGACGCTGCAGATTGTCTCAAAAGAATGTCCTGTTTATTTTTAATACATTGCTCTTTTATAATGTTTTGTAAGGGGTAGGATTACGTAAAATTACGTAAACAACATATGGTATGTGGCAGACATTTGGGTCAAAATTACTTGTCAAACCATTATCATCTTATTGTGATGGATAGTGTGGGATACATCCTTTCCCACATATAGGATCTGTGTGAAACTGTCAACCTTGGCTAACCACTCATTATTAGGACATTCTAATCTCAGTGCATTTGAGGATTTTTTCCTGGAATTGATGGTTTAGAGAATAGGGGTGATGTGTTTTGTCACTTGGACAGATTTGGACCCAGATGATAATTATAGGATTACAGGCCAACTCTTTAGTGAGTATACAGGTCATTCTTGCAATCTTGAGAAAAACAAGAACAACTGAATAAGGAAGAAAAACTGAATATTGAATCTCTTAAAGGCAAAGACTAGGAATCAACCATTTCTTTAACAACTCCCCTCTTTTTATCATCTTGTCTATCTGTCCCTCATCTCCCTAGCTGTCACTTAGGTCTGCAAGATAACCCTGCTTCACAAAATACAAGGCTAATCTGTTGTATATCATCGGATACCAGTCCTGCTGTGTATCCATTCAGATTAAACTTGTTTATCAGACCTACTATTCCTTCTTTCCCTATGTCCACCAATATTTTCTTATTAAAGAGGTGTTCATTGTATACACATATGGATATTGGAAATACAGTGGGTACGGAAAGTATTCAGACCCCTTTCAATTTTTCACTCTTTGTTTCATTGCAGCCATTTAGTAAATTCTAAAAATTTCATTTTTTTCTCATTAAAGTACACTCTGCACCCCATCTTGACTGAAAAAAAACAGAAATGTAGAAATTTTTGCAAATTTATTAAGAAAAACTGAAATATCACATGGTCATAAGTATTCAGACCCTTTGCTCAGTATTGAGTAGAAGCACCCATTTGAGCTAGTACAGCTATGAGTCTTCTTGGGAATGATGCAACAAGTTTTTCACACCTGGATTTGGGGATCCTCTGCCATTCTTCCTTGCAGATCCTCTCCAGTTCTGTCAGGTTGGATGGTGAACATGAGTGGACAGCCATTTTCAGGTCTCTCCAGAGATGCTTAATTGGGTTTAGGTCAGGTCTCTGGCTGGGCCAGTCAAGAATGGTCACACCCCCATAGCATGATGCTGCCACCACCATGTTTCACTGTTGGGATTGTATCAGGCAGATGATGAGCAGTGCCTGGTTTTCTCCACACATACCTCCTTAGAATTATCACCAAAAAGTTCTATCTTCGTCTCATCAGAATCTTATTTCTCATAGTCTGGAAGTCCATCATGTGTTTTTGAGTAAACTCTATGCGGGCTTTCATATGTGTTGCACTGAGGAGAGGCTTCCGTTGGGCCACTCTACCACAAAGGCCCAACTGGTGGAGGTCTGCAGTGATAGTTGACTTTGTGGAACTTTCTCCTATTTCCCTACTGCATCTTTGGAGCTCTGCGAGAGTGATCTTAGGGTTCTTCTTTACCTCTCTCACCAAGGCTCTTCTCCCACGACTGCTCAGTTTGGCTGGATGGCCAGGACTAGGAAGACTTCTGGTGGTCCCAAACTTCTTCCAGTGGAGGCCACTGTGCTCTTAGGAACCTTGAGTAATGCAGAAATTCTTTTGTAACCTTGACCAGATCTGTGCCTGGCCACAATTCTGTCTCTGAGCTCCTTGGGCAGTTCCTTTGAGCTCATGATTCTCATTTGGTCTGACATGAACTGTGAGCTGTGAGGACTTATATAGACAGGTGTGTGCCTTTCCAAATCAAGTTCTATCAGTTTAATTAAACACAGCTGGACTCCAATGAAGGAGTACAACCATCTCAAGGAGGATCACAAGGAAATGGACAGCATGTGACTTAAATATGAGTGTCTGAGAAAAGGGTCTGAATACTTATGACCACATGATATTTCAATTTTTCTTTTTTTTATAAATTTGCAAAAATTTCTACATTTCTGTTTTTTTCAGACAAGATGGGGTGCAGAGTGTACTTTAATGAGAAAAAAAATGAACTTTTTAGAATTTACCAAATGGCTGCAATGAAACAAAGAGTGAAAAACTTAAAGGGGTCTGAATACTTTCCGTACCCACTGTATGGATAGCTAGATATATAGATAATAGATAGATAGATAATAGATAGATATATAGAAAGATATAAATATGTGATATATATAATACGTACTTAGTGTGTGTACCTTACTGTTCATGTAATTTATTCAGAAATTAGTACATTTCTTGAAAAAAAAAATGGCATGGGGTCCCCCATAATTTTATTAACCAGCAGAGGGAAAGCGGACAGCTGGGGCGGATGTTTTTAGCCTCGGAAGAGGATAATACCCATGGAGCTTCCCAGGCTACTAATATCAACCCCAAGCTGAATACACAGCCTCTACTGGCTATTAAAATGGGGGACCCCCCCAAAAAATGACGTGGTATCCCCCTATTTTAACAGCTGGCAAAGTCTATGCAGACAGCTGGGGGCAGATATTAATAGCTTAGGAAGGAGCCATGAATATTGGCCCCCTCCCAGGCTAGAAACAGGAGCCCTCAGCCGCCCCAGAAATGGTGCATCCATAGGATGCAAATGACAGTGCGGGAAACCAGGTAAATTCGGGCCCCCCATTCACATGAATGGGGTCCGTGTTCGGGTTCGGGGTTCGGGTACTGTTCTGGTACCCGAACCTGAACTTTAAAAAAAACTGTTCGGTGTTTGGCTATATTAGCCGAACCCGAACAGTGACTGCTTCGCCCATCACTAGTTAAGAATCATCCTGCTTCGGGATTGCTTTAGACCAGGGATTGCTTCCACGGTACATGCAGTCAGCTAGATCGGCTGCGTTTGCTTTATTGCAGAAAAGACATTTCCGCTGGACTGTAGTGATTATTGTTGTCATCACTTGAGTTTGCTTTATTTCTGAGTCTGTGTCAGTTTTGGCCTTGTTTTTACCTGGAAGACATTTAAAATTAGAAGCAAGAATTTTCTTTATCATCATTACTAGTGTTGAGTGAGCACTAAAATGCTCGGGTGCTCGAAGCTCAGGCCAAGCTCGCCGTGATACTCGGGTGCTCGACCCAAGCAACGAGCACAATGTTAGTCTATGGGAGTCCCGAGCATTTTTGCGGCGGCACCCCCGGCAGTCTTTTAAAAGCCTAACAAGTGCCCAAAACGATAGTGACAGTGCTCAAATGACATGGGGACAGCATGAGGATCGCCCCAGGAAGCATTTATGACCCCCAGGTCACTGCTGTCAACAACGTGGTCAGAGGTATTAAGCCACTTTTAAGGGCTCACAATAAAACGTTCAAAAACGAAACTGAAACTGCTTTCCTGTGAAATATGTTAAGGAAGTTCCTTTCCAGGGTAAAGCCTTGTGTATAAGGTAAAATAAATAACCAAAAAAATATATACTCCTCCACACCTTGGGCTATGTTCACAAGTAGCATTTTTTATGCGTTTTTGCACTTTTGTATTGCTTTCAACCGTGACAAATGCATTCACGGGAAATGTCATTTTAACATTTTACAACCTTACCTGGCCATGTGCTGTGTGACAGATGCATACAGTGCTGAAAAGACATAGGAACAGCATGGGGAAGACCCCTGGTAGCATCTCTGACACCCAGGTCACTGCCTAAAAGTGTGCCCATCAGAATTCATCCTTGCCGCATCAGAAGATGCAGACTTGCAACTATCCCCATGCAAGTTCTTGTCCCAGGGCAGTGTTCAATTGTACCTCTCCCATTCCTTGCAATGCAAGCGCAAATATGCAGCCAACCACCCACCCACCCCCAGGCTGCAATACCATACTGCTTGCTTGCACTTGAAATTGGGCCTTTTAGGCATGTGGAGGCGGAATCTGGCCACCACGTCATGGCTGCGTTGGCGGCCTTGTATCCATACTCAGTCCCCAGCCGCCCGGCGGCCGGGTGTCCACACTCGGTCCCCAGCCGCCCCATGGCCGGGTGTCCACACACGGTTCCCAGCCGCCTGGGGGCAGCCGGGTGTCCATAAACTGTCCCCTGCCACCACTATTTCTCCTGTCAACTTCCCCCCACACACTTTTCTTAGCCCGGCCTGCTTTAGGGCAGCATTGGATGAGCCCACCAGAGAACCAGACTCCTCCGGTGGGCCCTGGCTTCTCCATCAGGGGAGTTGAGAGAGCCAAAGTGAGGAGCATGATGATGATGATAGAAGTTAGCATCTGCTTTGTTTTCTTGGAATGCAAGCGTAAGTGTGCAGCTTGCCACCCACCCACCCCCAGGCTGCAATACCATACTGCTTGCTTGCTTGCACTTGAATTTGGGCCTTTTAGGCATGTGGAGGCGGAATCTGGCCACCACGTCATGGCTGCATTGGCGGCTTGGTATCCATACTCAGTCCCCAGCCGCCCGGCGGCCGGGTGTCCACACTCGGTCCCCAGCCGCCAGGGGGCAGCCAGGTGTCCATACTCGGTCCCCAGCCGCCCCGGGGCCGGGTGTCCACACACGGTCCCCAGCCGCCTGGGGGCAGCCGGGTGTCCATAAACGGTCCCCAGCCGCCCCTATTTCTCCTGTCAACTTCCCCTCACACACTTTTCTTAGCCCGGCCTGCTTTAGGGCAGCATTGGACGAGCCCACCAGAGAACCAGACTCCTCCGGTGGGCCCTGGCTTCTCCATCAGGGGAGTTGAGAGTGCCAAGGTGAGGAGCATGATGATGATGATAGAAGTTAGCATCTGCTTTGTTTTCTTGGAATGCAAACGCATGTATGTAGTAGCGGCTAGGCCTGAGGTGGTCAGCGTTTTGGCGCATATCCTACCTCCTCCGAGGATTGCTGGATGTTTTCCTGCTACTATCCCTGTTCTATGACTCCCGTTAAAACAAAGCTTCAGGTGATAAATGATGGATGAGGTAGTGGCAAAGGAGAAAGAGCAGGAGGAACAGGGACCATTCACATCATTATCAGGACATTCAACCACATATGTCTTGTAGGATATGTTTCTGTAACAAAAGGAGCGGTTCGGCTACACAGTTATAGGACATACAGTGAGTGCAATGCCTACCAAAAATTTCGAGTCACTCCAAGGCCCTTGGAAATGACATGGAGGTCAGAGGGCCTTAACTAAACCGTTTTTTCCATTTATAGCAACTGGGTCTCCTGTACACTGTTGGCCTAAGCAGTGAATGGAAGGCTTTCCAAAAATTATGAGGAACTTCAATGCGCCATGAAACAGACGTGGATTACAGCATACTAAAAACCTTCTACCCATTATTGGGGAGTGGGTCTCCCTTAGTTTTTGCCTTTGCATTGAAAAGCAAAAGCTAACTAAAATTAGGAGGAAATGCAATGCCCGTTGGAAGAGTAGTGGAGGTTAGACGTAATGAAAAACAACATTTCAATGCCCCTTGGAAGAGCTGTGGAGTTCAGAGTGGCTTAAGAAGACGCTTTTAATGCCCCTTTGAAGAGACATGGAGGTCACAGTAGCTCAACAAGTCGGTTTTAATGCCCCTCGGAAAAGTGGTGGAGGTCGCAGTAGCTTAACAAGACGGTTTTAATGCCCCTTACAAGAGCCATACAGTACAGCATCTTAAAAACATTATTCCCATTATTGGGGAGTGGGTCTCCCATAGTCTTTGCTTATACCTTCCAAGCAAAAGCTGCCAAAAATTTGTACGGAGGAACTTGCAATGCCCCTTACAAGAGCCATGCAGTACAGCATATTACAAACATAATTCCCATTATTGGGGAGTGTGTCTCCCATAGTCTTTGCTTATGCCTTCCAAGCAAAAGCTGCCAAAAATTAGGACGGAGGAACTTGCAATGCCCCTTACAAGAGCCATGCAGTACAGCATAATACAAACATTATTCCCATTATTGGGGAGTGTGTCTCCCATAGTCTTTGCTTATGCCTTCCAAGCAAAAGCTGCCAAAAATTAGGACGGAGTAACTTGCAATGCCCCTTACAAGAGCCATGCAGTACAGCATATTACAAACATTATTCCCATTATTGGGGAGTGGGTCTCCCATAGTATTTGCTTATGCCTTTCAAGCAAAAGCTGCCAAAAATTAGGAGGAAATGCAATGCCCGTTCGAAGAGTCGTGGAGGTTAAAGTTAATTAAAAACAACATTTCAATGCCCCTTGGAAGAGCTGTGGAGTTCAGAGTGGTTTAACAAGACGCTTTTAATGTCCCTCAGAAGAGACGTGGAGGTCCCAGTAGCTTAACAAGATGGTTTTAATGCCCCTTGGAAAAGTGATGGAGGTCACAGTAGCTTAACAAGACGGTTTGAATGCCCCTTGGAAGAGACATGGAGGTCCCAGTAGCTTAACAAGACGCTTTTAATGCCCCTTGGAAAAGTGGTGGATGTCGCAGTAGCTTAAAAAGACGGTTTCAATGCCCCTTGGAAGAGACGTGGAGGTCCCAGTAGCTTAACAAGACGGTTTTAATGCCCCTCGGAAAAGTGGTGGAGGTCACAGTAGCTTAAAAAAGCGCTTTTAATGCCCCTCAGAACAGACGTGGAGGTCCCAGTAGCTTAACAAGACGCTTTTAATGCCCCTTGGAAAAGTGATTGAGGTCGCAGTAGCTTAACAAGATGGTTTGAATGCCCCTTGGAAGAGACGTGGAGTTCCCAGTAGCTTAACAAGACGGTTTGAATGCCCCTTGGAAGAGACGTGGAGGTCCCAGTAGCTTAACAAGACAGTATTAATGCCCCTCGGAAAAGTGGTGGAGGTCGCAGTAGCTTAACAAGACAGTTTGAATGCCCCTTGGAAGAGACAATGGAGGTTCCAGTAGCTTAACAAGACGGTTTGAATACCCCTTGGAAGAGACGTGGAGGTCCCAGTAGCTTAACAAGACGGTTTTAATGCCCCTCGGAAAAGTGGTGGAGGTCGCAGTAGGTTAACAAGACGGTTTGAATGCCCCTTGGAAGAGACGTGGAGGTCGCAGTAGCTTAACAAGACGGTTTTAATGCCCCTTGGAAAAGTGGTGGAGGTCGCAGTAGCTTAACAAGACGGTTTGAATGCCCCTTGGAAGAGACATGGAGGTCCCAGTAGCTTAACAAGACGCTTTTAATGCCCCTCGGAAAAGTGGTGGGGGTCACAGTAGCTTAACAAGACACTTTTAATGCCCCTCAGAAGAGACGTGGAGGTCCCAGTAGCTTAACGAGACGGTTTTAATGCCCCTCGGAAAAGTGGTGGAGGTCACAGTAGCTTAACAAGATGCTTTTAATGCCCCTCGGAAAAGTGGTGGAGGTCGCAGTAGCTTAGCAAGAAGCTTTTAATGCCCCTTACAAGAGCCATACAGTACAGCATCTTAAAAATATTATTCCCATTATTGGGGAGTGGGTCTTCCACAGTCTTTGCTTATGCCTTCCAAGCCAAAGCTGACAAAAATAAGGATGGAGGAACTTTCAATAACGGCAACACGGACCACGGTCACCCTGGTGGTATAGTGGTGGTGGAGGCTGAGGATAAGGAGAAGAACATAAAACAGCCGAAATGAGGAAGCGTATACCCATGTGTGGGTGTGAAGCGGTGCATGTGAATACACCTCCCGAAATAACACAGTGGATTTGACTTTATGTTACTCTGCTGTCATTTGGTGGTGATAAGAAGTCTGGCCCAATCCAGCCCTTGTTCATTTTGATAAGGGTCAGCTTGTCAGTATTGTCAGTTGACAGGCGAGTGCGCTTATCAGTTAGAATTCCCCAAGCGGCACTAAAAACACGCTCCGATGACACGCTAGCGGCAGGGCAGGCCAGGACCTCCAAGGCGTACAGAGCGAGTTCATTTCAAGTGTCCAGCTTGGATACCCAATAAGTAAAAGGCACAGAGGAATCACGGAGGATGCTTGTACGGTCGGCAAGGTACTCCCTCACCATCTTTTGAAACTTTCCACTCCTTGTGAATGTACCCCGTGCCTCAGGGCCTGTAAGCTGGGCGGGTCTCAGAAAACTGTCCCAGAACGTTGACAGTGTTCCCCTGCCTCTGCTGGATTGGAGTTGCCTCTCTCTCGCTTGTACACCTTGGTTGGTCAACGAACTGTGACCTCTGCCGCTAGCGTGTTCAGATGGGAATTTTTTTAAGAGTTCTGCAGCAAGGTCCTTCTGGTACTGCCCCATTTTTGTAGACCTCTCCACCTCAGGAATAAGAGAGTGAAAGTTCTCCTTGTAGCGGGGGTCTAAAAGTGTCACCAACCAGTAATGACTGTCACCCAACATTTTGACAATGCGAGGGTCACGGTTAAGGCAGCGTAACATAAATTCAGCCATGTGTGCCAGACTGGTAACAGGCAAGATTTCCGTGTCCTCACCAAGATGACGACTGACCATGCTCTCCTCCTCCTCCTCCTCCCCCCTGTCCTCAGGCCACCCACGCTGAACCGATGGTATGACAGTTGTACAGGTACTACCGTCTACAGCGCATGATACAAGCTCCTGTTCTTCCTCCTCCTCTCCCTCATTGTCCCCCAATGCACGCTGGGATGAGATGAGGTCGGGCTGTGTGTAATCGACCGCTACGGCTTCTTGATCCATCTCATCATACTCTGGCTGCAATGCCTCCTCTTTAATTCTCTGCAGAGAGCGTTGCAAAAGACAGACAAGTGGAATGCTGACGCTAATGATGGCGTCATCGCCACTCACCATCTTGGTGGACTCCTCAAAGTTTGTCAAGATGGTACATATGTCAGACATCCAGGTCCACTCCTGAGGTCTTATGTGTGGAGTCTAACCTGAATATCGACGGCCTTGTTGCAGCTGGTACTCTACAACTGCTCTCTTCTGCTCACAAATCCTTTGCAACATGTGGAGGGTAGAGTTCCAACGTGTGGGGACATCACACACAAGTCGGTGTGACGGAAGCTGCAAACGCTGCTGCAACACAGCAAGGGCGGCGGAAGCTGTACCCGACTTGCGAAAATGAGCTGACAGGCGGCGTACTTTGACGAGCAGATCTGGCAACTCGGGGTACGATTTAAGAAACTGCTGAACCACGAGGTTAAGCACATGAGCCAGGCATGGTACATGTGTGATCTTGCCTCACCTCAGAGCCGCCACCAGGTTACGGCCATTGTCACACACGACCATGCCTGGATGTAGGTTCAGCGGTCACAGCCACAGATCTGCCTGCTCCTTCACAGCTGTCCACAACTCACAAGCAGTGTGAGGTTTCTCACCTAAGCTTATGAGTTTCAGCACAGCCTGTGGCCCGCTTGGCGGAGGCAGTACTGCAGTGCTTCCAGCTTGTAACTGATGTGGTGATATCTGAGATGGAGGCTGAACATGAGGAGGAGGAGGAGGATGATGCGCAGGAGCTGTACACTGTGGGGGCAACTCTGACTGACATAGGGCCCGCAATCCTCGGTGTGGGGAGGATGTGTTCCGTCCCAAGGTCCGACTGGGTCCCGGCTTCCACTATGTTTACCCAGTGTGCCGTCAGGGAGATGTACCATCCCGGGTCACAAGCACTTGTCCACGTGTCCGTTGTCAGGTGGACTCTCCCAGTAACTGCGTTGTTGAGGTCACGGCAGAGGTTTTTGGACACATGCTTGTGTAGTGCGGGGATGGCACACCGGGCAAAATAGTGTCGGTTGGGGACTGAGTACCGAGGGACGGCCACCGCCATAAGCTTGCGGAAGGATTCCGTCTCCACCAGCCTAAAAGGCAGCATTTCCAACGCAAGCAGTCATGAAATGTGCGAATTTAGGACTGTGGCCTGTGGGGCGTTAGCTGCGAATTTCCGCTTTCGTTCAAAGGTCTGGGATATGGACAATTGAACGCTGCGGTGGGACGTGGACGTGGACGTTGATGCTGTTTCTTGAGAAACTGCCATAACAAGTGAAGACTGAGAGGAGGTGGCATCTTTGCATGCAGTGTGGACAGGGGATTGCCTTGCACATACAACAGGGGGTTCTATTGCGCGCACAACAGTGGAAGAAGCAGTGGTGACACCCACTGACACTGGTTGTGGACCCTGGGGTTCGCCCCACAAAGTTGGGTGCTTTGCTGCCATGTGCCTGATCATGCTGGTGGTGGTCAGGCTGGTAGTTTTGTCACCCCTGCTGATGCTGGCATGGCAGGTGGTACAAATGGCCTTTTTGGTGTTATCAGCAGAGTCTTTAAAAAAATTCCAGACTCTGGAAGACCTACAGGTTGTACTGGCAACGTCCCTCATGTTGGTGTTACTGGGAACTGTTGCCCGCCTTCTGTGTGCGGCCACCACACTGCTTCTTCCTGCCTGTTGGGGTACTCTGCCTCCCTCACCCTGTGTGCTGCTGGCCTCGCTCTGCATGTCCTCCTGCCACGTTGGGTCAGTTACTAGATCATCCACCACCTCCTCCTCTTCCACTTGTGCACCACGATCCTCCTCCTCACTTCCTGGCAATTGTGTCTCGTCATCATCCATCTCTTGTGACAAATTGCCAGCGTCGACTTCCTGTGGCCGTGGCTGTTCAAATATTTGGGCATTGCTACATGGGATCTCCTCTTCCACCACTTCAAGCGGAGCAGGCGAGGGGCTCAAATCTGGAAATGGACCAGTGAACAGCTCTTCAGAGTGTCCAAGTGTGGGATCAGTTGCTGTCTGACGACACTCGGCATGGTGGGAGGAAGGAGCATCAGGGTGAGGAGGAGTATGCGGTCGAGACTCACGGCTACTAAGAGTTGACCGTATGGAAGACCGACCGGAGGTGGTGGTGCCCAGGTAACTGGAAGTATTATCTGCTATCCAATTAATAACCTGTTCACACTGATCAGTTCGCAATACTGGTGTTGTTCTGTGCTTCCCTAGTAATTCGGTCAAGAAGTGGGAGCGAGAAGATGTGGCTGTTGGTTGTGGCACATTTTCACCTTGGCCACGGCCCCGTCCTCTGCACGCACCATCACCAGAACGTCCAGTTCCACGTCCCTTGCCACGCGCCTTGTCCATTGTAAATAAAGTAAAATAGCTTACACTCGCACTATCAATGGAAAAACGGTAATAAAAAGTAGATTAGAACCGTGGAAGAGGAAAACCACAGTTCTATTTCTCTGGCCTACACCCGACTCTTTTAAACAATCTGAACAATCAGGGAGAAACTATTACTGTTTTTCTTTACGGAAAAAATACCAAAATCTGAATAATAGAGATTTTTTACCGTGGAATGGCAAAACCACAGTTATTGTTTACTGGGGTATACCAGAAAATTTGAATTAGATATTTTTGCGGCTGAACAGTGAGCGACACACTCAAACTGTTTTTTTTAGGTAAAAATGGCCCAAAAGGGGATAATACAGAGGTTTGAACCGTGGAACTGCAAAACCACACTTGTATTTCTCGGGCCCACACCAGACTATTTTCAACAGATATATTTGTGTCTGAACAATCAGGAGACACTACTGTTTTTCTTTACGGCAAAAAATGCAAAAAAGCAGGATAATACAGAGATTTGACCCGTGGAACTGCAAAACCACAATTGTATTTCTCGGGCCTACACCAGACTATTTTCAACAGATATATTTGTGTCTGAACAATCAGGAGACACTACTGTTTTTCTTTACGGCAAAAAATGCCAAAAGAAGGATAATACAGAGATTTGACCCGTGGAACTGAAAAACCACAGTTCTAGTAATCTGGAGTACACCAGACTATTTTCAACAGATATATTTGTGTCTGAACAATCAGGAGACACTACTGTTTTTCTTTACGGCAAAAAATGCAAAAAAGCAGGATAATGCAGGGATTTGACCCGTGGAACTGCAAAACCACACTTGTATTTCTCGGGCCTACACCAGACTATTTTCAACAGATATATTTGTGTCTGAACAATCAGGAGACACTACTGTTTTTCTTTACGGCAAAAAATGCAAAAAAGCAGGATAATACAGAGATTTGACCAGTGGAACTGCAAAACCACACTTGTATTTCTCGGGCCTACACGAGACTATTTTCAACAGATATATTTGTGTCTGAACAATCGGGAGACACTACTGTATTTCTTTGCAGCAAAAAATGCCAAAAGAAGGATAATACAGAGATTTGACCCGTGGAACTGCAAAACCACAGTTCTAGTAATCTGGCCTACACCAGACTATTTTCAACAGATATATTTGTGTCTGAACAATCAGGAGACACTACTGTTTTTCTTTACGGCAAAAAAGGAGGAAAATTCAGAGATTTGACCCGTGGAACTGCAAAACCACACTTGTATTTCTCGGGTCTACACCAGACTATTTTCAACAGATATATTTGTGTCTGAACAATCAGGAGACACTACTGTTTTTCTTTACGGCAAAAAATGCAAAAAAAGGAGGATAATACAGAGATTTGACCCGTGGAACAGCAAAACCACACTTGTATTTCTCGGGCCTACACCAGACTATTTTCAACAAATATATTTGTGTCTAAACAATCAGGAGACACTACTGTTTTTCTTTACGGCAAAAAATGCCAAAAGAAGGATAATACAGAGATTTGACCCGTGGAACTGCAAAACCACAGTTCTAGTAATCTGGCCTACACCAGACTATTTTCAACAGATATATTTGTGTCTGAACAATCAGGAGACACTACTGTTTTTTTTTCTTTACAGCAAAAAATGCAAAAAAAGCAGGATAACACAGAAATTTGACCCGTGGAACTGCAAAACCACACTTGTATTTCTCGGACCTACACCAGACTATTTTCAACAGATATATTTGTGTCTGAACGATCAGGAGACACTACTGTTTTTCTTTATGGCAAAAAACGCAAAAAAGCAGGATAATACAGAGATTTGACGCGTGCAACTGCAAAACCACACTTTTATTTCTCGGGCCTACACCAGACTATTTTCAACAGATATATTTGTGTCTGAACAATCAGGAGACACTACTGTTTTTCTTTACAGCAAAAAATGCAAAAAGGCAGGATAATACAGAGATTTGACCCGTGCAACTGCAAAACCACACTTGTATTTCTCAGTCCTACACCAGGCTATTTTCAACAGATATATTTGTGTCTGAACAATCAGGAGACACTACTGTTTTTCTTTACGGCAAAAAATGCAAAAAAGCAGGATAATACAGAGATTTGACCCGTGGAACTGCAAAACCACATTTGTATTTCTCGGGCCTACACCAGACTATTTTCAACAGATATATTTGTGTCTGAACAATCAGGAGACACTACTGTTTTTCTTTACGGCAAAAAATGCAAAAAAGCAGGATAATACAGAGATTTGACCCGTGGAACTGCTAAACCACACTTGTATTTCTTGGGCCTACACCAGACTATTTTCAACAGATATATTTGTGTCTGAACAATCAGGAGACGTTATTATTTTTTTTCTCCGGCAAAAAATGCCAAAAGCAGGATAATAGTGATTTTTTACCGTGGAACAGCAAAACCACAGTTATAATTTACTGGTGTATACCAGACTTTTTTGAATAGATATATTTGCGGCTGAACAGTGAGCGACACACTCAAACTGTTTTTTTTAGATACAAATGGCCCAAAAGTGGATAATACAGAGGTTTGAACCGTGGAACTGCAAAACCACACTTCTGTTACTTTGGCCTACCCCAGACTATTTTCAACAGATATATTTGTGTCTGAAAAATAAGGGAGACACTATTAGTTTGTTTTTTACGGCAAAAAATGCCAAAAGCAGGATAATAGAGATTTTTACCGTGGAACAGCAAAACCACAGTTATAATTTACTGGTGTATACCAGACTTTTTTAAATATGTATATTTGCGGCTGAACAGTGAGCGACACACTCAAACTGTTTTTTTTAGATACAAGTGGCCCAAAAGTGGATAATACAGAGGTTTGAACCGTGGAACTGCAAAACCACGCTTCTGTTTCTCTAGCCTACACCAGACTATTTTCAACAGATATATTTGTGTCTGAAAAATCAGAGACACACTTTTTTTTTTTTTTGGGGGGGGGGGGCACCAAAAGGTTAATAAGATGGGTGGTTGTACAGTGTGAAAGAGGAAAAAAAAAGAGGATTTAGATGAAAAAAAAGGATTTTTCCTGGCCCCCGAGACCTGGAGCTAAGTCCAGCAATTTCAGCAACAGGAGCACACAGGACTGTAATTCAGCGTTTGCTGGTTTAACCACTGCGTCTCCTATACAGCCTGCCTGCCTGCCTGATATACCTGGGATGGATATTAGTCCTGAGAAGGACTGTTTGTTTGATCTGGCTGCCTTTACAGACCCTACACTAACTATTTCGCAGGATATATCTCTCCCTAAATCAGCAGCGCTGTCCCTACACTATCTGATCCGGAGCGACTGTGTCCAAGATGGCGGCGCCCGGTTTTAAATACTCGAGGTGACGCTGTGCGGCCAGCCAATCACTGTAATGCCCACAAACAACATGGCTTCGGAATTACAGTGACTGGCTGGCAATCATTGCATGTTCATTGGCTCTGTAAAGAGCGCCAAACATGCAGGGCTGACACCCGAGCACCCGCCCGAGTAACCCGGAAATGCTCGGTGCTCATCGAACATCCCGAGTAGCGTGATGCTCGGGCGAGTACCGAGCAGTGTCGAGCATGCTCGCTCAACACTAATCATTACAAAAAGTTTTATCATTATAGCAATGATCAATATCACAAAAACTGCTTGAATCAAGAAATGAATTACTCCAGTTGTCCAACCACCTATACTTTTAAACAGAGTCAAGGGATTTAACCATGAAAGCCATTCTGGTAATGGCAAATCATCCAATGCATTTGCTTTTCTTACACCATCCTTCAGTCTCTAGGCTTGCTCTGAATCACTTGACAGAAGCCCCCCTGGTAGTCAAGCACCATTGAGTGCTGATTAGTAATAATTATAAGTTGTTTCATGTAGGTAGATTTAACATTAAGAGCATCAAACAGATAGTCACGTTGTCAAAAATGTCTCCCAGTTCCTTTATCATTTGAGCATTTCTCATTGTTCCAAACATTACTCCCAATGGACCTGTCAGTACCATTCCTGTCTTAAGATACCAAAGGGTGTCCATTAGATGGTTTCTTGGTTGAGGAGTTACATTTCTTTTGGCAAGCTGTCGCTCAAGGTGTGGGAAAGACTTAGTGCAACACAAAGGGAAGAGGGAAAGGGAGCCCATACTCTAGGGAAAGGGGGAAAAGTGGAGAACTCCTAGGTTGATCTAACGTCACCCTGTCTCCTCTAACGTCCCTGTATTGGCTCTTAACCAATCGCCACAAGACCAATAGGCAGTATACTGTTATGTCTGTCTTTCCCTGGCGTTTGGCTCAAGCTAGGGAAGGGAGGAGGAGGAGGAGCACTAGTCTATCTCCACTAAACACTATAGACAAAAAGGAAGGATAGGGAAGGGAGGAGGAGGAGGAGCACTAGTCTATCTCCACTAAACACTATAGACAACAAGGAAGGATAAACAGGGAATAGTGCTTAGCTTTAGATGACTCCAGACAAATGCACAAACACATCCTCAAGCTCTAGAGAGGAAAAGGTACTGCTCTTGCTAAGCCTTCACAAGGAATAATGAATATTGCTGGCACCTCCCTCTAGAACTCAGCAGGTATTTATACACCCAGGCCAGGGAGTTAATTAGCCAGAGGGAGATAGTCGCTGGGTCCTAGTGACAGCCTCTAAGAAGATGTCTGTGTTGCCAAACGTAGAGATCTCATGCAACCAACTGCAGAGCGACTGTCTGTCACCTCTGACACACCCGTGACATAAGCATATGATTGGGGACATTTTTTATAGGGAAAATCTCTATCATCCCAAACCCACGTAACTGGTTCCAACATAGCCAAGGTATAAAGGAAGACATGATCCAAGGAAATGTCCCACCCACTGGTGAGTATCAATACTTGGACACACAAAAGAACAACATATGAATAGTTTATAATCATAATACAAATAAAGAATAGAAGATTATATATACAATCTCTCGATAAGAAAGCAAATAATTGTGAATAAAATAAAAAAATAATAAATAAATCAAAAATTACAATAGTCATACTTTTTTTTTTTGTATATTGTATATATCATTTTAATTTCTTTATTTGTATTATGACTATAATCTATTCATATGCTGTTCTATTGTGCTGGTTTTGATAATCACCAGTGCGGTGGTCATGTAATTTCCTTGGTTTCCTTTGTACAGTAAGTTGTTTTATATACTTCTTTGTATGATAGCCTTAGGAAGAAATCAGATCGATTTTGAAATGCGTCACTGACTGTCTTTTGATAAATTTGTGTTGTTTTTCCACCCCTTGTCGTCCTTAGATATATGTGATCCAAAAAAACACATTATTCAAAGTAAAGCCGTCTAGTAATAGCTCAAAAGCAAAAAAAATGGCTCAAAGCAACGCCAGCAATATATCAACAATAGGAGAACACAAGGAGTTAATGTTCATAGTGAAATTGTACGAAGTGCTATAGATTACCAAGTGATATACATAAAAACCATTAAAAACTGAGGAAAAGCAGTACAATAAGGAATAAGGTGGGCCACAGCAATTGACACAGACAGATTAATGTGTTCAGCTGCTAATAAGAAATGGTTAACATATATGTCATCCTTGTCTGCATCGTGACAGCGCCCACCACGTTTTTTTTTTCTATTCTTTTGCCTCGCAATTGTTTTAATGAGGCGTTCTGTCAGCTTTAATGGGTGGAGCAGCGGTCTATACGAGGAATACCACTTCACTACTACTCCCATCACTACTACTCCACCAGGTGAGCAGATTCCATCTATTCTTCCCAGGACTTCACCATGGAGCGCTCCTATTTTGTCTTTCAGCTACACAGGCGACTGTTTTTATTATAGAATTCAATGTAGACCAATAGGCAGTATACTGTTATGCCCCTCAATAGTGGTGCCCTCAGGTAGCCTGAATGCTGTTTTATCCCCTTCCCAACATGACGATTTTCCATTTTTTTGCTCTTTCATCATTTTCTCCCCTTCTTCCAAGAAGCCTAACCTTATTACTTTGCTGTCAATATAGATGTATTGGAGCTTGTCTTTTTGCGGGAAGAGTTGTACTTTTGAATGATACAATCCATTTTAACATGTGCTGTACTGGAAAATAAGAAAAAAAATTCAAATGTGGTTGTGAAGACCCAGGGTCTTCCGTGGGCAGAACGCTACTCAGACAACACAGGGTGAGGGTAAAACAGTGTGGCAATACTTTTTTGAGCCACCAAATGGACAATAAACACATAGATGGTGAAAAGATGGTGAAAAATTACACAGTCTCACCCTTCCGCTGGCCCGCAGCAGCTGCAACTTTGGGTCTTCCAGGGCCAATTACCTCAACCAGTGACTCTCCGCTTTTGGCGAGCCCCCACAGAGAGGAGGAAGTGGCAAGCTTATGAAGCTGAGAGTCCATCGAGATACAAGGTCAGGAGACCCAAGGGCCCAAACCTGGCTTCTCCGAGAGTTTCCATGGGGCCAGATGACCGGCTGGTCCCAATCTGGCCTCTCCGAATGTCTCCATGGATTCCAGGCGACCGAAGGGTCCCACCTGGCAACCCCAAACAACATATCCATGGGGCCAGGTGACCTCATTGTCCCAACCTGGCTTCCCCAAATGTATCCATAGGTTCTCTGATGGTCAATAGAGCAGATCTGTATCCTTTCAGTCAGGACCGTGTACCCTTATCCTGTAGAATCCAAATCTGTGTCTTTCTGGATGGAGCCATGCTACCAAACTACTGTCCTGAAGAGTCACTCTGATTTTTGAGTCTCCTTGCAGCAGGATAGAAATCCCTTTTTATGTTTTTCTGTGGCTAAGGTCATTGTTCACAGGTCAGGGGGAACAGTGCAGGGCTCAGGTCTCATTGTTTGAGAATTTAATCAATTCAATTTTAATCATAGTTGGTAGGACCCTGCCCTTGTAAATCAACAACTAGCCGGCTTAGTACAATATGCAATTAGAATGTAACACTTATGATGACTCTTTGTTTCCTGTCATTTTGCCAATTCCTTACCCATTTACATATAGTTCCCCCAAGTCCTTGCTTCTGTAGCTTCAGTATAAGGCTGTTATGTGGTACAGTATCAAATGCCTTTGCAAAGTCCAGATAAATGACATCAGCAGCATTACCAACATCCAGATTTGCACTTATCTCCTCATAGAAACCCAACATGTTGGTTAGACACGACCTATTGTTCATGAATCCGTGCTGACTATGATATATTATATTAATCTCTGCAATATATTTCTGTGACACTCACAGCCCTACCCTGGGAAGATGGGGGGTTACTCGGAGCTGGGTCAGATGTTTGGTGGGGTTGTAGCCATGGCTTGGACCCGTTCCGTGCCCAGGGCCGTCACATTAAAAAAGGGGTGTACGGGCTATCAGGGTTGAGTGGTTGCTATCGACTATGCCACCTGTGGTACCTGGTGAAGGCCACCAGCGCTGCTGCAGTCCTCTGAGGCGGGATGTTGTGGCAGCCGTCGTTGATACTACTCCCCACAGGCGGAGCAGGGCCTCAGGGCAGAGACAAGGATGGAGGGAGTCGTAGTGTAGGAGGTCTGGTGCTGCGCGGTGCGGTGCAGAAATAAAGAGTCCAGAGGCCATAGGGGTTGACTTCCAGAGTTTTTACTCAAGGTAGAGCGTGCAGCTGCAAGGCTTCTCCCTGCTCCTCACGGAGTTCTGCGGTCACCAGGAACGGGGGTCCGACACCCTCCGAGTAATTCAAGTGCTTAATCAGGACCCCGCACCAGAGTGTTCCTAGACTTCAGACTGAGTCCTCTCCTGTCTGTGTGTGTAGATAGGCCGGGTCTCCCTCTGGACTACGCTCAGAAAAAGGATACGGGTGGTGACTCCGCTCCTTCCATTACCCGATGGGATCCTCTGTGCCTGCCGGGCTTCCCTGACTAGGACGTAGAGTAGCAAAGTCAGGTGTCGGGGGCCGGTACCCCTCTTGCAGCCGGAATCCCTCTGACAAGGCCAGAATAGCGAGGACAGGTGGCGTATACCGCTCCGTCTGCATCCCCCTGGGATCCTTTTGCGATGGAGCTACACTCCTAAGCTCCAGGCCTTCTTGGACTGGGACCTTGACCGGGATGAGACAGCCGTTAGCTCAAACCCGCTCCTCGACTCAAGGCCAGAGTACGAGGACCGTGTCTCCATCATCTGCAGGTTCACACAGAAAGCCACGTTCAGTGATGAAGATCACGATCAAAGAACCTTGAGCCCAAGATGGCTGTTTATTAAATATGAATTATTAAGTGTAACCTAAATGTGCGTCCTCCACTCTTACCCACTACATGGTTCCCCCTATCTTTTGGTTCCCCAATTTCCCATTATCCCGGCTGGGGCAGCACACTGGTGCCTATTAGCCCCCCTGGTGGGAGAAGTGTGGTGTTGGATGTAGAGGTGGGGTCCTGACCATTGCACCGATCTTACCTCGAAGGAGGGATACCACACCCCATTAAAGAGGTGCAGCATCCCTGTGGCGGTCGAACCCTCAGGGGCGCCACATTTCTCCAGGTCATCTCTTATGATGTCCTCAAAAACTTTGCACACTGCCGATGACGGACTTACTGGACGGTAATTATGTAATAAAGGTAAGAGAGCCTTTAAGAGAATTCTTACAGGATGCTTCAAAGATGGAGAGAGATTGCCATCTGCTGGGCAGACACAGTCAAGCAGAACCAAGATGTGCAAGGGAAGTTGAAGGGGGAGCAAATTTAGACGCTGGACCCAGTCAGTTGACTTCCAGGAAGGAGTTCCTGGGTATAAGAGGCCAGCGCGCCAAGCCTGAGGTGGTTTTTGGCGCCAAGCAGCAGAGAGGAGCAGACGTGTTCCCTACGTGCTGAGAAGCCCCGCGTGACAGGCCTAAGCTAGAGGCCTGCGAGGTGCCACAGTCGGACACCGGTGGATGAGCTCTGGATCCCTCACAGATGTGCCCCGAGTGATGTGCCTACTGAGGAGAGTCGGAATCTGCTTGCGGTGCTGAGTGAGTTCACAGAACCCGACGTCGCCCGCCGACAGACGAGGTCTGGACCCCCCTATCCACGGCTTGAGAGACTGCCTCCAACGACCTGGAGAGGAGTTGGGAGACGGCTGTGCCAGGAAAGTCACGCCAGTGAAAGCAGAGCTGCATACGTGAACAGGGCCGTCACTTTTACTGTTCACTCACGGTACCGGGGCCAGTTGGGTTTAGGTACTCAGGTTGGGAGGGGAACGGTTGGGGTGGAAGAAGCTAAACGTGATTTAATTGACTTTGTCCAGAAAAGATTTTCGGCCTAGCGGGAATAACCGGTGACCGCCGCTACGGCCATATACAAAGTTAAAGAACTGATGTGGTGACTTCCATGATTGGGTGTACCGCACTACCTTTAGAGACTTTGCATTGTATTAATATTTCAAATTACCGTTAATTACCCCTGTTGCCATTCCCTTGTTCAGAATACCTGTTATATCTATATATAAACTGTTTATATTCATCTCTGACTGTCCTCGCCTTGTGTCTCTGTGTGTTGCATTCCGGCACTTGCATTACATTTACCTGGATCCACCTTCTTACCTTTCTTAAATATCGGTACCACGTCAGCTATCCTCCAATCCTGTGGCACTACCCCTGTTACAAGAGAGTCCAAAAATATGAGATACAGCGGTCTGTCTATTACTGAGCTCATTTCCCTCAGTATCCATGGATGAATGCCATCTGGGCCGGGGGATTTGTCAATGTTTAATGTGCTCAGACGCAGGTGACGCGCCCCTGGGCCTGTGTCGCGCTGCGTTGCGCACGCGGGAGCTTACCCGGAGCCGGATCTCTTGAGGGTTGTAGTCTCGTGGCGGTGACCCGGTCCGTGCCCAGGGAGTCAAACTGAGCGGCGATGTATCAGTGGTAGATGTTGGATGACTACGCCACCCGTTGAATACAGCTAAGGAGCTGCTGCTGCAGGGCAGACCGCTGAGGCCGGTGGTAGGATTGTGCAGCGTGATAGTATAACCCCCAACGGGAGGGGCATGGCCTCAGGGCAGCCGACGTGGATGATGGGGGTAGCAGGAACCACTCGGAGACGGTACGGTGTAGTTCAGGGTCTTTACTGGTGACAACGATAGACCCTCCCGGAGTACTGGCTAGCGATTGGGGCCTGGTCAGTCCTTGAGCAGATGTATCTCCCCTGGCCAGGCGGAGTTGTAGGCCTCCCAAACTAACGATACTCTTCTGGCTACCTTGCTAGAAGCGGGTATAAGTAGCCCATGTCCCTGAGTGTACCGTGTGGTGCTCACCCGTATGGCCGGTGACTCGGGGCCTTCTAGTAGCTTCCGCTCCACGACGGCGGTGCTGGTCCCATGCGTGTGACCGTGCCTTCGGGTTTCTTGGCCAGAGGACCTGAAATCCCCTGCCTGACGGATTCTGCTGCTGGGTAGGAGTTAGTCCCCACAGCCTCGGACTCCGGGTCCGGTAAGAAATCTTCTCAGTCAGGGCGAGCTCTGCAGCTGCCAGCCCCTGACTCCTTGTAACACTGCTCCCACAGAGCTTCTGTTGTTTCTTCCCATAGCTGCTTCTCTTCTCTGTCTCTACTTCTGGCATGGCCCAGGAGCTGGGCCCAGCCGGAGCCACAGCTCCCTGTCAGCCCTCCTGGCTGATCTCTCCCTCTGAACTCTCTAACCCTGCCTCAGCCCTAGGTTTATATAGGGGAAGTCCTTCCCCTCCCAGGACTGGGCAGGAGGTGTGGCATGCATAGGAACCCTGACCAAGAGACCTCCCACCTGCTCTCAGACATAACATTGCATTACTGTGGAAACCAGACCCCTGGGGTGCCACACAGGCGTACTTCTTTTTGCGTTAAACTAGTTATATCAGGTGGTGAACTTTGTTTTTTGCCTTCTTGAATGATCCCTGGATATAGTGAACATGGTAAATAAAAACCCAAAAAACAATTGTGAAATTGCAGTTTTTTTTGCAATTTCAATGCCCTTGGATTTTTTTCCCCATTTTCCAGTACACTGTGGTAGAATTAATAGTATCATTCAAAAGTACAGCTTGTCCTGCAAAAAACAAGACGTCCTGCAGCTATATTGATGGAAAAATAAAAAAGTAATGGCTCTTGGAAAAGGGGAGAAAAAATGAATATGAAAAAACAGAAAACCGCCATGTCATGAAGGGATTAAATATGTGTATTTCTTTATTTTTAATGAGGAAAAAAAGGAGAAAGTTTAACACTTTTATTTTTTCATATTTTTAAAAACATTTTTTTAATTTTTGTTTTTATTTGCTAGCCCCATTAGGGGACTTGAACATGCGATCATCTGTGTCATCACAGATATCGGGGTCTTCAGCAGTCCCCGGCTGTTATGGCAACCCATTGGCACCCCACGATCACATCACCGGAGGGATGGGGAGGGGGCTATAGGCGCTTAGAACTGTGCACCGCCTGGATTTGTGCTGTAAGTTCTGCTGTTAGTGATGAACAGCACATTTAACAGGTTAACAGCAACAGCTGGAACTCAGATCGAACCGTAGCTGTAAGAGGCATATGATGGCTGACACAGTCATCATATGCCGGAAAAGATGCAGTTTCAGCTCCTGAGCCTGCATCAAAGACAGGGAGCTGACATTGTATATACCAGTATGTCCAATTTTGGTATGGGGATGGGGTTAAAAGGTTTTCTTTGGTGAAGTTAAAATATTTTTACAACAGCCCAATTTGATGCACAAAAATACCTTACTGATTCCATACCACTAATGATCTGCCATTATGCAGTGCCCCCCATGGTCTCTGGTGCCTGCTCCTGTACTGCCATACTTATACGGGTATGCTGCAGCCAATCACTGGCCACTGCTGCATTTAAATTAGAAATTATTATGCATGGAGTTAGAAGTTTAGTATCAGGCAGACAGAGCTCTGACCACTATGCGTGGAACACTTAATCAGTACAGGAATTTAAACTAGATTAGGGATGAGCGAACCCAAGCTGTAAAGTTTGGGGTTCATACATACACTTACTATCTGGTACAGAACTCCGAACACTGACTTTTTCCCAGAAGTCCATTTTACTGTTTGGGTTCGGTGTTGAATAAAGTTGGCTGAAAAGCTGCAGCGCAGCCAATAAACAACCTTTTAGGCTGTGGACACTTCCGGAGCCATCATTACAACCATGTTAAGTATTGGAATTGGAATTATTCCACCCCTCAGTGTTGAGCTGTCTATGCAAATGACAGCTCACTTGCCCAGTCTGGAGCAGGGCTGTGCTGAGCTGTCTGTGTTTTTATTGAAAACTCGGCTGTCCAATCTGAGACTGGGGGGTGCTGAGCTCTAATCAGCTGCTCCTGATTCCCGTGATTATTCAGCTATTTAATTGAGCTGTCCCAGATAGTCAGTCGTAGCTCCAGCTAAGTGTAGTTGATTTACTCTGTGCCTTTTATTTTGCTTGTTGATGTATTGCTGCCTGACCATGGACCTCGTTCTCACCATCTGTCTGTTTAACACCTTTGCTCTGATCCCCTATCCTCCTGGTATTTAGACCTCGGACAGTTACATAACTACAACTTTGTCTCTTCCCTCTGTTTATGATGTACCTCCTGGCTATTGACCTCGGACTCCTCGACTATCCTGACTCACGGCTTGTCCATGAGAAGGACTAAAGTTCATCCGAACCCAATAAATCCAAACTTCCACGGGTCCATTCATCACTGTGGTCCAAAGTTCTGTTCGGGTACGAGAACTGTACCTGAACTTGAACCTGAACTCAAACCCCATTTAAATCAATGGGGACCTTAACTTTGGAGCTGGAAAAAAATCTCTGTCTCTAACTCTCGCTCTATAAAAAGCAAAAAAATGAAGACAGCACTCCATATAAGCAAAAATAGAAAAAGTGGTTTAATAGCCCATGTGGGCTTCTGGCGACGTTTTGGCTCCAAATGTATATGTCTGACAACTTGGCACCCACTATCAATTTTTTTGCTTGCCAATGCTGCTTTATATTTCTTTTTTTTCTATTTTTCTTTATCTCTCTCTCTATATATTTCTCTCTTTATCTCTCTCTCTATCTATTATATATATATATATACTGTACATATATATATATGCATATACAGTATATATACACTGCTCAAAAAAATAAATGGAACACTCAAATAACACATCCTAGATCTGAATGAATGAAATATTATCATTGAATACTTTGTTCTGTACAAAGTTGAATGTGCTGACAACAAAATCACACAAAAATCATCAATGGAAATCAAATTTATTAACAAATGGAGGCTTGGATTTGGAGTCACCCCCAAAATTAAAGTGGAAAAACACACTACAGGCTGATCCAACTTTGATGTAATGTCCTTAAAACAAGTCAAAATGAGGCTCAGTATTGTGTGTGGCCTCCAAGTGCCTGTATGACCTCCCTACAACGCCTGGGCATGCTCCTGTTGAGGTTGCGAATGGTATCCTGTGGGATCTCCTCTGTCACATGTGCTCAGTGTGAACCTGCTTTCATCTGTGAAGAGCACAGGGCGCCAGAGGCGACTTTGCCAATCCTGGTGTTCTGTGGCAAATGCCAAGCGTCCTGCACGGTGTTGGGCTGTGAGTTCAACCCCCATCTGTGGACGTCGGGCTCTCATATCACCCTCATGGAGTCGGTTTCTAACCGTTTGTGCAGACACATGCACATTTGTGGCCTGCTGGAGGTCATTTTGCAGGGCTCTGGCAGTGCTCCTCCTGTTCCTCCTTGCACAAAGGTGGAGGTAGCAGTCCTGCTGCTGGGTTGTTGCCCTCCTACGGCCCTCTCCACATCTCCTGGTGTACTGGCCTGTCTCCTGGTAGCGCCTTCAGCCTCTGGACACTACGCTGACAGACACAGCAAACCTTCTTGCCACAGCTCGCATTGATGGGCCATCATGGATGAGCTGCACTTCCTGAGCAACTTCTGTGCTTTGTAGAGTCCGTCTCATGCTACCATGAGTGTGAAAGCACAACCAGCATTCAAAAGTGACCAAAACATCAGCCAGAAAGCATTGGTACTGAGATGTGGTCTGTGGTCCCGACCTACAGAACCACTCCTTTATTGAGGGTGTCTGGATAATTGCCAATAATTTCTATCTATTGTCTATTCCATTTGCACAACAGCATGTGAAATTGAATGTCAATCAGTGTTGCTTCCTAAGTGGACAGTTTGATTTCACAGAAGTTTGATTTACTTGGAGTTATATTCTGTTGTTTAATTGTTCCCTCTATTTTTTTGAGCAGTGTATATGACGCGCCCCTGGGCCTGTGTCGCGCTGCGTTGCGCACGCGGGAGCTTACCCGGAGCCGGATCTGTTGAGGGTTGTAGTCTCGTGGCGGTGATCCGGTCCGTGCCCAGGGAGTCAGACTAAGTGGCGCTGTTTTAGCGGTAGATGTTGGACGACTACGCCACCCGTTGAGTGCAGCCAGGGAGCTGCTGCTGCAGGGCAGACCGCTGAGGCCGGTGGTAGGATTGTGCAGCGTGATAGTATAACCCCCAACGGGAGGGGTATGGCCTCAGGGCAGCCGACGTGGATGATGGGGGTAGCAGGAACCACTCGGAGACGGTACTGTGTAGTTCAGGGTCTTTACTGGTGACAAAGATAGACCCTCCCGGAGTACTGGCTAGCGATTGGGGCCTGGTCAGTCCTTGAGCAGATGGGATCTCCCCTGGCCAGGCGGAGTTGTAGGCCTCCCAAACTAACGATACTCTTCTGGCTACCTTGCTAGAGGCGGGTATAAGTAGCCCACGTCCCTGAGTGTACCGTGTGGTGCTCACCCGTATGGCCGGTGACTCGGGCCTTCGGGTTTCTGGGCCAGAGGACCTGCAATCCCCTGCCGGTCGGTTTCTGCTGCTGGATAGGAGTTAGTCCCCACAGCCTCGGACTCCGGGTCCGGTGATAACTTCTCAGTCAGGGCGAGCTCTGCAGCTGCCAGCCCCTGACTCCTTGTAACACTGCTCCCACAGAGCTCCTGTTGTTTCTTCCTATATTTGCTTCTTTTCTCTGCTTCTTCTCTACTCACTAACCCTGCCTCAGCCCTAAGTTTATATAGGGGAAGTTCTTCCCCTCCCAGGACTGGGCAGGAGGTGTGGCATGCATAGGATTCCTGACCAAGAGACCTCCCACCTGCTCTCAGACATAACATTGCTGTTACTATGGAAAACCAGACCCCTGGGGTGCCACATTCCCCCCTAGTGAAATTTAGTACTCCGGGACTAAACATATTTTAGAAAAACATAACAAGATATAACAATAACAATAAAGAAACACATAAAGGTGGTCACGGCATGTCCGTAACCGGGTGCAGTCTTTGAAGAAAGCAAGGTGTCCATTTCACCAAAACAGGGAGACGTAACCAGGTAGGGGTCTGTCCTGCCCCGAGTCCTTAACAGTCTTTAGTCCGTCCTGGGTTGCGCTCCAACTATGTACAAAGGATTCCCAGTAAATCCACCAAGGACTCCTAAAAATAACTAGAAACACATAATTATACACAAGCAACAATAAACAGGTAACCACAAATAAAACAATTTATACACTTCAAATCCTCCAACGTGCGGGTAACTGGCCCCTAGTGGCCCTAGTGGACCTACGGAGCTGACTGTCTGGCCCTGAACTACAGGGTGTAGGAGCTGTTAAGGGTAAACTGGGCAGCGGTCTACGGGCCCTTTGGCTCACTAGGGATATGGCAGGCTCACTGCAAGCAGAGGGTTGATCCTCCTGGTCTGCTGGTGTGGGGTCTTCTGCCTCCTGGACCGGCTGTTCTTCCAGCTCTACCTGTTGCTCCGTAGGTGCTTGGGATGCTGGTTGGAGGAAGGTGAGTACGGGTACCACAACTGCACCATTGACTTGAGTCCAAGACCGAGGGAAGTCTCCGAGCACAGTATTAACCATGTCTTCCCTTTCCTCTATGGGTCGAGGGTCTTCTTGTTCCTCTTCAGGGTTCCGTAGCTGTTCGGGACACTTCTTCAGGTGATTCCGGGATACAATGGTTGTGGTTTCCCCTCCGTCTTTACTGATGGTACAGACCTTTGGGTTGTCGTGGCTTGAGGGCAGTACGGTGTACGGGTCCTTCTCCCACTGGTCGTCCAACTTGTGGAGCAGTCTTTTTCTCTTCAAGACCTGCTCTCCGGGTACCAGGGGAACAGCGGGAGCATACTGGTTGTAAGTTTTCTCTTGTTTTTCCCTAGCCTGACAGAGACTTCGCTCCACGCTCTCCTGTACTCTCCGGTACTGCTGCTGCCTCTCTGTGTCCCAGTCTGCTTCTGGTGAAGTGTCCTCAGGTGTCAGGACTCCCATTTCCAGGTCAACAGGTAACTTACCAGGTCTCGCCCTCATTAGGTAAGCCGGGGTACAGTTGGTGGAACCTACCGGGATGTGGTTGTATAGGTCCACCAGATCGGGCAGCTTCTCAGGCCACAGACTGCGTTCTTCCAGGGGCAACGTTTTCAGAAGATCCATTACCACCTGGTTCATTTTCTCACAAAGTCCATTAGTTTGCGGATGATAGGGTGTCGTCCTTATCTTCCGGCAGCCATACAGAGTGCAGAATTCTTGGAAGACCTCCGCTTCAAAGGCAGGTCCCTGGTCTGTCAACACTTGGTCCGGGTACCCGTGTGGACGGCAGAAATGCTGCTGGAAGGCTCTCGCTGCTGTTCGAGCTGTTAAGTCCTTGACGGGGACGACAACCAAGAACCGGGAGTAGTGATCCACGATGGTTAGTGCGTAGACGTAGCCACTTCTGCTTGGGGTCAGTTTTACATGATCCAAGGCTACCAGTTCCAACGGCTGCCGGGTGACGATGGACTGCAGGGGAGTCTTCTGGCTGGCACGGTCCTTCCTTCTTAGGTTGCACGGGCCACAGTCTCTGCACCACCTCTCGATGGTTCCCCTCATGCCTACCCAGTGGAACCGCTCGCGCAGCAGGAACTCCAGCTTCTTCCATTCGAAGTGTCCAGCCCCGTCGTGGTATGCCTCCATCACCATGGCTGCGTCTCTTCATGGCACCACTACTTGCCAGATTAGTTCTTGCGTCCGGGAGTTAACCATTCTGCGGCACAACTTCCCCTTATAAAGGAACAGTCGACTCTTCTCAGCCCACAGTTGCTTGGCTTCCTCCGGAGCGTCTGGGTCAAGGCGAGCCTCTGGCCGAGTCAGCATCTCCTTCACCAGTCGGACGGCAGGGTCACTGTCTTGCGTTTCCTCCCAGTTGTAGTGAGGCAAGGGGTTAAACGTAGCGGCTTGCTTACTCCTTACCCGGTGGGAATACTGGATAGTCCCATGCCGGTGGAACGCAGGGAGTTCGACTTCTTCCAGTCCCTCTGGATCTTCTCCTACGTCCGGTAGGTTTGGCATCCTGGACAGGGCGTCCGCGTTGGTATTGGAGCGTCCTGCCCGGTATTTGATTGTGAACTCGTAGTTGGACAGACGGGCCATCCATCTCTGCTCTAGGGCACCGAGTCTTGCTGTGTCCAGGTGTGTCAACGGGTTGTTATCCGTGTACACGACGAACCGGGAAGAAGCGAGGTAGTGCTTAAAGCGTTCCGTGACTTCCCACACCACTGCCAGGAACTCTAGCTTAAATGAGCTGTAATTCTCAGGGTTTCTCTCGGTGGGTCGCAGTTTTCGGCTGGCGTAAGCGATTACTCGTTCTTTCCCCTGCTGGATCTGGGACAGCACGGCTCCTAGCCCGATGTTACTTGCGTCGGTGTAGAGGATAAAGGGCTGGCTGTAATCCGGGTACGCCAGGATTTCATCCCCCGTGAGGGCCATCTTCAGCTGGCGGAAGGACTCCTCTTCCAACTTCTCCCATCTGAAGGGCGGCTTCTGGTTCTTGGCCTTCCGGGACTGGCCTATCAGGAGGTCCTGCATAGGAGCTGCCTTTTTGGTGAAACCGGGGATGAACCTGCGGTAGTAGCCTACCAACCCGAGGAACTGCCGCACTTCCTTTACACTGGAGGGACTTGGCCATTCCTTAATTGCGGTGATCTTATCAGGGTCGGGAGCCACTCCGTCAGCGCTCACCACATGTCCCAGGTACTGCACCTTTGGTTTCAGGAGGTGACACTTGGAGGGTTTCACCTTTAGGCCGTAGCTTGCCAGAGCTTCGAACACTTCCGCCAGGTGTTTCAGGTGGTCCTCATAAGTCTTAGAATATACGATGACATCGTCCAGGTACAACAGGACCGTCTCGAAGTTTCTATGGCCCAGACAGCACTCCATTAATCGTTGGAAGGTTCCTGGTGCGTTGCAGAGTCCGAACGGCATGCAGGTAAACTCGCTAAGTCCCATCGAGGTGGTGAATGCGGTCTTCTCCCGGTCCGCCTCTGCTACAGGAACCTGCCAGTACCCACTAGTGAGATCCAAGGTAGAGAAGAAGTTAGCAGATCTTAAAGCAGCCAAAGACTCCTATATCCTTGGTAAGGGGTACGCATCCTTGTGTGTGATACGGTTGATTTTCCGGTAATCTACACACATCCTCATGGTGTTGTCTTTCTTTTTGACTAAGACTAGTGGAGCTGCCCAGGGGCTACAGCTATCCCTGATCACCCCAGCCTCCTTCATGTCTCTAAGCATCCCCTTGGCGTGTTGGTAGTGTGCAGGGGGTACGGGTCGATACCTCTCTTTTATGGGAGGATGGTCTCCCGTGGGGATGTGGTGTTCTACCCCCTTGACTCGCCCGAAGTCTAACGGGTGTTTACTAAACACTCTCTTGTACTCTTGAACCACCCGATAGACTCCCTGTTTCTGATGTGAGGGAGTGGAGTCAGTACCCAAATGTAGTTGCTGACACCAGTCCTCCATTGTTTTCTTAGAGCCGTTACCTTCCTCCGGGTGAGATGGAGGCAAGGGTTCCACAGATTGTATAGCATTTTGGTTAATGGTATATAATTTGGCTAGCGTGGCATACTGGGGCAGGTACACTTCCCTCTTCCCGATATTGATTATGCGAACGGGCACCCTCCCATGGCGTACATTAACCACCCCCCGTGCTGTCAAGATGGTGGGCCTACTGTCTGAGTAAACTGGTTCTACCATTGCCTGGTAATCTCTACCTCTCAGACCAATAGCTGCCCGGCACCAATTCATCATTTCACTTTTTGGGGGCATGGCAATAGGGA
Organism: Phyllobates terribilis; assembly: GCF_046119375.1. Classification (NCBI taxonomy): domain Eukaryota; kingdom Metazoa; phylum Chordata; class Amphibia; order Anura; family Dendrobatidae; genus Phyllobates; species Phyllobates terribilis. The sequence goes on from NW_027362770.1 coordinate 97,353,215, forward strand.
AAGGGTCACACATTCTCACGCTACCAATCTCACCGCCGGAGAGTTCCACCTGTTGCCGTCGCATCAGTGCCCGGATCTCTTTTTGGAGCACTCGCTGCTCGCTGGAGCTGGCGTTCTTGGCAACCTGCTGTAAAAGGAAAATCACCTCTGCAAGACAATTTTCAATTACATTAGTTCCTAGAGTTATCTTTGGGTGACTCTCGTGTTTGTCAATGTCTACAATGATCAGTCCCTGTGCTGCCAGTTCAACTCTACCAATTTTAATGGTCACCTCTTTAAATCCGATCTGTGGCACGGGCTGACCATTGCTGGCGATGATACTCAAGTCGTCGTCAGGGTAGCGGGTAATATCCGAGTCATTCCAGTACTGCTTGAAGAGCACGTACGGGATGGTGGTGACCTGTGACCCGGTGTCCAGTAGGGCACTCATAGGAATGCCATCCAGTACCACAGGCAAGACTGGACGTCCTCCCACATATTTGTCGCGCCAGTTTGATGGGCCTGATGATCTTTTTCCTAGGGGTTGGCCCTCTACCCTAGGTTGTGCCAGTTTAAAGGACAGTACCTTGCCATATGTCCGGGTTGATTACAGCGGCGGCAGATGGGTCGTCCGTCCTCGTTGTATCGGTCGCTGGGTCTTCCTCTGGCCGGTGGGGTCCTCCTTGGTCGACGCCACGGGATGTCCTCCGGTCCGGATGCCAGCTGGATCTTCCCTGGAGTGGAAACCTGTAAAGACTGCACAGTTCGGGTTAGCGCAGCAACGCTTTTAGCTAGCTCTTGGACCTGATGGTGCAGGTCTGGAGCCGAGTCATTGTTCAAAGCCTGCGCATCAGCTCCCACAGGCCCTGCCGACAAGGGCGCCGCCTCCTGGTGGTAGGTGGTAGTGGGGTGTCTGTGGGTCACAACGCCACCTGGTGCCGGTTCTCGGAGCACCCGGATGGCTCTGTCCTTGAACTGTGCAAATCCCAGATGAGGGTCCTGTAAGGCCATTGCCCGCAACTGGGTTCGGTGGGCATTGCAATATAAACCCTCTATAAATTGTTCAGTTAACAGCCTGTCCTCGTCTCCCACGCCATCAGGGTCGGTCTGCTTAATGGCTCTCAGGGCCTCTTGTAGGTTCAGGGCATAATCCCTTATACTCTCATGTGCCCGCTGTTTGCACCCGTAGAATCTAAGCTTGATCTCGGCTGAGGTGCGGGTATCAAAGGTGTCCCTCAGCCGGGTTAGTATCCCTGCGACAGTCCTCCCCCCAGGTGGCCAGGACTTTACCTCCCTTTGGGCTGCCCCGGTTAATTGGGCCACCAGGATGCTTACTTTTTGCTCTTCTGTGAGGGGGTACACCTGGAAGAGGCTATCCAGTTTTTTCTAAAGTCCTGCAGGGTATGTGACTCCCCTGAGTACTGGGGTAGCCAGGCTGCCCCCGGGATATAGGGCATGGTGAAAGGCATGACCGCAACAGCGGTGGCGCTGGCGGGGGTTGGAGCGGTGAAGCTCTCCTCCGTATCCGACATCCTTCTCCCCCCTAGTGGACCGTGGCCTACCTTGCGATGATCCTCTTCCGTAGGCCGCGGCTCCGCAGTGGATCGTCAGGGTTGAGGACCTTCCGTCGCGCTCCTGTGACGTCGGCGTCTGCTGGGCTCCTTCCAGGACCTTACGCAACGTCCGGACGTGAGGCGGGGCTTCAGTTCTCACGCGTTTTCGGAGTCCACGCCCCTTTTCTTCCCGCGCGGCGTCCTCAAGATGGCGTCCAATGGCGGGAAAACTCCACGGATGGCGGGAAGAAGGCCGAAGATGGCGCCGGATGGCGGGAAAACTCCACCGATGGCGGGAAGAAAGCGGAAGATGGCGCCGGATGGCGGGAATCTTCACCACGGGTACGTTTTCACAGTCTTTTTCAGGCACGCAGTACCCGGTGGTTGCGGGCACGAGATCCTGCCGACTACGCCAAAAGTTGACGCGCCCCTGGGCCTGTGTCGCGCTGCGTTGCGCACGCGGGAGCTTACCCGGAGCCGGATCTGTTGAGGTTGTAGTCTCGTGGCGGTGATCCGGTCCGTGCCCAGGGAGTCAGACTAAGTGGCGCTGTTTTAGCGGTAGATGTTGGACGACTACGCCACCCGTTGAGTGCAGCCAGGGAGCTGCTGCTGCAGGGCAGACCGCTGAGGCCGGTGGTAGGATTGTGCAGCGTGATAGTATAACCCCCAACGGGAGGGGTATGGCCTCAGGGCAGCCGACGTGGATGATGGGGGTAGCAGGAACCACTCGGAGACGGTACTGTGTAGTTCAGGGTCTTTACTGGTGACAAAGATAGACCCTCCCGGAGTACTGGCTAGCGATTGGGGCCTGGTCAGTCCTTGAGCAGATGGGATCTCCCCTGGCCAGGCGGAGTTGTAGGCCTCCCAAACTAACGATACTCTTCTGGCTACCTTGCTAGAGGCGGGTATAAGTAGCCCACGTCCCTGAGTGTACCATGTGGTGCTCACCCGTATGGCCGGTGACTCGGGGCCTTCGGGTTTCTGGGCCAGAGGACCTGCAATCCCCTGTCGGTCGGTTTCTGCTGCTGGATAGGAGTTAGTCCCCACAGCCTCGGACTCCGGGTCCGGTGATAACTTCTCAGTCAGGGCGAGCTCTGCAGCTGCCAGCCCCTGACTCCTTGTAACACTGCTCCCACAGAGCTCCTGTTGTTTCTTCCTATATTTGCTTCTTTTCTCTGCTTCTTCTCTACTCACTAACCCTGCCTCAGCCCTAAGTTTTTATAGGGGAAGTTCTTCCCCTCCCAGGACTGGGCAGGAGGTGTGGCATGCATAGGATTCCTGACCAAGAGACCTCCCACCTGCTCTCAGACATAACATTGCTGTTACTGTGGAAAACCAGACCCCTGGGGTGCCACATATATATATATATATATATACTGTATATACTGTATATATCTCCATCTCTCCTCCCCGGACTCCTGGACTGTAAAACGGACTTCCAGGAGAAATCCGTGTGCGGAGTTGAGCACGTCCGGTATGAACCCTGAACTTTACAGTTTGGGTTCGCTCATCTCTAATCCCTAATTAAGATTAAAAAAAAATTGTATTCAAAGTTGGACATTCACTTTAAGAACTATATTATATGATTCATCTGTATACGCTGAATTAATTGTTAGTGACTGTTGTGTCATTAATGCTGGTGTAGTAGTGATACTGAGATCTAGAGGACAACGTTCTGAGGGTAAGAACTCTGTATGAGGATTTCTTTTGAAGAACTGTTTTTATGGCAGGTATAAAAGTAAAAGAGAGAATGTTTTATTAAACAGTCTTCTAAAAGTATGTCTGTCACCAACATGCAGTTTTTTTTTATGTCTTTCCACCAATTATGATAAATATATATCTGTAATTTCCTTCCTTTCAGTAACTTACAATTCAGCTGTCCTGAAATATATTAATGCCCCTGACTGCTGATGAATATTTATGGGGGGATTCTCCCTTCTCCAGCCATCTTAGTATGCAAGATTTCCTTGATCTCAACAGCAGTTTGAAAGTTTTGACTCTGGTTGATAAAGGTGTTCAAACTAAGACATTATTATTAGTGTCATTATTTATTTTTAGAGCACCATTGATTCCTGGTGGTGATGTACATGTGAACAGGGTTTACATACAAAATACCAGTATAAATTACAATGACTAACTGGAACAAAGGGGAAAAGGGCCCTGCCCTTGTGGGCTTAAAGTCTACATGTTAATTGAGAAGAAGATAGCAGGTTCGGGGGTTGCGGCAGCTCTGTTGGTGGTGAGTAGTGTTGAGTGAGCACTAAAATGCTTGGGTGCTCGAAGCTCGGGCCGAGCTCGCCGTGATACTCGGGTGCTCGACACGAGCAACGAGCCCAATGTTAGTCTATGGGAGACCTGAGCATTTTTGCGGCGGCACCCCCGGCAGTCTGTAGAAAGCCTAAAAAGTGCCCAAAACGATAGTGACAGTGCTCAAAAGACATGGGGACAGCATGGGCATCGCCTCAGGAAGCATTTCTGACCCCCAGGTCACTGCTGTCAACAACTTGGTAAGAGGTATTAAGCCACTTTAACGGACTCACAATAAAACGTTCAAAAACGAATTTGAAATGGTTTTCCTGTGAAATATGTTAAGGAACTTCCTTTCCAGGGTAAAGACTTGTGTATAAGGTAAAATAAATAACCCAAAAAAAAAATACTCCTCCACACCTTGGGCTATGTTCACAAGTAGCATTTTTTATGCGTTTTTGCACTTTTGTATTGCTTTCAACCGTGACAACTGTATTCACCGGGAAATGTCATTTTAACATTTTACAACCTTATCTGGCCATGTGCTGTGTGACACATGCATACAGTGCTAAAAAGACATGGGAACAGCATGGGGAAGACCCCTGGAAGCATCTCTGACACCCAGGTCACTGCCTAAAAGTGTGCCCATCAGAAGTGATCCTTTCCGCATCAGTAGATGCAGACTTGCAACTATCCCCATGCAAGTCCTTGTCCCAGGGCAGTGTTCAATTGTACCTCCCCCATTCCTTGCAATGCAAGTGCAAGTAAGCAGCCTGCCATCCACCCACCCACCCCCAGGCTGCAATACCATACTGCTAGCTTGCTTGCACTTGAAATGGGGCCTTTTAGGCATGTGGAGGCAGACGCCAGCCACCATATTATGGCCTCGTCAGCGGCCTGGTATCCATACTCAGTCCCCAGCCGCCCGGCGGCCATGTATCCACGCTCGGTCCCCATCCGCCAGGGGGCGGCCGGGTGTCCATAAACGGTTACCCAGCCGCCCCTATTTCTCCTTGGAACATCCACCCACACTTTTCTTAGCCCGGCCTGCTTTAGGGCAGCATTGGACGAGCCCACCAGAGAACCAGACTCCTCCAGTGGGCCCTGGCTTCTCCATCAGGGGAGTTGAGAGTGCCAAGGTGAGGAGCATGATGATGATGATAGAAGTTAGCATCTGCTTTGTTTTCTTGGAATGCAAGCGCATATATGTAGTAGCGGCTAGGCCTGAGGTGGTCAGCGTTTTGGCGCATATCCTACCTCCTCAGAAGATTGCTGGATGTTTTCCTGCTACTATCCCAGTTCTATGACTCCCGTTAAAACAAAGCTTCAGGTGATAAATGATGGATGAGGTGGTGGCAAAGGAGAAAGAGCAGGAGGAACAGGGACCATTCACATCAATATCAGGCCAGTCAACCACACACGTCTAGTAGGATATGTTTCTGTACCAAATGGAGAGGTTCGGCTACTCTGTTATAGTTCATGCAGTGAGTGCAATGCCTACCAAAAATTTCGAGGCACTCCAATGCCCCTTGGAAGTGACATGGAGGTCATAGGGCCTTAACTAAACCATTTTTTCCATTTATAGCAACTGGGTCTCCTGTGCACTGTTGGCCTAAGCAGTGAATGGAAGGCTTTCCAAAAATTATGAGGAACTGCAATGCTCCTTGAAACAGACGTGTATTACAGCATACTAAAAACCTTCTACCAATTATTGGGGAGTGGGTCTCCCTTAGCTTTTGCTTTTCAATGCATAGGCGAACACTGACTAAAATTAGGAGGAAATGCAATGCCCGTTGGAAGAAAGGTGGACTTCGCAGTGGAAAAAAAAGACAATATCAATGTCCCTTGAAAAAGTGGTGAAGGTCGTAGTAGCTTAACAAGACGGTTTTAATGCCCCTTGGAAGAGATGTGGAGGTCGCAGTGGAATAAAAAGACAATATCAATGCCCCTGGGAAAAGTGGTGGAGGTCGCAGTAGCTTAACAAGACGGTTTTAATGCCCCTTGGAAGAGATGTGGAGGTCGCAGTGGAATAAAAAGACAATATCAATGCCCCTGGGAAAAGTGGTGGAGGTCGCAGTAGCTTAACAAGACGGTTTTAATGCCCCTTGGAAGAGATGTGGAGGTCGCAGTGGAATAAAAAGACAATATCAATGCCCCTGGGAAAAGTGGTGGAGGTCGCAGTAGCTTAACAAGACGGTTTTAATGCCCCTTGGAAGAGATGTGGAGGTCTCAGTGGAATAAAAAGACAATATCAATGCCCCTGGGAAAAGTGGTGGAGGTCGCAGTAGCTTAACAAGACGGTTTTAATGCCCCTTGGAAGAGATGTGGAGGTCGCAGTGGAATAAAAAGACAATATCAATGCCCCTGGGAAAAGTGGTGGAGGTCGCAGTAGCTTAACAAGACGGTTTTAATGCCCCTTGGAAGAGATGTGGAGGTCGCAGTGGAATAAAAAGACAATATCAATGCCCCTGGGAAAAGTGGTGGAGGTCGCAGTAGCTTAACAAGACGGTTTTAATGCCCCTTGGAAGAGAAGTGGAGGTCGCAGTGGAATAAAAAGACAATATCAATGCACATGGGAAAAGTTGTGGAGGTCGCAGTAGCTTAACAAGACGGTTTTAATGCCCCTTGGAAGAGTGGTGGAGGTCACAGTAGCTTAACAAGATGGTTTTAATGCCCCTTTGAAGAGACGTGGAAGTCACAGTGGAATAAAAAGACAATATCAATGCCCCTGGGAAAAGTGGTGGAGGTCGCATTAGCTTAACAAGATGGTTTTAATGCCCCTTGGAAGAGCGGTGGAGGTCGCAGTAGCTTAACAAGACGGTTTTAATGCCCCTTGGAAGAGTGGTGGAGGTCACAGTAGCTTAACAAGACAGCTTTAATGCCCCTTTGAAAAGTGGTGGAGGTCGCAGTAGCTTAACAAGACAGCTTTAATGCCCCTTGGAAAAGTGGTGGAGATCTCAGTAGGTTAACAAGACGGTTTTAATGCCCCTTGGAAGAGACGTGGAGGTCAGAGTGGTTTAACAAGACGGTTTTAATGCCCCTTGGAAGAGCGGTGGAGGTCGCAGTAGCTTAACAAGATGGTTTTAATGCCCCTTGGAAGAGTGGTGGAGGTCACAGTAGCTTAACAGACAGCTTTAATGCCCCTTGGAAAAGTGGTGGAGATCGCAGTAGCTTAACAAGACAGCTTTAATGCCCCTTGGAAAAGTGGTGGAGGTCGCAGTAGCTTAACAAGATGGTTTTAATGCCCCTTGAAAAAGTGGTGGAGGTCGCATTAGCTTAACAAGACAGTTTTAATGCCCCTTGGAAGAGACGTGGAGGTTCCAGTAGCTTAACAAGACGGTTTAAATGCCCCTTGGAAGAGATGTGGAGGTCGCAGTAGCTTAACAAGATGGTTTTAATGCCCCTTGTACAAGTGGTGGAGGTCGTATTAGCTTAACAACACAGTTTTAATGCCCCTTGGAAGAGACGTAGAGGTTCCAGTAGCTTAACAAGATGGTTTAAATGCCCCTTGGAAGAGTGGTGGAGGTTACAGTAGCTTAACAAGACGGTTTTAATGCCCCTTGGAGAAGTTGTGGTGGTTGCAGTAGCTTAACAAGACGGTTTTAATGCCCCTTGGAAGAGACGTGGAGGTCAGAGTGGTTTAACAAGATGGTTTTAATGCCCCTTGGAAGAGCGGTGGAGGTCGCATTAGCTTAACAAGACGGTTTTAATGCCCCTTGGAAGAGTGGTGGAGGTCACAGTAGCTTAACAAGACAGCTTTAATGCCCCTTGGAAAAGTGGTGGAGGTCGCAGTAGCTTAACAAGACAGCTTTAATGCCCCTTGGAAAAGTGGTGGAGGTCACAGTAGTTTAACAAGATGGTTTTAATGCCCCTTGGAAGAGTGGTGGAGGTCGCATTAGCCTAACAAGACGGCTTTAATGCCCCTTGGAAGAGACGTGGAGTTTGCAGTAGCTTAACAAGACGGTTTAAATGCCCCTTGGAAGAGACGTGGAGGTCAGAGTGGTTTAACAAGAAGGTTTTAATGCCCCTTACAAGAGCCATGCAGTACAGCATATTAAAAACATTATTCCCATTATTGGGGGGTGGGTCTCCCATAGTCTTTGCCTATGCCTTCCAAGCAAAAGCTGACAAAAATTAAGACGGAGAAATTTGCAATGCTGGCAACACGGACCATGGTCACCCTGGTGGTATAGTGGTGGTGGAGGCTGAGGATAAGGAGAAGAGCAAAAAAAATCCGAATTGAGGAAGCGTGTACCCATGTGTGGGTGTGAAGCGGTTCATGGGAATACACCTCCCGAAATAAAACAGTGGATTTGACTTTATGTTACTCTGCTGTCATTTGGTGGTGATGAGAATTCTGGCCCATTCCAGCCTTTGTTCATTTTGATAAGGGTCAGCTTGTGAGCATTGTCAGTTGACAAGCGAGTGCGGCAGGGCAGGCCAGGACCTCCAAGGCATACAGAGCGAGTTCATTCCAAGTGTCCAGCTTGGATACCCAATAATTAAAAGGCACAGAGGAATCACGGAGGACGCTGGTACGGTCAGCAAGGTACTCCCTCACCATCTTTTGAAACTTTCCACTCCTTGTGAGAGTACCCCGCGCCTCAGGGCCTGTAAGCTGGGCGGGTCTCAGAAAACTGTCTCAGAATGTTGACAGTGTTCCCCTGCCTCTGCTGTATTGGAGTTGCGTCTCTCTCGCCAGTATGCCTTGGTTGGTCAACGAACTGCGACCTCTGCCGCTTGCGTGTTCAGATGGAAATTTTTTTAATAGTTCTGCAGCAAGGGCCTTCTGGTACTGCCCCATTTTTGTAGGCCTCTCCACCTCAGGAATAAGAGAGTGAAAGTTCTCCTTGTAGCGGGGGTCTAAAAGTGTCACCAACCAGTAATGACTGTCACCCAACATTTTGACAACGCGAGGGTCACGGTTAAGGTAGCGTAACATAAAGTCAGCCATGCGTGCCAGACTGGTAACGGGCAAGACTTCCGTGTCCTCACCAAGATGACGACTGACCATGCTCTCCTCCTCCTCCTCCCCCCTGTCCTCAGGCCACCCACGCTGAACCGACGGTATGACAGTTGTACTGGTACTACCATCTACAGCGCATGATACCAGCTCCTGTTCTTCCTCCTCCTCCTCTCCCTCATTGTCCCCCAATGCACGTTGGGATGAGATGAGGCTGGGCTGTGTGTAATCGCCAATTACGGGGTCTTGATCCATCTCATCATACTCTGGCTGCAATGCCTCCTCTTTAATTCTCTACAGAGAGCGTTGCAAAAGACAGACAAGTGGGATGCTGACGCTAATGATGGCGTCATCGCCACTCACCATCTTGGTGGACTCCTCAAAGTTTGTCAGGATGGTACATATGTCAGACATCCAGGTCCACTCCTGAGGTCTTATGTAGAGATGAGCGTTGTTCTACTCGAACTGTTCGCCAATCTCAAATTCGAGCTGTTTTGGGCGGTGTTCGAGCCGTTCGGCGAACACGAACAATTTGAGAAAAATTCGGCTGTTCGAGGTTATGTTCGATAACTGTTCGTGCACCAAAAACATAACTGGATTTTTTCTCAGTAATGATGAAAATTAATGTTAATACGCAGTTTGAGTGTACAGCGGGGTGGGGGGAGGGGCAGGGGATGGATCTCTGCAGGAACAATGAAGATCTCCATTTTTTTTTCTCTTTCCCGCATTTACAGTGGGGAGGTGCAATCTGTCAGCCTATCAGCAGCGCACACACGGAGCGAAGTGCTTTTTTTCACACAAGCAAGGGCATGTGTCATTGGCAGTGTATGTCACATGTCCTTGCCCTATAAGACCAAGCCATTTTCCCCGTCGCCACCATTTTCTCACTGCTGCAGCTGCGTGTTAGACGGCACCGCTGTTGCTGTGTGCGCTATACCTTGTTAATTTCAAGCCAATTTTCGCACAAATATACAGATAGCTTGGGAGTAGGGAATAGTTGTGATTGCAGTCCTTTTAAGGACTAGGTTACAGCATTTCCTACGACTTTTATCAGGGAGGTCTGTGCTCTTAAATAGATAGGTTGTGGGAGTAAAGACTAATTGTAATTGGAGTCCTTTTCAGGACTAGGTTACATGAGTTCCTATCAGTTTTTGCCAGGCAGGTCTGTGCCAGTGCTGTGCAAGTTTTTTTCACAGCATTTGGCTGAATCTAGCAAAGCTAATCCTTTTTGGCCTATTGCAGAGTGTGTTAGTCAGTGGAGTAGCCTATCTGTGTTGCAAGATATACCACCTGTGTATAGAATACCAATTTTTTTACTGCACCTAGTGAAGTAAAATCTTTTGGGCATAGCATCATTCTATTAGTCCATCTATACTGACCTCCATCAGGTTGCAAATTAAAACTAATTTTTATCTGCATCTACAGTACCTCTGAAAAAATATTTGGGCTTCTAGCTGTGTGTGGGACTTGTTGTATTAGTCCATCTATACTGACCTCCATCAGGTTGCAAACTGAATATATTTTTTTCTGCATCTACCTCTGAAAAAATATTTGGCCTTCTAGTAGTGTGTCGGACTTTCTCTATTAGTCCATCTATACTGACCTCCATCAGGTTGCAAATTAAAACTAATTTTTATCTGCATCTACAGTACCTCTGAAAAAATATTTGGGCTTCTAGCAGTGTGTGGGACTTGTTCTATTAGTCCATCTATACTGACCTCCATCAGGTTGCAAACTGAATATATTTTTTTCTGCATCTACCTCTGAAAAAATATTGGGCTTCTAGCTGTGTGTGGGTCTTGTTCTATTAATCCATCTATACTGACCTCCATCAGGTTGCAAACTGAATATATTTTTTTCTGCATCTACCTCTGAAAAAATATTTGGCCTTCTAGTAGTGTGTCGGACTTTCTCTATTAGTCCATCTATACTGACCTCCATCAGGTTGCAAATTAAAACTAATTTTTATCTGCATCTACAGTACCTCTGAAAAAATATTTGGGCTTCTAGCAGTGTGTGGGACTTGTTCTATTAGTCCATCTATACTGACCTCCATCAGGTTGCAAACTGAATATAGTTTTTTCTGCATCTACCTCTGAAAAAATATTGGGCTTCTAGCTGTGTGTGGGTCTTGTTCTATTAATCCATCTATACTGACCTCCATCAGGTTGCAAACTGAATATATTTTTTTCTGCATCTACCTCTGAAAAAATATTTGGCCTTCTAGTAGTGTGTCGGACTTTCTCTATTAGTCCATCTATACTGACCTCCATCAGGTTGCAAACTGAATATAATTTTTTTCTGCATCTAGCTCTGAAAAAATATTTGGCCTTCTAGTAGTGTGTCGGACTTTCTCTATTAGTCCATCTATACTGACCTCCATCAGGTTGCAAATTAAAACTAATTTTTATCTGCATCTACAGTACCTCTGAAAAAATATTTGGGCTTCTAGCAGTGTGTGGGACTTGTTCTATTAGTCCATCTATACTGACCTCCATCAGGTTACAAACTGAATATATTTTTTTCTGCATCTACCTCTGAAAAAATATTGGGCTTCTAGCTGTGTGTGGGTCTTGTTCTATTAATCCATCTATACTGACCTCCATCAGGTTGCAAACTGAATATAATTTTTTTCTGCATCTAGCTCTGAAAAAATATTTGGCCTTCTAGTAGTGTGTCGGACTTTCTCTATTAGTCCATCTATACTGACCTCCATCAGGTTGCAAATTAAAACTAATTTTTATCTGCATCTACAGTACCTCTGAAAAAATATTTGGGCTTCTAGCTGTGTGTGGGACTTGTTGTATTAGTCCATCTATACTGACCTCCATCAGGTTGCAAACTGAATATATTTTTTTCTGCATCTACCTCTGAAAAAATATTTGGCCTTCTAGTAGTGTGTCGGACTTTCTCTATTAGTCCATCTATACTGACCTCCATCAGGTTGCAAATTAAAAATAATTTTTTTCTGCATCTAACCCAGCCAATAGTTTTGGCCTAATACCACAGTTTGGCCACTCAGCTCTGCTCGGTTACCATCCATTGTTTTTTTGTGCAAACAACTCCAGAGTTGTGAATTAGTTAACCACCAAAATGAGTGGAAAAAGGCCTGCTGCTGGTGGAAAGGGGAATAGGCGTGTTGGGAAGGGGAAAAAAGGTTGTGTCCGTGGGGTAGGTGTTAAAGCAACAGTAACATCTGCAGAAGAAAGACCATCTTCCAGCCAAACTAAAATGTCTACTTCTTTTAGCGGACAATGTGATAAGATCCCTTTCTTACGGCCACGCCAATCGCTACAAATTCCAGATGAGGCACAAAAACAGCAGGTGCTTCAACGGATATCAAGTGCTCCTTTAAGTGGGCTCTCCTCCACATCAACTTCAACATCACAAATACTCCAGTCCTCAAAGGTGTCACCCAAATCGCACTTGCTTCCTCACAGCTCCCAAATCTCCAGCTGCCCGTCTGAGTATGAGGTAGAACAGATGGTTGAGTCTGCAGAGCTGTTTACTCATACTATAGCCTGGGAATCAGAGGTCGACTCCAGCGCTTCTGTGAATCCAGACGAGGAAATGATCTGCACTGATGCCCAGAATCTTTATGAGTCGGATCCAGGACCAGACGCAGAAGGTTCTGACCATAATGTAGACCCTCATTCCCAAACTGTAACTCCTGTTGGTGGAGACAATGAGGAAGACGATGATAAGACTCAAATACCTGATTGGAGCGACAACTTTAGTTTTTTGTCAGGGCAGGAACAGGTTGGCTCTGAGGACGACGGGTGTGATAACGCACAGGGTGATGATGATGAGGTCGGAGATCCCACTTACTGTCAACCCACAGTCAGCCAAGAGATGAGGTCAGCAGAGGAGGTGGAGGAAGATGCTAGTGACGACGAGGTCAGGTTGCGCCTTCCTGGACAGAGACGTAGTACTGGAAGCACGTCAACAACTGCATCCTCAAACACAACTCTGCCTCTCACCACAAGTCGTGGTGGCTCTTCAGGTCGCATGGGTGCTAAGCCTTGCATAGCCTGGGCATTTTTTCAGATCGATAAAGATGACCCAACTCGTGTTATCTGTAACATTTGTCAGCAAAAGCTAAGTAGAGGCCAAAAAATACATAGTTTGAGTACTTCATGCATGAACCGGCACATGGACATGAAGCATAAGTTGCAGTGGGAAGCTCAGTGTGCTACAATGCGGCCTAGCCGGCCGGGCCAACCACCGTCTGCCATATCTTGTGCATCCGTGGCCTCTTCATCCTCTGTGACTGGGGGGACAGCAGTCACACCTGTTTTGGGGCGCAGACCTGCCACCTCTTTACCCGCAACAGCCAGCGTGATTGGCAGGTCATCATTTTCTTTGGAGGTGGTAACACCAGCTGGTGTTGAGCGCTGTCCGACATCGATAGCACCACCTTTGGATGAAGGCAACCTAACATGTCCGCCTGCATCTTCCTCACAGACCGGCAGTTTGCCGGGGACACCCTTATCAACCCCGTCTAAGCACAATAGCCAGCCCTCGGTCCCTCAGATGTGGACAAGTAAAAGACCATTTCCTCCTAGCCATGAGAAAGCTAAGAGGTTGAATTTCACCATCTGCAAGCTCTTGGCTACAGAAATGCTGCCTTTCCGCCTGGTGGACACAGAGGATTTTCGAGACCTTATGTCCGTCGCAGTGCCCCAGTACCAGATGCCCAGTCGGCACTACTTCTCAAAGAAAGGTGTGTCTGCGCTCCACCAGCATGTCGCACACATCATCACCGCTTCTTTGAGAAACTCTGTGTGTGACAGGGTGCATTTCACCACAGACACTTGGACGAGTAGGCATGGACAGGGGCGTTACATGTCGCTGACTGGGCACTGGGTAACTATGGTGACAGCAGGACAAGGGGCTGCTGTCCAAGTCTTGCCGTCCCCACGAGTTGTGCGTCAATCCTCTTTATGTCAAAGTTCCTCCACTGCTTCTGCCTCCTCAACCTCCTCTCGGTCTTCCACCTGCACCCAAAGCCTGTCTGGTCATGCCACAAGCTTTCTAACTGCGCAGAAGGGATCCTGCACACCTCCTTACTATGCTGGCAGTAGGGCTCAACGTCATCAGGCGGTTTTTACATTGAAATGTCTGGGAAATGTGAGTCACACAGCTGAGGAGTTGTGGTCAGCTCTGGAGAACCAATTTCATGAATGGTTGTCTCCACTGGACCTGAAACCAGGGAAGGCCGTGTGCGACAATGTTGCAAACCTGCGTGCGGCCCTTCGCCGGGGCAATGTCACACACGTGCCTTGTATGGCTCACGTGTTGAACCTGGTTGTCCAGCAATTTTTAGCCCACTATCCCAGACTAGATGGCCTTCTGCAGAGGGCACGGTCGCTGTGTGCTCACTTCCGCCGTTCGCATCCCGCAGCTCAGCGACTTACATCTCTACAGAAGTCGTTGGGCCTGCCACTTCACCGGCTAAAATGCGATGTGCCTACCCGGTGGAAATCAACTCTGCACATGTTGCAGCGACTGTGGCAGCACCGACAAGCCCTGGTGCAATACGTTCTGACTAGTGTTGAGCATTCCGATACTGAAATATCGGGTATCGGCCGATATTCACTGTATCGGAATTCCGATACTTAATTCCGATACTTTTATAATATCGAATACCGGAATCGGAAGTTCCCATAATGCCTGCGCTCTGCAGTGTCTGTGAAGGATGACAAGCTGGATGGCAGCGCGATCCAGCCTGTCATCAGAATGCCATCCCAGTGGGGGAGAATTCTCCTGATTGTTTAAAAGCCGGCGCGCGGTAAAAAGCCGCCGGCTTTTAAACAATCACGCAGCCCCATACTGCTTCCCCACAGCCTCCCACCCCGATCCTCCGCTCCCCTCGCCACCTCCAATCCCAATCGTAAATTAGGACCGGGCGGGGAGCGCAGCACCAAGGAGCAAAGGACCCGGGCGGGGAAGCCGGCAGTGAAAAGACTTCACCGCCGGCTTTCCCGTTCTGTGCTGCGCTTTCCCGCCGGTTATTTCAAATGAACAGCTGAGGTATCAGGTGATGCCAATCAGCTGTTCATTTGAAGTCGCCGCGGTGCCCTCAGAGGGTTCATGTGAGTTCATGCTTGACTGCATGAACTCACATCAACTTTCCCACGGCCGCACAGGTCAGCCACTCCTCCCAGACCCGTCATGATTAGTGTGTGCGCGGGGTGTGTGTGTGTGCGGGGTGTGTGTGTGTGTGGGGTGTGTGTGCGGGTGTGTGTGCGGGGTGTCTGTGCGTGCAGGCAGACATAGGCCGATGTGACACTACTACTCCCATCGGCCTATGTCTGTCCCCTGTCCACTCGTGCCAGCAGGATCAGCTCGATGGGAGCAGTAGTTCCCATCAGCCTGATCCTGCTATTTAAATTGCCCTACTGTGTCCCCAATAAATTTTAAATACATGTCATTGGTGGCCAGTGGTTACCTAAAAGAAATTAGTTCATACATTACCTGTCCCCGCCGATCGCCACCTAAAATAAAGTAAAAAATAAAAAACTACACCTATACTCACCTAGACACCTAATTCCCCGAAGCCATCGATCTCCTGTAATAAAATATAAAATAATAAACCACAACCTTATCCTTACCCCTCCGTAGCAGTCCACGAGTGTCCCACGAAGATCTCCAGTTCAGAGCAGCCACATAGAATGTGACCGCTCTGAACCGCTGCCGCCGCTAGAATGACGGGGCCGTAAGGGTTCACCGGAGTTCAGGCAGCGCTGCTCCGGTTAGCTCCTTTACGGCACTGCTGTATCGTGAGAAATTCCCACGGTACAGCACTGCCGTAAAGGAGGTCTCCGGAGCTGCGCTGCCTGAATGCACTCCGGTGACCTCAGTCAGTGGCTCCCGCTGCCGGGAGCGGACGTGTTCCCGGCAGCGTGAGCTTACAGCAGCCATGCACAGCTGTCACCATCTCCAGATGTGACAGCTGTGCATGGGAGATCAGCGCAGGAACGTGGACAGGTAACTATTTTTTTTTTAGTAAACTAAGAATTAAATAAAATGGTGTTTCATTTCAAATAAATTATTTTTTTCTGGGTGTAGTGTGTTTTTTCTTTTTAACACTTTGTAGGTTAGTAATGGGGGTGTCATATAGACGGCCATCATTACTAACCTGGGCTTCATGGCAGCTGGCGCTGACATGAACCCCACCACTATTACCCCCTGCCACCGCACCAGGGCAGCGTGGAAGAGCGAGGCTAAGTGCCAGAATTGGCGCATCCTATGGATGCGCCATTTCTGGGGCGGCTGACGGCTGGTGTTTCTAGCCTGGGAGGGGGCCAATATTCATGGCACCCTTCCTGAGCTATTAATATCAGCCCCCAGCTGTCTGCCTAGCCTTTGCTAGCTATTAAAATAGGGGGGACCCCACGTCATTTTTTTTGGGGGGGTCCCCCATTTTAATAGCTAGTAAAGGCTAGGTATTCAGCTGGGGGCTGATATTAGTAGCCTGGGAAGCTCCGTGGGTTTTACCCCCTTCCCAGGCTTCAAACATCTGCCCCAGCCGTCTGCTTAACCTCCGCTAGAGACTAAAATTATGGGGGATCCCACGCCATTTTTTTTTTAAATAAATCCTTTATTTTAACACTAAATGACATTTGAGGACTTAATAAAGATGCAGTCCCTAAATTATTATTTATTTTTTAATAAATTTTTCCCAAAACTTTTGACGTGGGCTTCGCCATATTTTTGTATGCCAGCCAGGTACAGCATCCAGCTTCTATGAACGCGCCATTTTCCGGGGCGGCCGCGGACTGCAATTTTCAGCGGGGGGGGCAGAAAGCTTGGGCCTCCCTGCGCTGCAGATTCCATCCCCCAGCTGCCTAGTTGTACCTGGCTGGACACAAAAATAGGGAGAAGCTCCACGTTTTTTTTTTTTTAATTATTTCATGAAATTCATGGAATAATTAAGAAAAAAAGGGCTTCCCTATATTGTTGTGTCCGGCTAGGTACAAATAGGCAGCTGGTGGTTGGGGGCAGCCCGTTCCTGCCTGCTGTACCTGGCTGGACACAAATATAGTGTGAAGCCCCACGTCAATTTTTTTTTTAATTATTTCAGGAAATTCATGAAATAATTAAAAAAAAATTATGTGGGGCTTCGCCCTATATTTGTGTCCAGCCAGGTACAGCAGGCAGGAACGGGCTGCCCCCAACCACCAGCTGCCTATTTGTACCTAGCCGGACACAACAATATAGGGAAGCCCTTTTTTTCTTAATTATTCCATGAATTTCATGAAATAATTAAAAAAAAAAATGTGTGGCGCTTCGCCCTATTTTTGTGTCCAGCCAGGTACAACTAGGCAGCTGGGGGCTGGAATCTGCAGCGCAGGGAGACCCAAGCTTTCTGGGCCCCACCCGCTGCAAATTGCAGTCCGCAGCCGCCCCGGAAAATGGCGCGTTCATAGAAGCGCCATCTTCTGGCGCTGTACCCAACTCATCCAGGGTCCTGGTGCGGTGGCTCACTGGGTAATAAAGGGGTTAAGGCCAGCTTGGCATTATCAGCTGGCCCTAAGCCCGAAATTCATGGGGTCACGCCAATATTAGACATGACCGCCATGAATTTCTAGTAAAGTATTTAAAAAAAACACAAACACCCAGAAAAAAGTCCTTTAATTGAAATAAAGACACAATTCTTTATTGTTCTAAATTAAACCATACTTACCACCACGCCCATTCCAGCTGAAGCCAACGATCTCCTGCAATAAAAGTAAAATAATAAAGCAACCTCATCCTTACCTTTCCATGGTTCCCAGGACAGCTTCAGCTCTGCTACATCGAGATGACAGGCTGGACCGCAGCAGAACGCTGCCATCCAGCCTGTCATCCCGCGGACACTGAGAAGCGCAGGCATGCTTGCGCTCCTCAGTGTCTCTCTGTGACGTCATCCAGATGAGCCGAGGTCATGTCCAATGAACTCAGCTCACCTCATGCACGTCACTGACAGCGTGGGAAAATTCTCCTGCACTCAGCGCTTCAGCGTGAGAATTTTCCCACGCCGTCAGTGACGTGCATGAGGTGCGTCGAGTTCATTGGACATGACCTCACCTCATGCACGTCACTGACAGTGTGGGAAAATTCTCACGCTGAAGAGCTGAGTGCAGGAGAATTCTCCCACGCTGTCAGTGACGTACATGAGGTGAGCCGAGTTCATTGTCGGCTCATCTGGATGCCGTCACAGCCAGACACTGAGGAGTGGAAGTATGCCTGCGCTTCTCAGTGTCTGCGGGATGACAGGCTGGATGGCAGCGTTCTGCTGCGGTCCAGCCTGTCATCTCGATGTAGCAGAGCTGGAGCCGTTGTGGGAGCCATGGAAAGGTAAGGATGAGGTTGCTTTATTATTTTTCTTTTATTGCAGGAGATCGTTGGCTTCAGCTGGAATGGGCGTGATGGTAAGTATGGTTTAATTTAGAACAATAAAGAATTGTGTGTTTATTTCAATTAAAGGACTTTTTTCTGGGTGTTTGTGTTTTTTTTAAATACTTTACTAGAAATTCATGGTGGTCATGTCTAATATTGGCGTGACCCCATGAATTTCGGGCTTAGGGCCAGCTGATAATGCCAAGCTGGCCTTAACCCCTTTATTACCCAGTGAGCCACCGCACCAGGGCCCTGGATGAGTTGGGTACAGCGCCAGAAGATGGCGCTTCTATGAACGCGCCATTTTCCGGGGCGGCTGCGGACTGCAATTTGCAGCGGGTGGGGCCCAGAAAGCTTGGGCCTCCCTGCGCTGCAGATTCCAGCCCCCAGCTGCCTAGTTGTACCTGGCTGGACACAAAAATAGGGCGAAGCTCCACGTTTTTTTTTTTTAAATTCATGAAATTCATGGAATAATTAAGAAAAAAAGGGCTTCCCTATATTGTTGTGTCCGGCTAGGTACAAATAGGCAGCTGGTGGTTGGGGGCAGCCCGTTCCTGCCTGCTGTACCTGACTGGACACAAATATAGGGCGAAGCCCCACATCAATTTTTTTTAATTATTTCATGAATTTCCTGAAATGATTTAAAAAAAAATGACGTGGGGCTTCGCACTATATTTGTGTCCAGCCAGGTACAGCAGGCAGGAACGGGCTGCCCCCAACCACCAGCTGCCTATTTGTACCTGGTTGGACACAACAATATAGGGAAGCCCTTTTTTTCTTAATTATTTCATGAATTTCATGAAATAATTAAAAAAAAAAAATACGTGAAGCTTCTCCCTATTTTTGTGTCCAGCCAGGTACAACTAGGCAGCTGGGGGATGGAATCTGCAGCGCAGGGAGGCCCAAGCTTTCTGCCCCCCCCCCCTCCCCCGGCTGAAAATTGCAGTCCGCAGCCACCCCGGAAAATGGCGCGTTCATAGAAGCTGGATGCTGTACCTGGCTGGCATACAAAAATATGGCAAAGCCCACGTCAAAAGTTTTGGGAAAAATTAATTAAAAAATAAATAATAATTTAGGGACTGCATCTTTATTAACTCCTCAAATGTCATTTAGTGTTAAAATAAAGGATTTATTTTAAAAAAAATTGACGTGGGGCTTCGCCCTATATTTGTGTCCAGCCAGGTACAGCAGGCAGGAACAGGCTGCCCCCAACCACCAGCTGCCTATTTGTACCTGGCCGGACACAACAATATAGGGAAGCCCTTTTTTAAAAAAAATTATTTCATGAAATAATTAAAAAAAAATTGACGTGGGGCTTCGCACTATATTTGTGTCCAGCCAGGTACAGCAGGCAGGAATGGGCTGCCCCCAACCACCAGCTGCCTATTTGTACCTGGTTGGACACAACAATATAATGAAGCCCTTTTTTTCTTAATTATTCCATAAATTTCATGAAATAATTTAAAAAAAAAATGCGTGGGGCTTCGCCCTATTTTTGTGCCCAGCCAGATACAACTAGGCAACTGGGGGCTGGAATCCGCAGCGCAGGGAGGCCCAAGCTTTCTGGGCCACCCCCGCTGCAAATTGCAGTCCGCAGCCGCCCCAGAAAATGGCGCGTTCATAGAAGCGCCATCTTCTGGCGCTGTACCCAACTCATCCAGGGCCCTGGTGCGGTGGCTCACTGGGTAATAAAGGAGTTAAGGCCAGCTTGGCATTATCAGCTGGCCCTAAGCCCGAAATTCATGGGGTCACGCCAATATTAGACATGACCACCATGAATTTCTAGTAAAGTATTTAAAAAAGCACAACACCCAGAATAAAGTCCTTTAATTGAAATAAACACACAATTCTTTATTGTTCTAAATTAAACCATACTTACCATCACGTTCATTCCAGCTGAAGCCAACGATCTCCTGCAATAAAAGTAAAATAATAAAGCAACATCATCCTTACCTTTCCATGGCTCCCACGACAGCTTCAGCTCTGCTACATCGAGATGACAGGCTAGACCGCAGCAGAACGCTGCCATCCATCCTGTCATCCCGCAGACACTGAGAAGCGCAGGCATACTTCCACTCCTCAGTGTCTGGCTGTGACGGCATCCAGATGAGCCGAGGTCATCTCCAATGAACTCAGCTCACCTCATGTACGTCACTGACAGCGTGGGAAAATTCTCCTGCACTCAGCACTTCAGCGTGAGAATTTTCCCACGCTGTCAGTGACGTGCATGAGGTGAGCTGAGTTCATTGGACATGAACTCGGCTCATCTGGATGACGTCACAGAGAGACACTGAGGAGCGCAAGCATGCCTGCGCTTCTCAGTGTCTGCGGGATGACAGGCTGGATGGCAGCGTTCTGCTGCGGTCCAGCCTGTCATCTCGATGTAGCAGAGCTGAAGCTGTCGTGGGAACCATGGAAAGGTAAGGATGAGGTTGCTTTATTATTTTACTTTTATTGCAGGAGATCGTTGGCTTCAGCTGGAATGGGCGTGACTGTAAGTATGGTTTAATTTAGAACAATAAAGAATTGTGTCTTTATTTCAATTAAAGGACTTTATTCTGGGTGTTTGTGTTTTCTTTTAACTTTGACTATGGGGTTAGTAATGGGGGTGTCTTATAGACGCCTCTCCATTACTAACCTGGGCTTGATGTCAGCTGGCATTATAAGCTGACATCAACCCCAACCCTATTACCCCCTGCCACCGCACCAGGGCAGCGTGGAAGAGCGAGGCTAAGTGCCAGAATTGGCGCATCCTATGGATGCGCCATTTCTGGGGCGGCTGACGGCTGGTGTTTCTAGCCTGGGAGGGGGCCAATATTCATGGCTCCCTTCCTGGGCTATTAATATCAGCCCCCAGCTGTCTGCCTAGCCTTTGCTAGCTATTAAATTAGGGGGGACCCCACGTCATTTTTTTGGGGGGGTTCCCCCATTTTAATAGCTAGTAAAGGCTAGGTATTCAGCTGGGGGCTGATATTAGTAGCCTGGGAAGCTCCGTGGGTATTACCCGCTTCCCAGGCTTCAAACATTTGCCCCAGCTGTCTGCTTAACCTCCGCTAGAGCCTAAAATTAAGGGGAACCCCACGCCAATTTTTTTTTAAATAAATCCTTTATTTTAACACTAAATGATAAGTACAGTAAGCAACACTGTCACTGTACTTCATATATATGTGACTGACATGTTTCTATCTATCTAATCTATGTGTGATTCTCTATTCTTTCTATTCTAAATTGTCGGGTACAGATGCTGAATTGCCGGCCGGCTTTTTTAAAGAGACGGTGCATGAAAACACTATTATTTTTTTAAATAAATCCTTTACACTAAATGACAAGTACAGTAAGCAACACTGTCACAGTACTTCTTATATATGTGGCTGACATGTTTCTATCTATCTAATCTATGTGTGAAGCTCTATTCTGTCTGTTATAAATTGTCGGGTACAGATGCTGAATTGCCGGCCGGCTTTCTTAAAGAGACGGTGCATGAAAACACTATTATTTTTTTAAATAAATCCTTTACACTAAATGACAAGTACAGTAAGCAACACTGTCACAGTACTTCTTATATATGTGGCTGACATGTTTCTATCTATCTAATCTATGTGTGAAGCTCTATTCTGTCTGTTATAAATTGTCGGGTACCGCTGCTGAATTGCCGGCCGGCTTTTTTAAAGAGACGGTGCACGAAAACACTAATATTTTTTTTAATAAATCCTTTACACTAAATGACAAGTACAGTAAGCAACACTGTCACAGTACTTCATATATATGTGACTGACATGTTTCTATCTATCTAATCTATGTGTGAAGCTCTATTCTTTCTGTTGTAAATTGTCGGGTACCGGTGAATGCCGCTGATGAATTGCCGGCTTTTCATGTCATTCTACATTATTCTTAGTTGTTTTACTTCATGTAGAATTAACCTACAAGGAAAGAAAGGGTTTATTTTCATTCCAATATTTGTGTCCCATTGACTTGCATTGGTTTCCGGTATCGGAATCGGCGATATCCGATACTTTTTGGGTATCGGCCCGATCCAATCCGATACGATATTTCCTGATATCGGAAGGTATCGCTCAACACTAGTTCTGACGTATAGCCTGGGCCAACGAGATTCAGAGGTGGGGCAAATCACGCTGGAGGAGTGGTCTCAGATCAGGGACCTATGCACCCTTCTGCACAGTTTTGAAATGGCGACGAAGATGTTTAGTGCTGACGATGCCATTATCAGCATGACTATTCCGGTGATTTACATGCTGGAGCACATGTTAAACAGAATTCGGAGTCAGGTGGTGGCACAAGAGGAGGTGGAGGAAGTAGAGGAGGAGGAGTTGTATGCGGAAGGGCTAACATCTGCAAGATCCAGAAGGTCGGCAGCACCAAGGCGGCAGGCATGTGAGGGTGGGGGAGATGGTTTTACCAGGGCGCATGGTAGCAGCCAAACTAGTGAGGAAGGTGCAGGAGCCCAGGAAGAAGTGGAGGACGAACTGATGGAAGACTCATCAGATGAGGGAGACCTTGATCACATTTCTGTTGTGCGAGGTTGGGGGGAGAGGACAGAGGAAGGAAGCATGATTGTTACCTCGCCACCAACACAACAGGGACTTGGTGCTCCTGGATGCGCAACACACATGAGTGCCTTCTTGCTGCACTACCTGCAACATGACCCTCGAATTGTGAGAATTAGAAATAATCCTGACTACTGGGTTGCCACACTGTTAGATCCCCGGTACAAAAGTAAATTTGCAGAAATTATTCCTGCCATAGAAAGGGATGCACGCATGCAGGAGTATCAGCAGAGACTGTTGTGTAGCACCCTGAGGATTCGGCTGCTACAGGGGTATTGCACCTCAACCCAGAGGTGTGATATTCCACTCCCGGGTAAGGATGGAGTGTGGATCTGAGCTCGGTAGGCTGCATGCACTACACACATCCCATTTCCGAGGAGCAGACCGACGGTACTCCCACTTAGAAATGTGCGGGTACGACCGAGTCTGTTCCTGGCTGGAGTGGGAGGGGGGTGGAACATCCCAAGTAGTGTAGGGGCAGATAGGGGGAGCAGCCTGAGTAAAGATAGGAGCTCATTGGGTGCTGGTCACCTGAGCTCACACATAGAGGGTGTATATAAGGTGGGCACCATCAGAGATCAGGGTCAGTTGCAGAGAGAAAGTCAGGAGCAGAGGAGAAGAGAGACCCAGAGTGAGAGAGGAGAGAGAGAGAGACTCAGAGGCACAGAAGAAAAGGACTCTAAGACCCCAAACTAAATCCCCGGGTGAAGAGTCGGCATCAGGGTACCGGAACCCAAGCTGGTGGGGGTAAAAACATTCCCCAGCCAGAGACCGGAGACCGTGGGCAGCGTTTGCCACGGTCACCCACCACATCCACCACGAAGGCATACCACGAGGAGGGTCAGGGAACCCAAGGCCAAGGGTGTCCCAACAGAAGGCCCGAGGGAGCTGGACCTGGGTGGATCAATAGTGGGGACGGCCAGAGAAAGGACTGAAGGAGAGCTCAGGGTCACGCTCCGGACTTATTTGGGAGTTGGCCGGATCCAGAACCTGGTGGACGCAGCACGGCTCGGGAGGTCACTCGAAGCTGGAGTGACCAGAACATCAGCAGTGAGTAAAACATCCTAAACTGCAGAACCCGACTCTGTCTCTGATTGCCGTCTACACTGTACCACCACAACTCCCATCCTCTGCACCTGATCCCCTGAGGCTATACCCCACCCGTTGGGGGTTATACCATCACAAGCTGCACCTACACCATCAGCCTCAGCGGACCCTGCTGCAGCGGCGGCCATAGTGACCGCAACACAACGGGTGGCGTAGTCGACATTAAGAACTTATAACATCTGTAGGACTGCCACATACAACTGAGTTTGACACCCTGGGCACGGACCGGGTCACAGCCACTCGGAAGACTACAACTCCCATCTGATCCGGCTCCGGATATTCCCCCTAAAGAATATGGCCCAGGGGGCGCGTCAGTTGCAGAATCTTACATGTGCTTTTCCACAAAATACCAGTGGTGCACGTAGTGAATCTCACAGTTCCAACTTGCCAACCGTGGGACCGTCAAGTGTTCAGCACTCAAACCGTAACAGAACCACAGTATCTGCTGGTAACATCAATTTTGCGGAATCATTTCACCTCTTTTTTAGCCCATCCTTTGCAAGGCCACAGGAGACAAGAAGTCTGACACATAGTCAACGCCTAGAGACGATGGTACAGGAGTATCTCCAAGTAAACATTGAAGCCACGACTGTGTCACTGGACCCTTGCTCTTTTTGGGCTTCCAATCTGGATAAATGGCCGGAGCTAGCCACTTACGCCTTGGAGATCTTGTCATGCCCCGCAGCCAGCGTTCTGTCTGAACGTGTGTTCAGCGCTGCTGGTGGTGTGCTGACAGATAAGCGCACGCGGCTCTCCACTGATAATGTAGACAGACTCATGTTCATAAAGATGAACAAATCATGGATCCGAAACGACTTTTCTACCCCTGTGTCATCCTGGGGAGAGTAAAAGCTTGATGATTGGTTAAAATCACCCTACCAAACGTTTTAAGCTTTCAAATTACTAATCATGTTTATCTGTATCTTGACTGGAAAATAATTTGGGCTTTGTAGCAGTGTGCAGCACTGATCCTATTAGGCCATCTATAATAAGCTCCACCAGATTTAAAATTAAAAATAATTTTTAGCTGCATCTAGCCCGGAAAATAATTTTGGGGCTCCGAGATGCGCAAGACACATAAGTGCCTTCTTGCTGCACTACCTGCAGCATGACCCTCATATTGTCAGAATTCGAAGTAATCATGACTACTGGGTTGCCACACTCTTAGATCCCCCAAACTTTTCGATCAACCTTTTCATTTTAATAAAGACCAAAAAAATGGTCATTTTTGAAATTATAAGCATTAGCAGGTTGTTAGAAACTGAAATCAAACAGTTTTCAACTCAAAACTTTATTCTAGGTGATGTTACATTTTCACATAGGACCCCTTGTTAGAAAGGAGCTTCTGAACTCTCTCGTCCATTGAATTTGTCAGGTTTTGGATGGTTTCTGCTTCAATTGTTTTGCATGAGGACAGAATACCCTCCCAGAGCTGTTGCTTAGATGTGAACTGCCTCCCGCCATCATAGACACTCCTTTTAATGATGCTCCAAAGGTTCTGAATGGGGTAGAGGTCAGGGGAGCATGGGGGTCACACCATAAGTTTGTCCCCTTTTATGCCCATATCAGCCAGAGATGCAGATGTTTTATGTGCAGCATGAGATGGTGCATTATCATGCAGAAAAATGATCTTGCTGTGAAATACACGGTTCTTCTTCTTGAACCATGGCAGGAAGTGCTGTTTGAGAAAATCCACATACATTATGGAGTTCAACTTTAGCGCCTTCAGGGATCCTAAATGGGCTGACAATCTCTCTCCCCATGATTCCAGCCCAAAACATTACTCCACCTCCTCCCTGTTGGCGCTGTAGCCGTGTTTGCGTGGGGTGTCCATCAACCAGCCATCCTCCACTCCATCCATCTGGACCATCGAGCGCTGCACGGCACTCATCCGTGAACAAAACAGTTTTGAAATCAGTCTTCATGTAATGTTTGGCCCACTGGAGCCGTTTCTGCTTGTGTGAAGTGGATAGAGGAGGTCGACAGGATGGCGTATGCACAGCTGCAAACCTCTGAAGGACCCTGCATCTTGTTGTTCGGGGGACGTTGGAGGCACAAGCAGCTTCAAAAACTTGTCTGCTGCTATGACAAGGCTTTTTTGCCGCTGCTCTTTCAACCTGACGTAATTGCCTGTAGGAAAGAGTCCTCAATTTGCCCTTATCAGCACGCACACGTGTGTACTGTGAATCAGCTACATACTTCTTGATTGCCAAGACACTTCATCCTGATCATCGCACAATGTTGATTGTAGTCATGCCTTGACCTAAACACTCCACAATTTGTTGCTTCTCAGCAGCCGACACATCCTTTTTCTTTCCCATTTTGGCAGAAAATGTAGGCTGCTTAATAATGTGAGAGAGCCTTCTTAAGTAGTCTTGCCTTTCATTGGACACACCTGCCAAACTAATTAGCACAGGTGTCTGCAATTGCTTACAGTGATATAAAGAGCCCTGACACACATCACCATCAATGAGTTTAACTGACAAACAAATTCTTCCCTTATCACTCCTAAACACTTTTTGCATAATAATTTGGAACGCGGTGTACATGTGCTTTTCCACAAAACACTAGCGGTTCACGTAGTGAATCTTACAGTTCTAACTTGCCAACCGTGGTCTGTATGGAATTGTTCAATAAAGGGCCCAAAATTAAGATAACATAGATGGGAGAGGTCTCTATGAATAGGAATTCCTAAGTATTTGATACCCTGTGAGGGCCAGGCAAAGGGAAAGTTGGACTGGATGGAATCCTATATGGATTTGGGGAGGGAGACATCGAGGGCCTCAGACTTCGCTGCATTGATTTTAAAATTTTACCATGTAACAAAGTGATCTATTTCAGCCATAACAGCATGGATGGATATATGTGATTGAGTGATATATACTAGGACATCATCAGCAAATAGAGAGCACTTGTACTCGGTGCCTCCCACCTCAATCCACCTAATATTGGGGTTATGGCGAATTGATGAGAGCAGGTGCTCCGTCACTAGGATGTATAAGAGAGGGGACAGAGGACATCCCTGCCTTGTCCCATTGGTGATTGTGAAAGGTGATGAAAATGTTCTGACGCACCCCCTGGGCCTTGGGACACCCGGAGCCGGACCCTTTTTGGTGGATGCTGGTGGTTGTAGTCTTCGTGGCGGCGACCCGGTTCCGTGGCTCAGGGCGGTCAAACCAGTGGCGGAACTATTTATGTGGTTTTGATGTTTAAATGTCCGACTACGCCACCCGTGGATTGCGGTCAGATTGAACCGCCGCTACAGGGCAGACCGCTGAGGCTGGTGTTGTGGGTGCAGCAGAGCGTAGCATAACTCCCCAAGGGAGGAGTATAGCCTCAGGGCAGTGTATGCGGAGGATGGGGGTGATGGTGCAGGGCAGCAGCAGTAACGACACGGAGTCAGTGATGCAGTCCAGGGCCTTTACTCACAGTTCTTATTATCCAGACCACGTCTGCAGGTAACGGCTGCCCACGTCGTACTCTGCTCACCAGGTGAGGGGCTCAGACAACTCCCAGATAACTTTGGAGCACTTCACAGGACCCCCTTTGTGTGTCCTTTGTCTGGCCTTTCTTACCAACACTTCTGTCCGGCTGCCTCGGGCCTCCTCTTGGTAAACTTGGCGCCAGTTTCCCTGACCCTATGTGGTGCCTTCCTAGCGGGTGTAGCGAGGGGCTGCGCCACATAAAATGTCAGAGCCTCCGGTTTCTAGCTGAGGGTCGTTTCCTGCCTCCACTAGTTCGGGGACCGGTCTCCCCCTTTGGCCTGACCCCTCCACGCAGGTGGATTCGGGCGTGCGGTGGCGACTCGCCCGTCCGCACCCCTGGGATCCCTTCATTCCTCGTTCCTGGAGCCTTCTCCGCTCCTCTTCCTTCCTTCTCCCTCTTCCAGGCCTGGGCCTCTGTTACTAGGCCCGCCTCCGGAGCAGAGCTCATGCAGAGCCCCTGCTCCCTGCCACTTCTGCTCAGACTTCTCTGCACTGAACTAAGATGGTGCCCACCTTTTATACTCCCTTCTCAATGCACCCAGGAACTGCTTCCTCCCTGCTCCTGCACTACAGGGTTCCCCTTCCTCAGTGTTCCCTCCCCCCACTCCAGCCAGGGACAGGGACTGTCGTGCCCATCTCAGGGGCATATTGGTCGCCCTGCCCCACGGCAATGTGGTGTAATGCATGCAGGTGTCGGGTCCTGATCCACACTCCATCCTTACCTGAGAGTGAGATATCACACCTCTGGGTGAGGTGCAATACGTCTGTAGCAACCGAGCCCTCAGGGTGCTACAGTTTCATTTATCTTCAGCCTAGGTGACGTATTGCGATACAGGGCTGTGATTTTGGCTATAAAAGGGTCCCCTAGACCCCTACCCCAAGCTTTTTAAGAGAATCATATATGGCGTGCCAGGAGACTCTATGGAATGCTTTCTCAGCATCCAACGAGAGTATCTAATTACAAATTTTTAACTGCATCTAGCCCAGGAAATACTTTGTGCCTAGTAGCAGTGTCAGCGGATTATCCCGGCTGTTAAGCAAGCTACACCACCTGTAGTTTAGACACTTAATTTTTTCAAAGGAAATGCTTCGGGACCATGGGATACTCAGTGAAGAGCATCAGGAGGCACCCCAAGGCATAGGGGCTGGGACTGGCAGTAGGATGCCTTGCGGTGGACAGCCGAGCTCAATCCTTATAAAAGCTTTTTAACTGCAGCAGCTTTAGTGGACGCTACTGGAGCTGGAATTACGCGGCTGCTGGCATGAGACTTGCCCTCCAATAGATCCTTGTAAATGGATTTAAAGTGTATTCATTCAAATTAGAGAGACAATTTAAATTAAAAAGCTTAGAGCTGCCTCCACCACAGGGGGGCTCGCTCGACCCACCAGCGGACAGGCACCAGTATTGGGAGAGGGGGGCTGGCCATCAGGGTTCACCGTGGCTCTGGCACAAACCCGGCGACACGGAGGTGGCACGGGCAGGAGCGGACTGGCCGTGTCGGCTTCTCACTTTTTGGATTTTAGAAGGGCATGACATGCCTATATCTGTGTCTCCCCCTCCTTTTACTCCTCCACCTCTTTTATTTTCGCATGACTATATGTACTTGTCACTTTTCCATGTGTTAGTTGTGTCTTTTGAGCAGTTTGTCAGCTTTTGGACACCTTTGAAGGTGTTTTCTATGTGTTTCTATGTGTTTTTGTTTGCCTGCCATTGGTTTTAACGGTGTTCGAAGGTGTTCGACGAACAGTTCGACGAACAGTTCGGCGAACACACGGGTGTTCGACGAACCGAACCGAACTCGAACACTACGGGGGTGGCTCAACACTAGTCTTATGTGTGGAGTCTGACCTGAATATCGACAGCCTTGTTGCAGCTGGTACTCCACAACTGCTCTCTTCTTCTCACAAATCCTTTGCAACATGTGGAGGGTAGAGTTCCAACGTGTGGGGACATCACACACCAGTCGGTGTGACGGAAGCTGCAAACGCTGCTGCAACACAGCAAGGGCGGCGGAAGCTGTACCTGACTTGCGAAAATGAGTTGACAGGCTGCGTACTTTGACGAGCAGATCTGGCAACTCGGGGTACGATTCAAGAAACCGCTGAACCACGAGGTTAAGCACATGAGCCAGGCATGGTACGTGTGTGATCTCGCCTCACCTCAGAGCCGCCACCAGGCTACATGCCTGGATGTAGGTTCAGCGGTCTCTTCCACATATCTGCCTGCTCTTTCACAGCTGTCCACAACTCACAAGCAGTGTGAGGTTTATCACCTAAGCTTATGAGTTTCAGCACAGCCTGTTGCTGCTTAGCTGAGGCAGTACTGCAGTGCTTCCAGCTTGTAACTGATGTGGTGATATCTGAGATGGAGGCTGAACATGAGGAGGAGGAGGAGGATGATGCGCAGGAGCTGTACACTGTGGGGGCAACTCTGACTGACATAGGGCCCGCAATCCTCGGTGTGGGGAGGATGTGTTTCGTCCCAAGGTCCGACTGGGTCCCGGCTTCCACTATGTTT
Source organism: Phyllobates terribilis (assembly GCF_046119375.1). Classification (NCBI taxonomy): domain Eukaryota; kingdom Metazoa; phylum Chordata; class Amphibia; order Anura; family Dendrobatidae; genus Phyllobates; species Phyllobates terribilis. The sequence continues at coordinate 97,383,016 of NW_027362770.1, forward strand.
ACCCAGTGTGCCGTCAGGGAGATGTACCGTCCCTGGCCACAAGCACTTGTCCACGTGTCCGTTGTCAGGTGCACTCTCCCAGTAACTGCGTTGTTGAGGGCACGGCAGATGTTTTGGGACACGTGCTTGTGTAATACGGGGATGGCACACCGGGCAAAATAGTGTCGGCTGGGGACCGAGTACCGAGGGACAGCCACTGCCATAAGGTTGCGGAAGGATTCCGTCTCCACCAGCCTAAAAGTCAGCATTTCCAACGCAAGCAGTCGTGAAATGTGCGCATTTAGGACTGTGGCCTGTGGGGCGTTGATTGCGAATTTGCGCTTTCGCTCAAAGCTCTGGGATATGGACAATTGAACGCTGCGGTGGTACGTGGACGTGGACATTGATGCTGTTTCTTGAGAAACTGCCATAACAAGAGAAGACTTTTTGGTGTTATCATTTGAGTCTTTAAAAAAATTCCAGACTCTGGAAGACCTACCGGTTGTACTGGCAAAGTCCCTTAGAATCATAGAATCATAGAATGGTAGAGTTGGAAGGGACCTCCTGGGTCATCTGGTCCAACCCCCTGCTCAAAGCAGGATTCACTAGATCATCTCAGACAGATGTCTGTCCAGCCTCTGTTTGAAGACGTCCATTGAAGGGGAACTCACCACCTCTCGTGGCAGCCTGTTCCACTCATTAATCACCCTAACTGTCAAAAAGTTTTTTCTAATATCTAATCTGTGTCTCCTCCCATTTAGTTTCATCCCATTGCTTCTAGTCTTTCCTTGTGCAAATGAGAATAAAGATGATCCTTCTACAATGTGACAGCCCTTGACATATTTGTAGACAGCTATTAAGTCTCCTCTCAGTCTTCTTTTTTGCAAGCTAAACATTCCCAAATCCTGCAACCGTTCCTCATAGGACATGGTTTGCAGACCAGTCACCATTCTGGTCGCTCTTCTCTGAACTTGCTCCAGTTTGTCTATGTCTTTTTTAAAATGTGGTGCCCAAAACTGTACACAGTATTCCAGATGAGGTCTGACCAAAGAGGAGTAAAGACCGATAATGACTTCACGTGATCTAGACTGTATGCTTCTGTTAATACATCCCAGAATTGTATTTGCCTTTTTTGCTGCTGCATCGCACTGTTGACTCATGTTCAGTCTATGATCTATTAGTATACCTAAGTCTTTTTCACATGTACTGTTGCTTAGCTCTATTCCTCCCATTCTGTATATGCTTTTTTCATTTTTATTGCCCAGATGTAGTACTTTGCATTTTTCCCTGTTAAAAACCATTCTGTTGGTTGCTGCCCACTGCTCCAGTTTATTTAGGTCTTTTTGAATCCTCTCTATCTCTTCTCTAGTATTAGCTATCCCTCCTAGCTTTGTGTCATCAGCAAATGTAATCAGTTTACCCTCAATTCCTTCATCTAAATCATTGATAAAGATGTTGAACAATACAGGTCCCAGGACGGAGCCCTGTGGTACCCCACTTGAGACATTCATCCAGCTGGATGTGAAGCCATTTACAACCACCCTTTGAGTCCGATCACTAAGCCAGTTATGAATCCACCTAACAGTTGCCTGGTCCATTGCATACTTGGTCATTTTTTCAATAAGGATGATGTGAGATACTTTGTCAAATGCTTTGCTGAAGTCAAGATATACTATATCTACAGCATTTCCCTGATCCACCCAGTCAGTGATTCTGTCATAGAAGGAAATTAAGTTAGTCTGACATGACTTGTTAGTTACAAACCCATGCTGACTCTGGTTAATCACTTCATTCTTATCCATGTACTTACATACATGTTGTTTAATAATTTGTTCAAAGATCTTTCCTGGTATAGAAGTCAGACTCACCGGCCTATAGTTCCCTGGGTCCACCTTCTTCCCCTTTTTGAAGATAGGAACAACATTTGCTCTTCTCCAGTCTTCTGGGACTTCTCCTGTTCTCCAAGAATTTTCAAAGATTATGGAGAGTGGTTCTAAAATTTCTTCTACAATCTCCTTCAGTACTCTGGGGTGTAATTCATCTGGACCTGGAGACTTGAACTCATTTATGTTAGCTAAATATTCCCTCACAATCTTTCTGTTTACTGATAACTTGGATTCCTCTATTCCTTTAAAAGGACAGTGAAGATCAGTTGATGTTACATTTTCTTTCTGAGAGAAAACAGATGCAAAATAGGAATTAAAAAGTTCGGCCTTCTCAACATCCTCTCTTACCATTTCTCCATTTTCATCCTGTAAAAATCCTATAGCATCTTTGACTTTTCTTTTACTTTTGACATACCCCCAAAATCCTTTTTTATTGCTTTTGACATCTCTTGCAAGCCTTAATTCATTGTCAGCTTTAGCTAACCTGATACGTGCCCTACAGGATCTGCAGACTGCATTATAATCTTCTTTAGATATGCCTCCCTCTTTCCATTTAATAAACATTTCTTTCTTTCTTTTTAGCATGTGTTTAAGTTCTGTGTTCATCCATCCTGGTTTCCTTAAATGCTTCCCATTCTTCCTACTTTTCGGGATTGTTAACGATTGTGCTTTGAGAATCTCATTTTTAAAAATTTCCCATCCTTCCTGGACATTTTTGTCCTTAAGGACATCCAGCCATTGGATCCCTCCTATTCTCTTTCTGAGTCTCTTAAAATCTGCCTTTCTAAAATCTAACCTTGAAGTTTGAGTCTTCACATGTCTTCCTCCTCTAGTTATCCAAAATTCTATAATAGCATGATCGCTGCCTCCTAGGGTCCCAGCCACCTTTACCTCCTCAACCATTTCCTCCCTGTTTATAAGAATTAGATCCAAAGTAGCAGATCCCCTTGTTTTCTCCCCTACCTTTTGGAAGATAAAGTTGTCAGCAAGAGAGGATAAGAATTTGCTTGACCTGTTAGTTTTACTTGAGAGAGATTCCCAACAAATGTCTGGATAGTTGAAATCTCCCATGACCACTACGTCATATTTTTTGGAGAACTTGGTCATTTGATACATAAAGAGTTCATCCATATCTTCAGCTTGCCCAGGTGGCCTGTAGTAAATGCCTACAATGGTGTCCTTTCCGTTGTTCTCTCCTTGTATTCTTACCCAAACAGTTTCCACAGAACTCCCAGTCTCTGAAGCTTCAATCTCTGTGCCGATATACGCTTTTCTAACATACAATGCAACACCTCCTCCTCGTTTATCAAGTCTGTTTCTTGCAAATAAGTTGTATCCTTTTAGCCTTTTATTCCAATCATGTGTATCGTCCCACCAAGTTTCAGTGATTCCAATGACATCATATTCCTTTTCCTGCATTAGTAGTTCCAATTCTCCTTGTTTGTTGCCCATGCTTTGTGCATTTGTATAAAAACATTTTAGTTTGTGATTGGTTTCTCTTCCTCCCATATTTTTATTATTTAGATTTTTTTGTCTTTGTTCTTCTTTTCCACTTCCAGTAGCAGAGATCTCAATAGTATTTGTCAGCTGTATGGCTTTTTCTGGCCTTTTGCTTCCCTTCCCACATTGTTCTAGTTTAAAGCTCTTCTGATGAGTGTAGCAAGGCGACTTCCAAATACATGTTTTCCAGTCTTCGTAAGGTGCACCCCATCTCTAGCAAGTAGTCCATCGTATAGGTAATTCATTCCGTGATCCAGAAATCCAAATCCTTGTTGACGGCACCATCGACGTAGCCAGTTGTTCACCTGTAGAATCTTATTCCACCTCATTGTTCCATGGCCATCCACTGGGAGGATGGATGAGAAGACCACCTGCGCTCCCAATTCTTTCACTTTCTTGCCTAAGTCTTCAAAGTCACTGCAGATGGTTTCCAGGTCCTTTCTTGCGGTGTCATTTGTCCCCACATGTATTAGCAGGAATGGGTAGTGATCTGTAGGTCTGAAGAGTCTTGATATCCTGTCAGACACATCTTTAATTTTTGCTCCTGGAAGACAGCACATTTCTCTTGAGGTTATGTCTGGTCTGCAGATAGCGGCCTCTGTTCCTCTTAACAGGGAATCCCCCATGACCACCACTCTCTGTTTTTTCTTCACAACATTCTTCTTTCTCCATCCAGGAGGATTCTGAGGGCTTACAAGGTTATTCATTGCTGGCAAAGTCTTATCTTGCTGTATTTCTTCATGGTTCTCCTGTGTGAGAGCCTGGTACTGGTTCCTGAGCAGTATGGGTGCTGACTGCCTCTCGATCCTCCTGCTTCTGTGGGTCACATGCTTCCATTCCTCTGTTTCGTCAGGTGCAGTTCGAATTTCTTCTCTTTCTGAATCATGAAGAGATAATTCTGCTCTGTCTAAGAACTCTTCACCTTCCTTAATGATTTTCAAGGTAGTTAACCTCTCTTCTAGATTTCGCAACTTTTCCTCCAACAGGGACACAAGCTTGCATTTCTGGCATGTGAAGTCTGGCTTTTCCACTGGCAAGTCTGTGAACATGTAGCAGGATATGCAGCTCACCAAATGGCTCCTGGACTCTTCCATGTTCTTATTGTTAATGTTCTGAAAACAGTGAAAAAAGCTTAAAAAAAAGCTTCAAAATGCGCGCGCCGGTAGGCGCGCGGTTTACCGATGTCCTCTTTTCAGCTCCAACAGCCAAAATCCAGTGTTCTTTGAGCTCGCGGAGACTCTTCACTTACCCCAAAATGCAGTGGGAATATGCAAATTATCTCCTCAGGACTCCTCCCCTGGTTTACCGATGTCCTCTTTTCAGCTCCAACAGCCAAAATCCAGTGTTCTTTGAGCTCGCGGAGACTCTTCACTTACCCCAAAATGCAGTGGGAATATGCAAATTATCTCCTCAGGACTCCTCCCCTGGTTTACCGATGTCCTCTTTTCAGCTCCAACAGCCAAAATCCAGTGTTCTTTGAGCTCGCGGAGACTCTTCACTTACCCCAAAATGCAGTGGGAATATGCAAATTATCTCCTCAGGACTCCTCCCCTGGTGTTGGTGTCACGGGGAACTGTTGCCTGCCTTCTGTGTGCGGCCACCACACTACTTCTTCCTGCCTGTTGGGGTACTCTGCCTCCCTCACCCTGTGTGCTGCTGGCCTCGCTCTGCGTGTCCTCCTGCCACGTTGGGTCAGTTACTAGATCATCCACCACCTCCTCCTCTTCCACTTGCGCACCACGATCCTCCTCCTCACTTCATGGCAATTGTGTCTCGTGATCGTCCACCTCTTGTGACAAATTGCCAGCGTTGACTTCCTCTGGCCGTGGCTGTTCAAATATTTGGGCATCGCTACATGGGATCTCCTCTTCCACCACTTCAAGCGCAGCAGGCGAGGGGCACAAATCTGGAAATGGACCAGTGAACAGCTCTTCAGAGTGTCCAAGTGTGGGATTAGTTGCTGTCTGACGACACTCGGCATGGTGGAAGGAAGGAGCATCAGGGTGAGGAGGAGTATGCGGTCGAGACTCACGGCTACTAAAACTTGACCGTGTGGAAGACAGACCGGAGGTGTTGGTGCCCAGGTAACTGGAAGTATTATCTGCTATCCAATTAATAACCTGTTCACACTGATCAGTTCGCAATACTGGTGTTGTAGTGTGCTTCCCTAGTAATTCGGTCAAGAAGTGGGAGCGAGAAGATGTGGCTGTTGGTTGTGGCACATTTTCACCTTGGCCACGGCCCCGTCCTCCACACGCACCATCACCAGAACGTCCAGTTCCACGTCCCTTGCCACACGCCTTGCCCATTGTAAATGTAGTAAAATAGCTTACACTCGCACTATCAATGGAAAAAGGGTAATAAAAAGGAGATTAGAAACGTGGAAGAGGAAAACCACAGTTCTATTTGTCTGGCCTACACCAGACACTTTTAAACAGATATATATTGGTGTCTGACCTGTCAGGGAGACACTATTACTGGGTTTTTTTACGGCAAAAAATGACAAAAACAGGATAATGCAGAGATTTGACCCGTGGAACTGCAAAAGCACAGTTCTATTTTTCTGGCCTACACCAGACTCTTTTAAAAAGATATATTGGTGTCTGACCAGTCAGGGAGACACTATTACAGGTTTTTTTACGGCAAAAAATGCCAAAAATAGGATAATACAGAGATTTGAACCGTGGAACTGCAAAACCACAGTTATAGTTATGTGGCGTACACCAGAATCTTTCAAACAGATATATTTGTGTCTGAACAATCAGGGAGACACTATTACTGTTTTTCTTTACAGAAAAAATACCAAAAGCTGGATAATACAGAGATTTGAACCGTTGAACTGCAATACCACAGTTCTAATTTACTGGTGTATACCAGACTTTTTTAAATAGATATATATGGGGCTGAACAGTCAGCGACACACTCAAACTGTTTTTTTATGTAAAAAAGGCCCAAAAGTGGATAATACAGAGATTTGAACCATGGAAATGCAAAACCACAGTTCTAGTTATCTGGCGTACACCAGACTCTTTTAAATAGATATATTGGTGTCTGAACAGTCAGGGAGACACTGTTACTGTTTTTTTTTACGCCAAAAAATGCAAAAGGCAGGATAATACAGAGATTTGACCTGTGGAACTGCAAAACCACAGTTCTATTTTTCTGGCCTACACCAGACTCTTTTAAACAGATATATTGGTGTCTGACCAGTCAGAGAGACACTATTACAGTTTTTTTTTATTGCAAAAAATGCCCAAAACAGGATAATACAGAGATTTGACCCGTGGAACTGCAAAACCACAGTTCTATTTTTCTGGCCTACACCAGACTCTTTTAAACAGATATATTGGTGTCTGAACAGTCACAGACACACTCAATTTTTTTTTTTTGGGGGGGAGGGGGGGAAATACCAAAAGGTTAATGTAGCACCCCGAGGACTCGGCTGCTACAGGGGTATTGCACCTCAAACCAGAGGTGTGGTATTCCACTCCCGGGTAAGGATGGAGTGTGGGACTGAGCTCAGATAGCTGCATGCACTACACTCACCCCATTTCCGGGGGACAGAACAACGGTACTCCCACCAAATAGTTGTGCAGGTACGACAGCGTCTGTCCCTGGCTGGAGTGGGGAGGGGGGAGGAACATCCCAGTAGTGTAGGGGCAGATAGGGGAGGGGCTCTGGGCATAGAGGTAGGAGCCCATTGGGTGCTAGTCACCTGGGCTCACACATAGAGGGAGTATATATGGTGGGCACCATCTAGAGACAGGGTGAGTTCTGAGGGAGAGTTCAGCCAGGAGGGCTGACAGGGAGCTGTGGCTCCGTCTGGGCCCAGCTCCAGGGCCAGGCCTGTAGTGGAGAGAAGGAGGAAGAGAGGCCCAGAGACACAAGACAAGAGGGAACCCTGAGATCCCAGAAGTAAATCAAAAGGGTGAAGGGTTGGCAGAAAAGGGTACCGGAGCCCAAACTGGCAGAGGCAAAATATCCTTAGCCAGGAACCGGAGGTCGTGGTCAAGCTTTGGCATGACCCTCACCACATCCACCAGGAAGGCATACCACGAATAGGGTCAGGAAAGCCAGGAAAGGTTTTGCCACCAAGAGGCCCGAGGGAGCCAGACAAAGGTGGGTCCCTGGTGGGGACGGCCAGTAGGAAGAAAGAGAGAGGGGAGCTCAGGACCACGCTCTGGAACTGCCCGGGAGTTGACCGAGTCCCGCACCTGGTGGACGCAGCACGGCCCGGGTGGTCACCCTTGGCCGAAGTGACCGGAGCAACACCTGTGAGTAAAAACCCTGAAACTGCATCACACGTCTCTGAGCTTCCTTGCCGCACCATCACTACCACCATCATTTACGTCTGCTGCCCTGAGGCCATACCCCTCCCGTTGGGGGTTATACCATCTACGCTGCACAACCATATCACCGGCCTCAGCGGACTGTCCTGCAGCGGCAGCTCCATAGCTGCATTCAACGGGTGGCGTAGTCGTCCAACATCTACCGTTCAAAACACTGCCGTCCAGCTTGACTCCCTGGGCACAGACCGGGTCACCACCACGAGACTACTACTCCCATCGGATCCGGCTCCGGGTAAGCCCCCGTGCGCGCGATGCCGCGCGACGAAGGCCCAGGGGCTCGTCAACTTTGGCGTAGTCGGCAGGATTTCGTGCCCGCAACTACCGGGTACTGCGTGCTTGAAGAAAAGTTTATATGTACCGTCAGAAGAAGTCTCCCGCCAATTCCAGAGGGTCCCCGCCATCGGACGCCATCTCGGGTCGTTTCCCGCCGTTTGCCCGCCATCTGCAGCCTTTTCCTGCCATCCACGGAGTTTCCCGCCATTAGGAGACGATTTCCGCCATCTAAGACGATTTCCCGCCCTGGCAGAGCGGACGCCATTATGGGCGTGCCAGAGGGTGGCAAGAGACCACCTCCCATCGTGGGCCTGGTCCCAGAAGAGCGCCAAAAGCGGAGACCGCCCCCACCAGCAGAGACTGCAATGATAGAGATGTCCATCAGAGCGAGGGGTCTGCCCCTGGAACTGACAATCACCAAGTGGCCCCGGGACCACCCTCAGTATGGGCGGATCAAGAACAAAAGAGAGAGGATGGGTGCAGCCTGGAGGAGTCTGGAAAGATCGCACCCGGAGATGGAGGGAGAGTCAGGCAGCACCGACCCTCTGGTCAGGAGCCTGTTGCAGGCTGCCACCCCAGAAGGCCTGGTGGAGATCCTGGCACAGCTCCCCAAAGATCGGGAGCATGCACAGACCGCACTGGAGGGCTTGGCTCGGAAGATGGCCCGAGTGCAGCAAGAAGTGCTGGCCGAGTGGAGCAGAGAAATGGCCCTGCAGGCTGGAACCCGCCAGCAAAGGACGCCACCCGGGACGAGGAGCCTGTCTGCCTCTGAGGATGGTGCAGGAGGGACGAAGGCCGGAGACGACGCCGTGGAAGGAGCTGAAGAGATGGAAGCAGGTAAAGGGGACGTCACCACCCCAGGCCTAGTAGCCGTGAGCCTGCCCCAGCTCCCCGTCGCAGAGCCCAAAATCCCCCTTACCGTGCCCGATGCTGCACCGCCACCGCTCCAAACTAGGCCTCAAGCGTCAGGAGCCGCGGCCACGCCCCCTGTGACGTCACGCGCCTCAACCCTGAGCGCGGCCAAGCAGGAAACGCCACCAGCCTGGTCGCAAGGCCGAGTACCCCCGGGCGCCGCCGTTTCCACAGTGCCCTTCACCTTCAGAGTGCCACCGGCCTGGTCGCAAGGCCTGGTGAATCCGGGCGCCGATGCCCCCACCGCGCCCTCGACCTCCACAGTGCTGCCCCTGGGTGAAGATCTGTTTGCGCAGCATACTTGCCCGGATGGGCAGTCCTTTGTGTGGCCACCGGAGTACGTCAATCCCCGACTCCGGAAGGAATGGCCCCTGTGTGAGCCCCTGATCCCGGCTCCGGCGCCCGCCAAGATCACCCCACTCCCGTTGGAGGAGGCTCAGTTCGCATGGGACCCCACCGGTGAAACCCTCATGGGGTTCACCCAAGAGACCCGGGCGGCCGCAGCCCAGCGTGTGGAGTGCTGCCGACAACAACTAGAGGTCTTCAACAAAGAACGGCAAGAGAAGCGGGTCCGCGAGGAGCGGCTGCAGGTACAGAGCGCGGAGCAGAAACGCCGGACCCGGCGAAACCCCCGTGCAGCCCACGGTCCCCGCGCCACTGGGACCGTAATCAAGTTCCAACTGGAGCACGGTTGGGGCTTTATCCGGGATCACAGAACCCCCGGCGATGTCTTTGTCACCCGCAGGGATGTCGAGTCTCACCTGCCGGAGGGACACCGAGGACGTGACCTTTACCTGGGTGATGAGGTCACCTTCACCCGGCATCAGTGTGCCAACGGACCGTACGCCCTTCACGTGCACCGATTGACGGAGGAAGAGCTGCGGTATGAGGAGGAACAAGAGGACCCGGACGGGTTTGAGGATTACCCTCCGGAAGGAAAAGGAGGGCATAGTTATCACTGAATGGTAAAGTTACCCGTCGGGGTACAAGAACTGTTGCCAATTTAAGTGGTCCCCGTTGGGACTAGTGTGAATTGTTTCCCGTGTGTCCCTATCCCTAACCAGGCTGAGGACTGTGAGCAGCCATTCCTAATCCCCACTGGCCGAGGACTGAGAGCGGCCATATCCTGTAAATAGTTGCGCTTCCTAAGGCGCCCCCTACCGGTTTTATAAGGAACTGTTTTTCTACTAGTGACTGTTGCACTTTACCTGGTCACAAGTTGCACCGTGGCCAGAAGATCAAGGGCGTTTTATATGAAAAAGTTTTATATCAAAAGTTTATGCTGCTAAAATTATAATATGAAAAGTTACCTGTAATGTTTTATACCTGTAAAGATGAAGGAGAAAAGTACCTCCCATAAAGGGATGAGTTCTTAGTTAATGTTTTATATGTGAGTGTACACTTTAAAATTTTGTATGTTTTGTTTTGCTCTTTTCCAGCCCGAGGACGTGCTGTGGTTTACCAGGGGGGAATGTAGCACCCCGAGGACTCGGCTGCTACAGGGGTATTGCACCTCAAACCAGAGGTGTGGTATTCCACTCCCGGGTAAGGATGGAGTGTGGGACTGAGCTCAGATAGCTGCATGCACTACACTCACCCCATTTCCGGGGGACAGAACAACGGTACTCCCACCAAATAGTTGTGCAGGTACGACAGCGTCTGTCCCTGGCTGGAGTGGGGAGGGGGGAGGAACATCCCAGTAGTGTAGGGGCAGATAGGGGAGGGGCTCTGGGCATAGAGGTAGGAGCCCATTGGGTGCTAGTCACCTGGGCTCACACATAGAGGGAGTATATATGGTGGGCACCATCTAGAGACAGGGTGAGTTCTGAGGGAGAGTTCAGCCAGGAGGGCTGACAGGGAGCTGTGGCTCCGTCTGGGCCCAGCTCCAGGGCCAGGCCTGTAGTGGAGAGAAGGAGGAAGAGAGGCCCAGAGACACAAGACAAGAGGGAACCCTGAGATCCCAGAAGTAAATCAAAAGGGTGAAGGGTTGGCAGAAAAGGGTACCGGAGCCCAAACTGGCAGAGGCAAAATATCCTTAGCCAGGAACCGGAGGTCGTGGTCAAGCTTTGGCACGACCCTCACCACATCCACCAGGAAGGCATACCACGAATAGGGTCAGGAAAGCCAGGAAAGGTTTTGCCACCAAGAGGCCCGAGGGAGCCGGACAAAGGTGGGTCCCTGGTGGGGACGGCCAGTAGGAAGAAAGAGAGAGGGGAGCTCAGGACCACGCTCTGGAACTGCCCGGGAGTTGACCGAGTCCCGCACCTGGTGGACGCAGCACGGCCCGGGTGGTCACCCTTGGCCGAAGTGACCGGAGCAACACCTGTGAGTAAAAACCCTGAAACTGCATCACACGTCTCTGAGCTTCCTTGCCGCACCATCACTACCACCATCATTTACGTCTGCTGCCCTGAGGCCATACCCCTCCCGTTGGGGGTTATACCATCTACGCTGCACAACCATATCACCGGCCTCAGCGGATTGTCCTGCAGCGGCAGCTCCATAGCTGCATTCAACGGGTGGCGTAGTCGTCCAACATCTACCGTTCAAAACACTGCCGTCCAGCTTGACTCCCTGGGCACGGACCGGGTCACCGCCACGAGACTACTACTCCCATCGGATCTGGCTCCGGGTAAGCCCCCGTGCGCGCGATGCCGCGCGACGAAGGCCCAGGGGCGCGTCATTAATAAGACGCGTATTTTGAAAGTCTGACTGAGGAAAAAAAAATACAGGATTTAGATGAAAAAAAAAAAATTTTTCCTGGCCCCTGAGACCGGGGTGATAAGTCTAGCAATTTGACCAACAGGAGCACGCAGGACTGTAATGCAGCGTTTGCTGGTATAACCACTGCGTCTCCTATACAGCCTGCCTGCCTGCCTGATATCTGGGATGGATATTAGTCCTGAGAAGGACTGTTTGTTTGATTTGGCAGCCTTTACAGACCCTACAGTACCTATTTCGCACTATATATCTCGCAGCACTCTCCCTACACGGTCTGATCCGGAGCGACTGTGTCCAAGATGGCGGCGCCCGGTTTTAAATATTCGAGGTGACGCTGTGCGGCCAGCCAATCACTGTAATGCCCACAAACAACATAGCTGTGGCATTACAGTGACTGGCTGGCTATCCCTGCATGTTCATTGGCTCTGTAAAGAGCGCCAAACATGCACGGCGGAGACCCGAGCTCCCGCCCGAGTAACCCGGAAATGCTCGGTCCTCACCGAACATCCCGAGTAGTGTGATGCTCGGGCGAGTAACGAGCAGTGTCGAGCATGCTCGCTCAACACTAGTGGTGAGGTGATTGCGGGGTCATTGCAGGCTGTAAGCTTTGTTGAAGCTTGAAGAGAAGGGTTTTCAAGTTCCAACTGAAGGTTTCAAATGTGGTGGATATAATCGGACGTGTTGGGGCACAGAATTCTAGAGGATGGGGAATACTTGGGAGAAGTTTTGGAGGAGAGAAACATATGAATATGGAGAAGAGAAGGAGGTCTTAGGAGGACCGGAGATATTGAAAATAAAAATCATTATCCCTGTGAAAAAAAGAAAACATTCTTATTGTTGAAAATATGATCATTTATTTCTAACATTTATTTAGAATTTTGATATAGCTGTGCAGATGGGTCTTATGTTTGAGAGTTAGAACTGATCATTTTGGTCTCCTAAACATTACAACATTTGCCATCATCTTTTTTTCATTGGACTATTACTTTTTTATTGGAAGTTTTATGGCTATCCTATATCAAACTAGAACAACTATCCCAAAATAGAAAAGATGCCAATGACCAAGGATTTATGCCCATACATCCTCAAGAACTCATTTATCAAGTATGAAGTACAATGTTGCGGAAAATCAGTCCTTGTTTTGACTTTCATTTTTATTTTCTTTTACAATGGAACTAATATACTGTAGATATTTACTCACAGTCCATACCAAACCTTGAATTCATAATTCAACTTGACCATTATGAGGAGAAAATGTTGATTCTCATCTCTTTACCCCTTCATGACCTTTGACGTACCCATACGTCATAGAAGAGAAAGTGTTCCTGACCTTTGACATATGGGTATGTCATGGTGATCATGCGACCACTGTGTCTGAAGGCATGGTGATCCCATAAAGGTGCCTGCTGTTTCTGACAGTTGGGCACCGGGACTCATCATCACACTGGGTTTTTCGCCACCCACTGCAGCTACGATCGCTATGATTGGCTTTTCAATTCTGAACAGCCAATCACAGAGATTTCAATATTTTGACAAATAAAATTGCCTGAAACATTAAAGTCCAGCTATGATCAGTGGTATATCTGCACCGATCATAGGTTGGAGCTAGGCGATCGGATGATGACGTCCTATCACACCAATCAGCTAGCAGGAATGCAGTTTGACCTCACAGTGACAGCTCTGCATTGCCTCATTATAGCTTGGAGACGTGTGCAGAGTGGTCAATGTGTCTTTCTGCTGCGGATCTCCTGGGCCTTGTGGTGCCACAGACTATTTTAGCCTGGGCCACCACTTCTGCTGCTGCTGATTGAAGACTACAAGAACAGAAGAAAGAAGACATTCCTGATCTGTTCCTGTCCCCTGCTTTTTTCATAATCCACCTTAATCCCCCTCTTCCTAACCCCTTCCCTAACCTTCCTTCTGCTGCAGAGCGCTGATCAGTAATTGATTGCTGATCAGTACTTGATCGCTTGATTTTTGGCAGCTTTTTTTCTTTTCCAACACTGCCAGTGACGCGCCCCTGGGCCTGTGTCGCGCAGCGTTGCGCACGCGGGAGCTTACCCGGAGCCGGATCTGTTGAGGGTTGTAGTCCCGTGGCGGTGATCCGGTCCGTGCCCAGGGAGTCAGACTAAGTGGCGCTGTATCAGCGGTAGATATTGGACGACTACGCCACCCGTTGAGTACAGCTAAGGAGCTGCTGCTGCAGGGCAGACCGCTGAGGCCGGTGGTAGGATTGTGCAGCGTGATAGTATAACCCCCAACGGGAGGGGTATGGCCTCAGGGCAGCCGACGTGGATGATGGGGGTAGCAGGAACCACTCGGAGACGGTACGGTGTAGTTCAGGGTCTTTACTGGTGACAAAGATAGACCCTCCCGGAGTACTGGCTAGCGATTGGGGCCTGGTCAGTCCTTGAGCAGATGGGATCTCCCCTGGCCAGGCGGAGTTGTAGGCCTCCCAAACTAACGATACTCTTCTGGCTACCTTGCTAGAGGCGGGTATAAATAGTCCACGTCCCTGAGTGTACCGTGTGGTGCTCACCCGTATGGCCGGTGACTCGGGGCCTTCTAGTAGCTTTCGCTCCACGACGGCGGTGCTGGTCCCACGCGTGTGACCGTGCCTTCGGGTTTCTGGGCCAGAGGACCTGCAATCCCCTGCCGGTCGGTTTCTGCTGCTGGATAGGAGTTAGTCCCCACAGCCTCGGACTCCGGGTCCGGTGATAACTTCTCTGTCAGGGCGAGCTCTGCAGCTGCCAGCCCCTGACTCCTTGTAGCACTGCTCCCACAGAGCTCCTGTTGTTTCTTCCTATGCTGCTTCTCTTCTCTACTTCTTCTCTACTCCCTAACCCTGCCTCAGCCCTAGGTTTATATAGGGGAAGTTCTTCCAATCCCAGGACTGGGCAGGAGGTGTGGCATGCATAGGATCCCTGACAAGGAGACCTCCCACCTGCTCTCAGACGTAATATCTCTATCACTGTGGCAACCAGACCCCTGGGGTTTCACATTCCCCCCTAGTGAAATTTAGTACTCCGGGACTAAACATATTTTTAGAAAAACATAACAAGGTATAAACAATAATAATACAATAAGAAAAACACATAAAGATGGTCACGGCGTGTCCGCAACCGGGTGCAGTTTTTGAAGAAAAGCAAGGTGTCCATTTCACCAAAACAGGGAGACGTAACCAGGTAGGGGTCTGTCCTGCCCCGAGTCCTTAACAGTCTTTAGTCCATTCCTAGGTTACGCTCCAACCATGTACAAAGGATTCCCGGTAAATCCACCAAGGACTCCTATAAATAACTAGAAACACATAATTATACACAAGCAACAAGAAAAACAGGTAACCACAAATAAAACAATTTATACATTTCAAATCCTCCAACGTGCGGGTAACTGGCCTCTAGTGGCCCTAGTGGACCTACGGAGCTGACTGTCTAGCCCTGAACTACAGGGTGTAGGAGCTGTCAAGGGTAAACTGGGCAGCTGTCTACCGGCTCTTTGGCTCACTAGGGGTACGGCAGGCTCACTATAAGCAGAGGGTTGATCCTCCTGTTCTGCTTGTGTGGAGTCTTCTGCCTCCTGGACCGGCTGTTCTTCCAGCTCTACCTGTTGCTCCGTAGGTGCTTGGGATGCTGGTTGGAGGAAGGTGAGTACGGGTACCACAACTGCGCCATTGACTTGAGTCCAAGACCGAGGGAAGTCTCCGAGCACAGTACTAACCATGTCTTCCCTTTTCTCTACGGGTCGAGGGTCTTCTTGTTCCTCTTCAGGGTTCCGTAGCTGTTCGGGACACTTCTTCAGGTGATCCCGGGATACAATGGTTGTGGTTTCCCCTCCGTCTTTACTGATGGTACAGACCTTTGGGTTGTCGTGGCTTGAGGGCAGTACGATGTACGGGTCCTTCTCCCACTGGTCGTCCAACTTGTGGAGCCGCCTTTTCCTCTTCAAGACCTGCTCTCCGGGTACCAGGGGAACAGCGGGAGCATACTGGTTGTAA
Organism: Phyllobates terribilis; assembly: GCF_046119375.1. NCBI lineage: Eukaryota > Metazoa > Chordata > Amphibia > Anura > Dendrobatidae > Phyllobates > Phyllobates terribilis. The sequence continues at coordinate 97,398,630 of NW_027362770.1, forward strand.
GTTTTCTCTTGTCTTTCCCTAGCTTGACAGAGACTTCGCTCCACGCTCTCCTGTACTTTCCGGTACTGCTGCTGCCTCTCTGTGTCCCAGTCTGCTTCTGGTGAAGTGTCCTCGGGTGTCAGGACTCCCATCTCCAGGTCAACAGGTAGCTTACCAGGCCTTGCCCTCATCAGGTAAGCCGGGGTACAGTTGGTGGAACCTACCGGGATGTGGTTGTATAGGTCCACCAGATCGGGCAGCTTCTCAGGCCACAGACTGCGTTCTTCCAGGGGCAACGTTTTCAGAAGATCCATTACCACCTGGTTCATTTTCTCACAAAGTCCATTAGTTTGCGGATGATAGGGTGTCGTCCTTATCTTCCGGCAGCCATACAGATTGCAGAATTCCTGGAAGACCTCCGCTTCAAAGGCAGGTCCCTGGTCCGTCAGCACTTGGTCCGGGTACCCGTGTGGACGGCAGAAGTGCTGCTGGAAGGCTCTAGCTGCTGTTCGAGCTGTTAAGTCCTTGACGAGGACGACAACCAAAAACCGGGAGTAGTGATCCACGATGGTTAGTGCGTAAATGTAGCCACTTCTGCTTGGGGTCAGTTTTACATGATCCAAGGCTACCAGTTCCAACGGCTGCCGGGTGACGATGGACTGCAGGGGAGTCTTCTGGCTGGCACGGTCCTTCCTTCTTAGGTTGCACGGGCCACAGTCTCTGCACCACCTCTCGATGGTTCCCCTCATGCCTACCCAGTGGAACCGCCCGCGCAGCAGGAACTCCAGCTTCTTCCATCCGAAGTGTCCAGCCCCGTCGTGGTATGCCTCCATCACCATGGCTGCGTCTCTCCGTGGCACCACTACTTGCCAGATTAGTTCATGCGTCCGGGAGTTAACCATTCTGCGGCACAACTTCCCCTTGTAAAGGAACAGTCGACTCTTCTCAGCCCACAGTTGCTTGGCTTCCTCCGGAGCGTCTGGGTCAAGGCGAGCCTCTGGCCGAGTCAGCATCTCCTTCACCAGTCGGACGGCAGGGTCACTGTCTTGCGTTTCCTCCCAGTTGTAGTGAGGCAAGGGGTTAAACGTAGCGGCTTGCTTACTCCTTACCCGATGGGAATACTGGAAAGTCCCATGACGGTGGAACGCGGGGAGTTCAACTTCTTCCAGTCCCTCTGGATCTTCTCCTACGTCCGGTAGGTTTGGCATCCTGGACAGGGCGTCCGCGTTGGTATTGGAGCGTCCTGCCCGGTATTTGATTGTGAACTCGTAGTTGGACAGACGGGCCATCCATCTCTGCTCTAGGGCACCGAGTCTTGCCGTGTCCAGGTGTGTCAACGGGTTGTTATCCGTGTACACGGTGAACCAGGAAGAAGCGAGGTAGTGCTTAAAGCGTTCGGTGACTGCCCACACCACTGCCAGGAATTCTAGCTTAAATGAGCTGTAATTCTCAGGGTTTCTCTCGGTGGGTCGCAGTTTTCGGCTGGCGTAAGCGATTACTCGTTCTTTCCCCTGCTGGATCTGGGACAGCACAACTCCTAGCCCGATGTTACTTGCGTCGGTGTAGAGGATAAAGGGCTGGCTGTAATCAGGGTACGCCAGGATTTCATCCCCCGTGAGGGCCATCTTCAGCTGGCGGAAGGACTCTTCTTCTAACTTCTCCCATCTGAAGGGTGGCTTCTGGTTCTTGGCCTTCCGGGACTGGCCTATCAGGAGGTCCTGCATAGGAGCTGCCTTTTTGGTGAAACCGGGGATGAACCTGCGGTAATAGCCTACCAACCCGAGGAACTGCCGCACTTCCTTTACACTGGAGGGACTTGGCCATTCCTTAATTGCGGTGATCTTATCAGGGTTGGGAGCCACTCCATCAGCGCTCACCACGTGTCCCAGGTACTGCACCTTTGGTTTCAGGAGGTGACACTTGGAGGGTTTCACCTTGAGGCCGTAGCTTGCCAGAGCTTCGAACACTTCCGCCAGGTGTTTCAGGTGGTCCTCATACGTCTTGGAATATACGATGACATCGTCCAGGTACAACAAGACCGTCTCGAAGTTTCTGTGGCCCAGACAGCACTCCATTAATCGTTGGAAGGTTCCTGGTGCGTTGCAGAGTCCGAACGGCATGCAGGTAAGCTCGCTAAGTCCCATCGGGGTGGTGAATGCGGTCTTCTCCCGGTCCGCCTCTGCTACAGGAACCTGCCAGTACCCACTAGTGAGATCCAAGGTAGAGAAGAAGTTAGCAGATCTTAAAGCAGCCAAAGACTCCTCTATCCTTGGTAAGGGGTACGCATCCTTGTGTGTGATACGGTTGATTTTCCGGTAATCTACACACATCCTCATGGTGTTGTCTTTCTTTTTGACTAAGACTAGTGGAGCTGCCCAGGGGCTACAGCTATCCCTGATCACCCCAGCCTCCTTCATGTCTCTAAGCATCCCCTTGGCGTGTTGGTAGTGTGCAGGGGGTACGGGTCGATACCTCTCTTTTATGGGAGGATGGTCTCCCGTGGGGATGTGGTGTTCTACCCCCTTGACTCGCCCGAAGTCTAACGGGTGTTTACTAAACACTCTCTCGTACTCTTGAACCACCCGATAGACTCCCTGTTTCTGGTGTGAGGGAGTGGAGTCAGTACCCAAATGTAGTTGCTGACACCAGTCCTCCATTGTTTTCTTAGAGCCGTTACCTTCCTCCGGGGAAGATGGAGGCAAGGGTTCTACGGACTGTATGGAATCTTGATTGATGGTATACAATTTGGCTAGCGTGGCATACCGGGGCAGGTACACTTCCCTCTTCCCGATATTTATTATGCGAACGGGCACCCTCCCATGGCGTACATTGACCACCCCCCGTGCTGTCAAAATGGTGGGCCTACTGTCTGAGTAAACTGGTTCTACCATTGCCTGGTAATCTCTACCTCTCAGACCAATAGCTGCCCGGCACCAAATCATCATTTCACTTCTCGGGGGCATGGCAAAAGGGAAAGGGTCACACATTCGCACGCTACCAATCTCACCACCGGAGAGTTCTAGCTGTTGCCGTCGCATCAGTGCCCGGATCTCTTTCTGGAGCACTCGCTGCTGGCCGGAACTGGCGTTCTTGGCAACCTGCTGTAAAAGGAAAATCACCTCTGCAAGACAATTTTCAATTACATTAGTTCCTAGAGTTATCTTTGGGTGACTCTCGTGTTTGTCAATGTCTACAATGATCAGTCCCTGTGCTGCCAATTCGACTCTACCGATTTTAATGGTCACCTCTTTAAATCCAATCTGTGGCATGGGCTGACCATTGCTGGCGATGATACTCAAGTCGTCGTCAGGGTAGCGGGTGATATCCGAGTCATTCCAGTACTGCTTGAAGAGCACGTACGGGATGGTGGTGACCTGTGACCCGGTGTCCAGTAGGGCACTCATAGGAATGCCATCCAGTACCACGGGTAAGACTGGACGTCCTCCCACATATTTGTCGCGCCAGTTCGATGGGCCTGGTGATCTTTTTCCTGGGGGTTGGCCCTCTACCCCAGGTTGTGCCAGTTTAAAGGACAGTACCTTGCCATATGTCCGGGTTGATTGCAGCGGCGGCAGATGGGTCGTCCGTCCTCGTTGTATCGGTCGCTGGGTCTTCCTCTGGCCGGTGGGGTCCTCCTTGGTCGACGCCACGGGATGTCCTCCGGTCCGGATGCCAGCTGGATCTTCCCTGGAGTGGAAACCTGTAAAGACTGCACAGTTCGGGTTAGCGCAGCAACGCTTTTAGCTAGCTCTTGGACCTGATGGTGCAGGTCTGGAGCCGGGTCATTGTTCAAAGCCTGCGCATCAGCTCCCACAGGCCCTGCCGACAAGGGCGCCGCCTCCTGGTGGTAAGTGGTAGTGGGGCGTCTGTGGGTCACAACGCCACCTGGTGCCGGTTCTCGAAGCACCCGGATGGCTCTGTCCTTGAACTGTGCAAATCCCAGATGAGGGTCCTGTAAGGCCATTGCCCGCAACTGGGTTCGGTGGGCATTGCAATATAAACCCTCTATAAATTGTTCAGTCAACAGCCTGTCCTCGTCTCCCACGCCATCAGGGTCGGTCTGCTTAATGGCTCTCAGGGCCTCTTGTAGGTTCAGGGCATAGTCCCTTATACTCTCATGTGCCCGCTGTTTGCACCCGTAGAATCTAAGCTTGATCTCGGCTGAGGTGCGGGTATCAAAGGTGTCCCTCAGCCGGGTTAGTATCCCTGCGACAGTCCTCCCCCCAGGTGGCCAGGACTTTACCTCCCTTTGGGCTGCCCCGGTTAATTGGGCCACCAGGATGCTCACTTTTTGCTCCTCTGTGAGGGGGTACACCTGGAAGAGGCTATCCAGCTTTTCTCTAAAGTCATGCAGGGTATGTGACTCCCCTGAGTACTGGGGTAGCCAGGCTGCCCCCGGGATATAGGGCATGGTGAAAGGCATGACCGCAACAGCGGTGGCGCTGGCGGGGGTTGAAGCGGTGAAGCCCCCCTCCGTATCCGACATCCTTCTCCCCCCTAGTGGACCGTGGCCTACCTTGCGATGATCCTCTTCCGTAGGCCGCAGCTCCGCAGTGGATCGTCAGGGTTGAGGACCTTCCGTCGCGCTCCTGTGACGTCGGCGTCTGCTGGGCTCCTTCCAGGACCTTACGCAACGTCCGGACGTGAGGCGGGGCTTCAGTTCTCGCGCGCTTTCGGACTCCACGCCCCTCTTCTTCCCGCGCGGCGTCCTCAAGATGGCGTCCAATGGCGGGAAAACTCCACGTGTGGCGGGAAGAAGGCTGAAGATGGCGCCGGATGGCGGGAAAACTCCACCGATGGCGGGAAGGAAGCGGAAGATGGCGCCGGATGGCGGGAATCTTCACCACAGGTAAGTTTGAACAGTCTTTTTCAGGCACGCAGTACCCGGTGGTTGCGGGCACGAGATCCTGCCGACTACGCCAAAAGTTGACGCGCCCCTGGGCCTGTGTCGCGCAGCGTTGCGCACGCGGGAGCTTACCCGGAGCCGGATCTGTTGAGGGTTGTAGTCCCGTGGCGGTGATCCGGTCCGTGCCCAGGGAGTCAGACTAAGTGGCGCTGTATCAGCGGTAGATATTGGACGACTACGCCACCCGTTGAGTACAGCTAAGGAGCTGCTGCTGCAGGGCAGACCGCTGAGGCCGGTGGTAGGATTGTGCAGCGTGATAGTATAACCCCCAACGGGAGGGGTATGGCCTCAGGGCAGCCGACGTGGATGATGGGGGTAGCAGGAACCACTCGGAGACGGTACGGTGTAGTTCAGGGTCTTTACTGGTGACAAAGATAGACCCTCCCGGAGTACTGGCTAGCGATTGGGGCCTGGTCAGTCCTTGAGCAGATGGGATCTCCCCTGGCCAGGCGGAGTTGTAGGCCTCCCAAACTAACGATACTCTTCTGGCTACCTTGCTAGAGGCGGGTATAAGTAGCCCACGTCCCTGAGTGTACCGTGTGGTGCTCACCCGTATGGCCGGTGACTCGGGGCCTTCTAGTAGCTTTCGCTCCACGACGGCGGTGCTGGTCCCACGCGTGTGACCGTGCCTTCGGGTTTCTGGGCCAGAGGACCTGCAATCCCCTGCCGGTCGGTTTCTGCTGCTGGATAGGAGTTAGTCCCCACAGCCTCGGACTCCGGGTCCGGTGATAACTTCTCTGTCAGGGCGAGCTCTGCAGCTGCCAGCCCCTGACTCCTTGTAGCACTGCTCCCACAGAGCTCCTGTTGTTTCTTCCTATGCTGCTTCTCTTCTCTACTTCTTCTCTACTCCCTAACCCTGCCTCAGCCCTAGGTTTATATAGGGGAAGTTCTTCCCCTCCCAGGACTGGGCAGGAGGTGTGGCATGCATAGGATCCCTGACCAAGAGACCTCCCACCTGCTCTCAGACGTAATATCTCTATCACTGTGGCAACCAGACCCCTGGGGTGTCACACCAGCATCACTGATCAGCATCCATGCTCGCTTTTGGCTTAGGACTTTTTTCTTGTCCATTTCCCCCCTCCTTCCCCTTTGCACCACCTCTGTGTGTGCGTCCTGCAGCCACCGAGCCGCTGATCAAAAAAAGAATCAAATAAAAATAATAATTTAGAATAGTTGATAGGGCTAGATTAGGGACATTAGTCATCCACTTATACTACAGTATTTTTTACTAAAATATAATCAGAAGTAGAGTCAGATAGTAAAGTGTAAAAAATGAATCAAATAAAATAATTTAGATTAAGCTAGATATTTTAGATAAAGCTAAAATATAATCACATTAGTGTCAGATAGTTGTGGACATTCATTAATTGTTCTTTACTGATGTTCGCTTAGTAATTGTAGCATCATAATCTTAGTGGAAAAATCTTGTACTACTTATACTAGTTTTATAATAATATATAGAATCAAAATTAGCGCCAGATAGTTGCTGATGCTCAGTAATTATTTTTTACTGACGTCCATTTAGTAATTGTAGAATCATAATTTCAGTGGAAAAATCTTGTAGTAATTGTACTATAGTTTTTTTCCACTGCATAGAATTACGATTAGCGTAATTTATTTGCGGGCGTTCAGTAATTGTTTTTATTGTCTTACTTTTAGTATAAGTTTTTTTTTGTTTCATCAAATCTTTATATTCTTCGTTTCATTTTAGCTTTTTATTTATAGATTCTTTTTTTTCTAGATTATTTTCTTCTAATTTTTCTATTCTTTTTTTTTTCTTTCTTCTATTCTAATTTTAATTTAAAAAAAAAAGTTTACACCAAACACACAACTAAATATAATTTGGTTATCCAACACACACGTGAAAAACACAACAGATACACACACCGCCCACATGAACAATAAAATGTCCCGCTCTTCCCAAAGACGGTATTCAGCTGAGGAGGAATACTTTTTCCTTGCCTGTGAGGCATACTCCTTCCTTGCCTCTCCCTCGGAGTGAGGGAGAGGATGCCACCTTCCTCTACTTTTCCTCCTCCTTCTCTTCTTCCTCCAGTGATAATGAACCCCCACGCAGATGCCCTAGGACAGCAAGTGAGGCAGCCCCCACAGTTAGTGACCCCCTATGGACCTCAGTTCCCAAAGATTATGAGCCTCAGATTCCTGATTTCGTGGCCCAATCAGAAATCTAATTTGACACTTCTGGCCTCACTGAAATTAACTTTTTCAAAGTCTCTTTCTCTGATGATTTTGTAAACCTTATGGTGGCCGAGACAAATATATAAGTCCAACAATTTTTAGACCAAAATCACACTTAATCATTTGTTAACAGGACCCCCACAGATGGAGTAGAAATTATGAAGTTTTGAGGCCTTGTCCTTCCCATGGGGATAGCTTACAGGCCATTCACAAATTCTTGCATTTCAACTATGTCCTCCCCGAGATGACCCCAACTTTGACCAACTTTTCAAAATTTGGCCGGTATTGATCACTTCAGCAACAAATTTGCTGAGGTGTACATTCCCCAAAGGAACATCTGCGTACATGAGTCCCTAGTACACTTCAAGGGGAGACTTACATTTCAGCAATACCTGCCCAGTAAGAGGACCAGGTACGGAAAAAAATTGTACAAGCTGTGCAAGAGTGCCTCAGGGTAGATCCACAGATTTAGGGATTATGAACGAAGGACACCTGGATTCAACCCCCTGAATAACCTCTGTCCTGGAAGTGAGTGGGAAAATTGTGTGGGAATTGGTGCCCTCAATGCTGGATCAGGGTTATCACCTATACATATTCAAAAAGGGGTCTAAAAGTGACCCTGGGAACTATAGACCAGTCAGCTTAACGTCTGTTGTGGGTAAATTGTTTGAAGGATTTCTTAGAGATGCTATTGTAGAATATCTTAATGATAATAACTGTCTAACTCCATATCAACATGGATTCATGAGGGATCGCTCCTGCCAAACAAACCGGATCGCCTTCTACGAGGAGGTGAGCTCACAGCTGGACCGGGGAGAGTCAGTGGATGTTGTATACCTTGACTTCTCCAAAGCGTTTGATACTGTGCCACACAAAAGGTTGGTATATAAAATGAGAATGCTTGGTCTGGGGGATAATGTGTGCAAGTGGGTAAATAGCTGGCTGAGTGATAGAAAGCAGAGGGTGGTTATCAATGGAGTAAGCTCAGGGTGTGTCAGGGTTACTAGCGGGGTGCCTCATGGGTCTGTCTTGGGCCCTATATTATTTAATATATTTATTAATGATCTAGTGGAAGGGTTGCATAGTAAAATAGCAATATTTGCAGATGATACTAAACTTTGTAAAGTAGTTAATACAGATGAGGATAGGGCACAGCTACAGGAGGATTTAGATAAATTGAGCCAAAAAATGGCAAATGGGGTTCAATGCCGATAAATGTAAGGTCATGCACATGGGAAAGAAAAACAGCAGTCACCCATACATATTAAATGGGAAACCGTTGGGGAAATCTGACATGGAGAAGGACCTGGGCGTCTTGGTTAATAGCAAATTAAATTGGAGTGCCCAGTGTCAGGCAGCAGCTGCGAAGGCAAATAGAGTCATGGCATGCATCAGAAGAGGAATAGGGGCATATGATGAGAACATTGTTCTTCCTCTGTATAAAGCGCTGGTAAGGCCGCACTTAGAATATTGTGCACAGTTCTGGGCTCCGGTGCTCAGGAAAGACATATTGGAGCTAGAGAGGGTACAAAGGAGGGCGACTAAGGTAATAAAGGGAATGGAGGGACTAGAATACCCAGAGAGGTTGTCAAAATTAGGCCTATTTACATTGGAAAAGAGAAGGCTTAGGGGAGACCTCATAAACATGTATAAATACATCAGGGGGCAGTACAGAGATCTCTCCCATGACCTGTTTATACGAAGGATGGTGACAAAGACGAGGGGGCACACTATGCGTCTGGAGGAAAGGAGGTTCCTGCACCAGCATAGAAGGGGATTCTTTATGGTCAGAGCCGTGAGACTCTGGAACTCTCTGGGAGAGGAAGTGGTGATGTCCAACTCACTTAAAGAGTTCAAGAGAGGCCTGGACGCCTTTCTTGAGAACAATAAAATTACATCTTATGCTTAGTTAATTAATCCAGGGATTTAATCTGACTGCCAGATTGGTGTCGGCAAGTGAATTTTTCCTCAATGATGTAAATTGGCCTATACCGCATGGTTTTTTTGTTGCCTTCCCCTGGATCAACGCTGCGGAATAGCTGCAGTGCATAAGAAATAGGCTGAACTGGATGGACGCTTGTCTTTTTTCGGCCTTATAAACTATGTAACTATGTAACTCACTAGGGGCATTGTAGGATGGCATGGCCGTGACATATACGGAAACAGTCCATATATGGGGAACATGGGGCTTTGCTTTCAGCCAAAGTGCAAAACAGCAAAATAATAAAGCAACTGATAAAACAAAAAAGACTTACCTAGCTAGGCGCAAACTAATATATCATACCTCTGACTCACGCTACCAGGGCTTGACTCTCCAGTAACTTGTATTTAGCTTTTAAACCACTGTGCATATCATTCTCCGAAATACACCATATCACTCTGGAGGCTGAGTGTTTCTGAAGGTTTCCTTCATCCTTTTATGTGTCTGTTACACAACCTCCCTCAGCTGATCTGGCTAAGCCTCTAGTACTACCTGTACTAGAGCGGGAGTGGGAGTGATGAGTCCCACTACCAAATCCTCATCATCATGTCAATAAAAGCCAGTTCGGTGCTATCATGAATAAACGGATCAGCATCTAAGCTGCTGCACCAACCAATACTACCCAGCTTTTAAAATATCTCGCCAAGCTTCATTTTCTGGGAATGATATACACTCCTTCCAGTTTCCTCCCTGTCGGCCACCTACATATAACCCCCTCTTCTCCAGACCAGAGGTCTGGGCACTTTGGGCCATCATACAGTGAATTCTTGACAATGCGTCTGCATCCCCTTGTGATTTACCTGGTCTATGCTCTATGGAGAAATTAAAGTTCTGCAGCGAGAGAAACCACCTTGTCACCCTATCATTTTTTTCATTATTATGTTTCATCCACGTCAGCAGGGCATGATCTGAAAAAAGCTTAAGGCTGTGTGCCCACTATGCGTTTTTCAAGCGTTTTTGCCGCGGAATTTCCGCAGCGAAAACGCTTAAAAAACGCTTGGTAATACGTGCCCCATGGTCCCCAATGACAACCCGCATGTGCTGTGCACATGCTGCGGAAATTTCCGCTGCGGATTATCATTGCGGAAAAATACGCAGCATGTCCATTAATTTTGCGGACACGCAGTGTAATCGCCGCCATTGACTTGCATTGGACCGCGTGACATCCGCATCATTGCATCTGCACAAGCGGATATCACACGGTTCAATCTGTGGATGGTACCCAGGTCTGGAGGAGAGGAGACTCTCCTCCAGACATGGGTAGCATAGAAACTGTAAAAAAAGAATTTAAAATAAAAAATAAAGATTATACTTACCTTCCGATGTCCTCCCGGTGTTTTTTTTCCCTCCGTCTGGTCTGCTGTATGGGTCCTGTCACATGACTCAATGACGTCTCCGCAGGTCCTTCACACCACCGCGAGCCGCCCAAGACACCGGACGCAGCAGAGAAAACATCGGGAGGACGGTAAGTATAATCTTTTTATTTTTTACCATTCTTATTCTTTTTTTTTTTAACAAACTTGGTCACACTCCTATAAATCCATGCCGGTTGCATGGATTTATATAGTGTGAACAAGTTGTCAAGCACTTTTCCAAGTGATGCTAAAATCGCTTGGAAAAGGGCTTGATAACCCGCATGCAGAAATGCATGCAAAAACGCTTGACAAACGCTTCTACCTGGCGAGAAAAACGCATGTAAAAACCGCATGCGTTTTTCCTGCCAGGGAGAAGCGGAAAAAATATGCAGCATTTCTGCATCGTGGGCACATAGCCATAGGCTATGTGCCCACGTTGCGGACCTGAAGCATATTTTTTACGCTTCTCCCTGGCGGGAAAATCACATGCGGATATTACATGCGGTTTTCCCGCCAGGTAGAAGCGTTTGTGAGGCGTCTTTGCATGCATTTCCGCATGCGGGTTATCAAGCACTTCTCCAAGCATCACTTGGAAAAGTGCTTGACAACTTGTTCAGAATGGTAAAAAATAAAAAAATAAACTTTATACTCACCTTCTGATGCATTCTCTGCCCCGTCCGGAGGCTTGAGCGGCTCACGCTGTTGTGTGCAGGACCTGCGGTGACGTCATTGAGTCATGTGGTGGGTCACATGACTCAATGACGTGGCAGGTCCTTCAGACAACAGCGCGATGGAGGGAAAACATCAGAAGATAAGTATAAACTTTATTTTATTCTTTTTTTTACAGGTTCTTTGGTACCCAGGTCTGGATGAGAGTCTCCTCTCATCCAGACTTGGGTACCATCCGCACATTGATTCCGCTGCGCTTCCGCAAATTAATGAACATGCTGTGGATTTTTGAAAAATCCGCAGCATGGGCATTGACATTGCGGAATGCCATTGGGGACCATGGGGTGCGGATATACATGCGTTTTTCAAGCGTTTACGCTGCGGAAATTCCGCAGCATATACGCTTGAAAAACGCTACGTGGGTACACAGCGTAAACACTCCAAAAACGCTTGGTAATCCGCCCCCCATGGTCCTCAATGAGAAGCCGCACTGTCAATGCCCACGCTGCGTTTTTTTCCGCTGCGTTTATGCTCCGCGGAAAAATCCGCAGCATGTCATTTAATTTTGCGGAAGCACGGCGTAATCGCCGCCATTGACTTGCATTGGGCCGCTTCAAATCCGCAAATATGTAAAAATAATTGCGGAAGTGAAGCGCATTTGCTGCGGTCTTGTACCTCAAAACCGCAGCAAATAGGAAGTGAAGTCACAATTGGGCGTTCCATCCATCCATCCCATGAGCATCCCATAATCCAGGAAGACGAGAATCCCATAATATTCCCGTCTCTCAGGATCATGGCTGCTAACGTGGGATGGTACAAGCGGATGAATGTCAACGTGGGATTCATGATTAGTGTGGTAAGTGTCTGTATGTGTCTGTGTGGTGTGTATGTGGTCTGTATGTGTCTGTGTGGTGTGTATGTGGGGTCTGTGTGGGGTCTGTGTGGGGTCTGTGTCAGCAGGCAGACATAGGCCGATGTGACACTACTACTCCCATCGGCCTATGTCTGTCCCCCGTCCACTCATGCCAGCAGGATCAGCTCGATGGGAGCAGTAGTTCCCATCAGACTGATCCTGCTGTAAAATGTGCCCCAAAATTAAATTTAATAGCCCCCATATGTGCCTCCATATATTATTGACCCTATTCCCCCCCCCCCCTATTTTTTTTTTTTTTTTTGGGGGGGTGCTATCATTATTAAAGTTTTTTGTTTATTGGCCCCAATAATATGTAATCTACTGCCCCCTTTTTTTTCATTGGTGGCCAGTGGTTACCTAAAAAAAAGTTCATACATTACCTGTCCCCGCCGATCGCCACCTAAAATAAAGTAAAAAATAAAAAACTACACCTATACTCACCTAGACACCTAATTCCCCGAAGCCACCGGTCTCCTGTAATAAAATATAAAATAATAAACCACAATCTTATCCTTACCCCTCCGTAGTAGTCCACGAGTGTCCCACGAAGATCTCCAGTTCAGAGCAGCCACATAGAATGTGACCGCTCTGAACCGCTGCCGCCGCTAGAATGAAAGGGTTCGCCGGAGTTCAGGCAGCGCTGCTCCGGTTAGCTGCTTTACGGCCCCGCTGTATCGTGAGAAATTCCCACGGTACAGCAGTGCTGTAAAGGAGGTCACCGGAGCAGCGCTGACTGAATGCACTCCGGTGACCTCAGTCAGGGGCTCATGCTGCTGGGAGCGGACGTGTTCCCGGCAGTGTGAGCTTACAGCAGCCATGCACAGCTGTCACCATCTCCAGATGTGACAGCTGTGCATGGCAGATCAGCGCAGGAACGTGGACAGGTAACTATTTTTTTTTTTTTGTAAAATTATAATTAAATAAAATTGTGTTTTATTTCAAATAAATTATTTTTTTCTGGGTGTTTGTCTTTTTTATTTTTAACACTTTGTCGGTTAGTAATGGGGGTGTCTTATAGACGCCCATCATTACTAACCTGGGCTTCATGTCAGCTGGCGCTGACATGAACCCCACCACTATTACCCCCTGCCACCGCACCAGGGCAGCGTGGAAGAGCGAGGCTAAGTGCCAAATCTGGGGCAGCTGAGGGCTGATATTATAGCCTGGGAGGGGGCCTATAACCATGGCCCCTTTCTAGGCTATTAATATCAGGTCGCAGCTGTCCGCCTAGCCTTTGCTGGCTACAATTTATAGGGGGACCCCATGTCATTTTTTTTGGGGGGGTCTTCTTATATAGTAGCCAGAGAAGGCAAAGTGGCTAGCCTTTGCTGGCTACAATTTATCGGGGGACCGCATGTCACTTTTTTGGGGGGGGGTCTTCATATATAGTAGCCAGAAAAGGCAAAGTGGCTAGCCTTTGCTGGCTACAATTTATAGGGGGACCCCATGTCACTTTTTTTGGGGGGGGTCTTCATATATAGTAGCCAGAAAAGGCAAAGTGGCTAGCCTTTGCTGGCTACAATTTATAGAGGGACCCCATGTCACTTTTTTTTGGGGGGGGGCTTCCTATATAGTAGCCAGTAAAGGCAAAGCGGCTAGCCTTTGCTGGCTACAATTTATAGGGGGACCCCATGTCACTTTTTTGGGGGGGTCTTCATATATAGTAGCCAGAAAAGGCAAAGTGGCTAGCCTTTGCTGGCTACAATTTATAGGGGGACCCCATGTCACTTTTTTTGGGGGGGGGGTCTTCATATATAGTAGCCAGAAAAGGCAAAGTGGCTAGCCTTTGCTGGCTACAATTTATAGGGGGACCCCATGTCACTTTTTTGGGGGGGGGGTCTTCATATATAGTAGCCAGAAAAGGCAAAGTGGCTAGCCTTTGCTGGCTACAATTTATAGGGGGACCCCATGTCACTTTTTTGGGGGGGGGGGTCTTCATATATAGTAGCCAGAAAAGGCAAAGTGGCTAGCCTTTGCTGGCTACAATTTATAGGGGGACCCCATGTCACTTTTTTTGGGGGGGGGGGTCTTCATATATAGTAGCCAGAAAAGGCAAAGTGGCTAGCCTTTGCTGGCTACAATTTATAGGGGGACCCCATGTCACTTTTTGGGGGGGGGGTCTTCATATATAGTAGCCAGAAAAGGCAAAGTGGCTAGCCTTTGCTGGCTACAATTTATAGGGGGACCCCATGTCACTTTTTTTTTGGGGGGGTCTTCATATATAGTAGCCAGAAAAGGCAAAGTGGCTAGCCTTTGCTGGCTACAATTTATAGGGGGACCCCATGTCACTTTTTTTTTGGGGGGGTCTTCATATATAGTAGCCAGAAAAGGCAAAGTGGCTAGCCTTTGCTGGCTACAATTTATAGGGGGACCCCATGTCACTTTTTTGGGGGGGGGGTCTTCCTATATAGTAGCCAGAAAAGGCAAAGTGGCTAGCCTTTGCTGGCTACAATTTATAGGGGGACCCCATGTCACTTTTTTGGGGGGGGGGGGGGCTTCCTATATAGTAGCCAGTAAAGGCTAAGCTAACTGCTGCGGCCTGGTATTAATAGCAAAGGAAGGGTCCATGGTTATTGGCTACTTCACAGACTATAACATCAGCCAACAACCGTCTGCTTTCCCTTTGCTAGTTATTAAAACTATGCGTGAGCCCACTTATTTTTTTTGGTTAAAAGATTTTATTAAAGTGAAAGATTATTGTACAGTGTATGTAGGTTCATTCACTGAAAGCTCCTGTATACGCTGTAAGGTTGATTTCTCACGTCCACATATCCACGTTAGTACAGATAAGTGTGACCGAGCATGCTTTGCAATGGGTCTGTGTGTGGGTCTCCGCTGTGTGTGGAAAATGGCATCAACACTCGTCCCGGAGATTGACGTGTGAAAGAACCGTACAATATAGGTGAGGGGTTAGTGTTGGTGTGTGTGCGTACATATCTCCATATGTTTATTTAATTATTTTTTTGGGGTTAATCTTTTATTCCTCCATTTTGTTTTTAAAATAATATTCACACACGTTATTATTCACTGTAGATTGAAAAATATCCCGAAATATGGGACCGAGCTAGTCCTGATTACAAAGACAAGCAGAAGAAAAAAGACGCCTGGGCCTCTTTGTTGAGCCAAATGTATCCCCAGTGGGTGAATGTGGAACGTGATGCCCAAGAGGAAATTAGTAAGTTTTGATTTTTACATTTATTTTTATATCTATTTATAATTGCACTTTTTGGTGTTAAAGCAGTTCATAAATTGTTTTAGTTTTGTCATTGCAGTGTATGATATTAAAAATCGGTGGAGATCGGTCACCGACCGGCTGGTGAAGTATCACCAGTCGGTGCAAAGTGGCTCATCACCAAAAAAAAGAAAATTTCCTTTTGCGGACGAGCTGGCCTTCATACTAACCAGTAGGAGTTTGCGGAGGTAAATTCCCAAAACATATTAATTGAAATGTTTCCAAAAATGTTGTATTTACATTGGGATTTACCTTTTATTATATACAGAACTGAAGGAAACATCATGGCCCCAACAGCAGAAGAGGACACAAACACAGAGCAAGCAGAGGAGGAATCCGAGGACTTTTTCCAGCTTTCCTCACCGGATCCATCTGCTTCGGCATCTTCAGCATCTGGTTGTCCCTCACATTCTTTGTCCAATCCAGCGGACATCGGGACGGGTTTGGTGACTGATTCTCCTGCTCCTGCTCCAAGTGACGCTGGAAGCTCTGCTGGTGATGTGTTGAGGCCCACTGGGAGGGGGTCTGGTTCTGCTCATCTCGTGGCATCGAGAAGGGCGGGCAAAAAAAAGGCCAAAAGCCACGGGGGTGGAACTATTGTGCTTGAAGCACTCACAAATCGAACCCTCAGCCTTGTGGAAAGGGCATCCCAGGAAGATGCCATCGATAAATTTTGCTCAGCCCAAGCTGCCCGCATCAGATCTCTGCCACGAGATAGGCAGAACATGTACATGACTGCAGCAGGCGCTATGGTCATGGCAATTGAAGAGGCAGCAGTTATGCCCTCGCCCCCAGCCGTAGTATGCGGAATATTTAATTGTTTCAAACCCAGTGTGCCTCCACCACGACCAGCAGCTGCAACCCAGCGTTTTGGGCAGGTTGCTGCAGCATACCGTCCAGAAGATATGCAACCAAGTTATGGTCGCCAAATGGCTCATGGTGCATCATCATTTGTCAGAGGACCATCCCCCAACTCTACTTTTTCTCAAGAAATGTTTCCTGGGTACAGCTTTGAAGAAGACCTTCAAAACATGTAGTTAAATAATTTTACCTCTCCCTGTCAGCATTTTTGGACCCTAGCAAATACAGACAGCACCTGTAGGTTGATAGATACACAATGTTTTAGAGAATCAGACAATTAACAAAGACCTTTTCTTATGGTCACCTATACCAGGCTTCAGGCGTAGGGGACTGTAAGAAAAGGTGTTTCTTTTTATATAATTAAACAACCTACAGGTGCTGCCCGTATTTTAGGGCCCAAAACTGATTACAGGACAGGTGTGCTGTACACAGTGTGTAATTTCTTCCCAAGTTATGGGCAATGTTTGTCCGATTAAATTTTATAGAAGTTTGTTGTTTTTTGTTTTTACAAAGTTTTTTACAGTTATTCTATATTACGTATTAAAAAAAATATTTAAACTATCTGTTAATTTTTCTTTTCAAGTGTATATGTGGTTGGATTGGGTTGTAATGAAAAAGTGTTCCCCTGATCTGCGCTCACCATAGCGCAGGTCAGAGGAACTCTACATTTTTGAAATTTGTTCAAACTAATCTACGTATGTGGTCGGCTGTATACAGTCGTTTTTAAATTAGAAATATACTTTGATATTTTGGACCACAACTATTTTTTGGATGAATACTACTCTCAACACTGTTATTTGCTAGTTCTGTTCTTAGCGCAAGCAAATAACAATGGTGAGGGTTGACTTTAGCAGACAGTACTTGTGAAGAGCGCTCTAGGTAGTAATGCCAATTTACAGGCTCTGGTCTTTGTGGGTTGTTCACTTTTGCGTTGACGTATTGTCGGAAAACAAAATGTAGAAGGTTGCAATTCAAGAAATATTTTAGACAAATTTAAGTTTAACCAAAATTTATTTTTTTTAGAAACATTTTTTTTTACATTTTTATTTAAAAAAAAAGGAGGAAGTTCTTCTTTTATTGTTCATCAGATCTTCTCTGCTGGTCAGGCTGCTCAACACCAGCACAGGAGTATTGCCAGTGCACGGCACCTTCAGGACTCATGAAGTAGTCAGCGAAGGTTTCTCGCACCCTGGCACCAGAGTTGGATGGCCTTCCCTGACCGGAGTTGACAACTGGAATTAATTCAGATAGCTGTGACTCCTCATCTTGCTCGGTGCTGTACTCACGAGCATAGTTGTGGAGTACACAGCATGCCTTAATTACAGTGTCAACGGTCTCCGTATCCAACTGGATGGCAGTGTGAAAGATCCTCCACTGACTACACATGATTCCGAAGGTGCATTCCACATATCTGCGTGCACGACTCAGCCGATAATTGAAAATCCTCCGCCGGGCATTCAGTGCCCTTCGTGGGTATGGGCGCAGCAGGTTGGTCTGTAAGGGAAATGCCTCATCCGATACCATCACGAAAGGAACTGGATGTGTGGAACCCGGCAAAGGTCTTGGGGCTGGGAGCGTTATGCCATCTTGAAGAATTTGCAGCCCAATCTGTGATGATCTAAACACCTGAGAGTCCCCAGTACTGCCATAAGCACCAACGTCAATGGCAACAAATTTGAAATGTGCATCAGCCACCGCCATCAGGACCACAGAAAAATATTTCTTATAATTAAAGAAGCGTGATCCTGATCGTGGTGGCTGCTGAACTCTCACATGTTTGCCATCGACAGCACCAATGCAGTTTGGGAAATTGGCCACAGTTTGAAAGCCTGCTGCGACCTGCAGCCAAGTCTCCTCGGTTGGAGAAGGCATCACGATGGGCTGCAACTTATGCCAGATGACGGTACATGTGCACCTCACAATTCTGGAAATGGTGGATTTACCAACCCTAAATTGGAGGTGCAGTGATGTATAGCTCTCTCCTGTGGCCAAAAACCTGAAAAGGAAAAATAGATAATTAGAAAAGCCATAAAAAGAAATACAAGCCAACAGTAATTATCCATTATTGATTCATCTTTTAAAAAATTAAGGTCTTTATTACAAAAAACTATTCCAACAATGGGCGCGTTTTTTTTTGGGGGGGGGGGGCTCCACATTTTCAATCTTTTTTGGTCATCTTTTGTTTTCTCTTGAGTTCACACATATCAATTTATAATGTGTTTTGACTTTGTGTCTGTGTTTGCCTACGATGTTTGCTCTAGAGTTTACACATCAGTGACCTTTTCAATCTGATCTCTGTGCATGGTGATCTCATGGTCAAGCCAAAAATATGTACACAACGACAGACACAGTGGAGCCATCACCGCAGGGTGGCGAACAAAACCAGGTACATATAAATCAACATTCAACTTACCGCAAGGTGATGAGCAGCCTTTCCTCAGCAGAGATGGCCCTTCGCATTACAGTGTCTTGGAAGTCCAGGTCAGGAGACATAAGGCTCAGCAGCCGATCAAATGCAATAATGTTCAGACGGCAGAACTGTTTAAATTTTTCAGGAAAACTATAGTAAACAGAGAAAAAAAAAAAATTAAAAGATAATTTTGTAACATAGTATACAAACAAAACCTTAAAAAACAGCATAGACGGGTGACATTATACTTTCTTCACATATATCTTACCTCCTTAAATCCTGGTAGAGAACATTAAAGTGGCCCTTATCCGTCCGCTCCTGCAAGATAGGGTGCACCCAAATTTTTTTTGGTCGTCTTCTCCTCCTTAAACGCTCCTATAGAACAACAATAGGTTAGTACACACACTACATAAAAATAATGTACCCCAAAAAAACTTAGTTTATATTACCTGCTCAACGTTGTAGTGCAGGAGATTTAAGCAAGTCATTAGCAGAAGGTTTAGGCATGGTCTGCTGACCCGCAGGGGCTGCAATTCCTGTGGCATACTGTCTTTTGCAAAAAACAAAATGGTGACGAGGGGTTGAACTAGGAAATGACATCAGGATTTCCCTCTTTTTTTTTTTTTTTTTCAATAACTTTATTTGTGCTCAAAAACGCATGAAATAAGCTTACAAAAACGCATGTAAAAACCGCATACAAAAACGCGTCAAAAACGCGACCAAAAAACGCACGCGATTTTCTGGCAAGGGACATGCAGAAATGTTGCAGAAATTTTCTGCTTCATTTCTGCATCGTGGGCACATAGCCTAAGGCTATGTGCACACGATGCGTATTTCATGCGTATTTTGTGCGGAAAATTCCGCAGCGTAAACGCATGAATTACGCATGTTAGCCTTCTGCCATGGTCCCCTATGGCATTCCGCAATTGTAATGCCCACGATGCGGAATTTTCCGCAGCGTTTTGTTGTGCGGAAAATTCCGCAGCATGTTAATTCTTTGTGCGTTTACGCATGCGGAATTGCCATCTACAATGCAGTAGAAAACGCAAGGCAATTCCGCATGTGCAAAACGCGCGAATTACGCGCGAAAAACGCATGCCAAATTCCGCATGCGTTTTCCAGGAAAAAGGACATGCGGAAATGAAGCGGAAATTTCCGCTTCAAATACGCATCGTGTGCACTTAGCCTCAATCTCCTACCCAAGAGGTAATACTTCAAAGATTCTAGTGCCCACTTTAAAGCTAATCATTCGCGCTCTACGATGGCGTAGTTTTTTCCCACCGGAGTCAATTTCCTGCTCAAATATAGTGCTGGGTGTTCTTCTCCACTTATAGTTTGAGACAAGTCGGCTCCCAACAGTGTGTCCGAGGTGTCTGTCTGAACCAAGAACTCCTTTTTAAAATCTGGTGTAACTAACGGGTTGCTCACACAGCGCTGACTTAAGGCACTGAAAGGCTTGTTCTGCTTCGGGAGACCATGACACCATTACAGATTTCCCTCCTCTTGTCAGGTCCGTCAATGGAGCTGCCCTTGAGGAAAAATTTGGTATTAATCTCCAATAGCAGACAATGATCATTAAAAAAGCCTGCACTTGTTTCTTAGTTACCTGCCTAGTAGAGATGAGCGTTGTTCTACTCGAACTGTTCGCCAATCTCAAATTCGAGCTGTTTTGGGCGGTGTTCGAGCCGTTCGGCGAACACGAACGATTTGAGAAAAATTCGGCTGTTCGAGGTTATGTTCGATAACTGTTCGTGCACCAAAATCATAACTGGATTTTTTCTCAGTAATGATGAAAATTAATGTTAATACGCAGTTTGAGTGTACAGCGGGGTGGGGGGAGGGGCAGGGGATGGATCTCTGCAGGAATAATGAAGAACTCCATTTTTTTTTCTCTTTCCCGCATTTACAGTGGGGAGGTGCAATCTGTCAGCCTATCAGCAGCGCACACACGGAGCGAAGTGCTTTTTTTCACACAAGCAAGGGCATGTGTCATTGGCAGTGTATGTCACATGTCCTTGCCCTATAAGACCCAGCCATTTTCCCTGTCGCCACCATTTTCTCACTGCTGCGTGTTAGATGGCACCGCTGTTGCTGTGTGTGCTATACCTTGTTAATTTCAAGCCAATTTTCGCACAAATCTACAGATAGCTTGGGAGTAGGGAATAGTTGTGATTGCAGTCCTTTTAAGGACTAGGTTACAGCATTTCCTACAACTTTTATCAGGCAGGTCTGTGCTCTTAAATAGATAGATTGTGGGAGTAAAGACTAATTGTAATTGCAGTCCTTTTCAGGACTAGGTTACATCAGTTCCTATCAGTTTTTGCCAGGCAGGTCTGTGCCAGTGCTGTGCAAGTTTTTTTCACAGCATTTGGCTGAATCTAGCAAAGCTAATCCTTTTTGGCCTATTGCAGAGTGTGTTAGTCAGTGGAGTAGCCTATCTGTGTTGCAAGACATACCACCTGTGTATAGAATACCAATTTTTTTACTGCACCTACTGAAGTAAAATCTTTTGGGCATAGCATCATTCTATTAGTCCATCTATACTGACCTCAATCAGGTTGCAAATTGAATATAATTTTTTTCTGCATCTACTTCTGAAAAAATGTTTGGGCTTCTAGCAGTGTGTGGGACTTGGTCTATTAGTCCATCTATACTGATCTCCATCAGGTTGCAAATTAAAAATAATTTTTATCTGCATCTAGCTCTGAAAAAATATTTGGGCTTCTAGCTGTGTGTGGGACTTGTTCTATTAGTCCATCTATACTGACCTCCATCAGGTTGCAAACTGAATATCATTTTTTTCTGCATCTACCTCAGAAAAAAAATTTGGGCTTCTAGCAGTGTGTGGGACTTGTTCTATTAGTCCATCTATACTGACCTCCATCAGGTTGCAAATTGAATATAATTTGTTTCTGCATCTACTTCTGAAAAAATATTTGGGCTTCTAGCAGTGTGTGGGACTTGGTCTATTAGTCCATCTACACTGAGCTCCATCAGGCTGCAAATTAAAAATAATTTTTATCTGCATCTAGCTCTGAAAAAATATTTGTGCTTCTAGCAGTGTGTGGGACTTGGTCTATTAGTCCATCTATACTGATCTCCATCAGGTTGCAAATTAAAAATAATTTTTATCTGCATCTAGC
Source organism: Phyllobates terribilis (assembly GCF_046119375.1). Lineage (NCBI taxonomy): Eukaryota > Metazoa > Chordata > Amphibia > Anura > Dendrobatidae > Phyllobates > Phyllobates terribilis. The sequence continues at coordinate 97,420,278 of NW_027362770.1, forward strand.
TCTCAAAAAGTATTTGGGCTTCTAGCAGTGTGTGGGACTTGGTCTATTAGTCCATCTATACTGACCTCCATCAGGTTGCAAATTGAATATCATTTTTTTCTGCATCTAACTCTGAAAAAATATTTGGGCTTCTAGCAGTGAGTGGGACTTGTTCTATTAGTCCATCTATACTGACCTCCATCAGGCTGCAAATTGAATATAATTTTTTTCTGCATCTAGCTCTGAAAAAATATTTGGGCTTCTAGCAGTGTGTGGGACTGGGTCTATTAGTTCATCTATACTGACCTCCATCAGGTTGCAAATTAAAAATAATTTTTATCTGCATCTAGCTCTGTAAAAATATTTGGGCTTCTAGCAGTGTGTGGGACTCATTGTATTAGGCCATCTATACCCAGCTCCACCAGCTTTGAAATTAATAATAATTTTTAGCTGCATCTAGCCCTGAAAATAATTTTTCCCAATAGTGGTAGCAATAGAAATATGGGGCGCGTGCCTGGCTAACAAAAATATACGCTTCATAACACAAAACACCAGCCTAGCGCACTGCATTAATAAGATGGCATCATCGTCTCTCCCAGTGCTAGGCCTACTACGCAGGCTAGCATTCCTGCGCCTAAAACACAATGTATGGGTCTGCGCTAGCCACTATGCTGAGGGGTATAAAGCTGCTGCTAACGCTTTATAACAATTCAATTGGCAGATTTTCACAGAGCTCTTCCACAACGCCCACCCATTGGGCAACAGTTGCCCACCCTCCCTATGGGATCTAGTGGCGAATAGTTGATGCCATTAATCAGAGCGTCAGTTGCCCCGTCAACGTGGCAAGCATACGGTAAGGCATGGGAAGAGTGGACACGACTAGTAGCAGGCAGACGGGTTGACCAATGTGAACAAGCCAGATCACAAGTCACCATAGAATTTCTCCACCAGCTAATGATGAGGGGCATATCAGGAGCGTCAGCGCAGCGGTGTCTGACCGGAGTAGCATTTCACTTCCAACTACTGAATTGGGGAGATGTGACAAAGATTCATCATCAGACAATCCATAAAAGGGTGGAAAAGGGGTCAGCCAAGTCAGGAATGTAGACGTCCCGTCCCGTGTCACTAAAACTGATTTCTCACATCATATCCCTAACACCATTAACATGACACTCACAATTTGAAGCAACACTAATGTCTACTGCATTTGTGATCGCCTTCTTCGGGGCGCTATGTATAAGCGAATTAGTCCCTCAATCCAAAATTACCACCAGTGGAGGCTTATTACACCAGGACGTAGTCATAGCTAATAATGCAATACGTCTATTCATACACCAATCGAAAACGGTCCCAGCGGGCAGGGGTACTTGGGTACTTCTACAACCCACAAACGGTACACTGAGTCGGGTAACAATAGTAAAAACATATCTAACCATCAGATCACAAAGTAATTTCTTCCTATCACACATTGATGGAACGCCATTATCAAGATACCTGTTCCAAGTTATTTAATAAATGCAGAACATCGGCAGGGAACCACCCCAAAGATTACGGGACACACTCATTCCGCATAGGTGCAGCCACGGAAGCAGCAAGAGCAGGACTGTCAGAAACGGAAGTTCAGAGGATAGGCGATCCACGTGTTTGGCGAGATACATAAGACCGGACTTGTTATCCTAACGTGGTTTGTTTCTTTTACAGGTGACGCTAAGCCAACAGTGTGAGTGATAGTCCACTCGTATATATATTGGGCACAAAAAAGGGCGAAAGTCCGCCCAGGCGGGAGGAAATTAGAGTTTCATAACACATATTTCAACTGGAGAGGTATTAGAGGCCTGCTATGGCCACAGGTACTAATGGAGGTAATCAAGGTAGGGAGAGAGGCAAGAGGTCCGGTCATCTTAGTTATACAGGCCGGGGGAAACAACCTAGGTCATCACAAGAGCGCATAACTAATGGCAATAATGAAACTAGACACTGAGCGCTTCAGAGAATTTTTCACAAAATTAGCTATAGTATGGTCAGAGATTGTGCCGATAGCGGTATGGCAAGGTGCGCCAGACATCACGGCCATCGAATGGACAAGGCGGGTAATAAATATTCGGATGGCAAAATTTAGAAGAGACAGAGGCGGTGTAGTGATACGACACCGACAACTGGAAGGAGATAAAGCAGGCCTCATACGGCCCGACGGTGTTCACTTAATAAATATTGGACTGGACATATTCCTGTCAGGACTCCAGGACGGAGTGGAACAAGCGTTAAGAGTGATGGGTGGGGGTCAGAGTCCTGCATACGAGTACGCTGGATCCTCCGTGGCCTGGAAATAGAAAGGACATGTTGGAGAGTTACACTTGTTGGCCAACTTGCCGGAGTGGGGACCCAGGGCATGCTGCAACAAGCTGAATTATTTTAGAAATAAAATGCCTTTCTAATGGAATGAGTATAAAGAGTTAATAAAGCTGTGACCGATCCTAACCCATCCAGTTGTAAGAGTTACATTATTGTATTGTCCATGAAAGGGGGGCGGTAGGGGGGCTGAGCGTCTGGGTTTGGTTGGGGGTCCCCACAGTCTGCCTAGGCTAGATTCATTTAAAAATTCTTATTAGATACACAGGCGGTGCAGCTTGCTTCGCAGCTGGGCTACTACGCCCAAAGTATTGCCTAGGCTAGATGCAGTTAAAAATTCTATGCTGACTAGCAGACACTGAAGATTTGGAGCAGACCTCTGAGTAAACAGCTCTTCAGACTCAACCATCTGTGTTACCCCAAGCCATAGTGTATGTAGTTTCTTACAGTTAAAAGGGGGGGGGGTGCGACCCAACCCACCTGGAATTGACGATGCCAACGTTACGTAAGACACAGCAAGGGGACTCCCAAAATTGTGGCACAGACACCACTTAACCCTAGAACGCATACCTGTGGCCTTGCAGGCCCGCCCAGTTAATTGTTTTCTATTTTCTGCAAGATTACTTTAGTTAGAATTTTGAAACTCTAGGTATTCTTCATGTATATAGTTGTTTGTCATTTGAGTTTGAGTTATTCCATGTTATTTGCACACGGGCCTAAAGGGCCCCAGGTATGTGAAAGTGTAGATTTTTATGGTCATGCGTTCTAGGGTTAAGTGGCATCAATTGCCCCACTGTTGCTTAAAACGGTTGGTGAGGTGATTTTACCAAATCCCCAAGCTTTTAGTCTCCCAAGGATGACACAGGGGTAGAAATGTCCTTGCGAATCCATGATTTGTTCATCTTTATGAACGTGAGTCTGTCTACATTCTCAGTGGACAGCCGCGTGCGCTTATCTGTCAGCACACCACCAGCAGCGCTGAACACACGTTCAGAGAGAACGCTGGCTGCATGGCATGACAAGATCTCCAAGGCGTGAGTGGTGAGCTCCGGCGATTATTCCAGATTGGAATACCAAAATGAGCAAGGGTCCAGTGACACAGTCATGGCTTCGATGTTCACTTGGAGATTCTCCTGTACCATCCTCTCTAGGCATTGACTATGTGTCAGACTTCTTGTCTCCTGTGGCCTTGCAAAGGATGGTCTAAAAAAGTGGTGAAACGATTCCACAAAATTGCTGTTACCAGCAGATACTGTGTTACTGTTACTGTTTGAGTGATGAAGACTCGACAGTCCCACCGTTGGCAAGTTAGAACTGTGAGATTCACTACGTGCACCACTGGTGTTTTGTGGAAAAGCACATGTAAGATTCTGCAACAGCGTCTGCAGATACTCCTGCATTCGTCAATACCTTTTTATGGCAGGAATTATTTCAGCAAATATACTTTTGTACCGGGGATCTAAGAGTGTGGCAACCCAGTAGTCGGGATTACTTCGAATTCTGACAATCCGGGGGTCATGTTGCAGGTAGTGCAGCAAGAAGGCACTCATGTGTCTTGCGCATCCAGAAGTACCAAGTCCTTGTTGTGTTGGTAGCGAGGTAAGAATCATGCTTCCTTCCTCTGCCCTCTCCCTCCAACCTCGCACAACAGAAATGTGATCAAGGTCTCCCTCATCTGATGAGTCTTCCATGCCCATCGCCAGTTCGTCCTCCACTTCTTCCTCGGCTCCTGCACCTTCCTCAACAGTTTGGCTGCTACCATGCGCCCTGGTTAATCCCTCTCCCCCACCCTCCCATGCCTGCCGCCTTGGTGCTAATCACCGGAATAGTCATGCTGATAATGGCATCATCATCAGCACTAAACATCTTCGTCGCCATTTCAAAACTGTGCAGAAGGGTGTGTGGCGCCCCTGAGGGTTCAGTCGCCACAGAGTTACTGCATCTCACCCAGAGGTGTGGTATCTCACCCTCAGGTAAGGAAGGCGTATGGCTCGGGACCCTGACTCCTGCATCCAACACATACCCGCAGTGGGGGTAGGGCGAGATTGCGCCTAAGGGAGAGCACAGGTCCCTAGCTGGTTTGAGGGTCCTATGTAGTGGGTGCTTAGGGGAGCAGCTTAGGGGAGCACATGACAAGGAGAGTATAAATAGGAAGCCATCTTAGAAAGAGCAAGCCAGACAGAGGAGGAAAAGTGACAGGAGCAGAGACTAGGCATGAGCTCTGCTCCGGAGGCGGGCCTAGCCTGGGAGGCCCAGGACTGAAGGAGAGAAGAGAGGAGTGGGAGCTGGAAGGCTCCAGGAACCGAAGGGACCCTATGGCTACGGGCCGTGCAGAAGGCCACCCGTACTCCCGCTGCTACCAGGAGGTAGAGGGGTCAGGCCAGATAAGGGGAACCGGTCCCTCAACTAGCGGAGAAACAGCAAGGCTCAACTAGAAACCGGAGGCTGCTGCATTTCATGTACTGCAGGCCAAAGTCCACACCAGTCTCACTAAGAAGGTAGCCACATAGGACCCAGGGGACGGAACACACGTCACCCGCCAAGGCCCGAGGATACCGGATAGAAGTGTCACTGGGTGTGAGGTGCAGGGAGAAGGCCAGAGAAAGGACACACAGAAGGGGGTCCTGCTAAGTACTCCGGAGCTATCTGGGGGTGGACTGAGCCCCTCACTGAGTATGTGAAAAGAAAAGAAAGGGCGCATGTGTAGACTCACAGAGCTATTTAATTAATTTAAAAAGTGCCAGTACACTCACCTGTGATGGTTGTGTACGTCTACACAACCAAGATTAAGCGTGTGATTAATGAGGCTCCGGGTCACCTCTATTTGTAGTACCGTCCTGTCGGTGTTTGCCTCGCAACTCCGTGCTCCTCAAGTGGTCACACGATCCTGCTGGACCAGATACCACGTCACCGCAGGTCCTCAGTAGTTTAACCCGGTGGCTGGATAACCGCAGGTCCTCAAACATCCAAATAGACCAGGCTGCTCCTGCCGCTTTGGCTCCGTATGGAGATATTTCACAAGTAAACAATGGTGCAGCGGTCTCAGGGAGCGCCAAAGGAATACTGGACAATTTAATAGATGGCAACTGACTTTTATTCTTCCTCCAATACCACTGCCACAACGCATTTCAACGGTCTAAGCCGTCTTCATCAGCCCCTTTTCCTGCTGTCACCATAGTTACCCAGTGCCCAGTCAGCGACATGTAACGCCCCTGTCCATGCCTTCTCGTCCAAGTGTCTGTGGTGAAGTGCACCCTGTCACACACAGAGTTTCTCAAAGAAGCGGTGATGTTGTGTGCGACATGCTAGTGGAGCGCAGGCACACCTTTCTTTGAGAAGTAGTGCCGGCTGGGCATCTGGTACTGGGGCACTGTGACGGACATAAGGTCTTGAAAATCCTCTGTGTCCTCCAGGTGGAAAGGCAGCATTTCTGTAGCCAACAGCTTGAAGATGGTGAAATTCAACCTCTTAGCTTTCTCATGGCTAGGAGGAAATGGTCTTTTACTTTTCCACATCTGAGGGACCGAGGGCTGGACCGAGGGCTGGCTGTTGTGCTTAGATGGTGTTGAGTAGGGTGTCCCCGGCAAACTGCCGGTCTGTGAGGAAGATGCAGGCGGACATGTTAGGTTGCCTTGATCCAAAGGTGGTGCTCTCGATGTCGGAGAGCGCTCAACACTAGCAGGTGTTTCCACTTCCCAATGAACTGACGACCTGCCAATCACACTGGCTGTTGCTGGTAAAGAGGTGGCAGGTCTGAATCCAAAAACATGTGTGACTGCTGTCCCCCCAGTCACAGAGGATGAAGAGGCTGCGGATGCACAAGATGGGGCAGACGGTGGTTGGCCCAGCCGGCTAGGCCGCATTGTGGCACAGTGAGCTTCCCACTGCAACTTATGCTTCATATCCATGTGACGGTACATGCATGAAGTACTCAAACTATGGATTTTTTGGCCTCTACTTAGCTTTTGCTGACAAATATTACAGATAACACGAGTTGGGTCATCCTTATCGATCTGAATAAATGCCCAGGCTATGCAAGGCTTAGAGCCCATGTGACCTGAAGAGCCACTATGACTTGTGGTCAGAGGCAGAGTTGTGGTTGAGGATGCAGTTGTTGACGTGCTTTCAGTACTCCGTCTCTGTTCAGGAAGGCGCAACCTAACCTCGTCGTCAATAGCATCTGTGATGCCCCGCTGCGCTTGGTATCACAGATCCTAGAAGAGTGCATTGATGGAATCCTCCACAAGAGGCCCCCATAAACATTCACACATCTCCACCTTCCACCTCAGACCAGCAGAGGGAGCCCGTTAGGGATATAAATAGAGAAGGTGGAGCTAGGCAGTTCAGTTCCTCTGAAGAGTTCCTGCAGTAGAGAAGCCTAAGAGAGGTCAGTCTGCAGTGGAGCTCAGTCTAGTCTAGAGAACGCAGTTAATAGTTCAGCAGTGGAGCACGAGGCTCCTGCTTGCTAGATTCAGGGAGCCCAGATAGAGCTTATGGTGTGCCAGTGCCGTAAGATCAGTGAAGCGCGGCAAGCTGCCGTTAGTGTGTATAGCCTAGTGAGGGCCCGAGTAGGCCGAAGGCGAGTGGCGAGTTAGTACATAAGGGGCAGAGGAGCTTAACCAGCTCACCCCGAAGCATTTACCGGACACAGGATCCGAGCTTACCCGTATCTCTATGACCCAGTAAGGCATAACCGGAATCCCTGGAGAACTACAAGTCCCAGGATCGCTAAGGTGCTGATATGTAACAGAGCCAGGAGACGCTTAGGCCCCGCATACTGGGAGCGTGAACTCCAAGAGAAGGCCCTACCACAAGGTCAGCCAGCGCAGGACAGAGACAAAGTTAGGCCTAGCTCCAGGCAGGTCAGAAACTTACTACGCAGAGGCAAGAAACAGGAGGCCCTACACCCGCTCATTGGGGAGGATCCTGATATGCACCCTTCACCCTACAGTGCTCCGGGATGTGCCTGAATTTCCACCAGTAAATGGTACTGAAGTGAATACCGTGTCCGTTCCCGTTCTTGCTCTGACCCAGCTGGGTCTCGCCTGTCCTGCATTCCCCCTGCATACGCTGCCCTGAGACCTAGGTCCACCTGTGGGGAGCTATACCATTGAGCTGCCTTATCACCGGCCTCAGTGGACTGCTGCAGCGCTGGTGCTTGTCACCAGATACCACAGGTGGCGTCATGAACTCTTATAAAATTAACAATTATCCACCCTTTTAAAGAGAGACCCCAGGGTACGGGCCAGGGAGCCGACCACCGCGACATCCCCAAGGCCAGGCAAATGCCCGGGTACCGAGTCATCCCCATCCCCAGGGCTAGTCACATCCTCCTCCACCTCCTCTGCTGACCTCATCGACTGGCTGACTGTGGGTTGACAGTAAGTGGGATCTCCAACCTCGTCATCATCACCCTGTGTGTTATCACACCCGTCGTCCTCAGAGCCAACCTCTTCCTGCCCTGACCGAAAAGTCAAGTTGTCGCTCCAATCAGGTATTTGAGTCTCATCATCGTCTTCATCATTGTCTCCACCAACAGGAGTTACAGTTTGGGAACAAGGGTCTACATTATGCTCAGAACCTTCTTCATCTGGTCCTGGATCCGACTTATAAAGATTCTGGGCATCAGATCAGATCATTTCCTCATCTGGATTAACAGAAGCTCTGGAGCAGACCTCCGTTTCCCAGGCTATAGTATGAGTAAACAGCTGTGCAGACTCAACCATCTGTGCTACCCCATACTCAGACGGGCAGCTGGAGACTTGGGAGCTGTGAGGAAGCAAGTGCGATTGGGGTGACACCTCTGAGGACTGGAGTATTTGTGATGTTGAAATTGAGGTGATGGAGAGCCCACTTGAAGGATCACTTGATATCCGTTGAAGCACCTGCTGTTTTTGTGCCTCATTTAGAATTTGTAGCGATGGGCGTGTCCGTAAGAATGGGATCGTATCACATTGTCCACGAAAAGAAGTTGACATCTTAGTTTGGCTGGAAGATGGTCTTTCTTCTGCAGATGTTACCCCCCCCCCCACCGTGGGGGACCTCGACCCACCGGCGGACAGGCACCAGTATTGGGATAGGGGGGCTGGCCGTCAGGGTCCACCGCGGCTCTGCCACAAACCCGGCGACACAGAGGTGGCACGGGCAGGAACGGACTGGCCGTGTCGGCTTCTCACTTTTTGGATTTTAGAAGGGCATGACATGCCTATATCTGTGTCTCCCCCTCCTTTTACTCCTCCACCTCTTTTCTTTTCACATGACTATATGTACTTGTCACTTTTCCATGTGTTAGTTGTGTCTTCTGAGCAGTTTGTCAGCTTTTGGACACCTTTGAAGGTGTTTTCTATGTGTTTCTATGTGTTTTTGTTTGCCTGCCATTGGTTTTAACGGTGTTCGAAGGTGTTCGACGAACAGTTCGACGAACAGTTTGGCGAACACACGGGTGTTCGACGAATCGAACCGAACACGAACACTACGGGGGTGGCTCAACACTACTGCCTAGGCCAACTCTGTATGGCCTCTACTTTATTAATTTGGGTTTTGCTCAAGCCCCTTCCAATAACAACCCCAGGTACTTGGCCTCCTCTTGCCCTAAGGCACATTTTTCTGGATTTATTGTGAGACCTGCCCCACTGATTGCTTCTGGCATGGTCTACACTTTACAAAAGATGGCTTCCCCAGTCTGCACTGAAGACAACCGCATCATCTAGGTAAGCTGCTATGTAACTATTATGTGGCCTCAAAATTAAGGCCATCAATCTCTGAAAGGTTGCGGGTGCTCCATGCAGACCAAATGGCATGTTCTTGTATTGGAGCAAACCCTCTGGGTGGAAAAAGCTGTTTTTTCCTTGGCCCTCTTTGTTAAAGGAATTTGCCAATAACCCTTAGTAAGATCCAGAGTTGTTATGTATCTAGCATTACCAAGTTTATCAAATAATTCATAGAATCATAGAATGTTAGAGTTGGAAGGAACTTCCAGGGTCATCGTGTTCAACCCCTGCTCTATGCAGGTTTCACTAAACCATCTCAGACAGATGTCTGTCCAACCTATGTTTGAAGACTTCCATTGAAGGAGAACTCACCACCTCTCATGGTAGTCTGTTCCAGGCTATGATCACCCTCACTGTCAAAAAGTTTTTTCTAATATCTAATCTGTGTCTTCTCCTTTCCAGTTTCATTCCATTGCTTCTCGTGTTTCCATGTGCAAATGAGAATAAGGATAATCCCTCTATACTGTGACATCCCTTCAGATATTTGTAGACAGCTATTAAGTCTACGCTTAGTCTTCTTTTATGCAAGCTAAACATTCCCAGATCCTTTAACCATTACACTGTGTTCCAAATTATTATGCAAATAATATTTTCTCAGATTTTCCCAAATTACCTATATGAATTGCAGTCATTTTAATTTTCCAGTCAAATAACTATTAGAGTACAATTGAAAGGTTTTTGTACAAACTGCCTATGATAATAGTTTATTTTAAAAAAAATAAAAACTCAAACTGCACTCAAAATGCATGTTCCAAATTATTATGTACACCAGAGTTTTCAACCTTTTCATTTGAATAAAGAACAAAAAAATGGTCATTTTTGAAATTATAAGCATTAGCAGGTTATTACAAACTGAAATCAAACAGTTTTCAACTCAAAACTTTATTCTAGGTGATGTTACATTTGCACATAGGACCCCTTGTTCGAAAGGAGCTTCTGAACTCTCTCGTCCATTGAATTTGTCAGGTTTTGTATGGTTTCTGCTTTAATTGTTTTGCACTACAATGACTTCAATTCATATAGGTAATTTGGGAAAATCTGAGAAAATATTATTTGCATAATAATTTGGAACACAGTGTACTTGTAGGACATAGTTTGCAGACCGGTCACCATTCTGGTCGATCTTCACTGAACTTGCTCCAGTTTTTTTATGTCTTTTTTAAAGTGTGGTGCCCAGAACTGGACACAGTTTTCCCGATGAGGTCTGACCAAAGAGGAGTAGAGGGGAATAATTACTTCACATGATCTAGACTGTATGTTTCTCTTAATACATCCTAGAAATGTGTTTATCTTTTTTGCTGCTGCATCACATTGTTGACTCATTTGAAGTCTGAGATCTATTAGTGTACCCATGTCTTTTCCACATGTGCTGTTGCTTAGTTCTATTCCTCCCATTCTATAGATGCAATTTTTGTTTTTCTTGCCCAGATGTAGAATCTTGCATTCTCCCTGTTAAATATCATTCTATTAGTCACTGACCATTGTTCAAACTTATCTAGATCCTTCTAAATCCTTTCTCTGTCTTCTCTAGTGTTAGCTATCCCTCCTAGCTTTGCATCATCTGCAAATTTGATTAGTTTACCTTTCAGTGCCTCCTTCATAAATTTAACAGGATGTTTCTGATCATGTCTCGCACACCACATGGTCAGATAAAGTAGTAAAATGTTAAAATTACATTTACTGGTGAATGTATTTTTCACCGTTGAAAGCAATGCAAAAGTGCATCAAAAACACTATGTGTGAACATACAGTTGTGCTCAAAAGTTTACATACCCCGGCAGAATTTTTCCTTTCTTGGCCTTGTTTCAGAGAATATGAATGATAGGAAAAAACTTTTTCTCCACTCATGGTTATTGGTTGGGTGAAGCCATTTATTGTCAAACTACTGTGTTTTCTCTTTTTAAATCTTAATGACAACCAAAAACATCCAAATGACCCTGATCAAAAGTTCACATACCCCAGTTCTTAATACCGTGTATTACCCCCTCTAACATCAATGACAGTTTGAAGTCTTTTGTGGTAGTTGTGGATGCGGTTCTTTAACCCCTTTACCCCTGAGGGTGGTTTGCACATTAATGACCGGGCCAATTTTTACAATTCTGACCACTGTCACTTTATGAGGTAATTATTCTGCAACGCTTCAATGGATCCCACAGATTCTGAGAGATTGTTTTTTCGTGACATATTGTACTTCATGGTTGTGGTAAATTTTCTTTGATATCACTTGCGCTTATTTGTGAAAAAAAACGGAAATTTGGCAAAATTTTTTAAAATTTAGCAATTTTCAAAATTTGAATTTTTATGCCCTTAAATCAGAGAGATATGTCACACAAAATAGTTAATAAATAACATTTCCCACATGTCTACTTTACATAAGCACAATTTTGGAACCAAAATAATTTTTTATTAGGGAGCTATAAGGGTTAAAAGATGACCAAAATTTACAAAACCATTTTTTTAGGGACCACATCACATTTGAAGTCACTTTGAGGGGTCTTTACCACAGAAAATAACCAAGAATGACACCATTCTAAAAACTTCACCCCTCAAGGTGCTCAAAACCACATTGAAGAACTTTATTAACCCTTCAGGTGCTTCACAGGAATTTTTGGAATGTGGAAGAAAAAAATTAACATTTATTTTTTTTCACAAAAATGTTACTTTAGACCAAATTCTTTTTATTTTTGCAGGGGTAACAGGAAAAAATGGACCCCAAAATTTGTTGTGAAATTTCCCCTGAGCATGCAGATACCCAATACGTGTGGAAAAACCTCTATTTGGGTGCACGGCAGGGTTCGGAAGGGAAGGAGTGCCATTCGACTTTTTGATTGTAACATTTGCTTGAATAATTGGCGGACACCATGTTGCGTTTGGAGAGCCCCTGATGTGCCTAAACAGTGGAAACCGCCCACAAGTGACACCATTTTGGAAACTAGACCACTTAGGGAACTTATCTAGATGTGTGGTGATCATCCTGAACCCCAAAGTACTTCACAGAAGTTTAGAACATTGAGCTTTAAAATAAAATTTTTACATTTTTGCAACAAAAATGTTTTTCAGCCCCCAATTTTGCATGTTCATAAGGGTAACAGAAGAAATTGCATATGTGGGGTAAAACCACTGTTTGGGCGGGCGGCAGGGTTCGAAAGGGAAGGAGCACCATTTGACTTTTTGAATGTAAAATTTGCTTGAATACTTAGCGGATGTGCCCCTGATGTGCCTATACAGTAGAAAAACCCCACAAGTGACATCATTTTGGAAACTAGACCCCTCAGGGAACTTATCTAGATGTGTGGTCAACACTCTGAACCCCCAAGTGCTTTACAGAAGTTTATAACATGGAGCCGTGAAAATAAAAAAATCTAACTTTTTCCACAAAAATGATGTTTTAGCCTCAATTTTTTTATTTTCACAAGGGTAAGAGGAGAAAATGGACCCCATAAACTGTTGTGCAATTTATCCTGAGTACGCAAATACCCCATATGTGGGGAAAATACAGTGTTTGGGCGCACGACAGAGTTCAAAAGGGAAGGAGCACTGTGTGACTTTTTTAACGCAAAATTGGCTTAAATTGAGAGCGGACGCCATGTCGCGTTTGGAGAGCCCCTGATGTGCCTAAATAGTGGAAATGTGGCACCCAAGGGGTCTGGTTGCCACAGTAATAGGAATATTACGTCTGAGAGCAAGTGGGAGGTTTCTCTGGTCAGGAGCCCTAAGCATGCAACACCGCCCGCCCAGACCTGGGAGGGGAGGAATCTGCCCTTATAAACTGGGTCTGGGGAGGGATTAGGAGAGTCAGGGCCTGGAGAGGGAAAGTTACAGCAGGAGATCTGTAGGAGCTAGGAGCAGAAGACCAGGGGCTGGAAGCTAAGCAGAGATATAGCTCGCCCTGGCAGAAGAATCTGATAACCGGACACCGGAGTCCGAGGCTATGGGGACTGATATCCACCCAGCAGCAGAAACCAGCCGGCAGGGGATTCTAGGTCCTCTGGCCATAGAAGCCCGGAGGCTCAGTCACAAGGAAGGGACCAGCACCGCCATCCAGGAGCGGAGGCTAACAGAAGGCCCCAAGTCACCAGCCATACGGGTGAGCACCACATGGTATACTCAGGGACGTGGACTACTTCTACCCGCTTACAGCAAGATAGCCAGAAAGAGTACAGATAGACGGGGAGGCCTACAACTGCACCTGGCCAGGGGAACTCCTGTTTGCTCACTGACTGACCAGGCCCCTTATGCTAGCCAGTACTCCCGGGAGGGTCTGCCTTAATATCACCAGTAAAGACCCTGAAATGCACTGCAAAGACTCTGAGTCGTTCCTGCTCATCACCGCACCAGCACTACTAGTGCTGGGACGCCCGCGCACCATCACTCCCATCATCCACATTCCCTGCCCTCAGCGGACTGCCTCGCAGCGGCGGTACACCCTGACCGCAATCCACGGGTGGCGTAGTCGGACAATTAACTTAAAACCCCTAAAAGACTGCCATCGGCCTGACCACCCTGAGCCACGGGACCGGGTCGCTGCCACGGAGACTACAACCCCCAGAGACCCGGCTCCGGGTAACCCACACGCGTCCACACTAGGCCCAGGGGGCGTGTCAGCTTTGGCGTAGTCGGCAGGATCTCATGCCCGCAACCACCGGGTACTGCGCGCCTTCAAAAGACTGTCATACCTGCCGTGGTGAAGGTCCCCGCCATCCGGAGCCGTTTCCCGCCATCTTCAAAAGTTTCCCGCCATCCGCAGTCGTTTTCCCGCCATCGGGCGCCATCTTCGGGACGCCGCGCGGGAAGAAGAGGAGCGTGGACGCCGAAAGCGCGCAAAACCCGAAGCTCCGCCCCACGCATCGACGCTGCGCAAGGTCCTGGAAGGGAGAGAGAGCGACGCTGACGTCACCAGAGCTCGACGCAAGGTCCTCCACCCTGACGATCGTCTGCGGAGCCGCGGCCTACGGAGAAGAAGCAACAGAAGGTAGGCCACACTTAACTAGGGGGGAGGAAGATGACGGATACGGAGGAACCCTCTACCACCAGCGCGGCCGCTGCCGCGGTAATGCCATTTACAATGCCCTATATCCCCGGAGCGGCCTGGCTGCCCCAGTACTCAGGGGAGTCGCATACCCTAAGCGACTTTAAAGAGAGACTGTACAGCCTGTTTAAGGTATACCCCCTGACAGAAGGACAAAAAGTGAGCATATTGGTAGGCCAGCTAACCCGGGCAGCCCAACGTGAAGTAAAGTCCTGGTCAGTCCGTGACAAGGAGACTGTAAAAGAAATCTTAACCCGTCTGCGGGACACTTGATACCCGTACCTCAGCAGAGATCAAAATGAAATTCTATGGGTGCAAGCAGCGGGCCCAAGACAGAATAAGAGACTATGCTTTGAACTTGCAAGAGGCCCTGGGAGCCATTAAACAGGCAGACCCTGACAGTGTGCGGAATGCAGATGAACTGTTAACTGAGCAATTCATTGAGGGTCTGCTGTCCAATGCCCACCGAACCCAGTTACGTGCAATGGCCTTGCAGAGCCCTGGTTTGGACTTTGCAAAGTTCAAAGACAGGGCTATCCGGGTGCTCCGAGAACCGGCACCGGGTAGCGCTGTAACCCACTTGCGCCCTGCTATTACCTATCATCAAGAGGCGGCGCCCTTGTCTGCAGAGCCTGTAGGAGCTGGTGCGCAGGCTTTGGACAACAACCCGGCTACAGACCTGCACCATCAGGTCCAAGAGCTAACCAAAAGCGTAGCCGCGCTAACCAGAACTGTGCAGTCTTTACAGGTCTCTACTCCAGGAAGGATCAAGCTGGCCACCAGTCCGGAGGACGTCCCGTGGCACCGACAGAGGAGGATCCCAACATCCAGAGGAAGACCCAGTGACAGATACAACGAGGACAGACAACCCATCTGCCGCCGCTGCAATCAACCCGGACATATGGCAAGGTACTGTCATTTAAACGGGCACAACCTGGGGTAGAGGGCCAACCCCCAGGCATAAGATCATCAGGCCCATCGAACTGGCATGATAAATACGTAGGGGGACGTCCGGTCTTGCCTGTGGTACTGGATGGCATTCCTATGAGTGCCCTACTGGACACTGGGCACAAGTGACTACCATCCCGTACGTGCTCTTTAAGCGGTACTGGAATGACTCGGACATAACCCGCTACCCAGATGACGACCTGAGTATCATCGCCAGCAATGGTCAGCCCGTGCCGCAGGTGGGGTTCAAAGAGGTGACCATTAAGGTCGGTAAGGTCGAACTGGCGGCACAAGGACTGATCATTGTGGACATTGACCGTCATGAGAGTCACCCTAGAATAACCTTGGGAACTAACGTGATTGAAAATTGTCTTGCAGAGGTGATTCTCATTTTACAGCAGGTTGCCAAGAACGCCAGTTCCAGCCAACAGCGTGTGCTCCAAAAAGAGATCCGGGCACTGATGAAGCGGCAACAAGTGGAACTATCTGGTGGTGAGATAGGTAGCGTGAGAATGTGTGACCCGTTCCCTATTGCCATGCCCCCGAAAAGTGAGATGATGATCTGGTGCCGGGCAGCTATTGGTCTAAGAGGTAGAGACTACCAAGCAATGGTAGAACCCTTCTACACAGATAGTAGGCCCACCATTTTGACAGCACGGGGGGTGGTCGATGTACGCCATGGGAGGGTGCCCGTCCGCATCATAAATATCGGGGAGAGAGAAGTATACCTGCCCCGGTATGCCACGCTAGCCAAATTGTTCACCATAAACCAAAATTCTGTAAAGGCCGTAGAACCCTTGCCTCCTTCTCAACCAGAGGAAGGTAACGGCTCTAAGAAACAAATGGAAGACTGGTGTCAGCAACTGCATTTGGGTACTGACTCCACTCCCTCACACCAAAAACAGGGAGTCTACCGGGTGGTTCAGGAGTACGAAAGAGTCTTTAGTAAACACCCGCTAGACTTCGGGCGAGTAAAGGGGGTAGAACATCACATCCCCACAGGAGACCATCCACCCATAAAGGAAAGATACCGACCTGTACCCCCTGCACACTATCAGCATGCAAAGGGGATGTTGCGGGACATGAAGGAGGCTGGGGTAATCAGGGACAGCTGTAGCCCCTGGGCAGCTCCACTAGTTCTAGTGAAGAAGGAGGACAACACAATGAGAATGTGTGTAGACGACAGAAAGGTCAACCGTATCACACACAAAGATGCGTACCCGTTACCTAGGATAGAAGAATCTTTAGCTGCATTAAAATCTGCTAACTTCTTCTCCACTTTGGATCTTACTAGCGGGTACTGGCAGGTTCCTGTAGCAGAGGCAGACAAGGAGAAGACTGCATTCACCACCCCGATGGGCCTCAGCGAGTTCAACTGTATGCCGTTCGGGCTCTGCAACGCACCAGGAACCTTCCAGCGGTTGATGGAATGCTGTCTGGGACACCGGAACTTCGAGACGGTCCTGTTATACCTGGACGATGTCATCGTTTATTACAAAACCTACGAGGACCACCTGAAACACCTGGCAGAAGTGTTTTACGCCCTGGCAAGCTACGGCCTAAAGGTGAAACCCTCCAAGTGTCACCTCCTGAAACCAAAGGTGCAGTACCTGGGACACGTGGTGAGTGCTGACGGAGTGGCTCCCGACCCCGATAAGATCACCGTGATTAAGGGCTGGTCAAGACCCTCCAGCATAAAGGAAGTGCGGCAGTTCCTCGGGTTGGTAGGCTACTACCGAAGATTCATTCCCGGTTTCACCAAAATGGCAGCCCCTATGCAGGACCTCCTGATAGGTCAATCCAGGAAGGCCAAAAACCAGAAGCCGCCCTTCAGGTGGGAAAAGCTGGAAGAGGAGTCCTTCTGCCAGCTGAAGATGGCTCTCACGGGGGATGAAATCCTGGCATACCCTGACTACACCAGCCCTTTATCCTCCACACAGACGAAAGCAACATCGGGCTAGGAGCCTTACTGTCCCAGATCCAGCAGGGGAAAGAATGGGTAATCGCTTATGCCAGCCGAAAACTACGGCCCACAGAGAGAAACCCTGAGAATTATAGCTCATTCAAGCTAGAGTTCCTGGCAGTGGTGTGGGCAGTGACCGAACGTTTCAAGCATTACCTTGCCTCTTCCAAAATCACCGTGTACACGGATAACAACCCGTTGACACACCTGGACACTGCAAGACTTGGTGCCCTGGAGCAGAGATGGATGGCCCGCCTGTCCAACTACGAATTCACCATCAAATACCGGGCGGGACGCTCAAATGCCAATGCGGATACCCTGTCCAGAATGCCAAACTTACCGGACGTAGGGGAAGATCCAGAAGATCTAGAAGAAGTCGAACTCCCTGCGTTCCACCGTCATGGGATTACCCTGTATTCCCACCGTGTGAAGGATAGGCGCTCTGCTGCGTTCAATCCCTTACCCCACTACAGCTGGGCGGAGACACAAAACAGTGATCCCGCAGTCCGTCTGGTGAAGGAAATGCTGACACAGGCTCATGCCCGTCTTGACCCAGACGCTCCGGAGGAGACCAAGCAACTGTGGAAGGAGGAAAGTAAGCTGTTTCTCTACAGGGAGAAGCTGTGCCGGAGAATGGTCAACTCTCCAACACATGAGCTGACCTGGCAGGTAGTGGTCCCAAGACGAGACCCGGCTATGATTCTGGAGGCATACCACAACAGAGCAGGACACTTCGGATGGAAAAAGCTGGAGTTCTTGTTGCGTGAACGGTTCTACTGGATAGGCATGAGAGGAGCCATCGAGAGGTGGTGCAGAGACTGTGGCCCATGCAACCTAAGAAGGAAGGACCGTGCCAGCCAGAAGACTCCCCTGCAGTCCATCATCACCAGGCAGCAACTGGAACTGGTAGCCCTGGACCATGTGAAACTGGCTCCAAGCAGATCTGGGTACGTCTACGCCCTCACCATCGTAGATCACTACTCCCGGTTCCTGGTGGTGGTCCCTGTCAAGGACTTAACGGCTCAAACAGCAGCTAGAGCCTTCCAGCAGCACTTCTGCCGTCCACACAGGTATCCGGAGCAAGTGTTGACGGACCAAGGACCATCCTTCGAAGCGGAGGTCTTCCAGGATTTCTGCAATCTGTATGGCTGCAGGAAGATAAGAACAACGCCCTATCACCCTCAGACCAACGGACTATGTGAGAAAATGAACCAGGTGGTGATGGACTTGCTGAAAACGTTGCCCCTGGAGGAACGCAGTCTGTGGCCTGAAAAACTGCCTGATTTGGTGGACTTGTACAATCACATCCCCGTAGGCTCCACCAACTGTACCCCAGCTTACCTAATGAGAGCAAGACCTGGTAAGCTGCCTATTGACCTGGATCTGGGAGTCCTGACACCTGAGGACACCTCGCCAGAGGCAGACTGGGATACAGAACGGCAGCAGCAGTATCGGAAAGTACAGGAGAGCGTCGAGCGAAGTCTGTCTCAAGCAAGAGAAAGGCAAGAGAAGGCTTATAACCAGTATGCTCCCACTGTTCCACTGGTACCTGGAGAGCAGGTCTTGAAGAGAAAGAGACGGCTCCACAAGTTGGATGACCAGTGGGTGAAGGACCCGTACACCGTACTGCCCTCAAGCCATGACAATCCAAAAGTCTGTGTAATCAGTAAGGATGGAGGAGAAACCACAGCCATTGTTTCCAGAGACCACCTGAAAAAGTGTCCCGAGCAGCTGCAAAGCCCTGACGAAGATCAAGAGAACCCTCAACCCGCAGAGGAAAGGGAAGAAATGATCAGTACCGTACTCGGAGACTTTCCCCGGTCCTGGACTCAAATCAACAACGCAGTCGTGGTACCCATCCTCACCTTTCTCCAGCCAGCCCCTCAAGAGCCTACAGAAGAACAGGTAGTGTCAGAAGAGCAGCCGGCCCAGGAGGCAGAAGAACCCATACCAGCTGCCCAGGAGAATCAACCCTCTGCTAGTAGTGAGCCTGCCGTGCCCCTAGTAAGCCAAAGAGTACGCAGAAAGCTGCCAGACCTACCCGCAACACCTCCTACACCCTGTAGTGCAGAACCAGATAGTGGGTTACGTAGGACCACCAGGAGCACTAGAGGACAAATGCCCGCTCGCTGGAGAATCTAAACTGTAATATATATTTACCTGTACATATGTAAATGTTGAAAATGGTTTATGTTTGTTGCCTGGTTACTAATTATGCTTCTCTAGTTACCCTTCAGGTTTATTTGGACTGACAGGTTATGGACGCTGAATAACCGGAACTACATTGTAGATAGTTGCACCTTGGTGCCTCTTGCAAAGATGGCCGCAGAAGAGAAAACCTGTCTGGCGTGGCTTCCTTGTGGCCCAAAGTAGCTAGTCTCAGCCTTGCAGCCACGCCCAGGGCCAACGCTTGGGGTTTACTTTGGACAGGTCCCCTACTCTGTGCCAAGACTTCACCTTGTTGGGTGATATGGACACCCGGTTACGGACACGCCGTGACCTCTAAAGACTAAAGCTTCTTGTATATATGTTATTGTATTATTGTTTATACCCTGTATTTGTGTTTTCTTAAAAATGTGTTTAGTCCCGGAGTACTAAAATTCACTAGGGGGGAATGTGGCACCCCAGGGGTCTGGTTGCCACAGTTATAGGAATATTACGTCTGAGAGCAAGTGGGAGGTTTCTCTGGTCAGGAGCCCTAAGCATGCAACACCGCCCGCCCAGACCTGGGAGGGGAGGAATCTGCCCTTATAAACTGGGTCTGGGGAGGGATTAGGAGAGTCAGAGCCTGGAGAGGGAAAGTTACAGCAGGAGCTCTGTAGGAGCTAGGAGCAGAAGACCAGGGGCTGGAAGCTAAGCAGAGATATAGCTCGCCCTGGCAGAAGAATCTGATAACCGGACACTGGATTCCAGGTCCTCTGGCCATAGAAGCCCGGAGGCTCAGTCACAAGGAAGGGACCAGCACCGCCATCCAGGAGCGGAGGCTAACAGAAGGCCCCAAGTCACCAGCCATACGGGTGAGCACCACATGGTATACTCAGGGACGTGGACTACTTCTACCCGCTTACAGAAAGGTAGCCAGAAAGAGTGCAGATAGACGGGGAGGCCTACAACTCCACCTGGCCAGGGGAACTCCTGTTTGCTCGCAGACTGACCAGGCCCCTTATGCTAGCCAGTACTCCCAGGAGGGTCTGCCTTAATATCACAAGTAAAGACCCTGAACTGCACTGCAAAGACTCTGAGTCGTTCCTGCTCATCGCCGCACCAGCACTACTAGTGCTGGGACGCCCGCGCACCATCACTCCCATCATCCACATTCCCTGCCCTGAGGCCATACTCCTCCCGTGGGGAGTTATCCCATCTTTTGCTGCGCACACCACACAAGCCTCAGCGGACTGCCTCGCAGCGGCGGTACACCCTGACCGCAATCCACGGGTGGCGTAGTCGGACAATTAAATTAAAACCCCTAAAAGACTGCCATCGGCCTGACCACCCTGAGCCACGGGACCGGGTCGCTGCCACGGAGACTACAACCCCCAGAGACCCGGCTCCGGGTAACCCACACACGTCCACAATAGGCCCAGGGGGCGAGTCAGAAACCCCCCACAAGTAACCCCATTTTGGAAACTACTCCCCTCAAGGATTTTATAAAGGGGTATAGTGAACATTTTTAACCCAGAGGTACGACACATAATTTGATAACATTAGGTCATCATATTGAATAAGTTGTCATTAGTCTTGAGTGCAAGTGCTCGCTACTTGAATTTGCATCAGGTACACAGTTATGCACCATGTATCGCGCGTGCTCGAGTGACATGCTCGAGTCCCCGCTCGCATGTTTCATGGTTATTAGACATACAAAAAAAACACGCGGGGATCGCTCGTGCATAGCAGGCAATCCCTGCAAGTTTTTTTTGCCCACAAAGCATATGGGGCGGAGACTTGAACATGTCACTTGAGCACCCGTGATACTCCCGAGCACCCGATGCAAACTCAAGTAGCGAGCACTTGCGCTCAACACTAGTCGCCATATCGTCATCTTTTTTTTTTTTACTTTTGAAAAAAATCCCTAGCCCAACCCTAACCCCAACCCTAACCCCAACCCCAACCCTAGCCCAACCCTAGCCCAACCCTAACTATAACCCTAGCCCAACCCTAACCCTAGCCCAACCCTAAGCCCAACCCTAACCCTAGCTCAACCCTAAACCTAACCCTAGCCTAACCATAACCCTAGCCCAACCCTAACCCTAACCCCAACCTTAAACCTAGCCCAACCCTAGCACAACCCTAACCCTAGCCCAACTCAAACCTTAGCCCAACCCTAACCCTAACCCTAGAGTTTATTTTTTACGCTGTTCGTGCGGTATAAGTGATTAGACGACTTTATTCTTCGGGTCGGTGCGATTACAGCGATACCAGAATCATATCGGGTTTTTATGATTGACAGCTGTCACACACTAAAAGACACATTTTTTTGTAAAATCTAGTTTTGGCATCGCCATATTTTGAGAGCTATAATTTTTCCATATTTTGGCCAACAGAGTCATGTGATGCTTTGTTTTTTGCGGGATGGCTTGACGTTTTTATTGGTGCCATTTTCAGGCACTTGACAATTTTTGATCGCTTTCTATTCCGATTTTTGGGAGGCAGAATAAACAAAAACTAGAAATTCCAGAATTGTTTTCATGTTTTTTTTTTATGCTGTTCCGCGTGTGGTAAAATTGATAAGGCAGCGTTATTCTTCGGGTCAGTACGTTTACAGCGATACCATATTTATATAGTTTTTCTATGTTTTGGTGCTTTTACACAATAAAAGCTATTTTATTGAAAAAAATATTTTTTGCATCGCTTTATTCTGAGATTTATAACTTTTTTATTTTTCAGCTGATGGAGCTGTATGGTGGCTTGTTTTTTGTGGGACAAGATGACATTTTCAGCGGTACCATTTTTATTTATATTCGTTTTTTTGATCGTGTGTTATTCCATTTTTTGTTTGGCGGTGTGATGATAAAGCATTGTTTTTTGCTTCGTTTTTTTTTTTTACCGTGTTCACTAAAGGGGTTAACTAGTGGGACAGTTTTGTAGGACAGGTTGTTCCAGACGTGGCGGTACCAAATATGTGTACTTTTATTGTTTTGTTTTTTTTCATAATAATATTTATTGATGTGTACAGTATACTGTAATTTTTTTTTTTTTGTTAATACTTTTACAAATTTTTATTTTTTATTTTTTTATTTTTTAACACTTTTTGGACCTTTATTCTGTGTCCCACTATGGGACTTTCACTTTTTTTATTCTGATCGCCTGTATAGCACAGGAATGCAGCACCATCCCAGTGCTATGCTGGCTGTCAGTGCTGCAGATGTAGAAGATATTTTGGTCATGCACTGCACATGACCAAAATATCTTCCTGCTGTCTGGTGACCCGGATGTTGTCATGACGACATCAGGTCGTCATGGTAACATCCGGGAAGCCACGGCAGACAGGTCTGGAGGCTAAGAGAGGAGGTGAGTATTGCGATCACCTCCTCTTGCCACCGCAATGCTGCGATCGACTTCGATCGCAGCATTGAGGGGGTTAATGTGCCGGGATCGGTGCGGGACTGTTCCCGGCACATAGCACCGGGTGTCAACTGTGACTATCAGCTGACACCCGGCGGCAATCGCCCCGCACCACTTGTGTGTGGGCGCGATCGCCATATGACCTAATAGTACGTCATTGGTCCAATCGGCCCAGGCCACCATGACGTACTATTAGGTCACGCGTCAGAAAGGGGTTAATTTCTCAGATGGAAAAGCTGCCCATTCTTCTTTTCAAAAAGCCTCTAGTTCCTGTAAATTCCTGGGCTGTCTAGTATGAACTGCACGATAGAGATCTCCCCAGAGTGGCTCAATGATATTGAGGTCAGGAGCTGAGATGGCCACTCCAGAACCTTCACTTTGTTCTACTGTAGCCAATGACAGGTTGACTTGGCCTTCTATTTTGGATCGTTGTCACATTGGAACATCAAAGTATGCCCCATGCGCAGCTTTCCGGGCTGATGAGTGCAAATTTGCCTCCAGTATTTGCTGATAACGTGCTGCATTCATCTTTCCTTCAACTTTTACCAAGTTTCCTCTGCCTTTGTAGCTCACACATCCCACATCAGCGATCCACCTCCGTGCTTTACTGTAGGAATGGTGTTCCTTTCATCATAGGCCTGGTTGACCTCTCTCCAAATGTAATGTTTATGGTTGAAGCCAAAAAGTTAAATTTTGGTCTCATCACTCCAAATTACCTTGTTCCAGAAGTTTTGAGGCTTGTCTCTGTGATGTCTGGCATATTGTAGGCGAGATACTTTGTGGCATTTGCGCAGTAATGGCTTTCTTCTGGTGACTCGACCATGCAGCCCATTTTGCTTCAAGTGTCTCCTTATTATGCATCTTGAAACAGCCACACCGCTAGTTTTCAGGGAGTCCTGAATTTCAGCTGATGTTATTTGTGGGTTTTTCGTTGCATACCGAACAATTTTCCTGGCAGTTGTAGCCAAAATTTTTGTTGGTCTACACAACCGTGGTTTGGTTTTTACAGAGCCCCTGATTTTCCATTTGTTAATCACAGTTTGAATGCTGCTGACTGGCATTATCAATTCCTTGGATATTTTTTTGTATCCCTTTCCAGTGTTATACAGTTCAACTACCTTTTACCGTAGATCCGTTGACAATTCTTTTGCTTTCCCCATGACTCACAATCCAGAAATGTCAGTGGCTGGATGAAAGATGCAAGAGTCTGTCTGGATCCCAGAAACTCACTCAGCTTTTATGCACACACACTGATTACAAGCAAACAGGTCAGAGGTGAGGATGTTACCTTTAGTAGCCATTCAAACCCATTTGTGTCAAATTCTGTGCATGTTATCAGGCCAAAGTCACCAGGTTATGTGAACTTTTGATCGGGGTCATTTTGATGTTTTTGCTTGTCATTAAGATTTAAAAAGAGAAAACACAGTAGTTTGACAATAAATGGCTTCACCCAACCAATAACCATGAGTGGAGAAAATTTTTTTTTGTTATCATTCATATTGTCTGAAACAAGGCCGACAAAGGAAAAATTCTGCCGGGGTATGTAAACTTTTGAGCACAACTGTAGCCCAAGGTGTGGAGAAGCATTTTTGTTTTTGGTTATTTATTTTGCCTTATATACAAGTCATTATCCTAGAAAGAATGTTTCTTAACATTTTTTCCATGAAAATCCATTTTAGCTATATTTTTGTATGTGTTATTGTCAGTCCATAAAAGTGGCGTAATACTCTGACAACATTGTTCACAGCAGTGACCTGGGATTCAGATAAGCTTCCAGAGGTCTTCCCCATGTCATTTCAGAACTGCTTCCATTGATTTGACCAATTTTTAGAACCCCTCCAGACCTCTGGGGGGGCTGCCAGAAAAATGCTTGAGTTTCCCATTGACTTACATTGTACTCGTTACATGTGTTGAGTACCCGTGCATTACGATTTACTCGACCCGAGTACCCAAAGATTTTAGTGCTCGCTCATCACTAATGAATAGGAATATGTGTTAAAAATTTACAAGGAAATCAAGTTAAGTTTGACCTACCACAAATAGACATGCTTGCTGTTTAACCTCTCCTAGTCTCAAATGACGTCAACTTTTCTTCATGTCTTAGTGAATCACCAAATCCTACAATGTCGAATTCTAAGGATTGTGCTCCTTTCTAATGTCTCATTGTCTAGTATTTATTTGCTAAAACTTGTTCTTGTAGAAAGAAAATGGTAAGCCGTTTTATGCATATCTCTGCTTTACGCATGGTATAACACTGCTAGCCATGGATATTTCCAGAACTTAGCAAATGAAGAATATACGGCACTCCGGAATGTAATGGAGAAGGTGCCAGAGTAGGTTTCCAATCCGTAGTAATTAATATGAGTAAAACTCAGCAATCATAAGGAAATTAGATGAGAACATGATGGTTTTATTTTTATCCAAAACAGTCCACTAGATATGACATTACGGTCCAATTAGGACCTTCATCAGATAAATGTAGACTGTGTAAGGAAGAGTGGAGGGATTGCAGCCCTGGTGTAGAGTGATGGTGTCATTCCAAATAGCACCATTCCAGATAGTGACACCGTCACTCTACACCATTACTGCAATTTCTGCATTCTTCTCTACCCAGTCTGCATTTATCTGATGAAGGTCCTAGTTGGACCGAAACGTCATAATCTAGTGGACTGTTTTGGATAATCACAGGGACTTTGAAGTGATGTGGAATTGTAGTTCTAATAATCACTCATGCAGGGAATAGAGACTTCCTGTTTCTACATAGAGCTTAGAAGGAATCAGTTAGTCTGTTTTTAATCATTTGATGTCATAGACCTAATGGAAAAGAGAAGAGTCAATTGGGTAGAAGGGCAAAATGAGCAATTGTAAGAACACAGTGCTATATAATATGATGACTGCAATATATTAGGAGGATAAAAGCTTTGATAGGAGTGCTTCTTTAATTTGATTTTAGATAGCTGGTACCGGTTGTGTTATAATAGTATGTGTTACATCGTGTGCCCACGGTGCGTTTTTCAAGTGTTTCTGCCCGGAATTTCCGCAGTGTAAACGCTTCAAAAACGCTTGTTAATCCGCCCCCCATGGTCCCCAATGACAAGCCGCACTGTCAATGGCCATGCTGCGGATTTTTCTGCAGCGTTTATGCTGCGCTCAAAAATCCGCAGCATGTCCATTAATTTTGCGGAAGCGCGGCGTAATCGCCGCCATTGACTTGCATTGAGACGCATATAATCCGTGTCAGTACATTTGTACTCACGGATTATATGCGTTTCAATGTGCGGATGGTACCCAGTTCTGGAGGAGAGGAGACTCTCATCCAGACCTGGGTACCATTGTACCTGTAAAAAAAAGAATAAAATAAAAAAATAAAGATTATATTCAGCTTCCGACGGCCCCCGGTCTCCTTCCCTCTGCTTGCGGGCAGGACTGAAGGACTTTCGGTGACGTCACAGTCATGTGACCGCAGGCCCTTCAGTGCAGTGTCCCGCGATATCTCGGCAGCCAGGAACGAGCGCAGCAGCACACGCCGGGCCATCGGAAGGTTAGTATAGTTTTTTTTTTTTATTTTTAAACATTCTTTCGGTCACACTGTATAAATC
Organism: Phyllobates terribilis; assembly: GCF_046119375.1. NCBI lineage: Eukaryota > Metazoa > Chordata > Amphibia > Anura > Dendrobatidae > Phyllobates > Phyllobates terribilis. The sequence continues at coordinate 97,446,477 of NW_027362770.1, forward strand.
CATGCTGTTTGCATGGATTTATATAGTGTGACCAAGTTGTCAAGCACTTTCGCCTGGAAAGCGCTTGTCAGCCCGCATGCGGAAACGCATGTGAATAACGCTTCAAATCCGCATGTATTTGGCAGGAAAAACGCATGTACAATCTGCATGCGTTTTTTCTGCCAGGGTGATGCAGAAATGCTGCAGAAATTTTCTGCTTCATTTCTGCATCGTGGGCACATAGCCTTATGAAGTCTCATCTCTTTGTAAACTTAGTGCTGTAATTTTTAACCTGAACACAAAAAGAATCATTTTTAATTTAAAGATATTATTACTTTCAGTACTTGTGAGAAGTGGCCACTTCTAATTCACTACTTCTTGTTGGCTGGCTGCAAAGCAACAGGCATCACTCCATTGCCTGTGTACAAAATCATCCAAGGACTGAACTACTGGGAAAGTGTGACCACCGGCACAGGATACATTGAAAATAAGTCCGATTTAAAAATGACCATGTTTTGTGTGATTTGTGATGAGATTGAAGACACATATTTTCAAGTCTGTAGAATATTAAATATTTGGAATGTGAGGGACGTTACTTTTACAAGGTGTTGAAAATACAACTCATTCACATCTAATTAATCTGTATATTTTCTGTCCTTCATGTGATCTAAAAAGCAGTTGCGAAAGGCACTGATGGGTTTATGAAGAAGTGCCTATTCACCCCTTCATGACTAATTTTACACTTTAAGTTTTTTTCTCCCCCTATTTCCAAGAGCCATAACATTCTCTCTCTCTCTTTCTATATTCACTGTGTTCCAAATTATTATGCAAATAATATTTTCTCAGATTTTCCCAAATTACCTATATGAAGTGCAGTCATTGTAATTTTCCAGTCAAATAACTATTAGAGTACAATTGAAAGGTTTTTGTACAAACTGCCTATGATAACAGTATATTTAAAAAAAAATAAAAAACTCAAACTGCACTCAAAATGCATGTTCCCAATTATTATGCACAGCAGAGTTTTCAACCTTTTCATTTTAATAAAGAACAAAAAAATGGTCATTTTTGAAATTCTAAGCATTAGCAGGTTATTACAAACTGAAATCAAACAGTTTTCAACTCAAAACTTTATTCTAGGTGATGTTACATTTGCACATAGGACCCCTTGTTCGAAAGGAGCTTCTGAACTCTCTCGTCCATTGAATTTGTCAGGTTTTGGATGGTTTCTGCTTCAATTGTTTTGCATGAGGACAGAATACCCTCCCAGAGCTGTTGCTTAGATATGAACTGTCTCCCGCCATCATAGACACTCCTTTTGATGATGCTCCAGAGTTTCTCAATGGGGTTGAGGTCAGGGGAGCATGGGTGCCACACCATAAGTTTGTCCCCTTTTATGCCCATATCAGCCAGAGATGCAGATGTGTTATGTGCATCATGAGACAGGGCATTATCATGCATGAAATGATCTCGATGGTCCAGATGGATGGAGTGGAGGATGGCTAGTTGATGGACACTCCATGCAAACACGGCTACGGCGCTAACAAGGAGGAGGTGGAGTAATGTTTTGGGCTGGAATCATGGCGAGAGAGATTGTCGGCCCTTTTAGGATCCCTGAAGGGGTAAAGATGAACTCCATAATGTATGTTGAGTTTCTCAAACAGCACTTCCTTCCATGGTTCAAGAAGAAGAACCGTGCATTCCGCAGCAAGATCATTTTCATGCATGATAATGCCACGTCTCATGCTGCACATAACACATCTGCATCTCTGGCTGCTGTGGGCATAAAAGGGGACAAACTTATGGTGTAGCACCCATACTCCCCTGACCTCAACCTCATTGAGAACCTCTGGAGCATCATCAAAAGGAGTGTCTATGATGGCGGGAGGCAGTTCACATCTAAGCAACAGCTCTGGGAGGGTATTCTGTCCTCATGCAAAACAATTAAAGCAGAAACCATCCAAAACCTGACAAATTCAATGGACGAGAGAGTTCAGAAGCTCCTTTCGAACAAGCGGTCCTATGTGCAAATGTAACATCACCTAGAATAAAGTTTTGAGTTGAAAACTGTTTGAATTCACTTTGTAATAACCTGCTAATGCTTATAATTTCAAAAATGACCATTTTTTTGTTCTTTATTAAAATGAAAAGGTTGAAAACTCTGCTGTGCATAATAATTGGGAACATGCATTTTGAGTGCAATTTGAGTTTTTTATTTTTTTAAAAATATACTGTTATCATAGGCAGTTTGTACAAAAACCTTTCAATTGTACTCTAACAGTTATTTGACTGAAAATTTACAATGACTGCAATTCATATAGGTAATTTGGGAAAATCTGAGAAAATATTATTTGCATAATAATTTGGAACACAGTGTAGATGTATATGTGTATTATTTTACTACTTTTAAAAGATTGAGAAGTTTGTAAAAAAATTGTTATTTTGTAAGACCTTTTTTATTTTTCTATTGATTAAGGCTGTGTGCCCACGATGCGTTTTTCAAGCGTTTTTGCTGCGGAATTTCCGCAGCGTAAACGCTTGGGAAACACATGGTAAACCTTCCCCCATGGTCTCCAATGCAATTCCGCACTTTCAATGCCCATGCTGCAGATTTTTCCGCAGCGTTTATGCTGCGCTCAAAAATCCGCAGCGTGTCCATTAATTTTGCGGAAGCGCTGCGTTTTCGCCGCCATTGACTTGCATTAGAACACGCCAATTCCGCAAGACTGCATCTGTACTTGCGTAATTAGCACGTTCTAATGTGCGGGTTGGTACCCGAGTGTGGAGAATAGAAGACTCTCCTCCACACCCTGGTACCATAAAAACTGTAAAAAGAAGAATAAAATAAAAAATAAAGATTATATTCACCTTCCGACGGCCCTCGGTCTCCTTCCCTGTGCTTGCGGGGAGGACTGAAGGACCTGCGCTGACGTCACAGTCATGTGACGGCAGGTCTTTCAGTGCAGTGTCCCGCGATCAGCTGGCAGCCAGGAAGGAACGCAGCAACACACGCCGGGCCATCGGAAGGTAAGTATTAAGGTTTATTTTTTTATTTTTAACCTTTCTAAAGGTCGCACTATATAAATCCATGCTGTTTGTATGGATTTATATAGTGTGACCTAGTTGTCAAGCACTTTCAAAGTGATGCTAAAATCGCTTGGAAAGCGCTTGTCAATCCGCATGCGGAAACGCATGTGAATCCGCATGTATCTCGCAGGAAAAACGCATGTACCATCTGCATGGGTTTTTTCTGCCAGGGAGATGCAGAAATGCTGCAGAAATTTTCTGCTTCATTTCTGCATCGTGGGCACATACATCTAAGGCTATTAGGACTTTTTTTTTATTGCAAGGCAAGCAATAGGTTTTATTGGGTTAAACAATTTTAGATTTCAAAGAATCAGACTTTTCAGGACATGGTGGTACTATATTTACCTATTTTTTATTTTTGGATAAGAAAATGGGGGTAATTTGAACTTTTAGGCTGGGCCTTATAGGACTATATTGGGAAGAAGTTAAAATGTTAACTGTAATTACCGTCTTTAGTAATACAGCAAAATCTTCACTACATGTTAAGAATATTTCACTGCTCAAGTCAGCGAAAGAAATATGTAAAATTGAATTATATAGGGTTCTTTGAACATGACAACTCCCAATAAAAAAGTTTTTCAAAATACAAAAAAGTGCAGTGCAAGTCGAAATATATGTAAAATTATTATGTTTACTTGAAAGTGCCGGCATGAACAATGAAAAGATATATTCTTAAAGGAAATCTATCATTTTTTTCATTAGAAACATATTGCACCTTTCTAATCGGTTTTCTAATTATATTGTTTTTATTGTTTTCCAATTGCACTTTCAGCAGCAGCTCTGACATATTGGGGTAATTTGTAAGGAAGCTCTGCACCACCAAATTAAGCACATGCGCCAGGCAAGGGATGTGCGTCAAACCGGCTAGGCCCCGAGCAGCTACGAGATTTCGCCCATTATTGCACACCACCAGGTCCGGCAAGAGGTTCAATGTCAGCAACCACTCATCTGTCTACTGTTTGATCCCCGTCCACAGCTTCTGCGCGGTGTGGGATCTTTCCTCCAAACAGATGAGTTTCAGAACTGCTGTCGTTTCCCCCTGGCTGTGCTCAAGGTGGTGGTACAGGTGTTATGCTGACCAGATGAGGAGGCAGTGGAGGAAGTGGAGTAGGTGGAGGAGGCAACATGGACAGAGAAACGTCGGGCAATCCTCGATGGTGGTAGGACATTAGTTAGAACTCCTTCAGCCTCTGTCCCAGGTGCCACTACATTTACCCAGTGGGCAGTTGGAGAGATATAACGTCCCTGCCCGTGCTTACTGTTCCTTGTATTGGTGGTTATGGGGACCTTGCCACTGATGGAGTTGTGCATTGCCCACCTGATTTTGTCAGCAACATGTGTGTGCAGCACAGGGATGGCTCGCCTGGAAAAGTAGTGGCTGCTGGGAACCACGTACTGTGGGACAGCGACCGCTATCAGTTTTTAAAACTGACTGTCTCCACCAGCCAGCATGGTGGCATTTCAAAGGTCAGGAATTTTGAAATGCTGTCATTCAGGACCAGGGCTTATGGGTGGGTAGGGGGGGGGGACTCTTGCTTTCTTTCCAGTGTTTGGGGGATGGTCAGCTGAACGCTTCCATGGGATAGTGTGGAGATGCTCGGTGACACTGCTGATTCTGGTGCTGTCACATCCACTCTTTGCGGTGAGCCAGGTGTCTCTGTTGATTGGGAGCGGGAGAAAGAGGCTGAGACTGTAGCAGAAGAGGGAGAAGGAGGAGATTCAAATCTTTCCTGGTTTTACAGGTGTGTAAACAAGATTTTACGATGTATATAAAGAGAAATACAATCCTGCGATCCCAGCGTACTATAATTCACTGGTGAGGCCATATCTAGAATATGGGATCCATTTTTTGGCTCCACATTTAAAAAGGATATTCAGAAGTTAGAGACAGTTCAAAGGCGGCAACTAGATTATTTCAAGAGATGGAGGACTCTCATATGATGAGAGGTTGGAAAAGGTTGGCTTGTTTAACTTAGAAAACGACGCCTCTGAGTGGATCTTGTTTACATGTATAAATATATCTGTGGTCAATACAAAGGACAAGCACATGACTTATTCCTTCCAAAGACTATACTGAGAACCAGGTGGCACTCTTTACGGGTGGAAGAAAGGCGATTCCGGTACCAACAAGGAAAGGGTTCTTTACAGTCAGAGCAGTCGTACTGTGGAATGCCGACCACAAGAGGTAGTAATGGCAGACACTATAACAACTTTTAAAAAAGGGTTGGATGATTTCCCCGATGCACATAACATTGTGAGTTATAGCTAAATTAGACAAAATGTACAATTGAGGGAGGGATGTTGAACTTGATGGACCGAGGTCTTTATTAAACCTACGTTACTATGTCACTCCATTGCAGCTCATGCTTTGAGTTCAGATGCCTCGTCATGCAGGTGGTGCTCAGGTTCAGAACATTTATTTCTCGCTTCAGACTCTAATTACACAGTTTGCAAACCACCTGTCTCTTGTGACCAGCGCATTGCATTAAGAAATGTCACGTCAGGGAACTCCTTTGAGCTAGCTTTGCTGTGCTCAGTTCATCGGCGTGGTGGGCAGTAGCAGACGACGTACTGGCAGGGGTCGGCCGCTGTGCTTTTGCACCTTGCTCCCTCTTTTGCTTTGCAGCTGTGGCAGCGTGACCACCTCCTCTTCCAAACACATCCCCCGCATCATCTTCCATCCACCCCTCACCCCTTCCCTCCTTGCCAGTCTTCACACTGCAGAAAGAAGCAGCAGTTGTCACCTGTGTTTCATCATCATCAGAAATGTGCTGTGGTTGTTTGATGACTGTGTGCACTAACCCTCCCACGTACTCATCCTCCAACTGAACAAGTGGATGGGCATCAGTGCACTCAATTTTTTCCACTTGTAGGGCAGGGCCAGGTGGGTGGCCCACAGAACCCCAGCCAGCGGATTCATCATAAAGCACAAGTGACTGCATCATGACTGGGGGCTCAGCTTGGCTGATTTACAAGGGAGTGAGGTGAAAGACAGTTGCCCATGGCCTACAGGTGCCAACTCTGCAGTTTTAGCAGTTGACCTGGTGGAAGACAATGCGAAGGAACTTGAGGCACTCTCAGTCTTCCAGTATAAAACCGCCTCAATGTGTTCTGGTCTCACCATTCATCTAGTGGTACTCGGGCCTGCAAAATTACGCAGAGCATCCTGTCACCTGCGTGCACCAGCAGAAGATGTTTCATTTGGGCGCGTAGCAGGCACAGAACAACCACGTCCTCTCCCTGCAGCCTCTACACCACCACCAGCCGCACCACGACCACATTCACGTCCCCTATTTGATGCTCTCCTCATTTTTTGCAACCCAAAAAAGTGCACAGTAGAGACAAGCAAGGGCAAAGCAGATTATTATAGTCTTAGAGTAGTTTACACAAGGCAGTATTACGGGTATTCTCCACTAGGCTGTATTACGGGTACTCTGCACCAGGCTGTATTACGGGTACTCTGCACCAGGCTGTATTAGGTCACTGTGCACCAGGCTCTGTTACAGCACTCTGCACTACTGCACTAAGCTCTGTTAGGGTACCAAGCTCAGAATGTATTGGCGGCGATACCCATGATCTGACATTTATACATTTTACACGCACTCCGCTAGGTTCAGATAAGGCGAGACGGGTTTCATGAATTCTTTGGGATCCAAGAGGAACCGTTACTCAGAGCTACCATAGGCTGCAGCTTCTCTCAGGCACACGATAGATTCAATTGCTGACCAGACACATCTGACAAAAGTCTTTTTCAACAGTTTAACAGTGGAATTTAATCTGAAGAATGGCCAGTACAATTCAGGGATATTACAGCAAAAATTTTCATTACAGTACAGTCTGAGTTTCTTGAGTAACCGGCACCAGTAACAATACAGTAGTTTCTTCACAAGGCACAGTATTACAGTCTCTTCAGTAGCAGAAGTCAGCATAGATTAGATCTCTTAGCAGCACACTTCTATGCATACACAACCACAGGCTTTTCCTTCACAAGGGCACAATAGTACACAGCATTCTTTATCCTGCATGGAGATGGAGGGGGGGAGGGTTTGATGAGGGAGATGATCCCAGTGACACAATTCCTTCCAGTCCTTATCTTCCTGCCCAATAATACTCTGCTTGTAGGGAGTTTATTTAACCTGTGTTTAGTTTCTCTCCTGATCTGAATCCTGTTCAGTTGCCTTCTGTCAGATCCAGATAGCACACCACCTTTCTCTTCGGCTTCAGCCGAATAACAAGATCCCCACAATTTCCCTGGGGCTCTGCTAAAACACTCCCTGTCTCCTGTGACTATGTTAACCCCTCTAGTTGCTGGATGCTTTTGAAGCAACAGCACTACTTCTGCATGTCATGTACAGGCCGTGTCATGTGTCAAGTATAGGCATGGCTATGATGGCTCCAGACGTGCCCTCAGCCTAAAAGCTTGTTGATTTGGCTGACTTTATTCAGCATTCAAACCCAAACAGTACAAGGGACTTCTGGGAAAACGTCTGTGTTCTGAGTTCGGCACCAGACACTAGGTGTAGGTGTCTGGTACGAACCACGAACTTTACAGTTCGGGTTCACTCATCTATATTTATAGCGGCATTTTCTTTATGTTGCCCTTTGGTAGTAGTATTGAGCAATTACTCTCTTTAGGAGCTTTTCATTGATTTTACTGGCAGTTTCTGACTAAGACATATTTAATACAGAAAAACTGATATGTTTACCGCTATTGCATCTCATTTAGTATCTGATCTGTACAGATGAGCATCTGCTCATTCATTGTAACAGTGCGGTGTTACTTTCATCACGTCTGTGTGCACAGGCAGAAAGCTTCTGTTACAATGAGTGCTCCTATACAGCTTCGGGCCTTTTACATAAGCCACTGGAACTCTTTATGGCAGCTCATTGTAGCATCAGCAAGTTTCCGTAGCAAACAATATTTTAGAATTAAACAAAAACGTTGATTTAATTTGGGAGTTTAAAGTGGCACAAACTTGGGCTTCAGTGTGATTTTTTTTGTAACTTCACCTTTTAAATTTATATCTTAACTAGGCTAAGTCCACCACTGCTGGAAGCCACATTGAAACGTCTCAAGAACAGAAGAAAAATACTTGCCAAGTCCAACTGAATATTTTCACGCAACCTGGTTTCAGAAGAAATGGGGAAAAAATACGAGGTGATTTCAAGCTTGTAAGAGAGTTGAACTGGACTGTTCAAGGAGCCCTTTTACAAGAAACAATGGACACTGTTGCCAATATGCCACACCACTCCATTTACTGTTTGTGTTTTATTTGCATTATCTCCAAGTTGGCATTCTTTGTGTAGAGCGTACTTTGCCTTATTACTTGTTAATGTTTATGCACTTGAGGAACTTTCACTGATTTGTGGGTGATTGAGAAGTGAGTCCGATGTGGTGCCCTGCTACATGGCTCTGAATAATATTTCTGGATGAGAGCTGGGATGGCTCTTAGAACATCTAAGGTGTCCTTCTTTAGGAGTAAAGGTGAGCGTTGTCTGTGAAACTCTGTATGCAACCAGTGGATGGTAAAGCAGGCAGGAGCTATGCTGCCTTTTGTAATCCCACGACTAGAGATGAGTGAACATGTTTGAAAAAAGCTTGCCAATTTCAAGTTTGGCACGAACGTTGCATATTCGGATTTGTGATCGGTCCCCCGAGTGTTTTTACTCAAAATTCCGTAAAAGTCCAGCAAATGATTGTGTTTCCGCTACAGTATTTTTACGACTTTGGCTAGGATAAGGCTGTACGATGAGCTGGGGGACATGTTTGATGATGGGAGCGGGTGGGGAGAAGTCAGAGGAGGTGCTGCTGAAATCACATGTCCCTCTCCATATAAAGAGCGGACAATAGAAGAAGTGCACAACAGAGTTGTATGCTGAAATGTGCCCTGCTGTCTTTGATTGGACCTCACTAATGGCACAAAAAAAACAGCTGGAAGGTCCATTTCACAGCCACACAGGACTCTATCTATCTAAACTATCTGACTTAGTAGCAACCGCCTAGATAACTATCTAAAATCACTCAGTGTCCAGGAGCAGATCAGGAGCAGCCTCTCTGAGCCGTTATATTAACAAAATGATGCTAAAAGAACATGCCTGTTCTTTTTATAGAGAGGGGCATGTGATTTTAGCAGCCAATGGCACAAGCCCTTGTGTTTGGAAATTGTGTACGGTTCCTGCGCCCTGATTGGCTAGCCGCAATTTGCACACAAAGTTAGGGGAAAAAAAATAGATTACAAGCACGCCGCTCCTCTGATCTATATTCACCCCTACCCTCATCAAACATATCCCCCCCAGCTCATCATACAGCACCACTATCCTAGCCAAAGTGATAAAAATACTGTAGTGGAAACGCAATAATTTCCCTCACTTTTACCAAATTTTGCCTGCTGTCTGCCCCTAATTTAAGCTGTTTTGGCAGCTTTTGGGTCCCTTTGAAGGCGTTGTGTACGAGTTTGGTTTTACCTCCTATTGAATGCAATGGGATTCGGATATGTTCGTCGAACCATTCAACAAATTATTTGGAGACCATTAGAAAGTTCACCATTGTGAAACGAATCGAACCTTGAGAAGTTCGCTCATCTCTACCCAAGACTTGAAAATAGAGGGCAGGCACACTTGTTAGGATTTTGTGTTGCTCCAGGTTTTGTTACGTGTTGGGGATTGCCTTTGTGACTGTCCTATAAGGTGAAGATCGGCCGTTCATAAGTGGAGAGGTCGATTGCTGTCAAGTTAAGCGAGACTGGAGGATGAAGTATTACTCACAGAAGTAAGTATGCATGCGTAGTGAATAAACTGGAATCCTCTGCAGTACTAAGTGTCCTTATGTGAAGTAAAGGAAAAACTAAGGAGGAACTAAGGAGGATCTTGGAAGAGAACACTTAACAGAAGTGCTAAGACCATGAGGTTTAGAAGTTGTGTGTGAGGCTCTGGAGCTTGAAGGTATACGGTATGCCAGATGATATCTCATACTGATCCTAGAATCCAACTGTGGATGATGTCCTGTAGAAGATATAACCTCTGTGAATGATGGAGAGAAAGATAGAAGGATGGAAGTGACGCGCCCCTGGACCTGTGTCGCGCTGCGTTGCGCACGCGGGAGCTTACCTGGAGCCGGATCCGTGGAGGGTTGTAGTCTCGTGGCGGTGACCCGGTCCGTGCCCAGGGAGTCAAACTGGACGGCAGTCTACTAGTAGTAAATAGTTGATGACTACGCCACCCGTTGAGTGCAGCCAGGGAGCTGCTGCTGCGGGGCAGACCGCTGAGGCCGATGGTAGGATTATGCAGCGTGATAGTATAACCCCCAACGGGAGGGGTATGGTCTCAGGGCAGCCGAAGGGGTATGGTCTCAGGGCAGCCGACGTGGATGATGGGGGTAGCAGGAACCACTCAGAGACGGTACGGTGTAGTTCAGGGTCTTTACTGGTGACAATGATAGACCCTCCCGGAGTACTTGCTAGCGAACGGGGCCTGGTCAGTCCTTGAGCAGATGGGATCTCCCCTGGCCAGGCGTAGTTGTAGGCCTCCCAAACTGACTGTACTCTTCTGGCTACCTTGCTAGAAGCTGATGTAAGTAGCCCACGTCCCTGAGTGTACCGTGTGGTGCTCACCCGTATGGCCGGTGACTCGGGGCCTTCTAATGGCTTCCGCTCCACGATGGCGGTGCTGGTCCCACGCGTGTGACCGTGCCTTCGGGCTTCTGGGCCAGAGGACCTGAAATCCCCTGCCTGACGGATTCTGCTGCTGGGTAGGAGTTAGTCCCCACAGCCTCGGACTCCGGGTCCGGAAAGAAGTCTTCTTAGTCAGGGCGAGCTCTGCGGCTGCCAGCCCCTGACTCCTTGTAACTCTGCTGTTTCCTATGCTGCTTCTTGTCTCTACTCCACTTGTCTGACTGTCCCTGCCTCAGCCCCGGGTTTATACAGGGGAAGTTCTTCCCCTCCCAAGACTGGGCAGGAGGTGTGGCATGCACAGGATCCCTGACCAAAGGACCTCCCACCTGCTCTCAGACATAACATTACATTACTGTGGAAAACCAGACCCCTGGGGTGCCACATTCCCCCCTAGGGAAATTTAGTACTCCGGGACTAAACACATTTAGAAAAACATAACAAGGCAAAAACATTAATAATACAATAAGAAAACATATAAAGATGGTTACGGCGTGTCCGCAACCGGGTGCAGTCTCTGAAGAGAGCAAGGTGTCCATTTCACCAACACAGGGAGACGTAACCAGGTAGGGGTCTGTCCTACCCCGAGTCCTTAACAGTCTCTAGTCCATCCTGGGTTACGCTCCAACTATGTACAAGGATTCCCGGTAAATCCACCAAGGATTCCTAAAACTAACTAGAAACACAAAATTATACACAAGCAACAAGACACAGAAAAACATAAATAAAACAATTTATACACTTTAAATTCTCCAGCGTGCGGGTAACTGGCCTCTAGTGGCCCGAGTGGACCTACGGAGCTGACTGTCTGGCCCTGAACTACAGGGTGTAGGAGCTGTCAAGGGTAAACTGGGCAGCTGTCTACCGGCTCTTTGTCTCACTAGGGGTACGGCAGGCTCACTATAAGCAGAGGGTTGATTCTCCTGTTCTGCTTGTGTGGAGTCTTCTGCCTCCTGGACCGGCTGTTCTTCCAGCTCTACCCGTTGCTCCGTAGGTTCTTGGGATGATGGTTGGAGGAAGGTGAGTACGGGTACCACAACTGCACCATTGACTTGAGTCCAAGACTGAGGGAAGTCCCCGAGCACGGTACTAACCATATCTTCCCTTTCTTCCACGGGTCGATGGTCTTCTTGTTCCTCTTCAGGGTTCCTCAGTTGTTCGGGACACTTCTTCAGGTGGTCCCGGGATACAATGGCTGTGGTTTCCCCTCCGTCTTTACTGATGGTACAGACCTTCGGGTTCTCGTGGCTTGAGGGCAGTACGGTGTACGGGTCCTTCTCCCACTGGTCGTCCAACTTGTGGAGCCGTCTCTTCCTCTTCAAGACCTGCTCTCCGGGTACCAGGGGAACAGCGGGAGCATACTGGTTGTAAGTTTTCTCTTGTCTTTCCCTAGCCTGACAGAGACTTCGCTCCACACTCTCCTGTACTCTCCGGTACTGCTGCTGCCTCTCTGTGTCCCAGTCTGTTTCTGGTGAAGTGTCCTCGGGGGTCAGGACTCCCATTTCCAGGTCAACAGGTAACTTACCAGGTCTTGCCCTCATTAGGTAAGCCGGGGTACAGTTGGTGGAACCTACCGGGATGTGGTTGTATAGGTCCACCAGATCGGGCAACTTTTCAGGCCACAGACTGCGTTCTTCCAGGGGCAACGTTTTTAGAAGATCCATTACCACCTGGTTCATTTTTTCACAAAGTCCATTAGTCTGCGGATGGTAGGGTGTCGTCCTTATCTTCCGGCAGCCATACAGATTGCAGAATTCCTGAAAGACCTCCGCTTCAAAGGCAGGTCCCTGGTCCGTCAGCACTTGGTCCGGGTACCCGTGTGGACGGCAGAAGTGCTGCTGGAAGGCTCTAGCTGCTGTTTGAGCCGTTAAGTCCTTGACGGGGACGACAACCAAGAACCGGGAGTAATGATCCACGATGGTTAACGCGTAGACGTAGCCACTTCTGCTTGGGGTCAGTTTTACATGATCCAAGGCTACCAGTTCCAACGGTTGCCGGGTGACGATGGACTGCAGGGGAGTCTTCTGGCTGGCTCGGTCCTTCCTTCTCAGGTTGCACGGGCCACAATCTCTGCACCACTTCTCGATGGTTCCCCTCATGCCTACCCAGTGGAACCGCTCGCGCAGCAGGAACTCCAGCTTTTTCCACCCAAAGTGTCCAGCTCCGTCGTGGTATGCCTCCATCACCATGGCTGCGTCTCTTCGTGGCACCACTACTTGCCAGAGTAATTCATGCGTCCGGGAGTTAACCATTCTGCGGCACAACTTCCCTTTGTAAAGGAACAGTCGACTCTTCTCTGCCCATAGTTGTTTGGCTTCCTCCGGAGCGTCTGGTTCAAGGCGAGCCTCCGGCCGAGTCAGCATCTCCTTCACCAGTCGGACGGCAGGGTCGCTGTCTTGCGTTTCCGCCCAGTTGTAGTGGGGTAAGGGGTTCAACGTAGCAGCCTGCTTACTCCTTACCCGGTGGGAATACTGAATAGTCCCATGACGGTGGAACGCAGGGAGTTCAACTTCTTCCAGTCCCTCCGGATCTTCTCCTCCGTCCGGCAGGTTGGGCATCCTGGACAGGGCGTCCGCGTTGGTATTGGAGCGTCCTGCCCGGTATTTAATTGTGAACTCGTAGTTGGACAGACGGGCCATCCACCTCTGCTCCAGGGCACCGAGTCTTGCCGTGTCCAGGTGTGTCAGCGGGTTGTTATCCGTGTACACGGTGAACCGGGAAGAAGCGAGGTAATGCTTAAAGCGCTCAGTGATTGCCCATACTACGGCCAGGAACTCTAACTTAAATGAGCTGTAATTCTCGGGGTTCCTTTCGGTGGGTCGCAGTTTTCGGCTGGCGTAGGCGATTACTCGTTCCTTCCCCTGCTGGATCTGGGACAGTACGGCTCCTAGCCCGATGTTACTGGCGTCGGTGTAGAGGATAAAGGGCTGGCTATAATCCGGGTACTCCAGGATTTCGTCCCCCGTGAGGGCCATCTTCAGCTGGCGGAAGGACTCTTCTTCCAGCTCTTCCCATTTGAAGGGCGGCTTCTGGTTCTTGGCCTTCCGGGACTGGCCTATCAGGAGGTCCTGCATAGGTGCTGCCTTTTTGGTGAAACCGGGAATAAACCTTCGGTAGTAGCCTACCAACCCGAGGAACTGCCGCACTTCTTTTACGCTGGAGGGGCTTGGCCATTCCTTAATTGCGGTGATTTTATCAGGGTCGGGAGCCACTCCGTCAGCGCTCACTACGTGTCCCAGGTACTGCACCTTTGGTTTCAGGAGGTGACACTTGGAGGGTTTCACCTTTAGGCCGTAACTCGCCAGAGCCTCGAACACTTCCGCCAGGTGTTTCAGGTGGTCCTCATACGTCTTGGAATATACGATGACATCGTCCAGGTACAACAGGACCGTCTCGAAGTTTCTGTGGCCCAGACAACACTCCATTAGGCGTTGGAAGGTTCCTGGTGCATTGCAGAGTCCGAACGGCATGCAGGTGAACTCGCTAAGTCCCATCGGGGTGGTGAATGCGGTCTTCTCCCGGTCCGCCTCTGCTACAGGAACCTGCCAGTACCCGCTAGTGAGATCCAAGGTAGAGAAGAAGTTAGCAGATCTTAAAGCAGCCAATGACTCCTCTATCCTTGGTAAGGGGTACGCATCCTTGTGTGTGATACGGTTGATTTTCCGGTAATCTACACACATCCTCATGGTGTTGTCTTTCTTTTTGACTAAAACTAATGGGGCTGCCCAGGGGCTACAACTATCCCGGATTACCCCAGCCTCCTTCATGTCTCTAAGCATCCCCTTGGCGTGTTGGTAATGTGCAGGGGGTACGGGTCGATACCTCTCTTTTATGGGAGGATGATCTCCCGTGGGGATGCGATGTTCTACCCCCTTGACTCGCCCGAAGTCTAACGGGTGTTTACTAAACACTCTCTCATACTCTTGAACCACCCGATAGACTCCTTGTTTCTGATGTGAGGGAGTGGAGTCAGTACCCAGATGTAGTTGCTGACACCAGTCCTCCATGTCTTTCTTAGAGCCGTTACCTTCCTCCGGGTGAGATGGAGGCAAGGGTTCCACAGATTGTATAGAATTTTGATTAGTGATATATAATTTGGCTAGCGTGGCATACCGGGGCAGGTACACTTCCCTCTCCCCGATATTTATTATGCGAACGGGCACCCTCCCATGGCGTACATTGACGACCCCCCGTGCTGTCAAAATGGTGGGCCTACTGTCTGAGTAAACTGGTTCTACCATTGCCTGGTAATCTCTACCTCTCAGACCAATAGCTGCCCGGCACCAAATCATCATTTCACTTTTTGGGGGCATGGCAATAGGAAAAGGGTCACACATTCTTACGCTACCAATCTCACCGCCGGAGAGTTCCACTTGTTGCCGTTGCATCAGTGCCCGGATCTCTTTCTGGAGCACCCGCTGCTCGCCGGAGCTGGCATTCTTGGCAACCTGCTGTAAAAGGAAAATCACCTCTGCAAGACAATTTTCAATTACATTAGTTCCTAGAGTTATTTTTGGGTGACTCTCATGTTTATCAATATCTACAATGATCAGTCCCTGTGCGGCCAGTTCGACTCTACCAATTTTGATGGTCACCTCTTTAAATCCGATCTGTGGCACGGGCTGACCATTGCTGGCGATGATACTCAAGTCGTCGTCGGGGTAGCGGGTAATATCCGAGTCATTCCAGTACTGCTTGAAGAGCACGTACGGGATGGTGGTGACCTGTGACCCGGTGTCCAGTAGGGCACTCATGGGAATGCCATCCAGTACCACAGGCAAGACTGGACGTCCTCCCACATATCTGTCGCGCCAGTTCGATGGGCCTGGTGATCTTTTTCCTGGGGGTTGGCCCTCTACCCCAGGTTGTGCCCGTTTAAAGAACAGTATCTTGCCATATGTCCGGGTTGATTGCAGCGGCGGCAGATGGGTCGTCCGTCCTCACTGTATCGGTCACTGGGTCTTCCTCTGGCCGGTGGGGTCCTCCTTGGTCGACGCCACGGGATGTCCTCCGGTCCGGATGCCAGCTGGATCTTCCCTGGGGTGGAAACCTGTAAAGACTGCACAGTTCGGGTTAGCGCAGCAACGCTCTTAGCTAGCTCTTGGACCTGATGGTGTAGGTCTGGAGCCGGGTCATTATCCAAAGCCTGCGCATCAGCTCCCACAGGCCCTGCTGACAAGGGCGCCGCCTCCTGGTAGTAAGTGGTAGTGGGGCGTCTGTGGGTCACAACGCCACCTGGTGCCGGTTCTCGGAGCACCCGGATGGCTCTGTCCTTGAACTGTGCAAAGTCCAGATGGGGATCCTGTAAGGCCATTGCCCGCAACTGGGTTCGGTGGGCATTGCAATATAAACCCTCTATAAATTGTTCAGTCAACAGCCTGTCCTCGTTTCCCACCCCATCAGGGTCGGTCTGCTTTATGGCCCTCAGGGCCTCTTGTAGGTTTAGTGCATAGTCCCTTATACTCTCATGCGCTCGCTGCTTGCACCCGTAGAATCTAAGCTTAATCTCGGCTGAGGTGCGGGTATCAAAGGTGTCCTTCAGCCGGGTTAGTATCCCTGCGACAGTCTTCCTCCCAGGTGGCCAGGATTTTACTTCCCTTTTGGCTGCCCCTGTTAGTTGGGCCACCAGGATGCTCACTTTTTGCTCTTCTGTGAGGGGGTACACCTGGAAGAGGCTATCCAGCTTTTCTCTAAAGTCATGCAGGGTATGTGACTCCCCTGAGTACTGGGGTAGCCAAGCTGCTCCCGGGATATAGGGCATGGTGAAGGGCATAACTGCAGCAGCGGTAGCGCTGGCGGGGGTTGAGGCAGTGAAGCTCTCCTCCGTATCCGACATCTTCCTCCCCCCTAGTGGACCGTGGCCTACCTTGCGATGATCCTCTTCCGTAGGCCGCGGCTCCGCAGTGGATCGTCAGGGTTGAGGACCTTCCGTCGCGCTCCTGTGACGTCGGCGTCTGCTGGGCTCCTTCCAGGACCTTACGCAACGTCCGGACGTGAGGCGGGGCTTCAGTTCTCGCGCGCTTTCGGAGTCCACGCCCCTCTTCTTCCCGCGCGGCGTCCTCAAGATGGCGTCCAATGGCGGGAAAACTCCACGGATGGCGGGAAGAAGGTCGAAGATGGCGCCGGATGGCGGGAAAACTTCGCGGATGGCGGGAAGAAGGTAGAAGATGGCGCCGGATGGCGGGAAACCTCCACGGATAGCGGGAATCTTCACCACTGGTAAGTTTGAACAGTCTTTGCTTTTCAGGCACGCAGTACCCGGTGGTTGCGGGCACGAAATCCTGCCGACTACGCCAAAGTTGACGCGCCCCTGGACCTGTGTCGCGCTGCGTTGCGCACGCGGAAGCTTACCCGGAGCCGGATCCGTGGAGGGTTGTAGTCTCGTGGCGGTGACCCGGTCCGTGCCCAGGGAGTCAAACTGGACGGCAGTCTACTAGTAGTAAATAGTTGATGACTACGCCACCCGTTGAGTGCAGCCAGGGAGCTGCTGCTGCGGGGCAGACCGCTGAGGCCGATGGTAGGATTATGCAGCGTGATAGTATAACCCCCAACGGGAGGGGTATGGTCTCAGGGCAGCCGAAGGGGTATGGTCTCAGGGCAGCCGACGTGGATGATGGGGGTAGCAGGAACCACTCAGAGACGGTACGGTGTAGTTCAGGGTCTTTACTGGTGACAATGATAGACCCTCCCGGAGTACTTGCTAGCGAACGGGGCCTGGTCAGTCCTTGAGCAGATGGGATCTCCCCTGGCCAGGCGTAGTTGTAGGCCTCCCAAACTGACTGTACTCTTCTGGCTACCTTGCTAGAAGCTGATGTAAGTAGCCCACGTCCCTGAGTGTACCGTGTGGTGCTCACCCGTATGGCCGGTGACTCGGGGCCTTCTAATGGCTTCCGCTCCACGATGGCGGTGCTGGTCCCACGCGTGTGACCGTGCCTTCGGGCTTCTGGGCCAGAGGACCTGAAATCCCCTGCCTGACGGATTCTGCTGCTGGGTAGGAGTTAGTCCCCACAGCCTCGGACTCCGGGTCCGGAAAGAAGTCTTCTTAGTCAGGGCGAGCTCTGCGGCTGCCAGCCCCTGACTCCTTGTAACTCTGCTGTTTCCTATGCTGCTTCTTGTCTCTACTCCACTTGTCTGACTGTCCCTGCCTCAGCCCCGGGTTTATACAGGGGAAGTTCTTCCCCTCCCAAGACTGGGCAGGAGGTGTGGCATGCACAGGATCCCTGACCAAAGGACCTCCCACCTGCTCTCAGACATAACATTACATTACTGTGGAAAACCAGACCCCTGGGGTGCCACAGAAGTTTAGCCTGATTTGTGTAGAATAGGATGCCAAGTGGTGTTGTGAGTGAAAAGTGCACTTGGGAAAACGAGGCAGATTATAGAAGAACTTTTATATGATTCTTGTAAATAATTATGAAATATTCACCCTGTGGGTGGAGATAAGAGGAGTGAGAAAGAATAATAAAAAACTGATGGGGTTTTATTATGTCTCCAAATATAATGGAATTGAAAGAAAATATTCTCATAAAGCAAATAGATGAGGCAGCGAATCAAGGAGAAGTAATTATTATGGGGGACTTCAACTACCGTAATATAGTTTGGGAGTAGAAACCTGCAGGTCCAGCAAAGGAAACAGGTTTCTGACAACAATGAAAGACAATTACCTTTCACAACTGATTCAGGACGTAACAATTGGGGGGTGTCAATGCTAGACCTAATATTAACAAATAGGCCGGACCACATATCAAATATACAGGTTGGGGGTTACTTGAGTAATAGTGAACACAATATAATAAGTTTTCATGTATCCTTTAATAAGGTATATAGTAGAGGGGATTCAAGGACACTAAACTTCAGAAAGGTGAATTTCCAACAGCTGAGAGATGATCTTATTGCCATAAACTGGGACAATGTTCTGAGAAATAAAAGTACACAAAGAAAATGGGACACTATTATGAGCATCCTGAATAGGGCCTGTACACAACATACACTATATGGGAATAAACAGGCTAGAAATAGTAGGAAACCACTATGGCTAAATAGAGCTTTAAGGGGAGCAATAAATGACAAAAAGAAAGTGTTCAGAGAATTAAAGCTAGTAGGTAGTGATGAGGCATTGAATAATTATAGAAAACAAATTGTAGAAAAATCAAATCAAGGCAGCAAAGACTGAGACAGTGAGATGTATTGCCATAGAAAGCAAAAATAATCCAAAATATTCTTCAACTACATAAACATTGTTGTATACTCTAATAGTATATAACATATTTATACTGTGCATATTACTGTACACACTGTAGGTAGATGGCGTTTGACAAAGAATATTAGCTTGTATCTATATATTACAGCCTTTTAGTGCCATTATAATGCAATTACATACTACATAATAATGCTGCCAAACACGGCTAAGTGATACTGGGTGGTTTTAGTCAGCTCCTGTGATTTATATCTTCAATGTTTTACATACCTGTCCCGGGTATCCAGAGCTCTGTTTCCTTACCCTTGGTCTGCTGCCCTCTGCTGTGCTTCACGTCATGTTTTGCAAGTTGCCCAGAGTGGATGAACGACATCATCTCCCTAGACCTATTTAAGGCCATTTAGACACACAACTGTGTCTTGGGATTGAGACTCCAGTCCTATGTTTTGTGTGCTCTACCATCTGCACTTTTTGTGTTTGTATTTGTGCCTGCATTCATCCCTCCTGGGTTCCACTTCATCCATGCTGCTGGTCATGAGATTCCTGTGTGTGCCAAGTCCTTGCTGTCCATGTGCCTTCCTGTTTGCTGCATCTATGCCTGGGGTCTGTTCCACCTGGACGTGAGGCTTAGAGAATCCACCTCACCTGGTTAGCCTATTACAATGGATCGCAATTGCCTCATTTTCCATCCCCCAAAACTTTCCCTAGAGATTTGAAAAAATGAGGGCTCTCGATGAATGATGGCTCATGGTTTATGATGGTGGATGAACATAAATTATACTATTGTGAGAATCCAAAATAAAAGAAACTTTTTAATGAATGATACTATATACATGTTCTCTTTAATAAAAATTCTTTTGTCAGTGACAACCATAACAACTTTAGGTTGTCTGAAAATGATCCAAGGTTTTCTGGTGCATTATACAAGACTTACCCTTATTATTTACTGTTTTTCCCAACAGTTTGACACTTGGCGTATGACAAGATAATACATGTTAATAGAACTTCATTAAACTAACTTTTGAATTTCAATATGCCTCTGTCATTTCTTCTTTCAGCTGGCACGAACATTTCCTGTAAAGGTTTCACATGAAGAACGAGACTGTTGAATTAATTTATACCTTTCAAATTCCTGACAATTGTAGTTATGCTTTGTTCTAAATTCCGCCTGTCAGCGTTTTTTTTTTCTTCAGCTGACTATAACATTAAAATATTAAACAAACTTGTACATAGTTTCTGGGGTTTGGTGATATATTTAATAAAACAACTTTGTAAATTGTTTTGCTGACATTATTGTATTAATTGATATTCACAACTTTGCTTGGAATAACTCAAATCTTCATTGCCAGTCAGAAAACTATGAAGACGGCGTCATAAATATTGTCTTGCTGTCTTGTCTCTTGATTCTTGTCAAACCTTTTGGCACTTTATTTTTTAGGAAATTTAGAAAGTATAATACAAGCATTTAATTCAGCAAGTATGGAACAAGCTGCCTGTCTATGCTAAACTTTTAGCAGGTCAAAACAGGAATTTTCTTTGTGAAATATTAAAAGCCTATCCTGGTAGACTTTCCCTATGTGTTTTTGTAGGCAAATGTGGCAACATCTTCAGGGTATTTTGGCAGCATAGTTTTATATGCAGTGTGGGCAGCAGTGGCATCAAGGTAGGTCTAGTGGTCATGCGCTGTTAAAATCCCACCTCTTATAAAGCCATAGGACTCCTCCCAAAGCTTGCCCATGTCTGCTGATTCAGGCTGCCCAACCATGGACAGCACGAGTCAAAGCTTGGCTGCTCAATTACAGCCAGGTATAATTTTCTCTAAAATGCTCTTGTGTTTCAGAGAAAATATAGTTAGAAGGCCAGCTGGGAAATAAAGGTCTGGGAGTGGTGACAGTCTACTCTTGTCTATGGCTATTATTATTTATGATGCGTTGCTTATATGGCGCAATCATATTCCACAACGCTTTACAGACATTATCATCATTGGGGGTCACAATCTAAATCCCCTATCAGTATGTCTATGATCCCTGACCAGGTTATCCTAGCACTGCTAAAGGTGATTGCCAAGTCTCTCCCATAGCAAGAGACCTGCCAAGTACCTCTAGAAGTGTATCAACTCTGCTTGCCCGGGTACAGTAAGCAAGCCCCAGCATTTTGATTGACAACTGGCTCTGCTCAATGTGTCGGGTTGTGCTTTCTGTAGCCATGTCCTGTAGCCACACCGTACCGCCTGTATGACTCCCAGGAGGATAAAGCTCATTTTCCCCTGGGAGCCATACTTTCAGAGCAGCAGCCAGGCACCTTCCTAACACTCTTAACCTGCAGATTAATCCGATATCTGCTGGTTTATAGCGTTATTCGACCTGAGAGTGTGGCACCCTGCTGTTCACAGGTACCACAGGACCCAAAAGGGTGCATGGATGGACTTCTCCACAAGACGCCCTCAGTACAAACAAACACCTCCACCCTTCCACCTCATACCACTAGAGGGAGCCCTGTTAGGGATATATATACTGGAGGGTGGAGTTAGGCAGTTAGTCTCTCAGTCTGAGAGAGAGCGTGCTGACACTGAGAGCAGTAAAGATGCAGCACGTCTGCTGCTGTATTGAGGGCCCCGAGTGTGGCCGGAGGCAAAGAGGAGAGGAGAGAGGAGTTGTGGGGGCAGAGGAGCATCATAGGCTCACCCCAAGACACAAACCGGACACCGGGTCCGTGCCTACAGGGTCCTTTATACCCAGTAGGGATCACCGGCATACCAGGAGGACTACAAGTCCCTGGTCGACCTGAAGCTAAACCCTTGACAGGACTAGGAACCACGAAGGCCCACGCGCCCAGGGATAGTGGTTGCCAGAGAAAGGTCCTACTACCAAGCGACAGGTGAAGGAACAGCACGACACAGAAGCTAGGCCCAGTTGCAGGCTGGCCAGGAGCTTAGAGAGCTTACTGGGGAGAAGTCCTGAAGTGCACCCTTCCTACCGAGTACCCTGGACCATACCTGACATCCGCACCAGTAAAGGTATTGAAGTGAATCCCTGTCTCTGTCAGTTACTCCTGCTGCGCCATCTCTCCTGCACTACAAGCCCCAGCATCACCACCATCTGCACCTACACTGCCCCGGGGGCCCGCTCCACCTGTGGGGAGCAGAAACATCCCAGCTGCCATCCCATCACCCCCGGAGGTCTGCAGCAGCGCCTGTAACCATTACCGGAAAACACAGGTGGCGTCACGAGACAAACTGTACACTAAAACCCCTTTTAAAAGAGAGACCCAGAGTACGGGTCCGGGAGCCGACTGCCGTGACCTCCTAAACAAGGTAAAAGGCCCGGGTACCGAGTCCCCTATATCCCCCCTGGGTGACACAAGACGCTCCCTCTAAATAACAAAAAGCATACACTTCAATACATATCCACATAACTATGATAACCTGAAGGCATCCCTATTAAGACTCTACTCTCCGGCCTTAGTCCAGGGCACATTGTGACAAAGTTCTAGTGTGCCTTGGAGACAGGAGGAGACAGTCTGAGGACAGAGAGGAGCAACGAGGAGACAGCCTGACAACAGAGAGTAGCTACAAAGAGACAGCCTAAGGGCACAGAAGAGACAGCCTGAGGGCAGAGGGGAATACTGAGGAGACAGCCTGAGGGCAGAGAGGAGCTACGAGGAGACAGCCTGATGACAGAGAGGAGCTATAAAGAGACAGCCTGAGGGCAGAGGGGAATGCTGAGGAGACAGCTAGAGGGCAGAGGGGAATGCTGAGGAGACAACTTGAGGTTAGAGGGGAATGCTGAGGAGACAGCCTGAGGGCAGAGAGGAATGCTGAGGAGACAGCCTGAGGGCAGAGGGGAATGCTGAGGAGACAGCCTGAGGGCAAAGGGGAATGCTGAGGAGACAGCCTGAAGGCAGAGAGGAATGCTGAGGATACGGCCTGAGGGCAGAGAGGAATGCTGAGGTGACAGCCTGAGGGCAGAGAGGAATGCTGAGCAGACAGCCTGAAGGCAGAGGAAAATGCTGAGTAGACAGCATGAGGGCAGAGGGGAATGCTGAGTAGACAGCCTGAGGGCAGAGAGGAATGTTGAGTAGACAGCCTGAGGGCAGAGGGGAATGCTGAGGAGAAAGTCTGAGGGCAGAGGGGAATGCTGAGGAGACAGCCTGAGGGCAGAGGGGAATGCTGATGAGACAGGCTGAGGACAGATGGGAATGCTGAAGAGACAGCCTGAGGGCAGAGGGGAATGCTGATGAGACAGCCTGAGGGCAGAGGGGAATGCTGAGGAGACAACCTGAGGGCAGAGGGGAATGCTGAGGAGACAACCTGAGGGCAGAGGGGAATGCTGAGGAGACAACCTGAGGTTAGAGGGGAATGCTGATGAGACAGCTAGAGGGCATAGAGGAATGCTGAGGAGACAGCCTGAGGGCAGACGGGAATGCTGAGGAGACAGCCTGAAGGCAGAGGGGAATGCTGAGGATACGGCCTGAGGGAAGAGAGGAATGCTGAAGAGACAGCCTTAGGGCAGAGGGGAATGCTAAGGAGACAGCCTGAGGGCAGACGGGAATGCTGAGGAGACAGCCTGAAGGCAGAGGGGAATGCTGAGGATACGGCCTGAGGGAAGAGAGGAATGCTGAGGAGACAGCCTTAGGGCAGAGGGGAATGCTGAGTAGACAGCTTGAGGGCAGTGGGGAATGCTGAGTAGACAGCCTGAGGACAGAGGGGAGTGCTGAGTAGACAGCCTGAGGGCAGAGGGGAATGCTGAGTAGACAGCCTGAGGGCAGAGGGGAATGCTGAGGAGACAGCCTGAAGGCAGAGGGGAATGCTGAGGAGACAGCCTGAGGGCAGAGGGGAATGTTGAGGAGACAGCCTGAAGGCAGAGGGGAATGCTGAGGAGACAGCCTGAGGCAGAGGGGATTGCTGAGGAGACAGTCTGAGGGCACAGAGGAATGCTGAGGAGACAGCCTGAGGGAAGAGAGGAATGCTGAAGAGACAGCCTGAGGGCAGAGGGGAATGCTGAGGAGACAGCCTGAGGGCAGACGGGAATGCTGAGGAGACAGCCTGAAGGCAGAGGGGAATGCTGAGGATACGGCCTGAGGGCAGAGAGGAATGCTGAGGAGACAGCCTTAGGGCAGAGGGGGATGCTGAGGAGACAGCCTGAGGGCAGAGGGGAATGTTGAGGAGACAGCCTGAAGGCAGAGGGGAATGCTGAGGAGACAGCCTGAGGCAGAGGGGAATGCTGAGGAGACAGTCTGAGGGCACAGAGGAATGCTGAGGAGACAGCCTGAGGGAAGAGAGGAATGCTGAAGAGACAGCCTGAGGGCAGAGGGGTATGCTGAGGAGACAGCCTGAGGGCAGACGGGAATGCTGAGGAGACAGCCTGAAGGCAGAGGGGAATGCTGAGGATACGGCCTGAGGGCAGAGAGGAATGCTGAGGAGACAGCCTGAGGGCACAGAGGAATACTGAGGAGACAGCCTGAGGGAAGAGAGGAATGCTGAAGAGACAGCCTGAGGGCAGAGGGGAATGCTGAGGAGACAGCCTGAGGGCAGACGGGAATGCTGAGGAGACAGCCTGAAGGCAGAGGGGAATGCTGAGGATACGGCCTGAGGGCAGAGAGGAATGCTAAAGAGACAGCCTTAGGGCAGAGGGGAGTGCTGAGTAGATAGCCTGAGGGAAGAGGGGAATGTTGAGTAGACAGCCTGAGGGCAGAGGGAAATGCTGAGGAGACAGCCTAAGGGCAGAGGGGAATGCTGAGACAGCCTGAGGGCAGAGGGGAATGCTGAGGAGACAGCCTGAGGGCAGAGAGGAATGCTGAGGAGACAGCCTAAGGGCACAGAGGAATGCTGAGGAGACAGCCTGAGGGCACAGAGGAATGCTGAGGAGACAGCCTGAGGGCAGAAGGGAATGCTGAGGAGACAGCCTGAGGGCAGAGAGGAATGCTGAGTAGACAGCCTGAGGGCAGAGGGGAATGCTGAGGAGACAGTCTGAGGGCAGAGGTGAATGCTGAGAAGACAGCCTGAAGGCAGAGGGGAATGCTGAGGAGACAGCCTGAGGACAGATGGGAATGCAGAGGAGACAGCCTGAGGGCAGAGAGGAATTCTGAGGAGACAGCCTGAGGGCAGAGGGTAATGCTGAGGAGACATCCTGAGGGCATAGATGAATGCTGAGGAGACAGCCTGAGGGTAGATGGGAATGCCGAGGAGACAGCTTGAGGGCAGAGGTGAATGCTGAGGAGACAGCCTGAAGGCAGGGCGGAATGCTGAGGAGACAGCCTGAGGGCAGAGGGTAATGCTGAGGAGACAGCCTGAAGGCAGAGGAGAATGCTGAGGAGACAGCTAGAGTGCAGAGGGGAATGCTGAGGAGACAGCCTGAGGGTAGAGGAGAATGCTGAGGAGACAGCCTGAGGGCAGAGGGTAATGCTGAGGAGACGGCCTGAGGGCAGAGGAGAATGCTGAGGAGACCGCTAGAGGGCAGAGGGGAATGCTGAGGAGACGGCCTGAGGGCATAGATAAATGTTGAGGAGATGGCATGAGGGCACAGCGCACATTATAGTGAGTGGGGATAGTCAGGCTCTGCTGTGAGTCTGATGACTAATCCATCCCCAGCTGATTTCCATTGCTCTGCTCATTTAATGGAAAGGACAAAAAAAGGTTTAGCAGTAGTGTCATCTCAGTCTCCCAAGAGTTGTCCATTACTTTCTAAACGTTTCTTAATGTGGCCAGATGAGAATGAAATGGTAAATGGGTGTGGCTGCAGCTGTGGTTAAGGGAGTGGCCTAAAATGTTGCCTGTTATTGTTAGTGATCATCATCACCACTCAGCACAGAGGGCATCATACTACAGCCATCATGGGTAGAGTATAGTAATCGGTACATCATCACAGTGACTGAGTAAGTGCATGATCCATTTTCAATAACTATGTGCATAAACCTTTACTTCGACTCAGGCGCCAGCTAGTTCGAGGTGGGGAACTGCTATGGGCAGTATTATTAAAGACGAGCTACTTGAACCTTTTCAGGTTGAAGAAGAAATCACAATTCCTAAATCTACTGCCAATTTTCTAGAAAAGAAGAAGATTGATGTGCACTTGTAAGAGGTAAGACCGGGGTGTAAGTACTTTCAGAACAAGGGATCCGGAACCGCCGGGGCCGTGCCTCTGCTTGCATGGGGAAGACAGACTTCCAGCACAGGAGTCAGGTGACTGGGAAGCTGGGGGCGTGTCCAGAGTGAGAGCTGGGAGGTCAGGTGACCGGAAAACTGGTGGCATGGCTAGAGAGAGGGAGAGACAAGGACTTTTGTGCGGGAAAGCGAGAGCAGAGTCCCGCTCAGGAAAGCAGTGTGAGAGGGCCCAGGCTCCTGGCTCCAGTACTGGGAGCAAGAGCTGAGTGCAGTGGACCGGAGGAGTCAAGCTGACTAGAGGGAGAAGAGTCACAGGGTCTGTGGAGCCGAGCAAGTGAGGTGACGTGTTATGGACTAGGTGCTCAGCGGGTAAAACCGGAGACCGCGCGCTGCCGCCAGAAGACGGAGTATTGTTTGGGCGGGGAAGCCTGAAGAAATCAACACCGGCATCAGCTGGCAACTGCCTTGTGGAGGAAAAGAGTCAGCTAAGTGTAAAAACTGTTGATTACAACTGGTTTGACTCTGCTATATCTAGTTAAACTGTAAACTGTCAGTTAAAGACTTTTACCTGCTACTTCACTTGTTTTCCCCCATATTTTCCCCTGTTACTCCCTGCGTGGAGACTTACCCTGTTATCATAAACTTCCCCTGTTTATTAACCCTGTATTGGATGCTCTGTGTTTCTGTGTCGCTGCATCTAAAGTACCCGTGTTACACACTCTGGCTGGTGAGTGTGTGGCGCCCTGCTGCGCATTGGTGCCACAGAACCCAGAAGGGTGCATGGATGGACTTCTCCACAAGAGGCCCTCACTACATTCACACACCTCCACCCTACCACCTCAGACTACCAGAGGGAGCCCTGATAGGGATATATATAGGGAGGGTGGAGCCAGGCAGCTCAGTTAGTTCTAGTTTAGAGTTTAGTGTGCTCAGTGAGAGAGCAGCACGCAGGCTGCTGTGCGAGGCAAGTTGAGGCCTACAGTACACACTGAAGCCTAGTGAGGGCCCCAAGTGTGGCCGAAGGCGAGAGGAGAAGGAAGAAGTAGCAAGGGGACAGAGGAGCATACCAGGCTCACCCCGAGATACATATACCAGACACCGGATCCGCGCCTACGGGGACCCTTTATGCCCAGTAGGGACCCCTGGAGGACTACAGGGCCCAGGTTTGCCAAACGCTGACTACAGTACCAGGGCTAGGAGTGACGGAGGCCCCATTATCCAGGGAGAGTGATCACCAAGAAAAAGCCCTACCACCAGGTCAGCAGGTGCGAGAGAGAGACAGTAACCAAGCTAGGCCTAGCTCCAGGCAGGTCAGAAGCTTAGCGAGTAAAGCCGCGGATCAGGAGGCCCTATACCTGCTCACTGGGGAGAGTCCAAAAGTGCGCCCTTCGTCCGGAGTACCCTGGACTGTGCCTACATCATCACCAGTAAAGGTACTGAAGCTTACCCCTGTGAGTGTCCATCTTTCCTCCGGGACCGTCCTGCTGTCTCTACCCAGCATCCACCATCTACCCCTATTCTGCCCTGGAGCTAGGTCTACCTGTGGAGAGCCACACCATCCCTGCTGCCGTAACACCAGCTCCAGAGGACTGCTCCGCAGTGGCGGCACCCTTTAGCCGCAATCCACAGGTGGCGTAACAAACACTTTCCCAAATCCCCTATAAACTATTCCCCCTTTTACTGACCACTCTGGGTCACGGACCCGGCCAGCTACCGTGATATCCCCCAGCAACCAGAGGCCCGGCTGCCGAGTACCCCACGTCCCAGGGGGCACATCAGCTTTGGCGTCACGAACAGGATTCCGTGCCCGTTGCCACCGAGTACTGTGCGCCTTAAGAGACTGTAATACTCACTGTGGTGTAGTTCTCCCGCCATTCCTGATATTTCCCGCCATTGTCCGCCATCTTTCTGTCGCCGCGCGGGAAGAAGAGGGGCGTAACCGCGGGAATCGGAGAGGCATAACAGCTGAAAGCGCGCGAAGCCCAGGACACTCCCCACCCCTAAAGTCGAAATCAGGTCCTGGAAGGAGTCCAGAGGACGCTCTGACGTCAGACGCGAGCGACGCAAGGTACTGGAAGTAGACCGTCGCCCGCGGAGCTGCGGCCTACCTGATAAAGAAAGTGAAGAAGGTAGGCTCCGGTTCACTAGGGGGGCGCAACCATGGCCGACGACCAGCAAGCCGCTGCTGATGCCCAACCTGCGCCCGGCGCTGCCCAGGCCGGATTGGCCGCTCCACCAGCAGGGGTCATGACTCCGTTGATATCCCTGGAGCACAATGGCTTCCCCAGCTGGGACAATTGACTGGTGCCGCAGAGCGGGAAGTTGAAACCTGGCCAGCCGCAGACCAGGAATCAGTATCCATCATCTCTAAGAGACTGCAAACTGTGTTTGAAAACCGCACTGACACAGATCTCCGGATGAGGTTCTACCATTGTGTCCAGAAACCTGAGGACAGTATCCGGGACTACGCCTGGCGTTTACAGGAAGCCTTGCGGGCCCTGAAACAGGTTAGTCGAGCCAGCATACAAAGTGAAAAATGCTGAATGAACAGTTCATCCGGGGGTTGAGGTCCCAGGAGGAGAGCAGAACTGTACGGTGATGGGCCTTAGACCATCCAGATGCCACCTTTGACACCCTTAAGGACATGGCTATTAAGGGGCTGCAGCCCCTGGAAACATCAGATACTGCTATCCAGCGTTACAAGGGTGGGGCCACCCCAGTGCCTACAGCACCCACTGCTTCTTCACTAACGGCGGAAACAAAGATGCAAACAGTGCCTACTAGCGAGCTGGACAGCCTATGCTCTGAAGTGCGCCAGTTAAGTAAAACCCTGGCCACTGTCCTAAGCACCCTGCAGCTACAGGAGGAGCCCGAGCCGGAAGGAAGGATACTACTCGACGACAGCCCTGAGGATGTCCCCTGGATGAGAAGAAGAAAGAGGACAACGCCACCCTGTGGGAGGACAACGCCACCCCGTGGAAGGATCAATGACCAACGTCGCTCTCCAGGAGAATTCATCTCCTACCGCTGCCAGAAGGCAGGCCACACAGTGCGGAACTGTCCTTTAAACGAGCATACCCTGGGGCCGAGGGCCGACACCCAGGAGTAAATCAAGCAGGCCCATCAAGCTGGTACCATCGGTTCATGGGAGGAAGACCTTTCCTGTCCATTGTGCTGTATGGCATCGCGACACCTGCCCTGCTGGACACTGGATCGCAGGTAACCATCATATCTGATGTCCTCTACAAAAGGTACTGGTCCGTAGATGAACTCCAGCCGCCAGCCCCGAACCTCTCCGTGTATGACTCTAACGGCCTTCCTCTTAACCTAGTAGGGGTTAAGGATGTGTCAGTGAAGGAGGGGAGAGTGGAGCTAAAGGACCAGGGACTGATTGTAGTGGAGTCTAATCCTGGTGATACAGACTTGTATATGATACTCGGTACAAATATTGCCGATAACTGTTTGGGAGAAGTGTTGTTTTTGCTCCAACAGATTGCTGCCACTGCCAAACCAGGGCAGAGGAAGGTGCTCCAGAGAGAGATACGAGCCCTCCTGTACCAGCAACAGGTAAAGCTAACAGGTGGTGAAATTGGTAATGTACGGGTGACAGACCCGATACCCATTGTGATTTCCCCGATGAGTGAAATGCTGATTTGGTATAGGGCAGCCATAGGTCTCAAAGGACAGAACTACCAGGCGGTAGTGGAGCCCATTAGCTCAGAGCATAGACCTACACTCTTAACTGCCAGGGGGGTGGTTGATGTACGCAATGGGAGGGTACGCGTTCGTCTCCTAAATTGTGGGGAGGATGAAGTTAAATTACCAAGATACGCCACTGTTGCCAGGCTGTACACCGTGAATGATGATGCCATACACCCAGTGGAATCCTTGACCCCCACAGAGGAGGACAATGAATCAGAGGAGGATTGGTGTCAACAGCTCCATGTTGGAACTGACGCCACTCCTGTCCATCAAAAACAAGGGGTATGCAGGGTGGTCCAGGAATACGAGCAGGTATTCAGCAAACACCCATTTGATTTTGGGAGGATTAAAGGGGTACAACATCATATACCCACAGGTGACCATCCACCCATCAAAGAACTTTACAGGCCAATCCCACCAGCACACTACCAGAAAGCGAAGGAAATGTTGAACGACATGAAGAAAGCAGGGGTAATAAGAGATAGCTGTAGCCCCTGGGCAGCTCCCCTGGTCCTGGTCAGGAAAAAGGATGGAAGCATGAGGATGTGTGTAGATTACAGACAGGTAAATCGCATAACACATAAAGATGCATACCCTTTGCCCCGTATAGAGGAATCCCTGGCTGCATTAAAGTCAGCAAATTACTTCTCTACCCTTGACCTCACTAGTGGGTACTGGCAAGTAGCAGTTGCGGAAGAGGACCGGGAGAAAACGGCCTTCACTACCCCGATGGGACTCTGCGAGTTCAACAGTATGCCGTTCGGACTCTGCAATACCCCTGGAACGTTCCAGAGATTGATGGAGTGCTGTTTGGGACACCGTAACTTTGAGACTGTGCTGCTATACCTGGATGACGTGATAGTGTACTCCAAGATGTATGAGGACCATTTGAAGCACCTGGAGGAGGTATTTGCATCGTTATCCCGGTATGGGATGAAATTGAAGCCTTCCAAGTGCCACCTGCTCAAACGGAAGGTTCAGTACCTGGGGCACATCGTCAGTCCAGAAGGAGTAGCACCAGACCCGGAGAAGGTCACTGCCATCCAGAAATGTCCCGAACCGAAGAATCTCAAGGAGGTACGTCAGTTCCTGGGACTGGTCGGGTATTACCGGAGGTTTGTAAAGGACTACACCAAGAAAGCAGCACCTTTGCAAGATCTCCTGGTAGGACAGTCCAACAGAGGCAAGAATTCCCCCTTCCAGTGGGGTAAAGAGCAGGCTGAGTCCTTTGCAGTGATGAAAGAGATCCTGACTGGCGAAGAAATCCTGGCCTACCCTGACTACAGCCAACCTTTCCTGCTGTACACTTATGCCAGCAACGAGGGACTAGGAGCTGTGTTAAGCCAGAAGCAGTATGGCAAAGAGAAGGTGATTGCCTATGCCAGCAGGAAGCTCCGTCCTACCGAGAGGAATCGAGAAAACTATAGCTCCTTCAAGTTGCTGCTCCTGGCCTTGGTCTGGGCCATCACTGAATGATTCAAGCACTACCTGGCCTCCACTAAGATCACAATGCCGATGCCCTATCCAGAATGCCTCACCAGTCGGACACTGAAGAAGAAGTGGATGACCTGGAGGAAATTGACCTACCTGCCTTCCATAGAAATGAGATGGTCCACAAGCAGCGCACCTCCAGGAGTTATCGTTGTAAGACACTAAACCCTTTTCCTCACCACAGTTGGAAGGAGACCCAGGACAGCGACCCGGTTGTCAGCTGTATCAAAGAACTGATAACCCAAGAAGGTTCATCCCTGGAGAAGGATGCTTCTCCACAAGCCAAGCAACTGTGGAATGGGAGAAGCCGGCTGTTCATCTATAGAGAGTAGCTGTGCCGAAGGTATGTCAACCCTAGGACCCATGAGATGGTATGGCAGATCGTAGTGCCCAGGAGAGACATCCAGATGGTGTTGGAGACCTACCACGATCAAGCAGGGCACTTTGGCTGGAAAAAGCTGGAAACTCTCCTGAAGAGTCGGTTTTATTGGGTTGGAATGCGGAGCTCCATAGAGAGGTGGTGCCGGGATTGTGGACCCTGCAGTCTCAGAAGAAAAGACTGCAGCAGCCAGAAGGCACCCCTGCAGTCCATCAAGACAACCCAGCCCCTGTAAATCGTTGCTCTGGATCACGTCAAGCTGTCAGCCAGTAGGTCAGGCTACTCGTATGCCCTGACCATGGTGGATCACTACTCCCGGTTCCTGGTGGTAGCCCCCGTCAAGGATCTGACGGCAGAAACTGCAGCAAGGACGTTCCAAGCATACTTCTGCAGGCCCCATGGATACCCGGATAAAGTGCTGACGGATCAAGGCCCTGCCTTTGAAGCCGAGCTGTTCAAAGAGTTTTGCCATGTGTACGGGTGTAAGAAAATTTGGACTACGCCGTACCACCCTCAAACTAATGGTCTATGTGAAAAGATGAATAATATAGTCATCGACCTGTTGAAGACCTTACCCCTATAAGAAAGAAACCAGTGGCCAGACAGACTACCTGACCTGGTAGATCTCTACAATCACATACCTGTGAGTTCCACCAATTGTACTCCAGCGTACCTCATGAGAGCAAGACCCGGAAAGTTGCCCATGGACCTGGAGCTTGGAGTGGTAGAGCCGGAAGCAGACATGTCCACTGAAGATTGGGATGTGACTTGACAGGAGCAGTACAAGAGAGTACAGGCCTATGTCGAAGACAGTCTAAGTAGGGTGAGAGATAAGCAGGAAGCACAGTACAACAAGAATGCACCAGCCGAACCCTTGACACCTGGAGAAGTTGTGCTGAAATGAAAGAGAACGACCAGTTGGAAAGGGAACCTTACACTGTGTTGAATTCCAGATTCGACAATAGAAAAACCTGTCTAATTAGCAAAGACGGAGGAAGAACAACTGCAACGGTATCGAGAAACCATCTGAAGTTGTGCCCAAGTCCGCTGAAGCCCCAGGAGGAAGTGCCTCTCCCCGTACCAGAGGAGCCTAAAGAAGAAGTTCTCTTAGGAGATTTCCCGGTAGATTGGCCTCAACTGGATGGAGTGGTAATAATACCTGTGCTACACTTCTACCAACAGCCAGAAGACTCTCCACCTCAAGTAAGACCTGTAAGTGCCCCAGAAGAGCCTGCTCAGGAAGAATCCCCGGAAGAAGGATCACCGGTAGAAGCAGAGCCAGTAGGCCCAGTAACCAGTGTACTTGCCAGTCCCGTAGAGAGGTTAAGGCAGTCTTGCAGTCCACCAACACATAGAGTGGAAAATAGCGCAAGCATCCACACTACACGCATCCCAGTACTACGTAGGTCATCGCATAGCACAAAAGGCCAGACCCCTGTCAGGTATAGAGAGTGAATAAAGAAACACTGACAGTATAGATAGTTACCCCGTAGGGTATGTTCTAGTAATAATTTCATGTATTTATTTATTTATCTTGCCTTGCCAATAGACAATTTATGTGACACGGACAATTCTAATTGCATTTAGTTACCCGTAAGGGTATATATAAAGGACTCGGTGGCTGAGGACTGTGAGCAGCCCAAAAACTGTCATGTACATAGTTGCACTCCCTGGAGTGGCCCTTAAGTGACCACGGAACAAAAACCCGTTTGGCGTGGCGGAAGACGTGGTCCAGCACCTGGATCACCTATGCCCTGTAGCCACGCCCAGGGCCTACGTTGAGGGTTTTCAGGCGGGTCCCTCATGTTCCTTCATCAGTGAAATGGACACCATGTTACGGGACTTACTGTGACTTAATTAATGTTACTGATAATTGTTATTATTGTATTATAATGTTACCTGTAACGTTCAAGGAAAGTGCCTCCCATAAAGGGAAGAAATGTTATTGTTTAAACCTGTTTTGAGAAAAATGCTTCAGTCCAGGAGTACTGAGTTTTACTAAGGAGGAATGTGGCGCCCTGCTGTGCATTGGTGGCACAGAACCCAGAAGGGTGCATGGATGGACTTCTCCACAAGAGGCCCTCACTACATTCACTACATTCACACACCTCCACCCTACCACCTCAGACCACCAGAGGGAGCCCTGATAGGGATATATATAGGGAGGGTGGAGCCAGGCAGCTCAGTTAGTTCTAGTTTAGAGTTTAGTGTGCTCAGTGAGAGAGCAGCACGCAGGCTGCTGTGCGAGGCAAGTTGAGGCCTACAGCACGCACTGAAGCCTAGTGAGGGCCCCGACTGTGGCCGAAGGCGAGAGGAGAAGGAAGAAGTAGCGAGGGGGCAGAGGAGCATGCCAGGCTCACCCCGAGATATATATACCGAACACCGGGTCCGCACCTACGGGGACCCTTTATGCCCAGTAGGGACCACCGGAACCCCTGAAGGACTACAGGGCCCAGGTTTGCCAAACGCTGACTACAGTACCAGAGCTAGGAGTCACGGAGGCCCCAGCGTCCAGGGAGAGTGATCTCCAAGAAAAAGCCCTACCACAAGGGCAGCAGGTGCGAGAGAGAGACAGTAACCAAGCTAGGCCTTGCTCCAGGCAGGTCAGAAGCTTAGCGAGTAAAGCCACGGATCAGGAGGCCCTATACCCGCTCACTGGGGAGAGTCCAAAAGTGCGCCCTTCGTCCGGAGTACCCTGGACCGTGCCTGCATCATCACCAGTAAAGGTACTGAAGCTTACCCCCGTGTGAGTGTCCGTCTTTCCTCCGGGACCGTCCTGCCGTCTCTCCCCAGCATCTACCCCTATACTGCCCTGGAGCTAGCTCTACCTGTGGAGAGCCACACCATCCCTGCTGCCGTAACACCAGCTCCAGAGGACTGCTCCGCAGCGGCGGCACCCTTTAGCCGCAATCCACAGGTGGCGTCACGAACATTTTCCCAAATCCCCTATAAACTATTCCCCCTTTTACTGACCGCCCTGGGTCACGGACCGGGCCAGCTACCGTGATATCCCCCAGCAGCCAGAGGCCCGGCTGCCGAGTACCCCACGGCCCAGGGGGCACGTCAAGTGCGAGGTGCTCGTGAAGTGGGATGTGCCCCGGAACGCTTTTTCTTTTCAATTTTGCAAAAAGTTTATTTCACAAATATTGAGTAAGACATGAGCACTGACATAAAAAGGTGCGGGAAAATAGTGGCAAAAAAATATACATTTTTTAACGTTTTAACCATGCCAGGGTCTTATTCATATAGTCACTTAAATAGGGTAGTGGATAAGCGCTCCCAAGCTGGAGGTGGGGTACTGCTATGGGCAGTACTATTAAAGATGGGCTACTTGGACCTTTTCAGGTTGAAGATGGAGTCACAATTTACAAACCTACTGCCAGTTTTCAAGAAGACACTTTCTTCAAGTAATGGTACAGTAAAAAAAGCTGCATTTTTAAAGAAAACCATGATCTTTATGCAGGACAAGCATTGAAGTCTCCACTACTTGGCTGCCAGTAAAGGCTTAGTAGATGAAAGAATAACCTCACCTCACCTGACCAAAACCTATTGACAACTTGTGACCCTTCTTAAATGGGAGATTTATGGTAAAGGAAAACAGTCATCTCTCTGAACAGTGTCTGGGAGGCTGTGAATGTGTTTTTGTACATTGTTTTGCTATTATTCTCACTTTAACAGTCAAAAATAAACAATCAAGATGGGAAAATTTACATTTTTCATTTACGCAGTTGTATAATAATTCTGCACACATAGATATTCTCTTTAAAAAGTAAAAAACTCACTTTTACTTTGGTAAATATTCAGGTTTCCAGTTTATTAACCTTTTAGATTGACCGACAGCGCTGTACTTTAATAATAAGTTTAATCATCAAAAATGCAAATTGCCTGATAATTGTGCACACAGTGTAATGTGTGGGATCGGGGTTTTATGTGTTAAGAAACAATGTGAAAATGCCTCCAAATATACATTTATATTATATATACTGTAGTATAAAAAGACTTAATTATCTTAGTTCTATCCCAAAGTACCAAAATATCGCCCTGCTTATACCTAATTTTCACTATTCCTTTGGAAATAATACAATATCATGCATGACGCCATGTGTCACATATGATATAAGACTATATATAAATGAATGTATTATTCAGGCGTGATATTATCTTCAATCTAATATCAACTTGTGCTGTGTATTTCTCTAAGGCTTGTCCATTGCTCAGTGAGATAAAGTATTTCATAGTTCACCATTCATCAGAGCTATAGAATACCATGAAGTTCGGCATTTTCATGAGAGAATATCATTCCATTGGACACATAGACTGTAACTTCATCAGTCATATGTCAGCAAAGACTCATATGGTGCTCGGTGCATGCAATGCTTCCACAAGATGTATAACACCGTAGGCAAGAGAATCAGTAAGATATTGATCATTGAGGAATAATAGAAAAAACATTCTGAAAATTAATTCTCTACATTTGCCTTCTTTTATGGTGGCAAAGATGTCTGTGTAACCTCGAGAAAATACTTAAAGTAATTTATAGTGCCTCTAGTGATCTCCCAGACCACACAGTTCAATGTCGAAGCAATATTAGATATTACCAAGCACAAACATGTTTTACAATGCTGTACAGAGAGTAACTACCACACACTGAGACGAGATCGAGTAGTGAAGCTCATTGAAAACCTGAAAACTCAAGAACAGCGTTGTAAAAAGACCAGAAAATGAGAGGTTTTGGATTGCTCCTCCAGTGAGTTATTGGCATATGGGTGGTGTGCATACTCACTGGGCAACCTTGGAGTCATGCTGTACTATTGGCATCATGGCTCTCAGCATTGAGTGGATACGAATTATACAGTATGAGACTTTTATGGCCCACTAGTAAGGACCGTGGGAGCTGCCATAGGATCAGAAGAAGCTGCAAGGAAAAGTTTGAGCATATTTTCATGTTTTATAAGACTTGCAGCTGAGTTTCACAGATTTTAAAAACTTTAATTTTAATTTAGATAAGGAGCTGTTTCCCGCCATCTTTAGTCGTTTCCCGCCATCTTCAGTCGTTTTCCCGCCATCGGACGCCATCTTCGGGACGCCGCGCGGGAAGAAGAGGGGCAGGACGTCCAAACCGCGCGAGACCTGAAGCCCCGCCCTATGCACCGACGCTGCACAAGGTCCTGGAAGGAGAGAGAGCGACGCTGACGTCACCAGGACGCGACGCAAGGTCCTCGCCCGGAGCAGCACCAGCGGAGCCGCGGCCTACGGAAGAGGGTCAACGGAAGGTAGGCCACAATTAACTAGGGGGTAGGAAGATGACGGACGCAGAGGGACCTTCTACCACCAGCGTGGCTGCAGCAGCGGTGATGCCGTTCTCCATGCCCTACATCCCCGGAGCAGCCTGGCTGCCCCAATACTCAGGGGAATCCCATACATTAACTGACTTTAAGGAAAGACTGCACAGTTTATTTAAAGTTTATCCCCTGACAGAAGAACAGAAAGTGAGCATTCTGACGGGGCAGCTAACCGGTGCAGCCCAGCGGGAAGTGAAATCATGGTCAGATGAGGAGAAAAGGACTGTAAAGGACATTCTGACCCAGTTGCGGAGTACCTTTGATACCCGTACCTCAGCAGAAATCAAAATGCGGTTCTATATCTGTAAGCAGCGAGTCCAAGATAGTATCAGAGACTATGCCTTGAACCTACAAGAAGCTCTGGGAGCAATCAAACAAGCTGACCCTGGCAGCGTGCAGGACACCGATAAACTGTTGACTGACCAGTTTATAGAAGGTCTGCTGTCCAGCGCCCACAGAACCCAGCTGCGCCTCATGGCCCTACAGAACCCCGAGTTGACTTTTGCGCAGTTCAAAGATAGGGCCATCCGGGTGCTCCGAGAAACCCGCACCAGGTGGCGCTGTAGTTTCCCAGCGCCCTGCCATCACTTACCACCAGGGGGCGGCGCCCTACCCCGCAGACCTTGTGGGGGCTGATGCACAGGCCTAAATCCATCCCAGCCTGCAACCCTGCACCATCAGGTCCAAGAACTAACAAAGAGTGTGGCTGCACTGACAAGGACCGTACAGTCGTTGCAGGTGGAACCGTCAAGACCAATCAAGTTGGCTTCCAGTCCGGAGGATGTCCCGTGGCGTCGACAGAGGAGGATCCCGTCGTTCAGAGGGAGGCCTGCCGACCGTTACACTGAGGATGGACAGCCGATTTGCCGCCGTAGCAGCCAGCCAGGACACATAGCCAGGTACTGTACTTTAAATGGGTCCGACCTGGGGCAGAGGGCCAACCCCCAGGCATAAGGTCATCAGGCCCATTTAATTGGCGTGATAAGTATGTGGGTGGACGTCCGGTCTTACCCGTAGTGCTGGACGGTATCCCCATGAGTGCACTACTGGACACCGGGTCTCAAGTGACTACCATCCCCTACGTACTTTTCAAGCAGTACTGGAGTGACACTGATATAACACTTTATCCAGACGATGACTTAAGCATCATCGCCAGCAATGGCCAACCCGTGCCGCAGGTGGGGTTCAGAGAGATGACTATCAAGATTGGTAAGGTTGAACTGCCGGCACAGGGAGCGATCATTGTGGACATTGACCGTTGTGAAAGTCACCCTAAAATAACCTTGGGTACTAATGTGATTGAAAACTGTCTTTCAGAAGTAATTGTAATTTTGCAGCAGGTGGCGATGAATGCGAGCTCCAGCCAACAGAGAGTCCTCCAGAAAGAGATAAGAGCCCTGATGAGACGGCAACAGGTAGAACTGTCTGGTGGTGAGATCGGTAGCGTGAGGATGAGCGACCCGTTCCCCATTGCCATGCCTCCCAAAAGTGAAATGATCTGGTGTCGGACTGCAATCGGGTTAAGAGGGAGAGACTACCAAGCCATGGTAGAACCCGTGGACTCAGACAGCAGGCCCACCATTTTTACAGCCCGGGGGGTGGTTGATGTCTGCCATGGAAGGGTGCCCGTCCGGATCTTAAACATCGGGGAATGGGAAGTACACTTGCCCCGGTACGCTACACTAGACAAATTGTTTGCTGTCGAACACAATGCTATCAGGGACGTGGAACCCTTGCCTCCATCTCCCCCAGTGGAGGGTAATGGCTCCCAGAAACACAAGGAGGACTGGTGCCAGAAACTCCATGTGGGTGCTGACTCCACTCCCCTGCACCAAAAACAAGGAGTCTACCGGGTGGTTCAGGAGTACGAGAGAATTTTTAGTAAGCACCCGCTAGACTTCGGCCGAGTAAAGGGAGTAGAACACCACATCCCCACGGGGAGCCACCCACCAATAAAAGAGAGACACAGACCTGTACCCCCTGCACATTATCAGAGCGCAAAGGGCATGCTGAGAGAAATGAAAGAAGCTGGGGTCATTAGAGATAGTTGTAGCCACTGGGCAGCCCCCTTGGTTCTGGTAAAAAAGAAAGACGGTACCATGAGAATGTGCGTGGACTATAGACAAATCAATCGTATCACCCATAAAGACGCGTACCCGTTACCTAGGATAGAGGAGTCTTTAGCAGCTCTAAAATCAGCTAACTTCTTCTCTACTTTGGACCTTACTAGCGGGTACTGGCAGGTTCCTGTGGCAGAGGCTGACAAGGAGAAGACCGCCTTCACCACCCCGATGGGATTGAGCGAATTCAACTGTATGCCCTTCGGGCTCTGCAACGCACCAGGGACCTTCCAGAGGCTGATGGAATGCTGTCTAGGGCACCGAAACTTAGAGACGGTCCTACTTTACCTGGACGACGCGATTGTCTATTCGAAGACCTACGAGGACCATCTAAAACACCTGGCAGAGGTGTTCGAAGCCCTGGCAGGCTATGGCATGAAAGTGAAACCCTCCAAGTGCCATCTGTTAAAGCCGAAGGTACAGTACCTGGGACACGTGGTGAGTGCAGAAGGAGTAGCCCCCGACCCCGACAAGGTCACAGTAATCAAGAGCTGGCCAAGCCCCTATAACATCAAAGAAGTGAGGCAATTCCTCGGGTTGGTAGGCTACTACCGAAGGTTCATCCCCGGGTTCACAAGGATGGCAGCTCCAATGCAGGACCTCCTGATAGGTCAATCCAAGACCAGAAGCCAAAAGCCACTCTTCAAGTGGGACAAGCCAGAAGAGGAGTCCTTCTGCCAGTTGAAGATGGCCCTAACGGGGGATGACATCGTGGCCTACCCCGATTATGGCCAGCCTTTTATCCTCCACACAGACGGCAGCAATGTGGGGCTGGGAGCCGTACTGTCACAGAACCAACAGGGCAGAGAAAGGGTGATCGCGTACGCCAGCCGGAAGCTGAGGCCCACTGAAAGAAACCCGGAGAATTACAGCTCCTTCAAGCTAGAATTCTTGGCAGTGGTGTGGGCCGTCACAGAACGGTTTAAGCATTACCTGGCCTCCGCAAAGTTCACTGTGTACACGGACAACAACCCGCTGACACACCTGGACAATGCAAGACTAGGTGCCCTAGAACAGCGGTGAATGGCCCGGCTATCCAATTATGACTTCATCATCAAATACCGGGCAGGCAGAACCAACGCCAACGCAGACGCCTTATCAAGAATGCCCCACCTACCTGAAGGAGAAGAAGACTCGGAAGAGCTGGAGGAAGTAGAGCTCCCTGCGTTCCACCGGTGTGGGGTCACTCAGTATTCTCATCGGGTAAGAGACAAAGACCTAACCACCGTCATGTTCAACCCCTTACCCCACCACGACTGGGCTGAAACGCAAGATAGTGACCCTTCGATTCGCCTGGTGAAAGACATGTTAACCCAGGCAGACGCTAGCCCTGGCCCGGACGCTCCAGAGGAAGCCAAGCAGTAATGGAAGGAGAAAAGCAGGCTATTCCTCTACGAGGGCAAGCTGTCCAGAAGGCTTGTCAACCACCGGACGCACAAGCTGACCTGGCAGGTAGTGGTCCCAAGACGAGATGCAGCAATGGTCCTGGAGGCCTACCATGACAGAGCGGGACACTTCGGGTGGAAGAAACTGGAGTTCCTACTGAGAGAGCGGTTCTACTGGATCGGTATGAGAGGAGCCATAGAGAAGTGGAGCAGGGACTGTGGCCCATGTCACCTCAGAAGGAAGGACCGCACCAGCCAGAAGACACCCTTGAGGCCCATCGTCACCAGGCAGCCTTTCGAGCTGGTAGCTCTGGACCATGTGAAGTTGGCTCCAAGCCGGTCCGGCTACATCTATGCCCTCATGATTGTGGACCATTACTCCCGGTTCCTGGTGGTGGTTCCTGTTAAAGACCTGACAGCCCAAACAGCAGCCAGAGCCTTCCAGCAACACTTCTGCCGTCCACACGGGTATCCGGAACAGGTCCTGACAGATCAAGGTCCAGCGTTTGAGGCGGAAGTCTTCCAGGAGTTCTGCAACCTCTACGGCTGTAGGAAGATTCGGACAACGCCTTACCACCCACAAACCAACGGGCTGTGTGAGAAAATGAACAATATCATCATTGATCTCCTCAAGACGTTGCCCCTGGAAGAACGCAGCCTGTGGCCGGAGAAGCTGCCAGACCTGATTGACTTGTACAACCATATCCCGGTGAATGCTACAAATTGCACCCCGGCTTACCTTATGCGCGCAA
Organism: Phyllobates terribilis; assembly: GCF_046119375.1. Taxonomy (NCBI): domain Eukaryota; kingdom Metazoa; phylum Chordata; class Amphibia; order Anura; family Dendrobatidae; genus Phyllobates; species Phyllobates terribilis. The sequence continues at coordinate 97,487,680 of NW_027362770.1, forward strand.
GACCAGGTAAGCTGCCAATAGACCTGGAGATGGGAGTCCTGACACCCGAGGACACCTCTCCAGATGCGGACTGGGATACAGAACGGCGGCTACAGTACAAGAAGGTACAGGAGAGTGTGGAGAGGAGTCTGGCTCAAGCGAGAGAATAGCAAGAGAGGCTCTTCAACCAACATGCCCCTGCTGGTCCCCTGGAACCTGGTGAGCAGGTCCTGAAGCGGAAGAGAAGGCTTCACAAGCTGGACGACCAGTGGGAGAGAGACCCGTACACAGTACTGCAGTCCGACCAAAACAACCCGAAGGTATGTGTGATTACCAAGGATGGAGGAGAAACCACTAGCACCGTCTCCAGAGACCACCTAAAATGGTGCCCTGAGCAACTGCCGAGTCCAAGTGAAGATCAAGATGACCTTGAGCCCGCAGTGGATAAGGAAGAAATGGTCAGCACCGTTCTCGGAGAGTTCCCCCGGTCCTGGACTCGGATAAACGATGCCATAGTGGTACCCGTCCTACACTTCCTTCAACCTACCCAGCAGGAGCCTACAGGAGAGCAGGAAGAACAAGAACAACAAGCAGCCCCGGAGGCAGAAGAACCCATGCCAGCAGCCCAGGAGAGTCTACCCTCTGCTGACAGTGAGCCTGCCATGCCTGCGGTAAGCCAAAGGACCCGCAGACAGCTACCTGCCCTGCCTGTAAACCCAGCTAGTAGCTGTACACTTAATACTAGTGGGGAAAGCCAGGTTAGACCATCACCAGACAGTGGGTTACGGAGGTCAACCCGGAGCACTAGGGGTCAAATGCCAGCTCGCTGGAAGATCTAAATGCACAGTGTATAAATTTAATGTTTTATGTTTGTACCCTGGTTATTAATACTGTTTTCCCAGTTTTTCTACATATATGGACTAACAGGTTATGAACTTTGAGTAACCGGAACTTCCTTGTAAATATGTTCGGAGCCTAACAAAAGGAATGAATAAAGACTGTCAAGGACTCGGGGCAAGGACAGACCCCCACCTGGTTAAGGCTCCTATTGTGTTGGTGAAATGGACACCCGGTCACGGATCATACTGTGACCCTCTCCTTTTGTTGGTGATATGGACACCCGGTCACAGACCACACTGTGACCTAAAGAATAGAGATGAGCGTTGTTCTACTCGAACTGTTCGCCAATCTCAAATTCGAGCTGTTTTGGGCGGTGTTCGAGCCGTTCGGCGAACACGAACAATTTGAGAAAAATTCGGCTGTTCGAGGTTATGTTCGATAACTGTTCGTGCACCAAAATCATAACTGGATTTTTTCTCAGTAATGATGAAAATTAATGTTAATACGCAGTTTGAGTGTACAGCGGGGTGGGGGGAGGGGCAGGGGATGGATCTCTGCAGGAACAATGAAGATCTCCATTTTTTTTTCTCTTTCCCGCATTTACAGTGGGGAGGTGCAATCTGTCAGCCTATCAGCAGCGCACACACGGAGCGAAGTGCTTTTTTTCACACAAGCAAGGGCATGTGTCATTGGCATTGTATGTCACATGTCCTTGCCCTATAAGACCAAGCCATTTTCCCCGTCGCCACCATTTTCTCACTGCTGCAGCTGCGTGTTAGACGGCACCGCTGTTGCTGTGTGCGCTATACCTTGTTAATTTCAAGCCAATTTTCGCACAAATATACAGATAGCTTGGGAGTAGGGAATAGTTGTGATTGCAGTCCTTTTAAGGACTAGGTTACAGCATTTCCTACGACTTTTATCAGGCAGGTCTGTGCTCTTAAATAGATAGGTTGTGGGAGTAAAGACTAATTGTAATTGGAGTCCTTTTCAGGACTAGGTTACATCAGTTCCTATCAGTTTTTGCCAGGCAGGTCTGTGCCAGTGCTGTGCAAGTTTTTTCACAGCATTTGGCTGAATCTAGCAAAGCTAATCCTTTTTGGCCTATTGCAGAGTGTGTTAGTCAGTGGAGTAGCCTATCTGTGTTGCAAGATATACCACCTGTGTATAGAATACCAATTTTTTTACTGCACCTAGTGAAGTAAAATCTTTTGGGCATAGCATCATTCTATTAGTCCATCTATACTGACCTCCATCAGGTTGCAAACTGAATCTAATTTTTTTCTGCATCTAGCTCTGAAAAAATATTTGGCCTTCTAGCAGTGTGTGGGACTTGTTCTATTAGTCCACCTATACTGACCTCCATCAGGTTGCAAACTGAATATATTTTTTTCTGCATCTACCTCTGAAAAAATATTGGGCTTCTAGCTGTGTGTGGGACTTGTTGTATTAGTCCATCTATACTGACCTCCATCAGGTTGCAAACTGAATATATTTTTTTCTGCATCTACCTCTGAAAAAATATTGGGCTTCTAGCTGTGTGTGGGTCTTGTTCTATTAATCCATCTATACAGACCTCCATCAGGTTGCAAACTGAATATAATTTTTTTCTGCATCTAGCTCTGAAAAAATATTTGGCCTTCTAGTAGTGTGTGGGACTTTCTCTGTTAGTCCATCTATACTGACCTCCATCAGGTTGCAAACTGAATATATTTTTTTCTGCATCTACCTCTGAAAAAATATTGGGCTTCTAGCTGTGTGTGGGTCTTGTTCTATTAATCTATCTATACTGACCTCCATCAGGTTGCAAACTGAATATAATTTTTTTCTGCATCTAGCTCTGAAAAAATATTTGGCCTTCTAGTAGTGTGTCGGACTTTCTCTATTAGTCCATCTATACTGACCTCCATCAGGTTGCAAATTAAAAATAATTTTTATCTGCATCTACAGTACCTCTGAAAAAATATTTGGGCTTCTAGCTGTGTGTGGGACTTGTTGTATTAGTCCATCTATACTGACCTCCATCAGGTTGCAAACTGAATATATTTTTTTCTGCATCTACCTCTGAAAAAATATTGGGCTTCTAGCTGTGTGTGGGTCTTGTTCTATTAATCCATCTATACAGACCTCCATCAGGTTGCAAACTGAATATAATTTTTTTCTGCATCTAGCTCTGAAAAAATATTTGGCCTTCTAGTAGTGTGTGGGACTTTCTCTGTTAGTCCATCTATACTGACCTCCATCAGGTTGCAAACTGAATATATTTTTTTCTGCATCTACCTCTGAAAAAATATTGGGCTTCTAGCTGTGTGTGGGTCTTGTTCTATTAATCCATCTATACTGACCTCCATCAGGTTGCAAACTGAATATAATTTTTTTCTGCATCTAGCTCTGAAAAAATATTTGGCCTTCTAGTAGTGTGTCGGACTTTCTCTATTAGTCCATCTATACTGACCTCCATCAGGTTGCAAATTAAAAATAATTTTTATCTGCATCTACAGTACCTCTGAAAAAATATTTGGGCTTCTAGCTGTGTGTGGGACTTGTTGTATTAGTCCATCTATACTGACCTCCATCAGGTTGCAAACTGAATATATTTTTTTCTGCATCTACCTCTGAAAAAATATTGGGCTTCTAGCTGTGTGTGGGTCTTGTTGTATTAATCCATCTATACAGACCTCCATCAGGTTGCAAACTGAATATAATTTTTTTCTGCATCTAGCTCTGAAAAAATATTTGGCCTTCTAGTAGTGTGTGGGACTTTCTCTGTTAGTCCATCTATACTGACCTCCATCAGGTTGCAAACTGAATATATTTTTTTCTGCATCTACCTCTGAAAAAATATTGGGCTTCTAGCTGTGTGTGGGTCTTGTTCTATTAATCCATCTATACTGACCTCCATCAGGTTGCAAACTGAATATAATTTTTTTCTGCATCTAGCTCTGAAAAAATATTTGGCCTTCTAGTAGTGTGTCGGACTTTCTCTATTAGTCCATCTATACTGACTTCCATCAGGTTGCAAATTAAAAATAATTTTTATCTGCATCTACAGTACCTCTGAAAAAATATTTGGGCTTCTAGCTGTGTGTGGGACTTGTTGTATTAGTCCATCTATACTGACCTCCATCAGGTTGCAAACTGAATATATTTTTTTCTGCATCTACCTCTGAAAAAATATTGGGCTTCTAGCTGTGTGTGGGACTTGTTGTATTAGTCCATCTATACTGACCTCCATCAGGTTGCAAACTGAATATATTTTTTTCTGCATCTACCTCTGAAAAAATATTGGGCTTCTAGCTGTGTGTGGGTCTTGTTCTATTAATCCATCTATACAGACCTCCATCAGGTTGCAAACTGAATATAATTTTTTTCTGCATCTAGCTCTGAAAAAATATTTGGCCTTCTAGCAGTGTGTGGGACTTGTTCTATTAGTCCACCTATACTGACCTTCATCAGGTTGCAAATTCAAAATAATTTTTTGTATGCATCTAGCTCTGAAAAAATATTTGGCCTTCTAGCAGTGTGTGGGACTTTCTCTGTTAGTCCATCTATACTGACCTCCATCAGGTTGCAAATTAAAAATAATTTTTATCTGCATCTACAGTACCTCTGAAAAAATATTTGGGCTTCTAGCTGTGTGTGGGACTTGTTGCATTAGTCCATCTATACTGACCTCCATCAGGTTGCAAACTGAATATATTTTTTTCTGCATCTACCTCTGAAAAAATATTGGGCTTCTAGCTGTGTGTGGGACTTGTTCTATTAATCCATCTATACAGACCTCCATCAGGTTGCAAACTGAATATATTTTTTTCTGCATCTACCTCTGAAAAAATATTGGGCTTCTAGCTGTGTGTGGGACTTGTTGTATTAGTCCATCTATACTGACCTCCATCAGGTTGCAAACTGAATATATTTTTTTCTGCATCTACCTCTGAAAAAATATTGGGCTTCTAGCTGTGTGTGGGACTTGTTGTATTAGTCCATCTATACTGACCTCCATCAGGTTGCAAATTGAATATAATTTTTTTCTGCATCTAACCCAGCCAATAGTTTTGGCCTAATACCACAGTTTGGCCACTCAGCTCTGCTCGGTTACCATCCATTGTTTTTTTGTGCAAACAACTCCCGAGTTGTGAATTAGTTAACCACCAAAATGAGTGGAAAAAGGCCTGCTGCTGGTGGAAAGGGGAATAGGCGTGTTGGGAAGGGGAAAAAAGGTTGTGTCCGTGGGGTAGGTGTTAAAGCAACAGTAACATCTGCAGAAGAAAGACCATCTTCCAGCCAAACTAAAATGTCTACTTCTTTTAGCGGACAATGTGATAAGATCCCTTTCTTACGGCCACGCCAATCACTACAAATTCCAGATGAGGCACAAAAACAGCAGGTGCTTCAACGGATATCAAGTGCTCCTTTAAGTGGGCTCTCCTCCACATCAACTTCAACATCACAAATACTCCAGTCCTCAAAGGTGTCACCCAAATCGCACTTGCTTCCTCACAGCTCCCAAATCTCCAGCTGCCCGTCTGAGTATGAGGTAGAACAGATGGTTGAGTCTGCAGAGCTGTTTACTCATACTATAGCCTGGGAATCAGAGGTCGACTCCAGCGCTTCTGTGAATCCAGACGAGGAAATGATCTGCACTGATGCCCAGAATCTTTATGAGTCGGATCCAGGACCAGACGCAGAAGGTTCTGACCATAATGTAGACCCTCATTCCCAAACTGTAACTCCTGTTGGTGGAGACAATGAGGAAGACGATGATAAGACTCAAATACCTGATTGGAGCGACAACTTTAGTTTTTTGTCAGGGCAGGAACAGGTTGGCTCTGAGGACGACGGGTGTGATAACACACAGGGTGATGATGATGAGGTTGGAGATCCCACTTACTGTCAACCCACAGTCAGCCAAGAGATGAGGTCAGCAGAGGAGGTGGAGGAAGATGCTAGTGACGACGAGGTCAGGTTGCGCCTTCCTGGACAGAGACGTAGTACTGGAAGCACGTCAACAACTGCATCCTCAAACACAACTCTGCCTCTCACCACAAGTCGTGGTGGCTCTTCAGGTCGCATGGGTGCTAAGCCTTGCATAGCCTGGGCATTTTTTCAGATCGATAAAGATGACCCAACTCGTGTTATCTGTAACATTTGTCAGCAAAAGCTAAGTAGAGGCCAAAAAATACATAGTTTGAGTACTTCATGCATGAACCGGCACATGGACATGAAGCATAAGTTGCAGTGGGAAGCTCAGTGTGCTACAATGCGGCCTAGCCGGCCGGGCCAACCACCGTCTGCCATATCTTGTGCATCCGCGGCCTCTTCATCCTCTGTGACTGGGGGGACAGCAGTCACACCTGTTTTGGGGCGCAGACCTGCCACCTCTTTACCCGCAACAGCCAGCGTGATTGGCAGGTCATCATTTTCTTTGGAGGTGGTAACACCAGCTGGTGTTGAGCGCTGTCCGACATCGATAGCACCACCTTTGGATGAAGGCAACCTAACATGTCCGCCTGCATCTTCCTCACAGACCGGCAGTTTGCCGGGGACACCCTTATCAACCCCGTCTAAGCACAATAGCCAGCCCTCGGTCCCTCAGATGTGGACAAGTAAAAGACCATTTCCTCCTAGCCATGAGAAAGCTAAGAGGTTGAATTTCACCATCTGCAAGCTCTTGGCTACAGAAATGCTGCCTTTCCGCCTGGTGGACACAGAGGATTTTCGAGACCTTATGTCCGTCGCAGTGCCCCAGTACCAGATGCCCAGTCGGCACTACTTCTCAAAGAAAGGTGTGCCTGCGCTCCACCAGCATGTCGCACACAACATCACCGCTTCTTTGAGAAACTCTGTGTGTGACAGGGTGCATTTCACCACAGACACTTGGACGAGTAGGCATGGACAGGGGCGTTACATGTCGCTGACTGGGCACTGGGTAACTATGGTGACAGCAGGACAAGGGGCTGCTGTCCAAGTCTTGCCGTCCCCACGAGTTGTGCGTCAATCCTCTTTATGTCAAAGTTCCTCCACTGCTTCTGCCTCCTCAACCTCCTCTCGGTCTTCCACCTGCACCCAAAGCCTGTCTAGTCATGCCACAAGCTTTCTAACTGCGCAGAAGGGATCCTGCACACCTCCTTACTATGCTGGCAGTAGGGCTCAACGTCATCAGGCGGTTTTTACTTTGAAATGTCTGGGAAATGTGAGTCACACAGCTGAGGAGTTGTGGTCAGCTCTGGAGAACCAATTTCATGAATGGCTGTCTCCACTGGACCTGAAACCAGGGAAGGCCGTGTGCGACAATGGTGCAAACCTGGGTGCGGCCCTTCGCCGGGGCAATGTCACACACGTGCCTTGTATGGCTCACGTGTTGAACCTGGTTGTCCAGCAATTTTTAGCCCACTATCCCAGACTAGATGGCCTTCTGCAGAGGGCACGGTCGCTGTGTGCTCACTTCTGCCGTTCGCATCCCGCAGCTCAGCGACTTACATCTCTACAGAAGTCGTTGGGCCTGCCACTTCACCGGCTAAAATGCGATGTGCCTACCCGGTGGAATTCAACTCTGCACATGTTGCAGCGACTGTGGCAGCACCGACAAGCCCTGGTGCAATACGTTCTGACGTATAGCCTGGGCCAACGAGATCCAGAGGTGGGGCAAATCACGCTGGAGGAGTGGTCTCAGATCAGGGACCTATGCACCCTTCTGCACAGTTTTGAAATGGCGACGAAGATGTTTAGTGCTGATGATGCCATTATCAGCATGACTATTCCGGTGATTTACATGCTGAAGCACATGTTAAACAGAATTCGGAGTCAGGTGGTGGCACAAGAGGAGGTGGAGGAAGTAGAGGAGGAGGAGTTGTATGCGGAAGGGCTAACATTTGCAAGGTCCAGACGGTCGGCAGCACCAAGGCGGCAGGCATGTGAGGGTGGGGGAGATGGTTTTACCAGGGCGCATGGTAGCAGCCAAACTAGTGAGGAAGGTGCAGGAGCCCAGGAAGAAGTGGAGGACGAACTGATGGAAGACTCATCAGATGAGGGAGACCTTGATCACATTTCTGTTGTGCGAGGTTGGGGGGAGAGGACAGAGGAAGGAAGCATGATTGTTACCTCGCCACCAACACAACAGGGACTTGGTGCTCCTGGATGCGCAACACACATGAGTGCCTTCTTGCTGCACTACCTGCAACATGACCCTCGAATTGTGAGAATTAGAAATAATCCTGACTACTGGGTTGCCACACTGTTAGATCCCCGGTACAAAAGTAAATTTGCTGAAATTATTCCTGCCATAGAAAGAGATGCACGCATGCAGGAGTATCAGCAGAGACTGTTGCAGAATCTTACATGTGTTTTTCCACAAAACACCAGTGGTGCACGTAGTGAATCTCACAGTTACAACTTGCCAACCGTGGGACCGTCAAGTGTTCAGCACTCAAACCGTAACAGAACCACAGTATCTGCTGGTAACATCAATTTTGCGGAATCATTTCACCACTTTTTTAGCCCATCCTTTGCAAGGCCACAGGAGACAAGAAGTCTGACACATAGTCAACGCCTAGAGACGATGGTACAGGAGTATCTCCAAGTAAACATTGAAGCCACGACTGTGTCACTGGACCCTTGCTCTTTTTGGGCTTCCAATCTGGATAAATGGCCGGAGCTAGCCACTTACGCCTTGGAGATCTTGTCATGCCCCGCAGCCAGCGTTCTGTCTGAACGTGTGTTCAGCGCTGCTGGTGGTGTGCTGACAGATAAGCGCACGCGGCTCTCCACTGATAATGTAGACAGACTCACGTTCATAAAGATGAACAAATCATGGATCCGAAACGACTTTTCTACCCCTGTGTCATCCTGGGGAGAGTAAAAGCTTGATGATTGGTTAAAATCACCCTACCAACCGTTTTAAGCTTTCAAATTACTAATCATGTTTATCTGTATCTTGACTGGAAAATAATTTGGGCTTTGTAGCAGTGTGCAGCACTGATCCTATTAGGCCATCTATAATAAGCTCCACCAGATTTAAAATTAAAAATAATTTTTAGCTGCATCTAGCCCGGAAAATAATTTTGGGGCTCCGAGATGCGCAAGACACATAAGTGCCTTCTTGCTGCACTACCTGCAGCATGACCCTCATATTGTCAGAATTCGAAGTAATCATGACTACTGGGTTGCCACACTCTTAGATCCCCCAAACTTTTCGATCAACCTTTTCATTTTAATAAAGACCAAAAAAATGGTCATTTTTGAAATTATAAGCATTAGCAGGTTGTTAGAAACTGAAATCAAACAGTTTTCAACTCAAAACTTTATTCTAGGTGATGTTACATTTTCACATAGGACCCCTTGTTCGAAAGGAGCTTCTGAACTCTCTCGTCCATTGAATTTGTCAGGTTTTGGATGGTTTCTGCTTCAATTGTTTTGCATGAGGACAGAATACCCTCCCAGAGCTGTTGCTTAGATGTGAACTGCCTCCCGCCATCATAGACACTCCTTTTAATGATGCTCCAAAGGTTCTGAATGGGGTAGAAGTCAGGGGAGCATGGGGGTCACACCATAAGTTTGTCCCCTTTTATGCCCATATCAGCCAGAGACGCAGATGTTTTATGTGCAGCATGAGATGGTGCATTATCATGCAAAAAAATGATCTTGCTGTGAAATACACGGTTCTTCTTCTTGAACCATGGCAGGAAGTGCTGTTTGAGAAAATCCACATACATTATGGAGTTCATCTTTAGCGCCTTCAGGGATCCTAAAGGGGCCGACAATCTCTCTCCCCATGATTCCAGCCCAAAACATTACTCCACCTCCTCCTTGTTGGCGCTGTAGCCGTGTTTGCGTGGGGTGTCCATCAACCAGCCATCCTCCACTCCATCCATCTGGACCATCGAGCGCTGCACGGCACTCATCCGTGAACAAAACAGTTTTGAAATCAGTCTTCATGTAATGTTTGGCCCACTGGAGCCGTTTCTGCTTGTGTGAAGTGGATAGAGGAGGTCGACAGGATGGCGTATGCACAGCTGCAAACCTCTGAAGGACCCTGCATCTTGTTGTTCGGGGGACGTTGGAGGCACAAGCAGCTTCAAAAACTTGTCTGCTGCTATGACAAGGCTTTTTTGCCGCTGCTCTTTCAACCTGACGTAATTGCCTGTAGGAAAGAGTCCTCAATTTGCCCTTATCAGCACGCACACGTGTGTACTGTGAATCAGCTACATACTTCTTGATTGCCAAGACACTTCATCCTGATCATCGCACAATGTTGATTGTAGTCATGCCTTGACCTAAACACTCCACAATTTGTTGCTTCTCAGCAGCCGACACATCCTTTTTCTTTCCCATTTTGGCAGAAAATGTAGGCTGCTTAATAATGTGAGAGAGCCTTCTTAAGTAGTCTTGCCTTTCATTGGACACACCTGCCAAACTAATTAGCACAGGTGTCTGCAATTGCTTACAGTGATATAAAGAGCCCTGACACACATCACCATCAATGAGTTTAACTGACAAACAAACAAATTCTTCCCTTATCACTCCTAAACACTTTTTGCATAATAATTTGGAACGCAGTGTACATGTGCTTTTCCACAAAACACCAGTGGTTCACGTAGTGAATCTTACAGTTCTAACTTGCCAACCGTGGTCTGTATGGAATTGTTCAATAAAGGGCCCAAAATTAAGATAACATAGATGGGAGAGGTCTCTATGAATAGGAATTCCTAAGTATTTGATACCCTGTGAGGGCCAGGCAAAGGGAAAGTTGGACTGGATGGAATCCTATATGGATTTGGGGAGGGAGACATCGAGGGCCTCAGACTTCGCTGCATTGATTTTAAAATTTTACCATGTAACAAAGTGATCTATTTCAGCCATAACAGCAGGGATGGATATATGTGATTGAGTGATATATACTAGGACATCATCAGCAAATAGAGAGCACTTGTACTCGGTGCCTCCCACCTCAATCCACCTAATATTGGGGTTATGGCGAATTGATGAGAGCAGGTGCTCCGTCACTAGGATGTATAAGAGAGGGGACAGAGGACATCCCTGCCTTGTCCCATTGGTGATTGTGAAAGGTGATGAAAATGTTCTGACGCACCCCCTGGGCCTTGGGACACCCGGAGCCGGACCCTTTTTGGTGGATGCTGGTGGTTGTAGTCTTCGTGGCGGCGACCCGGTTCCGTGGCTCAGGGCGGTCAAACCAGTGGCGGAACTATTTATGTGGTTTTGATGTTTAAATGTCCGACTACGCCACCCGTGGATTGCGGTCAGAGTGAACCGCCGCTACAGGGCAGACCGCTGAGGCTGGTGTTGTGGGTGCAGCAGAGCGTAGCATAACTCCCCACGGGAGGAGTATAGCCTCAGGGCAGTGTATGCGGAGGATGGGGGTGATGGTGCAGGGCAGCAGCAGTAACGACACGGAGTCAGTGATGCAGTCCAGGGCCTTTACTCACAGTTCTTATTATCCAGACCACGTCTGCAGGTAACGGCTGCCCACGTCGTACTGTGCTCACCAGGTGAGGGGCTCAGACAACTCCCAGATAACTTTGGAGCACTTCACAGGACCCCCTTTGTGTGTCCTTTGTCTGGCCTTTCTTACCAACACTTCTGTCCGGCTGCCTCGGGCCTCCTCTTGGTAAACTTGGCGCCAGTTTCCCTGACCCTATGTGGTGCCTTCCTAGCGGGTGTAGCGAGGGGCTGCGCCACATAAAATGTCAGAGCCTCCGGTTTCTAGCTGAGGGTCGTTTCCTGCCTCCACTAGTTCGGGGACCGGTCTCCCCCTTTGGCCTGACCCCTCCACGCAGGTGGATTCGGGCGTGCGGTGGCGACTCGCCCGTCCGCACCCCTGGGATCCCTTCATTCCTCGTTCCTGGAGCCTTCTCCGCTCCTCTTCCTTCCTTCTCCCTCTTTCAGGCCTGGGCCTCTGTTACTAGGCCCGCCTCCGGAGCAGAGCTCATGCAGAGCCCCTGCTCCCTGCCACTTCTGCTCAGACTTCTCTGCACTGAACTAAGATGGTGCCCACCTTTTATACTCCCTTCTCAATGCACCCAGGAACTGCTTCCTCCCTGCTCCTGCACTACAGGGTTCCCCTTCCTCAGTGTTCCCTCCCCCCACTCCAGCCAGGGACAGGGATTGTCGTGCCCATCTCAGGGGCATATTGGTCGCCCTGCCCCACGGCAATGTGGTGTAATGCATGCAGGTGTCGGGTCCTGATCCACACTCCATCCTTACCTGAGAGTGAGATATCACACCTCTGGGTGAGGTGCAATACGTCTGTAGCAACCGAGCCCTCAGGGTGCTACAGTTCCATTTATCTTCAGCCTAGGTGACGTATTGCGATACAGGGCCGTGATTTTGGCTATAAAAGGGTCCCCTAGACCCCTACCCCAAGCTTTTTAAGAGAATCATATATGGCGTGCCAGGAGACTCTATGGAATGCTTTCTCAGCATCCAACGAGAGTATCTAATTACAAATTTTTAACTGCATCTGACGCACCCCCTGGGCCATATTCTTTAGGGGGAATATCCGGAGCCGGATCAGATGGGAGTTGTAGTCTTCCGAGTGGCTGTGACCCGGTCCGTGCCCAGGGTGTCAAACTCAGTTGTATGTGGCAGTCCTACAGATGTACTCCACCCGTTGTATTGCGGTCACTATGGCCGCCGCTGCAGCAGGGTCCGCTGAGGCTGATGGTGTAGGTGCAGCTTTTGGTGGTATAACCCCCAACGGGTGGGGTATAGCCTCAGGGGGTCAGGTGCAGAGGATGGGGGTTGTGGTGGTGCAGCATAGGTGTTAAATGAAGACAGAGTCGGGTTGTGCAGTTTAGGGTCTTTACTCACTGCTGATGTTCCGGTCACTCCAGCTTCAAGTGACCTCCCGAGCCGTGCTGCATCCACCAGGTCCTGGATCCAGCCAACCCCCAAGCGAGTCCGGAGCGTGACCCTGAGCTCTCCTTCTGTCCTTTCTCTGGCCGTCCCCACTATTGATCCACCCAGGTCCAGCTCCCTCGGGCCTTCTGTTGGGAGACCCTTGGCCTTGGGTTCCCTGACCCTCCACGTGGTATGCCTTCGGGGTGGATGTGGTGGGTGGCCGTGGCAGACGCTGCCCACGGCCTCCGGTCTCTGGCTAGGGTGTGTTTTTGCCCCCACCAGCTTGGGTTCCGGTACCCTGATGCCGACTCTTCACCCGGGGATGGAATTTGGGTTCTCAGAGTCCTCTCTTCTGTTTCCCCCTCTGGGTCTTTCTTTCTCTGCTCCACTCTCTCTCACTTCTCTGCAAAGACTCACAGACTGACCCTGATCTTTGATGGTGCCCACCTTATATACTCCCTCTATGTGTGAGCTCAGGCGACCAGCACCCAATGAGCTCCTATCTTTACCCAGGCTGCTCCCCCTATCTGCCCCTACACTACTTGGGATGTACCACCCCCCTCCCACTCCAGCCAGGAACAGACTCGGTCGTACCTGCACATTTCTAAGTGGGAGTACCGTCGGTCTGCTCCTCGGAAATGGGATGTGTGTAGTGCATGCAGCCTACCGAGCTCAGGTCCACACTCCATCCTTACCCGGGAGTGGAATATCACACCTCTGGTTTGAGGTGCAATACCCCTGTAGCAGCCGAATCCTCAGGGTGCTACACATCTAGCCCAGGAAATACTTTGTGCCTAGTAGCAGTGTCTGCTAGTCAGCGGATTATCCCGGCTGTTAAGCAAGCTACACCACCTGTAGTTTAGACACTTAATTTTTTCAAAGGAAATGCTTCGGGACCATGGGATACTTAGTGAAGAGCATCAGGAGGCACCCCAAGGCATAGGGGCTGGGACTGGCAGTAGGATGCCTTGCGGTGGACAGCCGAGCTCGATCCTTATAAAAGCTTTTTAACTGCAGCAGCTTTAGTGGACGCTACTGGAGCTGGAATTACCGCGGCTGCTGGCATGAGACTTGCCCTCCAATAGATCCTTGTAAATGGATTTAAAGTGTATTCATTCAAATTAGAGAGACAATTTAAATTAAAAAGCTTAGAGCTGCCTCCACCACAGGGGGGCTCGCTCGACCCACCAGCGGACAGGCACCAGTATTGGGAGAGGGGGGCTGGCTGTCAGGGTTCACCGCGGCTCTGGCACAAACCCGGCGACACGGAGGTGGCACGGGCAGGAGCGGACTGGCCGTGTCGGCTTCTCACTTTTTGGATTTTAGAAGGGCATGACATGCCTATATCTGTGTCTCCCCCTCCTTTTACTCCTCCACCTCTTTTATTTTCGCATGACTATATGTACTTGTCACTTTTCCATGTGTTAGTTATGTCTTCTGAGCAGTTTGTCAGCTTTTGGACACCTTCTATGTGTTTCTATGTGTTTTTGTTTGCCTGCCATTGGTTTTAACGGTGTTCGAAGGTGTTCGACGAACAGTTCGACGAACAGTTCGGCGAACACACGGGTGTTCGACGAACCGAACCGAACTCGAACACTACGGGGGTGGCTCAACACTACTAAAGAACTCAATATGTGGTGTTGTTCGTTATTTCCTTCCCTGCTGTGTTTATGGTCATGCATTTATACCCTGTATTTGTGTTTCCTGTTTAGTCCCGGAGTACTAAATTTTACTAGGGGGGAATGTGTCACCCCAGGCCTGGATGCCACAAATATTAAAGGCTGTGTCTGAGAGCAGGAGGGAGGTTACCTGGTCAGGGACAATTAGCATACAGCACCTCCTGTCCCAGGCCAGTAGGGGGAGCTGGCTGCCCCTATAAAAGCTGGTACTGGGGGCAGGGTTAGGGAGAACTGGACGACCTAGCTCAGGACTGAGACTAGTCCCAGAGAAGGAGGGACAGTTGAGCTGTAGCCAAGGAGTCCGTTAGGTAGAGGAGAAACTGCGAGCCAGGGACAGAGGTGACGAGAGCCGGTCCTGGCTGAGAGAATCACCACCGGACATTGGGGTCCGAGGCTGTCAGGGTTGCAAGCCTTGCAGCAGATAACCAACCCGCAAGGGATTTCAGGTCCCTTGGCCACACAGAGGGACCGGTACAGCACGGAAAAGCAAAAGGTACCTAAGGCCCGAGTCGCAAGCCATACAGGCGAAGTACACGGCCAGCTCAGGGACGTGGGCTATTACACCACGAAAAGGGGGATAGTCAGCAAGGGCAGAGAGAGAACAGTAGGCCTTCACACTCACCCTGACCAGTGGGGCTTGCCCGAATGCCCTCAGACACCCAGGCCCATTCCTGCCCGGTACTCCTGTTGGGTCAGTAGTAATACCTACAATAAAGACCCTGGACTGTTTGAAGCGGACTCTGAACTCTAATTACTGCGGCCTACACCATCACCCCCAGCATCCACCTACATTGCCCTGAGGCTACACTCTTCCCGTGGGGAGTTATCCTATCCCTGTGCTGCACACCAACACCAGCCTCAGCGGTCGGCCTTGCAGCGGCGGTCATCCCTGACCGCAATCCATGGGTGGCGTAGTCGGACATTCATAACTCTACAAATAGACTGCCACAGCATTTGGTCTGACCACCCTGAGCCACGGGATCGGATTGCCACTACTACCCCCATCATCTCACTGAAGCCTGGTTCCGGGTGCCCCACAGCCCAGGGGGCGAGTCATATCCACCCCTTTTGGGATAGATTTCATACAGGTAACATCTCCCAAAATGCACAATACACCTCCTTATGTTACCTATTGAAGGAAACCGGATTGATAAACCTCAGGAGAATAAAATATCCCGAAGTCACGCAATATTCCTGTCTGTTATTCTTCCTTCCATCATACTCTGGCAAGAATAGATTTAGCCATAGGATCCGAATCAATGATACCCAACATAAAGTCTATACAATACTTGCCAAGGAGTGTCTCTGATCACTCACCGATCCAGCTACAATTGCAGTTAGGGAACGGTGTGTTTAGGGAGATCATTGTGGCGTCTAAACCCGTTTTGGCTACAGCTGATGACCACTACTCTAAGGCTATGTGCCCACGTTGCAGAAATTAAGCAGAAAATTTCTGCTTCATTTCTGCAAGTCCTCTCCCGGAAAAACGCATGCGGAATTCCGCACGCGTTTATCGTGCGTTTTTCTCGCGTTTATCGCGCGTTTTCCACATGCGGAATTGCCTTGCATTTTCTATGCACTGGACAAAGGCAATTCCGCTTGCGGAAAAGCAAAATTAATTGACATGCTGCGGATTTTTGAACGCAGCATAAACGCTGCGGAAAAATCCGCAGCATGTGCATAGAACTTGCGGAATCTCATTGGGGACCATGGGGTGCGGATTACCAAGCGTTTTACAAGCGTTTCCGCTGCGGAAATTCCGCATCAAAAACGCTTGTAATCCGCAACGTGGGCACGCAGCCTTAAAGGTAGAATCTTAGTAAATGTTTTTCCCAGCAATATGCGCTCCTGAAGGATGATGATGGAACTCGATATTCGGATTCAAAGATAATTTTTATTTCAAACTAAAATACACCCGGTTTCGACTTCTTTGAGCCTTCCTCGGGTATAATATCATGCATCATGATACCTGAGGAAGGCTCAAAGAAGTCGAAACTGGGTGTATTTTAGTTTGAAATAAAAATTATCTTTGAATCCGAATATCGAGTTCCATCATCATTCTTCAGGAGCGCATATTGCTGGGAAAAACATTTACTAAATGGTATCGCCCATGAAAGCACTGTCTAGTGCTCTCATTAGCTCCCAGATTTCTGCAGCAAACTGAATGGAAAGAAGAATGGAGTGATCCACTGATTGGATCTACATGCAGTACCTCAAATAGGTGAGTGGATTTATACTGAGTATATACCCTTGGAATCCAACTACTACACTTAGAAGCCAGCGCTTCCTATTTTCTCTCCCTATAATTTCAGAGGCAGAACCTTAGAATATTATAGTTTTAATGGTGGGTTAACGTCTAAAAGATATGTATGGGGAGCCATGAAGGTATTTGTGAGGGGAGTCTGTATTGGGGAGATAAGCAAAATAAAATCCAAGACAAAGGAGCATACTCAGAATTTGTAATGAGATGTATAGGAGAGAGAGAAGAAATATATAAATGATCCCATGGAGGAAAATAAATCTGAGTGGGAAAATGTTCAAAAAATGTTGTCTGAGCACCCACTGTCAGTGGCGCCCTAAAAACAACTATTTGTTAAACAAAAATACTTTTTAGATGGAGAAAATGCCACTCATTTACTAACAACTATAGTTAAATCGCAAGTAGGAGTCTCGCACATAAACAGATTGGTGACGAAGGATGGGAGGGTGGGCACAGAACCTGAGGAGGTTATTGCTTTTTTATGCTTATACTATATAAAGGTTTAAACAAATTCTTCCTTTTGCTTCCTCCTGGGCAGGGGAGGAAGCAAAAGAGTATACAGACAGGACAGCAGGGGATCGCAGCCGATTATTTCTTTGAAGTAAAACCTTGTTAAGGACAGGCAGTGAAATGTTCTACCTCACAAAAAGAATCATCTGTGATCCCGTGCTGTCCTGTCTGTATACTCTTTTGCTTCATCTTCTGTCCAGGAGATGTGGTATGATCAGACCATGTTCCTGTACGGTCAGACACAGCCATTACATAGGGGAACATTTATAAGATTATCTCAGCACAGGAACATTTTATTTAAACACATCCAATTGTGGAAGTTATTATTATTCCAAGATCTATTGATTAAAATTAACTTTTGCTCGTGGGAAAACCCCTTTAACTCTGGAGGAGTTAGAGGATGCACTCCAATCAATGCAAAATGAAAAGGCACCAGGGGCCAACTGATTCCAGCGGAATTCTTCAAGGAAGGTTCTCTCTCTGGTAGAAAAAGTATATGGGTGAAGCTCGCAGCAGATCCCCATTTCTGTATTCTGGGATTCATGGAAGATGGAACAGATCTGGATTGGCCGTATTTTATTTTATTTCAGGCACGAAAGTTGTTGGCATTCCATTGGCTAAATTCACAACCACCAAATATTGGGGAATTACGGTGTAGATCAAATAACATTAATTGGTTAGAAAAGAGAGTATACTTAAAACGGAATTCGATCAGTAAATTTGAAAGGTTTATGGGGCCCCTGGCTGGATACTCCAAGTTTGGTCTTGTTGCTCTTGCTCAAGGCGAGATTCTTTTCAATTTTATCTCCCTCTAAAGTGCTATAGTTCTGTAGGGTGTACGCCTTTAAGTATATGATTTTGTGACAAAGGGCGAGGTTTTCTATGGTTTGTTGTAGTTCTGAATGGGGGGAGGGAATGGGTGCAAGGGCCTTAATAATGATTTAATGAGAATGTACAATTTAATCCTCTTCACTTGTTTCTGCAGTTGTATTAATAATTTGTGAGGTCTAAGGAGCTACATTTCTCCTTGTGGAGAGTGACATTCCGGCTCTGGCATGCCAAGGTAAGGAGGCTTTTTCGCTGTGCAATGCACCTCTGGGACATTTAATATGCAAATTGCCTCTTCAGAGAGAAAGAGGTTTTGAACTCTCTATCACCACCTATTGGAAGTAGCAATCCTGCAAGTCACAATTGACCCTTTAACGAGTCGTGCAATATGACTTAGGATAATAGCCAAATCAGAATATCAATTTGCAGACACAGTGTTTTGGGTTATTGGTCCTCATCAGTGCAAAGTATGAGAACTGATTTCTTTCTTCCTCTCTGAAGAGGCAATTTGCATATTAAATTGAGGGAGCAGGAGCTGTGCGGCTGTGGAGGCTGAGCTCCGGGAAAGCATACAGCGCCGTTGCCAGGACACCACAAGCCGAGCTGTGCCTGCAGGTGATGGTAAGTATGATCAAACTTTTTTCCTTTTTCTTTCTAAAATGAATTAAATAGGTGAGGGAGGGGGATTGCAAGTGATGGAGTGAGGGGGGAGCTGTAAATTATGGAGTGAGGGGGGCTGTGAGTGAGGGGGGGCTGTAAATTATGGAGTGAGGGGGGCTGTGAGTGAGGGGGGCTGTAAATTATGGAGTGAAGGGGGCTGTAAGTTATGGAGTGAGGGAGGCTGTGAGTGGGGGGCTGTAAATTATGGAGTGAGGGGGACTGTAAGTGATGGAGTGAGGGGGGCTGTAAATTATGGAGTGAGGGGGACTGCAAATGATGAAGTGAGGGTGGCTGCAAATGATGGGGTAAGGTGGATGCAAATGATGGAGTGAGGGGGGATGAGGGACTGTAATTGATGGAGTGAGGAGGGCAAGGAACTGCAAATGGAGGGGGGGTGGACGAGGGACTGCAAATGATGCCGTGAGGGGGGCTGCAAATGATGGGGGATGCAAATGATGGAGTGAGGTGGGACAAGGGACTGCAATTCATCGAGTGAGGGGAACAAAGAACTGCAAATGATGGAGCGAGGGGGGGAACAAGGGACTGCAAATGATGGAGTGAGGGGGAGCTGTAAGTGATGGGGGAGGGGGAACTGCAAATGATGGAATGAGGCGGTTGCAAATATTGGAGTGAGGGGAGCTGCAAGTGATGGGGGGGTAACTACAAATGATGGAGTGAGGGAGAAGCTGCAAATGATGGGGGAGAGGGGCTGCAAATGATGGAATGAGGGGGCTGCAAATAATGGAGTGAGGGGGAACAAGGGACTGCAAATGATGGAATGAGGGGGGAGCAAGGGACTGCAAATGATGGAGTGAGGGGGGTTGCAAATGATGGAGAGAGGGGGGCTGCAAATGATGGAGAGAGGGGTAGGGGGACTGCAAATGATGGAGTGAGGGGAGGAGGACTGCAAATGATGGAGTGAGGGGGAGGGTGACTGCAAATGATGAACTGAGAGGGGGACTGCAAATGATGAAGTGAGGGGGAGGGTGACTACAAATGATGGAATGAAGGGGGACGGGGCCTGCTAATAATGAAGTGAGGGAGCGAGGGGGACTGCAAATGATGAAGTGGGGGGACTGCAAATGATGAAGTACAGAGTGCGGGCATTGAGGTTGCAGGAGTGTGACTGATTGAATTGGCGGAAAGAGTATGGGTGCTAACTAATTTATATATTACGTGAGGAAAGTGGCTATTTATAGTTAGTTTGGAATGGTGGTTGCATAATAACTAATGATATATTAATGGTGGGTTCACGTATTTAGCTGAGCAGAAGGGGAAAAGTGGGGAATGTGCTCTAGATAACGGTGTTATTTTATGCAGAGACGAATCCTGGCTGTAAGAAGTAATGGCGGTCTGCACTGGATGAAAAAGAAAAGCGAATATCAAGGACTTCTACTAGAGACGTCACCGATGAGTCAGTGTGTTACCTGTACACTTACACTATACACTATACACTATATATAGAGCTCCCGTGTATAATGTCACTGGTGATCCCTGTATTACCTGTACTCTAATCCCCTCCACTAGCCTAACTCTACCTAACATCGAAATTACCTTGGAGGGTTCAACCATAACTTCCAAGCAGCATATTCTATGTCTTGGGGTCATATTCGACACTAAACTTTCCTTTATTCCCTATATCCGATCACTTACCCACTCTTGTCACCTGCATCTTAAAAACATCTCCAGAATCTTTTCTCACCTTTAAAATTAAAACTCTTACTGTCGCTCCTATTCACTCTCGTCTGGACTATTGCAACTCTCTGCTGATTGGTCTCCCTCTTACCAAACTTTCTCCTCTCCAATCCGTCCTGAATGCGGAAGCCAGGATTATATTTCTGTCCAGCCGCTTCACCGATGCCTCCATCTTGTGCCAGTCATTACACTGGTTAAGTTACCCATTTTCTACAGGGTCCAATATAAACTCATCGCTCTCACCCACAAAGCTCTCCACAGTTCTGCACCACCTTATATCTCCTCTCTCATCTCAGTCTATCGCCCTACACATGCCCTCCGTTCTACAAATGACCTTAGACTAACATCCCCCATAATCCGAACCTCGCACCGCCGTCTCCAAGACTTCTCTCGTGCTGTGCCAGTTCTCTGGAATGCACTACCCCAGACAATGTGACTGATGCCAATCCCCCACATTTTCAAGTGTGCTTTAAAAACCCATCTCTTTAAACAAGCCTACCACCTCAACTAATCAGTTAACTAACTTTCCCCTGTTCCCTCCTTCTAAATATTATTCCGAATCTGCTCCCTACTATTCATCTGTCTCCATACCCTCCATGCACACGATAACTACACTTGATACTTGATTATTGCACTTAAACATACGTGCTTATAACCCAATCATGCAGCTTTATATGAAAATCCCTATTTATTATAATTGCTGGACCTGAAATAGCAAACACCTTTCACCTATTGTGTCCCTTCATTTCCTTGTAGATTGTAAGCTTGCGAGCAGGGACCTCACTCCTAATGTAACTGTTTAAACTGTCTTACCTTGTATTGAATTTATTGTCTGTATATATCTCTGCTTAATTGTAAAGTGCTACGGAATATGTTGGCGCTATGTAAATAAAAATTATTATTATTTATTATTATTATCACACTGATACTATACACTATATACTATGTACAGAGCTCCTGTGTATAATATCACTGGTGTTCACTGTATTACCTGTACACTATACACTATATACAGCGCTCCTGTGTATATCACTGATGTTCACTGTATTACCTGTACATTATACACAGAGCTTCTGTGTATAATATCACTGGTGTTCACTGTATTACCTGTACAGTATACACTATATACAGAGCTCCTGTGTATAATGTCTCTGGTGATCCCTGTATTACCTGTACACTGACACTATATACAGAGCTCCCGTGTATAATGGCACTTATGATAATATTAATATTGTGTTTATTTTTATTAATGATCAGTATTGTAATATTTGGTCACTATGTGGTGGTAATATATGGTCTGATAATGGTGTGGTGGTATTTGTTCCTGCATGTGGTATTATTCAGTTACCATGTGGTGGTAATATGTGATCTGGTCATGGTGTGGCAGTATTTCTCCCTTGTATGTGGTGTTATTTGGTTATTATGTGGTGGTAATATGTGGTCTAGTCATGGTGTGGCAGTATTTGTCCCTTGTATGTGGTATTATTCAGTCACTATGTGGTGGTAATATGTGGTCTAGTCATGGTGTGATGGCATTTGTTCCTGTATGTGGTATTATTGGGTCACTATGTGATGGTAATATGTGGCCTGGTTATGGTGTGGCAGTATTCCTTGTATGTGGTATTATTCTTTCATGATGTGGTGGTAATATGTGATCTGGTCATGGTGTGGCATTATTTGTTCCTTGTATGTGGTATTATTGGGTCACTATGTGGTGGTAATATATGGTCCGGCCATGGTGTGATGGTATTTCTCTCTTGTATGTGATATTATTGGTCATTTTAAAAAAATGTACGAGACTTATTCCCTTAAAGAAAAATATACCTACAAAGAGTATTGGATATTTTAACAAATGTTTAATAGGTTAGAGGCCCGGCCAGAAGAGTCTCCTTGTCGTCGTGGCGACTTAAAAAATCTTTTGGCCAAAACAAAAGCTGATGACTATGTATGTGATCTGGTGTTCAATGGGAACTGTTAGTATGTGATTGGTGATGACGTGGTGCAGAAGTGGAGTTTTTCCAAGAGTTAGGGGTGGGAATGTGGAAGTTTTGTGGTGTGGAGGCGGAGCTGGGGTGGAGTCTGGGCGGAGTCTCATGGAGGCCCGAAAATTTTGCCAGTATGGGACCCTGAAATTAGTTAATGTGAGAGGCCTTTAGTTGCTTAGAGGTTACTTTGAATTCCTTTGTGACCTTGCAGACTATTATACTCCTTGCTATTGGAGTGATCTTTGTTGGTCAACCACTCCTGGGGAGGTTAATAATGGTCTTTCCTCCATTTGTACACAGTCTGTCTAACTATGGATTATTTTGTAAACTATTCCAGTCTGATGATCATCAACAACTCTTTTTTGAGGTCCTTAGAAATCTCCTTTATTCAAGCCATGAAACACTTTCACAAACATGTTATGTAGATTAGACTTGGATAGATCCCTGTTCTTTTAATAAATCAGGCTGATGTAGAACCTGCTACACTGAAATTTTATAGTATTTTTCAGTACTATTAAATATGACTGAATATTGTTACATCTCTACCTGGATCTGCTTCAGTTTGCAGGCACTGTCCAGCAAGGGATGAGTTTCGCTTAGACCTTTGGCTCCGTTCAGGGTTTGTGCTTTCCAGCAGCCCAGCAGGTGTAATTACCTCCTTGCTGTAGCCAAGGGGAAGTATCATACCCTACTTTAGTTCTCAGCATTCTGCTGGTAGTTACCAGATGATGAACTTGGAAGCTCCCTGTAAAGTAGTGTTTTTCTTATCTGGCTTCCTTGATGACTTTTGTCTGATCTGTGATCCCTTCAGACTTTGACCACCATCTATTTGTCCTTGTTTTTGTCTGTCCTTCTGGTATATTACCTCGGCTATTCTACTGACTTTAGTTTTATGATTCCTTTCCAGTTTTCTGCCTTCTCATACCGATCAAACTTAATTTGACTTCTTTCGCCTCAGCTTGCTACTCCGGACAGCAGCCCTTATTTGGAAGCAACTCAGGTGACCCAATTGTAAGTCCATTTATCTGTACAGGGGTTTAAAGGGTACAGGCCAGGGTTCATCTAGGGTCTGCCAGATGGAGTGGTTAGTGCCAAGTCTGTCCAAGACAGCCTTTTTGAGCTAAAGGCCTCTGACAAAACTTACAAGTATACTTTTTATACACAAATAGAGAAACAATTTCAAACACAAACACACAATTTTACACATACACACAATGAGGTACAACTTAACAGAAGTTTCTTCACATACACACAAACACACTCACGCTCAATCATGCATTCACACACATACAGACATACATGGAATCGCACAGATACACTTTTCACAAACATACAAACATACTTAGAGACAAGATTTACAAATAAATAGACATGCCTAGAGACATACTATACAGTGGGCACGGAAAGCATTTAGACCCCTTTAAATTTTTCACTCTTTGTTTCATTGCAGCCATTTGGTAAATTCTAAAAAAAGTTATTTTTTTCTCATTAAAGTACAGTCTGCACCCCATCTTGACTGAAAAAAACAGCAATGTAGAAATTTTTGCAAATTTATTAAAAAAGAAAAACTGAAATATCACATGGTCATACGTATTCAGACCCTTTGCTCAGTATTGAGTAGAAGCCCCCTTTTGAGCTAGTACAGCCATGAGTCTTCTTGGGAATGATGCAACAAGTTTTTCACACCTCGATTTGGGGATCCTCTGCCATTCTTCCTTGCAGATCCTCTCCAGTTCAATCAGGTTGGATGGTGAACGTTGGTGGACAGACATTTTCAGGTCTCTCCAGAGATGCTCAATTGGGTTTAGGTCAGGGCTGTGGCTGGGCCAGTCAAGAATGGTCACAGAGTTGTTCTGAAGCCACTCCTTTGTTATTTTAGCTGTGTGCTTAGAGTCATTGTCTTGTTGGAAGGTGAACCTTCGGCCAAGTCTGAGGTCCAGAGCACTCTGGAAGAGGTTTTCTTCCAGGATATCTCTGTACTTGGCCGCATTAATGTTTCCTTCAATTGCAACCAGTTGTCCTGCCCCTGCAGCTGAAAACACCCCATGGCATGATGCTGCCACCACCATGTTTCACTGTTGGGATTGTATTGGGCAAGGGATGAGCAGTGCCTGGTTTTCTCCACACATACCGCTTACAATTATAACCAAAAAGTTCTATCTTCGTCTCATCAGACCAGAGAAACATATTTCTCATAGTCTAGAGTCCTTCATGTGTTTTTGAGCAAACTTTATGCGGGCTTTCATATGTCTTACACTGAGGAGAGGCTTCTGTTGGGCCACTTTGCCATAAAGGCCTGACTGCTGGAGGGCTGCAGTGATAGTTGACTCCCTGGAGCTCAGACACAGTGATCTTGGGGTTGTTCTTTACCTCTCTCACCAAGGTTCTTCTCTCACGATTGCTCAGTTTGGCTGGACGGCCAGGTCTAGAAAGCCACTGTGCTCTTAGGAACCTTGAGTAATGCAGAAATTCTTTTGTAACATTGGCCAGATCTGTGCCTTGCCACAATTCTGTCTCTGAGCTCCTTGGGCAGTTCCTTTGAGCTCATGATTCTCATTTGGTCTGACATGCACTGTGAGCTGTGAGGTCTTATATAGACAGGTGTGTGCCTTTCCAAATCAAGTCCTATCAGTTTATTTAAATGACTTAAATATGAGTGTCTGAGCAAAGGGTCTGAATACTGATGACCATGTGATATTTCAGTTTTTCTTTTTTAATAAATTTGCAAAAATTTCTACATTTCTGTTTTTTTCAGTCAAAATGGGGTACAGAGTGTACTTTAATGAGAAAAAAAATGAACGTTTTAGAATTTATCAAATGGCTGCAATGAAACAAAGAGTGAAAAATATTAAGGGGTCTGAATACTTTCCATGCCCACTGTATACATACACACACACTTGCTTAGAGACATGGTTTTCATATACACACACGTTCTTAGAGACATATTTTACATTTACACCCAGGTGCACACAAATACAGATAAACACAGAAATTAAAGCATATATATCTTGATTATGTGAGAACCCTCTGCCTGATGCATAGGCTACTTCTTCAGTAGCCTCAGGGCTTTCTATTGAAACAGACTCTTCCCACTTACTTGTGCTGCTTTTTGTAGCTAGGAGTGCGGATTGGAAGAGAACCTGTCAGTCAAAAGGCTTTGAAAATAAAATTGTGTACAATTGGGAGCTGGGAGTGCCACCCTAGGCACCAGCCCTTCAGTGTCTAGTGGCAAATACGGCCTTGGGCACCTACTTATATATAAATATGACAGGTTCTGCTCTTGAACGTGTTAGTGCAGTCTTCCTCTCAGGACCATGTGGCCAGAATTCTACATCCATCTCCAATTGAAAAATATTGTACATGGGAAAGCTGTTTTTTCTGTTGGATTGTTTGATTGACAATTCTTGACACGCTCCTCCATCAGCAGCCATTGTATGTGTGGCGCCCCGGCCGGTTCAGTCGCCACAGAGGTACTGCATCTCACCCAGAGGTGTGGTATCTCACTCTCAGGAAGGAGTACAGAAGAACGGGCGCCATTATAGGCGTTATCAAGGACGACAAGAAGCCTTCCATCGTGGGCCGGGTCCCAGAATGGCGCCAAAAGCGCAATCCGCCCCCTGCAACTGTGGCCATATACCTGGATCTGTCCATCAGTCTGGGGAAGCCGCCTCCGGGTGTGGCCGACAGCAAGCAGCCATGGGAACACCCCAGAAAGGGGAGAGGAGAGAAGAAACCTGGGAGACAGGGCGGAGTCTCCAGCAGTCTAAACAGACCGCACCCGGCAGGCAAGATGGAGAGAGGTCAGCCTGAAGCTCCATCTTGTGACCTGTAAGGGAGCGCATCACCCCTCACCCTGGAGGGGATCCTGATGAAACTGTCCCTGGAGGATACTGGATTCCTCCGAGATGAGATGCAGGAACTGGGCAGGAGAATGGAGGAGGCCCAACAAGCTGCAATTGCTGCCTGGAGAGCGAAGCTCATGGAGAAGATGATGACCCAGCAGCGCCCCAGCCCTGGGGGAGCTGCTCCTGGACCAGGAGGTGTCGGGCCAAGCTGAAGCGATCGTTGGAGTAGGTAGGAGCGATATCCCTGTCCCGGATGCCGCTGGCGCTGATCCGTTACTGGTCCCCCTGCAGGAACCTCCTTCCCCGGGCGCTTTCAACACCGACCCTGGTGACAAGGTCGCCTACACCAGGCACAGAGGGGGATGGGGCTGGTACGCTCTCCGTGTGCACCGGGTAGAGGAGGATATGTCCCTGCAGGTTGAGGCTGATGACCCGGCTGGATCAGCCTGCAGGAGCCAGGTGTTCCCCACGAGGGGGTACCACTGTTGAACTGTTTGTTTGAAAGGACTGTAAATAGTTACCCAGAAGGGTATAGCAGGAATGCTACAAGTTTGAAAAGTATAAAGTGTGTGTTTTGAAAAGTGTGTTTATTTAGAGTACCCGGTAAAGGTACAAAGACATTTAGCGTGTGGACGGTGAGCAACTAAAAAACTTTTAACTGTAAATAGTTGCACTTCTTAAAGTGCCCCTTATTGGTTTTATACAACAAGACTGACCTCAGAACAAAAACCCGTTTGGTGTGGCCGAAGACGTGGTCCAACACCTGAATCACCTATGCCCTGCAGCCACGCCCAGGGCCTACGTTGAGGGTTTTCGGACGGGTCCCTTCTGGTCATCAGAATTGCACCTTGTTTAACCTGCTAAAAATGTTTTATGAGTGTAAAGAAAATTGTTCTTTAAAAAGTTTTATATAGTAATCTGTAACGTTCAAGCAATGTGCCTCTCGTAAAGGGAAGAAAAAGTTTGTTTAAGATCTTATATGCGAATGCATTCTAAAAATTGTATGTCTAAAACCGTGTTTTACTCTGTTCCAGCCCGCGGACGTGCTGTGTTTTACCAGGGGGGTATGTGGCTCCCCTGCGGGTTCAGTCGCCACAGAGGTACTGCATCTCACCCAGAGTTGTGGTATCTCACTCTCAGATAAGGAAGGAGTACTGCCCGGGACCCTAACACTGGCATCCAACACTACACTACTCCAGACCAGCAGGAGGGGCAAGATGCGTCGCTTCTCTGCTGAGCCCTGTCCCTGGCTGGAGTGGGGGGCAACCAAAGTAGGGGGAACCATGTAGTGGGTGTGGGTGGAGGAAGTAAATCAGGGGAGCACTTGTTAGGAATAGTATAAAGAGGAAAGCCATCTTGGGTGTCAGAAAAGTTCAGTCAGAGGAGAACAGTGAGAGGAGCAGGAGCTCTGTAGGAGCTCTGTTCAGGAGGAGGGCCTAGCCAGAGAGGCCCAAGACTGAAGAGAGAGGAGCAGGAGAAAGGCTCCAGGAACGTGGAAAGGACCCCAGGGGTATGGGTAGTGCTGGAGGCCACCCGTACGCCCGAATCTGCCAGGAGGTGGAGGGGTCAGGTCGCACAGAGGGGACCGGTCCTTAAACTAGCAGAGTTCTTTAAGCCTCAACTAGGAAACCGGAGGCTGCAGTATTTCAGGTACTGCAGCCACAAGCCACATCTATCTCACTAAGAAAGTGGCCATAGAGGACCCAGGGGACAGAGAAGATGTCGCCCGGCAAGGGCCGCGGTCACTGGATTAGGACACTAGGTGTGAGGTGCAGGGAGACGGCCAGAAGGAACACAGAAAAGGGGGTCCCGTTATGTACTCCGGAGGTACCTGAGGGTTGGCTGAGCCCCTGCCCGGTGAACGCAGCACGACGTGGGGAGTTATGATCTGCAGTTGTAACCAGGAACAAAGTGAGAACTGTGAGTAAATCCGGAAGACTGCACCCCACTGTCTCTGTCAATTATTGCTGCTGCGCCATCACCCCCTGCACTACACTAAACCACGAGTGCTACTTCCATAACAGCAACATCTACACTGCCCTGGAGCTAAGCTCTGCCTGTGGAGAGCTGAACCAACTCTGCTGCATTCACACCAGCTCCAGAGGACCTGCTCCGCAATGGCGGCTTCCTTTAGCCGCATACCACAGGTGGCGACACGAACTGTACATAAGAACTTTAATTCCCCTGTAAGTATCCCCTTTTTACTGAACGCCCTGGGTCACGGACCGGGTCACCGCCACTGTGACATCTCCCCTAGCAACGACCGGCCCGGCACCGAGTACCCCATGGCCCAGGGGGCGCGTCATATGGACTGATGAGCTGTGCAATCTGTTACGAAAGCTCTACTAACAAGAGCAGGAGGAGAACCTGTAATACTTATAGTATATATTAAAGGGGTTGTCCAAGCTTTTAACAAAAGTTTGCAGTCACTCTTTGTGACTGCAAACTTGCGAAATCTTCCATCGTGTGCGGCGCACGCTGTGAGGAATCTGGTACTGGCAGCGATTATATGACAGCAAGTATGTGATTTGCATACTTCCAGCCACATTCCGACTAGACGTGCATGGCCTCGCTCAATACAAGTGAATTGAGCAAGGCTGTGCACATCTAGCCGGAATTTGATCGGGATTATACATATTGCATACTTGTGGTCACATGACCGCTCGGTCTCGCCACCGACACTGGAGAGTCCTCACAGCGTGTGCTGCGCACGAGTGCATACTCTGCATAGAGTGACTGCAGACTTTTCTGAAAAGCCTGAATAACCCCTGTAAGTGCGGCAAAATCATGTCCCCAACACATTTGGTAAAATAAATATAAAGTAGCCAAACCCAATGCTAATGTATAGCTGAATTGTATTCAACCTCCTGGAGCCTCCAGAATTGAAATCTCCCAGTATTCCCTGTCGGGTCAATGTCTGCATTCTTTTATTCTGCTATAGAACATTAGCAATCTCACTACATTCTCCTTCATTATCAGCTGAAGTATCCTGTTAGACAAAAAGCTTATCATGTGTTTATGATGTCAACCAGCAAAACTGTTAAAACAACTCTGATATTTAACCCCTTTACTTACTTTGGGTTTTCGTTTTTTTGCTCCCCTTCTTCCCAGAGCAATAACTTTTTTATTTTTAGGTCAATAGGGCCATGGGAAGACCTGCTTTTTTGCAGGACTAGTTGTACTTTTGAATGACACCATTGGTTTTACCATATCGTGTACTGGAAAACGGGGGGAAAAAAATTCAAGTGCAGTGAAATTGCAAAAAAAAGTGCAATTCCACATTTTTTTTTTTTTTACCATGTTCACTAAATGTTCATATATACCAAACATATATAGGTTCTTTATTTAAGTGGTGAAAAAAAAATTACAAAGGTTGTAAAAAAAAAAAATCTGGGGCCAGGTGAGGGCTTATTTTTTGTGCACCGAGCCGACATTTTTATTGATACCATTTTGGTGTAGATATGATGTTTTGATCGCCTGTTATTGCAGTTTATTGCAATGTTGCGGCGACCAAAAAAAAACAATTCTGGAGTTTTGATTTTTTTTCTCTTTACGTCGTTTACCGATCGGATTAATTCTTTTTTTATATTGATAGATTGGCGAAAAGTGCTCATTGGCTATGAGCACCAGCAACGGGGTGGCACTCACAGCAGTTCGGCAATGACAACAATAGGGGTCTCCTGCAGACCGGGGGCTGTCATGACAACCCATCGGCGCCCCGCAATCTTGTGACAGGGGCATCGATGGGTGGAGCTAATGATGCACTCAAAGATTGACAGCGGCATTTAACATATTAACAGCTGCGGGTGGATCACAATTCCATCAGTGGCTGTTAGGAAATCAGCTGTCATGTGCCTGAGAAGGTGCGGGCTCAGCGGTGGAGCCCACGCGAAAAAGGGGGAGGCGACCTATGACGTACCTATACGTCATAGGTCATAAAGGGGTTAATGGGGGTTGTAAATCAGAAATAGGGCAAAAATGGTAATGTAATATATAGTGATGAGTGAACACTAAAATGCTCGGGTGCTCAATGCTCGGGTCGAGCACATTGGGATACTCGGGTGCTCGACCCGAGCAATGAGCCCAATGTAAGTCTATGGGAAACTCGAGCATTTTTCAGACGGCTCCCCCCGGCGGTCTGCAGAGGGCCTAAAAATTGCACAAATCGATGGGAACAGTGCTCAAATGACATGGGGACAGCATGGGGAAGACCCCTGGAAGCATCTCTGACTCCCCGATCACTGCTGTCAGCAACGTGGTCAGAGTATTACGCCACTTTTACAGACTCACAATAAAACATACAAAAACTAAACCAAAATGGATTTTCCTGGGAAATATGTTAAGGAACATGCTTTCCAAGGTAATGACTTGTATATAAGGCAAAATAAATGACCAAAAACAAAAATACTCCTCCACAACTTGGGCTATGTTCACACGTAGCGTTTTTGATGCGTTTTTGCACTTTTGAATTGCTTTCAACCAAGACAAATGCATTAACCAGGAAATGTCATTTTAACATTTTACAACCTTATCTGGCCATGTGGTGTCTGACACATCATCAGACACATGCATACAGTGCTGAAAAGACATGGAAACAGCATGGGGAAGACCTCTGGAAGCATCTCTGACTCCCAGGTCACTGCCTAAAAGTGATCCTTGGCGCATGAGAAGATGCCTCCCGCCATGCACCTGTCATTGCAGACTTGCAACAATCACCGTCCACGTCCTTGTCCCACTGCAGCGTTCAGTAGTCCCTACCCCATTCCTTGGAATGCAAGTGCAATTATGCAGGCAGCCACCCACCCACCCACAGGCTGCAATACTATACTGCCAAATTTTTGACAGCTGCTTGCACTTGAAATGTGACCTTTAAGGCTCGTGGAGGCAGAAGCTTTTCACAACCTCATGCCGGCGGCGGCCGGGTGTCCATACTCGGTCCCCAGCCGCCACTGTATTTCCCGGTATCGCCTCCACCTTCCACAAGCACGGGTCCCACAACATTACCCGTGCCCTCCCCAGTGCACTTACTGGGAAGGACCACCTAACTACAAACATGTGGACAGGTGAATGTGGCCAGGGACGGTACAGAGCCAGTCCACAACTTTTTTTGCTAAGAGTTGTATTTAGCTCGGTGAAAGGACTGGCATAGAGGGAAACCCTATCTACCCTGCGTGTAATTTCTCCCAGGAAGTCCTGTAATTGAGCTTGTTGCAGAAGCAATGGAAGCCCGTCCAACATCAACTCGCACTTGTCGGTGGTGCTTTGACACACACACATCTATCTTTGCGCATTTAATTTCTTGAATACAGAGTTGGACAATGGCCTGATCTGTAATGCGTTTTGAGAAATAACATGCATAAGCATGGCCGATCCACATTAAAAAAGCAGCCATAGAGTGTCCAGGAACCTTCTCCCACACTTTTCTTAGCCAGGGCTGCTTTTCGGCAGGGTTGGACGGGCCCACCAGAGAACCGGAGACTCCTCCGGTGGGCCAGGGCTTCTCCTTCAGGAGAGTTCATAGTGCCGAGGTGAGGCCATGATGATAATAGAGGCCACCATCTGCTTAGTTTTCTGTTACTTGGAATGCAAGTGCAAGTATGCAGCCAGCCACCCACCCACAGGACGCAACACTAAACTGCCAGATTTCTGGGCAGCTGCTTGCACTTGAAATATGGCCTTTTAAGCTCGTGGAGGCGGAAGCTTTTCACAACCTCATGTCAGTGGCGGCCGGGTGTCCATACTCGGTCCCCAGACGCCACTATATTTCCCGGTATCGCCTCCGCCTTCCACAAGCACAGGTCCCACAGCATTACCCGTGCCCTCCCCAGTGCACTTACTGGAAAGGACCGTCTAACCACAAACACGTGGACAGGTGAATGTGGCCAGGGACGGTACGGAGCCAGTCCAGAATTTTTTTTGCTGAGAGTTGTATTTAGCTCGGTGAAAGGACTGGCATAGAGGGAAACCATATCTACCCTGCGTTTCATTTCTCCCAGGATGTCCTCTAAAGCCGCTTGCACTTGAAATGTGGCCTGAACATTACTTCTGGTACTTTTCTGTGGGAATTTGCTTGCCTACTACCAGCCTGGAATAATTCCAGCAAACTATGGTATGACGCCATGGTATTAGCACTGCCCCCAGTACCAGTAGCGAAGCCATCCCCAATTTCCTTCTCAGGAATTTTATTTGTTAGACTAAGTGGCTGCCCAAATACATTTTCTCACAAAGGACCTGAAGATAGAGTGGCAGTAGGTGCAAGTTTCTCCTGCCTATTAGAGGGTGAACGGCAGCACATTGGATCAGTGGTTAGCACTGAAGCCTTGCAGCGCTGGGATCCTGGGTTCAAATCCCAGCAAGGACACATCTGCAAGTACTTTGTATGTTCTCCCTGTGTTTGTGTGTGTTTCCTCCTCAGTAAAAAAGCAGCCATAGAGTGTCCGGGAACCTTCCCACACACTTTTCTTAGCCAGGACTGCTTCTCGGTATGGTTGGATGGTCCCACCAGAGAATCCCCTGGTGTGCCTTGGCTTCTACCTCAGGAGAGTTCATGATAGCACTAACATTGCAGCTGCTATGGTGCTCTTGAGCAGGTGAGAAAGGTTAGCCCTCAGAATCAAATCCTCTGGTGGGCACAATGTTTTTCAATTTGAAACAGCTTCTCAGTGGGAGTTGTATTTCACCACAGCCATATTCTTTAGCTCGGTGAAAGGACTGGCATAGAGGGAAACCGTATCTACCCCAGCTGTCATTTCTCTGTCACCAGGTCCCGACCATTGTCACACACGACCATGCCTGGCTGTATGTTCAGCGGTGAGAGCCACAGATCAGGCTGCTGTGTTACAGCTTTCAACAACTCTGCAGCGCTGGGCGGTTTGTCAATTAAGCATTAAGCATCTTATCTTCAGCACAGCCTGTTGCCGCTTGGCCAAGGCAGTGCTGCAGTGCTGTCAGCTTGTGACTGATGTGGTCATTTCGGAGATGGAGGAGGTGCATGAGCTGAACAATGTGATTACATTGAGGTTAAATTGGTGACGCTGTTTTTTATACTAAAGAAAGATCCTATTGTTTTGATTTTTTTACGTTATTTTTTAAGACAAATGCATTCACCGGGAAATGTCATTTTAACATTTTACAACCTTATCTGGCAAAGTGGTGTGTGACACATCATCAGACACATTTTTTTTTATTTATGATGGAGGGACTCTGAAAGTCTATTTTTATAGGGACATCAGACGGCCCTTACTATTCTTAAAAGGCTGGCAGTCAGCCCTAGCTATTGTTAGTGTACCATCAGTCGGCTATGCTTTGTTGTTCCCATTGTTCTCCTATACTGTTATTGCATATCCAGTGACTGCAAGGGCTGCCAATAATTTGGATGCAACCCAATACCCCTTTGAAGAGACATAGAGGAGGGTCTCAGTAAAAAAAATGTTCCCATTATAAAGGAGCAGGTCTCCTATACTGGTAAAGCCCATGCTGTGACTGCAAGGGCTGCCAAAATTTGGGAAAAACACCACTAAGAATTTAAAGACACACAGAGCAGGGCCACAGTAACAAGCTACGACATGTTCCCATTAGAAAGGAGAGGGTCTGCTATACAGTTATAGGGTATGCAGTGAGTCCAACGGCTGACCAATTTTAGGAAAAACCCCACTAAGAATTTAAAGACACACAGAGCAGGGCCACAGTAACAAGGTACGACATGTTCCCATTAGAAAGGAGAGGGTCTGCTATACAGTTATAGGGTATGCAGTGAGTCCAACGGCTGACCAATTTAAGGAAAAACTCCACTAAGAATTTAAAGAAACACAGAGCAGGGCCACAGTAATGACAAATTACCATTAGAAAGGAGAGAGTCTCCCATAGTGTTGGCCTATGCAGTGAATGCAAGGGCTGCCAAAAATTTGGACGCACTTCAATGCCCCTTGGAAGAGACGTGGAGGAGGGCCTCATAAAAAAATGTTCCCATTAGAAAGGAGCGGGCCTCCTACACTTGTAATGCCAATGCACTAAGTGTATGGGCTGACAAACATTTACCCCTGGGGGGTATACATGAACATACTGTATAAAATTTTTTTTTTACGGGCATCATAAAGACCCTTTAAAAAAATTATGTGGGTGTTGCATCACGGACCACGGTCACCCTGGTGATATGGTGGTGGAGGATGAGGAGAAGGAGGAGGACAAGAGAAAATAGACAAAATCAGGAAGCGTATACCCATGTGTGGGTGTGAAAAGGTGCATGGGAATACACCTCCCAAGAAAAGACACTGGATTGGAGTTTATGTTACGCTGCTATCATTCGGTAGTGTTGAGAAGTCTGGCCCAATCCAGCCCTTGTTCATTTTTATAAGAGTCAGCCTGTCAGCATTTTCAGTTGACAGGCGGATGCGCTTATCAGTTATAATTCCACCAGCGGCACTAAAAACCCGCTCTGATAAAACGCTGGCGGCAGGGCAGACCAGGACCTCCAAAAGCCAGTTCATTCCACGTATCCAACTTGGATACACAATAATTATAAGGCACAGAGGAATCACGGAGGACGTTGGTACAGTCGGCAAGGTACTCCCTCAGCATCTTCCCAAACTTTGCACTCCTTGTGAGAGTACCCCATGCCTCAGGGCCTGTGTGATGGGAGGGTCTGGGAAAACTCTCCCAGAACTTTGACAGTGTTCCCCTGCCTCTGCTATATTGAAGTTGTGTCTCTCTTAGTCTGTACTCCTTGGTTGTCCAATGAAGTGTGCACTCTGCCGCCAGCGTTTTCAGATGGGAATTTTTTTAATAGTTCCGCAACAAGGGCCTTCTGGTACTGCCCCATTTTTGTACATCTGTCCGCCTCAGGAATAAGAGATATAAAGTTCGCCTTGTAGCGTGGTATTAGAAGTGTCACCAACCAGTAATGACTGCCACCCGTAAAATAAACTCAGCCATGCGTGCCAGACTACTACCAGGCAAGACTTCCGTGCCCTCACCAAGAGGATGACTGCCCATGCTCTCCCCCTCCTCCTCTCTGTCCTCTGGCCAGGTAGTACTGTCTATAGTGCATGAAACTAGCTTCTGTCCTTCCTCCTCCTCCTCCTCTTCCTCATTGTCACTCAATCCACGTTGGAATGAGATGAGGCTTGGCTGTGTGTAATCACCCTGTATGGTTCCTTCCTGCATCTCATCATGCTCCGCCTGCAATGAGTCCTCAAAGTTTTGGAGGATGGTACCTATGTCTGACATCCATGTCCACTCCTGAGGTCTTATGTGTGGAGTCTGAACTGAATACCGATGGCCTTGTTGATGCTGGTACTCAACAACTGCCCTCGTCTGCTCACAAATCCTTCCCAACATCTGCAGTGTAGAGTTCCAACGCGTGGGGACATCACACACCAGTCTGTGAGCCGGAAGCTGCAAACGCTGCTGAAACATGGCATGGGCGGCGGAAGCTTTAAAATGGCCACACAGTCAGCGTACTTTAACAAGCAGATCCGGCAGCTCCGGGTAGGATTTGAGAAACCGCTGAACCATGGGGTTAAGCACATAGGCCAGGCATGGTACGTGTGTGAGCTCGCCTCGCCTCAGAGCCGCCACCAGGTTCCGGCCATTGGCCCACACGACCATGCCTGGGTGTAGGTTCAGCGGTGTGAGCCACAGATCTGCCTGCTCTTTCAGAGCTGTCCACAACTCTTCAGCATTGTGCGGTTTTTCACCTAAGCATATTAGCTTCAGCACAGCCTATTGCCGCTTGGCCAAGGCAGTGCTGCAGTGCTTCCAGCTTGTGACTGATGTGGTCATTTCAGAGATGGAGGCTGAAGAGGAGGGGGAGGCTGAGGAGGATGAGGTGCAGGAGCTGTATACCGTGGGGGCAACCCTGATTGACCTAGGGCCCGCAATCCTTGGCGTCGGGGGAACGTGTTCCGTCCCAAGGTCCGACTGGTTCCCGGCTTCCACTATGTTAACCCAGTGTGCCGTTAGCGAGATGTACCGTCCCTGCCCACAAGCACTTGTCTACGTGTCCGTGGTTAGGTGGACTTTACCGGTAACTGCGTTGTTGAGAGCACTGCTAATGTTTTAGGACACGTGCTTGTGTAATGCGGGGACGGCACACCGGGAGAAATAGTGGCAGCTGGGACCGAGTACCGAGGGATGGCCGCCGCCATCAGGTGGCGGAATGCTTCCGTCTCCATGAGCCTAAAAGGCAACATTTCGAGTGCAAGCAGTCGTGAAATGTGAGAATTTAGTAGTGTGGCCTGTGGGGCGTTGGATGCATATTTGCGCTTGCGTTCCAACGACTGGGGTATGGACAACTGAATGATGCGCTGGGACAAGGACATGGACGTGCTTCCTGATGCTGCTACTTGAGAGTGTGCAATGACAGGTGCAGGGCAGGAGTCGTCTTCGCGTGCACCATGGACAGGCGATTGGCTTGCATGCACAACAGCGGAAGAAGCAATGGTGCCACCCGCAGACACTGTTCCTGGACCCTGGGGTTCGGCCCACAAACTCGGGTGCTTTGCTGCCATGTGCCTGATCATGCTGGTGGTGGTGGTCAGGCTGGTTGTTTTGCCCCCCCTGCTGATGCTGGTCTGGCAGATGGTGCAAATGGCCTTTTTGGGGTTATCGGCAGAGTCTTTAAAAAACAACCAGACTCGGGAAGACCTAACAGTTGTACTGGCAACTTCCTTCGTGTTGGTGTTATGGGGAACGGTTGCCTGCCTTCTGTCTGCGGCCACCACACTGCTTCTTCCTGCCTGTTGGGGTGCTCTGCCTCCCTCCCCCTGTGTGCTGCTGTCCTCGCTCTGCATGTCCTCCTGCCAGGTTGGGTCAGTTACTATATCATCCACCACCTCGTCTTCCACTTCCGCACCCTGGTCCTCCTCCTGACTTTCTGGCAATTGTGTTTCATCATCGTTTACCTCTTGTGACACTTTCCCACCATCGCCTTCGTGTGACCGTGGCTGCTCAAATATTTGGGCAACGCTACACACGATCTCCTCTTGCCCCGCTTCAAGTGGACCTGGCGAGAGGCCCGAATATATAAATGGAAAAGTGAACAGCTCTTCAGAGTGTCCAAGTGTGGGATCAGTTGTCTCTGGGTACTCGGCATGGTGGGAGGAAGGAGGATCAGGGTGAGGAATATGCGGTCCAGACTCA
This sequence comes from Phyllobates terribilis, assembly GCF_046119375.1. Taxonomy (NCBI): domain Eukaryota; kingdom Metazoa; phylum Chordata; class Amphibia; order Anura; family Dendrobatidae; genus Phyllobates; species Phyllobates terribilis. Next base: position 97,524,956 of record NW_027362770.1, read on the forward strand.
TAGCTACTGAGACTTGACCGTGTGGAAGACAGGGTGGTGGTGGTGGTGGCTAAGTGACTGGAAGCATTATCCACTATCCAACCAACAACCTTTTGACACTGCTCTGGGTTCAATAGTGATGTGCTGCGGTCCCCTAGAAATTGGGACAGGAAGGTCAGGCGAGAAGATGTGGGTGTTTGTTTTGGCACAATTTCGGCTTGCCCACGGCCTTGTCCTCGACCTCTGCATGCACCATTACCATCACGTCCAGTTCCCCGTCCCTTGCCACGTGCCTTGCCCATTTTAAATGGAGGACAGTATCTTCCACGCTCACTACAAATGACTGAGTTTGGAGCAAACTTATATGTGATCCGTGTGATAGAGAAAATAGAGTTTTAAATACCTGGCCTGTAGGTAAGTTGTTTGAACAGCAAACTGGGGTGAATTGCTTCAATGACACACTAAAGGAAATTTTTATCGGCAGTATTTTCTGACAACGTATATATGATCCGTTTGACGGAGAAAACACATTTTTAAATAGCTGGATTTCTAGCACTCTAATATGGATAGGACCTGGCTGTATTCTGCAGTGCCAACAAGCAAATGGCGCAGAAAAAATGGTGTTCTCTGGCTGCTTTTTAAGCAAATAATGAGGATTAAGATCCAAAGAAAAGTATTCCTGGTCCCTGAGACCTGGGCCTTTGTATAGAAATATCTAACAGCAGCAGAAGGCAGAATTGGAATGGAGCCTCTTGTGCTATATGCACTGCAGTCTGCTATATTCCCTGCCTGCCTGCCTATACACCCTGTCTTTCTGATATCTCTGCAGATAGTTTAGTCCTTAGAAGGACTGTTTGTTAAGATGGATATGTGTAATGTATGGTTTTTCTCCCTACACTACTTAATACACGATCAAATCTCTCCTTTACACAGCACCAGCTCTCCCTACACTGTCTGATCCGGAGTGACTGTGACGAGCATGGCGGCGCCAGGTCTGATATAGACTTGTTGACGCTGTGCGGCCAGCCAATCACTGTAATGCCCGCAACCAACATGGCTACGGCATTGCAGTGCATGGCAGGCAATCCCTGCATGTTCATTGGCTCTCTAAAGAGCGCCAAACCTGCAGGGAGGGGACCCTGAGTTCCCGCCCCAGCAACCAGGAAATACTCGGCGAGCGCCGAGTATCTCGAGCAGTGAGATGCCTGTGACTCGCCCAGGGAAATATGGGGACTCGGTACCCGGGCCTTTACCTTCTGTGGGACGTCACGGCAGTCGGCTCCCGGGCCCGTACTCTGGGGTCACTCTTTAAAAGGGGTTTTGTTGACAGTTTGTCTCGTGACACCACCTGTGGTTTCCGGTAATAGGTACCATCGCTGCTGCAGACCTCCGGGGGTGATGGGATGGCAGCTGGGATGTTTCTGCTCCCCACAGGCGGAGCAGGCCCCCGGGGCATGGTTGGTAGAAGGGATGCAGGTGAGAGGTGGCCCGGTTGGGTCAGAGGGAATGACGGACATGCACACAGGGGATTCGCTTCAGTACCTTTACTGGTGTAACGGCAGGTATGGTCCAGGGTACTTGATAGGAAGGGTGCACTTCAGGACTCTCCCAGTGAGCGGGTTGTAGGCCTCCTGGTCCATGTCTTCCTCTCTCTAAGCTTCTAGCCAGCCTGGAACTTGGCCTAGCTTCTATATCGTTTTGCTCTCTCGCCTGATTGCTTGGTAGTAGGACTTTTCTCTTGCCACCACTATCCCTGGATGCTGGGGCCTTCGTGGTTCCTAGTCCTGTAAATGATGGTAGCCTCAGGATGACCAGGGGTCTGGAAGCCTCCTGGTATGCCGGTTGTTCCTACTAGGTGTAGAGAACCCAGTAGGCACGGACCCGGTGTCCGGCTTGTGTCCTGGGGTGAGCTTCCGATGCTCCTCAGCCCCCTCAACTCCTCTCTCCTTGCCTCCTCCACACTCGGGGCCCTCAGTACAGCAGCAGACGTGCTGCTCTCAAACTGCTCTCTTACTGACTAACTACTCACTACTCACTGCCTGACTGACTCCACCCTCCATATATATATCCCTAACAGGGCTCCCTCTGGTGGTATAAGGTGGAAGGGTGGAGGTGTCTGTTTGTAGTGGGAGCCTCTTGTGGAGAAGTCCGTCCATGCACCCTTTTGGGTCCTGTGGTACCTGTGTATAGCAGGGTGCCACATTCCCCCCTAGTACAATTCAGTACTCCTGGACTGAAGCATTTTAAACAGGTAACAACAAATAACAATAATAATAGCAATAACAATGTTACAGTAAGTCTCGTCACCAGGTGTCCATTTCACTGATGAAGGTGTAACAGGAGGAGCATGAGGGACCCGTCTGAAAACCCTCAACGTAGGCCCTGGGCGCGGCTACAGGGTATGAGTGATCCAGGTGTTGGACCATGTCTTCGGCCACACCAAACGGGTTTTTGTTCTGTGGTCTTTTTATGAAACAAATAAGGGGCACTTTGATAAGTGCAACAATTCACAAGGGAAAGTTTTTGGCTGCTCACAGTCCTCAGCCTACAAGTCTTTATACCCTTACTGGTAACTAAATGAACACATTAATTTCAGTTCACACAATAAATAACAGTAGGCAATACCCAACTGGATAACTATTTACATGGTAGGCATTCTGTATTTATTCCCTATACCTGGCAGGGATTTGGCCTTGTGTGCTGCGTGTGGACCTTCGTAGCACTGGGGTGATACTGGTGTACATGTACTCTCTTTTAATCTATCAGATCTACGTGCGGGTAAATTATAAAACTGCCTCAATCTCTCTATGGGACTGGCAAGTACACTGTTTACTGGGCCTTCAGGTTCTGCTTCAACGGGTGCTCCTCCTCTTCCTGGGGCTCTTCCTGTTCCTGAGCAGGTTCTTCTAGGGCGCTCTCAGGTTCTTCTTGTGGTGGAGGCTCTTCTGGTGGTTGACAGAAGTGTATCAATGGTATGATAACTGCTCCATCGAGTTGAGGCCAGTCCGCAGAGAAGTCTCCTAGAACTGTATGAAGTACATCTTCCTTGGGTTTCTCTGGTATTACAAGAGGTGTTACTTCCTCCTGTGTCTTCAGTAGACCTGGGCACAATTTCAAGTGGTCTCTTGAGACTGTTGCGGTCATCTTACCTCCATCCTTGCTGATCAGGCAGGTTTTGGAGTTGTCAAATCTGGAATTTAACACCGTGTTGGGCTCTCTTTCCCACTGGTCATCGAGCTTGTGACCTCTTCTTTTCCGCTTTAGCACTATTTCTCCTGGTGCCAAGGGTTCTTCTGGTGCATGTTTGTTATACTGCTCTTCTTGTCTTTCCCTCACCTTGTTTAGACTGTCTTCGACACAGGCCTGTACTTTCCTGTACTGCTCTTGCCGACTTGTGACCCAATCTTCAGTGGACGTATCTGCTGCAGGTTCTACCACTCTGAGCTCCAGGTCCATGGGCAATTTTCCAGGTCTTGCTCTCATGAGGTACGCTGGCGTACAATTAGTAGAACTCACAGGTATGTGCTTATACAGGTCCATTAGCTCAGGTAGTTTATCTGGCCACTGGTTCCTCTCTTCCAAAGGCAGGGTTTTTAACAGGTCTATGATGATGTTATTCATTTTCTCGCACATACCGTTGGTTTGCGGATGATATGGTGTAGTCCGGATCTTCATGCACCCATACAGGTGACAGAATTCTTTGAATAGCTCAGCTTCAAAAGCAGGGCCTTGATCTGTTAGCACCTTGTCTGGATATCCATGGGGTCTGCAGAAGTAGGCTTGGAACATTTTTGCTGCAGTTTCTGCTGTCAGATCCATGACAGGGGCTACCACCAGGAACCGGGAATAGTGATTTACCATGGTCAGGGCATAGGAGAAGCCTGATCTGCTGAGTGACAGTTTGACATGATCCAGAGCGACAATCTCCAGGGGTTGGGTTGTTTTGATGTACTGCAAGGGTGCTTTCTGGCTGCCGTAGTCTTTCCTTCTGAGGCTACAGGGCCCACTGTTCTGGCACCACCTTTCTATGGAACTCCGCATTCCAACCCAATAGAATCGGTTCTTCAGCAGGGTTTCCAGCTTCTTCCAGCCAAAATGACCTGCTTGGTCATGGTAGGCCTCTAGCACCATCTGGATATCCGTCCTGGGTACAACAATCTGCCACACCATTTCATGGGTTCTGGGGTTGACATATGTGGCACCCCAGGGGTCTGGTTTCCACAGTAATGTAATGTTATGTCTGAGAGCAGGTGGGAGGTCCTTTGGTCAGGGATCCTGTGCATGCCACACCTCCTGCCCAGTCTTGGGAGGGGAAGGACTTCCCCTATATAAACCCGGGGCTGAAGCAGGGTTAGTCAGTCAAGGAGAGTAGAGACAAGAAGCAGCATAGGAAGAAACAGCAGAAGCTCAGTGGGAGCAATACTACTACGAGTCAGGGGCTGGCAGCTGCAGAGCTCGCCCTGACTGAGAAGATTTCTTACCGGACCCGGAGTCCGAGGCTGTGGGGACTAACTCCTACCCAGCAGCAGAATCCGTCAGGCAGGGGATTTCAGGTCCTCTGGCCAAGAAGCCCGAAGGCACGGTCACACGCGTGGGACCAGCACCGCCATCGTGGAGCGGAAGCCATTAGAAGGCCCCGAGTCACCGGCCATACGGGTGAGCACCACACGGTACACTCAGGGACGTGGGCTACTTATACCCGCTTCTAGCAAGGTAGCCAGAAGAGTACAGTCAGTTTGGGAGGCCTACAACTCCGCCTGGCCAGGGGAGATCCCATCTGCTCAAGGACTGACCAGGCCCCAATCGCTAGCCAGTACTCCGGGAGGGTCTATGGTTGTCACCAGTAAAGACCCTGAACTACACCATACCATCTCCGAGTGGTTCCTGCTACCCCCATCATCCACATCTGCTGCCCTGAGGCCATACCCCTCCCGTTGGGGGTTATACCATCTACGCTGCACCATCCATCCACCGGCCTCAGCGGACTGTCCTGCAGCGGCAGCTCCATAGCTGCATTCAACGGGTGGCGTAGTCGTACAACATCTACCGCTGATATATCGCCGCTCAGTTTGACTCCCTGGGCACGGACCGGGTCACCGCCACGAGACTACAACCCTCAAGAGATCCGGCTCCGGGTAAGCTCCCGCGTGCGCAACGCAGCGCGACACAGGCCCAGGGGCGCGTCAACTTTGGCGTAGTCGGCAGGATTTCGTGCCCGCAACCACCGGGTACTGCGTGCCTGAAAAAGAGACTTTTCAAACTTACCTGTGGTGAAGATTCCCGCCATCCGGCGCCATCTTCAGCCTTCTTCCCGCCATCGGTGAAGTTTCCCGCCATCCGGCGCCATCTTCTGCCTTCTTCCCGCCATCCGTGGAGTTTTCCCGCCATTGGACGCCATCTTGAGGACGCCGCGCGGGAAGAAGAGGGGCGTGGACTCCGAAAGCGCGCGAGAACTGAAGCCCCGCCTCACGTCCGGACGTTGCGTAAGGTCCTGGAAGGAGCCCAGCAGACGCCGACGTCACAGGAGCGCGACGGAAGATCCTCAACCCTGACGATCCACTGCGGAGCCGCGGCCTACGGAAGAGGATCATCGCAAGGTAGGCCACGGTCCACTAGGGGGGAGGAAGATGTCGGATACGGAGGAGAGCTTCACTGCCTCAACCCCCGCCAGCGCTACCGCTGCTGCAGTTATGCCCTTCACCATGCCCTATATCCCGGGAGCAGCTTGGCTACCCCAGTACTCAGGGGAGTCACATACCCTGCATGACTTTAGAGAAAAGCTGGATAGCCTCTTCCAGGTGTACCCCCTCACAGAAGAGCAAAAAGTGAGCATCCTGGTGGCCCAACTAACCGGGGCAGCCAAAAAGGAAGTAAAATCCTGGCCACCTGGGAGGAAGACTGTCGCAGGGATACTAACCCGGCTGAAGGACACCTTTGATACCCGCACCTCAGCCGAGATTAAGCTTAGATTCTACGGGTGCAAGCAGCGAGCGCATGAGAGTATAAGGGACTATGCACTAAACCTACAAGAGGACCTGAGGGCCATTAAGCAGACCGACCCTGATGGAGTGGGAAACGAGGACAGGCTGTTGACCGAACAGTTTATAGAGGGACTGTATTGTAATACCCACCGAACCCAGTTGCGGGCAATGGCCTTACAGGATCCCCATCTGGGCTTTGCACAGTTCAAGGACAGAGCCATCAGGGTGCTCCGAGAACCGGCACCGGGTGGCGTTGTGACCCACAGGCGCCCTGCTATCACTTACCACCAGGAGGCGGCGCCCTTGTCGGCAGGGCCTGTGGGAGCTGATGCGCAGGCTTTGGACAATGACCCGGCTCCAGACCTACACCATCAGGTCCAAGAGCTAGCTAAGAGCGTTGCTGCGTTAACCCGAACTGTGCAGTCTTTACAGGCTTCCATCCCAGGGAAGATCCAGCTGGCATCCGGACCGGAGGACATCCCGTGGCGTCGACCAAGGAGGACCCCACCGGCCAGAGGAAGACCCAGTGACCGATACAGCGAGGACGGACGACCCATCTGCCGCCGCTGCAATCAACCCGGACATATGGCAAGGTACTGTTCTTTAAACGGGCACAACCTGGGGTAGAGGGCCAACCCCCAGGAAAAAGATCACCAGGCCCATCGAACTGGCGCGACAGATATGTGGGAGGACGTCCAGTCTTGCCTGTGGTACTGGATGGCATTCCCATGAGTGCTCTACTGGACACCGGGTCACAGGTCACCACCATCCCGTACGTGCTCTTTAAGCAGTACTGGAATGACTCGGATATTAACCGCTACCCTGACGACGACTTGAGTATCATCGCCAGCAATGGCCAGCCCGTGCCACAGATCGGATTTAAAGAGGTGACCATCAAAATCGGTAGAGTCGAACTGGCAGCCCAGGGACTGCTCATTGTAGATATTGACAAACATGAGAGTCACCCAAAAATAACTCTAGGAAGTAATGTAATTGAAAATTGTCTTGCAGAGGTGATTTTCCTTCTACAGCAGGTTGCCAAGAACACCAGCTCCGGCGAAAAGCGGGTGCTCCAGAAAGAGATCCGGGCACTGATGCGACGGCAACAGGTGGAACTCTCCGGCGGTGAGATTGGTAGCGTAAGAATGTGTGACCCTTTCCCTATTGCCATGCCCCCAAAAAGTGAAATGATGATTTGGTGCCGGGCAGCTATTGGTCCGAGAGGTAGAGATTACCAGGCAATGGTAGAACCAGTTTACTCAGACAGTAGGCCCACCATTTTGACAGCACGGGGGGTGGTCAATGTACGCCATGGGAGGGTGCCCGTTCGCATAATCAATATCGGGGAGAGGGAAGTGTACCTGCCCCGGTATGCCACGCTAGCCAAATTATATACCATCAACCAAAACTCTATACAGTCTGTGGAACCCTTGCCTCCATCTCACCCGGAGGAAGGTAACGGCTCTAAGAAAGTAATGGAGGATTGGTGTCAGCAACTACACTTGGGAACTGACTCCACTCCCTCCCACCAGAAACAGGGAGTCTACCGGGTGGTTCAAGAGTATGAGAGAGTGTTTAGTAAACACCCGTTAGACTTCGGGCGAGTCAAGGGGGTAGAACACCGCATCCCCACGGGAGATCATCCTCCCATAAAAGAGAGGTATCGACCCGTACCCCCTGCACATTACCAACACGCCAAGGGGATGCTTAGAGACATGAAGGAGGCTGGGGTAATCCGAGATAGCTGTAGCCCCTGGGCAGCCCCACTAGTTTTAGTCAAAAAGAAAGACAACACTATGAGGATGTGTGTAGATTACCGGAAAATCAACCGTATCACACACAAGGATGCGTACCCTTTACCAAGGATAGAGGAGTCTTTGGCTGCTTTAAGATCTGCTAACTTCTTCTCCACCTTGGATCTCACTAGCGGGTACTGGCAGGTTCCTGTAGCAGAGGCGGACCGGGAGAAGACCGCATTCACCACCCCGATGGGACTTAGTGAGTTTACCTGCATGCCGTTTGGACTTTGTAACGCACCAGGATCCTTCCAACGATTAATGGAGTGCTGTCTGGGACACAAAAACTTCGAGACGGTCCTGTTGTACCTGGACGATGTCATCGTATATTCCAAGACTTATGAGGACCACCTGAAACATCTGGCGGAAGTGTTCGAAGCCCTGGCAAGTTACGGCCTGAAGGTGAAGCCCTCTAAGTGTCACCTCCTGAAGCCAAAGGTGCAGTACCTGGGACACGTGGTGAGCGCTGACGGAGTGGCTCCCGACCCTGATAAGATCACCGCAATTAAGGAATGGCCAAGTCCCTCCAGTGTAAAGGAAGTGCGGCAGTTCCTCGGGTTGGTAGGCTATTACCGCAGATTCATCCCCGGTTTCACCAAAAAGGCAGCACCTATGCAGGACCTCCTGATAGGCCAGTCCCGGAAGGCCAAGAACCAGAAGCCGCCCTTCAAATGGGAGGAGCTGGAAGAAGAGTCCTTCCGCCAGCTGAAGATGGCCCTCACGGGGGATGAAATCCTGGCGTACCCGGATTATAGCCAGCCCTTTATCCTCTACACCGACGCCAGTAACATCGGGCTAGGAGCCGTACTGTCCCAGATTCAGCAAGGGAAAGAACGAGTAATCGCCTACGCCAGCCGAAAACTGCGACCCACCGAAAGGAACCCTGAGAATTACAGCTCATTTAAGCTAGAGTTCCTGGCCGTGGTATGGGCAGTCACCGAGCGCTTTAAGCATTACCTCGCTTCTTCCCGGTTCACCGTGTACACGGATAACAACCCGCTGACACACCTGGACACGGCAAGACTCGGTGCCCTGGAGCAGAGGTGGATGGCCCGTCTGTCCAACTACGAGTTCACAATCAAATACCGGGCAGGACGCTCCAATACCAACGCGGACGCCCTGTCCAGGATGCCCAACCTGCCGGACGGAGGAGAAGATCCGGAGGGACTGGAAGAAGTTGAACTCCCTGCGTTCCACCGTCATGGGACTATTCAGTATTCCCACCAGGTAAGGAGTAAGCAGACTGCTACGTTGAACCCCTTACCCCACTACAACTGGGCGGAAACGCAAGACAGCGACCCTGCCGTCCGACTGGTGAAGGAGATGCTGACTCGGCCGGAGGCTCGCCTTGAACCAGACGCTCCGGAGGAAGCCAAACAACTATGGGCAGAGAAGAGTTGACTGTTCCTTTACAAAGGGAAGTTGTGCCGCAGAATGGTTAACTCCCGGACGCATGAATTACTCTGGCAAGTAGTGGTGCCACGAAGGGACGCAGCCATGGTGATGGAGGCATACCACGACGGAGCTGGGCACTTCGGGTGGAAGAAGCTGGAGTTCCTGCTGCGCGAGCGGTTCCACTGGGTAGGCATGAGGGGAACCATTGAGAAGTGGTGCAGAGACTGTGGCCCGTGCAACCTGAGAAGGAAGGACCGTGCCAGCCAGAAGACTCCCCTGCAGTCCATCGGCACCCGGCAACCGTTGGAACTGGTAGCCTTGGATCATGTAAAACTGACCCCAAGCAGAAGTGGCTACGTCTACGCGTTAACCATCGTGGATCATTACTCCCGGTTTCTGGTTGTCGTCCCCGTCAAGGACTTAACGGCTCAAACAGCAGCTAGAGCCTTCCAGCAGCACTTTTGCCGTCCACACGGGTACCCGGACCAAGTGCTGACGGACCAGGGACCTGCCTTTGAAGCGGAGGTCTTCCAGGAATTCTGCAATCTGTATGGCTGCCGGAAGATAAGGACGACACCCTACCATCCGCAAACTAATGGACTTTGTGAGAAAATGAACCAAGTGGTAATGGATCTTCTAAAAACGTTGCCCCTGGAAGAACGCAGTCTGTGGCCTGAGAAGTTGCCCGATCTGGTGGACCTATACAACCACATCCCGGTAGGTTCCACCAATTGTACCCCGGCTTACCTAATGAGGGCAAGACCTGGTAAGTTACCTGTTGACCTGGAAATGGGAGTCCTGACACCCGAGGACACTTCACCAGAAACAGACTGGGACACAGAGAGGCAGCAGCAGTACCGGAGAGTACAGGAGAGCGTGGAGCGAAGTCTCTGTCAGGCTAGGGAAAGACAAGAGAAAACTTACAACCAGTATGCTCCCGCTGTTCCCCTGGTACCCGGAGAGCAGGTCTTGAAGAGGAAGAGACGGCTCCACAAGTTGGACGACCAGTGGGAGAAGGACCCGTACACCGTACTGCCCTCAAGCCACGAGAACCCGAAGGTTTGTACCATCAGTAAAGACGGAGGGGAAACCACAGCCATCGTATCCCGGGACCACCTGAAGAAGTGTCCCGAACAACTGAGGAACCCTGAAGAGGAACAAGAAGACCATCGACCCGTAGAGGAAAGGGAAGATATGGTTAGTACTGTGCTCGGGGACTTCCCTCGGTCTTGGACTCAAGTCAATGGTGCAGTTGTGGTACCCGTACTCACCTTCCTCCAACCAGCATCCCAAGCACCTGCGGAGCAACAGGTAGAGCTGGAAGAACAGCCGGTCCAGGAGGCAGAAGACCCCGCACCCGCAGACCAGGAGGGTCAACCCTCTGCTTTCAGTGAGCCTGCCATATCCCTAGTGAGCCAGGGAACTCGTAGACAGCTGCCCAGTTTACCCTTGACAGCTCCTACACCCTGTAGTTCGGGGCCAGACAGTCAGCTCCGTTGGTCCACTAGAGCCACTAGAGGCCAGTTACCCGCACGTTGGAGGATTTGAAGTGTATAAATTGTTTTATTTATGTTTACCTGTGTATTGTTGCTTGTGTATAATTTTGTGTTTCCAGTTATTTTTAGGAATCCTTGGTGGATTTACCGGGAATCCTTGTGCATAGTTGGAGCGTAACCCAGGATGGACTAGAGACTGTTAAGGACTCGGGGTAGGACAGACCCCTACCTGGTTACGTCTCCCTGTTTTGGTGAAATGGACACCTTGCTTCCCCTCAAAGACTGCACCCGGTTGCGGACACGCCGTGACCATTGTTATGTGTCTCTTTATTATAATGTGTTGGTTGTACTCTGTTATGTTTACAAAAATGTGTTTAGTCCCGGAGTACTAAATTTTACTAGGGGGGAATGTGGCACCCCAGGGGTCTGGTTTCCACAGTAATGTAATGTTATGTCTGAGAGCAGGTGGGAGGTCCTTTGGTCAGGGATCCTGTGCATGCCACACCTCCTGCCCAGTCTTGGGAGGGGAAGGATTTCCCCTATATAAACCCGGGGCTGAAGCAGGGTTAGTCAGTCAAGGAGAGTAGAGACAAGAAGCAGCATAGGAAGAAACAGCAGAAGCTCAGTGGGAGCAATACTACTACGAGTCAGGGGCTGGCAGCTGCAGAGCTCGCCCTGACTGAGAAGATTTCTTACCGGACCCGGAGTCCGAGGCTGTGGGGACTAACTCCTACCCAGCAGCAGAATCCGTCAGGCAGGGGATTTCAGGTCCTCTGGCCAAGAAGCCCGAAGGCACGGTCACACGCGTGGGACCAGCACCGCCATCATGGAGCGGAAGCCATTAGAAGGCCCCGAGTCACCGGCCATACGGGTGAGCACCACACGGTACACTCAGGGACGTGGGCTACTTATACCCACTTCTAGCAAGGTAGCCAGAAGAGTACAGTCAGTTTGGGAGGCCTACAACTCTGCCTGGCCAGGGGAGATCCCATCTGCTCAAGGACTGACCAGGCCCCAATCGCTAGCCAGTACTCCGGGAGGGTCTATGGTTGTCACCAGTAAAGACCCTGAACTACACCGTACCATCTCCGAGTGGTTCCTGCTACCCCCATCATCCACATCTGCTGCCCTGAGGCCATACCCCTCCCGTTGGGGGTTATACCATCTACGCTGCACCATCCATCCACCGGCCTCAGCGGACTGTCCTGCAGCGGCAGCTCCATAGCTGCATTCAACGGGTGGCGTAGTCGTACAACATCTACCGCTGATACATCGCCGCTCAGTTTGACTCCCTGGGCACGGACCGGGTCACCGCCACGAGACTACAACCCTCAAGAGATCCGGCTCCGGGTAAGCTCCCGCGTGCGCAACGCAGCGCGACACAGGCCCAGGGGCGCGTCACATACCTTCTGCACAACTTTTCTCTGTAGATGAACAGCCGGCTTCTCTCATTCCACAGGTGTTTGGCTTGTGGAGGAGCATCCTTCTCCAGGTGAGAACCTTCTTGTGTTATCAGTCCTTTGATGAGGCTGACAACCGGGTCACTGTCCTGGGTCTCCTTCCAACTGTGATGAGGTAAAGGATTTAGCGTCTTACCATGACGTCTTCTGGAGGCGTGTTGCTCGTGGACCATTCCGCTTCTGTGGAAAGCAGGTAATTCAATTTCTTCTAGGTCATCTAATTCATCCTCGGTGTCCGACTGGTGGGGCATTCTTGACAGGGCATCAGCATTGGTATTCTTGTGACCTGCCCGGTACTTGATTGTGAACTGATAATTTGACAATCTGGCCACCCAACGCTGTTCCATGGCTCCCAACCTGGCTGTCTCCAGGGGTGTCAAGGGGTTATTGTCGGTAAAGGCTGTGAATTCAGTTGAGGTTAGGTAATGCTTGAATCTTTCAGTGATAGCCCAGACCAAGGCCAGGAACTCCAGCTTGAAGGAACTGTAATTCTCCGGGTTCCTCTCAGTAGGGCGAAGCTTCCTACTGGCATAGGCAATTACCTTTTCTCTGTCGTTTTGCTTCTGGGACAACACAGCTCCCAGTCCCTCGTTGCTGGCGTCGGTGTACAACAGGAAAGGTTAGCTGTAGTCGGGGTAAGCCAGGATTTCCTCACCGGTTAGGACTTCCTTCATTGATGCAAAGGACTCAGTCTGCTCTTTGCCCCACTGGAATGGGGGACTTTTACCTCTTTTGGACTGTCCTACCAGGAGAACTTGTAGAGGTGCTACCCTTTTGGTATAGTCCTTAATGAACCTCCTGTAGTACCCGACCAGTCCCAGAAATTGACGAACTTCTTTGATGTTCCTTAGTTCGGGCCACTTCTAGATGGCAGTGACCTTTTCCGGGTCTGGTGCTACTCCCTCTGAGCTGACCACGTGTTCCAGGTAGTGAGCCTTCTGTTTGAGCAGGTGGCACTTGGAAGGTTTTAGTTTCATCCCATACCAGGACAATGCTTCAAATACCTCCGCCAGGTGCGTTAGATGGTCTTCATACGTCCTCGAGTACATGATAACTTCATCCAGATATAGCAGCACTGTCTCAGAGTTCCGGTGTCCCAAGCAACACTCCATCAACCTCTGGAACGTTCCGGGTGTGTCGCAGAGTCCAAATGGCATGCTGTTGAACTCGCATAATCCTATCGGGGTGGTGAAGGCTGTCTTCTCCCGGTCTTCCTCAGCAACAGAGACTTGCCAGTACCCACTAGTCAGATCCAATGTAGAGAAATAAGTGTCAGATTTTAGTGCACCCAGGGATTCCTCTATACGGGGCAAAGCGTATGCATCTTTATGTGTTATTCGATTAATTTGTCTGTAATCTACACACATCCTCACGCTACCATCCTTCTTTCTGACCACGACCAGGGGAGCTGCCTAGGGGCTACAGCTATCCCTTACTACCCCTGCCTTTTTCATGTCATGCAACATTTCTTTGGCTTTTTGGTAATGTGCTGGTGGGGCAGCCCCTCCGGCCTGAGCACCACCGGGTGCAAGTTGAGCATCGAGAGCGTTATCTGGTGCTCCGGTGTCTTGCTGGTCGTTGGCCATGGTTGCGCCCCCCTAGTAAACCGTAGCCTACCTTCTTTTCCTTTTTCGGGTAGGCCGCAGCTCCGCAGATGACGGTCTACTTCCAGGAGCTGACGCTTCCTGGTGCTGCGTCAGAGCGCGAAGTGGGGCTTGAGCTTCGCACGCTACCAACAATCACGCCTCTCTGGTTCCCGCGGTTACGCCCCTCTTCTTCCCACGCGGCGACGCGGTAATGGCGGCGATGTTCACCACAGTAAAAACACAGTTAAAACACGGCACACAGTACCCGATGGCAATGGGCACGAAATCCTCTTCGTGACGGCAGGAAGAGTGTGACTCACCCAGGGGAATATGGGGACTCGGTACCCGAGCCTTTACCTTCTGTGGGATGTCACGGCAGTCAGCTCCTGGGCCTGTACTCTTTAAAAGGGTTTTTTTTGACAGTTTGTCACGTGACGCCACCTGTGGTTTCTGGTAATAGGTACTAGCGCTGCTGCAGACCTCCGGGGGTGATAGGATGGCAGCTGGGATGTTTCTGCTCCCCACAGGCGGAGCGGGCCACCGGGCAGGGTTGATAGAAAGGATGCAGGTGAGAGGTGGTCCGGTCGGGTCCGGGGGAATGACGGACACGCACACAGGGGATTCACTTCAGTACCTTTACTGGTGTAATGGCAGGTATGGTCTAGGGTACTTGATAGGAAGGGTGCACTTCAGGACTCTCCCAGTGAGCGGGTTGTAGGCCTCCTGGTCCGTGTCTTCCTCTCTCTCAGCTTCTGGCCAGCCTGGAACTCGGCCTAGCTTCTATATCGTTTTGCTCTCTCACCTGATTGCTTGGTAGTAGGACTTTTCTCTTGCCACCACTATCCCTGGATGCTGGGGCCTTCGTAGTTCCTAGTCCTGTAATTGATGGTAGCTTCAGGATGACAAGGGGTCTGGAAGCCTCCTGGTATGCCGGTTGTCCCTACTGGGTGTAGAGAACCCGGTAGGCGCGGACCCGGTGTCCGCCTTGTGTCCTGGGGTGAGCTTCCGATGCTCCTCAGCCCCCTCAACTCCTCTCTCCTCTCTCCTTGCCTCAGCCACACTCGGGGCCCTCAGTACAGCAGCAGACGTGCTGCTCTCAGACTGCTCTCTGACTGACTAACTACTCACTACTCACTGCCTGCCTGACTCCACCCTCCATATATATGACGCGCTCCCTGGGCCGTGTGTGTGTGTGGGGATACCCGGAACCGGACCTTTTGTGGATGCTGGGGGTTGTAGTCCTCGTGGCGGCAATCCGGTCCGTGCCCAGGGCGGTCAAACCAAATGGCAGTCTATATGCTGAATGTCCGACTATGCCACCCGTGGATTGCGGTCAGAGTGAACCGCCGCTGCAGGGCAGACCACTGAGGCTGGTGTTGTGGGTGCAGCAGAGGATAGTATAACTCCCCACGGGAGGAGTATAGCCTCAGGGCAGTAAATAGGGATGTTGGTGGTGATGGTGCGCGGGAGCAGCAGTAACCACACGGAGTCTGTCATGCAATTCAGGGTCTTTACTGTTGGTGGTATTAAGGGACTCATCCGGAATACAGGTTAACAATGAAGGCCTGGTCAGTCTGAGAGCAACTGGGAAAATCCCGCTGGTCAGGGGAAGTTTGTAGGCCTACCGTGCTGAATTCACTCTTTCTGGCTACCCTGCTGTAGTCGTGTAGGTAGCCCACGTCTCTGAGTGTACCGTGTTGTTCTCACCTGTATGACTGGCGACTCGGGCCTTCCGTACTTCTCACCCCTCCGGGGTAGTAGTGGTCCATCTCGTTTGGCTGAGCCTCCGTGCTTCCTTGGGCCAGAGGACTTGGAGTCCCCTGCGTGGTGGTTTTCTGCTGCTGGGCTTATAACCCTCACAGCCTCGGACTCCAGTGTCCGGCTTTGTACGTCTCTAGCCAGGACGAGCTCTGCTGGCTCCCTCCTGGCCTCGTGTTCCTCCTCTGCCTGCTGCTGACCTGTCCCTATCTGCAACTTCACTGGAACTTGTCTCTAACTTGTCTCTCTAACCCCGTCCCAGACCCAGTTTATAAAGGGCAGATTTCTCCCCTCCCTGGACTGAGGCAGGAGGTGCTGCATGCTAATTGTCCCCAACCAGGGAACCTCCCACCTGCTCTCAGACATGACATTGCTGCCACTGTGGGGACCAGACCTGGGGTGCCACATATATATCCCTAACAGGGCTCCCTCTGGTGGTATGAGGTGGAAGGGTTCAGGTGTCTGTTTGTAGTGAGGGCCTCTTGTGGAGAAGTCTGTCCATGCACCCTTTTGGGTCCTGTGGTACCTGTGTATAGCAGGGTGCCACACTTGGGTGAGCACCGAGCAGTAGCGAGCTTACTCGCTCATCACTAGTAATATACAGTATCTACAAGGTTGCTTCCTTTTTTTTTTTAATAAAGATTTTATGTATTACCCATAGCTGTTCAAAGGTAGAAATAAACAATTTATTTATTTTACCTTCTTATATAGCACCATCATAGTCCACAGCACTTTACAGATACTGTCACCACTGACCCCATCTAAGCTCACAACAATGTAAAATCCCTATCAGAATGTCATTGGAGATTAGAAGCAAATCGATGCAAACATCGGAAGAACTTACCGGCTACTCCGAGATGTTGTCCTTGGTGGGATTTGAACACTAGGACCCCAGCGCTGCAAGGTAACCATGCTAACTGCTGAGCCACTGTTCCAGGCTTTTTGCATGAACTGCTAATTGGATGAACACTGGCTAATGAGCACTGGTCCATGTTCACATGGCAATGATCAACTGATGACTGAGTAAACTGTATTTAGTATATGTAACCTGTGTGGGGTCTGAATAAATTTATTAAAAATTGATTGTCCCAAAACATTTTGTATTGGCTTATGCAAATTAGCCTTAGCCTAGGGTCACACAACCGTTTTTCTGCAGGAAAATTGATCAGATTATGCTAATCACACTATGATCAGATTCTGACCCATAGACATGAATGGGCGAGTACCATCTGACTACTGCAGGAAAATCGTGCATGCTGCAATTTTTTCCCTTGGACAACTCCTAGGTCGGAGTAAAAAATCGGACATGTGCACCGCTTCATCTAATAACGTTGGTCAGATTGCACTCGGACTGAAACTACAGTGGTCTGCAAGAGCCCTTAAAAAGATTATCCACCATGTTTAGGATAGGTCATAAATATCAGAATGGTGGGTGACTGATAATCGGCACCCCATCGATCAGCTGTTATTACTTCTGGATGCAAACAACCAATGGAGTGGGACATCATGTCTCTGTCCACTGTTTATGGACTGTTGCCAGGTAGTGCAGATCAGCTACTATTCACTTTAATAGGAATCACTTGTTATGGTTGACTAGGGTCCAATAGCGTAGCTACTGGGGGGAACTGAAGGTCACCCAGGGCCCTCACCCAGAGGAGCCCACCCGGAGCTACCGCCACTCTAAACTGCATTGGAGTGCGCAATACAGTTATGCACTGTAGTGGAGCAGGGAGACATGGTCTCCATGCACTACAGCTCTCCTTTTCTGTAGACCACAGGTTGATTTAGGTCTGAGGCCTACAGAAGGTCAGGAAACGCACAGATGAGTTTGGGGGCGGAGCAGTGTGATGAGGTTATGATACTGGGGCTCTTTGCGTGCCCCGGCACAATATCACCGCGCCTTGGTCCTTTCTGCCAGTGAACTTTTCAGGATCTGGGGTTAGGCGAATATAACATTTTTTTAAATTTTATTTTAATAGTGCTCGTGTGGGAACTACTAGATATAATCGTATAGCATGGGGGAGGATACTGGGGGCCATCATACTGTGTACTGTGTGTGGGGGAATACTGGGGGCCATCATAAAGTGTGGGGGGAATACTAGGGGCCATCATACAGCGTAAGGGGGAATACTGGGGCCATCATACAGTGTGGGGGGCTACTGGGGGCCATCATACAGTGTGGGGGTAATACAGGGGGCCATAATACAGTATATAGGAACTGTCGAGGCATCATGCTTTATATAGGGAACAATATATGAAGGGACTCAGGGGACATTGTTAAATGTTAAGTGAGCACTAAAGAATCATACTTGTTATAAGAGCACTCAGTGTTGTCACTGTCAAATGGGCAAACTGGGGCATTCTTACGTTCTAGGGGCAAAATGTGGGCTCTGTTTTGTAGGATATTTGCACGGGGCATTAATATTTTCTAGGGCACAATTTTACCATCAAGAGGGCACAATGGAGGCATTTTTCTTTGTAAGAGGCACAGTGGTGGGCATTATTATGTAGGGTGCTAAGAAGATCAGTAATAGAGACACATATGGCATCAGTGGCTCAGTATTGGGGTATCAGTAGGTTGAGGTGTTTGTGCAGGTTGGGAATAGATGGGGATGTGCTGGAAATGTAAGAAGTCAAATGTATCTTTGTTGTAATCTCTGCAGACGAGTCCTGGCTGGAGAAGTCATGATGGATAGGATGGGAAAAGTGAACTACTCCATCAGCAAAAAATTCACCTGTAAGTCACCATCTATAATCTTTGTATAGAGATTCTCAGTAATAATATAGTCATTTTTGCCCCTTCTCAACATGGCTGTGGCAGCGTTGAGCGCCGCTCTGCGCATGCGCTCTGCCGTCCGGCATCTTGGTTGTCCTGAATACCGCGTCGCCAACTGTGACCAGCGTCGCACTTGGTAACGTGTCTCCCGGGCTTCCAGTGCATGGACTGGCGGCGCGCTTGCGGCAGCTGCGGTGCCATGTAATTATGGCGCTGCCTAATTGTAAGTATGTTTCAGCTGTGTGGGGCCTTTATATTCTTCCCCAGATCCCCTCCATTTCACTCCCTGACGAAGCAATAGCGAAACGTGCGTTGGAGTGATACGAGGGGATCTGTGGTGTGTCCAGCTCTAGGGTATGTTGCACCCTTTATTATTTTCTTGATTGGCCATTTTCTCCACTTGCCTATGTGGTCTCAATTCCACTTGGAAAATATTTATATATCTTATTATTGACCACATACACTTACCCATTATAAATGTATAATCCATATACTTGTTTATGGCTACCAGAAGCACCTTGCACTTTTTGCTAATTCATTCATTATAATATCATGTATTTAGATTTATTCATGGTTCATAGACCTATTTATGGTTCTTTAAAGCACCTTGCACTTTTTGTTATTTATTATCATGATTGAATAAATGGATGCATTATAAGATTATTATTATTTAATAAAATCTCTATTTTTGTATTTTTTGCATATTGTACCTGTATAAGCAATTTCTTGTAATACTATGTGCTGGTTTTTGCATCTTTGCCTATATTTTTGACATCTATGGATACACCCAGATCTCCTCCATTTTTATATTTCGTGTTTTTAATATTATGGTTTTACCTTGTGCTGTCCAGTTCTATACTAATAAATAGATTTCTCAGCTATAATAATTTGGTCTCAGAATGCATTTGTTGGTGTTTCTTACAATATAGTCATATGCTGATGTTCCCCTAGACCTATGATTAGGCTGCGCCACCATAGTTGCACACACGCTTGCTTGGTTAGGGTCCCAGTCCGGTGTTTTACCCACCCCACCCCTACTAAGCTGAACTCCTAGCTACGCCACTGCTAGAGTCTATTTCTTAAGTCAATCACAAAGAAACTTTTGGACCTTATTGATAATATGTGTGTAATCATTATAAAAATAATTATAAACTATGCAAATATGAACTTATTTTTTAAAGTAAATATGTAAAATAACATTTTACCTACAATAGATGAATACTACGAGAATCAAATGTATTAATATTCAGTATGCATCCTTCCAAGTCGGAACATATGCCACATTACCCACATTGTATGGTGATGCTTCGTATCTCTCTTACTAGTACATGTACTGTGTAAATTTCATATTTTCTCTCTGGATCCTTTCCAGCGCGTTGGCTTGTTACAATTTCCACTTCAAAGTGTTAGAATACTATACGTCTGCAATACTAAAAGAGTTCCACTGTCAAATTGCTTGAGGGCATAAAAAAACATATAAATTGTAAGTGTTATAAATGCACATGTACTGGTAGATTAAAAGTTGTTTTAAGTAAAATTGGAAATCTTGAAATAGATGGCCAAGTGTTACTTTTTGAACTCCTTTCCATTGATACATTTTACATCTTTTGGGAATGACATGTCTTAATTGATTTGATTCTTAGAAGATGTGCTGCCTCTAATCAAGTAGTGTAACATCTACAGCTTGGATGTTTAAAAGGAGGGCAGTCATTTTTCCAAAATTATTATATTTGTCCTGTCAAGTTGGTTCAGTTTAATCTTTTTTTTTTTTCATTATTATGCGTATTGCATGGCTACCCAGAAATTGTACAACCTCCAGGGCAAGCCCATATGGCTTATGCGTGCTGTTTGCAAATTTTGATTATGCATGCAGTAGGGATTTTAGTTAGTAAATTAATCTGTCATAAGAGCTAACTTAATTATCAAGATGTAATTATTTAACAGCATTGTCACAGGGGGGCTGGATTATAGTCTTATCATCACTTTTAAGGCTAAATGTCACTTTGAAAGTGCATATTTGTGCTATATGATACATGATGTGCTCCAGAGCCAATCTTCCTACTACAGTATCATAGACAGCCATTTTGAACCTAATGGTCACCAAGTCAGCATAACAGTATACATAGAATATTCCCTTCCAGGTTCTCTCTTATTGTCTGAAGGACAGTGTTAGGGTGGTGGGGGAAAAGTGGGAAATTACCCATGGCCTCCATCCCCAAAAGGGCCCCTAGTCTTTACAAGCCAGAACCTGCACTAGTAATGCCATCCTGCATTATCTATGAATATTTCATGGTTAGGAGTGTAGAAGGACCTTTGATGATATCATAGTCATGGTCAAGGTCTTTCACCCTACGGTAGTATAGAAGAACCAAAAAGGAGGAGAAAGCCTGTTACAGTATGTACTCCACACTGTCCGTGTAACATGCAGTGTGTGTGTAACAATCGGTGTGTGTCAAAAGTCATATCTTGCCAGCTCACAGCTATCATAATGAATACTCCCCTTCCTTTCAGTAAATAAGCTAGGAATGAGTTAAATATAGTCGCTGGGCGCTCGTTCTGATATCAGCTCATGTAAATGCACCCTTGATGTTTCTGTGTGATGGTGCAAGATGTTAGAATTTGATGACCCTCGTTAAATTTTTGTCCAGGCCAATTGTAAAACTGGCCTAAACTGCCTGTTCTTTTTTTTGCATAGACCCTACATGTTCATATTTTCCTTGAACTAATTTGCAAATAGATACTTCTACACCAGGACTGGGCATTCTTTAGACACCATGCCTTTGCATTTAAAGAGGACGTTCTTTCTCCACTTTTGACATGACAAACTGATTACCTCATGATAAAGGGGCTGAAGAGCAGAATAAACTAAAGTTTTTAATATTTTTATTTCTCCTGTCCAATGCAGAGATTTTGGCTTCTAAAGTTTAGGGCCTTTAATATGCAAATTCGCCCATCAACCTAGGAGGCAGTAATAGAATTTCTCCCCAGGTGGGCGATTACTTTTTCCCTGTATGACAATGGCCAATCATAAGACAGAGTCATGCAGGGGGGAAAAAAGGAAACATCCCCAGATTAGGCTTTTTTTCACCTTGGTCTGGTAAGATACATGTGACTAACATACTAACATTAGCATACAGATCTCCTCACTCCTGGCCCTTACTGACATTACAGAACTAGGAGAGGAGGAGTTCTGTACTCTAGTATCATTATATACCTGGGATAGATCCAGAGTGTTGTATCAGGAAATAATGCCCTGATACCTAGGACCGCTCCATAGCATTGTAAGTGACAAATGCTGCCTCCATGAATTATTGTGCTATAATAATATACCCGTAGGCAAACCTCTACATGAAATTTGTTTAATTGCGTAATAACTGCTATAATTTAATTATACTCACAGCAGTCATGTTTTATTTTTGTCTGTTTGCAGAAGTTTCTTATTTAAAGCAACCTTTTAACACTCCAAGACATTTGTCATCTATAGTCATGCTACTTGATGCCCTTTGCTTGCCTCTCGCTTCCTCCTCTCCTGAGAATGGAACATCAGTACTTCTTCATCCAAAATAACCTCTGGAGTGGTATAGGCAGCAGTGGTAGATCTGAACCATGCCTCCATAACCAGATGAGGCATAGTTCAAACTTACCACTGAACTCCTCATGCTTCTGAGGCGAGCATCTTGGATCAGGAGGACCAGAATGCAAACTTCTGCCGAGGAGGTAAAGGGAGGCCAACAGGCAAGGTGACTACACAGGACAAATGTCTAGTCACTTTGCAGTGCCAGGGTGGAGGGTTGCTTAGCACTGTGAAATAGGCTGTAGAATTAATGACAGAGGAAGTACCAACTGTGTCAATAATATTTTGGATCATTTACTACTCTCCTTAGCCAAGGGACCACCATGTTAAAGTGATTGTCCAGTACTTTATATTGATGGCCTATAGCTAGGATAGGTCATCAATATTGGATCGATGGGGAAGCGACAACCGCCACACTTGTCTTGTTGTTGGTGCTGGTGGGAGCAGGATATGATCAGTTACAGAACTGAACTACAAAGCACCATCAACTGTATAATGGCTGCAGTGGGGTACTGCAGATTCACCCTATTCAAATCAAGCCTCTGCCACTATAAAGTTGACTAAGCTGTCTAGTTCTGCTCTGCAACTAAATACATCCGTTGGCCACCACCACTGACAACAGCTGATAGATGAGGGTATGACATCAGGCACCCCTGCCAATCAGATGTTGATGACCTGTCCTAAGAATAGGCCATTAATATAAATTACTGGCAACCCCTTTAAACAAAACCCTACATACATAGATGGTGGCCAAGTTCTTCTTCTTTTGGTTGGGTGTTTCTAAATAACAACTGTATGTAATGAAAGAGTTCAATTTCTTTAAAATTGCCCAAATCATCAGTGTCAGTGAACACTGCCTGCCACCGCCGAATAAATGTGACACGTTATAAATAGTATGAACTAATCAGTTTAATTATTACTAGATGAGAGTAGACACCTTAGTGTACAGAGCAACTTTTGACATTTTGTCCAACAGAGAAGTAATCCAACCTTGGGAAATTAAATAAAATATGACCTTTTACAGCCGGCATGCTGCTTGATTAGTTAATTAGGTTTTGCAATTAACAAACATGTCCCAATGTAACAATTTGATGTTCTGTAATTCATATTTTGATGATTGATTATATTTTATTATGCAGTTAATCATGTGGCTAAAGAAAACATGCAGTACAATATTTAATCACGCATAAAAATATTCTGGTTTAAAGTCATTGGAGTTAATTTCTCATCATTCATCCAAGTGTTACAGTGCTATCAAATTAGCACTTACCAACGTAAAATATAGGAATAGTCACATTCCAGGTATTATGTTATGAGCAGGAGGTGTCTGTCAGCAAATGTGACCATGCTAACCACTGGATAGTTGGACAATAGACTTTATTGTACTGTTTGAGCTGCAGCATGAATGCAAATTTTATTCCAGCACGTGCTGCTCCTGAATGTTCTCAGATGTGGTCCTTAAGGCAAAAGTTCTCACAGCTTTCTGCATGAGGGGTTTGACAACTTCCACCTTCTGCTTTTGATTGATGGCTGTCACGTTCAACCTGTAGGCCACTATAGCTGTGTTTGTACTGGAGGGGTCATGGAACCCTTTAAGAGGTTGTTAATTTTCTTGAAATGTTTTGGGGAGATGATTGTGTGGCAGTTACTGACAAAAAGGTATCACAATGTTAATCTTTTCCTGTTGCATACCTTGCTTTTTGATGACTTCTGTAACATCCCTGGCGGCGTGCTGGCATGGTTTACCACCTCTCACCTTGCAAGACCGCCATCTTACCAGTCCAGGCTGCACACTTTGCTCCAGTACCTGCTGTGGGCATGTCTCTTGTCTGATTGCTTAGGGCGACGGCGCGTCTGCTGCCTGATTTTTATGGCTACAGTGTGCTCACTCCTAATGCGTCCCCAGCCTATTATTGTGAGTCACTGGATACTTAAACCCCCTCCACCCAGTAGGAGGGGCCTGAGCAACAGTTTCTTTCAGTGTGCTCTGTGCAAATGAGTTGCCAGGTCCTGCTCTGTATCTTGTCTGTTTCCGCCACCCTGGGGGCTGAGTACCCAGGTCTGTTACCTGTATTTGTGACTTCTAGTCTGTTCCACCACCCTGGGGGCTGAGTTCCCAGGCTCGTTCCTTTATCTTGTTCCTGGTTCAGTTCCTGTCTGAACAGTGTCCTAGCTCGTTACTTGTTTGTCTCTATGTTCGTATATTTCCTTTTCCTGCAGTGTCTGAACCTGCACCTAACTCCAACTCATTGTCTCTGCACTTCTGTTTGTGAGTTTAGTGTCCACTCGCTACTTCATTGTAAGTACCTTGTGTGTATCTGCTCTGCTTGTCTACTGCACCTGAGGGTTTTGCTCTGCTCTGCTTGTCTACCGCACCTGTGGGTTTTGCTCTGCTCTGCTTGTCTACCGCACCTGCGGGATTTGCTCTGCTCTGCTTGTCTACCGCACCTGTGGGTTTTGCTCTGCTCTGCTTGTCTACCGCACCTGCGGGATTTGCTCTGCTCTGCTTGTCTACCGCACCTGCGGGTTTTGCTCTGCTCTGCTTGTTTACCGCACCTGCGGGTTTTGCTCTGCTCTGCTTGTCTATCGCACCTGCGGGTTTTGCTCTGCTCTGCTTGTTTACCGCACCTGCGGGTTTTGCTCTGCTCTGCTTGTCTGCCGCACCTGCGGGTTTTGCTCTGCTTTGCTTGTCTACCGCACCTGCGAGTTTTGCTGTGCTCTGCTTGTCTACTGCACCTGCGGGTTTTGCTCTGCTTTGCTTGTCTACCGCACCTGCGGGTTTTTGCTCTGCTCTGCTTTACTTGTCTACCACACCTGCGGGTTTTGCTCTGCTCTGCTTGTCTGCCGCACTTGCGGCTCTTTTCCTGTATCCCAGTCTGTCTGCGTTCCTACCTGCCAGTACCCACCTGTCTGTATACCAGCCGTGCCTGCCAGTATCCACCTGTCTGCATACCAGCCATGCCTGCCAGTACCCACCTGTCTGCATACCAGCCGTGCCTACCAGTACCCACGTGTCAGTATGCCAGACTAACCTGCCTGTTCCTGCATTCCCCGGTGTGGGTCAACAGCTGTGACCGGGGTCTGACCTGGAGTAGCACCTGGTCCCTCTGCTCGGTTCCTCCCTGGTTCACGGAGTCGATTGAGCCGCCGTGCGACCTTGGTCGGACCGAGTTGATACTTAGTCACACCCCTCCAGGCACTCCTCGGTTCATGGTCTAGTTGGATCACTAATCACGCTCACGCCAGTCAGTCCGGGTGTGTGCGTAACAACTTCCTTACAAGTTGAACAGTATTCCTGTTGTCAGAATGGAGTATTGTCATCAGATCTGTAGATCTGCTATACTTTATCAATAGATCTAAGATCTATTTAAATTACTCATGGACCGCCCCCCCCCCCTTTCACCCCCTTTTTTCTCCTCTCCACCCTTTTACCTCTTCTTTCCCGTTCCCCTTTTGTTAAGATTCAATGACTCCATTTATCCTCGAGTCTATTTAGTTGAATTTCTCTTATATTTATAAGTTGTAACAATGTATGAAAAAATATGGAATCACCTACTCAATGTTCACTGTTTTACATGTTATCCCACCACATTTATCTGTGTGATTTAATTGTAATATGCCTTTGCCTTTTTGCATCGCAAATTAGGGCATGACTGGATATATGCCCTCAGTTTATGCATGTCAATGGTTGTTACTTAACTATCTTTATTTTTTTATTCCTAATAAACAAAACATTGAAAACAAAACAGATCTGTAGATCTGCCTTCTCGCTGTTCGAGGAGACTGATGATATGCCATTATCTGTCATTTGACAGCAGAAAAACTGTGGAGTAAGGAGGGCTGCACTAACAAGATGACACTGCTTTCTAAAAAGTGGAGCTCAGTGCTGAACTTGTAAGAACTTTATGTTAGTTATTGCCACAAAATAATGCCCCCAGCACAAATGGTAAAATAAAGAAAAATGATTAAATCCTACAGGAGGACCTTCCTCCACTATTTCCATTCTAAACTGGCTATCTTTCGATGAAGAGGCTGAATAAGTTGTTGTTACACGTACGCCGCCTAAGTTCAGATAGGGGCGAGACCGGTTACATGAATTTGTTGGAATCCTGTGGGAACCGTTACTCAGGGCGACCTTAGGCTGCAGTTTCTCTCAGGCACAGGATAGATTCAATTGCTGACCAGACACATTTGACACGAGTCCTCAGAAATGCTAGAACAGTAACATTTAATGAGTGCAATTTAAGTGTCTCTTTAAGCAAGAGCTCAAGAACAAGAGCTCAATTTAAGAGCCTCTTTGAGCAAGAGGCTCCAGTAACAACGGTACAATCTCCTTCGCAGCACAGCAGTACACAGTCTATCCAGTAGCACAGTACAGCACAGTTTTAATGCATACACAACCACAAACTTTTCCTTCACAAGGACTCAATAGTACACAGCATTCTTTATCCTGCATGGAGATGGAGGGGGGAGGGTCTGATGAGAGAGATGATCCCTATGACAGGATTCCTTACAGTCCTTATCTTTCTGCCCGATAATACGCTGCACTCAGGAAGTCTATCTGACCTGTGTTTAGCTTCCCTCCTGACCTGAATTCTGTTCCTTTGCATTGTGTGAGATGCAGATCGTACACCACCTTTCTCTTTGGTTCTAGCCAAACAGTAAACAATTTCCCCACCATCCCTCTGGGGCTGTGTTAAAACACTCCCTGTCTCCTGTGACTGTGGTAACCCCTCTAGTTGCTGGATGCTTCTGAAGCACAGAACTTCCTGTCTCCTGTGCTTGTGTTACTTCTAATAGTTGCTGGATGCTTTTGAAGCAACAGCAATACTTCTGCATGTCACACTCTTCCCTCCTTTTTGAATGTCATCCTCGAGATTCATCTTAATTGGTCAATCTGACCAATTCTGAGACAGTGGTGAAAGTTGAATAACTTCATATACAGATTGGCATTGTCAAATTGGTATAACGTTCATAAACATTGATAACAACCTATTCTTACGACCTTTTACTTGTAGGATTCCTGTAAGAAATAAACAATTAACACAATTAAAACAATCAGCATCTCTTCAGCTGGAGTTTTTCGTACGTCTTCAACCAGCTCTCTCTCACTAGGCTTTTAGGCTGCGTGCCCACGTTGCGGATTACAAGCGTTTTTGATGCGAATTTTCCGCAGCGTAAACGCTTGTAAAACGCTTGTTAATCCGCACCCCATGGTCCCCAATGAGAATCCGCAAGTTCTATGCCCATGCTGCGGATTTTTCCGCAGCGTTTATGCTGCGTTCAAAAATCTGCAGCATGTTCATTAATTTTGCGTTTCCGCCTGCAGAATTGCCTTGTTCAATGCTTGAAAAAACGCAAGGCAATTCCGCATGTCGAAAACGCGTGAAAAACACGCGATAAACGCGCGATAAACGCGTGCGGAATTCCGCATGCGTTTTTCCGGGAGAGGACATGCGGAAATGAAGCAGAAATTTTCTGCTTCATTTCCGCAGCGTGGGCACATAGCCTAACAGTTCTTTGCTTCTACAAAGTCTTTTAAGGAAAATCAAAGCATGAAAATAATACGGACACACTCCTAAAGAAATCATTTATGTTCTGAAAATAATTCTGGTTGTAGATACTATCACATATTCTATTATAAGAAGAATTTAAAAAGAAAAAAAATATATGGGGGAACAATTCATTGTATGTGAGTACAAATTTCATGCATTTGGGCTGTATAATACAGACAAGGGTAACTGGTACATTTCTTAATACGTATCTTCCATAAGACACATTCTCTTCTTAGGCACTGTCTTTTGGATCTTGACATACATTTTTATTTTGTTAGTATGTACATATAAGATAGATATATCTTTTAATATTCGTTTATTACTTCCTATCAGAACAAAATCAGCCTCACCATACATGAGCACCTGTGGCTTAGAGGGTTGTACCATGATTAGTATCAAAACACGATCCAGTTGATCACAATACAATAGGTTCAATTCCCACTTCAGGAATTATACATATATATATATATATATATTTTTAAATTATTTATTTATTTTTTTGCATTGAACTATATCGGTTCTTAATTATTTTTTAATCATGCTAACAATATTTTATTCCCGACGCATATATATATATATATTGATGGATACTCAAATTTCTGCCTTTTTATTGATTGTACTTTTCTGCCTTAATGGCCACCTTGTATTGGTGCCAGTTTTTTTCACATTTTTTTGTATATACAGTACAGACCAAAAGTTTGGACACACCTTCTCATTTAAAGATTTTTCTGTATTTTCATGACTATGAATTAACACATGTGGAATTATATACTTTATAAAAAAAAGTGTGAAACAACTGAAAATATGTCTTATATTCTAGGTTCTTCAAAGTAGCCACCTTTTGCTTTGATGACTGCTTTGCACACTCTTGGCATTCTCTTGATGAGCTTCAAGAGGTAGTCACCGGAAATGGTTTTCACTTCACAGGTGTGCCCTGTCAGGTTTAATAAGTGGGATTTCTTGCCCTATAAATGGGGTTGGGACCATCAGTTGTGTTGTGCAGATGTCTGGTGGATACACAGCTGATAATCCTACTGAATAGACTGTTAGAATTTGTATTATGGCAAGAAAAAAGCAGCTAAGTAAAGAAAAACAAGTGGCCATCATTATTTTAAGAAATTAAGGTCAGTCAGTCCGAAAAATTGGGCAAACTTTGAAAGTGTCCCCAAGTGCAGTTGCAAAAACCATAAAGCGCTACAAAGAAACTGGCTCACATGAGGACCTCCCCAGGAAAGGAAGACCAAGAGTCACCTCTGCTTCTGAGGATAAGTTTATCCGAGTCACCAGCCTCAGAAAATCGCAGGTTAACAGCAGCTCAGATTAGAGATCATGTCAATGCCACACAGAGTTCTAGCAGCAGACACATCTCTTCAACAACTGTTAAGAGGAGACTTTGTGCAGCAGGCCTTCATTGTATAATAGCTGCTAGGAAACCACTGCTAAGGACAGGCAACAAGCAGAAGAGACTTGTTTGGGCTAAAGAACACAAGGAATGGACATTAAACCAGTGGAAATCTGTGCTTTGGTCTGACGAGTCCAAATTTGAGATCTTTGGTTCCAACCACCGTGTCTTTGTGCGACGCAGAAAAGGTGAACGTATGGACTCTATATGCCTAGTTCCCACCGTGAAGCATGGAGGAGGAGGTGTGATGGTGTGGGGGTGCTTTGCTGGTGACACTGTTGGGAATTTATTCAAAACTGAAGGCATACTGAACCAGCATGGCTACCACAGCATCTTGCAGCGTCATGCTATTCCATCCGGTTTGCGTTTAGTTGGACCATCATTTATTTTTCAACAGGACAATGACCCCAAACACACCTCCAGGCTGTGTAAGGGCTATTTGACCAAGAAGGAGAGTGATGGGGTGCTACGCCTGATGACCTGGCCTCCACAGTCATCAGACCTGAACCCAATCGAGATGGTTTGGGGTGAGCTGGACTGCAGAGTGAAGGCAAAAGGACCAACAAGTGCTAAGCATCTATGGGAACTCCTTCAAGATTGTTGGAAGACCATTTCCGGCGACTACCTCTTGAAGCTCATCAAGAGAATGCCAAGAGTGTGCAAAGCAGTCATCAAAGCAAAAGGTGGCTACTTTGAAGAACCTAGAATATAAGACATATTTTCAGTTGTTTCACACTTTTTTGTTAAGTATATAATTCCACATGTGTTAATTCATAGTTTTGATGCCTTCAGTGTGAATGTACAATTTTCATAGTCATGAAAATACTGAAAAATCTTTAAATGAGAAGGTGTGTCCAAACTTTTGGTCTGTACTGTATATGTCCACTCCTTGCTATACCTGACATAAGCTATGCACTGATGAAGTGGACAGGACGTCTGATTTTAGCTTCTAAATAAATGGACTCTTAACCAAGCACTGGGTAATGCATCCCTTCTTCTGACCCGGAGGAGCGGGAATCATTGGCACTTTCTTGCATCCACAACTTATGTTACTCGGACCCTTGAGGTTTGGTGTCTCCTGCAGCACTCCACTATGCCATCATATGAGTTGTGCATTTCACAACTCACCAAGGTGAGCATCCTTTTTCCTTTATACCACTACTTGTCTGGGTAACAGCGCTATTGGCGCCCCCTCTCCATCCTATTTCATATACAGATTGGCATTGTCAAATTGGTATAACGTTCATAAACATTGATAAGAACCTATTCTTATGACCTTTTACTTGTAGGATGCCTTTAAGAAATAAACAATTAACACAATTAAAACAATCAGCATCTCTTCACCTGGAGTTTTTTGTACGTCTTCAACCAGCTCTCTCTCATTAGGCTTTAACAGTTCTATGTTTCTACAAAGTCTTTTGAGGAAAATCAAAGCATGAAAACAAGTCTTTCCAGTAGGCAACATCTTCCATACTGCCTCTCGGTGGTGAATACCACTCCAGTGGGCTTTCCTGGTCCGTAGGCCGAGATACAAGTTTCCAGTCGACAGTCCTTGGCACTTAACTCGGTTTACCAAGTGTCTCATACGTCGGCACCACGGGTCTCCTCACTTCTCGAGTCGACATCCTCCTGGTGGGTTGTTCCTCACATACCACGGGTTCTTCGGTCACAGGAGTTTCTTCCACCGCACTCCTTTCCCGTGCTTCCTCAGATGCTCTTGGAGCTGCCTCTGTAAGTTCCTGTACTTCTCCTGAATCGCCTGTTTCCGCATGGTCTGGTAATTCCGCTCCTCCTGAGTGTCGATCGGTCTCTTCAGGCACAGTGTTCGATCGTCAGATCTGAATTGGACTTTATTGGTACTCCTTGGTACAAACTCTGGAGCCTCGGGACTTAGTTCACTCTCCTGAGGATGGTACATCCCTCTCCTTGCCGGTCCGAGAAATACAACGGTGTGTTCTTCTTCATCTGAACTTTCAAGGTCACTATCCACCTCCGGAGCTTCAGTCTGTGGTGGTCCCTTAGTCGATCGTGGATGATGTCGGTCTACTTCTGGGAAGTCTTGTTGTGGTGGGAGATAATCACAGGGTAGTAGTAAATTCCGATAGACTATTCTGGTTTTCTTGTCTCCCGTTTCCAATCGGACTTCATACACTGGGCTATCATCAGCTTTCCTCCTTACGACCACATACACCTTATCTTCCCAGTACGAACACAGTTTTCCTGGACAGCCTTTCTCACGTACTTTC
Organism: Phyllobates terribilis; assembly: GCF_046119375.1. Lineage (NCBI taxonomy): Eukaryota > Metazoa > Chordata > Amphibia > Anura > Dendrobatidae > Phyllobates > Phyllobates terribilis. Next base: position 97,555,960 of record NW_027362770.1, read on the forward strand.
TTGACTAGCACCCGGCTTCCCGGTGCCAATTCTGCTCCATAACATTTTCGATCATAGTACTCCTTACTCTTGCGGTGTCCTTGTGTAATCACTTTGGACGCTATGTTGTATACCTCTGCCATCCGTTCCTTCCATTTCTGGACGTACTCCGGATACGATCTGTAAGTCTCTGACACCGGAGTATTCAACATGATGTCGATTGGCAGTCTTGGCGATCGTCCATACAATAGGAAGAAGGGTGAGTAACCTGTTGCATCACTATTTGTACAGTTATAAGCATGTACCACTTTTGACAGAGAACTCTACCAGTCTTTCTTCTAGTCAGCTGTTAAAGTGCGCAACATTGACAATAATGTCCGGTTAAAACATTCCACTTGTCCATTACCCTCTGGGTGATAGGGCATTGTGTGGGATCTTTGAATTCTACAGTACTTTCCTAGCTTGGCAAAGAGCTGGTCCTCAAATTCTCTTCCTTGGTCATGGTGTAACCTCGTAGGGAACCCAAACCTCAAAGCAAAATCATTTAAGATCTTCTCTTCCGCTGTTCGACCCAATTTATTGCTGGTGGCATATGCTTGAGCAAATTGAGTAAAATGGTCCATCACCACCAAGATGTATTTGTAGCCACCCTTGCATGTCTCGAGATGTAGAAAGTCTATTGAGACCATCTTGAATGGATACGTAGTTTGAATGTTGCCCATAGGTGCCCGGGTTGATGTGTTGGGATGTTTATCTTTCAGACACCCACACTCCCTGGTCACATACCTCTCAATATCGCTCTGCATGTACGGCCAGAAGAAACGTTCACGGATCAAGTTGGTTGTCCTTTCCACTCCCAGGTGTCCCATGTTTTCATGGAGTTCTTTGAAGACCAACCTACGGAATACTCTGGGGAGTACCAACTGCCGTTTTTGTACTCCTTTACGATACAGGATACCATCATCAGTGAGGTAGAGCTTTGTCCATTCTTTAACTAAAGCAGATACTGCTGGTGACTCATAATCTCTCTCCCGTTTACTTGGAAACCGATTTTGGTCCACATAAATTAGTATTGTACCAATTATCTGATCTTCCCGTTTTGCTCTATGCATTTTTCCTTTTGGTAGTTGTTTAATAGACAATAGGTGATCTTGTTCTCTCGCTTTTTTGGTGGTTTCAACCATCATCGGACACCACAATGATGTGTCTTCCTCTTGATAAGCTTGTACTCCTTGGGTAGTGCTCTCAATTGCTTCCAGACTGACTTCCTCTGAGCATTCTTGCTTGAACTCCTCAGTCTCTAGTGGCATTTTTGTCAATCCTTCTCAGCATCCGCATTGCATTTTCCTGGCCTGTACTTTATGCTGAAATTGTAGTCAGCTAGTTCAGTGACCCATCTCTGACCCGCTGCATTCAGTTTGGTTGTAGTGTGGACATAGGTCAAAGGGTTTTTGTCAGCGTATACCTCAAAATCATTGCTGCAGTAGAGATAATCTCTAAACCGTTCATAGATAGCCCATTTCAATGACAGGAACTCAATTTTTCCGGAATGTAGATGGTAATTCTTCTTGGCGTCTGTCAACGTTCTAGAACCGTACCTGATGACTCTCAATTTTCCATCTAATGCTGTTACAGGGCAGTTCCCAGTCCAACTTGAGGAACGTCACAATGAAGAACAAATGGTAAATTGATATCAGGGTATCCCAAGATGGATGGTTTTACCAGGTAGTCTATTAGTTCTTACATTACCTCCTTGTGGCCTGCTGTCCAGAGAATGGGCTTTTGGGACAAAACAGCGTTGTTTCTTTTAAGCCCGGTCCTACCCGCGTTCTTCTTTTTCTCCGTGGGTGTTGTTGACTCTGTTGTCCCCCTTCCAAGAGGAGGTATAGCAGGGCTGCAATCCTGGAGAAGTTCTGAACGCAAGTACGGTAGTAGGAAAGTAATCCTAATATCTGTCTCAACTCCCTCCGACGGTAGAGGGCCGCTTGTCTTTTAAGGCCAGTACCGGAGCGGTTTCTGCTGGGTCCATGGTATACTTCATGGACCTTTCCCACACTAACTTTTTATCTCAAGAACATTTTGACAGACACCCCGCTCCTGTTATCTAACTAGTCAAGGCCAGGATTGACCTTGTAAATTTCCAGCGTGCTTCGAATTAACGATAATATGACCATATATGTGTTTCCGTAATAATTGTACTAACATTGGTTCAAGCCTGTAGTACAGCAGTAGATGATTGGACATTAATAAACTCAAAACAATATAGAATGCTAAGCAAAATAAACTGGATCAGAGATTCTTTGAATCCTCCCAATACAGAGCACGCATTGCCTCTGTTTGGTTTTCTGTGGATTGCGCAATCAACATTATAATTTGACACTGACTTGGTCAACTGTGAAGGGTTATTGCCCTCCCTTAACAGCTGGTGCTGTGACTCGGATTCAAACCGTGGTTGCTGTGGTGAGAGTGCTGAATTCTATCCACTAGACCACCAGGGAGGGCAATAACCCTTCATGGTTGACCAAGTGAGTGTCAAATTATTATGTTGATTGCACAATCCACAGAAAACCAAACGGAGGCAATGCATGCTCTGTATTTGGAGGACTCAAAGAATCTCTGATCCAGTTTATTTTGCTTAGCATTCTATATTGTTTTGAGTTTATTAATGTCCAATCATCTACTGCTGTACTACAGGCTTGAACCAATGTTAGTACAATTATTACGGAAACACATATATGGTCATATTATCGTTAATTCGAAGCACGCTGGAAATTTACAAGGTCAATCCTGGCGTTGACTAGTTAGATAACAGGAGCGGGGTGTCTGTCAAAATGTTCTTGAGATAAAAAGTTAGTGTGGGAAAGTTCCATGGGAAGAGAAAGAAAGAAGTATGTTATGCAAGGGGTGATAATAGCATGATTTTGAAATAAGCAGACAAAATGGAGTTGCTCTAGCATGAGTATCAATATGTCCTTTACACTTGGATAGCATGAATATTAATATGTCCTAGTACTGTAACAGGAGTGACTGTGACTGTTTAGTGCTACAAAATGCTGCTGATGTGAAAAAAAGGCTGCACTGAGTTTATTGAAAGAAGGAAAAAGTTATGTACAGAAACTTAAACGGTTAACTAAAACATGCAAGCTACCAGATAAGGGCCGGTTAATTATGAAGAAGAAAAATGGCAAGTTAGAAGATAAAGGATTGTTACAAAGAGCTTTGGCTTGGTAAGAACAGCAGAGAATTTGCAGAAAAAAAAAAAAAGGGGGTGGATGGAGGAAGAAAATGCAGAAAATAAGTTAAAGACGCTATGTTATGTGTATTACAATGATACTGCTCTCCGATAATGGCGGCGTAATAAATTGTTGGGAATGTTCTAATTGTGGCCAGCAGAATCCATTGTCAGCAGATTATTGTGTTGCATGTCACGCACCCCGTCCAGGGTCCAGAAGGCCCACCCCTCGCTACTACCCAAGCCACTCCTAGTGCCCCATCCTCATCTGTTATACCTATGTCTGCCAAAAGTTCCAACCCTTCCTGCAGCGGCCATGTTGCTACACCCATTGCATCACCTCCGGCCTCTGACCAGATGTCCCTTTGGTGGCGGCCATCTTGACGCACCCCTCCTGTAGTGTGCTTCCTTCTGGTGGCGGCTATCTTGGCACACCCGGAATGCAAGCAGCAATGCACACTACACCCGGAATGTGTATGAGGAAGATCATCATGATCAGTGTGTGACAGAGCATTAGACGCCAATACGTATGAGAGTGGGGTTGACTTCTGTCAAAAGCCCTTAAAATATGGGCTCAGGATAAGTTGGCTATTCAATCCACTACCCTCAACAGCACATATTTATGTCCACTTTGACATTAGGGCTAAAATATGGTGATGTAAACTAATTTTCTAGATGGTCATATATCCTTAAGTTTCTAATAGATGCACATACATCTTGTCTGGTTTACAGTAATTGATTTAGGAAACGTTTTTGTTTTTTCGTTTTTTTTTTTATTAGCATTCCACTACACAAAGACTGTCAGTTTCTGTTTGCATTTACATATCAGGGCAGGCAAATGACTTGGACGGTGATGCCGCAGGGTGCGCAGAATAGCCCTAATCAGTTTGCAAAGAACATGTCTAGCTGTCTGCTGCCGTGGCAGCTGGACAACTCTGAGGTAGTACTTTTACAATACGTGGATGATCTTCTTTTGTGTGCCCCCACGGAGCAAATGTCCATCAGGGCCAGTGTTAGCCTCCTCAAGCATCTAGCAAAACTGAATTGTCGAGTCTCAGCCTCGAAACGTCAGTTTTGCCTTGGTCAAGTGGTCTTCTTAGGCCACTGCCTTACTCAGGGTGCCAGACATCTCACAGAAGAAAGGAAGACGGTCATCTACCTACTACCATTCCCAAAAGATCCCATAGAGCTGCAACGGTTCCTCGGACTATGTACATATTGCAGACAATGGAACCCAGACGCCTCACGTCTGATGCAGCCCTTATATGATGCATTAAAAGAAGACACTCTGGCTGATGTAAACAACAAGGACCACCAAGAACTGCTGCAACAAGCCTTTGAACAAGTCAAGGATAATGACAGCCCCTGCCCTTGGAAATCCGGACTATGCTCAACCTTTCCATTTGTATGTCTCTGAGACGGGAGGGCATGCAGCCGGAGTACTCACGCAGAGACACTGTACAGAGCAGCGCCCAGTCGGGTATTACTCAGTGCATCTGGACCCGGTAGCCAGGGCCTCCCCCAGCTGTCTACGAGCGGTTTACGCCACACAGCAACCTAAACATCTGTCTACACAGAGATACCTGCGGCTGCAGTGTTCGTTGATTTTGCCAGAAAATGTGAAATTACACCGGTGCACCACCATCAACCCAGCCACCCTGCTACCAGCACCTGAAGGAGAGGGGAAAGAGGCTCCACCGCATGATTGTCTGGAACAAATTACTGCGGAGTCAACTCCACTTGTTCTAGTGGGGGAAGTACCCTTGGATGACCCAGAACTTACATTATATACGGATGGATCCAGATATGTTGACACCTCTGGCAGGTTTCATACTGGATATGCTGTCACAACTGAAGATACATTGGTAGAGGCTGCAGCCTTAACCCCCAGTATGTCAGCACAGGAAGCAGAGCTCAAAGCTCTGATTGCTGCTTGTCAACTGACCGAAGGAAAACGTGTGAATATATTTACTGACTCGAGATATGCATTCGGGATTGCACATGATTTTGGGGAAATCTGGGCAAGGAGAGGCTTCGTCACGACTGCAGGTTCTCCAGTGAAAAATGCTGAAAGCGTCAGACAATTGATGGAAGCGGTGCAACTACCAAGACAGTTGGCTGTCGTAAAGGTAAAAGCTCATACCCGACCAGATGCCCCTGAAGCAAGAGGTAATGCACTTGCTGATCTCCATGCTAAGCGAGCAGCTCTTCTTCCGACATCCATGTCCATGGCTGTTACGCGGCAACAGGCCAAACAGCTAAATTCAGTGCCAACCCAGGATCAACCTGCAGAAGAGCATCAACCGGTCCCTCCAATCACAAAGCTACGCTCCACACAGCAAAAAGTCTCTAAAGAAGAACGCCAATCGTGGAAGGAGGCGGGTGCTAAGTTGATAGATGGGCTATGGAAGAAGGAACAACTGTATTGTTTGCCTCGACTCCTGTATCCAGCCATTGTGGCCTGGGCCCATGGACCGGTACATCGAGGGAAGAATCAAGCTTTGCTACTGGTACAGAAACTCTATTGGGCTCCAGGAATTTCCACCGTGTTGAGTGCACAGAACAAAGGTTGCACAATATGCCAAACCTGCAACCCAGGTAGATTACAGAATGTACCGACAAAACACCTTGCCAAACCAGAGTATCCTTTCCAACGATTGCAAGTTTATCACATCACTCTCCCTAAAGCAGGACGATATGAATACTGCTTAGTGGTAGTGGATATGTTTTCCAGTTGGCCAGAAGCATTCGCCGTTCCAAACATGACTGCCAAGACTACCGCCAAGAAGCTGATCTCTGAAGTTTTTTGCCGGTATGGAGTCCCAGAAGTTATCGAAAGTGATCAAGGACCAGCCTTTTCCTCATGTGTATATCAAGAAATACTTACCATGATCGGCGTTACATACTCCTTACCATCCACAGTCAAGTGGCAAGGTGGAGAGATTGAATGGCACACTGAAAGGGCAATTAACCAAAATGATGCAGGAGACTACGGCCCAGTGGCCTGAGCTCCTTCCCATTGCACTATATCACATACGCACCACACCCATAGGGAAACACAAACTGTCACACTATGAGATACTATTTGGGTCACAACGAGCCATAGCTAGATTTACCCCACAACAATTATCAGAAGAAACAGATTATGTTGTGCAATATGTGATTCAGCTTGCCAAAGCATTAACTAACACCCATGCGTTAGTATCATCTTCTATTCCAGATCCAGCTGATGCAGAAGGTTGTCATACCCTCAAGCCTGGAGATTATGTGTATGTGAAGAAGCTTGTTCGGAAACATGGACTAGAACCATTGTATGGCTCACCATACCAAGTGCTCCTGACAACCGCAACAGCAGTAAAACATGAATTTTCTGAATATAAGTCTAGTGATCCAACATGTGGCAATCCAGATGTTGGATATTGTAGCCCCCTGGGACAAATGCCTTCATGGTGTATGTTATCAAATAACACAGTTTTTATCGATTTGGTACATAAATTAGTATTACAGCACTCTGTTTTATGGGACCTGCCATCAGCCACATATTGGGTCTGTGGGAATAATGTGTATAAATGGCTCCCAGTCGGAGTAGGGGGGACTTGTACGTTGGCCCGGCTAACTCCAGCCACTTATCTTATTCCCCATAGTAAAGTAGATATGAGAGCCATCCCTCTTCATACCATTTATAAACGTGCCAAAGACAACACCCCATCAGGAAGACCTCATTTAGTATAAATGAGTATACCCAATAAGATAGCCAGTACTGTCTTCCTCTACCCTATGGTAACACAAATGTGGGACAAATTAGAGGAAGTCACTGATTACTTAGATGACCAGATTTGGAGTGTATTGGAAGTAATTAATACTACTGTTGCAGTGCAGAATCAACTTATTATAGTGGCTAATCAAAATACTTTAGTGCTGGACTATTTGACAGCAGCTCAAGGAGGGATGTGTCAAGTTATAGGCCCAGCCTGTTGTCACTATATTGACCCCGACTCTACCATACGGTTAAAGACTAAAATGGAAGACATTAGGAAACTCAGGGAAGAGTATAACAAACATAATGAATTGACCAAAGACAGTTGGTGGTCTGATACGTTCTCCTTTTTAAATCTTGCTAATTGGTTTAAAGGGATTGGTGGATGAATTGCTGGAATATTAGAAGGAGTGTTGCATATTGCTGCTTGCATCTTGTTAATGTATCTTACTAAAACTAGTCTTTTATTGTATCCCATTTTGCATGAGGAAAGCCTTCCAGTCATCAGAGAGCAAGAAGGACGCTGTCAACCGACATCCAGTGCTACTATACACGGACCTCCCAGATGTAACCAGCATTGAGGACCTGGATGATAAGGGAATGATGACCTTTACCCGCATGCCCCAACCAACCTCACGTCTGAAGATCTGAGCTTTATGATTATGTCAACAAACAAGGGGGGATGGACATGCCGCGACAGCCTCAATTGGTAACAGGGGCACTAATTGGGTGAAGACCAATGTCCCTCAGGCTCAAAACATGACCCTGGGAAAGCACCTCTATTGTTGATAATGACATAATTTTTAGGGGGGGGAATGTAAAGGACATATTAATATTCATGCTATCCAAGTGTAAAGGACATATTGATACTCATGCTAGAGCAACTCCATTTTGTCTGCTTGTTTCAAAATCATGTTATTATCACTCCTTGCATAACATACTTCTTTTTTTCTCTTCCCATGGAACTTTCCCACACTAACTTTTTATCTCAAGAACATTTTGTCAGACACCCCGCTCCTGTTATCTAACTAGTCTAGGCCAGGATTGACCTTGTAAATTTCCAGCGTGCTCCGAACTAACGATAATATGACCATATATGTGTTTCCGTAATAATTGTACTAACATTGGTTCAAGCCTGTAGCACGGCAGTAGATGATTGGACATTAATAAACTCAAAACAATATAAAATGCTAAGCAAAATAAACGGGATCAGAGATTCTTTGAATCCTCCCAATACAGAGCACGCATTGCCTCCGTTTGATTTTCTGTGGATTGCGCAATCAACATAATAATTTGACACTCACTTGGTCAACCGTGAAGGGTTATTGCCCTCCCTTAACAATTTGATTAACGGCACGCTTCACAAGCCTGGTATCTACAGTTAGGTCCATATATATTTGGACAGAGACAACATTTTTCTAATTTTGGTTCTAGACATTACTACAATGAACTTTAAACAAAACAATTCAGATGCAGTTGAAGTTCAGACTTTCAGCTTTCATTTGAGGGTATCCACATTAAAATTGGATGAAGGGTTTAGGAGTTTCATCTCCTTAACATGTGCCACCCTGTTTTTAAAGGGACCAAAAGTAATTGGACAATTGACTCCAAGACTATTTCATGGACAGGTGTGGGCAATCCCTTCGTTATGTCATTCTCAATTAAGCAGATAAAAGTCCTGGAGTTGATTTGAGGTGTGGTGCTTACATTTGGAAGGTTTTGCTGTGAAGTAAACATGCGATCAAAGGAGCTCTTCATGCAGGTGAAACAAGCCATCCTTAAGCTGCAAAAACAGAAAAAAAAACATCCAAGAAATTGCTACAATATTAGGAGTGGCAAAATCTACAGTTTGGTACATCGTGAGATGTATATATCTTTATAAGAAAAAAGAATAGATCTACCTGTAGCCAAGCATTTTTGTTCCCCTGATCACAGCATAAAAGACATGAAATTACTGGTATTAAAAGGTAACTTCAAATCTCAAAGAGAAAGAAGAATCTCAGAATATAAACTTTCAGAGCAGGAATGAATGTGTCGCATGGATTTATGTCATTCTACATCAACTAAGGAATGTGCTCCTCAGACTTGTGAGGCCATCACAACACTGGACCTAGTCACAGGACAATAAAACCTTCTCACTCCTTATCTATTAACTGCTAAAATATTTATAGCCAGAACTGTTTATCTCTTCCATAATAACTCTGCTTTTCATCACCTGTCTTACCTATTGCATTTTTTGTGTGTCTTATTGTGTATAAATATGTTACTCTTCAGATTTTGTGGTATACTATGAATGATGAAGAGACCTGAGTAGTCTCGAAAGCTTGCAATTTGTTACCATCTTTTCAGTTAGCCATTAAAAGGTATCAACCACTGAGGACTCTCAAATCTAAATATTTTTCTATCTACTGGCTAACACGGTACAAGAATATATATATTTTCCCTATGTCCATGGACAGGCCTTTTTCCAGCCACAGCATCTAGCAGGTCCCAGAGGTACCATGGTCTTCACCCTTTAACTTCTATATAGGGATTTGAACTTATGCTCCCTGGATTACGTTCAGGGAGTGGCTGTTGGCACGTGGAACAGGCTGATGGAAAATGGCTAGAATGCCAGTTCAGAAGCAGGAGGTAAAGATCAGGAACAAAGTCAAAAGGCAAGGACGGGAATAAACAGGCTGAGAAGCTGGAGTGAACCAGAGTAAGTATAACCTATAACTGGTAGTCAGAGTGCTGGGGATTTAAATAGGGAGGTGTCCCATTCATGAACCCCATGTAAGATTTAATTATATTAATAACCAGCCTTCTGCTGAAAAAAACTGATTAATTGGAGGGACAACAAAATCACAGCTATCACAAAGTTAATTAAAGCTTGATACTGTCGCCCAGTAGCATTCACAATATCAGTGCGGCACTTTCTAGCCATGAATTCAGAGGTAGTAGAAACATGTTGAGACATGGATGTTAAATTTCCCCCATTTAAGAGGGGTGTCAGGACTAAGTTTATCAGGAAACGGCACCTGGAATTTCCTGATCAGCTTGTCGGCATTGATGTTACTAGCCGAAAAGCTAGATTTTTCCTCTGGTACATTACATTTCAAATGTATGTCATATTGTAATGAATTGCTCATTAACTGAAAAATTTTACACACTGCCTCTCACCATCACAGGAGGAGAAGGATTTCTAACAGTGTGAACTAGTGAGTGGTATCCTTTAAGTAGGGACTTGTGGAATACATTGGATATCCAACAGCTAATAACGAATATAATGGAAGTCAATGGGAAATCCGAGCATTCTACCCTACAAGGAGGTCTGTGGGGCAGTGAAAATGTTGAAATAGATGGTTAAAATGATGAATGGATAGAACAGCATGGGGAAGACCTCTGGAAGCATCTCTGACTCCCAGATCGCTGCGGAGAAAAATGGTGTCACACTTTTACTCCACTTTAAGGACTGACAATAAAACATTGCAAATCGACGAGAAATTGGAATTTACAGGAAAACTAATGTCTAGAAACATTTTTTCCTGTATAATGACTTTTATATAAGGCAAAATTTAAAAAGAATTAAAAACAAATATTTAAGTAAACCAAAATTTACATTTTTATTACAAAATTGGAAATTTCAGTGTAATTTATAAAGAAAGCAAGAACTGCCAAAAATTGGATGGAAGAGGGACTCAGAAACACCATCTATTAGTCATAAAGGAAGGCCTCATACACATTATATTCAAATTGTCATGTAGTGGTACTCCTAGACTCATAAAGGCTATGTATTAAGTGCAAAGCCTGCCAAAAATTAGAAGCAGGGTCATCCATTTTCCCTCGAAGGCACCAACTGTAGTACCTCATTCATATATTCTAAACAAAGTATAGTTGTGGTACTCTTACACTTATAAAAGTTCTACACAGTGCAAAGCCTGCCAAAAAATTACAAGTAGGGTCATCCATACACTCTTGAAGGCACCAACTGTAGTGCCTCATTCAAATGTTAAGAAAGTGTAGTTGTGGTACTCCTACACTCATAAAGGCTCTGCACACAGTGCAAAGCCAGAAAATAAATTATAAGGAGGGTCATCCAGTCATCCATAGACACTTGAAGGCAACAACTTGCGGACCTCATTAAAATATTTTGAAAGTGTAGTTGACATACTCCTACACTCAAAGGCTTTGCATAATGTGCAAAGCCAGGAGAGGATAAGGATGGTCATCCATAGATCCTTGAAGGCAACAACTTGCGGGCCTCATTCAAATATTGAACATGGAAAGCACTTTATGTACTGCAGTCATATGGTGGTGTGGAAATGTCGGGGCTAATCCATGCTTTGTTCATTTTTACTAGAGTGAGCCTGTCAGCATTTTCAGTTGACAGCCAAAAGCGCCTGTCTGTTATGACGCCACCGGCGGCACTAAAAACACACTCAAGACGCTAGCGACAGGGCAGCACAACATCTCCAAGGCATAGAAGGACAGCTTATGCCAGGTGTCCAGCTTTGAGACCCAATAGTTGAAGGTCGCTGAGGAATTAGGGAGTATGCTGGCTTTGTCGGCCAGGTATTGCTTGACCATCTTTAAAAACTTTTCCTTCCTTGTCAAAAATACCCTGTCATCAGGGCATGGATGCCGGGAAGGTGTCATAAAATTGTCCCAGGCCTTTGACAGTGTCCTCCTGCCTCTGCTGCTCCTGGTGTGTTTCCCTCACCTCTCCTCCTTAGTTGGGCGAGGAAGCTTGCCCCCTGGTGCTAGCGTTATATGATGGGAATTATTTCAACATATTTTCCACAACGTCTTTCTGGTATAGCACCATTTAGTAGACCTCGCCGCCTCAGGAAGGCGAGATGCAAAGTTCTCCTTGTCTAGCAGGGTGAACAACCAGTTTTGGCCAAGATGAATGTAACATGAGGGTCACGGGAAAGCAACGGTACATAAAGTTGGCCATATGTGCAAGCTCCCTACAGCCAACACTTCCCTGTCTCCACCATGATGACTACTCTCCATCTCCGCCTCCTACCTCATCTCTTCCTCCTCATTCACCTCCTCAGCCCATCCATGTAGGAGAGATGGGTCGAAGCTTGTGTGGGTACTAGCCTTTGTTGTGCTAGCAACCAGTTCCTGTTCCTCCTCCACCTCCTCCTTGTTATCCAATCCGTGCTGAGCAGATGAAAAGAGACTAGGTAGTATCTCCCTGTCTCATGGTTTCCTCCATTTCCACCTGGTCTGCATTCAAAGCTTCAGCATTAATTATGAGCAGCGACTGTTTAAGTAGGCACAGAAGCGGGATTGTTGCGCTGATTACGGCGTCATCACCGCTCACCATCTTTCCGGAGTCCTCAAAGTCTTGGAGAACCACACAAATGTCAGACAACCATGCCTGCTCTTCAGTTGTTATGTGCGGAGGCTGACCAGAATACCGACGGGCGTGTTGGAGCTGGTATTCAACAACTGGCATCTGCTGCTCACAAAGTCTTGCCAGCAAGTGCAGTGTGGAGTTCCAGCGCGTTGTGACGTCGCACACCAGTCAGTGAGCTGGAACTTACATACGCTGCTGCAGCACTGCCAGAAAGTCAGCAGTTGTAGACAACTTGCGGAAATGGGCCCTCAAACGGCCATATTGACAAAAAATTAAAAATGTTATGGCTCTGGGAAGAAGGAGCAAAAAATAAAAATGCAAAAAATGAAAATCCCAATGACGTGAAGGGGTTATTATGGGTAGGCAATACATTTTCTAGAGGGGCCACATGAGAGACTGACTGTTATGGAGGGCAGAACCAATAGGCTGAAATGTATTCTGCTCAATAATAATACTAACCTATTAACTATATTTATTTTATATTAATATTAATTGTATGACTTAATATTGAGCAGAAATAAGTATGGTGAAATCCCCCTATATACCGTATGAGCCTGCATACAGCATCCTATATGCTGTATGAGCTGAGAGACCCCCTATATACAGTATGAGTCCACACACAGTTCCCCTATATACCGTATCAGCCTACGTACAGCCCCTATATACAGTATACAGTATGAGCCCCCACATAGCCCCTGTATACAGTATGAGACCCCACACAGTCTCCCCATATACAGTATGAGTCCCAATATAGCACCCAATATACAGTATGAGTCCTCGCATAGCACCCCCTATATACAGTATGAACTCCCCATATACAATTATGAGCCCACACACAGCCCTCAGTACAGTATGAATCCAAAACAGTCCCCATAGTATGAGCCATAAGATAGCCCCTATATACAGTTTGAACTCACACACAGTCGCCTATGTACAGTATGAGCCCTCACATAGCCCCCTATTTATAGTATGAGCCCTTTACATAGCCTTTCAATATATAGCATGAGCCCTCAGATACCTCATGTACATAACGAGCACAGAGACAGTCCCCCTATAAACAGTATTAGCAGTCACATAGCCTCTATATGCAGTATGAGTTCCCACACAGTACCCCTATATAGTATGAGCCCTCCATTTAGCACCCTATATACAGTGAGCCCCTACAAAATAACCCCTATATACTGTATTAGTCCTCACACAGCTCCCTATACACAGTATGAACCCTCACATATCCTCTCTATGTGAGCCCCTATATAGACTCTCTATATACACCATGATACCGCACAAAGCCTCCTATATACAGGCACACATCACATACACATTTAAAAAAAAAACACAAACCACATTCTCACCTTGCTCCTTTACCTCCAGCGCTCTGCTCTATTCTCTTGTGCACTGACTATGCATAGTAAATGCGATGTAGTGATGTCATCATAGAATCATAGAATGGTAGAGTTGGAAGGGACCTCCTGGGTCATCTGGTCCAACCCCCTGCTCAAAGCAGGATTCACTAGATCATCTCAGACAGATGTCTGTCCAGCCTCTGTTTGAAGACGTCCATTGAAGGGGAACTCACCACCTCTCGTGGCAGCCTGTTCCACTCATTAATCACCCTAACTGTCAAAAAGTTTTGTCTAATATCTAATCTGTGTCTCCTCCCATTTAGTTTCATCCCATTGCTTCTAGTCTTTCCTTGTGCAAATGAGAATAAAGATGATCCTTCTACAATGTGACAGCCCTTGACATATTTTTAGACAGCTATTAAGTCTCCTCTCAGTCTTCTTTTTTGCAAGCTAAACATTCCCAAATCCTGCAACCGTTCCTCATAGGACATGGTTTGCAGACCAGTCACCATTCTGGTCGCTCTTCTCTGAACTTGCTCCAGTTTGTCTATGTCTTTTTTAAAATGTGGTGCCCAAAAGTGTACACAGTATTCCAGATGAGGTCTGACCAAAGAGGAGTAAAGACCGATAATGACTTCACGTGATCTAGACTGTATGCTTCTGTTAATACATCCCAGAATTGTATTTGCCTTTTTTGCTGCTGCATCACACTGTTGACTCATGTTCAGTCTATGATCTATTAGTATACCTAAGTCTTTTTCACATGTACTGTTGCTTAGCTCTATTCCTCCCATTCTGTATATGCTTTTTTCATTTTTATTGCCCAGATGTAGTACTTTGCATTTTTCCCTGTTAAAAACCATTCTGTTGGTTGCTGCCCACTGCTCCAGTTTATTTAGGTCTTTTTGAATCCTCTCTCTCTCTTCTCTAGTATTAGCTATCCCTCCAAGCTTTGTGTCATCAGCAAATTTAATCAGTTTACCCTCAATTCCTTCATCTAAATCATTGATAAAGATGTTGAACAATACAGGTCCCAGGACGGAGCCCTGTGGTACCCCACTTGAGACATTCATCCAGCTTGATGTGAAGCCATTTACAACCACCCTTTGAGTCCGATCACTAAGCCAGTTATGAATCCACCTAACAGTTGCCTGGTCCATTGCATACTTGGTCATTTTTTCAATAAGGATGGTGTGAGATACTTTGTCAAATGCTTTGCTGAAGTCAAGATATACTATATCTACAGCATTTCCCTGATCCACCCAGTCAGTGATTCTGTCATAGAAGGAAATTAAGTTAGTCTGACATGACTTGTTAGTTACAAACCCATGCTGACTCTGGTTAATCACTTCATTCTTATCCATGTCTACTATCTCAGTCACACACACCGATTGGTGGAAGAAGGAGCCAGCTTACTCAGTCCTCCACCAATGTATTCACCACTATCTGCATCCTGAGGGTGAAGATAGTGTTAATAGTGGGATGTGGGTGGGGGAGACATGGTGCAGCCCGTGGGCCACTGTTTTCAGCCCTTTGGCTGTCTTGGTCCGCTGGCGCACTTTCCTCAGATTTGTAGTATAATAAACTAGAATAGATTTGTATTCGGTAATTGTATGAAGAATCATTTAACTAGATAGCAAACACTTAGTATAATCATCATTTAAAGGGATAGCACCCACTTAGTGTAGCCATCATTTTAAGCAATGTTCCCTAACTTCAGTTCCTAAGAGCCACCAACATCAGGTTTTCAGGGTTTACTTAGCATTGCACAGGTGATGGAACTATCAACTGTGATATGCTAGGAAGTCTTGAAAAAATGATTTGTTGGTGGCTCCTGAGGACAGAAGTTGGAGATCACTGATTTAAAGGGATAGTGGCCACTTAATATAACCATCAATAAAAAGGGATAGCATACACTTAACCCCTTCAAAACCTTAGACATATCCATACGCCGTGGTTGGGAAGAACTTCCCGCCCTAGGACATATGGATATGTCCTAGCGATCACCGCCTGGTATTCAGCGAATATGACAGTTGACACCCGGCTCTCACTGCCAGGAGCGGTGCCCACACCACTCCCGGAAGTTTATCCCCCTAAATACTGTGCTCGATATCCATTGCAGCATTTAGGGAGGGGACTCCCCTCTGATCGGCCCCCCTGCGACATCATCGCAAGGGCCCATCGTTGCCATAGTGACATGTTGTCATGACAACATCTGGGTCACCAGGCTAGCAAGTATTTTAGACCATGGTCAGACCATGGTCGAAGAAGCTTGTGTCAGTGCAGCACTGACAGTTATACAGCATTGCAATGCTTTATAACAGCAATCTGACAGCTAAAAGTGAAAGTGCCATAGAGGGACTAAGAAAAAAAAAAGAAAAAAAATATATATATATATATATATGTTGTACCCATAAATAAGTATTTTTATGTGAAAAAAAAAGAAGCCAAAAACACACACATTTGGTATGACCGGAATGACCCAACCTTACTGTCACACTAGTTAACCCCTTCAGTAAACACTGCAAAAAAATAAAATAATGAGGCATAAAACTATGCTTCATCATAGCGCTGAACAAAAAGTGGAATAAAACGCAAACAAAAAGACAAATGTCAATAGAAATGGTACCCCTGAAAACGACATGTCTCACAAAAAACAAGCTGCCATACAGCTCCGTCAGCAGAAAAATAAAAAAGTTATAGCTCTCAGATACAAAAAATAATTCTTTTTTCTATAAAATAGTTTTTATTGTGTAAAAGTGCCAAAACATAAAAAATTATATAAATGTTGTATCGCTGCAAATCACTGACCTGAAGAATAAAGCTACCTTATCAATTTTACCACACGAGGAATGGCATTAAAAAAAAAACAAAAAAAACAATTCCTTAATTGCTGGTTTTTGTTCATTCTGCCTCCCAAATATCGGAATAGAAAGTGATTAAAATATGTAATGTGCCCGATAATGGCACCAATAAAAACAAACTCATCCCGCAAAAAACAAGAGCTCACATGACTGTCGGCAGACATATGGAAAAATGATAGCTCTCAAAATATGGTGATGCAAAAAATAGTTTTTGCAACAAACAAAAAAAGGCGTCTTTTAGCGTGTGACAGCAACCAAACATAAAAAACTACCGTATATCTGGTATCGCTGTAATTGCACTGACCTTAAGAATAAAGTCGTCGAATCACATGTCGCATGAGTTATGGCGTAAAAAATAAATAAAACCAATTCTTCACCTGCTGTTGATTTGTTCATTCTGCCTCCCAAAGATCACAGTTAGGCTTGGTTCACATTTATTCTATCTACAGCACTTTCACCAGGTTTTCCATGAGAATTTCTGAAATACGTGCTTCAGACGGAATCCCCGGCGGAAGATTCCCTATAATGAGGCAGATGGAGGCACTGTTCTGACCTGTGATCTGGCAGTGTCTGTCTTTTTAGACGTGCATAGAAGCTTGGTCCGCAACAGTTTTGTGCACTTATGAAAAGAAGGACACCGCTGAACAGAGGCCAGTCAGAGTCCAGAGTCTCTGCTGCCTTCTTATAGTGAATGCAGGCCTCGAGGGTTTCATCTGAATGACGTCATTTGGAGATTTAGATGGAAACCCTGATGTAAGTGCTCAGCGTAAAGCACAGGTAAGGGTTCTTTCACATGTCCTGATATTTTCAGTACTGGAAAAACCAGTACAGGAAATATCCTTGTATGTGTGTACCTGTGTGACATGTGTGGCAACCATGTGCCGCATCAGGATCACACGCACCGGCACCTGTAAATCAGTGATACAGATGGTGCTGTTCCCAAGCGCCAAGTACTGAAGGAATCTCTCATTATTGTCCCCTGCTTGCGCTGCGATCAGCGCGAGCAAGGGGCAATGTTGAGAGTAGTATTCTGCTGCCGCCATCTCCAAAACCTGTAAAAAAAAAAAAAAATCATTATACTCACCTGGCTTGAGGCGACACACTGAGTAGAGGAGAATGACTTGCTGCAGCAAGCGGGCCCCTGAACTCACTGAACTCAGTGTGGTGTCCTGTCACTCAGTGAGCTCAGTGAGTTCAGTGGACCGCTCGATGCAGCGAGTCATTCTCCTCTGTTCCTCAGTGTGTGCAGTCACTTCAAGCCAGGTGAGTATAAAGATTTTTTTTATTTTATTCTTATAGGTTTTAGAGACAGTGGCAGCAGAATACTACTCTCAACATTGTCCCTTGCTCGCGCTGAGAGATTCCTTCACCACCCAGCGCTTGGGAACAGTGATAACTGTACCGCTGATTTCCAGGCGCCGGTACATGTTACACTAATGACACACGGATGTCATTCATGTGTCATCACGGTGCACATGTGTGGGATGTTTTGCGGCCCAAGCGGCATACAAAGAAATGGATATGTCAGTGTGTTTTGCCCATGGATACATGGTTCGTGGAAACACACTGACATGTGCGCAGACCCATTCATTAAATGGGTCTACGTGTGTAAGTGTCTCCAATACATGTGAAAACTGTCACCACACATACTGGAGATACTGACATGTGAAAGAGGCCTAAATGTGATCTAAAAGGTTATGTAAATTGTACCCAATAAAAGCTTCAACTCAATTCACAAAAAAACAAGTCCCCACTCAGGTTCGTCATCTGTCAATGGAAATATAAGTTGCTTCCACATTACTGGTGGTACAAAGGCTCTGGAAAAGAAAAATGGCTCCTCACCCCCCAAAAGAAATCTAGCGAATTCAGCACTCCCAAATTCGAATGCCCATCTCCATTCTGTGCCTAAACCACATTTAGGGTCTTCATGTTTGGCATTTCTGTAGTGATGAGAGCCCGCCTAATTTACATGTGCATGTCTCCAGAAGCACGAGCTGGGCATAATGTACTGGGCACTACAATAGCAGATTTGCAATTTTCACTCAGCAATATCCACTGCTACTTATATCTGGAAAACACCAATGGAGTTAAATCATCAGTACATCTGTAGATAAATTCCAAAAGGGGTATAATTTCCAAAATGGGGTCACTTGAAGGGAGTATTCTCTTCAAGCACTTAGGCGCTTTGTATATGGAGTCTGCAAACTATTCTAAAAATCTGTGCTCCAGGAGAATTCGCCGTGTGGCTAAGCAGTACTGTGCAGCCACATATGGGGTATTATTGACACGTTCAGAAGAAATTGTGTGACAATTTTTGGTGCCATTTTTACCCATTTCCCTGTGTGAAAATGTAAAATCTGGGGCTAAAACAATTTTTTTTTGTGATAAAAATGTAATTATTTTTTTTTCACTGCCCAATGGTATAAAATTCTGTGACACACTTGTGGTGTCAATATGATCACTGCACTCTTAGATGAATTCATTGAGAGGTGTAGTTTGTTAATTGGGATCACTTATATTTAAGGTTCTGCTGTCTTGGCACCTCAGGGGCACTTCCAGTGGGTCATGGCACCCACAAATCAGAACAGTAAAATGTGCTCTACAAGGCCACATGAACACGTTCAGTATTTTACATCAGTATTTGTAAGCCAAAACCTGGAGTTGGTGTGGCACCCCAGGGGTCTGGTTTTCCACAGTAATGTAATGTTATGTCTGAGAGCAGGTGGGAGGTCCTTTGGTCAGGGATCCTGTGCATGCCACACCTCCTGCCCAGTCTTGGGAGGGGAAGAACTTCCCCTGTATAAACCCGGGGCTGAGGCAGGGTGAGTCAGACAAGGAGAGTGGAGACAAGAAGCAGCATAGGAAACAGCAGAGTTACAAGGAGTCAGGGGCTGGCAGCTGCAGAGCTCGCCCTGACTAAGAAGATTCTTTACCGGACCCGGAGTCCGAGGCTGTGGGGACTAACTCCTACCCAGCAGCAGAATCCGTCAGGCAGGGGATTTCAGGTCCTCTGGCCCAGAAGCCCGAAGGCACGGTCACACGCGTGGGACCAGCACCGCCATCGTGGAGCGGAAGCCATTAGAAGGCCCCGAGTCACCGGCCATACGGGTGAGCACCACACGGTACACTCAGGGACGTGGGCTACTTACATCAGCTTCTAGCAAGGTAGCCAGAAGAGTACAGTCAGTTTGGGAGGCCTACAACTACGCCTGGCCAGGGGAGATCCCATCTGCTCAAAGACTGACCAGGCCCCGTTTGCTAGCAAGTACTCCAGGAGGGTCTGTCGTTGTTACCAGTAAAGACCCTGAACTACACCGTACCGTCTCTGAGTGGTTCCTGCTACCCCCATCATCCACGTCGGCTGCCCTGAGGCCATACCCCTCCCGTTGGGGGTTATACTATCACGCTGCACAATCCTACCACCGGCCTCAGCGGTCTGCCCTGCAGCAGCAGCTTCCTGGCTGCACTCAACGGGTGGCGTAGTCATCAACTATTTACTACTAATAGACTGCCGTCTAGTTTGACTCCCTGGGCACGGACCGGGTCACCGCCACGAGACTACAACCCTCCACTGATCCGGCTCCGGGTAGGTTCCCGCGTGCGCAACGCAGCGCGACACAGGCCCAGGGGCGCGTCAACTTTGGCGTAGTCGGCAGGATTTCGTGCCCGCAACCACCGGGTACTGCGTGCCTGAAAAGCAAAGACTGTTCAAACTTACCAGTGGTGAAGGTTTCCCGCCATCCGGCGCCATCTTCTACCTTCTTCCCGCCATCCGCGAAGTTTTCCCGCCATCCGGCGCCATCTTCGACCTTCTTCCCGCCATCCGTGGAGTTTTCCCGCCATTGGACGCCATCTTGAGGACGCCGCGCGGGAAGAAGAGGGGCGTGGACTCCGAAAGCGCGCGAGAACTGAAGCCCCGCCTCACGTCCGGACGTTGTATAAGGTCCTGGAAGGAGCCCAGCAGACGCCGACGTCACAGGAGCGCGACGGAAGGTCCTCAACCCTGACGATCCACTGCGGAGCCGCGGCCTACGGAAGAGGATCATCGCAAGGTAGGCCACGGTCCACTAGGGGGGAGGAAGATGTCGGATACGGAGGAGAGCTTCACTGCCTCAACCCCCGCCAGCGCTACCGCTGCTGCAGTTATGCCCTTCACCATGCCCTATATCCCGGGAGCAGCTTGGCTACCCCAGTACTCAGGGGAGTCACATACCCTGCATGACTTTAGAGAAAAGCTGGATAGCCTCTTCCAGGTGTACCCCCTCACAGAAGAGCAAAAAGTGAGCATCCTGGTGGCCCAACTAACCGGGGCAGCCAAAAGGGAAGTAAAATCCTGGCCACCTGGGAGGAAGACTGTCGCAGGGATACTAACCCGGCTGAAGGACACCTTTGATACCCGCACCTCAGCCGAGATTAAGCTTACATTCTACGGGTGCAAGCAGCGAGCGCATGAGAGTATAAGGGACTATGCACTAAACCTACAAGAGGCCCTGAGGGCCATAAAGCAGACCGACCCTGATGGGGTGGGAAACGAGGACAGGCTATTGACTGAACAATTTATAGAGGGTTTATATTGCAATGCCCACCGAACCCAGTTGCGGGCAATGGCCTTACAGGATCCCCATCTGGACTTTGCACAGTTCAAGGATAGAGCTATGCGGGTGCTCCGAGAACCAGCACCGGGTGGCGTTGTTACCCACGGGCGCCCAGCTATCACTTACCACCAGGAGGCGGCGCCCTTGTCGGCAGGGCCTGTGGGAGCTGATGCGCAGGCATTGGACAATGACCCGGCTCCAGACCTACACCATCAGGTCCAAGAGCTAGCTAAGAGCGTTGCTGCGCTAACCCGAACTGTGCAGTCTTTACAGGTTTCCACCCCAGGGAAGATCCAGCTGGCATCCGGACCGGAGGACATCCCGTGGCGTCGACCAAGGAGGACCCCACCGGCCAGAGGAAGACCCAGTGACCGATACAGCGAGGACGGACGACCCATCTGCCGCCGCTGCAATCAACCCGGACATATGGAAAGGTACTGTTCTTTAAACGGGCACAACCTGGGGTAGAGGGCCAACCCCCAGGAAAAAGATCACCAGGCCCATCGAACTGGCGCGACAGATATGTGGGAGGACGTCCAGTCTTGCCTGTGGTACTGGATGGCATTCCCATGAGTGCCCTACTGGATACCGGGTCACAGGTCACCACCATCCCGTACGTGCTCTTCAAGCAGTACTGGAATGACTCGGATATTACCCGCTACCCTGACGACGACTTGAGTATCATCGCCAGCAATGGCCAGCCCGTGCCACAGATCGGATTTAAAGAGGTGACCCTCAAAATCGGTAGAGTCGAACTGGCCGCACAGGGACTGATCATTGTAGATATTGATAAACATGAGAGTCACCCAAAAATAACTCTAGGAACTAACGTAATTGAAAATTGTCTTGCAGAGGTGATTTTCCTTTTACAGCAGGTTGCCAAGAACGCCAGCTCCGGCGAGCAGCGGGTGCTCCAGAAAGAGATCCGGGCACTGATGCAACGGCAACAAGTGGAACTCTCCGGCGGTGAGATTGGTAGCGTAAGAATGTGTGACCCTTTTCCTATTGCCATGCCCCCAAAAAGTGAAATGATGATTTGGTGCCGGGCAGCTATTGGTCTGAGAGGTAGAGATTACCAGGCAATGGTAGAACCAGTTTACTCAGACAGTAGGCCCACCATTTTGACAGCACGGGGGGTGGTCAATGTACGCCATGGGAGGGTGCCCATTCGCATAATAAATATCGGGGAGAGGGAAGTGTACCTGCCCCGGTATGCCACGCTAGCCAAATTATATACCACTAATCAAAATTCTATACAATCTGTGGAACCCTTGCCTCCATCTCACCCGGAGGAAGGTAACGGCTCTAAGAAAGACATGGAGGACTGGTGTCAGCAACTACATTTGGGTACTGATTCCACTCCCTCACATCAGAAACAAGGAGTCTATCGGGTGGTTCAAGAGTATGAGAGAGTGTTTAGTAAACACCCGTTAGACTTCGGGCGAGTCAAGGGGGTAGAACACCGCATCCCCACGGGAGATCATCCTCCCATAAAAGAGAGGTATCGACCCGTACCCCCTGCACATTACCAACACGCCAAGGGGATGCTTAGAGACATGAAGGAGGCTGGGGTAATCCGGGATAGCTGTAGCCCCTGGGCAGCCCCACTAGTTTTAGTCAAAAAGAAAGACAACACCATGAGGATGTGTGTAGATTACCGGAAAATCAACCGTATCACACACAAGGATGCGTACCCCTTACCAAGGATAGAGGAGTCATTGGCTGCTTTAAGATCTGCTAACTTCTTCTCTACCTTGGATCTCACTAGCGGGTACTGGCAGGTTCCTGTAGCAGAGGCGGACCGGGAGAAGACCGCATTCACCACCCCGATGGGACTTAGCGAGTTCACCTGCATGCCGTTCGGACTCTGCAACGCCCCAGGAACCTTCCAACGATTAATGGAGTGCTGTCTGGGCCACAGAAACTTCGAGACGGTCCTGTTGTACCTGGACGATGTCATCGTATACTCCAAAACTTATGAGGACCACCTGAAACACCTGGCGGAGGTGTTCGAAGCTCTGGCGAGTTACGGCCTAAAGGTGAAACCCTCCAAGTGTCACCTCCTGAAACCAAAGGTGCAATACCTGGGACACGTGGTGAGCGCTGACGGAGTGGCTCCCGACCCCGATAAGATCACCGCAATTAAGGGATGGCCAAGCCCCTCCAGCGTAAAAGAAGTGCGGCAGTTCCTAGGGTTGGTAGGCTACTACCGAAGGTTTATTCCCGGTTTCACCAAAAAGGCAGCGCCTATGCAGGACCTCCTGATAGGCCAGTCCCGAAAGGCCAAGAACCAGAAGTCGCCCTTCAAATGGGAAGAGCTAGAAGAAGAGTCCTTCCGCCAGCTGAAGATGGCCCTCACGGGGGATGAAATCTTGGCGTACCCGGACTATAGCCAGCCCTTCATCCTCTACACCGACGCCAGTAACATCGGGCTAGGAGCCGTACTGTCCCAGATTCAGCAGGGGAGAGAACGAGTAATCTCCTATGCCAGCCGAAAACTGCGACCCACCGAAAGGAACCCCGAGAATTACAGCTCATTTAAGCTAGAGTTCCTGGCCGTGGTATGGGCAGTCACCGAGCGCTTTAGGCATTACCTCGCTTCTTCCCGGTTCACCGTATACACGGATAACAACCCGTTGACACACCTGGACACGGCAAGACTCGGTGCCCTGGAGCAGAGGTGGATGGCCCGTCTGTCCAACTACGAGTTCACAATCAAATACCGGGCAGGACGCTCCAATACTAACGCGGATGCCCTGTCCAGGATGCCCAACCTGCCGGACGAAGGAGAAGATCCGGAGGGACTGGAAGAAGTTGAACTCCCTGCGTTCCACCGTCATGGGACTATCCAGTATTCCCACCGGGTAAGGGGTAAGCAGGCTGCTACGTTGAACCCCTTACCCCACTACAACTGGGCGGAAACGCAAGACAGCGACCCTGCCGTCCGACTGGTGAAGGAGATGCTGACTCGGCCGGAGGCTCGCCTTGAACCAGACGCTCCGGAGGAAGCCAAACAACTATGGGCGGAGAAGAGTCGACTATTCCTTTACAAGGGGAAGTTGTGCCGCAGAATGGTCAACTCCCGGACGCATGAACTACTCTGGCAAGTAGTGGTGCCACGAAGAGACGCAGCCATGGTGATGGAGGCATACCACGACGGAGCTGGACACTTCGGGTGGAAAAAGCTGGAGTTCCTGCTGCGCGAGCGGTTCCACTGGGTAGGCATGAGGGGAACCATCGAGAAGTGGTGCAGAGACTGTGGCCCGTGCAATCTGAGAAGGAAGGACCGGGCCAGCCAGAAGACTCCCCTGCAGTCCATCGTCACCCGGCAACCGTTGGAACTGGTAGCCTTGGATCATGTAAAACTGACCCCAAGCAGAAGTGGCTACGTCTACGCGTTAACCATCGTGGATCATTACTCCCGGTTCTTGGTTGTCGTCCCCGTCAAGGACTTAACGGCTCAAACAGCAGCTAGAGCCTTCCAGCAGCACTTCTGCCGTCCACACGGGTACCCGGACCAAGTGCTGACGGACCAGGGACCTGCCTTTGAAGCGGAGGTCTTCCAGGAATTCTGCAATCTGTATGGCTGCCGGAAGATAAGGACGACACCCTACCATCCGCAAACTAATGGACTTTGTGAAAAAATGAACCAGGTGGTAATGGATCTTCTAAAAACATTGCCCCTGGAAGAACGCAGTCTGTGGCCTGAGAAGTTGCCCGATCTGGTGGACCTATACAACCACATCCCGGTAGGTTCCACCAACTGTACCCCGGCTTACCTAATGAGGGCGAGACCTGGTAAGTTACCTGTTGACCTGGAAATGGGAGTCCTGACACCTGAGGACACTTCACCAGAAACAGACTGGGACACAGAGAGGCAGCAGCAGTACCGGAGAGTACAAGAGAGCGTGGAGCGAAGTCTCTGTCAGGCTAGGGAAAGACAAGAGAAGACTTACAACCAGTATGCTCCCGCTGTTCCCCTGGTACCCGGAGAGCAGGTCTTGAAGAGGAAAAGACGGCTCCACAAGTTGGATGACCAGTGGGAGAAGGACCCGTACACCGTACTGCCCTCAAGCCACGAGAACCCAAAGGTCTGTACCATCAGTAAAGACGGAGGGGAAACCACAGCCATTGTATCCCGGGACCACCTGAAGAAGTGTCCCGAACAACTGAGGAACCCTGAAGAAGAACAAGAAGACCATCGACCCGTAGAGGAAAGGGAAGATATGGTTAGTACCGTGCTCGGGGACTTCCCTCGGTCTTGGACTCAAGTCAATGGTGCAGTTGTGGTACCCGTACTCACCTTCCTCCAACCATCATCCCAAGAACCTACGGAGCAACGGGTAGAGCTGGAAGAACAGCCGGTCCAGGAGGCAGAAGACTCCACACGAGTAGAACAGGAGAATCAACCCTCTGCTTATAGTGAGCCAGCCGTACCCCTAGTGAGACAAAGAGCCGGTAGACAGCTGCCCAGTTTACCCTTGACAGCTCCTACACCCTGTAGTTCAGGGCCAGACAGTCAGCTCCGTAGGTCCACTAGGGCCACTAGAGGCCAGTTACCCGCACGCTGGAGAATTTGAAGTGTAAAAATAGTTTTATTTATGTTTATCTGTGTATTGTTGCTTGTGTATAATTTTGTGTTTCCAGTTGTTTTTAGGAAACCTTGGTGGATTTACCGGGAATCCTTGTATATAGTTGGAGCGTAACCCAGGATGGACTAGAGACTGTTAAGGACTCGGGGTAGGACAGACCCCTACCTGGTTACGTCTCCCTGTGTTGGTGAAATGGACACCTTTGCTTTTCTTCAAAGACTGCATCCGGTTGCGGACACGCCGTAACCATCTTATGTGTTTTTCTTATAGTATTGTTATTGTTATACTTTGTTATGTTTTTCTAAATGTGTTTAGTCCCGGAGTACTAAATTTCACTAGGGGGGAATGTGGCACCCCAGGGGTCTGGTTTTCCACAGTAATGTAATGTTATGTCTGAGAGCAGGTGGGAGGTCCTTTGGTCAGGGATCCTGTGCATGCCACACCTCCTGCCCAGTCTTGGGAGGGGAAGAACTTCCCCTGTATAAACCCGGGGCTGAGGCAGGGTGAGTCAGACAAGGAGAGTGGAGACAAGAAGCAGCATAGGAAACAGCAGAGTTACAAGGAGTCAGGGGCTGGCAGCTGCAGAGCTCGCCCTGACTAAGAAGATTCTTCACCGGACCCGGAGTCCGAGGCTGTGGGGACTAACTCCTACCCAGCAGCAGAATCCGTCAGGCAGGGGATTTCAGGTCCTCTGGCCCAGAAGCCCGAAGGCACGGTCACACGCGTGGGACCAGCACCGCCATCGTGGAGCGGAAGCCATTAGAAGGCCCCGAGTCACCGGCCATACGGGTGAGCACCACACGGTACACTCAGGGACGTGGGCTACTTACATCAGCTTCTAGCAAGGTAGCCAGAAGAGTACAGTCAGTTTGGGAGGCCTACAACTACGCCTGGCCAGGGGAGATCCCATCTGCTCAAAGACTGACCAGGCCCCGTTTGCTAGCAAGTACTCCGGGAGGGTCTGTCGTTGTTACCAGTAAAGACCCTGAACTACACCGTACCGTCTCTGAGTGGTTCCTGCTACCCCCATCATCCACGTCGGCTGCCCTGAGGCCATACCCCTCCCGTTGGGGGTTATACTATCACGCTGCACAATCCTACCACCGGCCTCAGCGGTCTGCCCTGCAGCAGCAGCTTCCTGGCTGCACTCAACGGGTGGCGTAGTCATCAACTATTTACTACTAATAGACTGCCGTCTAGTTTGACTCCCTGGGCACGGACCGGGTCACCGCCACGAGACTACAACCCTCCACTGATCCGGCTCCGGGTAGGCTCCCGCGTGCGCAACGCAGCGCGACACAGGCCCAGGGGCGCGTCATTGGTGAGAAATGCAGAAGTGGTGCATGTGTTTCTATTATACTTTTCCTCTTATAGTTCCACTCCTAATTTTGGCTTACAAATACTGATCTAAAATACTGACTAGTCATGAGCGAGCACTAAAATGCTCGGGTGCTCAATGCTCGGGTCGAGCACATTGGGATACTCGGGTGCTCGACCCGAGCAACGAGCCCAATGTAAGTCTATGGGAAACTCGAGCATTTTTCAGGCGGCTCCTACCGGCGGTCTACAGAGGGCCTAAAAATTGCCCAAATCGATGGGAACAGTGCTCAAATGACATGGGGACAGCATGGGGAAGACCCCTGGAAGTATTTCCGACTCTCAGGTCACTTCTGTCAACAACGTTGTCAGAGGTATTACGCCACTTTTACGGACTCACAATAAAACATACAAAAACGAAACCAAAATGGATTTTCCTAGGAAATATGTTAAGGAACATCCTTTCCAGGGTAATGACCTGTATACAAAGCAAAATAAATAAACAAAAACAAAAATGCTCC
The DNA here is from genome assembly GCF_046119375.1 of Phyllobates terribilis. Taxonomy (NCBI): domain Eukaryota; kingdom Metazoa; phylum Chordata; class Amphibia; order Anura; family Dendrobatidae; genus Phyllobates; species Phyllobates terribilis. Next base: position 97,583,510 of record NW_027362770.1, read on the forward strand.
TCCACACCTTGGGCTATGTTCACAGGTAGCGTTTTTGATGCGTTTTTTCACAGGTAGTGTTTTTGATGCGTTTTTTCACTTTTGCATTGCTTTCAACCGTGACAAATGCATTCACCAGGAAATGTCATTTTACATTTTACAACCTTATCTGGCCATGTGGTCTGTGAGGTATCATCAGACACATCGTGTTTCATTTATGATAGTCACAAAGCCTATTTTTATAGGGCCTTCAGATGGCCTTTACTATTCTTAAAGGACCAGCAGTCGGCCCTCACTATTCTTAGAGAGCCATCAGCCGGCTATGTTTTATTGTTCCCATTACTAAAGAGTGGGTCTCCTATACTGTTATTGCATATGCAGTGAGTGCCAGAGCTGCCCAAAATTTGGACGCACCCCAATACCACTTTGAAAATTTGGATGCACCCCAATACCCCTTTGAAGAGACTTAGGAGAGGGCCTCCTGAAAACAATGTTCCCATTATTAGGATGTAGTTCTCCCATTGTGTTTGCCTATGCAGTGAATGCAAGGGTTGCCAAAAATTTGGAGGCACTCCAATGCCCCTTGGAAGAGTCATGGAGGTCAGAGGGCCTCCTCAAAACAATGTTCCCATTATTAGGAAGTGGGTCTCCCATAGTGCTGGCCTATGCAGTGAATGCAAGGGTTGCTAAAAATTTGGAGGCACTTCAATGCCCCTTGGAAGAGTCATGGAGGTCAGAGGGCCTCCTCAAAACAATGTTCCCATTATTAGGAAGTGAGTCTCCCATAGTGTTGACCTATGCAGTGAATGCAAGGGTTGCCAAAAATTTGGAGGCACTTCAATGCTCCTTGAAAAAGACATGGAGGTCAGAGGGCCTCCTCAAAACAATGTTCCCATTATTAGGAAGTGGGTCTCCCATAGTGCTGGCCTATGCAGTGAATGCAAGGGTTGCCAAAAATTTGGAGGCACTTCAATGCCCCTTGGAAGAGACATAGAGGTCAGAGGGGTTCCTCAAAACAATGTTCCATTATTAGGAAGTTGGTCTCCCATAGTGTAGGCGTATGCAGTGAATGCAAGGGTTGCCAAAAATTTGGAGGCACTCCAATGCCCCTTGGAAGAGACATGTAGGAGGGCCTCATAAAAAAATGTTCCCATTAGAAAGGAGCGGGCCTCCTATACTTGTAATGCCCATGCACTAAGTGTATGGGCTGACAAACATTTACCCCTGGGGGGTATACATGAATATACTGTACAAAAAATCTTTTTACGGGCATCATAAACACCCTTTAAAACAATTATGTGGGTGTTGCATCACGGACCACGGTCACCTTGCTGATATGGTGGTGGAGGATGAGGAAAAGGAAAAGGACAAGAGCAAATAGCCAAAATCAGGAAGCGTATAGCCATGTCTGGGTGTGAAAAGGTGCATGGGAATACACCTCCCAAGAAAAGACACTGGATTTGAGTTTATGTTACGCTGCTATCATTTGGTGTTGTTGAGAAGTCTGGCCCAATCCAGTCCTTGTTCATTTTTATAAGAGTCAGCCTGTCAGCATTTTCAGTTGACATGCGGATGTGCTTATCAGTTATAATTCCACCAGCGGCACAAAAAACCCATTCTGATAAAACGCTGGTGACAGGGCAGGCCAGGACCTCCAAGGCGTAGAGAGCCAGTTCATTCCACACATCCAGCTTGGATACCCAATAATTATAAGGCACAGAGGAATCACAGAGGACGTTGGTACGGTCGGCAAGGTACTCCCTCAGCATCTTCCCAAACTTTGCACTCCTTGTGAGAGTACCTCACGCCTCAGGGCCTGTGCGATGACAGGGGTCTGAGAAAACTCTCCCAGAACTTTGACAGTGTTCCCCTGCCTCTGCTGGATTGAAGTTGTGTCTCTCTCGCCTGTACTCCTTGGTTGTCCAATGAAGTGTGCCCTCTGCCGCCAGCGTTTTCAGATGGGAATTTTTTTAATAGTTCCGCAACAAGGGCCTTCTGGTTCAGCCCCATTTTTGTAGACCTCTCCGCCTCTGGAATAAGAGATATAAAGTTCTCCTTGTAGCGTGGGTCTAGAAGTGTCACCAAGCAGTAATGACTGTAACTCACCAGTAATGACTGTCACCCAAAATTTTGAGAATGCGAGGGTCATGGGAAAGGCAGCATAACATAAACTCAGCTATGCGTGCCAGACTACTAACAGGCAAGACTTCCGTGTCCTCACCAAGAGGATGACTGACCATGCTCTCCTCCTCCTCTCTGTCCTCTGGCCATTCACGCTGAACAGACGGTTTGACAGCTGTTCACGTAGTACTGTCTATAGCGCATGAAACTAGCTCCTGTTCTTCCTCCTCCTCCTCCTCTTCCTCATTGTCACCCAATCCACGTTGGGATGAGATGAGGCTTGGCTGTGTGTAATCACCCTGTATGGTTCCTTGCTCCATCTCATCGTGCTCTGCCTGCAAGGCATCCTCTTTGATTGTGAGCAGAGAGCATTTCAGAAGACAGAGAAGCAGGATGGTGACGCTACTTATGGTGTCATCGCCGCTCACCATCTTGGTGGAGTCCTCAAAGTTTTTGAGAATGGTACATATGTCTGACATTCATGTCCACTCCTGAGGTCTTATGTGTGGAGTCTGAACTGAATACTGATGGCCTTGTTGATGCTGGTACTCAACAACTGTCCTCTTCTGCTCACAAATCCTTCCCAACATCTGCAATGCAGAGTTCCAATGCGTGGGGACATCACACACCAGTCTGTGAGCCAGAAGCTTCAAAAGCTGCTGAAGCACGGCAAGGGCGGCGGAAGCTGTAGGTGACTTTCTAAAATGGGCACACAGGTGGCGTACTTTAAAAAGCAGATCCGGCAGCTCCGGGTAGGATTTGAGAAACCGCTGAACCACGAGGTTAAGCACATGGGCCAGGCATGGTACGTGTGTGAGCTCGCCTCGCCTCTGAGCCGCCACCAGGTTCCGGCCATTGTCACACACGACCATGCCTGGCTGTAGGTTCAGCGGTGTGAGCTACAGATCTGCCTGCTCTTTCAGAGCTGTCCACAACTCTTCAGCATTGTGCAGTTTGTCACCTAAGCATATTAGCTTTAGCACAGCCTGTTGCCGCTTGGCTGAGGCAGTGCTGCAGTGCTTCCAGCTTGTGACTGATGTGGTCATTTCGGAGATGGAGGCAGAAGTTGAGGAGGAGGCTGAGGAGGATGAGATGCAGGAGCTGTAGACCGTGGGGGAAACCCTGATTGACCTAGGGCCCGCAATCCTTGGCGTCGGGAGGACGTGTTCCGTCCCAAGGTCCGACTGGGTCCCGGCTTCCACTATGTTAACCCAGTGTGCCGTCAGCGAGATGTACCGGCCCTGCCCACAAGCACTTGTCCATGTGTCTGTGGTTAGGTGGACTTTCCTAGTAACTGCGTTGTTGAGGGCACGGCTAATGTTTTGGGACATGTGCTTGTGTAATGTGGGGACGGCACACCAGGAGAAATAGTGGCGGCTAGGGACCAAGTACAGAGGGACGGCCGCCGCCATCAGGTTGCGGAATGCTTCTGTCTCCACGAGCCTAAAAGGCACCATTTCGAGCTCAAGCAGTCGTGAAATGTGAGAATTTAGTAGTGTGGCCTGTGGGGCGTTGGCTGCATATTTTGCGCTTGCGTTCCAAGAACTTGGGTATGGACAACTGAACGCTGCACTGAGACAAGGACATGGACGTGCTTCCTGATGCTGCTACTTGAGAATGTACAATGACAGGTGTAGGGCAGGAGGCATCTTCGCATGCACCATGGACAGGGGATTGGCTTGCATGCACAACAGCGGAAGAAGGAATGGTGCCACCGGCAGACACTGTTCCTGGACCCTGGGGTTCGCCCCACAAAGTCGGGTGCTTTGCTGCCATGTGCCTAATCATGCTGGTGGTGGTAAGGCTGGTTGTTTTGCCACCCCTGCTGTTGCTGGCCTGTCAGGTGGTGCAAATGGCCTTTTTGGGGTTATCGGCAGAGTCTTTAAAAAACAACCTGACTCAGGAAGACCTAACAGTTGTACTGGCAACTTCCTTCGTGTTGGTGTTACGGGGAGCGGTTGCCTGCCTTCTTTCTGCGGCTACCATACTGCTTCTTCCTGCCTGTTGGGGTGCTCTGCCTTCCTCCCCCTGTGTACTGCTGTCCTTGCTCTGCATGTCCTCTTGCCAGGTTGGATCAGTTACTATATCATCCACCACCTCGTCTTCCACTTCCGCATTCTGGTCCTCCTCCTGACTTTCTGGCAATTGTGTCTCATCGTCCTCCACCTCTTGTGACACTTTCCCACCATTGCCTTCACGTGACCGTGGCTGCTCAAATAGTTGGGCATCGCTACATGCGATCTCCTCTTGCCCCGCTTCAAGTGGACCGGGCGAGAAGCCCGAATCTATAAAGGGAAAAGTGAACAGCTCTTCAGAGTTTCCAAGTGTGGGATCAGTTGTCTCCGGGCACTCGGCATGGTGGGAGGAAGAAGGATCAGGGTGAGGAATATGCGGTCCAGACTCATGGCTACTGAGACTTGACCGTGTGGAAGACAGGGTGATGGTGGTGGCTAAGTGACTGGAAGCATTATCCGCTATCCAACCAGCAACCTTTTGACACTGCTCTGGGTTCAATAGTGGTGTGCTGCGGTCACCTAGGATTGGGACATGAAAGGTCGGGGCGAGAAGATGTGGGTGTTTGTTGTGGCACAAATTCAGCTTGCCCACGGCCTTGTCCTCGGCCTCTGCATGCACCATCGCCATCACGTCCAGTTCCCTGTCCCTTGCCACGTGCCTTGCCCATTTTAAATGGAGGACAATATCTTCCACGCTCACTACAAATGATTGAGTTTGGAGCGAACTTATATGTGATCCATGTGACGGAGAAAACAGAGTTTTAAATACCTGGCCTGTAGGTAACTAGTTTGAACAGCAAACTGATGTCAATTGCTTCACTGACACAATGAAACAAATTTTTAATGAAGGTCAGAAATGGCAGTATTTTCTGAAAACGTATATGTGATCCGTGTGACGGAGAAAACACAGTTTTAAACAGCTGGATTTCTAGCGCTGTAAAATGGAAAAGACCTGGCTGTATTCTGCAGTGCCAGCAAGCAAATGGCACAGAAAAACTGTGTTCTCTGGATTGCTTTTTAAGCAAATAATGAGGATTAAGATCCAAAAGAAAGCATTCCTGGCCCTTGAGACCTGGGACTTTGTATAGAAATATCTAACAGCAGAAGAAGGCATAATTGGAATAGAGCTTCTTGTGCTATATGCACTGCAGTTTGCTATATACACTGCCTGCCTATGTTCACTGCCTGCCTGATACCTCTGCAGATGGATTAGTCCTCAGAAGGACTGTTTGTTAAGATGGATATGTGTAATGTACGGTTTTTCTCCCTACACTACCTAATACACAAGCAAATCTCTCCCTGATGCAGCAGCACCTCTCCCTACACTGTCTGATCCGGAGTCACTGTGACGAGCACAGAGGCGCCAGGTCTGATATAGACTTGATGATGCTGTGCAGCCAGCCAATCACTGTAAAGCCACAACCACCAGGGCTGCGGAATTACAATGAGTGGCAGGCAATCCCTGCAAGTTGATTGGCGCTCTAAAGAGCGCCAAACATGCAGGGAGGGGACCCGAGCATCCGCCCGAGTATCTCGCAAGTACTCGGCGAGCTCCGAGCATCCCGAGTACTGAGATGCTCGGGTGAGTACCGAGTACTTGCGAGTATGCTCGCTCATCACTAATACTGACCAAATACTGAACGAGTAAACGTGGCCTAATATGGCGCTCCTTCTCTTCTGGGCTTTGCACTGTGCCTCAAAAGTAGTTCCCAATTACATGTAGAGTATTGGCACACTCAGAAAAATTGCACAGCAAACAGAGGTCCATATTTTCCTATTAGCCCTTGGGGCTAAAACAACAATTTAGCAGTAAAAATGTAATTTCTTCTTCACTGCCCAATGGTATAAATTTCTGTGAGGCACATGTGGTGTCAACATGCTCATTGCACCTCTAGATAAACTCATTGAGGTGTAGTTTTTAAAATGGGGGGGTTTCTGCTGTTCTGGCACCTCAGGGGCTCTGCCAATGTGACATGGCACCCTCAAACCATTCCAGCAAAATCTGAACTCCAATACGGTGCTTCTTCCCTTCTGAGTTTTGCACTGTGCCTCAAAACTAGTTTTTGACCACCTATGTGGTATCGATGTACACAGGAGAAATTGCACAACAAATTGTGTGGTCTATTTATCTCTGTATCGATTTCAAACCAATAGGCCTAGGCCATTCCTGCACAGCCTGAACCTTCACCGGGTCTGTCAGGAAAATGCCGGCCGGTGGGTGCAGCTCTCTGGCGCCCCCTTGCCTCTCAGGTCAGTCAAGGTACTGCACCTAGAGTAAGTAGTGCCAGGAAGCTGCTACCAACGGGGGAAAACACGGTGGTGTGTTGTCCCTTACACGTCACCAATCCGTGACGCCACAATACAGGCACAACTCTCTGGCGCCCCCTCGCCTCTCAGGTCAGTCAAGGTACTGCACCTAGAGCGAGTGGTCGCCGAAGAGGCCATCCTGTAGCCCACTGGGTATTTGAGGCCCTCTGCAGTGAGGGCAGTATATATATATTTCCCTGGCTGCGCCAGTAATATATATCCACACCTCCGACCGTCACTGCCAGCCTTCCTCAAATCCCCCAGATGGTATGCTACCACCAGTTTCTCGTTTGATACAAGCCCGGTGTTAATAGATTTGCATCGGGTCAAGTACCAACCCGGTAGCGTTTATGGCTTCGGGGAGGAGAACAAAAGAAGAACAAAAGAACAAAAGAAGCAGAACTATTAAATTTTATATTTAATCCAAAAGGGAGGCAGTGTTTAGGAAAAATATATACAAGGATGTTACAAAGGGGGCATTAAAATACATAAACAGTTACATAAAATAAACAGGGTAAAGAGTGAAAATTACTTACACTACACGATCGCGGAGACGATTCAATATAGTGGGAGGGGGGGTTCTCCAGATTGCTGTTATTGAACAGGACCCTTTGCGTATAATTCGTATTCCCCCCAGCAATGAGTACTTCTGTCTTCCCATAGACTCTTTTATTCCTAAGGGAGATCTGGCCACACGCCCCTGGTGGTGACATCATGTGGGCCGGTCTCCAGCCTGTACATTTTTATTAGAACCGCTGATTTCTGCGATAACTCATCGCGTGTTAATCGAAGAAGCTCGCAAACTACGCCATATTTTCCCTCATGATTTTATCTTTCTTTTGATATTACGCATCACATCGCTGCAATCTGCTATTCCGGGGTTCTTGCACTACGGCCCCCCGATGTTGGTTACGGCCGTGGAAAAATACTTGCATATTCCGGGGCTGATTTGGTTACTCCACATATGGGTCCCGTTATTGTCGGACCTATAGAACTCATATTATTTCATATCTAATATCGGAGTCATCATGTCTGCAAATTCCCCTTTGAAGCTGGGGAACTGGTCTTCAACAGTTACATGTAAATTAGCGCAAGCCCGCATAGTAATTACCCCCTGCTCTCTCAGAGACAAGAGGCTTGGTTCCCTAATGAAGTTTTCACACTTCTTCCCTGGCCGTGTGTGAATAACTATTTATCCGTAGTGCGTTAATTGGGGATTTGTGCTGGCAGAAGGAGAATGGGACAGCTCGGTGCTGACAAGTGTGATAATTTGCATTAGACACTGTATGATTGTCATCTCTGGACAAACACTACAGCAGAGGGCATGGGAGAAGGGCTAATATTCTGTTAAGCTGTCCCTGATATCAATATTTTATAATATTCCTGACAGGGTCCATCTCAAAGCCCTCGCTGGATATAATGTAGCCCAAAAAACTAATTCTCTGTACAGCGAACTCACATTTCTCCAGCTTAGCAAAAAGTGAATTATCGCTCAATAACTGCAACACCTCACGTACGCTCTGCCAATGGGACTCCAGATCTGGTGAATAAATCAGAATGTCATCCAAATACACCCACATTCTTACCAATCAAGGGTCTCAGGATGTCATTAATAAGGTTCTGAAAAAACGCGGGTGCATTGGTAAGACCAAAAGGCATCACCAGATTCTCAAAATGACCTAACGGAGTGTTAAAAGCAGTTTTCCATTCATCACCCTCCTTCATTAGTAACAAATTGTATGCCCCCCGGAGATCAATTTTAGAGAACCACTTGGCCCCCACTAACTGGTTAAACAAGTCAGGAATTAACGGCAATGGGTAGGAATTGCGTATGGTAATCTTATTAATTTCACGAAAGCCCAGACATGGACGTAAACCACAGTCCTTTTTTTTTAACAAAGAAAAATCCAACGGCCACAGGCGACTTAGAAGGTCTAATGTGACCAGCAGCCAAGCTGGTCTGTATGTATTCCTCCAAGGCCTTTCTTTCAGGGATAGTCAGATTAAATAAGCGACTCTTGGGAAGAGTAGCTCCAGGAACAAACTCAAGGGTGCAATTATAGTCCCTATGAGGTGGTAAAACTTGCGACTCCTCCTCTGAAAAAACCTTCCAAAAATCCTGAATAGGTACAGGTAATTCCCCTTTTTCCACAGCCGCAATGTAACCATTACAACATTTATCATAGCACTTAGGACTCCAAGACTTAATCTCATTAGTAGACCAGTCCAGTAAAGGATATTGCAGTTATAACCAAGGCAAACCTAAAACGACTGGAGAGGGTAAATTATTTAATTCCACCAAATCCAAATTTTCTTGGTGAATGCCATTGATAGTGAGGGGAAATGCAGCAACCTTGTGAGTAATACATTTCAAAGCAGTGCTATCAATTGCAATCACAGAAATAGGTGATGACAAAGGTTTGGGTTCCAATTTAAGTTTTTCCAAAAGCCCCTTATCAATCACATTAAGTGTTGAACCACAATCCACAAATACCTGAAATTCAATCAAATCTTCCTGCAATGAGTTACTCCCTGAAAGAAATACTCCCTTAGAGTTCAAACAAGCCATACGGGCGTAACTGCCCTTTTTTTTTCTTTACTTAAACAAAGCTCACAGTTCTTAATCAAATGGTCAGTTTTAACACAATAAAAACACAATCCCTTGGAAAACCTGCGGTCTCTTTCCTGAGAGCGGAGTGACATCGCCCCAACCTCCATCAGTTCTCCGCCGTCCGAGCAGACCCTCGGGGACTAGGAGCTGCCATTGCAGGAATTTTTTCATCAGTAACCCTGGCACGCAGTCTCCTGTCCACACGTATAGCTAATTGCATGGCTTCCTGCAAGGTCTCAGGTGCAGGAAATGCAATCAGCAGGTCCTTAACCCTTTCACTTAGACCAGCAAGAAAAAAACATTTTAACGCCGAATCATTCCATTTCACTTCTGAGGACCACCTTCTGATGTGTGTACAATAATTTTCAACATCACCTGACCCCTGATTCAAACGCCTCAGTTCTGTCTCAGCAGATGAGACTCGATCAGGATCATCATACAATTGCCCCATAGCAGAAAAAAAATCCTCCACTGACCTAAAACACGGATCATTAGGTTGGAGAGAAAAGGCCCACCCCTGTGGTTCCTTGCGCAAAAGTGACATGATAAATAGTGTTGAGCCACCCCGTAGTGTTCGGGTTCGGTTCGGTTCGTCGAACACCGGGATGTTCGAGGAACTGTTCGTCGAACTGTTCGTCGAACACCTTAGAACACCGTCGAACACCGTTAAAACCAATGGCAGGCAAACAAAAACACATAGAAAACACCTTCAAAGGTGTCCAAAAGCTGACAAACTGCCCAGAAGACGCTCTCTTTAAAAAAGCCGGCCGGCAATTCAGCAGCGGCATACACCGGTACCCGACAATTTAGACAAGAAGGAATAGAGCCTCACACATAGATTAGATAGATAGAAACATGTCAGTCACACATATAAGAAGCACAGTGACAGTGTTGGTTACTGTACTTGTCATTTAGTGTAAAGGATTTATTTAAAAAAATAATAGTGTTTTCATGCACCGTCTCTTTAAAAAAGCCGGCCGGCAATTCAGCAGCGGTACCCGACAATTTATAACAGAAAGAATAGAGCTTCACACATAGATAGATATAAACATGTCAATCACATATATAATAAGTACAGTGATAGTGTTGGTTACTGTACTTGTCATTTAGTGTAAAGGATTTATTTAAAACAATAATAGTGTTTTCATGCACCGTCTCTTTAAAAAAGCCGGCCGGCATTTCAGCATCTGTACCCGACAATTTAGAACAGAAAGATAGAGGATCACACATAGATTAGATAGATAGAAACATGTCAGTCACATATATAAGAAGTACAGTGATAGTGTTGATCACTGTACTTGTCATTTAGTGTTAAAATAAAGGATTTATTAAAAAAAAAATTGGCGTAGGTTTCCCCGTAATTTTAGTCTCTAGCGGAGGTTAAGCAGACGGCTGGGGCTGATGTTTGAAGCCTGGGAAGGGGGTAATACCCACGGAGCTTCCCAGGCTACTAATATCAGCCCCCAGCTGAATACCTAGCCTTTACTAGCTATTAAAATGGGGGACCCCCCCAAAAAAATGACGTGGGGTCCCCCCTATTTTAATAGCTAGCAAAGGCTAGGCAGACAGCTGGGGGCTGATATTAATAGCCCAGGAAGGGTGCCATGAATATTGGCCCCCTCCCAGGCTAGAAACACCAGCCGTCAGCCGCCCCAGAAATGGCGCATCCATAGGATGCACCAATTCTGGCACTTAGCCTCGCTCTTCCCACTGCCCTGTAGCGGTGGCAGTGGGGTAATAGGGCTGGGGTTGATGTCAGCTTATAATGCCAGCTGACATCAAGCCCAGGTTAGTAATGGAGAGGCATCTATAAGACACCCCCATTACTAACCCCATAATCAAAGTTAAAAAAAAAAACACAAACACCCAGAATAAAGTCCTTTAATTGAAATAAACACACAATCCTTTATTGTTCTAAATTAAACCATACTTACCGTCACGCCCATTCCAGCTGAAGCCAACGATCTCCTGCAATAAAAGAAAAATAATAAAGCAACCTCATCCTTACCTTCCCATGGATCCCACGACAGCTTCAGCTCTGCTACATCGAGATGACAGGCTGGACCGCAGCAGAACGCTGCCATCCAGCCTGTCATCCCGCAGACACTGAGAAGCGCAGGCATGCTTGCGCTCCTCAGTGTCTCGCTGTGACGGCATAAAGATGAGCCGAGGTCATGTCCAATGAACTCAGCTCACCTCATGTACGTCACTGACAGCGTGGGAGAATTCTCACGCTGAAGCGCTGAGTGCAGGAGAATTTTCCCACGCTGTCAGTGACGTGCATGAGGCTGATATTTAAATTTGGCGCACAAATCGGTGATTGGTCGCGGGCAGCGTCCGCGACCAATCAGCACGGTAGTGTTTAACTTTGGCGGCAAGATCAGTGATTGGTCGCGTGCCAAGACCGCGACCAATCACCGATTTGGGCGCCACAATTAAATATCGGCCGCGACCAATCAGCACAGCGTTGTTTAAATGTGGATCCAAGATCGGTGATTGGTCGCGGCCGATATTTAAATTTGGCGCACAAATCTGTGATTGGTCGCGGGCAGCGTCCGCGACCAATCAGCACAGTAGTGTTTAACTTTGGCGGCAAGATCAGTGATTGGTCGCGGTCAAGACGGCGACCAATCACCGATTTGTGCCGCACATTTAAATAGCGGCCGCGACCAATTGGATGTCTGCACCGCTCCCCGGTCCTCCCTTCCCACCCTAGCCGCATGGATGTCAGCGGCGCTGCCTGTGCGGATACTTCCGCTGCGAGAACCCGGGACATGAGCGGGCGCTCGCAGCAGAAGTATCCCGACCCGCAGCGCCGCTCCCCGGTCCTCCCTTCACACTCTAGCCGCTGATGTCCCCACAGTATCCGCATGGTGTTACAGCGGTGTTTAAATGTGGAGCCAAGATGGGTGATTGGTCGCGGAGGATATTTAAATTTGGCGCCCAAATCGGTGATTGGTCGCGGCTGATATTTAAATTTGGCGCCCAAATCGGTGATTGGTCGCGGGCAGCGCCAGCGACCAATCAGCGATTTTTAACACAAATGTCCGGCTCTTTGTAACACCATGCGGATACTGTGGGGACATCAGCGGCTAGGGTGTCAAGGGAGGACCGGGGAGCGGCGCTGCGGGTCGGGATACTTCTGCTGCGAGCAGTCGCTCATCTCCCGGCTTCTCGCAACGGAATTATCCGACCAGGCAGCGGCGCTCCCCGGTCCTCACCAATACGATTAGCTGATTTGTCGCGCTCTCCGCACGCGACCAATCAGTGATCTTGGCGCTAAAGTTAAACACCGCTCTGCTGATTGGTCGCGGACGCTGCCCGCGACCAATCACCGATTTGGGCGCCACATTTAAATAGCGGCCGCGAGCAATCAGCGAGCTTGGCGCCAAATTTAAACAACGCTCTGCTGATTGGTCGCGGACGCCAGACGCGTCCAATCAGTGAGATTGGCGCCAAATTTAAACAACGCTCTGCTGATTGGTCGCGGACTCCAGCCGCGACCAATCAGCGAGATTGGCGCCAAATTTAAACCCCGCTCTGCTAATTGGTCGCGGATGCCGGCCGCGACTAATCAGCATTATTGGCGCCAAATTTAAACACCGCTCTGCTGATTGATCGCGGTCGCCGTCCGCGACCAATCAGTAGTATTGGCACCAAATTTAAACCCTGCTCAGCTGATTGGTCACGGTTGCTGGCCGCGACCAATCAGCAGTATTGGCGCCAAATTTAAACCCCGCTCTGCTGATTGGTCACAGTTGCCTTCCGCGACCAATCAGCGATTTTGACGCCATATTTAAACACCGCTCTGCTGATTGGTCGCGGCCGGCGATTGCGACCAATCAGCATTATTGGCGCCAAATTTAAACCCCGCTCTGCTGATTGGTCGTGACCGCCGGCCGCGACTAATCAACATTGTTGCCGCCAAATTTAAACACCGCTCTGCTGAATGGTCCAGGTCGTGACCAATCACCATTATTGGCGCCAAATTTAAACACCGCTTTGCTGATTGGTCGCGACCACAACCTATCAGCATTATTGGCGCAAAATTTAAACCCCGCTCTGCTGATTAGTCGCGACCGCCGGCCGTGACCAATCAGTGATATAGTCGCCAAATTTCAACACCGCTTTGCTGATTGGTCGCGGCTGCTGGCCGCGACCAGTCAGCGATTTTGGCGCCAAATTTAAACACCGCTCTGCTGATTGCGCCGGGTCTGCCGCATACATATTCTAGAATACCCGATGCGTTAGAATCGGGCCACCATCTAGTTTCATGAAATAATTAAAAAAAAAATTGACGTGGGGCTTCGCACTATATTTGTGTCCAGTCAGGTACAGCAGGCAGGAACGGGCTGCCCCCAACCACCAGCTGCCTATTTGTACCTGGCCGGACACAACAATATAGGGAAGCCCTTTTTTTCTTAATTATTTCATGAATTTCATGAAATAATTAAAAAAAAAAATACGTGGGGCTTCGCCCTATTTTTGTGTCCAGCCAGGTACAACTAGGCAGCTGGGGTCTGGAATCCGCAGCGCAGGGAGGCCCAAGCTTTCTGGGTCCCCCCAGCTGCAAATTGCAGTCCGCAGCCACCCCGGAAAATGGCGCGTTCATAGAAGCGCCATCTTCTGGCGCTGTACCCAACTCATCCAGGGCCCTGGTGCGGTGGCTCACTGGGTAATAAAGGGGTTAGGGCCAGCTTGGGATTATCAGCTGGCCCTAAGCCCGAAATTCATGGGGTCACGCCAATATTAGACATGACCACTATGAATTTCTAGTAAAGTATTTAAAAAAAACACAACACCCAGAAAAAAGTCCTTTAATTGAAATAAACACACAATTCTTTATTGTTCTAAATTAAACCATACTTACCGTCACGCCCATTCCAGCTGAAGCCAATGATCTCCTGCAATAAAAGTAAAATAATAAAGCAACCTCATCCTTACCTTTCCATGGTTCCCAGACAGCTTCAGCTCTGCTACATCGAGATGACAGGCTGGACCGCAGCAGAACGCTGCCATCCAGCCTGTCATCCCGCAGACACTGAGAAGCACAGGCATGCTTGCGCTCCTCAGTGTCTCGCTGTGACGGCATCCAGATGAGCCGAGGTCATGTCCAATGAACTCGGCTCACCTCATGCACGTCACTGACAGCGTGGGAAAATTCTCACGCTGAAGCGCTGAGTGCAGGAGAATTCTCCCACGCTGTCAGTGACGTGCATGAGGTGAGCCGAGTTCATTGTCGGCTCATCTTTATGCCGTCACAGCGAGACACTGAGGAGCGCAAGCATGCCTGCGCTTCTCAGTGTCTGCGGGATGACAGCGTTCTGCTGCGGTCCAGCCTGTCATCTCAATGTAGCAGAGCTGAAGCTGTCCTGGGAACCATGGAAAGGTAAGGATGAGGTTGCTTTATTATTTTACTTTTATTGCAGGAGATCGTTGGCTTCAGCTGGAATGGGCGTGATGGTAAGTATGGTTTAATTTAGAACAATAAAGAATTGTGTCTTATTTCAATTAAAGGACTTTATTCTGGGTGTTTGTGTTTTCTTTTAACTTTGACTATGGGGTTAGTAATGGGGGTGTCTTATAGACGCCTCTCCATTACTAACCTGGGCTTGATGTCAGCTGGCATTATAAGCTGACATCAACCCCAACCCTATTACCCCACTGCCACCGCTACAGGGCAGTGGGAAGAGCGAGGCTAAGTGCCAGAATTGGCGCATCCTATGAATGCGCCATTTCTGGGGCGGCTGACGGCTGGTGTTTCTAGCCTGGGAGGGGGCCAATATTCATGGCTCCCTTCCTGGGCTATTAATATCAGCCCCCAGCTGTCTGCCTAGCCTTTGCTAGCTATTAAATTAGGGGGGACCCCACGTAATTTTTTTTGGGGGGTCCCCCATTTTAATAGCTAGTAAAGGCTATGTATTCAGCTGGGGGCTGATATTAGTAGCCTGGGAAGCTCCGTGGGTATTACCCCCTTCCCAGGCTTCAAACATCTGCCCCAGCCGTCTGCTTAACCTCCGCTAGAGCCTAAAATTAAGGGGAACCCCACGCCAATTTTTTTAATAATAAATCCTTTATTTTAATACTAAATGACAAGTACAGTAAAGTTCCCCTTAATTTTAGGCTCTAGCGGAGGTTAAGCAGACGGCTGGGGCAGATGTTTGAAGCCTGGGAAGGGGGTAATACCCACGGAGCTTCCCAGGCTACTAATATCAGCCCCCAGCTGAATACATAGCCTTTACTAGCTATTAAAATGGGGGACCCCCCAAAAAAAATGACGTGGGGTCCCCCCTAATTTAATAGCTAGCAAAGGCTAGGCAGACAGCTGGGGGCTGATATTAATAGCCCAGGAAGGGAGCCATGAATATTGGCCCCCTCCCAGGCTAGAAACACCAGCCGTCAGCCGCCCCAGAAATGGCGCATTCATAGGATGCACCAATTCTGGCACTTAGCCTCGCTCTTCCACGCTGCCCTGGTGCGGTGGCAGGGGGTAATAGGGTTGGGGTTGATGTCAGCTTATAATGCCAGCTGACATCAAGCCCAGGTTAGTAATGGAGAGGCGTCTATAAGACACCCCCATTACTAACCCCATAGTCAAAGTTAAAAAAAACACAAACACCCAGAATAAAGTCCTTTAATTGAAATAAAGACACAATCCTTTATTGTTCTAAATTAAACCATACCTACCATCACGCCCATTCCAGCTGAAGCCAACGATCTCCTGCAATAAAAGAAAAATAATAAAGCAACCTCATCCTTACCTTTCCATGGTTCCCACGACAGCTCCAGCTCTGCTACATCGAGATGACAGGCTGGACCGCAGCAGAACGCCGCCATCCAGCCTGTCATCCCGCAGACACTGAGAAGCGCAGGCTTGCTTGCGCTGCTCAGCGTCTCTCTGTGACGACATCCAGATGAGCCGAGTTCATGTCCAATGAACTCGGCTCACCTCATGCACGTCACTGACAGCGTGGGAAAATTCTCACGCTGAAGCGCTGATTGCAGGAGAATTTTCCCACGCTGTCAGTGACGTGCAGGAGGTGAGCTGAGTTCATTGGACATGAGCTCACCTCATGCACATCACTGACAGCGTGGGAGAATTCTCCTGCACTCAGCACTTCAGCGTGAGAATTTTCCCACGCTGTCAGTGACGTGCATGAGGTGAGCCGAGTTCATTGGACATGACCTCGGCTCATCTGGATGCCGTCACAGCGAGACAGTGAGGAGCGCAAGCATGCCTGCGCTTCTCAGTGTCTGCGGGATGACAGACTGGATGGCAGCGTTCTGCTGCGGTCCAGCCAGTCATCTCGATGTAGCAGAGCTGAAGCTGTCGTGGGAACCATGGAAAGGTAAGGATGAGGTTGGTTTATTATTTTTCTTTTATTGCAGGAGATCGTTGGCTTCAGCTGGAATGGGCGTGATGGTAAGTATGGTTTAATTCAGAACAATAAAGAATTGTGTCTTTATTTCAATTAAAGGACTTTATTCTGGGTGTTGTGTTTTTTTTAAATACTTTACTAGAAATTCATGGCGGTCATGTCTAATACTGGCGTGACCCCATGAATTTTGGGCTTGGGGCCAGCTGATAATACCAAGCTGGCCCTAACCCCTTTATTACCCAGTGAGCCACCGCACCAGGGCCCTGGATGAGTTGGGTACAGCGCCAGAAGATGGCGCTTCTATGAACGCGCCATTTTCCGGGGTGGCTGCGGACTGCAATTTGTAGCGGGGGGGGCCCAGAAAGCTTGGGCCTCCCTGCGCTGCAGATTCCAGCCCCCAGCTGCCTAGTTGTACCTGGCTGGACACAAAAATAGGGCGAAGCCCCACGTACTTTTTTTTTAATTATTTCATGAATTTCATGAAATAATTAAGCAAAAAAGGCCTTCCCTATATTGTTGTGTCCGGCCAGGTACAAATAGGCAGCTGGTGGTTGGGGGCAGCCCGTTCCTGCCTGCTGTACCTGGCTGGACACAAATATAGTGCGAAGCCCCACTTCAATTTTTTTTAATTATTTCATGAAATTCATGAAATAATTAAGAAAAAAAGGGCTTCCCTATATTGTTGTGTCCGGCCAGGTACAAATAGGCAGCTGGTGGTTGGGGGCAGCCCGTTCCTGCCTGCTGTACCTGGCTGGACACAAATATAGTGCGAAGCCCCACTTCAATTTTTTTAAATTATTTCAGGAAATTCATGAAATAATTTAAAAAAAATTGACATGGGGCTTCGCACTATATTTGTGTCCAGCCAGGTACAGCAGGCAGGAACGGGCTGCCCCCAACCACCAGCTGCCTATTTGTACCTGGCCGGACACAACAATATAGGGAAGCCCTTTTTTTCTTAATTATTTCATGAAATAATTTAAAGAAAATTGACGTGGGGCTTCGCCCTGTTTTTGTGTCCAGCCAGGTACAACTAGGCAGCTGGGGGCTGGAATCCGCAGCGCAGGGAGGCCCAAGCTTTCTGGGCCACCCCTGCTGCAAATTGCAGTCCGCAGCCACCCCGGAAAATGGCGCGTTCATAGAAGCGCCATCTTCTGGCGCTGTACCCAACTCATCCAGGGCCCTGATGCGGTGGCTCACTGGGTAATAAAGGGGTTAGGGCCAGCTTGGCATTATCAGCTGGCCCTAAGCCCGAAATTCATGGGGTCACGCCAATATTAGACATGACCACCATGAATTTCTAGTAAAGTATTTAAAAAAAACACAACACCCAGAAAAAAGTCCTTTAATTGAAATAAACACACAATTCTTTATTGTTCTAAATTAAACCATACTTACCATCACGCCCATTCCAGCTGAAGCCAACGATCTCCTGCAATAAAAGAAAAATAATAAAGCAACCTCATCCTTACCTTTCCATGGTTCCCACGACAGCTTCAGCTCTGCTACATCGAGATGACAGGCTGGACCGCAGCAGAACGCTGCCATCCAGCCTGTCATCCCGCAGACACTGAGAAGCGCAGGCTTGCTTGCGCTCCACAGTGTCTCTCTGTGAGGGCATCCAGATGAGCCGAGTTAATGTCCAATGAACTCGGCTCACCTCATGCACGTCACTGACAGCGTGGGAAAATTCTCCTGCACTCAGCGCTTCAGCGTGGGAGAATTCTCACACTGAAGCGCTGAGTGCAGGAGAATTCTCCCACGCTGTCAGTGAGGTGCAGGAGGTGAGCTGAGTTCATTGGACATGAGCTCACCTTATGCACGTCACTGACAGCGTGGGAAAATTCTCCTGCACTCAGCGCTTCAGCGTGGGAGAATTCTCACGCTGAAGCGCTGAGTGCAGGAGAATTCTCCCACGCTGTCAGTGACGTGCAGGAGGTGAGCTGAGTTCATTGGACATGAGCTCACCTTATGCAAGTCACTGACAGCGTGGGAGAATTCTCCTGCACTCACCGCTTCAGCGTGAGAATTTTCCCACGCTGTCAGTGACGTGCATGAGGTGAGCCGAGTTCATTGGACATGAACTCGGCTCATCTGGATGTCGTCACAGAGAGACGCTGAGCAGCGCAAGCAAGCCTGCGCTTCTCAGTGTCTGCGGGATGAGAGGCTGGATGGCAGCGTTCTGCTGCGGTCCAGCCTGTCATCTCGATGTAGCAGAGCTGAAGCTGTCGTGGGAACCATGGAAAGGTAAGGATGAGGTTGCTTTATTATTTTTCTTTTATTGCAGGAGATCGTTGGCTTCAGCTGGAATGGGCGTGACGGTAAGTATGGTTTAATTTAGAACAATAAAGGATTGTGTCTTTATTTCAATTAAAGGACTTTATTCTGGGTGTTTGTGTTTTTTTTAACTTTGACTATGGGGTTAGTAATGGGGGTGTCTTATAGACGCCTCTCCATTACTAACCTGGGCTTGATGTCAGCTGGCATTATAAGCTGACATCAACCCCAGCCCTATTACCCCCTGCCACCGCACCAGGGCAGCGTGGAAGAGCGAGGCTAAGTGCCAGAATTGGCGCATCCTATGAATGCGCCATTTCTGGGGCGGCTGACGGCTGGTGTTTCTAGCCTGGGAGGGGGCCAATATTCATGGCTCCCTTCCTGGGCTATTAATATCAGCCCCCAGCTGTCTGCCTAGCCTTTGCTAGCTATTAAATTAGGGGGGACCCCACGTCATTTTTTTGGGGGGGTCCCCCATTTTAATAGCTAGTAAAGGCTATGTATTCAGCTGGGGGCTGATATTAGTAGCCTGGGAAGCTCCGTGGGTATTACCCCCTTCCCAGGCTTCAAACATCTGCCCCAGCCGTCTGCTTAACCTCCGCTAGAGCCTAAAATTAAGGGGAACCCCACGCCAATTTTTTTAATAATAAATCCTTTGTTTTAATACTAAATGACAAGTACAGTAACCAACACTGTCACTGTACTTCATATATATGTGACTGACATGTTTCTATCTATCTAATCTATGTGTGATTCTCTATTCTTTCTATTCTAAATTGTCGGGTACCGCTGCTGAATTGCCGGCCGGCTTTTTTAAAGAGACAGTGCATGAAAACACTATTATTTTTTTTGATAAATCCTTTACGCTAAATGACAAGTACAGTAAGCAGCACTTTCACTGTACTTCGTATATATGTGGCTGACATGTTTATATCTATCTAATCTATGTGTGAAGCTCTATTCTTTCGGTTCTAAATTGTCGGGTACAGGTGTATGCCGCTGCTGAATTGCCGGCTTTTCATGTTTCACTGTTGGCACTGTTCCCATCGATTTGGGCAATCACTGTAATGCCACAACCACCATGGCTGTGGCATTACAGTGAGTGGCAGACAATCCCTGCATGATTGGTGCTCTAAATAGCGCCAGACATGCAGGACACGCTTTTGGTGCACGAACAGTTATCGAACATAACCTCGAACAGCCGAATTTTTTGCAAATCGTTCGGGTTCGTCGAACAACTCGAACACCGCCCAAAACAGCTCGAATTTGAGATTGGCGAACAGTTCTAGTCGAACACCGCTCATCTCTACTCAACACTAGTTATGATCTGCAACATAAACTAGGGAAAGAAGGGGAGAGCTGTCCCTACAGTAAGACTAAGCCCCTACGTTGTAGCGGGCGACCTGTTCCTTGTGAACAGACCCGCCTTCATCCTCGGCTAGTCTGAACGGAGACCTATAGAGAAAGGGAGGGGTCCCTAATAGAACTAGGGACTGGGACAAAAATGGGACACCTCCTAACAGAAGTTGTTGCAGAGCAAAAGATAAACTGACAAAAGTACTAGAGGTCCAGAGGACCAAGCAAACTAGAGATAGATAGGCACAAAAGCACCTGGCTAGAGAGACAGTCAAAACAACACTGAAGTCCAGCAAGGCCAGAAGGGCGGAGCTGGAATATATAGGAAGATGGTCACGTGACCGCAAAACACAAGATAGAAACAAAAACAAACAGGAGGGTTCTAACAGCAAGATCTGTAATGCAATATAAACCCTGACTATAGGACTGTAATGCAAACTTGCTCGTCTAAAGCAGCTATCCTTACTCTGTTTTCGGGGTACAATGTGGTGAGCATCGCATCTGGGGGTCTTATAAAGACCAGATGACATGATGCTGCCGGCCAATCACAGTAATGCCAATAGCCAACATGGCTACGGCATTACTGTGATTGGTAGGCAATACCTGCATGTTTATTGGTGGGGCAGGGACCCGAGCATGTGCTTGAGCACCAGGGATACTTGATCAAGTATCGAGCATGCCCGAGCACCCCGATGCTTTATCGAGTATCGAGCAGTGGCGAGCATGCTCGCTCGTCACTACCAACCATTACTGAACAAAACAGAAATTGAAACATCAAGACTGGGCCAAGAAATATCTGAAAACTGATATTTCAAACTATTTATGGAGCAATGAGAGGAGAGTGACTCTTACTTGACCAGTTGGATAGGCCATAGCTGAATCAGTAATGAGAACAGACCTCCACTTCAACTCAGACCACAGCAAGGTGGGGGTGGGTTGGCATTAATAAAGATGAGCTAGTTGGAACTTTTTGGGTTGAAGTTGGACTCAAAATCAACTCCCAAACCTACTGCCAGTTTTTAGAAGTCACTTTCATCATTAATGTTGCAAGAAAAAGTCTGCATATTTCTAGAAAACCATGATTTTTATTCACGACAGTGCTTCATCATATGCATCAAAGTCTCCATTGCTTGGCTAACCATTAAAGGCCTTAAAAAAATCTATATATATAATCGTCTTATCCCGTCTGTCTGTCTTTCTGTCTGTCTGTCTGTCTTTCTGTCGTCTGTCCAGGAAATCCCGCGTCGCTGATTGGTCCAGCCACGGCCAATCAGCGACGCGGGATTTCAGAAAAAGATGGCGGCCGTTAGCGGCTCATCTGCCGGACGGAGGTCAGCGGCGATGCAGCAGGGAGATGACCGGCGCTAGCCGCTCATCTCCCCGCTGCTGGCAGCACAAGTACCACGACAGGCGGCGCCGCTGACCTCCATGCGGCTAACATCGGCAGATCAGCGGCTTAGCCCGCTGATCTCCTGACAGCATGCGTGAACGGAGGACCGGGGAGCGGCGCCGCCGGTCGGGATACTTCTGCTGTGAGCAGCCGCTCATCTCCCGGCTTCCCGCAGCGGAAGTAGCCGCACAAGCAGCGCCGCTCCCCAGTCCTCACTAATACGACGCTGATTGGTCGCGGCCTCCTGCCGCGACCACTCAGTGGTCTTGGCGCCAAATTTAAACAACGCTCTGCTGATTGGTCGCGGCCGCCAGCCGCGACCAATCAGCGAGATTGGCGCCAAATTTAAACAACACTCTGCTGATTGGTCGCGGCCGCCGGCCAGCCGCGACCAAGCAGCGAGATTGCCGCCAAATTTAAACACTGCTCTGCTGATTGGTCGCGGCCGCCAGCCGCGACCGATCAGCAAGATTGGAGCCAAATTTAAACCCCGCTCTGCTGAATTGTCGGGACCGCCGGCAGCGACCAATCAGCGATTTTGGCACCAAATTTAAACCCCGCTCTGTTGATTGGTCGCGGTCACCGGCCGCGACCAATCAGCATTTTTGGCGCCAAATTTAAACAACGCTCTGCTGATTGGTCGCCGTCCGCGACCAATCAGCAGTATTGGCGCCAAATTTAAATAACGCTCTGCTGATTGGTCGCCGTCCGCGACCAATCAGCAGTATTGGCGCCAAATTTAAACCCCGCTCTGCTGATTGGTCACGTTTGCTGGTCGCGACCAATCAGCATTATTGGCGCCAAATTTAAACCCCGCTCTGCTGATTAGTTGCGACCGCCGGCCGTGACCAATCAGCGATATAGTCGCTAAATTTAAACACCGCTTTGCTGATTGGTCACGGTTGCCGGCTACGACCAATCAGCGATTTTGGCGCCAAATTTAAACACGCTCTCCAGTCCTCACTAACACGGTTTGCTGATTGGTCGCGGCTGCCGCCTGCGACCAATCACCGATATTGCCGCCAAATTTATACACCGCTTTGCTGATTGGTCGCGGTTGCCGGCCGCGACCAATCAGCGATTTTGGCGCCAAATTTAAACACCGCTCTGCTGATTGCGCCCGGTCGGCCGCATACATATTCTAGAATACCCGATGCGTTAGAATCGGGCCACCATCTAGTAAATAAATAAATTACATTACCCCTTCCTCACCTGACCTAAACCATACTGAGAACTTGTGGGCCCTGTTTAAATGGGAGATTTACATTGAAGGAAAGAGGGAAAGAGGGATGGGCTCTGGCTCTTGACCAGCGTTGTCTGGACTCTGGGCTTTTATTGGTGCAAGTCTGGGATTCGGGTCTTGACCAGCGCAGTCTGGACTCTGAGTCTCACTTTTTGCTGCTGTGGTCTTATGTGTAACCGAACTGCAGCCCATCGGCACCCGCTTCTCTTCCTGGCCTGTCACTCCGGCTGCAGCGTCTCTTCCTGAACACGTCTGGACCGCTCTCTCCTTTGGTGCTCAAAACCCATTTCGGTTTGGCGCAAATACTCTTTCTATTGAGGAACTCCTCATCTATGGCACCTGACTAGGTGTTACATTCAAACTCATTCCCCCTACAACTCTTCCTGTTTCGGTTAGTTCCACATCGTCCAGTCTGAACACTAGGTGGCAGTCTTCTCGCACCAACATTACACAGCACCGAGATTTTGTAGGAGTATTGTCACCTCCTCTTACAGGTTGTCAACAGATAAAAAAACGGACAGACTTCATGGATAGAAGACTTCTGGCTGTTATTGAAAAGGAGGGCTATATTGGTCACTAATATTTTTTTGAAAATGTCAGAAATGTGTTTTTGTACATTCTGAGTTGTTTGGTTATTATTCTCACTTTAATAGATAAAATTGAACAACTGAGATGGGAACATTTTAGTTTTTCATTTAGTTGCATAATAATTCTCCACACTAACAGTTGCCAAATAATTCTGCTCACAGATATTCTCCTAGGTTATCTGTAATAGGCTGAAGTTGGTGAAGGGAAAAAACACGCTCCTCCGTGGTGAAGAAATTTACTGAGAGATTGTGTATAATTAACAATCTTATAGTTTATTGCTTAAAGCCAGGGGCGGACCTACCGCCCTTGCAGCCCGTTCATTGAACGGGGGCCCCGAGGGAGAGGCGGTCCCTCCAGCCTCCAGCAGGGCCGCCATCAGGGCATGACTATCCTGACTCCAGCATGGGGCCCGGCCGGTCGAGGCCCTTTCGGAGCCCCGTTGGGGCCCCCCTCTTGTGCGTCTCCTCATGGGGCCCCTGCAGGGCTGGTGTCATCACCCGGCGCACCCGGGCAAATGCCGGGGCCCTGAGCAGGCGGGGGGCCCTCACCGTCGGGCACCCCATGCGCTATGGGACCCGTGAGCAGAGGAGAGCGGTGTCAGCACCCGCTCCCCCCCTGCTTGCTCAGGGCTCCGGCACCCGGCACAGTACTTACCTCTCCCCGTGCCTCCGCAGCAGCTCCTGCATCCTCCGCGGCTGCTGCACTGTGAAGTCTCAGGTCAGAGGGCGCGGTGACGTCTTTACACCGCGCTCTCTCCTGAGCAGTCACAGCGCAGAGAGGGATGAGTCCGGCGACCCTGGAGTCCGGAGCAGCGGCAGCAGGTGAGGAGTGAGGTGAGTATTTGATTTTTTTTTTATTGTATGGAGGCCTGTGGCAGTATAAGGGAGATGGTGAGGTGGGGGTGTGTGACATCCTGCATGGGGCATTATAAGGGGGGGGGGTGTGACATCCTGCATGGGGCATTATAAGGGAGGGGGTGAGGTGGGGGTGTGTGACATCCTGCATGGGGCATTATAAGGGGGGGTGACATCCTGCATGGGGCATTATAAGGTTGGGGGGGTGTGACATCCTGCATGGGGCATTATAAGGAAGGGGGGGTGTGTGTCATCCTGCATGGGGCATTATAAGGGAGGGGGGGTGTGTGACATCCTGCATGAGGCATTATAAGGAAGGGGGGGTGTTATCCTGCATGGGGCATTATAAGGGAGGGGGTGTGTGACATCCTGCATGGGGCATCATAAGGGAGGGGGGTGTGACATCCTGCATGGGGCATTATAAGGGAGGGGGGGTGTGACATCCTGCATGGGGCATTATAAGGAAGGGGGGTTGTGTGTGTCATCCTGCATGGGGCATTATAAGGGGGTGTGTGTGTCATCCTGCATGGGGCATTACAAGGGAAGGGGGGTTGTGACATCCTGCATGGGGCATTATAAGGGAGGGGGTGTGTGACATCCTGCATGGGGCATTATAAGGAAGGGGGGGTGTGTCATCCTGCATGGGGCATTATAAGGGGGAGTGACATCCTATATGGGGGGGAGAGCCTGCATGGGGCATTATGTGGGAGGAACAGCCTGGAGAGGCATTATGTGGAGGGAACAGCCTGCGTTGGGCATTATGTGTGGGAAACAGTCTGCATGGAGCGTTATATGGGGGTCAGTATCCTGCATGGAGCGTTATATGGGGGCCAGTATCCTGCATGGAGCGTTATATGGGGGCCAGTATCCTGCATGGAGCGTTATATGGGGGCCAGTATTCTATATGGAGCGTTATATGGGGACCAGTAGTCTGTATGGAGCGTTATATGGGGGCCAGTATTCTGTATGGAGCGTTATATGGGGGCCAGTATTCTGTATGGAGCATTATATGGGGGCCAGTATCCTGTATGGAGCGTTATATGTGGACCAGTATCCTGTATGGAGCATTTTATGGGGGCCAGTCTCCTGTATGGAACATTTTATGGGGGCCAGTATACTGTGTGGAGCGATTCGATGGTTTCTGAGCTATTGTGGAATTTACAATAGATATCACTCATGTAATGTAAGAAGTGAAATCTTTGGCGCTGTACTATATCTATATTTCTCTTCGGTATCTGTGCATTATGAATCGTGGTATGTGTTAAAGGGGCCCACTGAGACTCTTTCGCCTGGGGCCCACAAAAACCTGGATCCGGCCCCATGCTGAGCGGTAAGCGCCGGGACATCTCAGCGCTGCTTTCCCTGTGTAGTAGTGCAGCGCTGCTGCGGCAGCGCCTTCATGATTTCCCTGACTTCCGGTCATGTGACGGCACCGTCACAAGGTCGGAAGTCAGGAGAACCTGGTGGCAGCGACGTGGACGAGTGCCAGGATTCTACAGGGATCGCATGGGGGTAAGTATAACAAGTTTGATTTTTTTTAAATACAATTAATTAACTAGGAGTGGGGGGGAATCAGAGATGCACGGGGGGGATGAGATGCACATGGAGGGAATGAGATATGCACGGGGGGGTGAGAGCTGCATATGGGGGGGATGAGAGCTGCACATATTGGGGATGAGAGCTGCACATGGGGGGGATGAGAGCTGCACGGGGGGAATGAGAGATGCATGTGACACCCCAGGGGTCTGGTTGCCACAGTGATAGAGATATTACGTCTGAGAGCAGGTGGGAGGTCTCTTGGTCAGGAATCCTATGCATGCCACACCTCCTGCCCACTCCTGGGAGGGGAAGAACTTCCCCTATATAAACCTAGGGCTGAAGCAGGGTTAGTGAGTAGAGAAGAAGTAGAGACAGAGAAAAGAAGCAAATATAGGAACAGAACATCAGGAGCTCTGTGGGAGCAGTGTTACAAGGAGTCAGGGGCTGGCAGCTGCAGAGCTCGCCCTGACTGAGAAGATTTCTTACCGGACCCGGAGTCCGAGGCTGTGGGGACTAATCTCTACCCAGCAGCAGAAACCGACCGGCAGGGGATTGCAGGTCCTCTGGCCCAGAAACCCGAAGGCACGGTCACACGCGTGGGACCAGCACCGCCATCGTGGAGCGGAAGCCATTAGAAGGCCCCGAGTCACCGGCCATACGGGTGAGCACCACACGGTACACTCAGGGACGTGGGCTACTTTTACCCGCCTTTAGCAAGGTAGCCAGAAGAGTACAGTTAGTTGGGAAGGCCTACAACTCCGCCTGGCCAGGGGAGATCCCATCTGCTCAAGGACTGACCAGGCCCCGATTGCTAGCAAGTACTCCGGGAGGGTCTATCTTTGTCACCAGTAAAGACCCTGAACTACACCGCATCGTCTCTGAGTGGTTCCTGCTACCCCCATCATCCACGTCGGCTGCCCTGAGGCCATACCCCTCCCGTTGGGGGTTATACCATCCACGCTGCACCATCCTTCCACCGGCCTCAGCGGTCTGCCCTGCAGCGGCAGCTCCATAGCTGCATTCAACGGGTGGCGTAGTCATCCACCATCTACTGCTAATAGACTGCCACTTAGTCTGACTCCCTGGGCACGGACCGGGTCATCGCCACGAGACTACTACCCCCATCTGACCCGGCTCCGGGTAGGCTCCCGCGTGCGCAACGCAGCGCGACTCAGGCCCAGGGGCGCGTCAACTTTTGGCGTAGTCGGCAGGATTTCGTGCCCGCAACCACCGGGTACTGCGTGCCTGAAAATAGACTTTTAAAACTTACCATCCGTGAAGTTTTCCCGCCATCCGGCGCCATCTTCAGCCTTCTTCCCGCCATCTGTGAAGATTCCCGCCGTCTGGCGCCATCTTCAGCCTTCTTCCCGCCATCCGTGAGGTTTTCCCGCCATCCGGCGCCATCTTCAGCCTTCTTCCCGCCATCCGTGGAGTTTTCCCGCCGTTGGCCGCCATCTTGAAGACGCCGCGCGGGAAGAAGAGGGGCGTGGACTCCGAAAGCGCGTGAGAACTGAAGCCCCGCCTCACGTCCGGACGTTGCGTAAGGTCCTGGAAGGAGCCCAGCAGACGCCGACGTCACAGGAGCGCGACGGAAGGTCCTCAACCCTGACGATCCACTGCGGAGCCGCGGCCTACGGAAGAGGATCATCGCAAGGTAGGCCACGGTCCACTAGGGGGGAGAAGGATGTCGGATACGGAGGAGAGCTTCACCGCTCCAACCCCCACCAGCGCCACCGCTGTTGCGGTCATGCCTTTCACCATGCCCTATATCCCGGGGGCAGCCTGGCTACCCCAGTACTCAGGGGAGTCACATACCCTGCAGGACTTTAGAGAAAAACTGGATAGCCTCTTCCAGGTGTACCCCCTCACAGAAGAGCAAAAAGTAAGCATCCTGGTGGCCCAATTAACCGGGGCAGCCCAAAGGGAGGTAAAGTCCTGGCCACCTGGGGGGAGGACTGTCGCAGGGATACTAACCCGGCTGAGGGACACCTTTGATACCCGAACCTCAGCCGAGATCAAGCTCAGATTCTACGGGTGCAAACAGCGGGCACATGAGAGTATAAGGGACTATGCATTAAACCTACAAGAAGCCCTGAGAGCCATTAAGCAGACCGACCCTGACGGCGTGGGAGACGAGGACAGGCTGTTAACTGAACAATTTACAGAGGGTTTATATTGCAATGCCCACCGAACCCAGTTGCGGGCAATGGCCTTACAGGACCCTCATCTGGGATTTGCACAGTTCAAGGACAGAGCCATCCGGGTGCTCCGAGAACCGGCACCAGGTGGCGTTGTGACCCACAGACGCCCCACTACCACTTACCACCAGGAGGCGGCGCCCTTGTCGGCAGGGCCTGTGGGAGCTGATGCGCAGGCTTTGAACAATGACTCGGCTCCAGACCTGCACCATCAGGTCCAAGAGCTAGCTAAAAGCGTTGCTGCGCTAACCCGAACTGTGCAGTCTTTACAGGTTTCCACTCCAGGGAAGCTCCAGCTGGCATCCGGACCGTAGGACATCCCGTGGCGTCGACCAAGGAGGACCCCACCGGCCAGAGGAAGACCTAGCGACCGATACAACGAGGACGGACGACCCATCTGCCGCCGCTGTAATCAACCTGGACATATGGCAAGGTACTGTCCTTTAAACTGGCACAACCTAGGGTAGAGGGCCAACCCCTAGGAAAAAGATCATCAGGCCCATCGAACTGGCGCGACAAATATGTGGGAGGACGTCCAGTCTTGCCTGTGGTACTGGATGGCATTCCTATGAGTGCCCTACTGGACACCGGGTCACAGGTCACCACCATCCCGTACGTGCTCTTCAAGCAGTACTGGAATGACTCGGATATTACCCGCTACCCTGACGACGACTTGAGTATCTTCGCCAGCAATGGTCAGCCCGTGCCACAGATTGGATTTAAAGAGGTGACCATTAAAATTGGTAGAGTTGAACTGGCAGCACAGGGACTGATCATTGTAGACATTGACAAACACGAGAGTCACCCAAAGATAACTCTAGGAACTAATGTAATTGAAAATTGTCTTGCAGAGGTGATTTTCCTTTTACAGCAGGTTGCCAAGACCGCCAGCTCCGGCGAGCAGCGAGTGCTCCAAAAAGAGATCCGGGCACTGATGCGACGGCAACAGGTGGAACTCTCCGGCGGTGAGATTGGTAGCGTGAGAATGTGTGACCCTTTCCCTATTGCCATGCCCCCAAAAAGTGAAATGATGATTTGGTGCCGGGCAGCTATTGGTCTGAGAGGTAGAGATTACCAGGCAATGGTAGAACCAGTTTACTCAGACAGTAGGCCCACCATCTTGACAGCACGGGGGGTGGTTAATGTACGCCATGGGAGGGTGCCCGTTCGCATAGTCAATATCGGGAAGAGGGAAGTGTACCTGCCCCGGTATGCCACGCTAGCCAAATTATATACCATTAACCAAAATGCTATACAATCTGTGGAACCCTTGCCTCCATCTCACCCGGAGGAAGGTAACGGCTCTAAGAAAACAATGGAGGACTGGTGTCAGCAACTACATTTGGGTACTGACTCCACTCCCTCACACCAGAAACAGGGAGTCTATCGGGTGGTTCAAGAGTACGAGAGATTGTTTAGTAAACACCCGTTAGACTTCGGGCGAGTCAAGGGGGTAGAACACCACATCCCCACGGGAGACCATCCTCCCATAAAAGAGGGGTATCGACCCGTACCCCCTGCACACTACCAACACGCCAAGGGGATGCTTAGAGACATGAAGGAGGCTGGGGTGATCAGGGATAGCTGTAGCCCCTGGGCAGCTCCACTAGTCTTAGTCAAAAAGAAAGACAACACCATGAGGATGTGTGTAGATTACCGGAAAATCAACCGTATCACACACAAGGATGCGTACCCCTTACCAAGGATAGAGGAGTCTTTGGCTGCTTTAAGATCTGCTAACTTCTTCTCTACCTTGGATCTCACTAGTGGGTACTGGCAGGTTCCTGTAGCAGAGGCGGACCGGGAGAAGACCGCATTCACCACCCCGATGGGACTTAGCGAGTTTACCTGTATGCCGTTCGGACTCTGCAACGCACCGGGAACCTTCCAACGATTAATGAAGTGCTGTCTGGGCCACAGAAACTTTGAGACGGTCCTGTTGTACCTGGACGATGTCATCGTATATTCTAAGACTTATGAGGACCACCTGAAACACCTGGCGGAAGTGTTCGAAGCTCTGGCAAGCTACGGCCTAAAGGTGAAACCCTCCAAGTGTCACCTCCTGAAACCAAAGGTGCAGTACCTGGGACACGTGGTGAGCGCTGACGGAGTGGCTCCCGACCCTGATAAGATCACCGCAATTAAGGAATGGCCAAGTCCCTCCAGTGTAAAGGAAGTGCGGCAGTTCCTCGGGTTGGTAGGCTACTACCGCAGATTCATCCCCGGTTTCACCAAAAAGGCAGCTCCTATGCAAGACCTCCTGATAGGCCAGTCCCGGAAGGCCAAGAACCAGAAGCCGCTCTTCAAATGGGAGAAGTTGGAAGAAGAGTCCTTCCGCCAGCTGAAGATGGCCCTCACGGGGGATGAAATCCTGGCGTACCCGGATTACAGCCAGCCCTTTATCCTCTACACCGACGCAAGTAACATCGGGCTAGGAGCCGTGCTGTCCCAGATCCAGCAGGGGAAAGAGCGAGTAATCGCTTACGCCAGCCGAAAACTGCGACCCACCGAAAGAAACCCTGAGAATTACAGCTCATTTAAGCTAGAGTTCCTGGCAGTGGTGTGGGCGGTTACCGAACGCTTTAAGCACTACCTCGCTTCTTCCCGGTTCGTCGTGTACACGGATAACAACCCGTTGACACACCTGGACACGGCAAGACTCGGTGCCCTAGAGCAGAGATGGATGGCCCGCCTGTCCAACTACGAGTTCACCATCAAATACCGGGCAGGACGCTCCAATACCAACGCGGACGCCCTGTCCAGGATGCCAAACCTACCGGACGTAGGAGAAGATCCAGAGGGACTGGAAGAAGTCGAACTCCCCGCGTTTCACCGTCATGGGACTATCCAGTATTTCCATCGGGTAAGGAGTAAGCAAGGCACTACGCTTAACCCCTTACCTCCCTACAACTGGGCGGAAACGCAGGACAGTGACCCTGCCGTCCGGCTGGTGAAGGAGATGCTGACTCGGCCAGAGGCTCGCCTTGACCCAGACGCTCCGGAGGAAGCCAAGCAACTGTGGGCAGAAAAGAGTAGACTGTTCCTTTACAAGGGGAAGTTGTGCCGCAGAATGGTTAACTCCCGGACGCATGAACTAATCTGGCAAGTAGTGGTGCCACGAAGAGATGCAGCCATGGTGATGGAGGCATACCACGACGGGGCTGGACACTTCGGATGGAAGAAGCTGGAGTTCCTGCTGCGCGAGCGGTTCCACTGGGTAGGCATGAGGGGAACCATCGAGAGGTGGTGCAGAGACTGTGACCCGTGCAACCTAAGAAGGAAGGACCGTGCCAGCCAGAAGACTCCCCTGCAGTCCATCGTCACCCGGCAGCCGTTGGAACTGGTAGCCTTGGATCATGTAAAACTGACCCCAAGCAGAAGTGGCTACGTCTACGCACTAACCATCGTGGATCACTACTCCCGGTTCTTGGTTGTCGTCCCCGTCAAGGACTTAACAGCTCGAACAGCAGCTAGAGCCTTCCAGCAGCATTTCTGCCGTCCACACGGGTACCCGGACCAAGTGTTGACAGACCAGGGACCTGCCTTTGAAGCGGAGGTCTTCCAAGAATTCTGCACTCTGTATGGCTGCCGGAAGATAAGGACGACACCCTATCATCCGCAAACTAATGGACTTTGTGAGAAAATGAACCAGGTGGTAATGGATCTTCTGAAAACGTTGCCCCTGGAAGAACGCGGTCTGTGGCCTGAGAAGCTGCCCGATCTGGTGGACCCATACAACCACATTCCGGTAGGTTCCACCAACTGTACCCCGGCTTACCTAATGAGGGCGAGACCTGGTAAGTTACCTGTTAACCTGGAAATGGGAGTCCTGACACCCGAGGACACTTCACCAGAAGCAGACTGGGACACAGAGAGGCAGCAGCAGTACCGGAGAGTACAGGAGAGCGTGGAGCGAAGTCTCTGTCAGGCTAGGGAAAGACAAGAGAAAACTTACAACCAGTATGCTCCCGCTGTTCCCCTGGTACCCGGAGAGCAGGTCTTGAAGAGAAAAAGACGGCTCCACAAGTTGGACGACCAGTGGGAGAAGGACCCGTACACCGTACTGCCCTCAAGCCACGACAACCCAAAGGTCTGTACCATCAGTAAAGACGGAGGTGAAACCACAACCATTGTATCCCGGGATCACCTGAAGAAGTGTCCCGAACAACTACGGAACCCTGAAGAGGAACAAGAAGACCCTCGACCCGTAGAGGAAAGGGAAGACATGGTTAGTACTGTGCTCGGAGACTTCCCTCGGTCTTGGACTCAAGTCAATTGCGCAGTTGTGGTACCCGTACTCACCTTCCTCCAACCAGCATCCCAAGCACCTACGGAGCGACAGGTAGAGCTGGAAGAGCAGCCGGTCCAGGAGGCAGAAGACTCCACACAAGCAGAACAGGAGGATCAACCCTCTGCTTATAGTGAGCCTGCCGTACCCCTAGTGAGCCAAGGAGCCGGTAGACAGCTGCCCAGTTTACCCTTGACAGCTCCTACACCCTGTAGTTCAGGGCTAGACAGTCAGCTCCGTAGGTCCACTAGGGCCACTAGAGGCCAGTTACCCGCACGTTGGAGGATTTGAAATGTATAAATTGTTTTATTTGTGGTTACCTGTTTTTCTTGTTGCTTGTGTATAATTATGTGTTTCTAGTTGTTTATAGGAGTCTTTGGTGGATTTACCGGGAATCCTTTGTACATAGTTGGAGCGTAACCCAGGACGGACTAAAGACTGTTAAGGACTCGGGGCAGGACAGACCCCTACCTGGTTACGTCTCCCTGTTTTGGTGAAATGGACACCTTGCTTTCTTCAAAGACTGCACCCGGTTACGGACATGCCGTGACCACCTTTATGTGTTTCTTTATTGTATTGTTATTGTTATATCTTGTTATGTTTTTCTAAAATATGTTTAGTCCCGGAGTACTAAATTTCACTAGGGGGGAATGTGACACCCCAGGGGTCTGGTTGCCACAGTGATAGAGATATTACGTCTGAGAGCAGGTG
Source organism: Phyllobates terribilis (assembly GCF_046119375.1). NCBI lineage: Eukaryota > Metazoa > Chordata > Amphibia > Anura > Dendrobatidae > Phyllobates > Phyllobates terribilis. The sequence goes on from NW_027362770.1 coordinate 97,616,366, forward strand.
GGAGGTCTCTTGGTCAGGAATCCTATGCATGCCACACCTCCTGCCCAGTCCTGGGAGGGGAAGAACTTCCCCTATATAAACCTAGGGCTGAAGCAGGGTTAGTGAGTAGAGAAGAAGTAGAGACAGAGAAAAGAAGCAAATATAGGAACAGAACATCAGGAGCTCTGTGGGAGCAGTGTTACAAGGAGTCAGGGGCTGGCAGCTGCAGAGCTCGCCCTGACTGAGAAGATTTCTTACCGGACCCGGAGTCCGAGGCTGTGGGGACTAATCTCTACCCAGCAGCAGAAACCGACCGGCAGGGGATTGCAGGTCCTCTGGCCCAGAAACCCGAAGGCACGGTCACACGCGTGGGACCAGCACCGCCATCGTGGAGCGGAAGCCATTAGAAGGCCCCGAGTCACCGGCCATACGGGTGAGCACCACACGGTACACTCAGGGACGTGGGCTACTTTTACCCGCCTCTAGCAAGGTAGCCAGAAGAGTACAGTTAGTTGGGAAGGCCTACAACTCCGCCTGGCCAGGGGAGATCCCATCTGCTCAAGGACTGACCAGGCCCCGATTGCTAGCAAGTACTCCGGGAGGGTCTATCTTTGTCACCAGTAAAGACCCTGAACTACACCGCATCGTCTCTGAGTGGTTCCTGCTACCCCCATCATCCACGTCGGCTGCCCTGAGGCCATAACCCTCCCGTTGGGGGTTATACCATCCACACTGCACCATCCTTCCACCGGCCTCAGCGGTCTGCCCTGCAGCGGCAGCTCCATAGCTGCATTCAACGGGTGGCGTAGTCATCCACCATCTACTGCTAATAGACTGCCACTTAGTCTGACTCCCTGGGCACGGACCGGGTCATCGCCACGAGACTACTACCCCCATCTGACCCGGCTCCGGGTAGGCTCCCGCGTGTGCAACGCAGCGCGACTCAGGCCCAGGGGCGCGTCATGCACAGGGGGGGATGAGAGCTGCACATGGGGGGGATGAGAGCTGCACATGGGGGGGTGAGAGATGCACATGGGGGGGTTATGTTTACATAACTTTGTTGCCCTATGAAGTGAAGGGGGGTGGGGCCCCAAAAATTTCTTGCACAGGGGCCCACTACAGTCTGTGTCCGCCCCTGCTTAAAGCTACGATTACTACACGTTTCATGGATGTCCCGTCCACCTCCTCAGGTACATAGCTGATCACAATCTCTCGGCAAATTTCTTCACCACGGAGGAGCGTGTTTTTTTTCCGGCACCAACTTCATCCTACTACAGATAACCTTACAAGATCCCTATGGATTCTGTGCTGGCTGCAGCCCTTCGCTACAAATTCTTACATGAGTTGTGCATTACACAACTCATAAAGGTGAGCATATTTTCTTTTACCTACTTGGCTGTTGTTGGATAACAGCGCTATTTGCTCCCCTATCTCTCTACTTACTTTCAGATATTCTCCTAGGAAAGACAAAACCTCACTTTTACTTTTGCTAAATATTCAGGTTTTAGGTTCATTAACCTTTTGGATTGATCGACAACGCTGTAGTTGTAATGTTCAATAATAAAATGAATCATCAAAAAATACAAATTGCCTAAGGCTGTGTGCCCACTATGCGTTTTTCAAGTGTTTCCGCAGCGGCAATTCCGACACAGAAACGCTTAAAAAACACTTGGTAGAAGGTCTGCCATGTTCCCCAATGATAATCTGCATGTGCTGTGCACATGCTGCGGAAATTTCCGCTGTGGATTATCATTGCGGAAAAATCCGCAGCACTACCAATTAATTTGCGTAATTGCGGCGTTTCGCCGCCTTTGACTTTCATTGAATCGCTTAATATCCGCATGACTACATGTGCACATGCTGATATTAAGTGATTCAATGTGCGGATGGTACATTGAAAGAGGAAACACTCCTCCAGACTCGGGTACCATAGTACCTGTTAAAAAAAGAATTTAAAATAAAATAATACATTATACTCACCTTCCGATGTCCCCCGGTCTCCATAGCGATGCGTCCTGGCTCCCCGGCAGCTTGCGATTTTCTGAAAGGACCTTCCATGACATCATTTAGTCATGTGACAGGTCACGCGACTGCTGACTTCGGCAGTCGCGTGACCTGTAGCAGATTATGCTTCCAGTCACTTAGCCACCACCACCATCTTGTCTTCCACACGGTCAAGTCTCAGTAGCTGTAAGTCTGGACCGCATATTCCTCACCCTGAACCTCCTTCCTCCCACCATGCCGAGTGCCGAGAGACAACTGATCCCACACTTGGACACTCCGAAGAGCTGTTCACTTTTCCATTTATAGATTTGGGCCTCTCGCCCGGTCCACTTGAAGCGGGGCAAGAGGAGATCGCAAATATTTATGCCCAAATATTTGAGCAGCCACGGTCACATGAAGGCGATGGTGGGAAAGTGTCAAAAGAGGTGGACGATGATGAGACACAATTGCCAGAAAGTCAGGAGGAGGACCAGAGTGCGAAAGAGGAAGACGAGGTGGTGGATGATATAGTAACTGTCCCAACCTGGCAGGAGGACATGCAGAGCGAGGACAGCAGCAAGCAGGGAGAGGGAGGCAGAGCAGCCCAACAAGCAGGGAGAAGCAGTGTGGTGGCCACAGTTAGAAGGCAGGCAACCGCTCCCCTTAACACCAACACGAAGAAAATTGCCAGTACAACTGTTAGGTCTTCCCGAGTCTGGTTGCTTTTTAAAGACTCTGCCGATAACCCGAACAAGGCCATTTGCACCACCTGCCAGGCCAGCATCAGCAGGGGTGGCAAAACGACCAGCCTGACGACTAGTGTTGAGCCACCCCCGTAGTGTTCGAGTTCGGTTCGGTTCGTCGAACACCCGTGTGTTCGCCGAACTGTTCGTCGAACTGTTCGTCGAACACCTTCGAACACCGTTAAAACCAATGGCAGGCAAACAAAAACACATAGAAACACATAGAAAACACCTTCAAAGGTGTCCAAAAGCTGACAAACTGCTCAGAAGACATAACTAACACATGGAAAAGTGACAAGTACATATAGTCATGCGAAAATAAAAGAGGTGGAGGAGTAAAAGGAGGGGGAGACACAGATATAGGCATGTCATGCCCTTCTAAAATCCAAAAAGTGAGAAGCCGACACGGCCAGTCCGCTCCTGCCTGTGCCACCTCCGTGTCGCCGGGTTTGTGCCAGAGCCGCGGTGAACCCTGACGGCCAGCCCCCCTCTCCCAATACTGGTGCCTGTCCGCTGGTGGGTCGAGCGAGCCCCCCTGTGGTGGAGGCAGCTCTAAGCTTTTTAATTTAAATTGTCTCTCTAATTTGAATGAATACACTTTAAATCCATTTACAAGGATCTATTGGAGGGCAAGTCTCATGCCAGCAGCCGCGGTAATTCCAGCTCCAGTAGCGTCCACTAAAGCTGCTGCAGTTAAAAAGCTTTTATAAGGATCGAGCTCGGCTGTCCACCGCAAGGCATCCTACTGCCAGTCCCAGCCCCTATGCCTTGGGGTGCCTCCTGATGCTCTTCACTAAGTATCCCATGGTCCCGAAGCATTTCCTTTGAAAAAATTAAGTGTCTAAACTACAGGTGGTGCAGCTTGCTTAACATCCGGGATAATCCGCTTACTAGCAGACACTGCTACTAGGCACAAAGTATTTCCTGGGCTAGATGCAGTTAAAAATTTGTAATTAGATACTCTCGTTGGATGCTGAGAAAGCATTCCATAGAGTCTCCTGGCACGCCATATATGATTCTCTTAAAAAGCTTGGGGTAGGGGTCTAGGGGACCCTTTTATAGCCAAAATCACGGCCCTGTATCGCAATACGTCACCTAGGCTGAAGATAAATGGAACTGTAGCACCCTGAGGGCTCGGTTGCTAAAGACGTATTGCACCTCACCCAGAGGTGTGATATCTCACTCTCAGGTAAGGATGGAGTGTGGATCAGGACCCGACACCTGCATGCATTACACCACATTGCCGTGGGGCAGGGCGACCAATATGCCTCTGAGATGGGCACGACAGTCCCTGTCCCTGGCTGGAGTGGGGGGAGGGAACACTGAGGAAGGGGAACCCTGTAGTGCAGGAGCAGGGAGGAAGCAGTTCCTGGGTGCATTGAGAAGGGAGTATAAAAGGTGGGCACCATCTTAGTTCAGTGCAGAGAAGTCTGAGCAGAAGTGGCAGGGAGCAGGGGCTCTGCATGAGCTCTGCTCCGGAGGCGGGCCTAGTAACAGAGGCCCAGGCCTGGAAGAGGGAGAAGGAAGGAAGAGGAGCGGAGAAGGCTCCAGGAACGAGGAATGAAGGGATCCCAGGGGTGCGGACGGGCGAGTCGCCACCGCACGCCCGAATCCACCTGCGTGGAGGGGTCAGGCCAAAGGGGGAGACCGGTCCCCGAACTAGTGGAGGCAGGAAACGACCCTCAGCTAGAAACCGGAGGCTCTGACATTTTATGTGGCGCAGCCCCTCGCTACACCCGCTAGGAAGGCACCACATAGGGTCAGGGAAACTGGCGCCAAGTTTACCAAGAGGAGGCCCGAGGCAGCCGGACAGAAGTGTTGGTAAGAAAGGCCAGACAAAGGACACACAAAGGGGGTCCTGTGAAGTGCTCCAAAGTTATCTGGGAGTTGTCTGAGCCCCTCACCTGGTGAGCACAGTACGACGTGGGCAGCCGTTACCTGCAGACGTGGTCTGAATAATAAGAACTGTGAGTAAAGGCCCTGAACTGCATCACTGACTCCGTGTCGTTACTGCTGCTGCCCTGCACCATCACCCCCATCCTCCGCATACACTGCCCTGAGGCTATACTCCTCCCGTGGGGAGTTATGCTACGCTCTGCTGCACCCACAACACCAGCCTCAGTGGTCTGCCCTGTAGCGGCGGTTCACTCTGACCGCAATCCACGGGTGGCGTAGTCGGACATTTAAACATGAAAACCACATAAATAGTTCCGCCACTGGTTTGACCGCCCTGAGCCACGGAACTGGGTCGCCGCCACGAAGACTACAACCACCAGCATCCACCAAAAAGGGTCCGGCTCCGGGTGTCCCAAGGCCCAGGGGGTGCGTCAGAACATTTTCATCACCTTTCACAATCACCAATGGGACAAGGCAGTGATGTCCTCTGTCCCCTCTCTTATACATCCTAGTGACGGAGCACCTGCTCTCATCAATTCGCCATAACCCCAATATTAGGTGGATTGAGGTGGGAGGCACCGAGTACAAGTGCTCTCTATTTGCTGATGATGTCCTAGTATATATCACTCAATCACATATATCCATCCATGCTGTTATGGCTGAAATAGATCACTTTGTTACATGGTAAAATTTTAAAATCAATGCAGCGAAGTCTGAGGCCCTCGATGTCTCCCTCCCCAAATCCAAATAGGATTCCATCCAGTCCAACTTTCCCTTTGCCTGGCCCTCACAGGGTATCAAATACTTAGGAATTCCTATTCATAGAGACCTCTCCCATCTATGTTATCTTAATTTTGGGCCCTTTATTGAACAACTCCATACAGACCACGGTTGGCAAGTTAGAACTGTAAGATTCACTACGTGAACCACTGGTGTTTTGTGGAAAAGCACATGTACACTGCGTTCCAAATTATTATACAAAAAGTGTTTAGGAGTGATAAGGGAAGAATTTGTTTGTTTGTCAGTTAAACTCATTGATGGTGATGTGTGTCAGGGCTCTTTATATCACTGTAAGCAATTGCAGACACCTGTGCTAATTAGTTTGGCAGGTGTGTCCAATGAAAGGCAAGACTACTTAAGAAGGCTCTCTCACATTATTAAGCAGCCTACATTTTCTGCCAAAATGGGAAAGAAAAAGGATGTGTCGGCTGCTGAGAAGCAACAAATTGTGGAGTGTTTAGGTCAAGGCATGACTACAATCAACATTGTGCGATGATCAGGATGAAGTGTCCTGGCAATCAAGAAGTATGTAGCTGATTCACAGTACACACGTGTGCGTGCTGATAAGGGCAAATTGAGGACTCTTTCCTACAGGCAATTACGTCAGGTTGAAAGAGCAGCGGCAAAAAAGCCTTGTCATAGCAGCAGACAAGTTTTTGAAGCTGCTTGTGCCTCCAACGTCCCCCGAACAACAAGATGCAGGGTCCTTCAGAGGTTTGCAGCTGTGCATGCGCCATCCTGTCGACCTCCTCTATCCACTTCACACAAGCAGAAACGGCTCCAGTGGGCCAAACATTACATGAAGACTGATTTCAAAACTGTTTTGTTCACGGATGAGTGCCGTGCAGCGCTCGATGGTCCAGATGGATGGAGTGGAGGATGGCTGGTTGATGGACACCCCACGCAAACACGGCTACAGCGCCAACAAGGAGGAGGTGGAGTAATGTTTTGGGCTGGAATCATGGGGAGAGAGATTGTCGGCCCCTTTAGGATCCCTGAAGGCGCTAAAGATGAACTCCATAATGTATGTGGATTTTCTCAAACAGCACTTCCTGCCATGGTTCAAGAAGAAGAACCGTGTATTTCACAGCAAGATCATTTTTCTGCATGATAATGCACCATCTCATGCTGCACATAAAACATCTGCATCTCTGGCTGATATGGGCATAAAAGGGGACAAACTTATGGTGTGACCCCCATGCTCCCCTGACCTCTACCCCATTCAGAACCTTTGGAGCATCATTAAAAGGAGTGTCTATGATGGCGGGAGGCAGTTCACATCTAAGCAACAGCTCTGGGAGGGTATTCTGTCCTCATGCAAAACAATTGAAGCAGAAACCATCCAAAACCTGACAAATTCAATGGACGAGAGAGTTCAGAAGCTCCTTTCGAACAAGGGGTCCTATGTGAAAATGTAACATCACCTAGAATAAAGTTTTGAGTTGAAAACTGTTTGATTTCAGTTTCTAACAACCTGCTAATGCTTATAATTTCAAAAATGACCATTTTTTTGGTCTTTATTAAAATGAAAAGGTTGATCGAAAAGTTTGGGGGATCTAAGAGTGTGGCAACCCAGTAGTCATGATTACTTCGAATTCTGACAATATGAGGGTCATGCTGCAGGTAGTGCAGCAAGAAGGCACTTATCTGCCTTGCGCATCTCGGAGCCCCAAAATTATTTTCCGGGCTAGATGCAGCTAAAAATTATTTTTAATTTTAAATCTGGTGAAGCTTTAGTATAGATGGCCTAATAGGATCAGTGCTGCACACTGCTACAAAGCCCAAATTATTTTCCAGTCAAGATACAGATAAACATGATTAGTAATTTGAAAGCTTAAAACGGTTGGTAGGGTGATTTTAACCAATCATCAAGCTTTTACTCTCCCCAGGATGACACAGGGGTAGAAAAGTCGTTTCGGATCCATGATTTGTTCATCTTTATGAACGTGAGTCTGTCTACATTATCAGTGGAGAGCCGCGTGCGCTTATCTGTCAGCACACCACCAGCAGCGCTGAACACACGTTCAGACAGAACGCTGGCTGCGGGGCATGACAAGATCTCCAAGGCGTAAGTGGCTAGCTCCGGCCATTTATCCAGATTGGAAGCCCAAAAAGAGCAAGGGTCCAGTGACACAGTCGTGGCTTCAATGTTTACTTGGAGATACTCCTGTACCATCGTCTCTAGGCGTTGACTATGTGTCAGACTTCTTGTCTCCTGTGGCCTTGCAAAGGATGGGCTAAAAAAGTGGTGAAATGATTCCGCAAAATTGATGTTACCAGCAGATACTGTGGTTCTGTCACGGTTTGAGTGCTGAACACTTGACGGTCCCACGGTTGGCAAGTTGGAACTGTGAGATTCACTACGTGCACCACTGGTATTTTGTGGAAAAGCACATGTAAGATTCTGCAACAGTCTCTGCTGATACTCCTGCATGTGTGCATCCCTTTCTATGGCAGGAATAATTTCTGCAAATTTACTTTTGTACCGGGGATCTAACAGTGTGGCAACCCAGTAGTCAGGATTATTTCTAATTCTCACAATTCGAGGGTCATGTTGCAGGTAGTGCAGCAAGAAGGCACTCATGTGTGTTGCGCATCCAGGAGCACCAAGTCCCTGTTGTGTTGGTGGCGAGGTAACAATCATGCTTCCTTCCTCTGTCCTCTCCCCCCAACCTCGCACAACAGAAATGTGATCAAGGTCTCCCTCATCTGATGAGTCTTCCATCAGTTCGTCCTCCACTTCTTCCTGGGCTCCTGCACCTTCCTCACTAGTTTGGCTGCTACCATGCGCCCTGGTAAAACCATCTCCCCCACCCTCACATGCCTGCCGCCTTGGTGCTGCCGACCGTCTGGACCTTGCAGATGTTAGCCCTTCCGCATACAACTCCTCCTCCTCTACTTCCTCCACCTCCTCTTGTGCCACCACCTGACTCCGAATTCTGTTTAACATGTGCTCCAGCATGTAAATCACCGGAATAGTCATGCTGATAATGGCATCGTCAGCACTAAACATCTTCGTCGCCATTTCAAAACTGTGCAGAAGGGTGCATAGGTCCCTGATCTGAGACCACTCCTTCAGCGTGATTTGCCCCACCTCTGAATCTCGTTGGCCCAGGCTATACGTCAGAACGTATTGCATCAGGGCTTGTCGGTGCTGCCACAGTCGCTGCAACATGTGCAGAGTTGAATTCCACCGGGTAGGCACATCGCATTTTAGCCGGTGAAGTGGCAGGCCCAACGACTTCTGTAGAGATGTAAGTCGCTGAGCTGCGGGATGCGAACTGCGGAAGTGAGCACACAGCGACCGTGCCCTCTGCAGAAGGCCATCTAGTCTGGGATAGTGGGCTAAAAATTGCTGGACAACCAGGTTCAACACGTGAGCCATACAAGGCACGTGTGTGACATTGCCCCGGCGAAGGGCCGCACCCAGGTTTGCAGCATTGTCGCACACGGCCTTCCCTGGTTTCAGGTCCAGTGGAGACAACCATTCATGAAATTGGTTCTCCAGAGCTGACCACAACTCCTCAGCTGTGTGACTCACATTTCCCAGACATTTCAAAGAAAAAAACCGCCTGATGACGTTGAGCCCTACTGCCAGCATAGTAAGGAGGTGTGCAGGATCCCTTCTGCGCAGTTAGAAAGCTTGTGGCATGACCAGACAGGCTTTGGGTGCAGGTGGAAGACCGAGAGGAGGTTGAGGAGGCAGAAGCAGTGGAGGAACTTTGACATAAAGAGGATTGACGCACAACTCGTGGGGACGGCAAGACTTGGACAGCAGCCCCTTGTCCTGCTGTCACCATAGTTACCCAGTGCCCAGTCAGCGACATGTAATGCCCCTGTCCATGCCTACTCGTCCAAGTGTCTGTGGTGAAATGCACCCTGTCACACACAGAGTTTCTCAAAGAAGCGGTGATGTTGTGTGCGACATGCTGGTGGAGCGCAGGCACACCTTTCTTTGAGAAGTAGTGCCGACTGGGCATCTGGTACTGGGGCACTGCGACGGACATAAGGTCTCGAAAATCCTCTGTGTCCACCAGGCGGAAAGGCAGCATTTCTGTAGCCAAGAGCTTGCAGATGGTGAAATTCAACCTCTTAGCTTTCTCATGGCTAGGAGGAAATGGTCTTTTACTTGTCCACATCTGAGGGACCGAGGGCTGGCTATAGTGCTTAGACGGGGTTGATAAGGGTGTCCCCGGCAAACTGCCGGTCTGTGAGGAAGATGCAGGCGGACATGTTAGGTTGCCTTGATCCAAAGGTGGTGCTATCGATGTCGGACAGCGCTCAACACCAGCTGGTGTTACCACCTCCAAAGAAAATGATGACCTGCCAATCACGCTGGCTGTTGCGGGTAAAGAGGTGGCAGGTCTGCGCCCCAAAACAGGTGTGACTGCTGTCCCCCCAGTCACAGAGGATGAAGAGGCCGCGGATGCACAAGATATGGCAGACGGTGATTGGCCCGGCCGGCTAGGCCGCATTGTAGCACACTGAGCTTCCCACTGCAACTTATGCTTCATGTCCATGTGCCGGTTCATGCATGAAGTACTCAAACTATGTATTTTTTGGCCTCTACTTAGCTTTTGCTGACAAATGTTACAGATAACACGAGTTGGGTCATCTTTATCGATCTGAAAAAATGCCCAGGCTATGCAAGGCTTAGCACCCATGCGACCTGAAGAGCCACCACGACTTGTGGTGAGAGGCAGAGTTGTGTTTGAGGATGCAGTTGTTGACGTGCTTCCAGTACTACGTCTCTGTCCAGGAAGGCGCAACCTGACCTCGTCGTCACTAGCATCTTCCTCCACATCCTCTGCTGACCTCATCTCTTGGCTGACTGTGGGTTGACAGTAAGTGGGATCTCCGACCTCATCATCATCACCCTGTGCGTTATCACACCCGTCGTCCTCAGAGCCAACCTGTTCCTGCCCTGACAAAAAACTAAAGTTGTCGCTCCAATCAGGTATTTGAGTCTTATCATCGTCTTCCTCATTGTCTCCACCAACAGGAGTTACAGTTTGGGAATGAGGGTCTACATTATGGTCAGAACCTTCTGCGTCTGGTCCTGGATCCGACTCATAAAGATTCTGGGCATCAGTGCAGATCATTTCCTCGTCTGGATTCACAGAAGCGCTGGAGTCGACCTCTGATTCCCAGGCTATAGTATGAGTAAACAGCTCTGCAGACTCAACCATCTGTTCTACCTCACACTCAGACGGGCAGCTGGAGATTTGGGAGCTGTGAGGAAGCAAGTGCGATTTGGGTGACACCTTTGAGGACTGGAGTATTTGTGATGTTGAAGTTGATGTGGAGGAGAGCCCACTTAAAGGAGCACTTGATATCCGTTGAAGCACCTGCTGTTTTTGTGCCTCATCTGGAATTTGTAGCGATTGGCGTGGCCGTAAGAAAGGGATCTTATCACATTGTCCGCTAAAAGAAGTAGACATTTTAGTTTGGCTGGAAGATGGTCTTTCTTCTGCACCTACCCCACGGACACAACCTTTTTTCCCCTTCCCAACACGCCTATTCCCCTTTCCACCAGCAGCAGGCCTTTTTCCACTCATTTTGGTGGTTAACTAATTCACAACTCTGGAGTTGTTTGCACAAAAAAACAATGGATGGTAACCGAGCAGAGCTGAGTGGCCAAACTGTGGTATTAGGCCAAAACTATTGGCTGGGTTAGATGCAGAAAAAAATTATTTTTAATTTGCAACCTGATGGAGGTCAGTATAGATGGACTAATAGACCAAGTCCCACACACCGCTAGAAGCCCAAATATTTTTTCAGAGCTAGATGCAGAAAATTTTTTTATTCAATTTGCAACCTGATGGAGGTCAGTATAGATGGACTAATAGACCAAGTCCCACACACTGCTAGAAGCCCAAATATTTTTTCAGAGCTAGATGCAGAAAAAAATTATTTTTAATTTGCAACCTGATGGAGGTCAGTATAGATGGACTAATAGACCAAGTCCCACACACTGCTAGAAGCCCAAATATTTTTTCAGAGCTAGATGCAGAAAAAAATTATTTTTAATTTGCAACCTGATGGAGGTCAGTATAGATGGACTAATAGAACAAGTCCCACACGCTGCTAGAAGCCCAAATATTTTTTCAGAGATAAATGAAGAAAAAAATTATTTTTAATTTGCAACCTGATGGAGGTCAGTATAGATGGACTAATAGACCAAGTCCCACACACTGCTAGAAGCCCAAATATTTTTTCAGAGCTAGATGCAGAAAAAAATTATTTTTAATTTGCAACCTGATGGAGGTCAGTATAGATGGACTAATAGACCAAGTCCCACACACCGCTAGAAGCCCAAATATTTTTTCAGAGCTAGATGCAGAAAAAAATTATTTTTAATTTGCAACCTGATGTAGGTCAGTATAGATGGACTAATAGACCAAGTCCCACACACTGCTAGAAGCCCAAATATTTTTTCAGAGCTAGATGAAGAAAAAAATTATTTTTAATTTGCAACCTGATGGAGGTCAGTATAGATGGACTAATAGACCAAGTCCCACACACCGCTAGAAGCCCAAATATTTTTTCAGAGCTAGATGCAGAAAAAAATTATTTTTAATTTGCAACCTGATGTAGGTCAGTATAGATGGACTAATAGACCAAGTCCCACACACTGCTAGAAGCCCAAATATTTTTTCAGAGCTAGATGCAGAAAAAAATTATTTTTAATTTGCAACCTGATGGAGGTCAGTATAGATGGACTAATAGACCAAGTCCCACACACCGCTAGAAGCCCAAATATTTTTTCAGAGCTAGATGCAGAAAAAAATTATTTTTAATTTGCAACCTGATGGAGGTCAGTATAGATGGACTAATAGACCAAGTCCCACACACTGCTAGAAGCCCAAATATTTTTTCAGAGCTAGATGCAGAAAAAAATTATTTTTAATTTGCAACCTGATGGAGGTCAGTATAGATGGACTAATAGACCAAGTCCCACACACTGCTAGAAGCCCAAATATTTTTTCAGAGCTAGATGCAGAAAAAAATTATTTTTAATTTGCAACCTGATGTAGGTCAGTATAGATGGACTAATAGACCAAGTCCCACACACCGCTAGAAGCCCAAATATTTTTTCAGAGCTAGATGCAGAAAAAAATTATATTCAGTTTGCAACCTGATGGAGGTCAGTATAGATGGACTAATAGAATGATGCTATGCCCAAAAGATTTTACTTCACTAGGTGCAGTAAAAAAATTGGTATTCTATACACAGGTGTTATATCTTGCAACACAGATAGGCTACTCCACTGACTAACACACTCTGCAATAGGCCAAAAAGGATTAGCTTTGCTAGATTCAGCCAAATGCTGTGAAAAAAACTTGCACAGCACTGGCACAGACCTGCCTGGCAAAAACTGATAGGAACTCATGTAACCTAGTCCTGAAAAGGACTCCAATTACAATTAGTCTTTACTCCCACAACCTATCTATTTAAGAGCACAGACCTCCCTGATAAAAGTCGTAGGAAATGCTGTAACCTAGTCCTTAAAAGGACTGCAATCACAACTATTCCCTACTCCCAAGCTATCTGTATATTTGTGCGAAAATTGGCTTGAAATTAACAAGGTATAGCACACACAGCAACAGCGGTGCCGTCTAACACGCAGCTGCAGCAGTGAGAAAATGGTGGCGACGGGGAAAATGGCTTGGTCTTATAGGGCAAGGACATGTGACATACACTGCCAATCACACATGCCCTTGCTTGTGTGAAAAAAAGCACTTCGCTCAGTGTGTGCGCTGCTGATAGGCTGACAGATTGCACCTCCCCACTGCAAATGCGGGAAAGAGAAAAAAAAATGGAGATCTTCATTGTTCCTGCAGACATCCATCCCCTGCCCCTCCCCCCGCCCCGCTGTACACTCAAACTGCGTATTAACATTAATTTTCATCATTACTGAGAAAAAATCCAGTTATGATTTTGGTGCACGAACAGTTATCGAACATAACCTCAAACAGCCGAATTTTTCTCAAATTGTTCGTGTTCGCCGACCGGCTCGAACACCGCCCAAAACAGCTCGAATTTGAGATTGGCGAACAGTTCAAGTAGAACAACGCTCATCTCTACTGACGACCACCAGCATGATCAGGCACATGGCAGCAAAGCACCCGACTTTGTGGGGCAAACCCCAAGGTCTAGGAACAGTGTCTGCGGGTGGCACCACTGCTTCTTCCGCTGGTGTGCATGCAAGCCAATCCCCTGTCCATGGTGTATGCAAAGATGCCTCTTGCCCTGCACCTGCTCTCAAGTAGCAGCATCAGGAAGCACATCCACGTCCTTCTCCCAGCGCAGCGTTCAGTTGGCCATACCCAAGTCCTACTAAATTCCTACATTTCGCGACTGCTTGCGCTTGAAATGTTGCCTTTTAGGCTCATGGAGATGAAAGCATTCCGCAACCTGATGGCGGCAGCCGTTCCTCGGTACTCGGTCCCCAGCCACCACTATTTCTCCCGGTGTGCCATCCCCACATTACACAAGCACGGGTCCCAAAACATTAGCCGTGCCCTCAACAACCCAGTCACCGGGAAAGTCCACCTAACCACGGATACGTGGACAAGGGCTTGTGGGCAGGGATGGTACATCTCGCTGTCGGCACACTGGGTTAACATAGTGGAAGCCGGGACCCAGTTGGACCTTGGGACGGAACACGTCCTCCCGACGCCAAGGATTGCGGGCCCTAGGTCAATCAGGGTTGCCCCCACAGTCTCCTGCATCTCATCCTCCTCAGCCTCCTCCTCCTCTTCAGCCTCCATCTCCGAAATGACCACATCAGTCACAAGCTGGAAGCACTGCAGACCTGCCTCGGCCAAGCGGCAACAGGCTGTGCTGAAGCTAATATGCGTAGGTGACAAACCGCTCAATGCTGAAGAGTTGTGGACAGCTCTGAAAGAGCAGGCAGATCTGTGCTCACACCGCTGAACCTATAGCCAGGCATGGTCATGTGTGACAATGGCCAGAACCTGGTGGCGGCTCTGAGGCGAGGCGAGCTCACACACATACCATGCCTGGCCCATGTGTTTAACCTCGTGGTTCAGCGGTTTCTCAAATCCTACCCGGAGCTGCCAGATCTGCTTGTTAAAGTACGCCGCCTGTGTGCCCATTTTAGAAAGTCACCTACAGCTACCGCGGCCCTTGCCGTGTTTCAGCAGCGTTTTCAGCTTACGGCTCACAGACTGGTATATGATGTCCCCACTTGTAGAAACTGCACTGCAGATGTTGGGAAGGATTTGTGAGCCGAAGAGGGCAGTTGTTGAGTACCAGCATCAACAAGGCCGTCGGTATTCAGTTAAGACTCCACACAAAAGACCTCAGGAGTGGACATGGATGTTAGACATATGTACCATCCTCCAAAACTTTGAGGACTCCACCAAGATGGTGAGCGGCGATGACGCCATAATTAGCATCACCATCCCACTTCTCTGTCTTCTGAAACGCTCTCTGCTCACAATCAAAGAGGATGCATTGCAGGCGGAGCATGATGAGATGGAGCAAGGAACCATACTGGGTGATTACACACAGCCCAGCCTCATCTCATCTCAATGTGGATTGGGTAACAATGAGGAAGAGGAGGAGAAGGAAGAACAGGAACTAGTTTCCTGCGCTATTGACGGTACTACCTGTGCAACTGTCATACCGTCTGTTCAGCGTGGATGGTCAGAGGACAGAGAGGAGGAGGAGGAGAGCATGGTCAATCATCCTCTTGGTGAGGACATGGAAGTCTTGCCTGTTAGCAGTTTGGCACGCATTGCTGAGTTTATGTTACACTGCCTTTCCCCTGACCTTTGCATTCTCCAAATTTTGGGTGACAGTCATTACTGGTTGGTGACACTTCTAGATCCACGCTACAAAGAGAACTTTATATCTCTTATTCCTGAGGCGGACAAGTCTCCAAAAATGGGGCAGTACCAGAAGGCCCTTGTTGCGGATCTATTAGGAAAATTCCCATCTGAAAATGCTGGCGGCAGAGGTCACAGTTCATTGGACAACCAAGGAGTACAGGCGAGTGAGACACAACTTCAATCCAGCAGGGGTACACTGTCAAAGTTCTGGGAGAGTTTTCTCAGACCCTCCCATCGCACAGGCCCTGAGGCGTGGGGTACTCTCACAAGGAGTGCAATGTTTGGGAAGATGCTGAGAGAGTACCTTGCCCACTGTACCAATGTCCTCCATGATTACTCTGTGCCTTAAAATTATTGGGTATCCAAGCTGGACACGTGGAATGAACTGGCTCTCTACGCCTTAGAGGTCCTGGCCTGCCCTGCTTCCAGCATTTTATCAGAGCGCGTTTTTAGTGCCGCTGATGTAATTATAGCTGATAAGCGCATCCGTCTGTCAACTGAAAATGCTGACAGGCTGACTCTTATAAAAATGAACAAGGGCTGGATTGGCCAGACTTCTCAACACCACCGAATGATAGCAGCGTAGCATAAACTCAAATCCAGTGTCTGTTTTTGGGAGGTGTATTCCCATGCACCTCTTCACACCCACACATAGGTATACGCTTCCTGATTTTGTCTATTTGCTCTTGTCCTCCTCCCTCTCCTCATCCTCCACCACCATATCACCAGGGTGACCGTGGTCCGTGATGCAACACCCACATAATTTTTTTAAAGGTTGTTTAAAATTTTTTCGTACAGTATGTTCATGTATACACCCCAGGGGTAAATGTTTGTCAGTCCATATACTTAGTGCATGGGCATTATTACAAGTATAGGAGACCAGCTCCTTTCTAATAGAAACATTTTTTATGAGGTCCTCTAAGTCTCTTCCAAGGGGCATTGGAGTACCTCCCAATTTTTGGCAGTCCTTGCATTCACTGCATAGGCCAACACTATGGGAGACCCTCTCCTTTCTAATGGGAATTTGTCGTTACTGTGGCCCTGCTCTTTGTGTCTTTAAATTGTTAGTGGGGTTTTTCCTAAATTTGGTCAGCCGTTGGACTCACTGCATACCCTTTAACTGGATAGCACTCCCGCTCCTTCCTAATGGGAACATGTCGTTGTAATGCACACGCCCGGACGGACTGGCGTGTGCGTGTTTAGTGGTTCCACTGTGCCATGAACCGGAGAGTGCCTGGAGGGGCGTAACTAAGTATCTGCCCGATCCGACCAAGGTTGCACGACGGCATACGACGCCAGTGCACCAGGGAGGAACCGAGCAGAGGGACCAGGGTCTACTCCAGGTCAGACTCCGGACACGGCTGTTGACCCACACCGGGGAATACAGGAACAGGCAGACTAGAGGGCAGGCTGGGTAGGGTCCAGTACAGACTGGGAGACAAATTAGGAGCCGCAGATGCGGTAAGCAAACAGAGTAAAGCGAAACCGCAGGTGCGGTAGTCAAGGCCGAGCAGAGCAGAACCACAGATGCGGTAGACAAGGCAGAGCAGAGCAGAACCGCAGACACGGTAGACAAGGCTGAGCAGAGCAAAACCGCCGACGCGGTAGACAAGGCTGAGCAGAGCGAAACCGCATACGCGGTAGACAAAGCTGAGCAAAGCGAAACCGCAGACGCGGTGGACAGTAGAGATGAGCGGTGTTTGACTTGAACTGTTCGCCAATCTCAAATTCGAGCTGTTTTGGGCGGTGTTCGAGCCGTTCGGCGAACACGAACGATTTGAAAAAAATTCGGCTGTTCGAGGTTATGTTCGATAACTGTTCGTGCACCAAAATCATAACTGGATTTTTTCTCAGTAATGATGAAAATTAATGTTAATACGCAGTTTTAGTGTACAGCGGGGCGGGGGGAGGGGCAGGGGATGGATCTCTGCAGAAATAATGAAGATCTCCATTTTTTTTTTCTCTTTCCCTCATTTACAGTGGGGAGGTGCAATCTGTCAGCCTATCAGCAGCGCACACACGGAGCGAAGCGCTTTTCTTCACACAAGCAAGGGCATGTGTCATTGGCAGTGTATGTCACATGTCCTTGCCCTATAAGACCCAGCCATTTTCCCCGTCGCCACCATTTTCTCACTGCTGCAGCTGCGTGTTAAACGGAACCGCTGTTGCTGTGTGCGCTATACCTTGTTAATTTCA
The DNA here is from genome assembly GCF_046119375.1 of Phyllobates terribilis. NCBI lineage: Eukaryota > Metazoa > Chordata > Amphibia > Anura > Dendrobatidae > Phyllobates > Phyllobates terribilis. The sequence goes on from NW_027362770.1 coordinate 97,633,803, forward strand.
AGCCAATTTTCGCACAAATCTACAGATAGCTTGGGAGTAGGGAATAGTTGTGATTGCAGTCCTTTTAAGGACTAGGTTACAGCATTTCCTACGACTTTTATCAGGCAGGTCTGTGCTCTTAAATAGATAGGTTGGGAGTAAAGACTAATTGTAATTGCAGTCCTTTTCAGGGCTAAGTTAGATCAGTTCCTATCAGTTTTTGCCAGGCAGGTCTGTGCCAGTGCTGTGCAAGTTTTTTTCACAGCATTTGGCTAAATCTAGCAAAGCTAATCCTTTTTGGCCTATTGCAGAGCGTGTTAGTCAGTGGAGTAGCCTATCTGTGTTGCAAGCTACACCACCTGTGTATAAAATACCAATTTTTTTACTGCACCTAGTGAAGTAAAACCTTTTGGGCATAGCATCATTCTATTAGTCCATCTATACTGACCTCCATAAGGTTGCAAATTGAATATAATTTTTTTCTGCATCTACCTCTGAAAAAATATTTGGCCTTCTAGCAGTGTGTGGGACTTGTTCTATTAGTCCATCTAGACTGACCTCCATCACGATGCAAATTGAATATAATTTTTTGCTGCATCTAGCTCTGAAAAAATATTTGGCCTTCTAGCAGTGTGTGGGACTTGTTCTATTAGTCCATCTATACTGACCTCCATCAGGTTGCAAATTGAATATAATTTTTTTCTGCATCTAGCTCTGAAAAAATATTTGGCCTTCTAGCAGTGTGTGGGACTTGTTCTATTAGTCCATCTATACTGACCTCCATCAAGTTGCAAATTGAATATAATATTTTTCTGCATCTAGCTCTGAAAAAATATTTGGCCTTCTAGCAGTGTGTGGGACTTGTTCTATTAGTCCATCTATACTGACCTCCATCACGTTGCAAATTGAATATAATATTTCTCTGCATCTAGCTCTGAAAAAATATTTGGCCTTCTAGCAGTGTGTGGGACTTGTTCTATTGGTCCATCTATACTGACCTCCATCAGGTTGCAAATTGAATATAATATTTTTCTGCATCTAGCTCTGAAAAAATATTTGGCCTTCTAGCAGTGTGTGGGACTTGTTCTATTAGTCCATCTATACTGACCTCCATCAAGTTGCAAATTGAATATAATATTTTTCTGCATCTAGCTCTGAAAAAATATTTGGCCTTCTAGCAGTGTGTGGGACTTGTTCTATTAGTCCATCTATACTGACCTCCATCACGTTGCAAATTGAATATAATATTTCTCTGCATCTAGCTCTGAAAAAATATTTGGCCTTCTAGCAGTGTGTGGGACTTGTTCTATTGGTCCATCTATACTGACCTCCATCAGGTTGCAAATTGAATATAATATTTTTCTGCATCTAGCTCTGAAAAAATATTTGGCCTTCTAGCAGTGTGTGGGACTTGTTCTATTAGTCCATCTATACTGACCTCCATCAGGTTGCAAATTGAATGTAATTTTTTTCTGCATCTAGCTCTGAAAAAATATTTGGCCTTCTAGCAGTGTGTGGGACTTGTTCTATTAGTCCATCTATACTGACCTCCATCAGGTTGCAAATTGAATATAATTTTTTTCTGCATCTAGCTCTGAAAAAATATTTGGCCTTCTAGCAGTGTGTGGGACTTGTTCTATTAGTCCATCTATACTGACCTCCATCAGGTTGCAAATTGAATATAATTTTTTTCTGCATCTAGCTCTGAAAAAATATTTGGGCTTCTAGCAGTGTGTGGGACTTGTTCTATTAGTCCATCTATACTGACCTCCATCAGGTTGCAAATTGAATATAATATTTTTCTGCATCTAGCTCTGAAAAAATATTTGGCCTTCTAGCAGTGTGTGGGACTTGTTCTATTAGTCCATCTATACTGACCTCCACCAGGTTGCAAATTGAATATAATATTTTTCTGCATCTAGCTCTGAAAAAATATTTGGCCTTCTAGCAGTGTGTGGGACTTGTTCTATTAGTCCATCTATACTGACCTCCATCAGGTTGCAAATTGAATATAATTTTTTTCTGCATCTACCTCTGAAAAAATATTTGGGCTTCTAGCTGTGTGTGGGGCTTGTTCTATTAGTCCATCTATACTGACCTCCATCAGGTTGCAAATTGAATATAATATTTTTCTGCATCTAGCTCTGAAAAAATATTTGGCCTTCTAGCAGTGTGTGGGACTTGTTCTATTAGTCCATCTATACTGACCTCCATCAGGTTGCAAATTGAATATAATATTTTTATGAATCTAGCTCTGAAAAAATATTTGGCCTTCTAGCAGTGTGTGGGACTTGTTCTATTAGTCCATCTATACTGACCTCCATCAGGTTGCAAATTGAATATAATTTTTTTCTGCATCTAGTTCTGAAAAAATATTTGGCCTTCTAGCAGTGTTTGGGACTTGTTCTATTAGTCCATCTATACTGACCTCCATCAGGTTGCAAACTGAATATAATTTTTTTCTGCATCTAACCCAGACAATAGTTTTGGCCTAATACCACAGTTTGGCCACTCAGCTCTGCTTGGTTCCATTCCACTGTTTTTTTGTGCAAACAACTCCAGAGTTGTGAATTAGTTAACCACCAAAATGAGTGGAAAAAGGCCTGCTGCTGGTGGAAAGGGGAATAGGCGTGTTGGGAAGGGGAAAAAAAGGTTGTGTCCGTGGAGTAGGTGTTAAAGCAACAGTAACATCTGCAGAAGAAAGACCATCTTCCAGCAAAACTAAAATGTCTACTTCTTTTAGCTGACAATGTGATAAGATCCCTTTCTTATGGCCACGCCAATCGCTACAAATTCCAGATGAGGCACAAAAACAGCAGGTGCTTCAACGGATATCAAGTGCTCCTTTAAGTGGGCTCTCCTCCACATCAACTTCAACATCACAAATACTCCAGTCCTCAGAGGTGTCACCCCAATCGCACTTGCTTCCTCACAGCTCCCAAATCTCCAGCTGCCCGTCTGAGTATGAGGTAGAACAGATGGTTGAGTCTGCAGAGCTGTTTACTCATACTATAGCCTGGGAATCAGAGGTCGGCTCCAGCTCTTCTGTGAATCCAGACGAGGAAATGATCTGCACTGATGCCCAGAATCTTTATGAGTCGGATCCAGGACCAGACGCAGAAGGTTCTGACCATAATGCAGACCCTCATTCCCAAACTGTAACTCCTGTTGGTGGAGACAATGAGGAAGACGATGATGAGACTCAAATACCTGATTGGAGCGACAACTTTAGTTTTTTGTCAGGGCAGGAAGAGGTTGGCTCTGAGGACGACGGGTGTGATAACACACAGGGTGATGATGATGAGGTTGGAGATCCCACTTACTGTCAACCCACAGTCTGCCAAGAGATGAGGTCAGCAGAGGAGGTGGAGGAGGATGCTAGTGACGACGAGGTCAGGTTGCGCCTTCCTGGACAGAGACGTAGTACTGGAAGCACGTCAACAACTGCATCCTCAAACACAATTCTGCCTCTGACCACAAGTCGTGGTGGCTCTTCAGGTCGCATGGGTGCTAAGCCTTGCATAGCTTGGGCATTTTTTCAGATCGATAAAGATGACTCTACTCGTGTTATCTGTAACATTTGTCAACAAAAGCTAAGTAGAGGCCAAAAAATACATAGTTTGAGTACTTCATGCATGAACCGGCACATGGACATGAAGCATAAGTTGCAGTGGGAAGCTCACTGTGCTACTGTTAGAACCTTGCTCTTAGGTTTTTTCTATTGCTGGTCACATGACCTTGTTGGCCTATTTAGTCCTGCTCCGCCCTTCTGGCTTTGCTGGACTTCATTGTATTACTACTCTTTAGCTAGCCTGTGCTCTGTATCTAACTCTGTTAGTTTGCTTGGTCTTCGGACCTCTGTGTCCTATATATTTTGTTTGTTCGTCTGTCTACTACTATTTCTGTTAGGAGGTGTCCATTTTGCTCCCAGTCCCTAGTACTTGTAGGGATTCCTTCCCCACATCTATAGGTCTCCGTACAGACTAGCTGAGGACTTTAGCAGGTCTGATCGCAGTGTAAGGTGCCCCAGCGAGGTAGTCGTGGGCGAGCTGTAGCCCCCTCTCGCTATGGCACCCTACAGACAATACGTGTCCTCTCTCTGAAGTGTGGCTGTGTATGTAGTGCTCTTCACTTACTTCACGCCATCCGATCGCGGCTGTCTCCAGGCAATTTTCTTCTGGGACCAGGGCAGCAATAATTTCAGAGGACACGAGGTTCTTAACCAGAACTTGGACTTTACTTGGGGAAGAGGAATATTTACAGTATTTACAGTCAGATATAATGGATAAGGCCCGACAGGCAATCATCTCCCTCACAGGCGCCGTTAACTGCTTCAGCCCTGGTTCCCTCTTTAAGCGGAGCATCTCTGTGGCTATAATTCCTGGCCCTAGAGACTCCTCTGTATTAACAGTGAACGGATCCGATATCTCTCCCCCACATCTTGGCTTGGAGTACTGTTTAGCTTCCTCTGCTGCCTGCAGACCAGAAGTGCCCCGTGTCCTCACTGCGCTTTGGTGAGTTTCTACGGCGAGCGAACAGGACTCGTGCTCTTGCGTGGGGAGAACTGCTCACTGGGATCTCACTGTCTGAGGGTTCGGAGCTCCCGTCTACCCTAGCAGCCACTATAGTAAGGCTGTCTCATCAGGTCGCAATCCCTTCTTGTACTACTCTATCACTTCCTGATTCAGGAAATTAAAACAGAGACTTTCCTAATATGCCCACCCTCAGTGAGCTGTCATCACAGAACCTTAACCCATCACTGTCTATAGCTCGGCTAGCAGACTCATCCTGACATCTGCACCCCGAACAGTGGCATCTTGTGGCTGTTTTCAGGTACTACAGCCCAGAAGGAACTATACCAGGAACAAGCTCTATATCTCTCTAGGCTTGATAAGGGTGTAGCACCCTGAGGATTCGGCTGCTACAGGGGTATTGCACCTCAACCCAGAGGTGTGATATTCCACTCCCGGGTAAGGATGGAGTGTGGAACTGAGCTCAGTTAGCTGCATGCACTACACACATCCCATTTCCGAGGGACAGACCGATGGTACTCCCACTAGAGAAATGTGCAGGTATGACAGTGTCTGTTCCTGGCTGGAGTGGGAGGGGGGTGGAACATCCCAGTAGTGTAGGGGCAGATAGGGGGAGCAGCCTGGGTAAAGCTAGGAGCTCATTGGGTGCTGGTCACCTGAGCTCACACATAGAGGGAGTATATAAGGTGGGAACCATCTTAGATCAGGGTCAGTCTGTGAGACGTCAGTCTTTTGTAGAGGTTTGGTCAGTCTGAGAGAGCCTGAGAAGCAGAGAGAGAGGAGAAAGAAGGACCCAGAAGGGGGAGAAGAGGGAACTCCAAGAACCCAAAATTAGATCAGAGGGTGAAGAGTTGGCAACAGGGTACCGGATCCCAAGCTGGTGGAGGCTACAGCACACCTTAGCCAGAGACCGGAGGTCGTGGGCAGGATCTGCCACGACCACCCACTAAATCCACCCGGAAGGCAAACCAAGAATAGGGTCATGGAACCCAGAGACAAGGGTTTACCAACAAGAGGCCCGAGGGAGCCGGACTTAGGTGGATCCCTGGTGGGGAAGGCCAGAGAGAAGGACAAGTCAGAAAGGGAGCTCAGGACCACGCTCCAGAATCACCTGGGGGTTGGCCGAGTCCAAGACCTGGTGGACGCAGCACGGCTCGGGCGGTCACTTAAGGCCAGAGTGACCACAAGAACAGCAGTAAGTAAAAACCCTGAACTGCACAGCCCGGCTCGGAGTCTTCTTAACATCCACACTGCACCACCACTACCACCATCCTCTACACCTGACCCCCTGAGGCTATATCCCTCCCGTTGGGGGTTATACTACCAGAGCTGCACAAGCACCACCAGCCTCAGCGGACCCTGCTGCAGCGGCGGCCGTATTGACCGCAAATCAACGGGTGGCGTAGTCGACACAAAGAACACTAATAACATCTGTAAGGACTGCCACACACTGAGCTTGACACCCTGGGCACGGACCGGGTCACCGCCACTCGGAGACTACAACCCCCATCTGATCCGGCTCCGGGTATCCCCCAAACAACACTGGCCCAGGGGGCGCGTCAAGGGCACTAAGTTCCCCCTCTGCTCTACCAACCGGACCACTAAAGCTAACCCCCTTAGCTTGGCCTACCACAGTTGGGGAGGTCTGTCTTCAGGAACTCTTCCTTTTACTCTCTCAGTCTCAAGGGAAGGCTACGCCCTTCCCCACTATTACATTCCCCGACACTTTAATGTTGGTCGTCCCTGACCACACTAGGCAATAAACATCAATCAACAGTTATAAAATTACATTACTAAATTTTACTAAAACATTCTTAGTAAGCGACTGGTCCTGAGGTCATCTTCTTGGATGGAAGACCGGCCCTTCTCGGTTAAGGGCCCTGGAACAGCAATTCAGGACAGTCCACTATCAACTTTTTCAGAGGCACCGGTCCTTCTTGGTAAGGACCCTGGAAACGAAGTGTCCATGTCCACATTTTTAAATCAGGTCAACTCTTCAATAGCCCTTAATCCCCTCCTGGGGCTACATTCTGAGGCACACCGTCACAGGTAACACCCTGTGAGTCTCTTTTCTTCTTGGCCCTAGCGGGGGTCACCGGTTCTTCCCGCTAGGCCGCAAGTCTCTTAGATTCGGAGGATATCCATCCTCAAGGTGTGCCTCAGCAATTTAAATTCCAGCAGAAAAAGGCGCAACAAGCGCAACAAAAAGAAAACAAAAATAAAAACAAAAAGAGCAGCTCTCCCGGGCACGCAACTTTTGGGTGCTGCTTAAGGCCTTCCTGGCCTAGGAGGTAGGGGAACAGTCCTCCATTTTTTTTTTTTTGTTTCAACTGAAGTCAACATGGGGCACTTCGCCCCCACTGGGTAACAGTCCCAAACTACAGAAATGACCACCACCGATGGGTCCTAGTAGGAGAAGAAGTGAAAGGTCAACGGACCTTTTAGCCCACTTAGCTCACTTCTTCCGGGCCTCCCTCTGTTCCCTCATGAAGGCCTGGGGGCCTCTGTTGCCACAGAAACTACTGGGGCAGGTACCGCAGATGTGACCGGCCGCTGGGGCATGGACCGCTCACCTTCTGTAAGCTTCGCTGCAGCTATTGCTCCGGCCCCACCTGGATGTTCTCCTCCCTCAGCCGAGGGGGACGTTTCCTCCGGCATCCGGTTCCAGCACCACATGTGAAGCTCGTGGACTAGCAGGCCCAGCTCCGGATCAGGCCTAGTGGCCCACTGAACAGCCACTGGGGGTAAAGGCAGCGGATCGCGGGCAGCGCCCGCCGGCGGACGACTTCCAGCCGCGGCCCCTGGTGTAGTGATCTTCAGGGGTTCCTCCTCACCGCTTGCCTCGCGCACGTTGTCAGGCTCTGGGGCTGCCATCCTCTCAGGACGTCTGCTGCCGCACCTCCTTCTCCTTACGTGCCGGACAGAAAATGGCGCCGGTCGCTTACCGGTGACGCGCGTCCTGCGCGTCCAGCTCCGCCTCTTCCTGGGCCGGACCTCTGACGCGACCGCCGCGTCACTCGTCACTCTAGGCCGCTCCGCCCTCAGCCGCGCCCCCTCTCTGCGCGCGCTGATACTCACGGGGCCGGACTTCACTTTGCGCCGCGCCCTCTTCCTCACTGGACGTCCCATCCTGGGGCGCATCTTCACCGCTGGGCCCATCCCTCTTCGGGCCGGAACTCGTAGGGGCTGGACATCTTTTCGCGCTCTCCAGCGCCGTCCACTCCCACGATGAGCGGTTCTTCTCCCAGACTTTACCGCCGTCGTCACCATCTTGGAATCCATGCTTCGGGCCGCCATGTTGGGCCGCATGCCTTCTAACACTTTCTCCTCAGTGTTCTGTGTCGGCTCTTCCCCGCTTTCTTCATGCAAGGAGCTCGCATCCTGCCGACTACGCCAAATGTAAGGTGCCCCAGCGAGGTAGTCGTGGGCGAGCTGTAGCCCCCTCTCGCTATGGCACCCTACAGACAATACGTGTCCTCTCTCTGAAGTGTGGCTGTGTATGTAGTGCTCTTCACTTACTTCACGCCATCCGATCGCGGCTGTCTCCAGGCAATTTTCTTCTGGGACCAGGGCAGCAATAATTTCAGAGGACACGAGGTTCTTAACCAGAACTTGGACTTTACTTGGGGAAGAGGAATATTTACAGTATTTACAGTCAGATATAATGGATAAGGCCCGACAGGCAATCATCTCCCTCACAGGCGCCGTTAACTGCTTCAGCCCTGGTTCCCTCTTTAAGCGGAGCATCTCTGTGGCTATAATTCCTGGCCCTAGAGACTCCTCTGTATTAACAGTGAACGGATCCGATATCTCTCCCCCACGTCCTGGCTTGGAGTACTGTTTAGCTTCCTCTGCTGCCTGCAGACCAGAAGTGCCCCGTGTCCTCACTGCGCTTTGGTGAGTTTCTACGGCGAGCGAACAGGACTCGTGCTCTTGCGTGGGGAGAACTGCTCACTGGGATCTCACTGTCTGAGGGTTCGGAGCTCCCGTCTACCCTAGCAGCCACTATAGTAAGGCTGTCTCATCAGGTCGCAATCCCTTCTTGTACTACTCTATCACTTCCTGATTCAGGAAATTAAAACAGAGACTTTCCTAATATGCCCACCCTCAGTGAGCTGTCATCACAGAACCTTAACCCATCACTGTCTATAGCTCGGCTAGCAGACTCATCCTGACATCTGCACCCCGAACAGTGGCATCTTGTGGCTGTTTTCAGGTACTACAGCCCAGAAGGAACTATACCAGGAACAAGCTCTATATCTCTCTAGGCTTGATAAGGGCACTAAGTTCCCCCTCTGCTCTACCAACCGGACCACTAAAGCTAACCCCCTTAGCTTGGCCTACCACAGTTGGGGAGGTCTGTCTTCAGGAACTCTTCCTTTTACTCTCTCAGTCTCAAGGGAAGGCTACGCCCTTCCCCACTATTACAGCAGGATCAGGTCCCCTGTTACATCGTAGGGATCAAGCTGAGTTCTATCGTAGGGACAGATCTCCTCTCTTTCCTTAGCTCTGGTAGCAGAACATAACAGTAAGTCCAGCCTGCAAATTCTCTAAGGAAAGATTTTTCTGTTCCATCATGGTGTCGGTTCTGGATTTGGCTAAACGCCTGCAGGGACTCTCTCTGGAGGTGGCCGAGCTCCATCAGCACGTGAGTAACTGTCCTGGAGCACATTTCTTGGAGCCTAAGGTACGTTTGCCTGATTTATTTTTTGGTGAACACCAAGAATTTTTTTCATTTAAAAATGCTTGCTTATTGTATTTTCGTTTGAGACCCAGGTCCTCTGGGGATGAATCCCAGCGCATAGGGTTCATAATGTCACTTTTGCGCAAAGAGCCTCAGGAGTGGGCCTTTTCTTTGCAACCTAGTGATACATGCTTTAGTAGAGATGAGCGTTGTTCTACTCGAACTGTTCGCCAATCTCAAATTCGAGCTGTTTTGGGCGGTGTTCGAGCCGTTCGGCGAACACGAACAATTTGAGAAAAATTCGGCTGTTCGAGGTTATGTTCGATAACTGTTCGTGCACCAAAATCATAACTGGATTTTTTCTCAGTAATGATGAAAATTAATGTTAATACGCAGTTTGAGTGTACAGCGGGGTGGGGGGAGGGGCAGGGGATGGATCTCTGCAGGAACAATGAAGATCTCCATTTTTTTTTCTCTTTTCCGCATTTACAGTGGGGAGGTGCAATCTGTCAGCCTATCAGCAGCGCACACACGGAGCGAAGTGCTTTTTTTCACACAAGCAAGGGCATGTGTCATTGGCAGTGTATGTCACATGTCCTTGCCCTATAAGACCAAGCCATTTTCCCCGTCGCCACCATTTTCTCACTGCTGCAGCTGCGTGTTAGACGGCACCGCTGTTGCTGTGTGCACTATACCTTGTTAATTTCAAGCCAATTTTCGCACAAATATACAGATAGCTTGGGAGTAGGGAATAGTTGTGATTGCAGTCCTTTTAAGGACTAGGTTACAGCATTTCCTACGACTTTTATCAGGCAGGTCTGTGCTCTTAAATAGATAGGTTGTGGGAGTAAAGACTAATTGTAATTGGAGTCCTTTTCAGGACTAGGTTACATCAGTTCCTATCAGTTTTTGCCAGGCAGGTCTGTGCCAGTGCTGTGCAAGTTTTTTTCACAGCATTTGGCTGAATCTAGCAAAGCTAATCCTTTTTGGCCTATTGCAGAGTGTGTTAGTCAGTGGAGTAGCCTATCTGTGTTGCAAGATATACCACCTGTGTATAGAATACCAATTTTTTTACTGCACCTAGTGAAGTAAAATCTTTTGGGCATAGCATCATTCTATTAGTCCATCTATACTGACCTCCATCAGGTTGCAAACTGAATCTATTTTTTTTCTGCATCTAGCTCTGAAAAAATATTTGGCCTTCTAGCAGTGTGTGGGACTTGTTCTATTAGTCCACCTATACTGACCTCCATCAGGTTGCAAACTGAATATATTTTTTTCTGCATCTACCTCTGAAAAAATATTGGGCTTCTAGCTGTGTGTGGGACTTGTTGTATTAGTCCATTTATACTGACATCCATCAGGTTGCAAACTGAATATATTTTTTTCTGCATCTACCTCTGAAAAAATATTGGGCTTCTAGCTGTGTGTGGGTCTTGTTCTATTAATCCATCTATACAGACCTCCATCAGGTTGCAAACTGAATATAATTTTTTTCTGCATCTAGCTCTGAAAAAATATTTGGCCTTCTAGTAGTGTGTGGGACTTTCTCTGTTAGTCCATCTATACTGACCTCCATCAGGTTGCAAACTGAATATATTTTTTTCTGCATCTACCTCTGAAAAAATATTGGGCTTCTAGCTGTGTGTGTGTCTTGTTCTATTAATCCATCTATACTGACCTCCATCAGGTTGCAAACTGAATATAATTTTTTTCTGCATCTAGCTCTGAAAAAATATTTGGCCTTCTAGTAGTGTGTCGGACTTTCTCTATTAGTCCATCTATACTGACCTCCATCAGGTTGCAAATTAAAAATAATTTTTATCTGCATCTACAGTACCTCTGAAAAAATATTTGGGCTTCTAGCTGTGTGTGGGACTTGTTGTATTAGTCCATCTATACTGACCTCCATCAGGTTGCAAACTGAATATATTTTTTTCTGCATCTACCTCTGAAAAAATATTGGGCTTCTAGCTGTGTGTGGGACTTGTTGTATTAGTCCATCTATACTGACCTCCATCAGGTTGCAAACTGAATATATTTTTTTCTGCATCTACCTCTGAAAAAATATTGGGCTTCTAGCTGTGTGTGGGTCTTGTTCTATTAATCCATCTATACAGACCTCCATCAGGTTGCAAACTGAATATAATTTTTTTCTGCATCTAGCTCTGAAAAAATATTTGGCCTTCTAGCAGTGTGTGGGACTTGTTCTATTAGTCCACCTATACTGACCTCCATCAGGTTGCAAATTCAAAATAATTTTTTGTATGCATCTAGCTCTGAAAAAATATTTGGCCTTCTAGCAGTGTGTGGGACTTTCTCTGTTAGTCCATCTATACTGACCTCCATCAGGTTGCAAACTGAATCTAATTTTTTTCTGCATCTAGCTCTGAAAAAATATTTGGCCTTCTAGCAGTGTGTCGGACTTTCTCTATTAGTCCATCTATACTGACCTCCATCAGGTTGCAAATTAAAAATAATTTTTATCTGCATCTACAGTACCTCTGAAAAAATATTTGGGCTTCTAGCTGTGTGTGGAACTTGTTGTATTAGTCCATCTATACTGACCTCCATCAGGTTGCAAACTGAATATATTTTTTTCTGCATCTACCTCTGAAAAAATATTGGGCTTCTAGCTGTGTGTGGGACTTGTTGTATTAGTCCATCTATACTGACCTCCATCAGGTTGCAAATTGAATATAATTTTTTTCTGCATCTAACCCAGCCAATAGTTTTGGCCTAATACCACAGTTTGGCCACTCAGCTCTGCTCGGTTACCATCCATTGTTTTTTTGTGCAAACAACTCCAGAGTTGTGAATTAGTTAACCACCAAAATGAGTGGAAAAAGGCCTGCTGCTGGTGGAAAGGGGAATAGGCGTGTCGGGAAGGGGAAAAAAGGTTGTGTCCGTGGGGTAGGTGTTAAAGCAACAGTAACATCTGCAGAAGAAAGACCATCTTCCAGCCAAACTAAAATGTCTACTTCTTTTAGCGGACAATGTGATAAGATCCCTTTCTTACGGCCACGCCAATCGCTACAAATTCCAGATGAGGCACAAAAACAGCAGGTGCTTCAACGGATATCAAGTGCTCCTTTAAGTGGGCTCTCCTCCACATCAACTTCAACATCACAAATACTCCAGTCCTCAAAGGTGTCACCCAAATCGCACTTGCTTCCTCACAGCTCCCAAATCTCCAGCTGCCCGTCTGAGTATGAGGTAGAACAGATGGTTGAGTCTGCAGAGCTGTTTACTCATACTATAGCCTGGGAATCAGAGGTCGACTCCAGCGCTTCTGTGAATCCAGACGAGGAAATGATCTGCACTGATGCCCAGAATCTTTATGAGTCGGATCCAGGACCAGACGCAAAAGGTTCTGACCATAATGTAGACCCTCATTCCCAAACTGTAACTCCTGTTGGTGGAGACAATGAGGAAGACGATGATAAGACTCAAATACCTGATTGGAGCGACAACTTTAGTTTTTTGTCAGGGCAGGAACAGGTTGGCTCTGAGGACGACGGGTGTGATAACACACAGGGTGATGATGATGAGGTTGGAGATCCCACTTACTGTCAACCCACAGTCAGCCAAGAGATGAGGTCAGCAGAGGAGGTGGAGGAAGATGCTAGTGATGACGAGGTCAGGTTGCGCCTTCCTGGACAGAGACGTAGTACTGGAAGCACGTCAACAACTGCATCCTCAAACACAACTCTGCCTCTCACCACAAGTCGTGGTGGCTCTTCAGGTCGCATGGGTGCTAAGCCTTGCATAGCCTGGGCATTTTTTCAGATCGATAAAGATGACCCAACTCGTGTTATCTGTAACATTTGTCAGCAAAAGCTAAGTAGAGGCCAAAAAATACATAGTTTGAGTACTTCATGCATGAACCGGCACATGGACATGAAGCATAAGTTGCAGTGGGAAGCTCAGTGTGCTACAATGCGGCCTAGCCGGCCGGGCCAACCACCGTCTGCCATATCTTGTGCATCCGCGGCCTCTTCATCCTCTGTGACTGGGGGGACAGCAGTCACACCTGTTTTGGGGCGCAGACCTGCCACCTCTTTACCCACAACAGCCAGCGTGATTGGCAGGTCATCATTTTCTTTGGAGGTGGTAACACCAGCTGGTGTTGAGCGCTGTCCGACATCGATAGCACCACCTTTGGATCAAGGCAACCTAACATGTCCGCCTGCATCTTCCTCACAGACCGGCAGTTTGCCGGGGACACCCTTATCAACCCCGTCTAAGCACAATAGCCAGCCCTCGGTCCCTCAGATGTGGACAAGTAAAAGACCATTTCCTCCTAGCCATGAGAAAGCTAAGAGGTTGAATTTCACCATCTGCAAGCTCTTGGCTACAGAAATGCTGCCTTTCCGCCTGGTGGACACAGAGGATTTTCGAGACCTTATGTCCGTCGCAGTGCCCCAGTACCAGATGCCCAGTCGGCACTACTTCTCAAAGAAAGGTGTGCCTGCGCTCCACCAGCATGTCGCACACAACATCACCGCTTCTTTGAGAAACTCTGTGTGTGACAGGGTGCATTTCACCACAGACACTTGGACGAGTAGGCATGGACAGGGGCGTTACATGTCGCTGACTGGGCACTGGGTAACTATGGTGACAGCAGGACAAGGGGCTGCTGTCCAAGTCTTGCCGTCCCCACGAGTTGTGCGTCAATCCTCTTTATGTCAAAGTTCCTCCACTGCTTCTGCCTCCTCAACCTCCTCTCGGTCTTCCACCTGCACCCAAAGCCTGTCTGGTCATGCCACAAGCTTTCTAACTGCGCAGAAGGGATCCTGCACACCTCCTTACTATGCTGGCAGTAGGGCTCAACGTCATCAGGCGGTTTTTACTTTGAAATGTCTGGGAAATGTGAGTCACACAGCTGAGGAGTTGTGGTCAGTTCTGGAGAACCAATTTCATGAATGGCTGTCTCCACTGGACCTGAAACCAGGGAAGGCCGTGTGCGACAATGCTGCAAACCTGGGTGCGGCCCTTCGCCGGGGCAATGTCACACACGTGCCTTGTATGGCTCACGTGTTGAACCTGGTTGTCCAGCAATTTTTAGCCCACTATCCCAGACTAGATGGCCTTCTGCAGAGGGCACGGTCGCTGTGTGCTCACTTCCGCCGTTCGCATCCCGCAGCTCAGCGACTTACATCTCTACAGAAGTCGTTGGGCCTGCCACTTCACCGGCTAAAATGCGATGTGCCTACCCGGTGGAATTCAACTCTGCACATGTTGCAGCGACTGTGGCAGCACCGACAAGCCCTGGTGCAATACGTTCTGACGTATAGCCTGGGCCAACGAGATCCAGAGGTGGGGCAAATCACGCTGGAGGAGTGGTCTCAGATCAGGGACCTATGCACCCTTCTGCACAGTTTTGAAATGGCGACGAAGATGTTTAGTGCTGATGATGCCATTATCAGCATGACTATTCCGGTGATTTACATGCTGGAGCACATGTTAAACAGAATTCGGAGTCAGGTGGTGGCACAAGAGGAGGTGGAGGAAGTAGAGGAGGAGGAGTTGTATGCGGAAGGGCTAACATCTGCAAGGTCCAGACGGTCGGCAGCACCAAGGCGGCAGGCATGTGAGGGTGGGGGAGATGGTTTTACCAGGGCGCATGGTAGCAGCCAAACTAGTGAGGAAGGTGCAGGAGCCCAGGAAGAAGTGGAGGACGAATTGATGGAAGACTCATCAGATGAGGGAGACCTTGATCACATTTCTGTTGTGCGAGGTTGGGGGGAGAGGACAGAGGAAGGAAGCATGATTGTTACCTCGCCACCAACACAACAGGGACTTGGTGCTCCTGGATGCGCAACACACATGAGTGCCTTCTTGCTGCACTACCTGCAACATGACCCTCGAATTGTGAGAATTAGAAATAATCCTGACTACTGGGTTGCCACACTGTTAGATCCCCGGTACAAAAGTAAATTTGCCGAAATTATTCCTGCCATAGAAAGGGATGCACGCATGCAGGAGTATCAGCAGAGACTGTTGCAGAATCTTACATGTGCTTTTCCACAAAACACCAGTGGTGCACGTAGTGAATATCACAGTTCCAACTTGCCAACCGTGGGACCGTCAAGTGTTCAGCACTCAATCCATAACAGAACCACAGTATCTGCTGGTAACATCAATTTTGCGGAATCATTTCACCACTTTTTTAGCCCATCCTTTGCAAGGCCACAGGAGACAAGAAGTCTGACACATAGTCAACGCCTAGAGACGATGGTACAGCAGTATCTCCAAGTAAACATTGAAGCCACGACTGTGTCACTGGACCCTTGCTCTTTTTGGGCTTCCAATCTGGATAAATGGCCGGAGCTAGCCACTTACGCCTTGGAGATCTTGTCATGCCCCGCAGCCAGCGTTCTGTCTGAACGTGTGTTCAGCGCTGCTGGTGGTGTGCTGACAGATAAGCGCACGCGGCTCTCCACTGATAATGTAGACAGACTCACGTTCATAAAGATGAACAAATCATGGATCCGAAACGACTTTTCTACCCCTGTGTCATCCTGGGGAGAGTAAAAGCTTGATGATTGGTTAAAATCACCCTACCAACCGTTTTAAGCTTTCAAATTACTAATCATGTTTATCTGTATCTTGACTGGAAAATAATTTGGGCTTTGTAGCAGTGTGCAGCACTGATCCTATTAGGCCATCTATAATAAGCTCCACCAGATTTAAAATTAAAAATAATTTTTAGCTGCATCTAGCCCGGAAAATAATTTTGGGGCTCCGAGATGCGCAAGACACATAAGTGCCTTCTTGCTGCACTACCTGCAGCATGACCCTCATATTGTCAGAATTCGACGTAATCATGACTACTGGGTTGCCACACTCTTAGATCCCCCAAACTTTTCGATCAACCTTTTCATTTTAATAAAGACCAAAAAAATGGTCATTTTTGAAATTATAAGCATTAGCAGGTTGTTAGAAACTGAAATCAAACAGTTTTCAACTCAAAACTTTATTCTAGGTGATGTTACATTTTCACATAGGACCCCTTGTTCGAAAGGAGCTTCTGAACTCTCTCGTCCATCGAATTTGTCAGGTTTTGGATGGTTTCTGCTTCAATTGTTTTGCATGAGGACAGAATACCCTCCCAGAGCTGTTGCTTAGATGTGAACTGCCTCCCGCCATCATAG
Organism: Phyllobates terribilis; assembly: GCF_046119375.1. Lineage (NCBI taxonomy): Eukaryota > Metazoa > Chordata > Amphibia > Anura > Dendrobatidae > Phyllobates > Phyllobates terribilis. Next base: position 97,650,155 of record NW_027362770.1, read on the forward strand.
ACACTCCTTTTAATGATGCTCCAAAGGTTCTGAATGGGGTAGAGGTCAGGGGAGCATGGGGGTCACTCCATAAGTTTGTCCCCTTTTATGCCCATATCAGCCAGAGATGCAGATGTTTTATGTGCAGCATGAGACGGTGCATTATCATGCAGAAAAATGATCTTGCTGTGAAATACACGGTTCTTCTTTTTGAACCATGGCAGGAAGTGCTGTTTGAGAAAATCCACATACATTATGGAGTTCATCTTTAGCACCTTCAGGGATCCTAAAGGGGCCGACAATCTCTCTCCCCATGATTCCAGCCCAAAACATTACTCCACCTCCTCCTTGTTGGCGCTGTAGCCGTGTTTGCGTGGGGTGTCCATCAACCAGCCATCCTCCACTCCATCCATCTGGACCATCGAGCGCTGCACGGCACTCATCCGTGAACAAAACAGTTTTGAAATCAGTCTTCATGTAATGTTTGGCCCACTGGAGCCGTTTCTGCTTGTGTGAAGTGGATAGAGGATGTCGACAGGATGGCGTATGCACAGCTGCAAACCTCTGAAGGACCCTGCATCTTGTTGTTCGGGGGACGTTGGAGGCACAAGCAGCTTCAAAAACTTGTCTGCTGCTATGACAAGGCTTTTTTGCCGCTGCTCTTTCAACCTGACGTAATTGCCTGTAGGAAAGAGTCCTCAATTTGCCCTTATCAGCACGCACACGTGTGTACTGTGAATCAGCTACATACTTCTTGATTGCCAAGACACTTCATCCTGATCATCGCACAATGTTGATTGTAGTCATGCCTTGACCTAAACACTCCACAATTTGTTGCTTCTCAGCAGCCGACACATCCTTTTTCTTTCCCATTTTGGCAGAAAATGTAGGCTGCTTAATAATGTGAGAGAGCCTTCTTAAGTAGTCTTGCCTTTCATTGGACACACCTGCCAAACTAATTAGCACAGGTGTCTGCAATTGCTTACAGTGATATAAAGAGCCCTGACACACATCACCATCAATGAGTTTAACTGACAAACAAACAAATTCTTCCCTTATCACTCCTAAACACTTTTTGCATAATAATTTGGAACGCAGTGTACTTGTGCTTTTCCACAAAACACCAGTGGTTCACGTAGTGAATCTTACAGTTCTAACTTGCCAACCGTGGTCTGTATGGAATTGTTCAATAAAGGGCCCAAAATTAAGATAACATAGATGGGAGAGGTCTTTATGAATAGGAATTCCTAAGTATTTGATACCCTGTGAGGGCCAGGCAAAGGGAAAGTTGGACTGGATGGAATCCTATATGGATTTGGGGAGGGAGACATCGAGGGCCTCAGACTTCGCTGCATTGATTTTAAAATTTTACCATGTAACAAAGTGATCTATTTCAGCCATAACAGCAGGGATGGATATATGTGATTGAGTGATATATACTAGGACATCATCAGCAAATAGAGAGCACTTGTACTCGGTGCCTCCCACCTCAATCCACCTAATATTGGGGTTATGGCGAATTGATGAGAGCAGGTGCTCCGTCACTAGGATGTATAAGAGAGGGGACAGAGGACATCCCTGCTTTGTCCCATTGGTGATTGTGAAAGGTGATGAAAATGTTCTGACGCACCCCCTGGGCCTTGGGACACCCGGAGCCGGACCCTTTTTGGTGGATGCTGGTGGTTGTAGTCTTCGTGGCGGCGACCCGGTTCCGTGGCTCAGGGCGGTCAAACCAGTGGCGGAACTATTTATGTGGTTTTGATGTTTAAATGTCCGACTACGCCACCCGTGGATTGCGGTCAGAGTGAACCGCCGCTACAGGGCAGACCGCTGAGGCTGGTGTTGTGGGTGCAGCAGAGCGTAGCATAACTCCCCACGGGAGGAGTATAGCCTCAGGGCAGTGTATGCGGAGGATGGGGGTGATGGTGCAGGGCAGCAGCAGTAACGACACGGAGTCAGTGATGCAGTCCAGGGCCTTTACTCACAGTTCTTATTATCCAGACCACGTCTGCAGGTAACGGCTGCCCACGTCGTACTGTGCTCACCAGGTGAGGGGCTCAGACAACTCCCAGATAACTTTGGAGCACTTCACAGGACCCCCTTTGTGTGTCCTTTGACTGGCCTTTCTTACCAACACTTCTGTCCGGCTGCCTCGGGCCTCCTCTTGGTAAACTTGGAGCCAGTTTCCCTGACCCTATGTGGTGCCTTCCTAGCGGGTGTAGCGAGGGGCTGCGCCACATAAAATGTCAGAGCCTCCGGTTTCTAGCTGAGGGTCGTTTCCTGCCTCCACTAGTTCGGGGACCGGTCTCCCCCTTTGGCCTGACCCCTCCACGCAGGTGGATTCGGGCGTGCGGTGGCGACTCGCCCGTCCGCACCCCTGGGATCCCTTCATTCCTCGTTCCTGGAGCCTTCTCCGCTCCTCTTCCTTCCTTCTCCCTCTTCCAGGCCTGGGCCTCTGTTACTAGGCCCGCCTCCGGAGCAGAGCTCATGCAGAGCCCCTGCTCCCTGCCACTTCTGCTCAGACTTCTCTGCACTGAACTAAGATGGTGCCCACCTTTTATACTCCCTTCTCAATGCACCCAGGAACTGCTTCCTCCCTGCTCCTGCACTACAGGGTTCCCCTTCCTCAGTGTTCCCTCCCCCCACTCCAGCCAGGGACAGGGACTGTCGTGCCCATCTCAGGGGCATATTGGTCGCCCTGCCCCACGGCAATGTGGTGTAATGCATGCAGGTGTCGGGTCCTGATCCACACTCCATCCTTACCTGAGAGTGAGATATCACACCTCTGGGTGAGGTGCAATACGTCTGTAGCAACCGAGCCCTCAGGGTGCTACAGTTCCATTTATCTTCAGCCTAGGTGACGTATTGCGATACAGGGCCGTGATTTTGGCTATAAAAGGGTCCCCTAGACCCCTACCCCAAGCTTTTTAAGAGAATCATATATGGCGTGCCAGGAGACTCTATGGAATGCTTTCTCAGCATCCAACGAGAGTATCTAATTACAAATTTTTAACTGCATCTAGCCCAGGAAATACTTTGTGCCTAGTAGCAGTGTCTGCTAGTCAGCGGATTATCCCGGCTGTTAAGCAAGCTACACCACCTGTAGTTTAGACACTTAATTTTTTCAAAGGAAATGCTTCGGGACCATGGGATACTTAGTGAAGAGCATCAGGAGGCACCCCAAGGCATAGGGGCTGGGACTGGCAGTAGGATGCCTTGCGGTGGACAGCCGAGCTCGAACCTTATAAAAGCTTTTTAACTGCAGCAGCTTTAGTGGACGCTACTGGAGCTGGAATTACCGCGGCTGCTGGCATGAGACTTGCCCTCCAATAGATCCTTGTAAATGGATTTAAAGTGTATTCATTCAAATTAGAGAGACAATTTAAATTAAAAAGCTTAGAGCTGCCTCCACCACAGGGGGGCTCGCTCGACCCACCAGCGGACAGGCACCAGTATTGGGAGAGGGGGGCTGGCCGTCAGGGTTCACCGCGGCTCTGGCACAAACCCGGCGACACGGAGGTGGCACAGGCAGGAGCGGACTGGCCGTGTCGGCTTCTCACTTTTTGGATTTTAGAAGGGCATGACATGCCTATATCTGTGTCTCCCCCTCCTTTTACTCCTCCACCTCTTTTATTTTCGCATGACTATATGTACTTGTCACTTTTCCATGTGTTAGTTATGTCTTCTGAGCAGTTTGTCAGCTTTTGGACACCTTTGAAGGTGTTTTCTTTGTGTTTCTATGTGTTTTTGTTTGCCTGCCATTGGTTTTAACGGTGTTCGAAGGTGTTCGACGAACAGTTCGGCGAACACACGGGTGTTCGACGAACCGAACCGAACTCGAACACTACGGGGGTGGCTCAACACTATGCTTTAGATCAGTGGATAGTTTTTTTTCTGCTTTGGGGCTATTATATGATGATCCTGACCGTGTCTCATCTGCTGAGACTGAGTTGAGACGTTTGAGACAGGGATCAGGTAATGTGGAAAAATATTGTACTCATTTCCGTCGGTGGTCTACTCAAATAGGGTGGAACGATTCTGCTCTGAAGAGTCTGTTTCTTGCTGGGCTTAGTGAAAGGGTTAAAGACCTGCTAATTGCTTATCCCACACCTGAAGATTTGCAACAGGCTATGCAATTAGCTATACGGATGGATAGGAGACTGCGTGCAAGGGTTAATGAGAGCAAATCCTCTGCTATGTCAGTTTCTGGTCATGAGAATGTGTGTACTGACAGTGGAGAGCCGATGGAGATTGGAGCGATGGCACCTCGCTCTCAAGAAAAAGACCGCAGATTTTCTGAAGGTTTGTGTTTCTATTGCGGAAATTCTGGTCATTTCATTAAAAGCTGTGTGCTTCGTATGAAGAAAGAAAAAAAAATGGTCAGTCATGCCCGTATTGCCTGTTTAAATTCCAAGGGTGTATTTTTAGCTGCTTCCACTATTGCTCAGGAAAAATTAATGGAATTTCGGGTGTTTGTCGATTGTGGGTCTACTCTGAATGTAATTGATGGGGGATTCTTGGAAAAACTCAGTTTAAAACCCGAACCTTTGTCATCCCCCATTGCTGTGGTTTCTGTGGATGGCTCCCCTTTGAAGAATGTTACTCTCAAGGTCTGTGAATTTCCTCTCACTATTAATGGTGTTCACCATGAGAAATTGGATTTGGTAGTTTTGAATAATTTGCCTTCTCCGGTGGTGTTGGGATTGCCCTGGTTAAAATTGCACAATCCTGTACTGGATTGGTCTACCAATGAAATTAAATCCTGGAGCCATAAATGTTATGACAAGTGTTGTAACGGGCGCATTGCAGCTGTGGATAGGGGGGAATTGCCTGTTCCTATTCAGGATTTTTGGAGAGTTTTTTCTGAGAAGGAATCGCAGGTTTTGCCTCCCCATAGAGACTATGATTGTACTATTGAATTTGTCCCTGGAGCGACTCTTCCTAAAAGTCATTTATTTAACCTTACTATTCCTGAGAGAAAGGCTTTGGAGGAATACATACAGACAAGTTTGGCCGCCGGTCACATTAGGCCTTCTAAGTCTCCTGTGGCGGTTGGATTTTTTTTTGTAAAAAAAAAGGACGGCGGTTTACGTCCTTGTCTGGATTTTCGTGAGATTAACAAAATTACTGTACGCAATCCTTACCCACTGCCATTGATTCCTGATCTGTTTAACCAGTTAGTGGGGGCCAAGTGGTTCTCTAAAATTGACCTTCGGGGGGCATACAATCTGTTGTGCATGAAGGAGGGTGACGAATGGAAGACTGCTTTTAACACTCCTGTGGGTCATTTTGAGAATTTGGTTATGCCTTTTGGTCTCACCAATGCTCCAGCATTTTTTCAGAATCTTATTAATGACATCCTTAGACCTTTGATCGTCAAAAATGTAGTTGTGTATTTGGATGACATTTTGATTTATTCGCCGGATCTGGAATCTCATTGGCGGAACGTACGTGAAGTATTACAGTTATTAATTGACAATTCGCTTTTTGCTAAGCTGGAGAAATGTGAGTTCGCTGTACAGAGAATTAGTTTTTTGGGCTACATTATCTCCAGCGAAGGTTTTGAGATGGACCCGGTGAAAGTTCAAGCTGTGCAGGAATGGCCTAGGCCTATTGGTTTGAAATCGATACAGAGGTTTTTGGGTTTCGCCAATTATTATAGAAAATTCATTAAAAATTTTTCTATTATTGTCAAACCTCTGACCGATCTCACCAGGAAAGGTGCTGATGCGGTTCAGTGGACTGCTGAGGCCATTGAAGCTTTTGTGTATCTCAAGGAGAGGTTCACCTCTGCTCCCATCCTTATGCAGCCTGATGTGACTAAGCCGTTTTTGGTTGAGGTTGATGCTTCCTCTGTGGGGGTTGGCGCAGTATTGTCTCAGGATAACGGGGATGGAGTACATCCCTGTGCCTTTTTTTCAAAAAAATTTTCGGAGACTGAACTGAATTACGATATTGGTAATCGGGAATTATTGGCTATTAAACTCGCATTTGAACACTGGCGCCACCTCTTGGAAGGTGCTGAATTTCCCGTTCAGGTTTTTACGGATCATAAAAATTTGATATATCTTGATGCTGCCAAGCGCCTGAATGCCCGTCAGGCTAGGTGGGCACTGTTTTTCTCGAGGTTTAATTTTTCCGTTACTTACATCCCAGGTACTAAGAATGTTAAGGCGGATGCTTTGTCTCGCAGTTTTTCTCCCATAGTCGGTGCTGAGAAAGAGGAGAACATTTTACAAGAAGGTGTTGTGATAGCTGCTTTGGACTCCGTTTTGGAAGATGAGATTCTTAAAGCACAGGAGAATGCCCCATCTAACACTCCCCATGGGAGGTTGTTTGTGCCTGGGATCTTTAGGAGAGATTTGTTTGTTGAGTGTCACGAATCTCGGTTGGCAGGTCATCCCGGAATCTCTGAGACCAAGAGACTGGTGGGTCACAGTTTTTGGTGGCCTGGATGGCAGAAGGAAGTCATTAAGTGGGTGCGTCAATGTACTATATGTGCTAGATCTAAGTCCTCACATACTCCTGCTGCGGGGTTACTTTGCCCTCTGGAGGTTCCCAGTGCTCCTTGGACACATTTGGCTATGGACTTTATAACTGACCTTCCCCCCTCTGAGGGTTTTACTGTCATCTGGGTGGTCGTGGACCGTTTTAGCAAGATGTGTCACTTGGTTCCCTTCGTCAAACTGCCCTGCGCTAAGACTCTCGCTAAGGCCTTTGTCAAGGAAATTGTCAGACTTCATGGCATTCCTACTGACATTGTTTCTGATAGGGGACCTCAGTTCGTGGCTCGTTTTTGGCGCGCCTTTTGTGACAGGTTGGGAGTTCATTTGTCGTTCTCATCCGGATATCATCCTGAGTCTAATGGCCAGACAGAAAGGAAAAACCAGGATGTTGAGCAGTTCTTGCGTTGTTTTGTGGCAGACAATCAAGAGGGGTGGTCTGAGTTTCTGCCACTTGCTGAATTTGCTCTGAACAATCATACATCTTCTTCTGCTGGTTGTTCGCCTTTTTTTTGTTGTTCTGGGAGACATCCGTCGTTTGGGTCGTTCTCCAAGTTGGTATCTGCCGTGCCTGAGGAGGAGAATTTTTCCAGCGATTTGGAGAGAGTTTGGACGGATGTGCGTGGTAATCTTCAGGAGGCTAACAGAAAATCTAAAGACTACTTTGATAGGAAACGACAGGAGGTTTTGTTCGCTGTTGGTGACATGGTTTGGTTGTCCTCTAGGAATCTGCGGTTGAGGATTCCTTCTAAGAAATTGGGTCCCAAGTTTGTAGGGCCCTTTAAGGTGCTTCAGGTTGTCAACCAATCTGCTGTTAGGTTGGAGGTTCCTACCTCCTGGAGAATTAATCCGGTGTTTCATGTCTCTCTGTTAAAAAATGCTGTTGTGTCGGATTGTGACGCCTCTGCCCTTGTTCCTCCGGTGGTGGAGGACGGGGAATATGAAATTTCTCGCATCCTTAATTCTAGACGGTATAAAGGTAGTTTGCAGTATCTCGTGGCCTGGAACGGTTTCGGACCCGAGGATAACTCATGGGTGAGGTCGGATGATGTTTCCGCGTCCAGACTTATCAGAGCGTTTCACAGGAGATTTCCTGATAAGCCTGGTCCTAGGGGATCCGGAGGATCCTCTTAGAAGGGGGGGTACTGTTAGAACCTTGCTCTTAGGTTTTTTCTATTGCTGGTCACATGACCTTGTTGGCCTATTTAGTCCTGCTCCGCCCTTCTGGCTTTGCTGGACTTCATTGTATTACTACTCTTTAGCTAGCCTGTGCTCTGTATCTAACTCTGTTAGTTTGCTTGGTCTTCGGACCTCTGTGTCCTATATATTTTGTTTGTTCGTCTGTCTGCTACTATTTCTGTTAGGAGGTGTCCATTTTGCTCCCAGTCCCTAGTACTTGTAGGGATTCCTTCCCCACATCTATAGGTCTCCGTACAGACTAGCTGAGGACTTTAGCAGGTCTGATCGCAGGATCAGGTCCCCTCTTACATCGTAGGAATCAAGCTGAGTTCTATCGTAGGGACAGATCTCCTCTCTTTCCTTAGCTCTGGTAGCAGAACATAACAGCTACAATGCGGCCTAGCCGGCCGGGCCAACCACCGTCTGCCCCATCTTGTGCATCTGCGGCCTCTTCATCCTCTGTGACTGGGGGGACAGCAGTCACACCTGTTTAGGGACGCAGACCTGCCACCTCTTTACCCGCAACAGCCAGCGTGATTGGCAGGTCATCATTTTCTTTGGAGGTGGTAACACCAGCTGGTGTTGAGCGCCGTCCGACATCGATAGCACCACCTTTGGATCAAGGCAACCTAACATGTCCGCCTGCATCTTCCTCACAGACCGGCAGTTTGCCGGGGACACCCTTATCAACCCCGTCTAAGCACAACAGCCAGCCCTCAGTCCCTCAGATGTGGACAAGTAAAAGACCATTTACTCCTAGCCATGAGAAAGCGAAGAGGTTGAATTTCACCATCTGCAAGCTCTTGGCTACAGAAATGCTGCCTTTCCGCCTGGTGGACACAGAGGATTTTCGAGACGTTATGTCCGTCGCAGTGCCCCAGTACCAGATGCCCAGTCGGCACTACTTCTCAAAGAAAGGTGTGCCTGCGCTCCACCAGCATGTCGCACACAACATCACTGCTTCTTTGAGAAACTCTATGTGTGACAGGGTGCATTTCACCACAGACACTTGGACGAGTAGGCATGGACAGGGGCGTTACATGTCGCTGACTGGGCACTGGGTAACTATGGCGACAGCAGGACAAGGGGATGCTGTCCAAGTCTTGCCGTCCCCACGAGTTGTGCGTCAATCCTCTTTATGTCAAAGTTCCTCCACTGCTTCTTACTCCTCAATCTCCTCTCGGTCCTCCACCTGCACCCAAATCCTGTCTGGTCATGCCACAAGCTTTCAAACTGCGCAAAAGGGATCCTGCACACCTCCTTACTATGCTGGCAGTAGGGCTCAACGTCATCAGGCGGTTTTTACTTTGAAATGTCTGGGAAATGTGAGTCACACAGCTGAGGAGTTGTGGTCAGCTCTGGAGAACCAATTTCATGAATGGTTGTCTCCACTGGACCTGAAACCAGGGAAGGCCGTGTGCGACAATGCTGCAAACCTGGGTGCGGCCCTTCGCCGGGGCAATGTCACACACGTGAATTGTATGACTCACGTGTTGAACCTGGTTGTCCATAAATTTTTAGCCCACTATCCTGGACTAGATGGCCTTCTGCAGAGGGCACGGTCGCTGTGTGCTCACTTCCGCAGTTCGCATCCCGCAGCTCAGCGACTTACATCTCTACAGAAGTCGTTGGGCCTGCCACTTCACCGGCTAAAATGCGATGTGCCTACCTGGTGGAATTCAACTCTGCACATGTTGCAGCGACTGTGGCAGCACCGACAAGCCCTGGTGCAATACGTTCTGACGTATAGCCTGGGCCAACGGGATCCAGAGGTGGGGCAAATCACGCTGGAGGAGTGGTCTCAGATCAGGGACCAATGCACCCTTCTGCACAGTTTTGAAATGGCGACGAAGATGTTTAGTGGTGACGATGCCATTATCAGCATGACTATTCCGGTGATTTACATGCTGGAGCACATGTTAAACATAATTCGGAGTCAGGTGGTGGCACAAGAGGAGGTGGAGGAAGTAGAGGAGGAGGAATGGAATGCGGAAGGGCTAACATCTGCAAGGTCCAGACGGTCGGCAGCACCAAGGCGGCAGGCATGTGAGGGTGGGGGAGATGGTTTTACCAGGACGCATGGTAGCAGCCAAACTAGTGAGGAAGGTGCAGGAGCCCTGGAAGAAGTGGATGACGAACTGATGGAAGACTCATCAGATGAGGGAGACCTTGATCACATTTCTGTTGTGCGAGGTTGGGGGGAGAGGACAGAGGAAGGAAGCATGATTGTTACTTCGCCACCAACACAACAGGGACTTGGTGCTCCTGGATGCGCAAGACACATGAGTGCCTTCTTGCTGCACTACCTGCAACATGACCCTCGAATTGGGAGAATTAGAGATAATCCTGACTACTGGGTTGCCACACTGTTAGATCCCCAGTACAAAAGTAAATTTGCAGAAATAATTCCTGCCATAGAAAGGGATGCACGCATGCAGGAGTATCAGCAGAGACTGTTGCAGAATCTTACATGTGCTTTTCCACAAAACACCAGTGGTGCACGTAGTGAATCTCACAGTTCCAACTTGCCAACTGTGGGACCGTCGAGTGTTCAGCACTCAAACCGTAACAGAAACACAGTATCTGCTGGTAACATCAATTTTGCGGAATCATTTCACCACTTTTTTAGCTCATCCTTTGCAAGGCCACAGGAGACAAGAAGTCTGACACATAGTCAACGCCTAGAGACGATGGTACAGGAGTATCTCCAAGTAAACATTGAAGCCATGACTGTGTCACTGGACCCTTGCTCTTTTTGGGCTTCCAATCCTGGATAAATGGCCGGAGCTCGCCACTTACGCCTTGGAGATCTTGTCATGCCCCGCAGCCAGCGTTCTTTCTGAACGTGTGTTCTGCGCTGCTGGTGGTGTGCTGACAGATAAGCGCACGCGGCTCTCCACTGATAATGTAGACAGACTCACGTTCATAAAGATGAACAAATCATGGATCCGAAACGACTTTTCTACCCCTGTGTCATCCTGGGGAGAGTAAAAGCTTGATGATTGGTTAAAATCACCTCACCAACCGTTTTAAGCTTTCAAATTACTAATCATGTTTATCTGTATCTTGGCTGGAAAATAATTTGGGCTTTGTAGCAGTGTGCAGTGCTGATTCTATTAGGCCATCTATACTAAGCTCCACCAGATTTAAAATGAATAATAAGTTTTAGCTGCATCTAGCCCGGAAAATAATTTTGGGGCTCCGAGATGCGCAAGACACATAAGTGCCTTCTTGCTGCACTACCTGCAACATGACCCTCAGATTGTCAGAATTCGAAGTAATCCTGACTACTGGGTTGCCACACTCTTAGATCCCCCACACTCTTCAATCAATCTTTTCATTTTAATAAAGACCAAAAAAATGGTCATTTTTGAAATTATAAGCATTAGCAGGTTATTAGAAACTGAAATCAAACAGTTTTCAACTCAAAACTTTATTCTAGGTGATGTTACATTTGCACATAGGACCCCTTGTTCGAAAGGAGCTTCTGAACTCTCTCGTCCATTGAATTTGTCAGGTTTTGGATGGTTTCTGCCTCAATTGTTTTGCATAAGGACAGAATACCCTCCCAGAGCTGTTGCTTTGATGTGAACTGCCTCCCGCCATCATAGACACTCCTTTTGATGATGCTCCAGAGGTTCTGAATGGGGTAGAGGTCAGGGGAGCATGGGGGTCACACCATAAGTTTGTCCCCTTTTATGCCCATATCAGCCAGAGATGCAGATGTGTTATGTGCAGCATGAGACGGTGCATTATCATGCATGAAAATTATCTTGCTGCGGAATACACGGTTCTTCTTCTTGAACCATGGCAGGAAGTGCTGTTTGAGAAACTCCACATACATTATGGAGTTCATCTTTACCCCTTCAGGGATCCTCAAGGGGCTGACAATCTCTCTCCCCATGATTCCAGCCCAAAACATTACTCCACCTCCTCCTTGTTGGCGCTGTAGCCGTGTTTGCGTGCGGTGTCCATCAACCAGCCATCCTCCACTCCATCCATGTGGACCATCGAGCGTTGCACGACACTCATCCGTGAACAAAACAGTTTTGAAATCAGTCTTCATGTAATGTTTGGCCCACTGGAGCCGTTTCTGCTTGTGTGCAGTGGATAGAGGAGGTCGACAGGATGGCGTACGCACCGCTGCAAACCTCTGAAGTACCCTGCATCTTGTTGTTCGGGGGATGTTGGAGGCACCAGCAGCTTCAAAAACTTGTCTGCTGCTATGACAAGGCTTTTTTGCCGCTGCTCTTTTAATCTGACGTAATTGCCTGTAGGAAAGAGTCCTCAATTTGCCCTTATCAGCACGCACACGTGTGTACTGTGAATCAGCTACATACTTCTTGATTGCCAAGACACTTCATCCTGATCATCGCACAATGTTGATTGTAGTCATGCCTTGACCTAAACACTCCACAATTTGTTGCTTCTCAGCAGCCGATACACCCTTTTTCTTTCCCATTTTGGCAGAAAATGTAGGCTGCTTAATAATGTGGGACAGCCTTCTTAAGTAGTCTTGCCGTTGATTGGACACACCTGCCAAACTAATTAGCACAGGTGTCTGCAATTGCTTACAGTGATATAAAGAGCCCTGACACACATCACCATCAATGAGTTTAACTGACAAACAAACAAATTCTTCCTTTATCACTTCTAAACACTTTTTGCATAATAATTTGGAACACAGTGTACATGTGCTTTTCCACAAAACACCAGTGGTTCACGTAGTGAATCTTACAGTTCTAACTTGCCAACCATGGCCTGCATGGAGTTGTTCAATAAAGTCCCCAAAATTAAGATAACAGACGGGAGAGGTCTCTATGAATAGGAATTCCTAAGAATTTGATACCCTGTGAGGGCCAGGCAAAGGGAAAGTTGGACTGGATGGAATCCTGTATGGATTTGGGGAGGGAGACATCGAGGGCCTCAGACTTCGCTGTATTGATTTTAAAATTTGACCATGTAACAAAGTGATCTATTTCAGCCATAACAGCAGGGATGGATATATGTGATTGAGTGATATATACTAGGACATCATCAGCAAATAGAGAGCACTTGTACTCGGTGCCTCCCACCTCAATCCACCTAATATTGGGGTTATGGCGAATTGATGAGAGCAGGTGCTCCGTCACTAGGATGTATAACAGAGGGGACAGAGGACATCCCTGCCTTGTCCCATTGGTGATTATGAAAGGTGATGAAAATGTTCTGACGCGCCCCCTGGGCCTTGGGACATCTGGAGCCGGACCCTTTTTGGTGGATGCTGGTGGTTGTAGTCTCCGTGGCGGCGACCCGGTTCCGTGGCTCAGGGCGGTCAAACCAGTGGCGGAACTATTTATGTGGTTTTGATGTTTAAATGTCCGACTGCGCCACCCGTGGATTGCGGTCAGAGTGAACCGCCGCTGCAGGGCAGACCACTGAGGCTGGTGTTGTGGGTGCAGCAGAGCGTAGCATAACTCCCCACGGGAGGAGTATAGCCTCAGGGCAGTGTATGCGGAGGATGGGGGTGATGGTGCAGGGCAGCAGCAGTAGCGACACGGAGTCAGTGATGCAGTCCAGGGCCTTTACTCACAGTTCTTATTATCCAGACCACTTCTGCAGGTAACGGCTGCCCACGTCATACTGTGCTCACCAGGTGAGGGGCTCAGACAACTCCCAGATAACTTTAGAGCGCTTCACAGGACCCCCTTTGTGTGTCCTTTGACTGGCCTTTCTTACTAACCCTTCTGTCTGGCTGCCTCGGGCCTCCTCTTGGTAAACTTGGCGCCAGTTTCCCTGACCCTATGTGCTGCCCTCCTAGCGGGTGTAGCGAGGGGCTGCGCCACATAAAATGTCATAGCCTCCGGTTTCTAGCTGAGGGTCGTTTCCTGCCTCCACTAGTTTCGGGGACCGGTCTCCCCCTTTGGCCTGACCCCTCCACGCAGGTGGATTCGGGCGTGCGGTGGCGAATCGAACGTCCACACCCCTGGGATCCCTTCGTTCCTCGTTACTGGAGCCTTCTCCGCTCCTCTTCCTTCCTTCTCCCTCTTCCAGGCCTGGGCCTCTGTTACTAGGCCCGCCTCTGGAGCAGAGCTCATGCAGAGCCCCTGCTCCCTGTCACTTCTGCTCAGACTTATTTGCACTGAACTAAGATGGTGCCCACCTTTTATACTCCCTTCTCAATGCACCCAGGAACTGCTTCCTCCCTGCTCCTGCACTACAGGGTTCCCCTTCCTCAGTGTTCCCTCCCCCCACTCCAGCCAGGGACAGGGACTGTCGTGCCCATCTCAGGGGCATATTGGTCGCCCTGCCCCAAGGCAATGTGGTGTAATGCATGCAGGTGTCGGGGTCCTGATCCACACTGCATCCTTACCTGAGAGTGAGATATCACACCTCTGGGTGAGGTGCAATACCTCTGCAGCAACCGAGCCCTCGCGGTGCTACAGTTCCATTTATCTTCAGCCTAGGTGACGCATTGCGATACAGGGCCCGTGATTTTGGCTATAAAAGGGTCCCCTAGACCCCTACCCCAAGCTTTTTAAGAGAATAATATATGGCGTGCCAGGAGACTCTATGGAATGCTTTCTCAGCATCCAACGAGAGCATCTAATTACAAATTTTTAACTGCATCTAGCCCAGCCGAGCTCGATCCTTATAAAAGCTTTTTAACTGCAGCAGCTTTAGTGGACGCTACTGGAGCTGGAATTACGCGGCTGCTGGCATGAGACTTGCCCTTCAATAAATCCTTGTAAAAGGATTTAAAGTGTATTCATTCAAATTAGAGAGACAATTTAAATTAAAAAGCTTAGAGCTGCCTCCACCACAGGGGGGCTCGCTCGACCCACCAGCGGACAGGCACCAGTATTGGGAGAGGGGGGCTGGCTGTCAGGGTCCACCGCGGCTCTGGCACAAACGGCGGTGGCACGGGCAGGAACGGACTGGCCATGTCGGCTTCTCACTTTTTGTATTTTAGAAGGGCATGACATGCCTATATCTGTGTCTACCCCTCCTTTTACTCCTCCACCTCTTTTCTTTTCGCATGACTATATGTACTTGTCACTTTTCCATGTGTTAGTTATGTCTTCTGAGCAGTTTGTCAGCATTTGGACACCTTTGAAGGTGTTTTCTATGTGTTTCTATGTGTTTTTGTTTGCCTGCCATTGGTTTTAACGGTGTTCGAAGGTGTTCGACGAACAGTTCGGCGAACACAAGGGTGTTCGGCGAAGCGAACCGAACTCGAACACTACGGGGGTGGCTCCACACTAGTGGACAGGGCTGAGCAAAGCAAAACCGCAGACGAGGTGGACAGGGCTGAGCAAAGCGAAACCGCAGATGCGGTGGACAGGGCTGAGCAAAGCGAAACCGCAGATGCGGTGGACAGGGCTGAGCAACGCGAAACCGCAGACGCGGTGGACAGGGCTGAGCAAAGCGAAACCGCAGACGCGGTGGACAGGGCTGAGCAAAGCGAAACCGCAGACGCGGTGGACAGGGCTGAGCAAAGTGAAACCGCAGACGTGGTGGACAGGGTTGAACAAAGTGAAACCGCAGACGCGGTGGACAGGGCTGAGCAAAGCGAAAACGCAGACGCGGTGGACAGGGCTGAGGAAAGCGAAACCGCAGACGCGGTGGACAGGGCTGAGCAAAGCGAAACCGCAGACGCGGTGGACAGGGCTGAGGAAAGCGAAACCGCAGACGCGGTGGACAGGGCTGAGCAAAGCCAAACCGCAGACGCGGTGGACAGGGCTGAGCAAAGCGAAACCGCAGACGCGGTGGACAGGGCTGAGCAAAGCGAAACCGCAGACGCGGTGGACAGGGCTGAGCAAAGCAAAACCGCAGACGCGGTGGATAGGGCTGAGCAGGCAAGAACCGCCGAAGCGGCAAGCAAGGCAGAGCGGAGGGGACAGGGCTCTGTTCACACGGAACAGACTGGAAGGGAAAGGCAGAACCAGGTACACACAGGATACTTGCAATGAAGTAGCGAGTGGACTCTAAACTCACAAACGGGAGTACAGAGACAAAGAGTAGGAGATTGGTACGGGATCAGATTCTGCAAGAAAAGGGAAGGCACGAACATGGAGAAAAACAGGTAACAGGCTAGGAGAGTATACAGACAAGAACAGGCAGGATAGAGGAACAGGTCTAGGTATGCGACCCCTAGAAGGTGGAAAGAACAGGCTAGGAGCGTGTTCACACTGGCCTGGAAATACAGCCTCCAGGATAGGCAGAAGACAACAGGCTAGAGAGCGTGTACAGACTGCAGGTTAGAGTACACAGGTAGGACACAGTACAGACACGGGAACAGATTCTGAAAGACAGGTAACATACACAGGACCTGGCATGTCAGAGACAAAAAGCCAACTGACAGGGCAAGCTGCTCGGGCCTGGGTTAATTGGAGCAGCTGGTTTAAATACCAATTGACAGACAGCAATAGGCTGAGGATGCACAAGGGGTGTGCCTGCAGCAGGTACAAAAAGCAGGAAGTGATCGGGCGCCGCCCTTAAGCAGCAGAAACAGAAGCAAACAGACAGCATGTAGGGAAGCCAGAGAGACATTCTGGATTGGAGATCAAGTGTACGCTCTTGCACAGTGGGAGATGGACCACTATGCAAGGACGCCGCCAGGTATGTTACAATACCCCCCCCCCTTACGCCCCCTCTTCTTCAGGCCTGCCAGAATCTTCTGCAGGGAATTCGAGGGCCAATCCTTCACTTCAAGGAGATCACTTCCACTGTCCACAGGAAAAACTGGTCTCATCTGGTTAGCTAGGATGCTACCTCCTATCCAGCCATCCTCAGCAACAGACGAAACGGGTGGAGTACCAGGAACAGCACACAAGGAAGTCTCTCTCCACATATTTTCAGGTGGCACCCCAGAGGGTACAGAAGACAACTGGAAGTCCTCTGCTGGGTTGGAGGGGGGCAGAGACTCGGGGGTAACCTCCGCTTCGGAGTACACTTGTTCAGACTCACTGGATGAAGCAGGCGAGGTATCAGGTACCGAGTATAGGAGAGTCTCTGTCCATTCGCTATCAAGTAGCACCCCGAAGTGTTCAGGAGACACCTGGAGGTCCTCTGCCGGGTCAGAGGAGTGTAGAGACTCAGGAGTAACCTCTGCTTCGGAGTACACTAGGTTGGACTCACTGGACGAAGCGAGCGAGGTATCAGGTACAGAGTATAGGAGAGTCTCTGTGCTTTTGCTACCAGGTAGCACCCCGAAGGGCTCAGGAGGCAACTGGAGGTCCTCCGCCAGGTCGGAGGGGTAAAGAGACTCATGGGTAACCTCTGCTTCGGAGTACACTAGGTCAGACTCACTGGATGAACCAGCCGAGGTATCAGGTGCAGAGTATAGGGAAGTCTCTCTCCAATTGTCATCAAGTGGTATCCCGGGGGATTCAGGAGGCAACAGGGGGTCCTCCGGTGTGGATTCTGGGTGGGCAGCAGTCTCTTCGGGCAGGAGAACTGTTGCGCTACCCACGCACATTACCCGTCGAGGCTGCTCCGGGATACTGGGAAGTAAAGCTTCGGCAGGGACTTCAGGGTTAGGGTCCTCGAAGACCATATAAAAGGCCACCAGGAAGGCCTGCAGGTCAAGGACAACAGGATCCCATGCTTCCCATAGGGGGTGACCCATTTCAAGGCATCACCCGCTAGGTAGTCAATCATAAAGGCCACTTTAACCCAATCGGAAGGAAAATAGAGAGGGTAGGCCGTAAAGTGTAGCATGCATTGCTCCACAAATGCACAACTTTGTTTTGGATCCCCAAAGTACCGTGGCGGATCCGCAGTAACGAGTGCAGAAAGCTCCTTCTGGACGGGTGTGAAATTTGCCTGGAACTCAGCTAGTAGCAAAAAAAAAAAATAAAAAAATAAAAATTTCTTCTAGATGCACGTATTCGCTGGAAAATGTCTCAGAGAGCGAAGGCCGTGGGGCTCAACGGGAACCATGGCCTGAGCATGCTGTAATGCACACGCCCGGACAGACTGGCGTGTGCGTGTTTAGTGGTTCCACTGTGCCATGAACCGGAGAGTGCCTGGAGGGGCGTAACTAAGTATCTGCCCGATCCGACCAAGGTCGCACGACGGCATACGAAGCCAGTGCACCAGGGAGGAACCGAGCAGAGGGACCAGGGTCTACTCCAGGTCAGACTCCGGACACGGCTGTTGACCCACACCGGGGAATACAGGAACAGGCAGACTAGAGCGCAGGCTGGGTAGGGTACAGTACAGACTGGGAGACAAATTCGGAGCCGCAGATGCGGTAAACAACAGAGTAAAGCGAAACCGCAGGTGCGGTAGTCAAGGCCGAGCAGAGCAGAACCGCAGACGCGGTAGACAAGGCTGAGCAGAGCAAAACCGCCGACGCGGTAGACAAGGCTGAGCAGAGCGAAACCGCATACGTGGTAGACAAAGCTGAGCAAAGCGAAACTGCAGACGCGGTGGACATGGCTGAGCAAAGCGAAACCGCATACGCGGTGGACAGGGCTGAACAAAGCGAAACCGCAGACACGGTGGACAGGGCTGAGCAAAGCGAAACCGCAGACGCGGTGGACAGGGCTGAGCAAAGCGAAACCACAGACGCGGAGAACAGGGCTGAGCAAAGCGAAACCGCAGACGCGGTGGACAGGGCTGAGCAAAGCGAAACCGCAGACGCGGTGGACAGGGTTGAGAAAAGCGATACCGCAGACGCGGTGGACAAGGCTGAGCAACGCGAAACCGCAGACGCGGTGGACAGGGCTGAGCAAAGCGAAACCGCAGACGCGGTGGACAGGGCTGGGCAAAGCAAAACCGCAGACGCGGTGGACAGGGCTGAGCATAGCGAAACCGCAGACGCGGTGGACAGGGCTGAGCAAAGCGAAACCGCAGATGCGGTGGACAGGGCTGAGCAAAGCGAAACCGCAGACGTGGTGGACAGGGCTGAGCAAAGCGAAACTGCAGACGCGGTGGACAGGGCTGAGCAATGCGAAACCGCAGACGCGGTGGACAGGGTTAGCAAAGCGAAACCACAGACGCGGTGGACAGGGCTGAGCAAAGCAAAACCGCAGACGCGGTGGACAGGGCTGAGCAAAGCGAAACTGCAGGTATCACAGGATACTTGCAATGAAGTAGCGAGTGGACTCTAAACTCACAAACGAGAGTACAGAGACAACGAGTAGGAGATAGGTACGGGATCAGATTCTGCAAGAAAAGGGAAGGTACGAACATGGAGAAAAACAGGCAGACGCGGTGGACAGGGCTGAGCATAGCGAAACCGCAGACGCGGTGGACAGGGCTGAGCAAAGCGAAACCGCAGATGCGGTATACAGACAAGAACAGGCAAGATACAGGAACAGGTCTAGGTATGCGGCCCCTAGAAGGCGGAAAGAACAGGCTAGGAACGTGTTCACACTGGCCTGGAAATACAGCCTCCAGGATAGGCAGAAGACAACAGGCTAGAGAGCGTGTACAGACTGCAGGTTAGAGTACACAGGTAGGACACAGTACAGACACGGGAACAGATACTGCAAGACAGGTAACATACACAGGACCTGGCATGTCAGAGACAAGAAGCCAACTGACAGGGCAAGCTGCTCGGGCCTGGGTTAATTGGAGCAGCTGGTTTAAATACCAGGTGACAGACAGCAATAGGCTGAGGACGCACAAGGGGTGTGCCTGCAGCAGGTACAAAAAGCAGGAAGTGATCGGGCGCTGCCCTTAAGCAGCAGAAACAGAAGCAAACAGACAGCATGGAGGGAAGCCAGAGAGACATTCTTGCACAGTGGGAGATGGACCACTATGCAAGGACGCCGCCAGGTATGTTACAGTCGTTACTGTGGCCCTGTTCTATGTGTCTTTAAATTGTTAGTGGGGTTTTTCCTAAATTTTTGTCAGCCGTTGGACTCACTGCATACCCTATAACTGTATAGCAGACCCTCTACTTTCTAATGGGAACATGTCGTACTCATTACTGTGGCCCTGCTCTATGTGTCTTTAAATTGTTATTGGAGTTTTTCCCAAATTTTGGCAGCCCTTGCAGTCACAGCATGGGCATTACCACTATAGGAGACCCGCTCCTTTATAATGGGAACATATTTTTACTGAGACCCTCCTCTATGTCTCTTCTAAGGGGTATTGGCTTGCGTCCGAAATTTTGGCAGCCCTTGCAGTCACTGCATACGCAATAACAGTACAGGAGACCCACTCGTTAATAATGGGAACAACAAAGCATAAACGGCTGATGGCTCTCTAACAATAGCAAGGGCCGACTGCTGGCCTTTTAAGAATAGTAAGGCCGCCTGATGGCCCTATAAAAATAGGCTTTGTGACTTTCAGAGTCCCTCCATCATAAATGAAACAGGATGTAGCTGATGATGTGTCACACACCTCATTGCCAGATAAGGTTGTAAAATGTTAAAATTACATTTCCTGGTGAATGCATTTGTCTTAAAAAATAACATAAAAAAAAACAGTAGGATCTTTCTTTAGTATAAAAAACAGAGTCACCAATGTAACCTCAATGTAATCACATTGTTCAGCTACTGCACCTCCTCCTCCATCTCCGAAATGATCACATCAGTCACAAGCTGAAAGAACTGCAGCACTGCCTTGGCCAAGCGGCAACAGGCTGTGCTGAAGATAACATGCTTAATGCTTAGGTGACAAACATCCCAGCTCTACAGAGTTGTTGAAAGCTGTAACACAGCAGCCTGATCGGTGGCTCTCACCGTATGAACAAACAGCCAGGCATGGTCGTGCGTGACAATGGGTGCAACCTGGTGACGGAGAAATGACAGCTGGAGTAGATACGGTTTCCCTATATGCCAGTCCTTTCACTGAGCTAAAGAATATGGCTGTTGTGAAATACAACTCCCACTGAGAAGCTGTTTCAGATTGAAAAACATTGTGCCCACCAGAGGATTTGATTCTGAGGGCTCACCTTTCTCCCCCGCTCAAGAGCCCCATATCAGCTGCAAAGTTAGCGCTATCATGAACTCTCCGGATATAGAAGCCATGGCACACCAGAGGATTCTCTGGTGGGACCGTCCAACTCTGTCGAGAAGCTGTCCTGGCTAAGAAAAGAGTGTGGGAAGATTCCCGGGCACTCTATGGCTGCTTTTTTTTACTGAGGTGGAAACCCACGCAAGCATGGGGAGAACATACAAAATCCTTGCAGATGTTGTCCTTGCTGGGATTTGAACCCAGGATCCCAGCGCTGCTAGGCTTCAGTGCCAACCACTGATCCAATGTGCTGCCGTTCACCCTCTAATATCTAACAGGCTGGCACTCTATCTTCAGCTCCTTTGTGAGAAACTAATGTATTTGGGTAGCCACTCAGTCTACCAAATAAAATTCCCGAGAAGGAAATTGGGGATGGCTTCGCTACTGGCACTGTGGGCAGTGCTAATACCATGGCGTCGTACCATAGTTTACTGGAAATATTCCAGGCTGGTAAATTCCCACAGAAAAGTACCAGCAGTATTGTTCAGGGACCCGTGCTTGTAGAAGGTGGAGACATCCGGGAGAAGTAGTGACGGCTGGGGACCGAGTATGGACACGAGGCATGAGGCATGAGGTTGTGAAAAGCTTCCGCCTCCACGAGCCTAAAAGGCCACATTTCAAGTGAAAGCATCTTTAGGGGACTTCATGGGAGAAGTGACAGCTGGGTAGATATGGTTTCCCAAGTTCTTTAACCAAGCTAAAGAATATGGCTGTGGTGAAATACAACTCAGCAATAAAAGCTGTGGACTGGCTCCGTACTGTCCCTGGCCACATTCACCTGTCCATGTGTTTGTGGTTAGGCGGTCCTTCCCAGTAAGTGCACTGGGGAGGGCACGGGTAATGATGTGGGACCTGTGCTTGTGGAAGGCGAAGACGATACTGGGAGAAACAGTGGCGGCTGGGGACCGAGTATGGACACCCGGCCGCCGCCGGCATGAGGTTGTGAAAAGCTTCCACCTCCACTAGCCTAAAAGGCCACATTTCAAGTGAAAGCAGCTTTAGAGGACTTCTTGGGAGAAATGACAGCTGGGTACATATGGATTCCCAAGTCCTTTCACTAAGCTAAGAATATGGCTGTGGTGAAATACAACTCAGCAAAAAAAGCTGTGGACTGGCTCCGTACCATCCCTGGCCACATTCACTTTATTACGTGTTTGTGGTCAGCCGGTCCTTCCCAGTAAGTGCACTGGGGAGGGCACGGGTAATGTTGTGGGACCCATGCTTGTGGAAGGCGGAGACGACATCGGGACAAATAGTGGCGGCTGGGGACCAAGTATGGATACCCGGTCGCCGCCGCCATAAGATTATGGACAGCTTCCGCCTCCACAAGCCTAAAAGGCCACATTTCAAGTGCAAGCAGCTGTCAAAAATTTGGCAGTATAGTATTGCAGCCTGTGGGTGGGTGGGTGGCTGGCTGCATACTTGCGCTTGCATCCAAGGAATGGGGTAGGGACAACTGAACACTGCACTGGGACAAGGACGTGGACGGTGCAATGACAGGTGCATGGCGGGAGGCATCTTCGCATGCGCCAAGGATCACTTATGATGGGCACACTTTTAGGCAGTGACCTGAGAGTCAGAGATGCTTCCAGAGGTCTTCCCCATGCTTTTCCCATGTATTTTCAGCACTGTATGCATGTGTCTGATGATGTGTCACACACCACATAGTCAGATAAGGTTGTAAAATGTTAAAATGACATTTCCCAGTGAATGCATTTGTCTTGGTTGAAAGCAATTCAAAAGTGCACAAACGCATCAAAAACGCTACGTGTGAACATAGCCCAAGGTGTGGAGGATTATTTTTGTTTTTGGTTATTTATTTTGCCTTATATACAAGTCATTACCCTGGAAAGGATGTTCCTTAACATATTCCGTGGAAAATCCATTTTGGTTTTGTTTTTGTATGTTTTATTGTGAGCCCTTAAAAGTGGCGTAATACCTCTGACAACATTGTTGACAGCAGTGACCTGGGAGTCAGAGATGTTTCCAGGGGTCTTCCCCATGCTGTTCCCATGTCATTTGAGCACTGTTCCCATCGATTTGGGCAATTTTTAGGCCCTCAGCAGACCGCCGGGGGGCCACCGGAAAAATGCTCGAGTTTCCCATAGACTAACATTGGGCTCGTTACTTGGACCGAGCATTAGAGCATTCCAATTTTGCTCGATGTGAACAATGAGTACCCGAGCATTTTAGTTCTCACTCATCACTACTGCAGAATGAACCCCAATAAAATCCAAAGAACGGTGGAACTGCTTTTTTTTTTCTTTACATTTTACCGCACTTGGAACTTTTTCCCAGTACATTATATGGTGAAGTGAATGGTCTTATATAAAGCTGCAACTTGTAAACATAGCAATAAGGCAATTGGATTTACCAGCCAAGGTCAGACTGCGGGGACCCCAACCAAACGCCGACGCGTGCTTAATCCCCCATCAGCCCTTTACGTCGCCAATAATATACGAGGTACAACTTGTTGGGTGAATATCGATCACAGCTTTTTTAATTATCCGTTTATTTTTCCGTTAGAAAGGCACTTAACTTATCAACATTCTCGTTGCCAAATGCCCTGTTGTCTCATCACAGGCAAGTCAGCCAACGAGCGGTACTTTACAACATGTCCTTTCTTTATTTCCAGGCCACAGAGGATCCTGCATACTCGTATGCAGGACTCCGACCCCCACCCATCGCTTGTAGTACTTGTTCGACTCCATCTTGGAGTCCAGACAAGAATATATCGAGTCCAATGTCCGTGAGGTGCACTCAGTCGGGCCTTAAAAGGGTTAGGTTATCCCTTTCTAGTTGACGGTGTCGTATTACCACTCCAAATCTGTCCCTTACAAATTTTGACATCCGTGCATTGATTGTATGCCTCTTTCGTTTGATGGCTGTGCTGTCTCGTGCTCCTTGCCAAACTGCTCTCGGCACGATCTCGGACCACACAATTGTGAGTTTGGGAAAAAATACTTTGAAACGCTCCGTATCTAATTTCATCATCGTAACCAATTCTGCGATCTTGTAATGCCAGAGGTGGTTTCCTCCGACATGTATGACCAGAATGACAGGACCTCTTGCTTCTCTTGCGATACCGACCACTTCCAGGAACATCTGTGGCCATTGTAAGCCTCTTATGCCTCTCCAATTAAATTTGATTCCCCAAAAACCCAAATTCCACCTGCCTGGGCAGAATTTTACCTGTTGTTCTGCCCAATATATGAATGAATGGCCTAATACCCAAACTGTTGGCCTTGCGACACCTAGAAGAAAATAAACCGCGTTAAGTTAACAATTCCGGTCTTATGTATCTCGCAAAACACGCGGCGCACCATTGACCTATCCTCTGAACTTCTGTTTCTGGCAATCTTGCTCTTGCAGCTTCCATTTCTGCGCCTATGCGGAATGAGTGTGTCCCGTAATCTTTGGGGTGGGTCCCTGCTGCTGTTAAACATTTATTAAATATTGAATGAAGCTGGTACCTCGTTAGTGGAGAGCCATCGAGATGGGATAGGAAGAATCTGCGTCGTTGTCTTATAGATAGATAGGTTTTGACTAGTTTGACTAGTTTGACCGGACAAACTGTCCTATTTGTAGGGTGCAATAGCACCCAGGTGCTCCTGTCGCATGGATCTACTTTGGATTTGCATATGCGTAAACGTATAACGTTATTGGCTATGACTAAGTCTTCGTGGATTAACCCTCCGCGGGCGCGGTTCTTTGATCGAGGGACTAATTCACTGATGCGTAGCGCCCCAAAGAAGGTGATCCCAAAGGCGACAGACAGGAGTGTCAACTCAAATTGGGAGTGACATGTTACTGCCGTTAGGTATATGATTCGAGTAAGCAGGCTTATTGAAACGGGGTGTCTATATTCCTTGCTTGGCCGAGCCCTTTTCCACCCTTAAGGCTTGTCTAATGATGTCACGTCTCTTTTTGTCATGTCTTCCCAATTCAGCCACTGCTGTGCCGACACCTCTGATATGCCTTTATTTACGAGCTGGTAAAGAAAATCGATGATAACTTCTAATCTGGATTGGTCACACCTGTCCACTCGTCTGCCTGCCACTAATCGTAGCCACTCTTTCCATGCCCCTTACCATATGCTTGCCATGTCGATGGCGCGACTGAAGATTGGACTAATGGCATCAGTTATTCGCCACTAGGTCCCAGAGGGTGGGGGGGTCGAGGGAGCCCGACGGATGGGCGTTGGAGGAGCTCTCTGTAAACCTGCCAATTAAATTGTGATAGTGTGTTAGCAATGGCATTATTCACCTACGGGCCATGGCGAGCGCAAATCCATATATTATGGCTTAAACATAGCAGTGCTAGCCGGCTCAGGAGGCCTAGTACTGGAAAGGACGGTGATGACATCTTGTTTATGCAGTGCGCCAGGCTGCTGTTTTCTGTTTGGAAAAGGATGTTTTGGTTAGCCAGGTGCGTGCCCCAGAGTTCTAGCACTGCTACTATCGGAAAGAGTTTTAGGAGGGTATGATTTATAATTAGTCCTTGCTCTTTCCAGTAGGACGGCCATAGACCTGTGCTCCACTGCGTATTTGGGTGTCTAGTATTGCTGCGTTACCACCAGATTCTGCCTCCCTGGTGAATAGTTTTAGGTCCTGGTTGGATGTTTCGGTTGACATGAAGAACGTGTGACCGTTGAATGGCTAAGAAGGTTTTCCACACTTCTAAGTCCGCCCGTTGCTGCCTATTGATTCTGATGTTATGGTTAGGTTTGGACGTGCCTTTTGTTGCAAGTGATAAGCAACAAGAGAAAACTCTTCCAACTGGCATCACCCGGCTCACGAACACGAGAAGCCCTAGTAACGCTTGCATTTGCTGTAGAGTTACTTTCCGTACCGCCCAAACCCTCGATCATGTGCATTGTTTTTTGTATTTTTTCCATCGGGAGGCGGAACAACATCACTGTTGTGTCAATTTTTATGCCTAAAAATGACAGCTTTGTTGTGGGGCCTACGGTATTTTCTGGGGAGAGAGTAACTCCGAATCATCGCAAGATGTTTTTAAATTTGTTCAGTAGTGATTGCCATAGGTTTGAGGTTTTTTATCCAACAAATAGGAAGTCGTCCAAGTAATAGGTGTCGGACCTATTGCCAGTTTACCCACTCCAGGAAGGAACTGAATAGCTCGAAGTAAAAACAAGAGATTGAACAATCCATTGGGAGGCAAGTGTCGTAGAAGTAGTCGTTGTCCACTTGGCATCCCAACAGGTGGAAGCAATCCGGGTATACTGGTAATAGTCGAAAAGCAGATTCTGTGTTGGATTTTGTGAGCAGCGCTCCTGGTCCTGCGTCCCGTACTAGCGTCACTACTGTGTCGAAGGACGTGTAGGCGACCAAGGAGTCTTCTGACTAAATCCCATCGTTCACGGGATCTCCTTTGGGGTACAATAGATGGTGGATCAGGCGGAATGTATCTGGGTCTTTTTTGGGGATTACTCCCAACGGGAAAAATCAGGTTCCTGAAAGGTGGGCTTGGAAAGGGGCCTGCCATTCTGCCTAGGGCTACTTTTTTGAATTTTATTTCTGAGGATTTTAGGGTTTTCTCTTGCGGATTTAAGGTTATTTGCGAAGGTGGGCCTTTTATTGAACTTGAAAGGAATAAAAAAATGTATGTAAAACCAAAACGTAACTGTCCCACCACGTCCTTTTTTGGATATCGGTCTAACCAGGGGCCCATCGCGGTTACGCTCACAGGGGTCCTTGGATTCTGACTGTGGGAGTTTGGTTGATAATTTGCTTGTTGGACAAGAACATCTTGCGGCCGGGTGGGCTCCCCCACAGGCTGAGCTCCCCCACAGGCTAAGCATTCGTGTTTGAATTTTCATAGTCCGAAAAAACAACAGTGTCCCTCGTTATACAGCCAGCAGGCCCCGGGTCTACATATGAACACTGAATTTTGGCCTGCTGTTGTCAGTTGTCCAGTAGCCGCTGTTGAAAAGGGGTTGTTCTTTTGCGACAACATAAGTCACAGCCAAACGTCTGTTGCTTTTGCCTAATAGAGGTTGGAGGGCCAACCGCCTCCGGAACTCTTCGTCATAGAGCCACTATGCGGAACGGCGTGGGCTTTGTAGGAGTTGTAAACCATATCTTGGTATATGAATAGTTCTGAAAAGCATTCCGGATACTTTTGGCCAGTAATGCAACCCAGCACAGCAAACGCTTGTAACCAGTTGTTCATTGTTGTTTGCGACTTTTTGTCTGTGCTTTTCGAACGGTCTGTTGGATACTTTTCTTTTTACTGAGCGTATGCTAGTCCGCGGATACGAGTGACCATGTCAATGCACTCATTATTCCATATCTTAGTTTTGGTTTCCTCGTCTATATGAGATCCCAATGGACTAATCCCGCAAATAAATGCATCTTTATGCACTTCGGCTAATGGCGGTGTCACTTTTGTGTTATTGGTTACTGTGCTTGATGGTGTGGATAATTGGTCCACTAGGGCCTTAAGGGCAGTGACCAAGTAGGTGTTACTAATTCTCATTCCCACTATATCGCACTCACCCGTGCCTGCGACTGGAGGAGGGACTCCAACGTATGGAGGAATTCCGGCACCAATATCGTTTTATGTGTGTGGCGTGTCTCGGCTTGAAGTCCTGGATGATTTTGGTGGCTCGAGCAGGCTGGAAGCCCTGGAGGGTGCCCTTGGCTCGTTTCTGTCCCCCGAAGGATGGGATCGACGCGACCGTTTGTAGGGGCTCGCCGATGTGCTCGACATCTCAGATGGTGAAGGTGGAGAGCGCCACCTCGAGGACCGAGATCTATGACCCATTCTGTGGGATATCGATCTCCGCCATGAATGTGAAGACCGCTTCCCTCACCAGAGTGTGCGTCGGTGTCCATGACGTATGTGAGAGGATGTGGAAGTAGAGGCAGAGGAAATGTGGCGAGTGCGCCTGTCGTGTCTCTCTCTGTGATGAGGGGCGTTTGTTACATTATCGACTATGCTGTCGGGGCTTGTGGGAATTGCGGCGAGGGGGGTTAATAACTGTAGCCAATTATAGGCTGTCATGTGCTCCATCCTGCAGGGCTGTTCTAGTGGGGGCTGGGTTGTGTTTATTTCAGGGAGTGGGGGGTTAATCATGTGTCCAACAGCGCCTGATGCCGGCGGGTGTTTATCTGGTCTTTTACGTACTGGTGGCCTTTTATATTTATTCCTGGGGGTGACATTACTTTTGGGGGTCTGTTGGGTGAGAGGGAGGGTATACCGTTGTCAGCGCTGACCAGCGCTATACTGTCTCCTGCTACAGTGCTGATTCCTGCTTGTGACGCTGGGGGGGACATGGCTTTCCTGGGCGGAGCGCGTCGGCGTTGGCGGGAGCTTCTGCGCTGTGGGGCAGGGTCGCCATTCAGACCGCTGTTCTGCTACCGCCTCGTGTAGAGCAGCCTGAGGCATCCGGTGGGGAGGAGACGGCTGCGGTGGGACCGAGATTGCAGTTGGTGGCAGGGAGGGAGCACATGCATGCAGCGTGGGGTCTAGGTGGCGGAAATTGAGCAGGCGCATGGAACGGGGGGCTAGGTGGCGGGGAGGGAGCAGGCGCATGAAGCGGGGGGCCTGGGGAAACCGAGGGTTGGGCACTGGGGATAGGGGGATGAGCGCTGAGCCCAGCAATGAGGGCTTGTAGCCAGCGCTCACCCCCCTGCACTAACCCAGCACGCAGAGCCTGCCTCCATAGCCTGACCTGAAAACTGCCTTTCCATACCAGGACAGCACTGTGACCACACTTCCAGAACCCACACGGGGGAATAAGCATTTTTAAGACCCACAGGGGGAAGAGGCTGTGTCATCACTAGGTTTTATACTTATGGGACCGCTTGTGCCAGCTGTCCCTGTTATTTTATTGGTCCATGCAGGGACTTCCCATTACCCACTGGCAAGTAAGGGGTGTTGGAGGGGGTACCAATTGTCACAGCTGACTGAGGAGGGGCACTACACTCAGAGGCACTTTCCTTATTTAGTACAATGCCTGTCATGGAAACTATAGCACAAACAGAATGCAGCAGACCCCTTAAAGGGAATCTGTCACTCCCTGGGCGATATCAGACCTCTATTGTGCAGGCGTCGGGAAGTGACAATGACTCCCTGGCGCCTTCGCAATAGAACCCTGTGTCGCAGTGCACAGAGATTCAGGGCTGGGAGGAAGCAAGGCACGCTCTATGTGAGCGGCGCTTTGCGCATGCCCGGGAAGTGAGGGAGGACACTCAGGGCCGGCTCCAGGTTTTCGTGGGCCCCGGGTGAAAGCGTCTTAGTGGGCCCCTTTAACACATGCCACGATTCATGATGCACAGATATGGCAGAGATATATAGGTATAGTACAGTATAGAATAAATATGACCACCCATGCTGTGCCCTAAATAAGCCCTACACTGTGCCCCGGAGTAAATAATTGCCCCTCACTGTGCTCTTTGCACAAAAATTACCCCACATTGTCTCTTATGTTACATAATGTCCACACTGTCCCCTCTTATAACATATTTCCATCGTACTGTTCCACTTTTTTTTTTACTATGACTACCACCATGCTGTATGCCCTGGTGAACTACAACTGCCACATTTTCCTCCATTATAAGATATACCCAAAACACCTTCCTTCTTTATGAACTATGACCTTCACATTGTTTTCCCCCAATGCTGACCTCCCCACTATGCTTTCACTCCATATTGAGCCCCCTCTTCACACTGTTCCCTAACTCATTACTGAGCTTGTTCTTTACACTGTTCTTCCAATGCTGCCCCTTCTCCATTCTAATCCCCATACTGCCCAATCTCCAGTCACAGACTCCCCATATTGATCCATCTGCACACTGAGTCCCCCTTTTACTTCCCAATCTCCATACCAAATCCTCACATACTAAACCAACTCCATAAAGAGCCACCCCCCTCTTTCAGACCGATCTCCATACTGTCTTATCTCCACAAAGTGACCCCCAACACTGCACCATCTCCATATTGAGCCGCATATCGTACAGAGTCCCCTACACTGCCTCATCTCCCCACACAGACACCATTACTGACCCATCTTTATAAAGAGCATCTTTGCTACCAATTGCCATGCTAAGCCCCCTATACTGCTCCATCTCGAAAAAGAGTCCTCGTATACTTCCCCATCTCCATATAGAGCTCCCTATCCTGCCCATCTTGATACAGAGCACCCTATAATGGCACATATCCATACAGAATCCACCTATACTGCCCCATCTCCATACAGAACCCTTATAGTGCTCCATTTCCATATAAAATCCCCCCTATACTGCTCCATCTCCATACACAACCCCCTATAGTGACCATTTCAATACAGAATCCCCCCTATACTGCTCCATCTCCATGCACAACCCCCTATAGTGCCCATTTCCATACAAAATCTCCCTATACTGCTCCATCTCCATACACAACCACCTATAGTGCCCTTTAGTGCCCATTTCCATACAGAATCCCCTTACGCTGTCCAATTTCCATAAAGAGTACCATATACTGCCCCATCTCCATATAAAATATGATTATACTGCCCCATTTCTATATAGAGACCCCTATACTGCCCCATCTTCATATTAAAGTGCCCTATATTTCCATGTTCAGCCCTTTATACTTCAGCATCTCCATAAAGACTCACCCAGCTGTAATACCGCATCCCCATACGGGCCCGGGCCCCTTTCCATATTAATCCCCTATGTGTATATGACTATGTCTTCAGCTCTACGAGCGCTTACCGTCTCCCGGCTGCTGCACCCACACTGTTCGGCCCTCTGCGGCGCTTTCATGATGTCTGCAGCGAGCAGCGTGATGAGATGACCACATCACGCTGCGTGTCAGCTAGGGAGAAGATCCCGGAAGTGTCGGTTCCTAACACCAGCATTCATTACACCACATTACACCACATTTCCGGGGGACAGGGCGAGATTGCTCCTATGGGAGAGCACAGTCCCTGGTCCCTGGCTGGAGTGGGGGGAACCACCTAGAGAGGGGGAACCATGTAGTGGGTGTGGGTGGAAAACGTAGATCCTGGGAGCACTTGTAGTGGGAGGTATAAAAGAAAGACACCATCTTAGATGAGAGTTCAGACAGTCAGAGGAGAAGTGAAAGGAGCAGAGGCTCTGCATGAGCTCTGCTCCAGAGGTGGGCTTAGCCTGTGAGGCTCAGGACTGAAGGAGAGAAGAGAGGAGTGGGAGCAGGAAGGCTCCAGGAACCGAAAGGAGCCTAGGGGTACGGGCCGTGCAGAAGGCCACCCGTACGCCCACTGCTACCAGGTGGTAGAGGGGTCAGGCCAGATAAGGGGAACTGGTCCCTCAACTAGCGGAGAAACAGCAAGGCTCAACTAGAAACCGGAGGCTGCAGCACTTTAAGTACCGTAAGCCAAAAGTTCACAACAGTCTCACTAAGAAGGTAGCCATATAGGACCCAGGGGACAGAACACACCAAGGCCCGAGGGTACCGGATAGAAATGTCACTGGGTTTGAGGTGCAGGGAAGAGGCCAGAGAAAGGACACACAGAAGGGGGTCCTGTTAAATACTCTGGAGTTACCTTGGGGTCGGCTGAACCCCTCACTGAGTGAGCACAGAACGACGAGGGCCGTTACATGGGTCCCTGTAACCAGAACTGCAACAACTGTGAGTAAAGATCTTGGGACTGCATCACACGGACTCTGTGTTCATTACTGACTCCCTGCACTACAACCACCATCATCCACACACACTGCCCTGAAGCTACACTCTTCCTGTGGGGAGTTATACCACCCGAGCTGCCAAACCATCAGCTTCAGAGGACTGTTCCGCAGCGGCGGTCTCATTAGCCGCACTCCACAGGTGGCGTAGTCGGACATTATAAAAACCCATATAAATAACCCCTTGGATTGACCGCCCTGGGTAACGGACCGAGTCACCGCCACGGTGACTACAACCCCCAGCGTCTACCGGCCCGGCTCCGGGTACCCCGCGGCCCAGGGGGTGCGTCAAGTGCATGTGCCCACGGTCAGGAGTCGCTGCAGGTTTGACACTGTGTGTCTATGCTGCATAAAACTGCAGCGTCCAGATGTTACAGCATAGTGGATGGGATTTCTAGAAATCCTATGTCCACTATGCGTCTGTCCACCTACGGTACACCTGTGGAAACTGACATGCAGCACGTCTGTCAGACCTGCAATATGTGAATTTCTCTTGCGGGTCTGCATGTGGACTTTCCCCATAGATTAACATCTATGAGGAAAGTCTGCATGTAAAAAAAAAAATCACACCGCTCGTTTACATAAAATGAGGGTGGAAGCCGTGCGGCTATCCTGCAGCGTCGAGGCCACAGGCGGCTCCTGATCGTGGGCACATACCCTTAGTGGACTGTGAAATATGGCCATCTGAACCTGGCCTTAGGCTACTTCATACCTGCATTCTGACATTTTGGAACCCAGATGCACCCAAAATAATCAATGGGGGCCCCACAGTTAGTAGTTTGTATTAGTTATGTAACTGTTTGACTTAAGATATTCTTTTTGTTTCTAAAAACAAATCAAACAATGAACATCTGCAGGTGAGAACTTGGTTTAACTGATATTACATCCATAGTTTTTGCCAACACGATGCACAATTATGTGAAATCAGTTTCAATGCAATGTACTTTTTTCCCCAACAGGTTGCATGTATCTTTGCACTTTGGTTTGGTTCTGTTGCCTCATATAATCACTGCTAACTGGTGTTACATGGGACTGAGGGTTTAATTTACATTATCTGTACTCCGAGAGCTATCACTATGGTATCAATGGCATCACATTTGTTTGTTTAATGGAGGGGTAGGATGCAAAGCTTATGCCTCAGGGCTTGCACCCCTGGTCTTTCAACGCCCCTGATACTATGGTGCCAACAGAGCTGTATCTAGGTTTTCTGGCACCAGGGGCAAGAATTGTTGCACAGCTTCTGGATACCCACAGTTGCGGTAGAAACTTCACAGAGCAGATTACATGGGATAACAAGCTTTTACTTCTCAGAATATGAGGTAAAGGAAAAAACGCACAGTCACACAGTACTGCACCAGGAAGTAAGAACAAAACAGAAAAAATACAAGAGAGACTTTTTTTCTTTTACAATACAGTAAACAAGGAAACTTTACACAACATCGCCATCTACTGACAGATCAGCATAAAGTCCTCCTTCACACAAACAAAGAAGTCCACAACTGTTATATACCAACACCCTTTCTCAACAGTAAGGACTTATTCAGTCAAACCCAATTTCTTCATTAGTCTCTGATGTTTTTCAGCATCCAATGCCTTTGTGAAAATGCCTGCTGTCATATCTTCAGTTGGACAATATTCTAATTTCAGGATTCCATGTTCCTGATGGTCCCTCAAGAAATGATACTTCAAATCAATGTGCTTGGTTCTTGGGTTAACTCTTTCCTTCTTAGCAAGAACAAGACATCCCTGATTGTCCTCATTTATTTTTTTTGGTTCCAACTGTGCTTGCCCTAGGTCTGTTAACAATTATCTTAACCATAAAACTTCTTGACTCGCATGTGCTGCTGCAACATATTCTGCTTCTGTTGATGACAGCATTACTATAGATTGTTTTATATGAGTCTAACTAATTGGTCCACCTGAGAGAAAGAAAAGATAGCCACTGGTAGATTTTCTGTCAGTTGGATCTCCAGCCCAATCTGCATCAACGTATCCAGTTAAAATGCATTTATCACTTGTAGGCAGTTTCAGTTTAACATTGCTGGTTCCTTTCAAATAACGTATTACTCTCTTCACAGCATTCCAATCCGCTTTATTTGGCTTGGACACTTTTCTACTCAGAATTCCTACTGCTTCTGCAATGTCTGGCCTTGTAACAGTCGCTAGATACAGTAATTTTCCTATCACCATTCTGTACTCTTCATTATTTGGTAACACATTTTTATCACTACTCATCTCTTTAAGATAATTAG
Organism: Phyllobates terribilis; assembly: GCF_046119375.1. Lineage (NCBI taxonomy): Eukaryota > Metazoa > Chordata > Amphibia > Anura > Dendrobatidae > Phyllobates > Phyllobates terribilis. The sequence goes on from NW_027362770.1 coordinate 97,683,695, forward strand.
TTTCCATTGGAGACTTTGCTGGTTTTGCATCCTTCAATCCAACTGTTTCGGCTATGTATTGAATAGTGATGAGGGAGCACTAAAATGCTCGGGTACTCGTTGCTAGGGTTGAGCAAATTGGAATACTCGGGTGCTCGACCCAAGCAACAAGACCAATGTAAGTCTATGGGAAACTCGAGCATTTTTCAGGCGGCTCCCACCGGCGGTCTGCAGAGGGCCTGAAAATTGCTTAAATCGATGGGAACAGTGCTCAAATGACATGGGAACAGCATGGGGAAGACCCTTGGAAGCATCTCTGACTCCCAGATCACTGCTGTCAGCAACGTGGTCAGAGTATTATGCCACTTTTACGGACTCACAATAAAACATACAAAAACGAAATCAAAATGGATTTTCCTGGGAAATATGTTAAGGAACATCCTTTCCAGGGCAATGACTTGTATATAAGGCAAAATAAATAACCAAAAACAAAACTACTCCTCCACAACTTGGGCTAAGTTCACACGTAGCGTTTTTGATGCATTTTTGCACTTTTGAATTGCTTTCAACCAAGACAAATGCATTCACCAGAAAATGTCATTTTAACATTTTACAACCTTATCTGGCCATGTGGTGTGTGACACATCATCAGACACATGCATACAGTGCTGAAAAGACATGGGAACAGCATGGGGAAGACCTCTGGAAGCATCTCTGACTCCCAGGTCACTGCCTAAAAGTGTGCCCATCATAAGTGATCCTTGGCGCATGCGAAGATGCCTTCCGCCATGCACCTGTCGTTGCAGAGTTGCAACAATCACCGTCCATGTCCTTGTCCCACTGCAGCGTTCAGTTGTCCCTACTCCATTCTGTGGAATGCAAGCGCAAGTATGCTGGCAGCCACCCACCCACAGGCTGCAATACTATACTGCCAAATTTTTGACAGCTGCTTGCACTTGAAATGTAGCCTTTTAGGCTTGTGGAGGCGGAAGCTTTTCACAACCTCATGCTGTCGGCGGCCGGGTGTCCATACTCGGTCCCCAGCCGCCACTATATTTCCCGGTATTTTTTCCGCCTTCCACAAGCACGGGTCCCACAACATTACCCATACCCTCCCCAGTGCTCTTACTGGGAAGGACCGCCTAACCACAAACACGTGGACAGGTGAATGTGGCCAGGGATGGTACAGAGCCAGTCCACAACTTTTTTTGCTGAGAGTTGTATTTAGCTCGGTGAAAGGACTGGCATAGAGGGAAACCGTATGTACCCTGCTTTTCATTTCTCCCAGGAAGTCCTGTAATTGAGCTTGTTGCAAAAGCAATGGCAGCCCGTCCAACATCAACTCGCACTTGTCAGTGGTGCTTTGACACACACACATCTTTCTTTGCGCATTTAATTTCTTGAATACAGAGTTGGACAATGGCCTGATCTGTAATGCTATTTAAAAAATAACATGCATAAGCATGGCCGATCCACATTAAAAAGCAGCCATAGAGTGTCTGGTAACCTTCCCCCTCACTTTTCTTAGCCAGGGCTGCTTTTTGGCAGGGTTGGACGGGCCCACCAGAGAACAGGAGACTCCTCCGGTGGGCCCTGGCTTCTCCTTCAAGAGAGTTCATAGTGTTGAGGTGAGGCCATGAAGATGATAGAGGCCACCATCTGCTTAGCTTTCTGTTACTTGGAATGCAAGTGCAAGTATGCAGCCAGCCACCCACCCACCCACTGGCCGCAACACTAAACTGCCAGATTTCTGGGCAGCTCTCTGCACTTGAAATATGGCCTTTTAAGCTCGTGAAGGCGGAAGCTTTTCACAACCTCATGCCGGTGGCGGCCGGGTGTCCATACTCGGTCCCCAGCTACCACTATATTTCCCAGTATCGCCTCCGCCTTCCACAAGCACGGGTTCCACAACATTACCCATGCCTTCCCCAGTGCACTTACTGGGAAGGACCGCCTAACCACAAACACGTGGACAGGTGAATGTGGCCAGGGATGGTACAGAGCCAGTTCACAACTTTTTTTGCTGAGAGTTGTATTTAGCTCGGTGAAAGGACTGGCATAGAGGGAAACCGTATCTACCCTGCGTGTCATTTCTCCCAGGAAGTCCTGTAATTGAACTTGTTGCAGAAGCAATGGCAGCCTATCCAACATCAACTCGCACTTGTCAGTGGTGCTTTCACACACACACACATCTTTCTTTGCGCATTTAATTTCTTGAATACAGAGTTGGACAATGGCCTGATCTGTAATGCGTTTTGAGAAATAACATGCATAAGCATGGCCGATCCACATTAAAAAAGCAGCCATAGAGTGTCCGGGTACCTTCCCCCACACTTTTCTTAGCCAGGGCTGCTTTTCGGCAGGGTTGGACGAGCTTACCAGAGAACCGGAGACTCCTCCGGCGGGCCCTGGCTTCTCCTTCAGGAGAGTTCATAGTGCATTTCTCCCAGGAAGTCCTTTAAAGCTGCTTGCACTTGAAATGTGGCCTGAACATTACTGCTGGTATTTTTCTGTGGGAATTTGTTTGCCTCCTTCCAGCCTGGAATATTTCTAGCAAACTATGGTACGACGCCATGAAATTAGCACTGCCCCCAGTACCAGTAGCGAAGCCATCCCCAATTTCCTTCTCAGGAATTTTATTTGGTAGACTGAGTGGCTGCCCAAATACATTTTCTCACAAAGGAGCTGAAGATAGAGTGGCAGTAGGTGCAAATTTCTCCAGATATTAGAGGGTGAACGGCAGCACATTGGATCAGTGGTTAGCACTGAAGCCTTGCAGCGCTGGGATCCTGGGTCAAATCCCAGCAAGGACAACATCTGCAAGGACTTTGTATGCTCTCCCAGTGTTTGCGTGTGTTTACTCCTCAGTAAAAAAGCAGCCATAGAGTGTCCAGTAACCTTCCCACACACTTTTCTTAGCCAGGACTGCTTCTCGGCCAGAATCCTCTGGTGTGCCTTGGCTTTTACCTCAGGAGAGTTCATGATAGCGCTAACTTTGCAGCTGCTATGGGGCTCTTGAGCGGGTGAGAAAGGTTAGCCCTCAGAATCAAATCTTCTGGTGGGTACAATGTTTTTCAATCTGAAACAGGTTCTTAGTGGGAGTTGTATTTCACCACAGCCATATTCTAAAGCTCTGTGAACGGACTGGCATAGAGGGAAACCGTATCTACCCCGGCTGTCATTTCTCTGTCACCAGATTCCGCCCATTGTCATACATGACCATGCCTGGCTGTATGTTCAGCGGTGAGAGCCACAGACCAGTCTGCTGTGTTACAGCTTTCAACAACTCTGCAGCACTGGGCGGTTTGTCAATTAAGCATTAAGCATCTTATCTTCAGCACAGCCTGTTGCCTCTTGGCCAAGGCAGTGCTGCAGTGCTGTCAGCTTGTGACTGATGTGATCATTTCGGAGATGGAGGAGGAGGTGCATGAGCTGAACAATGTGATTACATTGAGGTTAAATTGGTGACACTGTTTTTTATACTAAAGAAAGATCCTATTGTTTTTTTTTTTTACGTTATTTTTTAAGACAAATGCATTCACCGGGAAATGTCATTTTAACATTTTACAACCTTATCTGGCAATGTGGTGTGTGACACATCATCAGACATATCCTTTTTTATTTATGATGGAGAGACTCTGAAAGTAATAAAGCCTATTTTTACAGAGACATGAGATGGCCCTTACTATTCTTAAAAGGCCTTAGCTATTGTTAGAGAGCCATCAGCTGGCTATGCTTTGTTGTTCCCATTATTAACAAGTGGGTCTCCTATACTGTTATTGCGTATCCAGTGACTGCAAGGGCTGCCAAAAATTTGGACGCAACCCAATAACCCTTTGAAGAGACATAGAGGAGGGTCTCAGTAAAAAATATGTTCCCATTATAAAGGAACGCGTCTCCTATAGTGGTAATGCCCATGCTGTGACTGCAAGGGTTGCCAAAATTTGGGAAAAACCCCACTAAGAATTTAAAGACACACGGAGCAGGGCCACAGTAACAAGGTACGACATGTTCCCATTAGAAAGTAGAGGGTCTGCTATACAGTTATAGGGTATGCAGTGAGTCCAACGGCTGGCCAATTTTAGTAAATACCCCACTAAGAATTTAAAGACACACAGAGCAGGGCCACAGTAACAAGGTACGACATGTTCCCATTAGAAAGGAGAGGGTCAGCTATACAGTTATAGGGTATACAGTGAGTCCAACGGCTGACCAATTTTAGGAAAAACCCCACTAAGAATTTAAAGATACACAGAGCAGGGCCACAGTAACGAAAAATTCCCATTAGAAAGGAGAGAGTCTCCCATAGTGTTGGCCTATGCAGTGAATGCAAGGGCTGCCAAAAATTTGGAGGCACTTCAATGCCCCTTGGAAGAGACATGGAGGAGGGCCTCATAAAAAATGTTCCCATTAGAAAGGAGCGGGCCTCCTATACTTGTAATGCCAATGCACTAAGTGTATGGGCTGACAATCATTTACCCCTGGGGGGTATACATGAACATACTGTATAAAAAAAATTTTTCACGGGCATCATAAACACCCTTTAAAACAATTATGTGGGTGTTGCATCACGGACCATGGTCACCCTGGTGATATGGTGGTGAAAGATGAGGAGAAGGAGGAGGACAAGAGCAAATAGACAAAATCTGGAAGCGTATACCCAGATGGGTGTGAAAAGGTGCATGGGAATACACCTCCCAAGAAAAGACACTGGATTTGAGTTTATGTTACGCTGCTATCATTCGGTGGTGTTGAGAAGTCTGGCCCAATCCAGCCCTTGTTCATTTTTATAAGAGTCAGCCTGTCAGCATTTTCAGTTGACAGGCGGATGCACTTTTCAGTTATAATTCCCCCAGCGGCACTAAAAACCTGCTCTGATAAAACGCTGGTGGCAGGGCAGGCCAGGACCTCCAAGGCATAGAGAGCCAGTTCATTCCACGTATCCCGCTTGGATACACAATAATTATAAGGCACAGAGGAATCATGGAGGACATTGGTACAGTCGGCAGAGTACTCCCTCAGCATCTTCCCAAACTTTGCACTCCTTGCGAGAATACCCCACGCCTCAGGGCCTGTGCGATGGGAGGGTTTGAGAAAACTTTCCCAGAACTTTGACAGTGTTCCCCTGCTTCTGCTGGATTGAAGTTGTGTCTCTCTCGCCTGTACTCCTTGGTTGTCCAGCGAAGTGTGCCCTCTGCCGCCAGCGTTTTCAGATGGGAATTTCTTTCATAGTTCCACCACAAGGGCCTTCTGGTACTGCCCCATTTTGGCAGACCTGTCCGCTTCAGGAATAAGAGATATAAAGTTCTCCCTTTAGCGTGGGTCTAGAAGTGTCACCAACCAGTAATGACTGTCACGCAAAATTTTGAGAACGCGAGGGTCATTGTAAAGGTAGCGTAACATAAACTCAGCTATGCGTGCCAGACTACTAACAGGCAAGACTTCCGTGTCCTCACCAAGAGGATGACTGACCATGCTCTCCTCCTCTCTGTCCTCTGGCCATCCACGCTAAACAGACGGTATGACAGCTGAGCAGGTAGTACCGTCTATAGTGCATGAAACTCCCTCCTGTCCTTCCTCCTCCTCCTCTTCCTCATTGTCTCCCAATCCACGTTGGGATGAGATGAGGCTTGGCTGTGTGTAATCACCCTTCATGGTTCCTTGCTCCATCTCATCGTGCTCCGCCTGCAATGCATCCTATTTGATTGTGAGCAGAGAGTGACGCGCCCCTGGGCCTGTGTCGCGCTGCGTTGCGCATGCGGGAGCTTACCCGGAGCCGGATCTGTTGAGGGTTGTAGTCTCGTGGCGGTGACCCGGTCCGTGCCCAGGGAGTCAAACTGAGCGGCGATGTATCAGCGGTAGATGTTGGATGACTACGCCACCCGTTGAGTACAGCTAAGGAGCTGCTGCTGCAGGGCAGACCGCTGAGGCCGGTGGTAGGATTGTGCAGCGTGATAGTATAACCCCCAACGGGAGGGGTATGGCCTCAGGGCAGCCGACGTGGATGATGGGGGTAGCAGGAACCACTCGGAGACGGTACGGTGTAGTTCAGGGTCTTTACTGGTGACAAAGATAGACCCTCCCGGAGTACTGGCTAGCGATTGGGGCCTGGTCAGTCCTTGAGCAGATGGGATCTCCCCTGGCCAGGCGGAGTTGTAGGCCTCCCAAACTAACTGTACTCTTCTGGCTACCTTGCTAGAGGCGGGTATAAGTAGCCCACGTCCCTGAGTGTACCGTGTGGTGCTCACCCGTATGGCCGGTGACTCGGGGCCTTCTAGTAGCTTCCGCTCCACGACGGCGGTGCTGGTCCCACGCGTGTGACCGTGCCTTCGGGTTTCTTGGCCAGAGGACCTGGAATCCCCTGCCTGACGGATTCTGCTGCTGGGTAGGAGTTAGTCCCCACAGCCTCGGACTCCGGGTCCGGTAAGAAATCTTCTCAGTCAGGGCGAGCTCTGCAGCTGCCAGCCCCTGACTCCTTGTAACACTGCTCCCACAGAGCTCCTGATGTTCTGTTCCTATATTTGCTTCTTTTCTCTGTCTCTACTTCTTCTCTACTCATTAACCCTGCCTCAGCCCTAGGTTTATATAGGGGAAGTTCTCCCCCTCCCAGGACTGGGCAGGAGGTGTGGCATGCATAGGATTCCTGACCAAGAGACCTCCCACCTGCTCTCAGATGTAATATCTCTATCACTGTGGCAACCAGACCCCTGGGGTGTCACATTCCCCCCTAGTGAAATTTAGTACTCCGGGACTAAACATATTTTAGAAAAACATAACAAGATATAACAATAACAATACAATAAAGAAACACATAAAGGTGGTCACGGCATGTCCGTAACCGGGTGCAGTCTTTGAAGAAAGCAAGGTGTCCATTTCACCAAAACAGGGAGACGTAACCAGGTAGGGGTCTGTCCTGCCCCGAGTCCTTAACAGTCTTTAGTCCGTCCTGGGTTACGCTCCAACTATGTACACAGGATTCCCGGTAAATCCACCAAAGACTCCTATAAACAACTAGAAACACATAATTATACACAAGCAACAAGAAAAACAGGTAACCACAAATAAAACAATTTATACACTTCAAATCCTCCAACGTGCGGGTAACTGGCCTCTAGTGGCCCTAGTGGACCTACGGAGCTGACTGTCTGGCCCTGAACTACAGGGTGTAGGAGCTGTCAAGGGTAAATTGGGCAGCTGTCTACGGGTCCTTTGGCTCACTAGGGATATGGCAGGCTCACTGCAAGCAGAGGGTTGATCCTCCTGATCTGCTGGTGTGGGGTCTTCTGCCTCCTGGACCGGCTGTTCTTCCAGCTCTACCTGTTGCTCCGTAGGTGCTTGGGATGCTGGTTGGAGGAAGGTGAGTACGGGTACCACAACTGCACCATTGACTTGAGTCCAAGACCGAGGGAAGTCTCCGAGCACAGTACTAACCATATCTTCCCTTTCCTCTACGGGTCGATGGTCTTCTTGTTCCTCTTCAGGGTTCCGTAGCTGTTCAGGACACTTCTTCAGGTGATCCCGGGATACAATGGCTGTGGTCTCCCCTCCGTCTTTACTGATGGTACAGACCTTCGGGTTCTCGTGGCTTGAGGGCAGTACGGTGTACGGGTCCTTCTCCCACTGGTCGTCCAACTTGTGGAGCCGTCTTTTCCTCTTCAAGACCTGCTCTCCGGGCACCAGGAGAACAGCGGGAGCATACTGGTTGTAAGTTTTCTCTTGTCTCTCCCTAGCCTGACAGAGACTTCGCTCCACGCTCTCCTGTACTTTCCGGTACTGCTGCTGCCTCTCTGTGTCCCAGTCTGCTTCTGGTGAAGTGTCCTCGGGTGTCAGGACTCCCATTTCCAGGTCAACAGATAACTTACCAGGTCTCGCCCTCATTAGGTAAGCCGGGGTACAGTTGGTGGAACCTACCGGGATGTGGTTGTATAGGTCCACCAGATCGGGCAGCTTCTCAGGCCACAGACTGCGTTCTTCCAGGGGCAACGTTTTCAGAAGATCCATTACCACCTGGTTCATTTTCTCACAAAGTCCATTAGTTTGCGGATGATAGGGTGTCGTCCTTATCTTCCGGCAGCCATACAGATTGCAGAATTCCTGGAAGACCTCCGCTTCAAAGGCAGGTCCCTGGTCCGTCAGCACTTGGTCCGGGTACCCGTGTGGACGGCAGAAGTGCTGCTGGAAGGCTCTAGCTGCTGTTTGAGCCGTTAAGTCCTTGACGGGGACGACAACCAAGAACCGGGAGTAATGATCCACGATGGTTAACGCGTAGACGTAGCCACTTCTGCTTGGGGTCAGTTTTACATGATCCAAGGCTACCAGTTCCAACGGCTGCCGGGTGACGATGGACTGCAGGGGAGTCTTCTGGCTGGCACGGTCCTTCCTCCTCAGGTTGCACGGGCCACAGTCTCTGCACCACCTCTCGATGGTTCCCCTCATGCCTACCCAATGGAACCGCCCGCGCAGCAGGAACTCCAGCTTCTTCCATCCGAAATGCCCAGCTCCATCGTGGTATGCCTCCATCACCATGGCTGCGTCTCGTCGTGGCACCACTACTTGCCAGATTAGTTCATGCGTCCGGGAGTTAACCATCCTGCGGCACAACTTCCCCTTGTAAAGGAACAGTCTACTCTTTTCTGCCCACAGTTGCTTGGCTTCCTCCGGAGCGTCTGGGTCAAGGCAAGCCTCTGGCCGAGTCAGCATCTCCTTCACCAGCTGGACGGCAGGGTCACTGTCTTGCGTTTCCGCCCAGTTGTAGTGAGGTAAGGGGTTAAGCGTAGCGCCTTGCTTACTCCTTACCCGATGGGAATACTGGATAGTCCCATGACGGTGAAACACGGGGAGTTCGACTTCTTCCAGTCCCTCTGGATCTTCTCCTACGTCCGGTAGGTTTGGCATCCTGGACAGGGCGTCCGCGTTGGTATTGGAGCGTCCTGCCCAGTATTTGATGGTGAACTCGTAGTTGGACAGGCGGGCCATCCATCTCTGCTCTAGGGCACCGAGTCTTGCCGTGTCCAGGTGTGTCAACGGGTTGTTATCCGTGTACACGACGAACCGGGAAGAAGCGAGGTAGTGCTTAAAGCGTTCGGTGACTGCCCACACCACTGCCAGGAACTCTAGCTTAAATGAGCTGTAATTCTCAGGGTTTCTTTCGGTGGGTCGCAGTTTTCGGCTGGCGTAAGCGATTACTCGCTCTTTCCCCTGCTGGATCTGGGACAGCACGGCTCCTAGCCCGATGTTACTTGCGTCGGTGTAGAGGATAAAGGGCTGGCTGTAATCCGGGTACGCCAGGATTTCATCCCCCGTGAGGGCCATCTTCAGCTGGCGGAAGGACTCTTCTTCCAACTTCTCCCATCTGAAGGGCGGCTTCTGGTTCTTGGCCTTCCGGGACTGGCCTATCAGGAGGTCCTGCATAGGAGCTGCCTTTTTGGTGAAACCGGGGATGAACCTGCGGTAGTAGCCTACCAACCCGAGGAACTGCCGCACTTCCTTTACACTGGAGGGACTTGGCCATTCCTTAATTGCGGTGATCTTATCAGGGTCGGGAGCCACTCCGTCAGCTCTCACCACGTGTCCCAGGTACTGCACCTTTGGTTTCAGGAGGTGACACTTGGAGGGTTTCACCTTTAGGCCGTAGCTTGCCAGAGCTTCGAACACTTCCGCCAGGTGTTTCAGGTGGTCCTCATAAGTCTTAGAATATACGATGACATCGTCCAGGTACAACAGGACCGTCTCGAAGTTTCTGTGGCCCAGACAGCACTCCATTAATCGTTGGAAGGTTCCTGGTGCGTTGCAGAGTCCGAACGGCATACAGGTAAACTCGCTAAGTCCCATCGGGGTGGTGAATGCGGTCTTCTCCCGGTCCGCCTCTGCTACAGGAACCTGCCAGTACCCACTAGTGAGATCCAAGGTAGAGAAGAAGTTAGCAGATCTTAAAGCAGCCAAAGACTCCTCTATCCTTGGTAAGGGGTACGCATCCTTGTGTGTGATACGGTTGATTTTCCGGTAATCTACACACATCCTCATGGTGTTGTCTTTCTTTTTGACTAAGACTAGTGGAGCTGCCCAGGGGCTACAGCTATCCCTGATCACCCCAGCCTCCTTCATGTCTCTAAGCATCCCCTTGGCGTGTTGGTAGTGTGCAGGGGGTACGGGTCGATACCTCTCTTTTATGGGAGGATGGTCTCCCGTGGGGATGTGGTGTTCTACCCCCTTGACTCGCCCGAAGTCTAACGGGTGTTTACTAAACACTCTCTCGTACTCTTGAACCACCCGATAGACTCCCTGTTTCTGGTGTGAGGGAGTGGAGTCAGTACCCAAATGTAGTTGCTGACACCAGTCCTCCATTGTTTTCTTAGAGCCGTTACCTTCCTCCGGGTGAGATGGAGGCAAGGGTTCCACAGATTGTATAGCATTTTGGTTAATGGTATATAATTTGGCTAGCGTGGCATACCGGGGCAGGTACACTTCCCACTTCCCGATATTGATTATGCGAACGGGCACCCTCCCATGGCGTACATTAACCAACCCCCGTGCTGTCAAGATGGTGGGCCTACTGTCTGAGTAAACTGGTTCTACCATTGCCTGGTAATCTCTACCTCTCAGACCAATAGCTGCCCGGCACCAAATCATCATTTCACTTTTTGGGGGCATGGCAATAGGGAAAGGGTCACACATTCTCACACTACCAATCTCACCGCTGGAGAGTTCCACCTGTTGCCGTCGCATCAGTGCCCGGATCTATTTTTGGAGCACTCGCTGCTCGCCGGAGCTGGCGTTCTTGGCAACCTGCTGTAAAAGGAAAATCACCTCTGCAAGACAATTTTCAATTACATTAGTTCCTAGAGTTATCTTTGGGTGACTCTCGTGTTTGTCAATGTCTACAATGATCAGTCCCTGTGCTGCCAGTTCAACTCTACCAATTTTAATGGTCACCTCTTTAAATCCGATCTGTGGCACGGGCTGACCATTGCTGGCGATGATACTCAAGTCGTCGTCAGGGTAGCGGGTAATATCCGAGTCATTCCAGTACTGCTTGAAGAGCACGTACGGGATGGTGGTGACCTGTGACCCGGTGTCCAGTAGGGCACTCATAGGAATGCCATCCAGTACCACGGGTAAGACTGGACGTCCTCCCACATATTTGTCGCGCCAGTTCGATGGGCCTGGTGATCTTTTTCCTGGGGGTTGGCCCTCTACCCCAGGTTGTGCCAGTTTAAAGGACAGTACCTTGCCATATGTCCGGGTTGATTGCAGCGGCGGCAGATGGGTCGTCCGTCCTCGTTGTATCGGTCGCTGGGTCTCCCTCTGGCCGGTGGGGTCCTCCTTGGTCGACGCCACGGGATGTCCTCCGGTCCGGATGCCAGCTGGATCTTCCCTGGAGTGGAAACCTGTAAAGACTGCACAGTTCGGGTTAGCGCAGCAACGCTTTTAGCTAGCTCTTGGACCTGATGGTGCAGGTCTGGAGCCGGGTCATTGTTCAAAGCCTGCGCATCAGCTCCCACAGGCCCTGCCGACAAGGGCGCCGCCTCCTGGTGGTAAGTGGTAGTGGGGCGTCTGGGGGTCACAACGCCACTTGGTGCCGGTTCTCGAAGCACCCGGATGGCTCTGTCCTTGAACTGTGCAAATCCCAGATGAGGGTCCTGTAAGGCCATTGCCCGCAACTGGGTTCGGTGGGCATTGCAATATAAACCCTCTATAAATTGTTCAGTCAACAGCCTGTCCTCGTCTCCCACGCCGTCAGGGTCGGTCTGCTTAATGGCTCTCAGGGCCTCTTGTAGGTTCAGGGCATAGTCCCTTATACTCTCATGTGCCCGCTGTTTGCACCCGTAGAATCTAAGATTGATCTCGGCTGAGGTGCGGGTATCAAAGGTGTCCCTCAGCCGGGTTAGTATCCCTGCGACAGTCCTCCCCCCAGGTGGCCAGGACTTTACCTCCCTTCGGGCTGCCCCAGTTAATTGGGCCACCAGGATGCTCACTTTTTGCTCTTCTGTGAGGGGGTACACCTGGAAGAGGCTATCCAGCTTTTCTCTAAAGTCATGCAGGGTATGTGACTCCCCTGAGTACTGGGGTAGCCAGGCCGCTCCCGGGATATAGGGCATGGTGAAAGGCATGACTGCAGCAGCGGTGGCGCTGGCGGGGGTTGAGGCAGTGAAGCTCTCCTCCGTATCCGACATCCTCCTCCCCCCTAGTGGACCGTGGCCTACCTTGCGATGATCCTCTTCCGTAGGCCGCGGCTCCGCAGTAGATCGTCAGGGTTGAGGACCTTCCGTCGCGCTCCTGTGACGTCGGCGTCTGCTGGGCTCCTTCCAGGACCTTACGCGACGTCCGGACATGAGGCGGGGCTTCAGTTCTCGCGCGCTTTTGGAGTCCACGCCCCTCTTCTTCCCGCGCGACGTCTTCAAGATGGCGTCCAACGGCGGGAAAACTCCACGGAAGGCGGGAAGAAGGCTGGAAATGGCGCCGGATGGCGGGAATCTTCACCGATGGCGGGAAGAAGGCTGAAGATGGCGCCGGATGGCGGGAATCTTCACCACAGGTAAGTTTGAACAGTCTTTTTCAGGCACGCAGTACCCGGTGGTTGCGGGCACGAAATCCTGCCGACTACGCCAAAAGTTGACGCGCCCCTGGGCCTGTGTCGCGCTGCGTTGCGCATGCGGGAGCTTACCCGGAGCCGGATCTGTTGAGGGTTGTAGTCTCGTGGCGGTGACCCGGTCCGTGCCCAGGGAGTCAAACTGAGCGGCGATGTATCAGCGGTAGATGTTGGACGACTACGCCACCCGTTGAGTACAGCTAAGGAGCTGCTGCTGCAGGGCAGACCGCTGAGGCCGGTGGTAGGATTGTGCAGCGTGATAGTATAACCCCCAACGGGAGGGGTATGGCCTCAGGGCAGCCGACGTGGATGATGGGGGTAGCAGGAACCACTCGGAGACGGTACGGTGTAGTTCAGGGTCTTTACTGGTGACAAAGATAGACCCTCCCGGAGTACTGGCTAGCGATTGGGGCCTGGTCAGTCCTTGAGCAGATGGGATCTCCCCTGGCCAGGCGGAGTTGTAGGCCTCCCAAACTAACTGTACTCTTCTGGCTACCTTGCTAGAGGCGGGTATAAGTAGCCCACGTCCCTGAGTGTACCGTGTGGTGCTCACCCGTATGGCCGGTGACTCGGGGCCTTCTAGTAGCTTCCGCTCCACGACGGCGGTGCTGGTCCCACGCGTGTGACCGTGCCTTCGGGTTTCTTGGCCAGAGGACCTGGAATCCCCTGCCTGACGGATTCTGCTGCTGGGTAGGAGTTAGTCCCCACAGCCTCGGACTCCGGGTCCGGTAAGAAATCTTCTCAGTCAGGGCGAGCTCTGCAGCTGCCAGCCCCTGACTCCTTGTAACACTGCTCCCACAGAGCTCCTGATGTTCTGTTCCTATATTTGCTTCTTTTCTCTGTCTCTACTTCTTCTCTACTCACTAACCCTGCCTCAGCCCTAGGTTTATATAGGGGAAGTTCTCCCCCTCCCAGGACTGGGCAGGAGGTGTGGCATGCATAGGATTCCTGACCAAGAGACCTCCCACCTGCTCTCAGACGTAATATCTCTATCACTGTGGCAACCAGACCCCTGGGGTGTCACAAGAGCGTTTCAGAAGACAGAGAAGCGGGATGGTGACGCTAATTATGGCGTCATCGCCGCTCACCATCTTGGTGGAGTTCTCAAAGTTTTGGAGGATGGTACATATGTCTGACTGACTCCAACACACCTGCTCAAGATTAGCATGAACAACGCCGTCTTCATGAGTCAGGGCCTCTGTTTTGCATTAAACATCTAATGAGCGTGTCCGAAGATCATTGGGCGAGGAAGGGGGTGGGGGAGCAGGGTCAGGTGTGACATCAACTGTGATTGACGGAACCTGCGTTATCAGCTGTATGTTACCTGTCTTTGTAATCCTGCTTCTGATAAAAAAGCCTTGCTGAAAATTCTTACCAAAAGGACATGAAATATGTGTCTAAAATAGCCCTGGTGGCCAGTGTGAAAAATGCAAGATTACAAACTTTTTTTTTTTCTTAACACAGATCTTGATAAGAAAAAATGAAAACATTAAATAACACACACGTAAAACAAACTAGTTTAAACATGTCATTTTCTGATGACTAGATCTGAGTGAATCGATTCAACAGGAATCTAATTCATTTTGAATTTTTGTGCCTAAAATGAATGCCACCTTTTTAGACATTGCAGAAGATTGCATCAGCCAGAGAAGGCTCATATGGCCTCCCTGGAATACCATGGTGCCATCATATTAGGCCTTATTCAGAAGTCTGTATTGCATGTACGCATAGCTCCCAACCGTCCTGGATTCAGCGGGACTGTCCCGGCATGTCAGAGCTTTGTCCCGACTTGTAATACTTACCTCTCTACATTGCTCTGTAGCTCCTCCTCCAAAGGGGCAGGGCCACTTCTCTGCTCAATGCATAAATTAAATTTTATATTCACTGCTCTTTCTCTTGTGATCGGGACTCAAACTCGCGTCTCAATGTTCGTAGGCAGCAGCTTTATGAGCCACAGCTCATAATGATAAACATAGGAGAACTTTGGTAATGTTGACCTGTATTTCAGCCAGTGATCCCAGAAGCAGATTGTGTCCATTGAGATACATTCCATATTTCAATGTATTTTTATGTTCCCTGTATACTGAGGTGAAGTCACATTTTTTTGTTCCTATAAAACTGCTAAAATAAAGCAATTACAAGAAAATACTGTATTTTTCGGACCATAAGACGCACTTTTCCCCCCAAAATTTGTGAGGAAAATGGGGGGTGCGTCTTATGGTCTGAACATAGTTTACCAGGGAGTTGCGGTTGGGGTGGAGCGGGATCGCAGGAAGCAGGGTCCCTCTATTCCTTCTCGAAGGAACCCGGCAGTGGCAACAGAAGAGGTGACATGCTGTGGAGCCAGTGAGGCAGAGCGGCGTGAGCTGCCTTTCCAGCGGCCATCTTCCTGAAGCTGTGATCTACAGGAAAATGGCAGCCGGCGCATGTGTAGACTGGGAACTTGGCGGTCATTTTAATGAGGCCCACGGCTTCAGGAAGATGGCCGCTGAGATCACAGTCTGCGCATGCGCCTGCTCGGGCGGCCATTTTCCTGTAGATCACGGCTTTAGGAAGATGGCTGCGGCCGCTAGAAAAGCATCACTTGCCGCTTTGCCTGACTGCTGATTGCCAGACACCGGCCCCACAGCATCTCACCGCTTCTGCTGCTGCCACATTCCTGAGGAAGGGAACGGAGGGACCCTGCTTCCTGCTACCCCACTCAACTACCACCGCAACTCCCCGCTGCTGAGGCACCCCCTACTCACATCCAGGGTTCATAGCATTCCTCTACTTCCACTGGCTTCCTGAGGGACCCTGCCTCCTGTGACCCCCCGCTCCACCACCCCCCAGGTAAGAAATATACCTATTCGGACTATAAGACGGACCCCCATCTTATAAAAAATATATATTTTTATTTTTCACACCAAAATTTATTTGGGGTGCGTCTTTTGGTCCGATGCGTCTTGTAGTCTCCCCTGTAATCAAACCCACAAGCCTCAACACTACAGCAGGAGCTAAAGCAATTGAACTAAATGTTCTGGTGATGTAATAGGGAGGAGAATTTTGTGTACTTGATCTGTATTGCAGGCTCTGACTGCACAGGCAGATTGTACTGATAGAAATACTCTGCTGTGTACAATGTATGTATTTGTATTAAAGAAGGAGGATAAAAGATTTTTTTATCCTATAAAATTACTAAAAAATAATGTAAGCTACTTAAAATGTCATTTTTACTGTGCCTTTTTTACAAAAATAATGAACATCCCAAGTCAGCAAATAACATGGACATACTGTATTTGGTGTCCCTGTAATCATAACAACTTGCACATCACAGTGATTACATTTTTTATGGGGATCGGTAAATGGCATAAAAAATGGCGTGATTTATATTTTTCTTTAGACGCACCGAGGGAGGAGATTTCGTGAAATTACATCCATTTTGCTTAGACATTTAAATAGTGTTCACATGTAGCATAAATGCTGGGTGTTTTTTTTTGCTGCTTTTTTTGCACAGAAATACTGCTGCGTTTAACTGTCCAAGCAAAGTTGATGTGATTTCATGAAAACTGCGCCTCCTGTGGCCTAACAACGCTGCTGAACTATATGGTTTTGGTGCTTTTTTTTCTCTGTCCTCTAAAAAAAAATGCAGGTGAAAAACTGCAGTTACTTTTTTAGGTGTAGAATCAAAGCTTCTATGTACTATAAGCACTTAAAAACGTGGCTTCACATCTGCAGTAAAAATGCAGAAAATAAAGGGGGAATAGGTATGATAAATAATGCAGCAAAAATGCAATAACCAGAGAATATTGTTAGTGTAGTTTGGTGCGGACATCTGCAGAAAACAAAAAACACTGTATTTATGCTACATGTGAACACGGCCTTACAGACATCAAAAAGCCAGATGTCATCATGAAGCTACATAAAGAAGAGAAAGTTCTGGCTGCTATGACTGAATGAAGGAACAAAAAATAAATCCACAGGTCCCAACTAGAGATGAGCAGGACGCACAGATGACGTCGCGCTTCTTTGAGTAATCAAAAGCCGCAAAGTAGCACTTATCTGAACGCTAGACCAGAGACCTGTGAATCGATCCGCTCATCTCTAGTCCCAACTGTCCTGGATATAGCAGGACAGTCCCAGATATAGCAGAACAGTCCCGGATTTGGGTCTACATCCTGCATTCTCAGGTGTCTGCTGAATGTCCCTCACTGCCACTGCCTCTCTGACATCTCCTCTTGCTAGGGTAGAAAAAAAATGATAAATGAACGTGGCCAAAATTTGCCACTACACGCGCCACGATTGGTCACTCTTTCTGTATCTCTTTTTACATACAAAACATGTATACAATACATGGTGCTATTCACACAGTTTTTACACAGTACATGTGTCCATGCAGAACACACAGACATGTCCATTTTTTCCCGGCAGCATGAATCATGAGGAGGTCCAATAGGAGTCTATGGGTCTGTGAAAAACACACACAACACACGGAAGGAATCAGTGTGCCATCCGTGTGCTCTATGTGTTTACCATTGCAAAGTATAAGAGAAGCTTTGTAATTTCTTTATTCATCCGTGAAAAAATACTGATGACAGTGATGGCAAAAACTGACACTGATCCAAAAGTCTGATGACACCGATACAATTTTTTAACATATGTGTTTAAACACGGACATGTGAAAGAGGCCTAACTTAATATAACTCAGACAATTAAGAGGACTATTATAGCAAGTATAAAAGCAGAAGCAGGAAAGCCAGCAGCCAATTTGTGGGGAATCTGGAATGTGAAAAGTACATCACAGCTCACTGCCTAGCTATAGAAATAGGGAGAGAAAGCTGTAATAGTGGGGAAGGACATAGCCTTCCTTTGGCACTGATGTAGTTAAAAGAGAATGTTCCCGGAGTTAGACCTTTCTGAACTGTTGTTAGGTGAAGCTAAGGGGTTAGCTGCAGTGGTCCAATCAGTAGAGAACTTAGTGCCATGATCAGACATTGAGTGTGTCTGGAGCTTAGTTTAACATAATTCCTTGTCAGCTGCAGTACTTGTAACCAGCCACAAGATGCCACTGTCGGGTACATCGGTTAGTTAGAGTCTACTAGCAGGATGACACTGAAGAGTTAATTGGGTAAAATGACAGCCCATAGAGGGTGGGCACTCTAGGCAATGAGTAGTGAGTTTCCAGAAAGGTTCAGTGAGAATTTGGACAGTGAACCTTACGGACAGCCTAAGATAGTGACTGCTAGGGTAGACGGGAACTCCCTACTGTCAGAAAGTAGGATCACCAGTTTGAAGATCTCCCTACGCAAGAGTCCTGTTAGCCGGCCGGCGAAACTCATCGGAGGTATTGAGGACCCGGGGCACTTTCAGTCTGCAGGCAGCAGAGGAAGATAGGACTCCAGGCTAAGACGTGGGGGAGATATAGGATCCGGATATACTGTCGCTGGTGAGGAAGATTCTCTTGGGCTAGAGAATAGAGTCATAGAGATGCCTCACTTAAAGAATGAACCAGGGCTGAAGATGTTTCCGGCGCCTGTGAGGGAGATGACAACCTGTCGGGCCTTATCCATTATATCTGCCTGTAAATACTGTATATATTCCTCTTCCCCAAGTAAAGTCCCAGTTATGGTTAAGAACCTCGTGTCCTCTGAATTTATTGCGGCCCTGGTCTCAGAAGAGAAATGACTGGAGACAGCCGCGATCAGATGGTCTGAAGTAAGTGGAGAGCACCACATTCACAGCCACACATCAGAGGGAGGACACGTATTGTCTGTAGGGTGCCAAAGCGAGCAGGGGCTACAGCTCGCCCATGACTACCTCGCTGAGGCACCTTTCAAAGCCATGAAACATGACAAAACATACAGATAGTGAGGGCGACATCAGTGCAGTGAAGGGGATTAGTGTGTGAGGAAAAAAAGAATGGCGTCATACATGTTTTTCAGGGCAAATAGAGGCTTTGGAGGAGAATGAAATTTTCTGGGAAAATTTTGTCAAATTAAAGTTTCAAAAGATTTGCTCATCTTTACTGAACTATCACTATCCATTGGTGCACATGCTTTACCTACAGTATTTTCCCCTCCATACAGGGCAATAACTTCCCTGTGGGCCAATTGCCTTACAAATCTTCATTACGTGTAGTGCAAATTCCCATCATCTTCATGCTTTCCTATCCTGCACAGCTGGGTGCAGCAAAGGATCAGGGCAACTTCCTATCCTCCTCCTTGAGGGTTAAGCAGGCAAATTGTGGCCATCACTCTGCTCCAATGATGCTCAGCGGCATGCTCATTGAATCTGGGTGTACATCCCAGCTTCATATCTTATGTGCACATGCTCCGGAGCCGCTGAGCTTTAGCACGATGAGCGATAAGACAGGCATGCATAGCATGCATGCTCACAAGCTGTCATGTGGCCACTGACGCTCAGCAGCTCCGGAGCTTGCGGACATAGGATATGAAGCTGGGATGTACACCCAGATTCAGTGTGCATGCCCGGAAAGCTGAGCGTCATAGCGCAAGCACGGGATCTCCTGGACTATTGTGGTGATGTAGGGAGCTGACTGGAAGGAATGCTAATGGGATGGGCGGGGACAATTTCAAAACACCATGACTGAAAGTTAGAGCTGCCCACCCCTATGACAGAATCCGGAGGTATGTGGGGCACTCATCAAAGTGTAAAAAGTGACTTGTGCGCTAAATACTTCATCACTAACAAGACACTGGGGGCAGTTTAATAGCCATAAAGGATGTGACAGGTTCTCTTTAACAGGGAGTGTAATTTCAAAGTTAGATATAGAATCATTGATTATGTGCAGATCATTAACACAATGCAATGGGCAAATAGCAATATTCATCCCGACATCCTATATTATAATTAGTCATGGAAACGAATATAACTTAACTATAATGGGTACCGTTTGGTTTCAATTAAGGTGTGCAGCATTTGACGGATACCCTTTTCGAAACTCTAAACAGACCACATTTTTCCATCAATCATGCAACAAATACAGTTTGCAACAAAACCAATGGTGGTTCTGGTGAGATATTCCTTTTTGAATAGTGGTTCTGGTGACATATTCATGTTGTGATAGTAGTTCTGGTACTGCATTCATATGCTACTGATGACTCTGGTGATGTATTCATGTAATGATGAAGGTTCTGGTGCTGTATTTATCACCAGAACCATGATCAGTACATGGATACAAAACCAAAATAATTATCAGTACCTAAATAGAACATTAGAGCCATCAATAGTACATAAATATGGAACCAGAACCATCATTAGTAAATAAATGCACCAGTACCATCATCAGTACATTAATACATCAACAGAACCACCATCAGCACAGGAATACTGTACATCACCAGAACCACCATAAGTACTTGAATACAAGAACCAAGCTTTGTATAGCAATCAATTGTAATGTCAAGTAAGCCCCATATATAATTGTATTACTTAAACTTACAATTCCCAGTATGTCCTTAACAATGGTGAAGAGATATTGGGGGTTGTTACCAGCCATCATCAGACTGCAGACCTTACAGCAACCACAGTAGTGATGAGACGCAGTCAGTAATACAAATAAACATTTACATCCAGGGTCATCCTTATAGATGATATCTTCTCTGATTGGAGTTGTTCTCTTTCTTTTCTTCATAGTTTATAAGGCCGAAAAAAGACAATCGTCCATCCAGTTCAGCCTATTTCTTGTGCACTGCAGCTATTCCGCAGCGTTGATCCAGGGGAAGGCAACAAAAAAACATGCAGTATAGGCCAATTTACATCATTGAGGAAAAATTCACTTCCCGACACCAATCTGGCAGTCAGATTAAATCCCTGGATTAATTAACTAAGCATAAGATGTAATTTTATTGTTCTCAAGAAAGGCGTCCAGGCCTCTCTTGAACTCGTTAAGTGAGTTGGACATCACCACTTCCTCTCCCAGAGAGTTCCAGAGTCTCACGGCTCTGACCGTAAAGAATCCACTTCTATGCTGGTGCAGGAACCTCCTTTCCTCCAGACGCATAGTGTGCCCCCTCGTCTTTGTCACCATCCTTGGTATAAACAGGTCATGGGAGAGATCTCTGTACTGCCCCCTGATGTATTTATACATGTTTATGAGGTGTCCCCTAAGCCTTCTCTTTTCCAACGTAAATAGGCCTAATTTTGACAACCTCTCTGGGTATTCTAGTCCCTCCATTCCCTTTATTACCTTAGTCGCCCTCCTTTGTACCCTCTCTAGCTCCAATATGTCTTTCCTGAGCACCGGAGCTCAGAACTGTGCACAATATTCTAAGTGCGGCCTTACCAGCGCTTTATACAGAGGAAGAACAATGTTCTCATCACATGCTCCTATTCCTCTTCTGATGCATGCCATGACTCTATTTGCCTTCGCAGCTGCTGCCTGACACTGGGCACTCCAATTTAATTTGCTATTAACCAAGACGCCCAGGTCCTTCTCCATGTCAGATTTCCCCAACGGTTTCCCATTTAATATGTATGGGTGACTGCTGTTTTTCTTTCCCATGTGCATGACCTTACATTTATCGTCATTGAACCCCATTTGCCATTTTTTGGCCCAATTCCCCAATTTATCTAAATCCTCCTGTAGCTGTGCCCTATCCTCATCTGTATTAACTACTTTACAAAGTTTAGTATCATCTGCAAATATTGCTATTTTACTATGCAACCCTTCCACTAGATCATTAATAAATATATTAAATAATATAGGGCCCAAGACAGACCCTTGAGGCACCCCGCTAGTAACCCTGACACACCCTGAGCTTACTCCATTGATAACCACCCTCTGCTTTCTATCACTCAGCCAGCTATTTACCCACTTGCACACATTATCCCCCAGACCAAGCATTCTCATTTTATATACCAACCTTTTGTGTGGCACGGTATCAAACGCTTTGGAGAAGTCAAGGTATACAACATCCACTGACTCTCCCCGGTCCAGCTGTGAGTTCACCTCCTCGTAGAAGGCGATCAGGTTTGTTTGGCAGGAGCGATCCCTCATGAATCCATGTTGATATGGAGTTAGACAGTTATTATCATTAAGATATTCTACAATAGCATCTCTAAGAAATCCTTCAAACAATTTACCCACAACAGACGTTAAGCTGACTGGTCTATAGTTCCCAGGGTCACTTTTAGACCCCTTTTTGAATATTGGTACCACATTTGCTTGGCGCCAGTCTAGTGGGACAGACCCTGTCCATAAAGAGTGCTTGAATATAAGATACAGCGGTCTGTCTATCACATTACTTAATTCTTTTAGTACCCGGGGGTGTATGCCATCTGGGCCTGGTGACTTGTCTATTTTGATATTATTTAGGCGTTTCTGAACTTCCTCCTGGGTTAGGTGGGTGATATTTAGCGGAGGGTTTACTTTATCACTCTGCATTTCCTCCGATAAATTGTTTTCTTTTGTGAAAACAGTGGAGAAGAAGCTATTGAGTAGGTTTGCTTTACCCTCATCGCCCTCTATGATTTTACCCAGGTTATTTTTCAATTGGCCAACTCCATCAGTTTTAATCCTTTTACTGTTTATATAGTTAAAGAACAGTTTGGGATTCGTTTTACTTTCCTTGGCAATTAGTCTCTCTGTCTCCTCTTTTGCTATTCTTATTTGTTTCTTACAGATTTTGTTTTTTTCCCTATAAGATATTAGCGCTTCCTCGCTGCCTTCTTGTTTAAGTTTACCGAAAGCCCTTTTTTTGTTTTCCATTGCCCTCTTGACTTCCTTATTTAGCCACATTGGCTTCCTCCTATTCCTAGCCCTTTTATTCCCATAAGGTATGTACCTTCTACAGTGACTATGTAGGACTGTTTTGAAAATTTCCCATTTTCTATCCGTGCTCCTATTACTAAAGATACTATCCCAGTATATAAGGTGAAGGGCATCTCTTAGCTGATCAAACTTTGCTCTCCTGAAGTTCAGTGTTTTTGTGACTCCCTTGCTGGGCACCCTACTGAAGCACATGTGGAATTGTATAATGTTGTGGTCACTATTTCCCAGGTGCCCCCCGACCTGCACCTCAGTTATTCTTTCTGGCCTGTTAGTTAATATTAAGTCTAAAAGGGCCGTCCCTCTAGTTGGTTCCTGCACAAGTTGTGACAAATAATTGTCTTTGATAATTGACAGAAACCTGTTTCCTTTCTGAGATCTACAGCTTTCGGTTTCCCAGTCTATATCGGGGTAGTTGAAGTCCCCCATAATAATCACCTCGTTATTTTTTGCTACTTCGTCTATTTGTCTCATTAATAGACTTTCCGTGGCTTCTGCTATATTTGGTGGTTTATAACAGACTCCTATGATAATTTTATTATTGTTTTTTGCCCCATGTATCTCCACCCATAAGGACTCGACCTCCTCATTTCCCTCCCATACATCCTCCCGTATTGTAGGCTTTAGACACATCTTTACATATAGACAGACTCCACCCCCTTTCCGACTTCTTCGATCCCTTCTAAACAGACTGTAACCCTGTAAGTTAACTGCCCAGTCATAGCTTTCATCTAACCATGTCTCCGTTATTCCCACTATGTCATAGTTACCTGTAGATATTTCTGCTTCCAGTTCATCCATCTTGTTTGTCAGGCTCCTGGCATTTGCTAGCACGCAGTTTACACGATTTTGTTTTGTTCCAATCTTCTCCCTGTGGATTGTATTAGAAATTTTCTTACCTCCCTTCCAAGTATCATGTCTTGGACCTTCTTTGTCGCACTTCATATCTTTCATTAGTATGTTCTCTGGTTGCATGTTCGTGTTCTGCGTTTTTCTTCCCATCCCCTCTTCTTCTCCGTCTTGTCCAGATGCCATGATGACTTTTCACATCCACAGCTCATCTCTGCAGACTTCCCTCTTCTCTTCATCAGCACATCCCAACAAGGTGCCCTTAAAAATAAGAATGTTATTAAAATGCCCTCTGTATAAAAATATCTGTCCACAATATGCCCTAAATAAGACTCCTATGGTATACAGCCTCCACATTGTCTACCCATATGAACTATAACCACCCCACTATCCGCATTTGCAGCTATAACCGCCACACTGACCGTCCTTATAAACCACAGCCTATACCATGAGTATCCCCACTGTTTTCCCTTATATTCTCTATATATCCATACTCATACTGTCCCTCGCCATGCTAACCTCTCACCATACTGTACCCCCATTTCACGCTGCCACCTCTTCATATACTGTACTTTCTGCACCCCCTCTTCACTCTATGTCCTCATACTGCCCACCACATTATGGTCTCCAAACAGTACCCCCTCATCACAGTATGATGGTTATCATAGCCGCCCTGTCACGGGTGTGTTAGATGTGACAGACGGTCGTCCTGCAGTTGGTTGCAGGAGATCTTTACGTTTAGCATTACAGACACCTTCTTAGATCTGTCTCGTTCTAAGACCTAGCGGCTACCTTCCTCTTGCTAATTAACACCCTGTCCTGGGTGTATAAATACCTTCACTTTGCAATAGGGGGCCCCGGTGATATTCACATGACCCCTTGTGAAGGCTTGGAGCAAGTGCAGTTCTTACTTTCTTTCTGGTGCTAAGAGGACGTGCGTGCAATATCTCTGAAGTCGACTCAAGTGAAGCTACTTCCCCTTTGTCTGTCTCCCCTTGCTGTCTTTAGTGTTAGTGGGGACTGACTAGCACTCATCCCCGCTGTTCCCTAGCCAGACCCTAGCTCTAGGGAGAGACAGGGTTCCTGCTTGGCGATTGGTGAGCAACCAATATAGGGACCGTAAGGAAGTACAGGGTGATATTAGATCAGCCTAGGAGGTCTCCACCATCTATGTCCTTAGTGTCTGGGCTCCCTTCCCCTCATCCCTTCCTGTTGCACTTTGTCTTTCCTACACTGTACGTGACACATCCATACAGTATAATGTCCACCCCAGCTCCCCATGCAGTATGATATTCACAACAGCCCCCAATAAATGGCATGGTCACCACCACAGCTCCTCATATATAGTACGATTATCCCCAAAGCCCCTATATTCAGTATGATGGCCTCCAGTCACCGATACAGTAAAACGGCCCCTTATATAATGTATAATGTCCTCCATAGCCCCTTATACACTATGGTCACCACAGCCCCCAAAGTAAGGTTCTCAACAGCCCTCCAAAACAGTATGGTCACCACAGACCCCAGTATGTCCCCTATAGCCCCCTCCCCTATACAGCCTCCTTCCCCACTGTCATCCCTAATAGCCTGAGGGCCCCTTTCCCACTGTGTTACTCCAAGTTGCCTGATATTCCCCCCTCACCTTACACTGTGTCAAACCTAATTGTCTGATGGCATTTACTGACAGTGAAGGGACCGAGGGATGGGAAAGTCAGTTAGGGGTGATTAATTTGTCACATTTTACTCACACTTTACTCCAGGGAATAAGTCAGACACCAGTAGGGAGCCATCAATCTTTCTGCTGCTGTTCCATCAGTGCACACCAGTTTACAGTCCAGGGACAAGCGACCAATCACAGCACAGCTCCGTTACCAAGCTGTCAATTGAGCTGCAAAGGTCACACAAACAAACTAACACTGATTGGCTGTGCTGCCGACAATTAGTGTTACACTAACAGCAGCAGCGAGCAGCCCCGCTTTTCACGATTGTTTAATAGGAGCTACCAGTAAATTGATAATAACAGCGTCTTATTCTGCAGCCATAGAGTGATGCATCCGAGCGTGGTGGCACTGCAGGCTGTGGGCTGAAGTGCGCATCGCTCTCTGAGGAGCCATGCATGCTGACATGACCCCTTCAAGAGCCGACAGGCGCAGTCTTTGTGGAGGAGCTGCACTTGTTCCAATTAGTAATGTGGTCATGGTCGTCAGTGTGCTAAATGCCTGTGGCTGGAAAGTTGCTGGCAGTCGCAGGCATTCAACAATGTCAGATTTTTTTTTTTTAAAGTGCGTCTCCCTTGGGGGGAAGGAGGAAAAAGGTAGCACCCTAGGCGGGTGCCTACCCTGCCTGCCTCTCGTCCCGGCCCTGACTACTGCACCCTCAGCTAGCATGGGAGCTTATTTAAAGTGTTCGGTTTGAGATGGACTGAAATTTCAGGAGAGAGCATTGGCTTTAAAGCTGTTAGTACCAGGTCTAAATGTCACCATAAAAATCAAACCTAGAGAATTATAAAGCATATGTAACTGTAACGGGTCTGGGAAGTGGAACCTCTGAGCTGCAATACAAGGGGGAAGTCCTTGTAAGGAAGCGGGTGACTCCCAGGGAGGGCAAGCAGGTAGTCACAGCAAGTGACGGGGACAGTCTCTGGGTAAGCGGGCAGGTGGTCACGGCAGGTGACGGGGGACAGTCTCTGGGTAGACAGGCAGGTGGTCACGGCAAGTGATGGGGGCAGTCTCTGGGTAGATAGGCAGGAGGTCACAGCAAGTGACCGGGGCAGTCTCTGGGTAGATAGGCAGGTGGTCATGGCAAGTGACCGGGGCAGTCTCTGGGTAGATAGGCAGGTGGTCACGGCAAGTGACCGGGGCAGTCTCTGGGTAGATAGGCAGGTGGTCACGGCAAGTGACCGGGGCAGTCTCTGGGTAGACAGGCGAGGCGGGTACCTGACATGTAGCTGGCGGGCGCTCCCAGGTGAGCAGGCAGACTGAGACAGCAGGAAACAGTCAGGTAACTGGTGGACGCTCCCAGGTGAGCAGTCTGACAGACGAGGCAGGAGACAGGCAGGTGACTGGTGGGCGCTCCCAGGTGAGCAGTCAGCAGACAAGGCAGGTAACAGGCAAGTAACTGGTGTACGCTCCCAGGTGAGCGGTCTGACAGACGAGGCAGGTAACAGGCAGGTAACTGAAGGACGCTCCCAGGTGAGCGGACTGGCAGACAAGGCAGGTAAGTAGAAGATGCTCCCAGGTGAGCGGTCTGACGGACTAGGCAATTAACAGGCTGGCATGCAGGACGGGAAGTCAGGCTAGCAGCGGAACCTGAGGGCTGAAGCACAGGTGAGACACAGTGCAAACAACATAGCTCGGGCACCTCCATTTTGGAGGAGGTGCCTTATAAATGGGAGGTCCTCCGGCAATTGGCCGGGGACTCCTTAGGACGGTGCGCGCGGTCCCTTTAAGAGCGGGGGAGCGCGCGCGCGCGTGCCCTAAGCACACTGCCGGGGAAGGAGCGCGTGCCGGAAGCAGCGGGGAGAGAAGCGCTGGAGGACGCCGCGCCAGGAGTGGGGAGGTGAGAGGGACGGCGTCTCTGCCTAGCACGGGGCAGAGACGCCGATGCTACAGTACCCCCCCCTTTAGGCCCCCTCTTTTTTTGGCCAGAAAGAAATTTTTCAAGGAGAAGCGGGGCGCTGATGTTCTCCCTGGGCTCCCAAGTTCTCTCCTCAGGACCAAACCCCCTCCAATCTACCAGAAAAAAGGTCTTTCCTCTTACCCTCTTGAGGCCAGAATACTCTCTACCTCAAAGACGTCATCAGCGGAAACCGTAGCAGGAGGGGCACCTGGATTATTGGAAAAAGAGTTAAAGACAACGGGTTTGAGGAGAGACACATGGAAGGAGTTAGGAATCCGTAAGGTGGCCGGGAGTTTTAGTTTGTAGGCCACCGGATTTATTTGCCTGAGGATTTCGAATGGGCCGATGAAGCGAGGACCTAACTTGTAGGAGGGTATCTTGAGCCGTACATGTTTGGAGGAGAGCCAAACCTTGTCTCCCGGACGGAATTGAGGCGGATCCAGACGTCTCTTATCAGCATATCTCTTCATCCGCTCGGAGGACAGAAGAAGTGCGGATCTAGTACTCTCCCAAATGGTAGAAAACTCGCTGACAAGAGACTGCGCGGCAGGGTTGTCCACAGAGGCGGAGACGGGAAACGGAATCCGGGGGTGCTGGCCAAAGACAACAAAGAACGGGGATTTGGAAGAGGACTCGCTCTCGTGGTTATTGTAAGAGAACTCGGCCCAAGGGAGGAGGTCCACCCAATCAGAATGGTGGGCATTAACAAAGTGCCGGAGATAGCTGGTAAGGATCTGATTGATCCGCTCCACTTGACCATTGGACTGAGGGTGGTAAGCGGAGGAGAAGTCCAGGGTGACGTCCAGCAGTTTACATGTGGCTCTCCAGAAGCGCGAGGTGAACTGAACTCCTCGATCCGACACGATGTGGAGGGGTAGGCCATGAAGACGGAAGATATGGCGGATAAAGTCCTTAGCCAGCTCAGGTGCAGATGGAAGACCAGGCAGGGGAATGAAGTGGGCCATTTTAGAAAAGCGGTCAGCGACCACCCAAATGACAGTACACCCGGCAGAGACAGGAAGATCGGTAATGAAGTCCATAGCGATGTGTTGCCACGGGGCAACAGGTATGGGAAGCGGCAGGAGATGACCAGCTGGTAAGTGTCTGGGAACCTTGTTGCGGCCACAAGATGAACATGCAGAGACGAAGTCTACCACATCCTTACGCAGGGTAGGCCACCAGTAATGCCGGGAAATGAGTAGGAAGGTCTTTTTTTGGCCGGCATGGCCAGCAAGTTTAGAAGAATGACCCCAGTGAAGAACCTTCTCACGGTCAGGAGGCGCCACGAACGTCTTGCCGGGTGGAAGACGAGTCAAATCCAGGGGGGCCACATTCATCACCTTGGAGGGGTCGATAATGTGCATAGGCTCCTCCTCTTGGTCGGAGGACAGGAAGGATCGGGACAAGGCATCAGCTTTGACATTCTTGTCCGCCAGGCGGAAATGAAGGATGAAATCGAAGCGGGCAAAAAACAAAGACCACCGGGCCTGACGTGGATTAAGTCTCTGGGCATTTTGGAGATATGCCAGGTTTTTGTGATCCGTGTAGATGATCACCGGGTATAGAGCCCCTTCAAGCAGGTAACGCCACTCCTCCAGCGCCAATTTAACAGCTAACAGTTCTCGGTCTCCAATGGAGTAATTGCGCTCAGAGGAGGAGAAGATTTTAGAGAAGAAGCCGCAGGTTACCATTCTCCCGGAAGAAGACTTTTGGGTGAGCACCGCTCCGGCTCCAGAGGAGGAAGCATCAACCTCCAGGTAGAATTGTTTGTTGCAGTCCGGACGGTGCAGCACAGGGGCAGAGGAGAAGGCTTGCTTCAGGGAAAGGAAGGCCTCCTCAGCTTCGGGTGGCCATACCTTGGGATTTGCTCCCTTACGGGTGAGCGCAGATATGGGCGCAGTCCGAGACGAGAAGTGAGGAATGAAGAGACGATAGTAATTAGCGAAGCCCAAGAATCGCTGTATTGCCTTCAAGCCCTCCGGACGGGGCCACTTTAGGACAGCAGAGAGCTTCTCAGGATCCATTCGCAAACCCATCTGGGAGATAACATAGCCCAGGAATGGAAGAGAGGTCTGCTCAAAAAGGCACTTCTCGTATTTAGCATAGAGGTGGTTCTGCCTGAGCCTCAGCAGGACCTGACGAACATCCCTCCGGTGTGAGGGAAGATCCGGAGAGAAGACCAAGATGTCGTCCAGGTATACCACCACGCAGGAGTAAAGAAGGTCACGGAAGATGTCGTTGACCAGTTCTTGGAAGACGGCGGGAGCATTGCAGAGACCGAAGGGCATCACACGGTACTCATAGTGTCCGTCACGGGTATTAAATGCCATTTTCCACTCGTCTCCCTGACGGATACGGACCAGGTTATACGCTCCACGTAGATCCAGCTTGGAAAAGATCCTGGCGCCTTTAAGGCGATCAAATAACTCGGAGATGAGCGGAAGGGGGTATTTATTTTTAACCGTGATCTGATTGAGTCCTCTATAGTCAATACAGGGGCGTAGCGAGCCATCCTTTTTTTTGACAAAGAAGAATCCGGCTCCAGCCGGGGAAGTAGACTTCCGGATGAATCCCCTGGCCAGATTCTCCTCTATGTACTCAGACATGGCCCGGGTTTCGGCCGCAGACAACGGATAAATACGCCCACGGGGTGGAGTGGCGCCAGGAACCAGGTCAATCGGGCAATCATATGGCCTATGAGGTGGCAATGTCTCTGCTTCCTTCTTACCAAAGACGTCAGCATAAGTCCAGTAAGGAGCCGGAAGACCGGGTAAATTAGCTGGGGTAGGTGGAGGACGAACCGGACGAGCCGGAACCAGGCAGGTCTTATGGCAGTCCGGCCCCCACCGGAGTACTTCACCGGAATGCCAGTTCAACACGGGTTCGTGTGTTTGGAGCCAAGGTAGACCTAGCAATAGGGAGTGGGAGAGTCCGGGCAACACATGGAAGGAGATTATCTCAGAGTGCAGCATTCCCACCTGCAGGGTTATGGGTTTTGTGGCGAGCAGGATGGTCACCGGAAGGAGTCTTCCATCCACTGAGGCGACCGACAAGGGTTCAGCCAGAGACTTGGTGGGAATACGGTATTTCTCAACCAGGGACTGGGAGATGAGGTTTCCAGCGGATCCAGAATCCAGGTGGGCGAGTTCAAAGTGACGGGTCTCTCCCCAGGAGATAGATACAGACAAAGTCAGGGTTGGAGAGGATTTATTTTTGTCTAGGGCGACCTCTCCGAGCGGTCCTAGACACTGGAGTTTTCCGGCCTCTCCGGGCAGGAACGAATCAAGTGCTCCTTACTGCCACAATAGAAGCAGCTCCCCTCGGCTCGGCGAGACTCTTGGCGAGATTTGACCATCTTGGTCTGGTCGACCTGCATGGGCTCGGGTGAGTGTGCCCGGGGAGTGACAGAAGAGGAGACAGGTTTCTGGAAAGTAGGAGCTAGGCGGGGAAACCTTCTCTCACGGGTGGTCTCTTTGGTGCGTTCTTGAAACCGGATGTCAATCCGGGTAGCCAACGACACCAGGTCATCCAGGGTGGTAGGAATATCCCGACCGGCGAGCTCATCTTTAATCCGACCGGAAAGGCCCTCCCAGAAGACGGACACCAGGGCCTCATTATCCCAGGCAAGCTCAGAAGCGAGGGTGCGGAACCGTATGGCATATTGGCCCACGGTGAGACTCCCTTGACGGAGACGTAGCAAAGAGGAGGCAGAAGAATTCTTTCGTCCCGGTTCATCGAAGACTCTCCGGAAAGCAATGAGGAAAGACGACAGGTCGGACACCAGGGGATCCCCTCT
Source organism: Phyllobates terribilis (assembly GCF_046119375.1). Lineage (NCBI taxonomy): Eukaryota > Metazoa > Chordata > Amphibia > Anura > Dendrobatidae > Phyllobates > Phyllobates terribilis. The sequence continues at coordinate 97,714,295 of NW_027362770.1, forward strand.
CTCCCACAGGGGGTTAAGCCATGCCAGTGCCTCCCCAGTGAGATGGGACATGATGAATGACACTTTGGCCCGGTCGGAGAAAAACTGGTGAGTCAAGAGTTCAAAGTGCAGGGTGCACTGGTTTATGAAGCCCCGAGCTTGAGCGGGGTCGCCTCCGAAGCGAGGAGGTGCAGACAGCCGGGGTCCGGGACAGGATGCCATGGTATTGGTGGGCAACGGTGCTGCCGGGGTGCGAGTCGTGACACTAGCGGTGGTTGCTGGTGGAGCAGACAGTGTGTCCAGGCGGGAGTTGACATTCCGCAGGTGGTTCAGGATGGACTCCTGCTGGGATCTCTGACGGGAGAGTTCATGGTATAGGTCAGAGAGCGAGGGAGCTTGGGTGCCACCGGGTTCCATGGCCCGAGCTAACTGTAACGGGTCTGGGAAGTGGAACCTCTGAGCTGCAATACAAGGGGGAAGTCCTTGTAAGGAAGCGGGTGACTCCCAGGGAGGGCAAGCAGGTAGTCACAGCAAGTGACGGGGACAGTCTCTGGGTAAGCGGGCAGGTGGTCACGGCAGGTGACGGGGGACAGTCTCTGGGAAGACAGGCAGGTGGTCACGGCAAGTGATGGGGGCAGTCTCTGGGTAGATAGGCAGGAGGTCACAGCAAGTGACCGGGGCAGTCTCTGGGTAGATAGGCAGGTGGTCACGGCAAGTGACCGGGGCAGTCTCTGGGTAGATAGGCAGGTGGTCACGGCAAGTGACCGGGGCAGTCTCTGGGTAGATAGGCAGGTGGTCACGGCAAGGTGAGCGGGCAGACTGAGACAGCAGGAAACAGTCAGGTAACTGGTGGACTCTCCCAGGTGAGCAGTCTGACAGACGAGGCAGGAGACAGGCAGGTGACTGGTGGGCGCTCCCAGGTGAGCAGTCAGCAGACAAGGCAGGTAACAGGCAAGTAACTGGTGTACGCTCCCAGGTGAGCGGTCTGACAGATGAGGCAGGTAACAGGCAGGTAACTGAAGGACGCTCCCAGGTGAGCGGACTGGCAGACAAGGCAGGTAAGTAGAAGATGCTCCCAGGTGAGCGGTCTGACAGACTAGGCAATTAACAGGCTGGCATGCAGGACGGGAAGTCAGGCTAGCAGCGGAACCTGAGGGCTGAAGCACAGGTGAGACACAGTGCAAACAACATAGCTCGGGCACCTCCATTTTGGAGGAGGTGCCTTATAAATGGGAGGTCCTCCGGCAATTGGCCGGGGACTCCTTAGGACGGCGCGCGCGGTCCCTTTAAGAGCGGGGGAGCGCGCGCGCGCGTGCCCTAAGCACACTGCCGGAGAAGGAGCGCGTGCCGGAAGCAGCGGGGAGAGAAGCGCAGGAGGACGCCGCGCCAGGAGTGGGGAGGTGAGAGGGACGGCGTCTCTGCCTAGCACGGGGCAGAGACGCCGATGCTACAGTAACTTGTCTAGGGTTTAGTCTCCATGCTGATTTTCGACAAGTAAGATATTTGTAATCCGTTATAACAGTAGGTTTATGTTTGGCACCTACTAGGGAGTAGCACCATTTTTCGAAGTCTCACTTGATTGACGATTACTGATATAATTCCTCTCAGCAGAATGCACACAGATAAAGTTGGTGGAGAGATGATGTACCTTGTGATAATACCGCTCCAAGCTCCAATTCCAATCTCTGAAGTATCTATCTTCATTACAAAAGGAGAATCTAAATCAGGCTGGATGAATACAGGGTCAGACAGGAAACCTTCCTTTTACTCATTGAAAACAGGGATTGCATCAGGTTTCAAAACCCTTTCTTAGTTAAGTTAGTCAATGGTTTGTCAACCTTGGAAAAATTTGTAAAAAAATCTACAAAAGTCATTAGTGAACCTAAGAAAGCCTTGTAAAGCTTTCAGAGATTTGGGTTGTACCCAACTCTTAATAGCTTGGACTTTAGAGGGATCCATATGGAAACCTCACCCTTCCCCACTTTCTTAATGCTAGTCTTGACTGTGGAGAGTTTAGGAGTGTCTGGAGTTATGGAAGAGGCCCAAGACTGGGGATCACTCTGATGCAAACATATAATATGTCTAACATGCTGGTCAAAATTAATGACAGCCTGGTCCTGAACAGGTATTGCGCTTTCAGCAGAGGGTTGATAACATTCGTATAATGTGCAGTTATACAATTTTCCAAACAACTTTCTGTAATAGTTCCTCTTGGTTTTCAAGATGGATAAGAACCTGAGTTAAATGCTTAAAATGTGTTTTGGCCATGTGATGGACACAAAGTACCAGGCACATTGTTAGACCAAGCTTAGATAGAAGTATTGTAAGTGGAATCAGTTGTGCGTCCATTACATGATAAACTTTTATGGGGAGTCATTTTATGTGTAAACTGTAAAATGGTGCCAGAAGGGTTGTATTTGCAGAATTTGTAATATTCTTAAGAATTTCCCCTTTCTCCTAATATACTCTGTAAAGACCCGGGGTCTTCGTGGGCATAATACTACTCAGACAACACATGGTGAGGGTAAAACAGTGTGGCAATTATTTATTAAACCACCAGCAATCAATGGCATGTAGAACAGTCCCAGCAAATACACAAGATGGTGCAAGCTACAGAGTCTCACCCTTCCGCTGGCCTGCTGGGATTAGAGTCGTGAGATATGTGGCCTGGTGACCTGATTGTCCCAATCTGGATACTACAAATCGTCTCTGAGATTTCAGAAGTTTTGTATCTTTTCAGCTAGGGCTGTGGTCCCTCAGGCTGTCATCCTGTAGTGTCTCTCTGAACAGACGAGAGACCCATTTTTATAGTTCACATTTGTCCGTTCATGCCATCATTCACAGGTCAAGGGTCAGGGATTATGATCTTAGTTTACAATGTTCGAGTATCCACAGCTCATCCCTTATAGTTGACTGGCAACCACCCTACAATATTATTTAACTTATCTAGCAAACATCCATTGTTCAACGACCCTGAGTTGCTGTATTGCAAAACTGTCAGACAATACATTGTAGATATCCCGACACCCAAAAAGGGAAAGGGTAGAGAGGTATAACCGATTCACCCAAGTATATGTGGAGGGCACCGCTCTCCACCAAAAAACAGCCAAGATAACAGCTATTAATGCAAAAATCAATCAAATTTTATTGTACATAATAATATGCAGTTATACAGGACAATACGTAAATGGCTAAAAGTGAGAGGAAGAATGGGGGAGTAAGATCACAAAATACCCAAAAAGAAAAGAAGAGGAAACCTGAACCTAGCTGCAGAAGTGTCCTAACTGAGATATGCTACCATATATATATGATCATGCCATAGAATATCCATTGAATTCATTATAAAGTATATGTGCAATGGAGCTCTTTTTCTGCATCTTTACGTTATCTACATGTTGTACGGGGGTGAAAATTTTATGCGGACATATATTCTTGGATACAGCTGTACACGATCATTGGCGAGGACTACATCTGAAGCATCAAGATTTCCATCGACTTTGCGTGCTCCAATATAATTTTTTTTTTTTTTTTATTATGCATATTATGCTATTTTTAATATAATTAATGGGACTGTGCTTTATATGCATCTTGTATAAGTATGGGAGTTATTTATTCATGGGTGGTGCCTTTAATCCATAGAGCCTTAACACTAACCCACCAATAGGGCATATATACATTAATATATTTTTGGAGGTGAAGGGTTAGGTTTCGTATTACATGAGATGCCTATGGAACAGGGAGACTATGTATAATTTTTAACTGCCTCTATAGTTTAGTATAGCAATGGAGATATTTATTAATTATATATTATATTTGCCCTACATATATGTCCCTTTATGTGTAGGGACACTTTATTCTTTTTTATTTTTTATTTTTTCCTCCCTAGTCCCTTTATTCTGAGTTAATTCCTTCATGGATCCAGATGACTTTCTGTTTGCCTATGGACTGGCCACCCATAGTGCATCAGATGATTCATTTAGGATTATTCCTGCCTATTGCCACGCTCCACCTCGTTGTTTAGCTTCAGCTGTCCCTTGTGTACGTTTACTACGACTGGGGTGTTGTGGAAGCGTCCATGGTCGCCTGGACGACGGGGGGGAGGAGCTTTTGTTTCTCCCGCCGTGCTCGGTGCCTTATGGTTAGCGGGGTCTGGACGTCCTGCTGGTTGTCGGTGGACCGGCCACCCGCTGGGCACCATGTGGTGCGCTCAGTACCTGCTACTATGCATCCAACACCCCGGCTTACATCATCGCTCCTTAGCGCTTGTATTCGGGTGTCCGCTACATTTCCGGCGTCGCAGGCGTCCTTGGGGTTGCGTGGACGACGGGGGGGAGGAGCTTCTCCTCCCCACCGTGCCTGGCGGCTCTGGGATTGCTCCGGCGCTGGAGTGGGAGTGGCGCCTGGTCCAGCGCTTTACCTATTGGTCTTGACTTGTATGTCACTCACATAAATACACCCTCCTATACAACCCTAGCCACGCCTCCTGACGAAGCCACGCAAGTGAAACGCGCGTCGAGGTGCGCTCTCATTGCCCCTGCTGATTTTCCTTATTCTGTGACCATAATGTCTCAAGGTAATACTGGACATTCTTATATTTTTGTATACTGCAGTTACTTATGTATGCTCTGAATATCATGCCTATCTCTTGGCAGTATTATTTATAGAGATTGGCATATCCATTGCACATATACTTTATAATGAATTCAATGGATATTCTATGGCATGATCATATATATATGGTAGCATATCTCAGTTAGGACACTTCTGCAGCTAGGTTCAGGTTTCCTCTTCTTTTCTTTTTGGGTATTTTGTGATCTTACTCCCCCATTCTTCCTCTCACTTTTAGCCATTTACGTATTGTCCTGTATAACTGCATATTATTATGTACAATAAAATTTGATTGATTTTTGCATTAATAGCTGTTATCTTGGCTATTTTTTGGTGGAGAGCGGTGCCCTCCACATATACTTGGGTGAATCGGTTATACCTCTCTACCCTTTCCCTTTTTGGGTGTCGGGATATTGATTAGGAGCTTTTTTGTAGGTTTTCAATACATTGTAGATAACAGCCATTCATCAATTACCAAATATCGACTTAACTGATCACTATTCAGGATTATTCAAACAATAGTCTGTGTTGTCCAGCAAAATAAGAACACAAGTTCAGAAGTCAACATAAAAATAAGGTATGTACTGTATGTCTGGCATAATTAAGAAGAAAAGCTGTGTCGTCACATACTCATTACTAAAATGTATTTTCCAGATACAGACATTTCTATGACCAGGCTGTGTTTCTATAAATCTCGAATGTAGTGTTGTGCCCCTAGGACTGTGCTCTATAAATATACTATTCATCTTTAATACTTACCTTTACCATCAACATTCATTTCATATAAATATTTATATCTTTCTCTTTCCTAAATTATTTACACATTTACTGCTAACACTATTATGCATGCATCCTTCATGTGTAAGAAAAGTTCACCTTTATAAAAATGGAAAACCTCTAACTCCAATGCCGAGTGTGTGAGTGGGAGTTCCAGTTCGGTGGATGTTGCAAGAACAATTATGTTGCAGAAGATTTGATTCTTTGTAACTTTTCAACTCACTGGCTCAGAATACACCATGCCGAAAGAAATAGGTTTTCAGCTATATCAACACAGCCATGTTACTGAACCATGCCAGCAAAACTAAAAATGAAGGCAATAGATATTGGATTTAATTCAACTATTTACATGGTTGAACACACAGTATGGAGTGCATTTACTAAGGTCAGTTTTGGGTTAACCTTCTTGATCTAGTGTTTAATCCATATTTACTATACTCTCAGACTGTTCAAAATCAAGATCACAGATATTTGCAGAGTACAGGAATATATGAAATGAGGCAAGCTTTTATTTTTCTTTTCTAAAATTCTGTTTCAAGAACCTGAAGGCAAAATAATGTAAAACTTCAAAATGTAGTATTTTGAAAATATGTAATAGGAAATTCTGAGGTACTATAATATAAATAGTCGGCGGGCCTCCTTTCATGTTCCTAGATGTCCCCCAATGTGGGGGCATCAAGAAAGAGCACTTGGGGAAACATTGTGTTGATGTATTACATGATGGACATCCCACTTATTTTTAAAGCTACTATATAATTTTTCATTTTCCTGGTGGTTGCAGAGTATTTAAACAGATTTCCCTTCTAAATACAAGTAAGAAATGTGGGCCTTTACAGCTTTGCAACATGGAGTCAACTTATCGTCAGATAACATTTAGAAAAACAAGAGATTTCCATTTCATATGTAGTACAAAAGAACTGTCATGTGTCATAATATATCCTGTCCTCTGCTGATTCTGTCCCAGTCCATACAGCAAAGCTGACAAGTGATCTATATAGAACAGTTGATGTCAGCATCTGTGTGTGTTTCAGTGGCTAATATTGAATAATTAATGATTGTTTTATATGAGTAGTTATAATTTAATATAAGTAGAAACCCAATTCCAAAAAAGTTGTGCTGCCTAAAATGTGGAAAAAGCAAGAATGCAATGATTTGAAAGTTTCTTTATTTTATTTACAAGAACATACAGCACAGATCAGAATTTGAAAATTAGACGTATTTCCCCATTTTATTTGAAAAAAATAACTCATTAAAAATTAAAGTGGTACTCTGGGGAGATACAACATTTTTGTACTGTTCCTGCACTTATACACTATAAAGTGCAGTGAGGGAGCAGATCAGGTCACACGGAATTATAAGGGCTATAAAGATAATAGAACTGTACTGGGCATCTCATCTTTATAGTACAGGAACAGTACAAAATGTTTTTATCTTCCTGGAGTACCCCTATAATGGTAGCAACAAATCTCAACAAAGTTGAAAGAAGTCCATGTCTTCCATTGTGTAGCATATTGTCTTTCTTTTACAACAGTCTGAGAAAGTCTAAGAAGTAAGGAGGCAATTGCTTGAGTTTGGGGAGAGGAATTTGTCCCATTCATGTCTGATGTAGGATTGTAGCTGTTCAACAGTCCTGGGTCTTCATTGCTGGATTTTTAATTTAATAATGCAGCAAATGTTTCTGTGAAAATAACAACCTATGAATGACCTGCCTCCTCTGTTTGAAATCATTGCAGTGACCCATTATTCAAAAACTGGAGGCAGGTGGAGGGCCGGGAATCACAAACAGTGAGAAAACCAAGTGCACCGTCCCACTCCTGTGCACTGAAATTTAATTAGCAGAAAGCTTCAAATGCTGATTAAAGAAAAACAACAAAGCGGATTTCTTCATCAGAGGTATCAATTTAATCTGTATTACAGCGCCATCACTGCCATTTCTATGATTTACATTACAAAATCATCATGATTGGTTCTCTGTAAAGTAAAAAAAAAAACAAAGTAAGAAATATAGGCAGATTATTATCCATCATGCAATATCATCTGGGAAGTTACAGATTGGCTACAATTTTTTTCTGCACCATGACAGCAACACCAAACATACAGCCAATATCATGATGAACTGTTTTTGGACCCCAGAGAGCCCAGATCTCAATATTGTATAATCTATCTAGGATTATATAAAGAAATAAAAGGATTTGTTCAAGTCTATTCCACAGTAGATCTGTGGTTACAGCTTCAATATGTTTGGAACAACCTCTCTGCCAAGTTCCTTCCAAAACTGTATCTCTTCATATTGTGCATTCATCCTTGCAAAACTCTATTGTGCTTCCTCTGACTTTGTCTGTGTCCTGCTTCTGATTTGCCATTTTTCTCTTTGTCTGTCTTCCTTGTTCTATTATCTCCAAGCCCTCGCTATTCCACATACCCTCTATCTCACTGATTAAATGCCACAGGGTCCATGTGTCCACACTGACCTGCAACATCTTGCATCCACCTTACCATATGAGACAAATAGGACCATAAATTCCAAAGGTCCAAAGGATACAACTTGGTTGCCATTTGGTATGGAGCAGGGGCGTACATAGGAGTCATGGGGCCCCATAGCAGAAGTTCAAATTGGGCCCCCCCCCCAAAAAAAAAAGGAAATAATTTTCAGGGTCACAGAAGAGCAGATCACACAACCTTCCAGCCTTTACATAGTAATTTTCCTCCTGCTGACGTCCATCAACCCCATCACTGCTCTTCCCAGCCCCCCTATTGCTCTCCCCAGACCCATCAGCGCTCTTCCCAGCCCCATCAGCCGCACCATTGCTCTCCCCAGCCTCATCAGCCCCACCATTGCTCTCCCCAGCCCCATCAGCCCCACCAGTGCTCTCCCCAGCCCCATCAGCCCAACCTTTGCTCTCCCCAGCCCCATCAGCCCCACTATTGCTCTCTCCAGCCCAATCAGCCCCATTATTGCTCTCCCCAGCGTCTCAGTAAAAATAAAATAAAAAACACTTGCCTCTCTGCCTGTTCCCCCGCAAGCTGCAGCATCACTGCTATTCCTAGCCCCACCATTGCTCTCCCCAGACCCATCAGCGCTCTCCCCAGCCCCATCAGCCCCACGATTGCTCTCCCCAGACCCACCATTGCTCTCCCCAGCCCCATCAGCCCCATTATTGCTCTCTCCAGCGTTTCAGTAAAAAAAACACACTTATCTCTCTACCCGTTCCCCTGCAGGCTGCAGCATCCTTGTTGTCTGCAATTTCCTCCCTCACACAGGCCCGCGCAGCATGATGACGTCATCAAGCAGCACGTGCCTGTGTGAGGGAGGAAGCGGCGGGCAGGAAGCAGAGGACGGATCTCTGCAGCTCTGCTGCCATTCTGTCCTGTCATCAGTGGAGCAGGGAGATGTTGCACCAGCAGCGGTATGTCTGCCCCTGGACTGCTATGGGCCCCCCCAGCTCACGGGCCCCATACCAGTCGCGTGGTCTGCCGCCATGGCGGTACGCCACTGGTATGGAGGATTTATCTGAATTGAGTACACAGTGTGCGCCTGTGAGACGTGAGCTTCTTCAGGCAGTGCAATATCTCTCAGCCTGTGTGGATGCTCTGCCTCAGACTCCTGCAGTTTCACGCTGGCTCCTCAACACTGGTCACAGTCTAATTTTCCTGGACATTCTGAATGGGAAACATCTCCACATTTACCTATTCCTTTACATGGAGATCCTAAGGCCTACTGGGGCTTTGTGAACAAATGTGGTGCACACTTTGAGCTTTGTCCCCAGCAATTTTTTCTGACCAGTCCAAAGTGGCATACATTTTTTTCTTTATTATCTGGGGATGCTTTGGCATGAGCTGCATCATTATGAAGAGGCTGATTCTATGATATATTTGCTATCGCTCTTCCTGGCTGACTTCCGTAACATGTATGATGAACCAGGTCGTGTCAAGAGACTAACTCTGTGGGACATTATGCCATCCAATTCTGTACCCTGTTAGCTGAGTTAGCCTGAAACAATCATGCTCTCCTGGCTGACTTCTACACTTGCCTATCTCAGTTGGATCAATTATGAAGTTGCTGGCAGAGATTTGCCATACTCCTTTGTTAATTTTTATTTTGCTTGCCAGCCGAGTGAAGTTATGTTTTAAAGAGCGGTCTTAGTACAAAATCTTCATTTCCGAGTTTCACATCCCAGGGCGTCTTCAAACTTTCCTCCTGACCATAACGAAACTCATGGAAATCAGTTGGAAGAGATTATCTAATCCTGTGAACAGACCTCTTGACTGTGAACATTCTTGTTCCAAACTGAAGCCCAAACATGTAAACTTCAGACCCTAGGCGAGGAAGGAGGGATCACTTTGGGATTAATTCTCTTCTCCACTAAAGATAAACTGCTCATGACTATGTCCCTTTCCTTTTGTTCCTTTTTGCTTATGTGACACACATGTATTGATTCCAGAGCTGCAGATAATTTTATGGACTTCTCTGGTCAAAGAGCTGAACATTCCTTTTATTTCTCTTCAGACGCCTCTGAAGTTAATCTGCACAAAAGGCTCTGAAATGTCTTGTGATAGTATACTATTCCAGATGGAGAAAGTGACTCTTCCGATTGGAGCACTACAAGTTGAGGACATCTCTTTTATAATTTTGCCACTTCTTGATGCATTGGTAATTTGGGGACTTCTGAGGCTTTGGCTACATGCTGTGGTCGCTGATTGGTTTTTCAATCAGATCTAGTGGGGATCATCTTGTTTTTATAATTGCCTCAAAGCATTACTTCAACCATCTTCTCTGAAACTCTGTGCTGCATCCATTGCCTGCAATCAGGACTTTACAGATGTCTTATCTAAGCAGAGGGCTGCGATACAACTTCTTCATCAGTTGTATGATTGTTCCATTGCCCTTCTTCAGGTATGCAACCACAATACAGGGCGAGTCTTACTTTATCTCTCCCAGACACTGAGGCAATGTCCACCTAAATAATAGAGAACCTGGAAATGGGATTCATCTGAAAATGTTCATCTCCAGCCGTTGCGAGCTTCTTCATAAAAAAGACCTACGGATGTCTAAGACCATGCTTAGACAATCGGGGTCTGAATAAAATCACACTGAAAGACTAAAATGTCTTGTGTTTTATCTTTGATTTATTTGACAGGATTAAAAGTGTGACTCCAAATTAGACCTGCGTGGGATTTATAATCTAATGCACATTAAAGAGGCAGCAAATGAAAGACAGCATTCAATAGCAATGACAGTCACTATAAATATCTAGTTATGCCTTTTGGATTATGCATCACACCAGCTGTGTTGCAGCACATTGTGAATGAGATCTGGATGACATCCCAAACTTCTCCAGAGACTTAGTCTCTCATTGTCTTTCTGTACACTCTGTTCTAAAGAGGCTGCGATAGTTAGAGAAATGTCTCTTTAAGAGCTATGAACTGACATTTCTTGGATACATTATCTCATCTGGAGGTCTATGCATAGATCCAGAATTAGTTTATTCTTTTCTCATAGCCCTTCAAAGGTTACTCATCTTTCCAAACTATTACAGCTAGTTCATTAAAAATATGTTGTTCCTTTTAAAGCCCTTACTTGGAAGGGTGCTAATTCCTGGTCAGATTCTGCTATTCAATCCTTCCAAGAACTTAAACCTGATTATTCTACTGCTCCTAACCTACATCATCCTGACGTCGATAGACCATTCTTCTTTGAAGTCGATACCTCTACTATTGGTGTAAGAGCAGTTCTCTCACAAGAGTCCTCTGAAGCTAGAAATCATGCCTGTGGAATCTTCTCTGAGAAATTTTTTGAGAACAAAATTAGTCTATTGGTGATCGTGAGCTCTTTAGCCATAAAATGAGCTGCTGAGGAACTACAACATCTTTTTTATGTTCCTGGTGATATACTGACCACAAAATCCTAGAATATCATTAGTCAGCCCGTATACTGAATCCCGGTCAAGTACTATGGTCACTCTTCTTCTCATGGTTTGACTTCATCCTCACCGTCATCCTGCCGAGAAAAAACACAGGGCTGATGCACTATCCAGATCCTTTGACCCTGCACATGCCTCTGAATATTTGTCCTTACATGTTATTGATCCTGAACATATAAACTGTAAATAGGTTCTTGGAAATCTCTTCTACTTGATAGACTGGAAGGAATATAGTCCTGAGAAGAGATGCCTTCCAGAAGGACATCGGCCCTAAACATACTGCCAGAGCTACAGTGCAATGGTGTAGTTCAAAGCATATTCATGTGTTTGAATGGCCCAGTCACAATCCAGACCTAAATCTTATTGAGAATCTGTGGCAAGACTTGAAAATTGCTGTTCACACATGCCTCCATCCAATCTCATTGAGCTAGAGCGAATGTCCAAAGAAGAATGGGGAAAAATTTCAGCCTGTAGATGTGCAAAACTAGTAGAGACATACCCCAAAAGACTTGCAGCAGTAATTGCAGCAAAAGGTGGTCCTACAAAGTATTGATTCAGGGGACTGAATACAAATGCACGTCACAGTTTTCAGATTGATATTTTTTAAATATTTAGAAAACCTTGTATAATTTCCTTTACACTTCCCAAATACTTGCTTCTTTGTGTTGGTATATCACATATGTCACATAAAATCCCAATAGAATACATTTAAGTTTGTGGGTATAATGTGAAAAAATGTGGAAAAGTTCACGGGATATGAATACTTTTTCAAGGCACTATATATAGATATATATTTGTTTATATACTGTATGCTTTTTATAGTCATCATTTTCTGAAAATTAATTTCCTCCCTTTTAAACAGTTTGTAGTTTTGTAGTTACCAACTGATTAATAAGCAAAATTCCAAAGGATCATTTCTCTTATAATTACTTAAAATGAAGAAAGAAAATGTCAAAATTCACTTCAGCATTCTGCTTCATTTTACGTGTCCCTTTCTATACTGTAATGTGTGACTGTCAAACCAATTATTTCTATTTCACATAAAACACATATTAGTTCTGCCCGCTGACATATTAAAAACTACTGCCTGCCTCGGAAGTTGTGTTACTCTGAGGTCACTGTCACTAACGTCCAGTTTTGAAGCCCAAAGCTGAGATGGAAAGGAACGTCTCTGACATTAAAGGGGTCATTCAGTATAAATCCAAGAGCTTAGCTGTAATGTAGCTCTCATTTCTCAGAGACTAAGTCCATCTACGGTAAACAATAGAGCGCATAGATATGTATTGATTTTCTACTGTCAACTGTTACACTTTGTTTCTGTGTGTTTGCTCTGGGAGGACAAAGGGTATAAACACCAAAATACAATTAGAGAACCATTTAGGGACCAGAAGAAGCAAAAACTAACCGTATAATATGAACAAAAACAAAAAAGGTAAAATGCAATAATATATAAAACAAAGGCTTTACTTAGAGATTCCCTGTACTCATACTGAGCCTTTTTCGACTTCTTGAATACTTTACATGTTTATCAGATAGTTTCAAATACTTTGGTAGATCACCCCCTTTCAGACTTTCATAGCAAAATTCAATGGATATGTCATAATTTCTTTGTTTGAAATACTCAGATAGTTTTACATTTACTGCTTTGAATAATTAACAAAGAAAATATTTTTTGGTAAAAAATGATATTTAGACAACATTTGTAATTTTGATTTTATGATGAAGTTGTTGATTAGATTATTTTGATTTATAAGAGGGCTTCTGGTAAGTCTAAGGCTATGCGCACATAGTGTTTCAGCATACAGACAATTGCTGCATCGGGGCTTACATTCGAAGTCCCACAAAACAAGATTCAGGCCTGCATACCATGACTTTGTTTGAATCATTATAGTTAATGGCCCTGTCAGACCATGCGCTCAAATCCAGCCACTAAACGTATGCTGAAACACCCTAGCAGTGTTAATTTTCTTACTTCTGGGTTCTGGGTTTTTGGGTGACATATGCCAATAAGATATATGGAGGCTGGTCCACTGTCCATAAATGTCTTGAATATAATGGAAAATCAGGGTGATTTTGCCGATTTTAATTTATTTTCCAATTTGTTTAACTAGAATATAGGTTGGCTAGAAGAATCTAATCTGACAATGGATTATTGCTAAATCCACTAAGGATGTAAATGAATACTCAACTCTGTATTCCTATTAGCCAAAGAACCAGGCAATGTGAACTGAGGTCTAAGATGGTAGACATGCAAGAAATAGGAGCATGTTCACACTAGCAAAAAAGAAACAAAACCTACAAAAGACAAAAATATATCTCATACCCTACCATCATTATATATAAATGTAAAGCAAAGTTGCATAATAAATATAGGGTACTTAGTGAACTATTTTTGATCAAAAAAAGTATACAAGCCGTCCCACCAGCGGCAAGGTGACCCTAAATTGGGACGGTACCTATACTGCCTATATTAAAAACCTTACTGTATATCAAAGTTGAAGCAATGCATATAAAAGGGTAGACAAATAGGACCGGGTCCCAACTCCAGACCACCCAGGCCCGTGGTAAGCTACATATATACCAGTCAGCTCAACAAAGGGGATGCCACACCCTTAAATTGCACAGAATGCAAACAAGACAAAAAACCAGGCAATGTGAACTGAGGTCTAAGATGGTAGACATGCAAGAAATAGGAGCATGTTCACACTAGCAAAAAAGAAACAAAACCTACAAAAGACAAAAATATATCTCATACCCTACCATCATTATATATAAATGTAAAGCAAAGTTGCATAATAAATATAGGGTACTTAGTGAACTATTTTTGATCAAAAAAAGTATACAAGCCGTCCCACCAGCGGCAAGGTGACCCTAAATTGGGACGGTACCTATACTGCCTATATTAAAAACCTTACTGTATATCAAAGTTGAAGCAATGCATATAAAAGGGTAGACAAATAGGACCGGGTCCCAACTCCAGACCACCCAGGCCCGTGGTAAGCTACATATATACCAGTCAGCTCAACAAAGGGGATGCCACACCCTTAAATTGCACAGAATGCAAACAAGACAAAAAACCAGGCAATGTGAACTGAGGTCTAAGATGGTAGACATGCAAGAAATAGGAGCATGTTCACACTAGCAAAAAAGAAACAAAACCTACAAAAGACAAAAATATATCTCATACCCTACCATCATTATATATAAATGTAAAGCAAAGTTGCATAATAAATATAGGGTACTTAGTGAACTATTTTTGATCAAAAAAAGTATACAAGCCGTCCCACCAGCGGCAAGGTGACCCTAAATTGGGACGGTACCTATACTGCCAATATTAAAAACCTTACTGTATATCAAAGTTGAAGCAATGCATATAAAAGGGTAGACAAATAGGACCGGGTCCCAACTCCAGACCACCCAGGCCCGTGGTAAGCTACATATATACCAGTCAGCTCAACAAAGGGGATGCCACACCCTTAAATTGCACAGAATGCAAACAAGACAAAAAACCAGGCAATGTGAACTGAGGTCTAAGATGGTAGACATGCAAGAAATAGGAGCATGTTCACACTAGCAAAAAAGAAACAAAACCTACAAAAGACAAAAATATATCTCATACCCTACCATCATTATATATAAATGTAAAGCAAAGTTGCATAATAAATATAGGGTACTTAGTGAACTATTTTTGATCAAAAAAAGTATACAAGCCGTCCCACCAGCGGCAAGGTGACCCTAAATTGGGACGGTACCTATACTGCCTATATTAAAAACCTTACTGTATATCAAAGTTGAAGCAATGCATATAAAAGGGTAGACAAATAGGACCGGGTCCCAACTCCAGACCACCCAGGCCCGTGGTAAGCTACATATATACCAGTCAGCTCAACAAAGGGGATGCCACACCCTTAAATTGCACAGAATGCAAACAAGACAAAAAATATAGGTTGGCTAGAAGAATCTAATCTGACAATGGATTATTGCTAAATCCACTAAGGATGTAAATGAATACTCAACTCTGTATTCCTATTAGCCAAAGAGGCAGGTGGAAGACAGAGCTCTGTCTCACAGTACTAATTGCTGTGTAATATTCCTATATTTTACTCCTGGGAATAGAGAAGACTGGAAGGATCTTGGTAGTGGAGGTCCAGTGTTAATTAAGGCTGGTATTAGCGCAGTGACAAAGGCCCACCAGTAACATTGACTTTGAGGGTCCACTGTTCAGCTAAGTGAAAATATTACATTACATCTGACGCGCCCCCTGGGCCAGTGCTGTAGGGGATACCCGGAGCCGGATCTCGATGGGGGTAGTAGTCCTTGTGGCGGTGACCCGGTCCGTGCCCAGGGTGTCAAACTAAGTGGCAGTCTATGGCAGTAGATGTTAACTTGATTGTCGACCGCCACCCGTTGAGTGCGGCTTTGAAGCCGCCGCTGCAGAGCAGTCCACTGAGGCCGGTGGTATATGTGCAGCAGTGATGGTATAACCCCCAACGGGAGGGGTATGGCCTCAGGGCAGAAGGTGTAGATGATGGGGGTTGTGAAGATGCAGAAGGAAGACTCAGAGTCAGGAGATGCAGTTCAGGGCTTTTACTTACTGGTGTTCTTTTGGTCACTCTGGCCTTGAGTGACCACCCGAGCCATGCTGCGTCCACCAGGTCCTGGACTCGGCCAACCCCCAGGCAATTCTGGAGCGTGGTCCTGAGCTCCTTTCTGACTCTCCCTTCCTCTGGCCGTTCCCACCAGGGATCCACTTTTGGCCGGCTCCCTCGGGTCTCTTGGTGGTCAAGCCTCCTCTGGGCTCCCTGACCCTATACTCGGTGTGCCTTTCTAGTGGATTTGGTGAGGGTCGTGGCAGATCCTGACCATGACCTCCGGTTCCTGGCTAAGGTTCGTTTTGGCCTCTGCCAGCTTGGGTTCCGGTACCCTTGTTCGCCAACCCTTCACCCTTCTGTCCTTATTCTGGGATCTTGGGGTTCCTTCTTGTTTCCTCTCTGGGTCCTTCTGACTCCTCTCTCTCTCTCTCAGCAGGCTCTGTTCTGGAGCTGGGCCCAGCCGGAGCCACAGCTCCCTGTCAGCCCTCCTGGCTGAGCTCCTCTCCTCTTCTCCTCCTGCCTGAACTGAACCCTGATCTAAGATGGTGCCCACCTTATATACTCCCTCTATGTGTGAGCTCAGGTGACCAGCACCCAATGAGCTCCTAGCTTTACCCAGACTACTCCCCCTATCTGCCCCTACACTACTGGGATGTTCCACCCCCCTCCCACTCCAGCCAGGGACAGACGCTGTCGTACCTGCACATATACTGGTGGGAGTACCGTCGTTCTGTCCCCCGGAAATGGGATGTATGTAGTGCATGCAGCCTTCTAGCTCAGTTCCACACTCCATCCTTACCCGGGAGTGGAATACCACACCTCTGGCTTGAGGTGTAATACCCCTGTAGCAGCCGAATCCTCAGGGTGCTACATTCCCCCCTGGTAAACCACAGCACGTCCTCGGGCTGTAAAAGAATAAAAACATCCACAAACATACAAATTTTTTAAACATCAAAAACATATAAAACATTATATATATCATCAGCATAAAACTTTTCATATAAAACATTCTTGTTCCTCCGGCCACGATGCAACTTGTGACCGGGTAAAGTGCAACAGTCTCTTGTAGTAAAAACAACAGTTTCCTATAAAACCGGTAGGGGGCGCTTTAAGAAGCGCAACTATTTACAAGGGGAGGTGGCCGCTCTCAGTCCTCGGCCAGTGGGGAAAAGGAATGGCTGTTCACAGTCCTCAGCCTGTGGGGAGATGGGACACACTGGAACAGTTCACACTTGTCCCAACGGGGAACATATTTAAATTAGCAGCATGGCATATACCCTACGGGTAACTATTTTACAGTTTCAGTTCACCTCTTAATGGTGACGATGCCCTCCTGCTCCTTCCTGAGGGTAGGCTTCAGACCCGTCCGGGTCCTCTTGACCTTCCTCACACCGCAACTCCTCTTCCGTCAGGCGATGTACATGAAGTGCATAGGGTCCTTTGGCACACTGGTGCCGGGTAAAGGTGACCTCATCACCCAGGTAAAGGTCACGACCTCTGTGTCCCTCCGGTAGGTGGGACTCGACATCTCTTCTGGTCACGAAGACGTCGCCGGGGGTGTGATGATCTCTGATGAAGCCCCAACCGTGCTGCAGTTGGAATTTGATTACAGTCCCGGTGGCACGGGGACCGTGGGCTGCACGGGGGTTCCTCCTGGTCCGGCTCTTCTGTTCTGCACTTTTTATTTGCAGCCGCTGCTCGCGGACCCATCTCTCTCTTCGTTCTCGGTCAAAGACGTCCAACTGCTGGCGGCAGCACTCCGCACGCTCAGCTGCGGCCGCCCGGGTCTCCTGAGTGAACCCGATGAGGTCTCCTCCTGCGGGGTCCCACTCGAACTGCGCCTCCTCTAACGAGAGCAGGGTCATCTTGACGGGCGCCGGAGCCGGGATCAGGGGCTCATCCAGAGGTCTTTCTTTCCGGAGTCGGGGATGGTGGAACTCCGGTGGCCACACAAAGGGCTGCCCATCCGGGCATGTGTGCTGGGCAAATAAGTCTTCACCCAGGTGTGGCGCTGTGGACGTTGAGGGCGCTGTTGTGGTGGCGGCGCCCGGGTTCACCAGGCCTTGCGACCAGGCTTGGGGCACCCTGAATGTAAAGGGCACCGTGAAGACGGCGGCGCCCGGGGTTACTTGGCCCAGCGACCAGGCCGGCGGCTCAGTGGAGGTAGAGGGCGCTGTTGGCACTGCGGCCCCCGGGGGCACTCGGCCTTGTGACCAGGCCGGTGGCGTCTCCTGCTTGGCCGCGCTCAGGATTGAGGCGCGTGACGTCACAAGAGGCGTGGCCGCGGCTCCTGCTTGAGGCCTAGTCTGGAGCGGTAGCGGAGCGGCAACGGGCACGATCGGTGGGACTTCGGGCTCTGCGACGGGGAGCGGGGGTAGGTTTACGGTGGCCGGGCTTGGGGTAGTGACGTCCCCTTTACTTGCCTCCGTATCTTCAGCTCCCTCTGCGGCGTCGTCTCCGGCCTCCGTCCCTTCTGCATCCTCTTCAGGGGCAGGCGTGCTCCTCGTTGCGGGTGGTGTGCTTCGCTGGCGGCTTCCAGCCTGCTGGGCCATCTCTCTGCTCCATGCGGCCAGTACGTCTCGCTGCACTCGGGCCATCTTCTGAGCCAAGCCCTCCAGTGCGGTCCGTGCATGCTCCCGATCTCTGGGGAGCTGCGCCAGGATCTCCACCAGGCCGTCTGGGGTTGTCGCTTGCAACAGGCTCCTGACCACTGGGTCGGTGCTGCCTGCCTCTCCCTCCATCTTTGGGTACGGCTTCTCCAGACTCCCCCAGGCTGCTCCCATCTTCTCTCTTTTGTTCTGGGTCCGCCCACACTGAGGGCGGTCCTCGGGCAACTTGGTGATTGTCAGTTCCAGGGGCAGACCCCCCACGCTGATGGACATCTCAATCATTGCAGTCTCTGCTGGTGGGGGCGGTCTTCGTTTTTGGCGCCATTCTTGGTCCTGGCCCACGATGGGAGGTGGCCTCTTGCCACCCTCTGGCACGCCCATAATGGCGTCCGCTCTGCCAGGGCGGGAAACTGTCCAAGATGGCGGGAATCGCCTCCCAGTGGCGGGAAACTCTGTGGATGGCGGGAAAAAGCTGCAGATGGCGGGCAACCGGCGGCAACCGATCCGAGATGGCGTCCGATGGCGGGGACCCTCCGGAACCGGCGGGAGACTTCTTTTTGAGGTAAATGTGAACTTTTCTTCAGGCACGCAGTACCCGGTGGTTGCGGGCACGTTATCCTGCCGACTACGCCAAAAGTTGACGCGCCCCCTGGGCCAGTGCTGTAGGGGATACCCGGAGCCGGATCTCGATGGGGGTAGTAGTCCTTGTGGCGGTGACCCGGTCCGTGCCCAGGGTGTCAAACTAAGTGGCAGTCTATGGCAGTAGATGTTAACTTGATTGTCGACTACGCCACCCGTTGAGTGCGGCTTTGAAGCCGCCGCTGCAGAGCAGTCCACTGAGGTCGGTGGTATATGTGCAGCAGTGATGGTATAACCCCCAACGGGAGGGGTATGGCCTCAGGGCAGAAGGTGTAGATGATGGGGGTTGTGAAGATGCAGAAGGAAGACTCAGAGTCAGGAGATGCAGTTCAGGGCTTTTACTTACTGGTGTTCTTTTGGTCACTCTTGCCTTGAGTGACCACCCGAGCCGTGCTGCGTCCACCAGGTCCTGGACTCGGCCAACCCCCAGGCAATTCTCGAGCGTGGTCCTGAGCTCCTTTCTGACTCTCCCTTCCTCTGGCCGTTCCCACCAGGGATCCACTTTTGGCCGGCTCCCTCGGGTCTCTTGGTGGTCAAGCCTCCTCTGGGCTCCCTGACCCTATACTCGGTGTGCCTTTCTAGTGGATTTGGTGAGGGTCGTGGCAGATCCTGACCACGACCTCCGGTTCCTGGCTAAGGTTCGTTTTGGCCTCTGCCAGCTTGGGTTCCGGTACCCTTGTTCGCCAACCCTTCACCCTTCTGTCCTTATTCTGGGATCTTGGGGTTCCTTCTTGTTTCCTCTCTGGGTCCTTCTGACTCCTCTCTCTCTCTCTCAGCAGGCTCTGTTCTGGAGCTGGGCCCAGCCGGAACCACAGCTCCCTGTCAGCCCTCCTGGCTGAGCTCCTCTCCTCTTCTCCTCCTGCCTGAACTGAACCCTGATCTAAGATGGTGCCCACCTTATATACTCCCTCTATGTGTGAGCTCAGGTGACCAGCACCCAATGAGCTCCTAGCTTTACCCAGACTACTCCCCCTATCTGCCCCTACACTACTGGGATGTTCCACCCCCCTCCCACTCCAGCCAGGGACAGACGCTGTCGTACCTGCACATATACTGGTGGGAGTACCGTCGTTCTGTCCCCCGGAAATGGGATGAATGTAGTGCATGCAGCCTTCTAGCTCAGTTCCACACTCCATCCTTACCCGGGAGTGGAATACCACACCTCTGGCTTGAGGTGTAATACCCCTGTAGCAGCCGAATCCTCAGGGTGCTACACATCCATTCAAAAATTTATATCTGCTTCTATATAGTAATAAACTGGGTAGCTTGGTAAATGACTGGTGGAGCACAATAAGGTGCACTATTAATTTGGAACTATTATTTTGGGTGGCACTATTTATCTGGCACTATTGTTTGTGGTGAGTCATACAGTTATATTTTTTTTGGTAGGGGGGGCACAATTATGTTTATGACCCCAGCATTTCTGAAATACAGTTTTAAGGACACTGTGAAGTAGAAAAAGCAAATGGGGAAGCAACAGGTACATACATAGAGGCATCAGCAGCATGGAGAGTTTGTATAGGTTGACAAAAGTGGTGCGGCTGCGGGAATATTGAGGCCTGGGCAACAACTTCTGCTGACACAGTAATTGGTGAAATAAGTCTTGGCAGTCTGGGTCAGGTGGTAAAGGCAGAGAAAGAGATTGTCTATTGTCAGAGAAGACCACCTATGAGCCATTGGATTTAACTGTACTGTATTTTGCCTGTGTGGAACTCATATCTACCACTGTATGGTAATAATATTGATCTTTGATTGGTGTTTTTTGTTCATTAATAGTAATGTAATAGTATCTAGTCACTATGTATTTATAATAGCAGACATCGTGATGTGGCAGTATTGTTTGTATAGTGTGATTACTAGAGATATTGGTCTTTGTATAATGCATTTTGATAAGTAATATTTAATCACTGCAGTGCTGCAATATTTGGTCTCAATATAGTGGTATCATTTGATAACCATAAGGTTATGGTTTATTTTGTGGAGCCATAAGACTTACTGTAGGTCTTGTGCCCCAGATATTTTATGACCTTAGGAATGACCTTGGTTCATTGCCATCTGAATTGACTAAATAGGAGTGAGCACAACAATTTAGCATTGGGGTCCACACTTTGTCTAAAAGAAACTGTGTTTGTGATGGAGGTTGCTCAGTAGTTTCCCCTTTTGTCCTCTTCATAATGACTTGTTCACACAGCATTATTGTTATATTGTTTGAGAAATAAATTGCATAAAACTTTATACATTTTCCATTTTTATTTGTAGCTGAAGATAGAAAGTATGTTTGCTTCCAAAGTATCAGCTTACTTGTATTGACTTTGATGATAATCCTCTCCCGATTCAGTGCACAGCCAAGTAGCCATGATATTTATGATATGTTTGAACTTGCATCTTCTTTGGAGATATGCCAAGTCAATAAAGATTGAAACATATGGCAATACATAGGGAATGTGCTGCAGATAATGTATAAGTTTACTTTTTATTCCAACTTCTTCAGTGTGCATCAGATG
Organism: Phyllobates terribilis; assembly: GCF_046119375.1. NCBI lineage: Eukaryota > Metazoa > Chordata > Amphibia > Anura > Dendrobatidae > Phyllobates > Phyllobates terribilis. Next base: position 97,735,924 of record NW_027362770.1, read on the forward strand.
AAACCTAGAAGCCGAGTTATTGTGGGCTCCAACACCTACGGCAATCATAATATTAGAATAAAGACATGGATACAAACAGTAATTTAAACTATATTAATGCAAATAATTTGTGAACCACAAACATCCTAGAATTAAAGAGTTTGTCCTCTCCTAATTCTGTTAGACATGCAACATTTTCTAATATGATAAAAACGTATTATTCTTCTCACCTTGCAAATCTCCTTTTCCAACCTTGCTGTAGGTCCCCCTGGTCTTTGTACAACCTGTTTTGGCTTGACGAACATGCAGCCAGTCACTGGCCATCAACTTGATTGGCTGCAGCTGTCCAAGGTGAAAAGCTACTTTGGGCCCATTTTGATTAAGATATTTGACCTGGTTGACTTAAATACCTAAAATTATTAAGTCTAAGAAATGTGCAACACATGCATTCTTCTACTGTGGGTACCTTTTATCAATATGACATTTTTAGGTCCTAATTTCTGTAATGATTTGTTATTTAACCCCTTTATCCCCGAGGGTGGTTTGCACGTTAATGACCAGGCCAATTTTTACAATTCTGACCACTCTCCCTTTATGAGGTAATTACTCTGGAACGCTTCAACGGATCCCCCTGATTCTGAGATTGTTTTTTCGTGACATCTTGTACTTCATAATAATAGTAAAATTTCTTCGATATCACTTGCGTTTATTTGTGAAAAAATGGAAATTTGGCAAAAATTTAGCAATTTTAAAACTTTGAATTTCCATGCCCTTAAATCAGAGAGATATGTCACACAAAATAGTTAATAAATAACATTTCCCACATGTCTACTTTACATCAGCACAATTTTGGACCCCAAATTTTTTTTTGTTAGGGAACTATAAGGGTTAAAAGTTGACCAGCGATTTCTAATTTTTACCACAAAATTTACAAAACCATTTTTTTAGGGACCACATCACATTTGAAATGACTTTGAGGGGCCTTTATGACAGAAAATACCCAAAAGTGACACCATTCTAAAAACTGCATCCCTCAAAGTGCTCAAAACCACATTCAAGAACTTTATTAACCCTTCAGGTGCTTCACAGGAACTTTTGGAATGTGGAAGAAAAAAATGAACATTTATTTTTTTTCACATAAATGTTACTTTAAAACCCAATTTCTTTATTTTTGCAAGGGTATCATTAAAAAATGAACCCCAAAATATGTTGTCCTATTCCTCCTGAGCACGCTGATACCCCATATGTGGGGGAAAAGCACTGTTTGGGCGCACGGCAGGGTTTGGAAGGGAAGGAGCACCATTTGACTTTTTGAATTTAAAATTTGCTTAAATAATTAGCGGACGCAATGTTGCGTTTGGGGAGCCCCTGATGTAATTAAACAGAGGAAACCCCCCACAAGTGACACCATTTTGGAAAGTAGACCCCTCAGGGAACTTATCTAGATGTGTGATGGGCACCTTGAACCCCCAGGTGCTTCACAGAAGTTTATAACATTGAGCCGTAAAAATCAAATTTTCACATTTTTCCAACAAAAATGTTTTTCAGCCCCCACTTTTGCATTATCAAAAGGGTAAGAGGAGAAGTTGCACCATGAAATTTGTTGTGCAATTTCTCCTGAGTAAGCAGATACCCCATATGTGGGGGAAAACCACTGTTTGGGTGCACGGCAGGGTTCGGAAGGGAAGGAGCGACATTTGACTTTTTGAAAGTAAAAATTTGCTTAAATAATTAGCGGACACCAAGTTGCGTTTGGGGAGCCCCTTATGTGCCTAAACAGTAGAAACCCCCCACAAGTGGCTCCATTTTGGAAACCACACCCCTCAAGGATTTTATCAAGGGGTATAGTGAACATTTTGAACCCAGAGGTACGACTCAGAATTTGATAACATTAGGCCATCATATTGAATAAGTTGTCATTAGTCTTGAGTGCAAGTGCTCGCTACTTGATTTCGCATCGGGTACTCAGGTATGCGCCAAGTATCGTGGGTGCTCAAGTGACATGCTCGAGTCCCCGCCTGCATGTTTCACGGTTATTAGACACCCAAAAAAAACATGCGGGGATTGCTCGTGCATGGCAGGCAATCCTCGCAAGGTTTTTTTGTCTGTATAACAGCTGCAAAAGATATGGGACGCAGACTCGAGGATGTCACCCGAGCACCCAATGCAAACTCAAGTATCGAGCACTTCCACTCAACTCTGGACTCCATATCGTCCTCATTTTTTTTTCTTTACTTCTGAAAAAATCCCAACCCCAACAAAACCCTAACCCCAAACCTAATACAACCCCAACCTTAATACAACCACAACCCCAATCCTAATATAACCCAATCCCCAACCCTAATACATCCCAAACCCTAACCCTAGTCCAACTCTAACCCTAGCCCAACCCTAACCCTAGCCCAACCCTAACCCTAGCACAACCCTAACCCTAACACAACCCTAACTCTAATACCAGCACAACCCTAACCCTAACACAACCCTAACCCTAGCACAACCCTAACCCTAGCACAACCCTAACCCTAGAGTTTATTTTTTACACCATTCCTCGTGCAGTATAAGTTATTAGATGACTTTATTCTTCGGGTCTGTGCAATTACAGCGATACCAGATTCATATCGGGTTTCTGTGATTGACAGCTGTCACACACTAAAAAAACATTTTTTTGCAAAGACTAGTTTTTGCATCGCAATATTTTGAGAGCTATAATTTTTCCATATATCGGCCGACAGAGTCATGTGACAGCTTGTTTTTTGTGGGACAAGTTGACGTTTTTATTGATACCATTTTCAGGCATGTGACATTTTTTGATCGCTTTCTATTCCGATTTTTGGGAGGCAGAATAAACAAAACCAACAATTCAGGAATTGTTTTTTTGAGGGTTTTTTTATATGCCATTCCGCATGTGGTAAAATTGATAAGGCAGCTTTATTCTTCGGGTCAGTACTTTTACAGCGGTACCACATTTATATATTTTTTTATGTTTTGGCGCTTTTACACAATAAAACTATTTTATAGAAAAAATAATTGTTTTTGCATCGCTTTATTCTGAGAGATATAACTTTTTTATTTTTCGGCCGTTGGAGCGGTATGGCAGCTTGTTTTTTGCGGGACAAGATGATGTTTTCAGCAGTATCATTTTTCTTTACATTCGCAATTCTGATTGCGTTTTATTCCATTTTTTGCTTGGCGTTATGATGATAAAGCATCGTTTTTTACTTTGTTTTTTATTTTTTATTTTTGCCGTGTTCACTAAAGGGTTTAACTAGTTGGACCGTTTTATAGGTCAGGTCATTCCGGACACAACGATACCAAATATGTGTACTTTTATTGTTTTATTTTTTTTTCATAAGATTATTTATTTATGGGTACAATATATTTTTATTTTTTTGGATTATTTTTTTATTCATATTTTTTCAATTTTTTAAATTTTTTTTTCCATTTTCTGACATTTTTCATACTTTTACACTTTGTCCCACTATGGGAATTTCACTTTTTACATTCTGATTGGCTGTTTAGCACAGGAATGCAGCACCATCCCTGTGCTATACTGCCTGTCAGAGCTGCACAGTAAGAAGTCACTTTGGTCGCGCACTGCGCATGACGACAGTAACTTCTTGCCTTCTGGTGACCCGGATGTTGTCATGATGACATCAGGTCACCATGACATCATCCGGGACCGGACTCAGACGCCGCGGGACGCCGGAGAGGAGATAAGTTTCGGCTCTTACCTCCCCCATTGCTCCCGCAATGCTGTGATCAATTTAGATTGCAGCACTTCGGGGGTTAATGTGCAGGGAGCGGTGCGGCACCGCTCCATGCACATAGCACCGGGTGTCAGCTGTGACAATCAGCTGACACTCGGCGGCGATCGCCGATTATTTAATCTTCGGACAGGTGAGGGATATTGTTTTTTTTTATTTTTGGTTTGTTTACAGGGGACAGTGGCTTCAGGGAATTAGGTGTAAAGGTGAGTATAATGTGTTTTTTATTTTATTCTTATTTCTACACTTGTTGGAGACATCTGGAGCTGAATATTACTCTCAACATTGTCACTTGCTCGCGCTGATATCGGGTGACAATTGGAGCATCCGGCGCTTGAGAACAGCACTAACTGTACCGCTGATTCCGAGGCGTCGGTGCATATGACTTTGATGCGGCATATGGTTGCCACACGTATTCCACACGGACACGGATATCTGTTTTTCCCAGTACCGAAAATATCAGGATGTGTGAAATAGGCCTTAGGCCCATTAATTCTAAGCAGATCGGTGGGAGACGGTGGGAGACGCAGTCCTGAAACCCCCATCAATCTCTCCAATGAACAAATTGAAATGTGCATCTCAGGAGACAGAGGAGCATAAACAGCATAAACAGCAGTGGATGCAGTAGAAATTCATAGTCCTGTCTCCTGACCGGCGCACTTCTAAGAGGTTTGTTGAGCAATCTGTGGTGGACTCAGACCTGCACCAATAATGGGTCTAAATCATATAAAATATCTCCAAAAAGTTAAATTTCTGTTTAAATGTTTAATAGCGCTGCTGCCTGCGTCTAATCAGTACTGTGGTTCTTATATGGTTCACAGTCTGATAATGGCTGGTAACAACCAGTTTCTCCTTACCATTGTTAAGGAGATACTGGGAGATGCAGATTCATGCGATACAATTGTATATAATGGGGACTGACCTGACATTGAAGTTGATTGCTGTACTAATCTTGGTATTGTATTTGTGCACTTATGATAGTTATGGTGCTGAATTCATGAACTGATGGTGGTTATGGTAATGTATTCATGCACTGCCTGTGGTTCTGATGATGTATTTATGTACTGACAGTGGTTGTGGTGATGTAGTCATGTAATGACCGTGGTTCTGGTGATGTAGTCATTTACTGACCATGGATCTGGTGATGTAGTCATGTAGCTGTAGTAATGTTTAATTTATTAGACTTGATACTAGATCATTATTGCCTAGGGATTTTTTTCAGGTGGAAGACTCTTTAGTTTTTATTATTTAAATTGTATTCAATAAACTTAAATTTAGACCGGTCACTTCTTTTAACAGCTTGTTGTCTCTGAAAACTTAAAGAAAAAAGAAGCTCAAAAGACTGAACATATGCACAGCAAGTTGTTTTTACACTGTAGGGCATATGTTCATTCTTTTGAGCACTTAGCATTTTGTCAAGCGGGTTACATAGCAGAATCGCCTGAAAAATATGTTGTGTGTGCATACCCTTAGTCTGACTTACCAGGGGTCATGACCATTTAAAGTGCCTAGGGCAGAATTAATGCCCTGCCCCTGCATGATGTCAAAAAAGGGAAAAACTAATTGTTCCCAAAATTGAATTTCTGTTAATATCCCCTTGAATTTAGCATAAGGTAGACGCTAAACTTTACTAGCTAATATCTCTGCAATTGACCTGGAAATTAAAATTAAAAATTATGTTTTTTTCAGCTTCGCAGCCACTATTCCAAGATGTGGCCAGTTTAACCTGCTTAATATGGTGAGAGGTCCTCTTTAAAATCATTTGTCTAAGCAGGAGATTAGAAACTGGGTAGTACAAAGTGCCAAAAACTATACGAATATATTAGGAAATTAATCATCACGGCAGTTTAAAATTACAATAAAGAAAACAACCTGCTATTCCAGGGTGAGAATTTACTTTAATCAATTAGATACAAGGGAAAAAAAAAATATATATATATATATATACAGTGGTGGCCAAAAGTATTGGCACCCCTGCAATTCTGTCAGATAATGCTCAGTTTCTTATTGAAAATGATTGCAATCACAAATTCTTTGGTCTTATTATCTTCATTTAATTTGCTTGCAAGGAAAAAACACAAAAGAGAATGAAGCAAAAATCAAATCATTGATCATTTCACACAAAACTCCAAAAATGGGCCAGACAAAAGTATTGGCACCCTCAGCCTAATACTTGGTTGCACAACCTTTAGCCAAAATAACTGCGAACAACCGCTTCCGGTAACCATCAATGAGTTTCTTACAATGCTCTGCTGGAATTGTAGACCATTATTCTTTTGGCAAACTGCTCCAGGTCCCTGATATTTGAAGGGTGCCTTCTCCAAACTGCCATTTTGAGATCTCTCCACAGGTGTTCTATGAGATTCAGGTCTGGACTCATTGCTGGCCACCTTAGAAGCCTCCAGTGCTTTCTCTCAAACCATTTTATAGTGCTTTTGGAAGTGTGTTTTGGGTCATTGTCCTGCTGGAAGACCCATGACCTCTGAGGGAGACCCAGCTTTCTCACACTGGGCCCTACATTATGCTGCAAAATTTGTTGGTAGTCTTCAGACTTCATAATGCCATGCACACGGTCAAGCAGTCCAGTGCCAGAGGCAGCAAAGCAACCCCAAAACATCAGGGAACCTCCGCCATGTTTGACTGTAGGGACCGTGTTCTTTTCTTTGAATGCCTCTTTTTTTTTCCTGTACACTCTATGTTGATGCTTTTTCCCAAAAAGCTCTACTTTTGTCTCATCTGACCAGAGAACATTCTTCCAAAACGTTTAAGGCTTCCTCAGGTAAGTTTTGGCATACTCCAGCCTGGCTTTTTTATGTCTCGGGGTAAGAAGTGGGGTCTTCCTGGGTATCCTACCATACAGTCCCTTTTCATTCAGACGCCGACGGATAGTCAAGGTTCTTTATCCACCATCCGCACAATCTTGCGTTGAAATCTCTCGTCAATTTTTCTTTTCCGTCCACATCTAGGGAGGTTAGCCACAGTGCCATGGGCTTTAAACTTCTTGATGACACTGCGCACGGAAGACACAGGAACATTCAGGTCTTTGGAGATGGACTTGTAGCCTTGAGATTGCTCATCCTTCCTCACAATTTGGTTTCTCAAGTCCCCAGACAGTTCTTTGGTCTTCTTTCTTTTCTCCATGCTCAATGTGGTACACACAAGGACACAGGACAAAGGTTGAGTCAACTTTAATCCATGTTAACTGGCTGCAAGTGGGATTTAGTTATTGCCAACACCAGTTAGGTGCCACAGGTAAGTTGCAGGTGCTGCTAATTACACGAATTAGAGAAGCATTACATGATTTTTCAAACAGTGCCAATACTTTTGTCCACCCCCTTTTTTAGGTTTGGTGAGGAATTAAATCCAATTTGGCTTTAGGACAATTCTTTTTGTGCTTTTTCATTGAAGACAAATTAAATGAAGATAATAATACCAAAGAATTTGTGATTGCAATCATTTTCAGGAAGAAACTGAGTATTATCTGACAGAATTGCAGGGGTGCCAATACTTTTGGCCACCACTGTATATATATATACTGCTCAAAAAAATAAAGGGAATACTCAAATAACACATCCTAGATCTGAATGAATGAAATATTCTCATTGAATACTTTGTTCTGTACAAAGTTGAATGTGCTGACAACAAAATCACACAAAAATCATCAATGGAAATCAAATTTATTAACCAATGGAGGCCTGGATTTGGAGTCACCCACAAAATTAAAGTGGAAAAACAAACTACAGGCTGATCCAACTTTGATGTAATGTCCTTAAAACAAGTCAAAATGAGGTTCAGTATTGTGTGTGGCCTCCACGTGCCTGTATGACCTCCCTACAACACCTGGGCATGCTCCTGATGAGGTTGCAGATGGTCTCCTGTGGGATATCCTCCCAGACCTGGACTAAAGCATCCGCCAACTCCTGGACAGTCTGTGGTGCAAAGTGACGTTGGTGGATGGAGCGAGACATGATGTCCCAGATGTGCTCAATCGGATTCAGGTCTGGGGAACGGGCGGGCCAGTCCATAGCTTCAATGCCTTCACCTTGCAGGAACTGCTGACACACTCCAGCCACATGAGGTCTGGCATTGTCCTGCATTAGGAGGAACCCAGGGCCAACCGCACCAGCATATGGTCTCACAAGGGGTCTGAGGATCTCATCTCGGTACCTAATGGTAGACAGGCTACCTCTGGCGAGCACATGGAGGGCTGTGCGGTCCTCCAAAGAAATGCCACCCCACACCATTACTGACCCACTGCCAAACCGGTCATGCTGAAGGATGTTGCAGGCAGCAGATCGCTCTCCACAGCTTTTCCAGACTCTGTCACGTCTGTCACATGTGCTCAGTGTGAACCTGCTTTCATCTGTGAAGAGCACAGGGCGCCAGAGGCGACTTTGCCAATCCTGGTGTTCTGTGGCAAATGCAAAGCATCCTGCACTGTGTAGGGCAGTGAGCACAACCCCCATCTTTGGACGTCGGGCTCTCATGCCACCCTCATGGAGTCGGTTTCTAACCTTTTGTGCAGACACATGCACATTTGTGGCTTGCTAGAGGTCATTTTGCAGGGCTCTGGCAGTGCTCCTCCTGTTCCTCCTTGCACAAAGGCGGAGGTAGGGGTCCTGCTGCTGGGTTGTTGCCCTCCTATGGCCCCCTCCACGTCTTCTGGTGTACTGGCCTGTCTCCTTGTTGCGCCTCCAGCCTCTGGACACTACGCTAACAGACACAGCAAACCTTCTTGCCACAGCTCGCATTGATGTGCCATCCTGGATGAGCTGCACTACCTGAGCAACTTCTGTGGGTTGTAGAGTCCGTCTCATGCTACCACGAGTGTGAAAGCAGAACCAACATTCAAAAGTGACCAAAACATCAGCTAGAAAGCATTGGTACTGAGATGTGGTCTGTGGTCCCCACCTGCAGAACCACTCCTTTATTGAGGGTGTCTTGATAATTGCCAATAATTGCCATCTATTGTCTATTCCATTTGCACAACAGCATGTGAAATTGATTGTCAATCAGTGTTGCTTCCTAAGTGGACAGTTTGATTTCATAGAAGTTTGATTTACTTGGAGTTATATTCTGTTGTTTAAGTGCCCCTTTATTTTTTTGAGCAGTGTATATATACATATATATATTTTTTTTTGTACAGTGTTAGCCAGTAGAAAAAAATTTAGATTTAAGAGTTCTCATTGGTTGATACCTTTTAATGGCTAATTGAAAAGATGGTAACAGATTGCAAGCTTTCGAGACTACTCAGGACTCTTCATGAGGCATAGTATAACCCAATATCTGAAGAGTCACATATTTATTTTTCTTGCTCTGCTTAACGTTACCTGTCTCATCTATTGCATTATTTCTGTGTCTTAATGTGTATAAATATGTGACTCTACAGATATTGGGTTATACTATGCCTGATGAAGAGACCTGAGTAGTCTCGAAAGCTTGCAATTTGTTACCATCTTTTCAGTTAGCCATTAAAAGGTATCAACCACTGAGGACTCTTAAATCAAAATATTTTTCTTTAATCAATTAAAAATCTAAGATAAATTGCACATGAAATATGTACCAGCCTGTCAACTACCACCTTCTCTATTCTATAGCAATGTACAAATATAACTTTTACCAGGAGAGATCTTTTTTTTAGCTATATCAGAGGTTTTGATAATTTTTTTACTGCGATCCCACCAGCTAGAACATTGAAAGAACTTGGGCTCGCCAGGGGTTGAAATCCATGCCAAATGAATATTGCTCAGCTTTTCTTTAATTTGTCTTCAGATTCCAGTATAACATTGAAATAAGCACAAACGGGTCAATTATGTTGCGAAACAAGAGATTGCTGCAGTCATAGAAAGACCTGTGCAGCATGAACGATCAGCATGTGATCAATTCTGTCAAAACTGCCTCCCCAGCTGCGCCTTGGTATCCGCAGGGGGGCACCTCACAGTTTGAGAAGCACTGATCTATATCAAAGCAGGAGTGAGTGCTGACAGGCACCAAGGATTTACGTGAAACTGTTATACATTGATAAAACTACTTCATACTCCCTATTTAGCACTGGACTATTTGCAGCAGCTTTTCTGAGTAGTATGATTCTTGCATTTGTCTTTAATGAATATGCCCAGATATTTAATCTCTAAATTATTTACAAGGTTCTTGTCCTTCTATTTGGAAAAAGTTTGCATTGGATATGTGTTCATTTGTGTTGATTTGTCACTGTTACATCAGTTTATATTTAATAACTAATGTGGTTTCATAAAATTAAAGATCATTTTGCAAAGGTAACAGCTTCCTAATCCTAAACTGTGATGTCAAGAGGCAAATAAACTCCAGAGAAGCTACCATCCAGCCAAAAATCCACCTGTGGCCAAATGTTTACAAGAACAAATCCAAACAGTACAGCGGCAAACTGCATGTGCCAAGATATATGCAAACATTGAATATATGAAATGGAATCTGCTATTGGCTATTTTGTGTGTACCCACCAGCCACTACAAGGGGCACCTTTCTTTGATTGGACCTAACCATTTCTATGAAGCATAAGAGGCGCTTATTGGATTTTTTTCTTATAGTATACATTTGAAGGTGGTGACTTCCAGCATAGGTAGATGAGCACTCCTTTTATTACTTGAAGAGCTTGTTCAGACAAGCGTATTATATGGACTTGTACTGTCCGTGTGCGCGACGAACCATACACAAAAAGCACAAGTACCCATTAAGGCAAATATGCCAATGCACATGGCTGGTTTTTCACATGGACCAACGGCCTGCGTAGAAAAAATTGCAGCATGCACTACGTTGGTCCGATTAACAGACCAGACTAGTGTATGTAAACATTAACCTATCCAAAGTAGTACAAAGCACCAAAAAGAACCAAAGAATTTGAATCTACCAAAGTATACCTATTGAAGATACAAAAATGCAAAATTCCCTAGTAAAATAAATGAATAAATTTCCAACATTGATCAATAATTATAATTTTATTATTAAAAAAATAAATAAATAAATAAAATCAACTAAACACGAAGGTAAGCTTAAAAAAATGCTTGGCAAAAGGTGCGAGAAGTCACCAATATGTCGCAGGAAGATCATAGAGATAGAAATTGTAATAGCATATGTGATTACATGAACATGATAATAAAAACAGTATTATTGTGGAAAATGAAAAACTAAACAGCTATATTAAATGTGCATAGAGTAAAATAAAGCACAATGGAAAATAATAATGACAATACCAAACTTGTATATTTTTTATAATCTAGTAGTGAAAAAAAAATTCTAAAATTCGTAAAGAAAATTTTTTTTGGTTTGTGTTGCAATTTTCTGATACTCATAACATTGTTATTTTTCCATCGATGGAGCTGAGTGAGGGCTTGTTTTCTATGTGTTAAGATGTCATTTTCATTGAAACCATTTAGGGCACATATGAAACATTAGTAACTTTTTATTGAGTTTTATTGGGAAACTAAGATGACTGAAAAAATGTAAATGTTTTGATTTTGTTTTGTGTGTTCAATATGTTTTACATAATTTTTATACACTGAACTATTATGGATGTAATGATACCAAACATGTTTATTATTATTTTTTTTTTCTTTAATTCAAAACTGATCAAACGGAGGTGATTTACATTTTTTTGTATGTTTTTATATATTTTTCTTTCATTATTTTACTTATTATTTAAGCTCCCCAGGGGACTTTCATCTATGATCGTTTCATCGCTTATTCCCAAGACTGTGGAGTCGGTAAGCCAAACCTCTGACACCGACTCCTCAATTTCCCTGACTCGGACTCCACAGCACTGCCTCACTACTGAGCATGTACAGGGTGGGCCATTTATATGGATACACCTAAATAAAATGGGAATGGTTGGTGATATCAACTTCCTGTTTGTGGCACATTAGTATATGGGAGGGGGAAAACTTTTCCTGATGGATGGGTGACCATGGTGGCCATTTTGAAGTCGGCTATTTTGGATTCAACTTTATTTTTTTCAATGGGAAGAGGGTCATGTGACACATCAAACTTATTGAGAATTTCATAAGAAAAACAATTGGTTTTAACGTAACTTTATTCTTTCATGAGTTATTTACAAGTTTCTCTGTTTACAGCCATTGACATGTCGCAGAGGTTAACACGTGAGGAGCGGATAGAAATTGTGTTGATGTCTGGTGAACGCAGTACCCTGGTCATTGCAGCAGATTTCAATGCAAGACACCATACGAGACCACCCATCTCCCATGCTACAGTTAGCAAACTGCTTGCCAAATTTCGTGAAACAGGTTCAGTGTTGGATTTGCCAAAATGTGGACTCAAGAAAACTGTCACTAATGAAGAAACATCAATGGCTGTCCTAGCTTCATACAGTAAGAGCCCACAGCGTAACACTCGCCGCATGTCACTGGAGAGTGGCATCAGTCGAACATCCCTTTGGTGGATATTAGCTACTCACAAATTGCACCCTTACAAAATCCAGATGCTGAAGCATCTCAATGAGGATGACCCAGATCGGCGCACTGAATTTGCAGTATGGGCAAAACAAAAATTGGAACAGGACCCTCAGTTTACACAGAACATTATGTTCAGTGATGAGGCAAACTTTTTTGTGAATGGTGAGATTAACAAAAAAAAAAAACGATATTGGTCTGACACTAACCCACAGTGGATAGATCCCTCCAAGACTGTTTGAACACAAAAATTGATGGCATGGTGTGGTATAAGGGGTACAAAGACAGTGGGGCCATTCTTCATCAATGGAAACCTCAATGCCACTGGATATCTGAAATTGCTACATGATGATGTGTTGCCCTCTTTATGCACTGAAGATGGCACGTTCCCTGAGTTTTTCCAACAAGATGGTGCACCACCACACTATGGGTGTCAGTTCCACGCATTTCTACATGAACAGTTTCCTGGAAAGTGGATTGGTCGTCGTGGGCCAGTTGAATGGCCACCAAGGTCTCCCGATCTGACCCCCTTATACTTTTATCTTTGGGGTCATCTGAAGGCAATTGTCTTTGCTGTGACGATACGAGATGTGCACCATCTGAAACAACGGATGCTGGAATCCTGTGCTAGCATTTCTTCTGCGGTGTTGCTATCAGTGTGTCAAGAGTGGGAGAAGAGGGTTGCATTGACAATCCAACACAATGGGCAGCACTTTGAACACATTTTATAAGTGGTCATAAACTTGTAAATAACTCATGAAAAGTTACGTCAAAACCAAGCACACCATTGTTTTTCTTATGAAATTCTCAATACGTTTGATGTGTCACATGACCCTCTTTCCATTGAAAAAAATAAAGTTGGATCCAAAATGGCTGACTTCAAAATGGCCGCCATGGTCACCACCCATCTGGAAAAGTTTTCCCCCTCCCATATACTAATGTGCCACAAACAGGAAGCTGATGTCACCAACCATTCCCATTTTATTTAGGTGTATCCATATAAATGGCCCACCCTGTACATAAAGTGCAGCACAGATGCATAGGCCATTTCATCACTTTCCGAAATTCTGTAAAAATTTACAGCACATCCTGCATTGAACTACTGTACCAAATTTATTATATATTTTAGGAGTCGGAGTCGGTCATTTCATAACGACTCTGCCACAATGGACACCGACTCCACAACTTCGACTCCTACTCCACAGCCCTTCTTATACCAGGCGTCCCCAACCTTTCTTACCTTGATAGTCATATTCAGCCCTGAAAAATGGTCATGAGCCACAGTATAAGTGGAGAAATTATAAAAGTCCCTTCTGTGCCTCCTTGAAAGTTGTAATCACTCAAGTACCCCCCATGTAAAGTAATAATACTTACAATGCCCCTTTATAAAGTAATATTGTACTGAGTGCCATTTTATAAAGTAATAATGGACTGAGCCCCCTAATAAAGTACTTGTGCCCTTAGTGATCCTTTATAAAATAATAACGCCAAATATCCCCATATAAAGTAATAATCGCCCATATGTCCTACTATAAATTAATAATTTCATGAGTACCAGCTTAAAAAGTAATAATGCCACAAGTGCCTTTTTAAAAATTAGTAATTCCCTGGATATCCCTTCATAAAGTTATACTCTCCCCAAGTAACCCCTTAAAAAGTAGTAATGACCTGAGTGCCGCTTATAAAGTAATAATGTTCCTTTAGTGCCACCTTAACAAGTAATAATGCTCCCCATGTATGCCAACACAGTTGAGAGTGGCACTTACTGGAGCAGACAGCTGTGAGCCACACATGAGGGGGCCCTGAGTGACATGTGGCTCCTAAGCCACAGTTTAAAGGGGTTGTCCGGTCCAAATCGTTCAATCTGCTGTCACCGGTGGGGATTCACCGGTTTCTGACCTGGGACCGGAGGGCATGTATGAGTCATACATACTCTTCACCAGGACCCATCTAGTGGGCGTGGCCTCCATATACTTCTATTGAGCGAGGCCGCGCCTGTCTAGTGACGCGGCCATCCAATGGACGTGGCTGACTAGAGGGTGGGAATATGTATAACCCATACATACCTTCTGGTCCCGGGTCAGAAACCTGCGAATCCCCGCAGCGCACAGTGTGTGAGCTGGGGTTATTCATAAGTCTGAAGTCACACAGAGTGACTAATGCAGACTTATCAATTTGGACTGGAGAATCCTTTTAAGGACCCTTGGTTTATACTATGCTTATTATACAGTGCCTACAAGTAGTATTCAACCCCCTGCAGATTTAGCTGGTTGACACATGCGGAATTAACTTGGCATTGTGACATTTGTACTGTAGATCAGCCTGGAAGTGGGAAATGCACTGCAGCAAATTTTTTTTTTTTTTTTTTTTTTTAAAACGTTAAAAGTTAATTCAGAGTGTCATTTATTATTCAACCCCTCAAACCACAAGAATTCTGTTTGGTCCCCCTAAAGTATTAAGAAGTAGTTCAGGCACCAAGAATAATGAGCTTCACATGTGTGGATTAAAGATCTCTTTTGCCAGCCTTTTCTGACTATTTAAGACCCTCCCCAAACTCTTGAACAGCACTCAGACATGGTCAACATGGGAAAGACAAAGGAGCATTCCAAGGCCATCAGAGACAAGATCGTGGAGGGTCACAAGGCTGGCAAGGGGTACAAAACCCTTTCCAAGGAGTTGGGCCTACCTGTCTCCACTGTTGGTAGCATCATCCGTAAGTGGAAGGCTTATGGAACTACTGTTAGCCTTCCACAGCCTGGACAGCCTTTGAAAGTGTCCTCCCGTGCCGAGGCCAGGCTTGTCCGAAGAGTCAAGGCTAACCCAAGGACAACAAGGAAGGAGCTCCGGGAAGATCTCATGGCAGTGGGGACATTGGTTTCAGTCAATACCATAAGTAACGTACTCCACCGCAATGGTCTCCGTTCCAGACGAGCCCGTAAGGTACCTTTACTATCAAAGCGTCATGTCAAGGATCGTCTACAGTTTGCTCATGATTACTTGGACGACTCTGAGACAGACTGGTTCAAGGTTCTATGGTCTGATGAGACCAAGATCAAGATGTTTGGTGCCAACCACACACGTGACGTTTGGAGACTGGATGGCACTGCATACGACCCCAAGAATACCATCCCTACAGTCAAGCATGGTGGTGGCAGCATCATGCTGTGGGGCTGTTTCTCAGCCAAGGGGCCTGGCCATCTGGTCCGCATCCATGGGAAGATGGATAGCACGGCCTACCTGGAGATTTTGGCCAAGAACCTCCGCTCCTCCATCAAGGATCTTAAGATGGGTCATAATTTCATCTTCCAACAAGACAACGACCCAAAGCACACAGCCAAGAAAACCAAGGCCTGGTTCAAGAGGGAAAAAGTCAAGGTGTTGGAGTGGCCTAGTCAGTCTCCTGACCTTAACCCAATTGAAAACTTGTGGAAGGAGCTCAAGAATAAAGTCCACATGAGACACCCAAAGAACCTAGATAACTTGGAGAAGATCTGCATGGAGGAGTGGGCCAAGATAACTCCACAGACCTGTGCCGGCCTGATCAGGTCTTATAAAAGATGATTATTAGCTGTAATTGCAAACAAGGGTTATTCCACAAAATATTAAACATAGGGGTTGTATAATAATTGACCCACACTTTTATGTTTAAAATGTAATAAAATTCAACTGAGCAACATAACTTTTTGGTTTGTAAGATTTATGCTTCTGTTCATAAAACCTACTCTCGTTTGCAGTTTGAAGGCTCTAACTTATTTGCATCTTATCAAACCAGCTAAATCTGCAGGGGGTTGAATACTACTTGTAGGCACTGTATAAACATAATATATAGTACATTCATATGTACTATATAGTATATATTACATATATACATGTACTATAATATATAGTACAAATTGAAGTCTCCTTTCAAGTTCAGCCTATAACTGAGCTTAATAGGTGAGGAAATCATCCAGACCTTTTTTAAACTGTAACTGTACAGAAGGGTGTGCAAAAGTGTTAATATCAGAATATTTATTTAAAAAATGAATATTTATTAAAATACAAAGAAATGAGTGATCTTGCAATTTTCACCATGGCCACTGGAGTTTTTTTGAACCATGCTTCCTGTCTTTTCAGTAAGAGTTTTCAGCAGACTCCTTATCAGCAAAGACAGGATTACAATGACAGGTAACGCCTCTATACACAGCTGATTACACAGGATCTACAAATCTTAATAGGCAATGTCACAGCTCCCCCTGAACTTCCTCCTTTCACAATGCACTTTTGCATATAGTTATTAGACACTTCAATACGGGTCTGATCATTGTGGCTAATGTAAATGTGTTTATTCCTGAAACAACAAGTGTTAGAATCTTAAAAAGCCCCAGCGGTCAGCAGGAAAAGGCAAGATTTTATTTTTTTATGTTACACTTATTAAAATTAAATTAATTTTATTTTTACAAACTGTGATGTATAGAAACAAAAAAAATTGGCAAAAAATAAAATGTAACAGATTTTGTATGCAAGAGTGAAAGAGTCAAGTACAAGTGGCTGTTTTATTATTTTTCTTGATACTTCATTAATGCAAGTTACAGGGGGATTGGAACAGCAAAGAAGATATTCCTAGAAAGCACTGGTCCTACAGAGCTGACACCTGTCTATTGCTGTTGCAAGTGTGCCCAGGACTTAGGATCTACATTTGGCCATTTGATGGTTACTCACAGACTATGGGAATAACGTTGCTCTGTTGTACTTCATGTCATATGATAGTTAGTGAGGATGGGACAAGGAGGCCACACGTGGATAGAGAACCTGAAAGGAAAACTCTATGGCGTCAGCACTGGACACCAGACATTAGACACCTGAAGGGACTTGCTGAAATCGCTCCTAAGTTGTTACCCATTATTCCACCTCCGCTGCCAGATGTTGTCTGCAATGTGGAACTGTGTTTTACCATCAGCACATGCTTGCCTGTTCTGTACTGTACCCCGCTTTGAGAGTGAACCCTTTTTGGGCTGTGAACGAGCAAAAGCTTACCGTCTGTTTTACCGTTACCAAAGTCTCCTGGCTTCAGCAAGCTCATACCTCCCAACTTTTGAAGAACAGAAAGAGGGACAAATTATGCATCGCGCGCCTCAGCAAATTTTGGCGATGCCCCTGGCCACACCCCAATCCACGCCCATTTACTATTATCTTTCTCCCCTGGCAGGAGGAGTTGTCAGAGGGGCGCTGGCAGTGAGGGAAATTCAGCAGACGCCCGAGACTGCAGGGCATAGACCCAAACACGGGACTGTCTGCTGTATCCGGGACAGTTGGGACTAGAGATAAGCGGATGGATTTCCGCATCTCTGGTCTAGTGTCCAGATCAGTGCTACCTGGACAGGAGGCCACAAATCTCTTATCTTCTGGGGCAGCGCGACATCATTTGTGCGTCCTGCAGATGTCCGCACCAAACTACACAAGAACAATCTTCTTCCCTTTATTTGATGCTTTTCTGGTGCAGATGTGAAGCCGCGTTTTTAAGGTGCTTTCTATAGGACAGAAAAGCTTTGATTTTGCACTTAATGAAGTATCTGCACTTTTTTTAGGCTCCACATAGAAGCGTCTGAAGACGCTGCTGAACTCTGCGGTAGTGATGAGCGAGCGTGTGCTTTTCGGTGAGCACGCTCGGGTGCTTGCCAAGTATTTTCGGAGTGCTCGGCATGTATGTTAGTGCCGCCGCGGCTGCATATGTCACAGCCGTCTAACAGCCGCGACACATGCAGCCGCTCCGGCTCAAACGTAGATGCTGAGCACGCCGAAAATACTCTGAGAGCACCAGAGCGTGCTCACCGAAAGGGTTAACAACACATGCTCGATCATCACTACTCTGCGGTTTTGGTGTATTTTCTTTCTATAGGCTTCTTCTGAAAAAAACGCATGAAGAAAAAAAACGCTGCTGCATTTTTAATTGCAGAATCAAAGCTTTTCTGTACTTTGAAAAAACGTTAAAAACTCTGCTTCATATCTGCCCCAAAATCGCATCAAATAAGCAGAAAAACGCATAAAAGAAACGCAGCAAACACGCAATAGTCATAGAAGATTGTTACTGCGTTGTGTGTTGCGAACACCTGCAGAAAAAAAGAAGCAGAAAGAACGCAGGTGGTTGGGAGCTATGGCAAACTCTCTTTCCCCCTCTCTCCGATCTCTTCGTAACCCCTGTCTCCCTCCTACACAAACACCATGGGGAACGTGGACCAGATCGCACAACATCTTCAGGTAACAGTAGAAACAACGCACCTGCAGCCGTGTGCCTCCACAGCTCCAGGCATCAGGCACGGCCACCACAGACCTTGTGACCCAGGGCCACAGAGAGGATCTGACCCATGCCCGGTGTACTGGAGGGTTTCCCATCCACCCTGCGCTTCGGGGATACAACACAAGCATCTGGGATTTTCCTGAGGTTACATGGATGTCAGTGGTGCAGTCTAATGATTAGATAATAGAGCACATCCAGTAATAATGCCCCCGACCTGGGCCCTGTATGTAATAATGTCCCCATCCTGTAATAATGTCCCCCGCCCTGGGTCTTGTGTGTAATAATGTCCACATCCTGCAATAATGCCCCCGACCTGGGCCCTGCATGTAATAATGTCCCAATCCTGTAATAATGTCCCTCGTCTTGGGCGCTGTATGTAATAATGTCCCTCGTCTTGGGCCCTGTATGTAATAATGTCCCCATCCTGTAATAATGTCCCCCTCCCTGAGTCCTGTGTGTAATAATGTCCACATCCTGCAATAATGCCCCCGACCTGGGCCCTGTATGTAATAATGTCCCCATCCTGTAATAATGTCCCCCGCCCTGGGTCCTGTGTGTAATATTGTCCACATCCTGTAATAATGCCCCCGACCTGGGCCCTGTATGTAATAATGTCCCCATACTGTAATAATGTCTCTCGTCTTTGGCCCTGTATGTAATAATGTCCCCGTCCTGTAATAATGTCCCTCGTCTTGGGCGCTGTATGTAATAATGTCCCTCATCTTGGGCCCTGTATGTAATAATGTCCCTATCCTGTAATAATGTCCCCCGCCCTGGGTCCTGTGTGTAATAATGTCCACATCCTGTAATAATGCCCCCGAATGGGGCCCTGTATGTAATAATGTCCACATCCTGTAATAATGTCTCTCGTCTTTGGCTCCGTATGTAATAATGTCCCCCTCCTGTAATAATGTCCCTCATCTTGGGCCCTCTATGTAATAATGTCCCTCATCTTGGGCCCTGTATGTAATAATGTCTCTATCCTGTAATAATGTCCCCCTCCCTGGGTCCTGTGTGTAATAATGTCCACATCCTGTAATAATGCCCCCGACCTGGGCCCTGTATGTAATAATGTCCACATCCTGTAATAATGTCTCCCGTCCTGGGTCCTGTATGTAATAATGTCCCCTTCCTGTAATAATGTCCCTCGTCCTGGGCCCTGTATGTAATAATGTCCCCATCCTGTAATAATATCCCTCATCTTGGGCCCTGCATGTAATAATATCCCCGCCCTGTAACAATGTCCCTCTCCTGTAATAATGTCCCCGTCCTGGGTCCTATATAGGAGGCTATATGGTGGCTCATACTGTATATAGGGAGCTATGTACGATCTCATACAGTTTCTATGGAGCTATGTGCGGGCTCATACTGTATATGGGAGGCTATATGGGGGCTCATACTGTATCTAAGTAGCTATGTGGGGGCTCATACTGTATATTGGAGACTATATAGGGGCTCATACTGTATATAGGGAGCTATGTGCATGCTCATACTGCACATAGGGGTCTATGTATGGGCTCATACTGTATATAGGAAGCTATATGAGGGCTCATACTGCATATAGGGACCTATGTGATACCTACATTGTGTATAGGGAGTTATGTGGGGGCTCATACTGTATCTAGGGGCTTTGTGGGGGCTCATACTGTATCTAGGTAGCTTTGTGGGGGCTTATACTGTATTACAGGGAGCTATGTAATGCTTATACTGTGTATAGGGAGTTATGTGGGGGCTCATACTGTATATAAGGAGCTATGTAAGACTTATAATGTGTATAGGGAGTTATGTGGGGCTCATACTGTATCATAGCTGTTATCCTCATTGCAGTGCGGCGTATGGTCTCATTTTCTTGTCCTGATTGAAGGAATTCCCTGATGAACCCCTGAATGACCAAAAAAGGGGGAAACACGTCAGAAGAAAATGACATTTAGTTAAGTATACAACTGTTAAGGCCATATAGGGTGTGTGTATATATGTATGATAGTCCATGTCCATAGAAACGTGACTATGAGGTATATGGATGTGTGACGCCTCAATTCTCGAAAGAGCCCCTTTTTTGAGTTTAGTTTACCCTGGGTGTTGGGGGACTCGGTGTCGGGCCCTGTGACGAAGAGATGGGATGTAGCCGTGGCCCGGACCCGACCCGTGCTCAGGGCCGTCACATGAAAAGGAAGATGTTGTGGGCTCGTCTGGGTTGAGTGGCTTATTTTAACGACTACGCCACCTGTGGTGCCTGGTGAAGGGTCACCAGCGCCGCTACAGTCCGCCGAGGCCTGGTGTCGTGGCGGCCAAAGTTCTCACTGCTCCTCACAGGCGGAGCAAGGCCTCAGGGCAAGCAAACAGGATAGAGGGGAGTGGTAGTGAGGGAAGTACGGGCACCGCGTCGCATGGTATGGCGCGTAATGAACAGTCCGGAGGCCATAGGGGTGAACTTCCAAGGCTTTACTCACTCAGAGATGACAGCGGGAAGGCGACTCCCTGCTCCCCGCGGAGTCCTGCGGCCACCAGGGACGGGGGTCCGACTACCTTCGAGAAAGTCCAGTGTTCGGTAGCGACCCTATACCAGACAGTTCCTGCACTACAGACTTCACCCTTTCCCATCTGTGCGTGTGTAGATAGGCCAGGTCTCCCTCTGAGCTCCTCTCAGGACTAGGGCACGGGTGGCAATTCCTCTCCATCCGATGCCCGGTGGGATCCTCAGGGCCTAACTGGGCTTTCCCGTCCAGAACATGGAGTGCAAGGTCGGGTGTCGGGGGCCGGTACCCCTCTTGCAGCCGGAATCCCTCTGAATAGATCAGGTAGGCAAGGACAGGTGGAGTACTCCGCTCCGTCTGCATCCTCCCCGGGACCCATTTGCTGGGGAGCTACACTCTAAAGCTCCCGGGCCTTGTTGATCCTGGTCCACGGCCGGGTTGAGACATTCCTTTCTCTGCAACCTACCTCTCGTCCCAAGGCCAGGGTACGAGGGCTGTGTCCCTTACCGGCGCAGGCCCACACAGGATCTGCGCTCCCGGAGGGAGGTCACATTACACACAGTATTTTGACCGCACAGTACGACCAACTAATTAACTAATTAGCAGAAGGACCACTTGACAGAGAGACTGCCAAAAGACTAGCAAGGGCTATACAAAGGACCAAGATCAAAGATGGCTTTTATTAAATATGAATTCTAAAGTGCAACTAACTTGTAAGTTCTCCACCCTCACCCACTAACTGGTTCCTACCACTTTGTGTTCCCCAGTCTCCCTGTAACCAGGGGAGCAGCACCTAGTGCATACTAGCTCCCTCTGGTGAAGAAGTGTGGTGTTGGATGCAAAAGGTTTGGTCACAACTATCACACTGGCCTTACATCAGAGGAGGAACACTACACTCCATTAAAGAAGTGCAGCATCCCTGTGGCGGTCGAACCCACAGGGGCGCCACAGATGTTTTGTGATTTAATTGCACTGCCACTTGACCGACCATTTATGATTGAAGGGTTATTCTTTGTTTGACAAGGACATCATATATGTTTCTTCTTGGACTTTGTTAGGGTTTTTTCTGGTCAGATTGATGACCCCTCAGCCCACTAGTATCTACAGTTGTGCTCAAAAGTTTACATACCCCGGCAGAATTTTTCCTTTCTTGGCCTTGTTTCAGAGAATATGAATGATAACAAAAAAACTTGTTCTTGCTCTCCACTCATGGTTATTGGTTGGGTGAAGCCATTTATTGTCAAACTACTGTGTTTTCTCTTTTTAAATCTTAATGACAACCAAAAACATCCAAATGACCCTGATCAAAAGTTCACATTCTGTGCTGACAGAGTCCCTTTAGGAAATCCTGTCAGGCGATACATGTCGACCAAACAGCAGATAGCATGAATTGTAGCCTGGCTACATGATGTCAAACTGGTATATTATTCTCTAAACCAGTCTGATGTTTCAGAAAAGTAATAATTTAAATGGCTGGGAACCATAGCCAGAGATGAGAGTATTCTAGCGTCACCCACGGATGACTCTTCCCAGAGCTGCTGCAAATGATTAACAGATCTCTCCCTATATACATGCAAAGGACAGACCAATCAGCCACTTCAGCAGTGCTCAGAAGAGGCGGTAAGGAGTGAAGTATTGTCTCCGTCTATAGTATTCAGCCGGATCTGTAAACTACCAAATTTGGGAGGAAAAGCAGGGTGCATCTTATAATGCAAAGGTACGGTATTTTACCTGGGGGGCAGGGTCACAGATGCAGGAGCGATGCTGCTCGAGATCTCAATCTGCGCATGATCTGGCGGCCATTTTCCCTAAGCCCACCACAGTGCTATGTACGGGAGAGGGAACCTACGCTCACTGCCGACTTCTTCTGAGGATGGGGCCCACAGCATCGCCCCACTCCTATCGCCACAACCGTCCAAGTCATCCTGAATCAGCGACCCTTTTGAGAGAACGGAGCCCGCAGCATCGCCCGACTCCTGCCGCAGCCGCCCCAAACTTCCTGTATCTGTGACCCTAGCTCCTGCTCCACCACTGCCACCCTCCTCGGGTAAAATGGATTATAAGGCGCACCATTTTATTTCAAAAAACATTTTTTTCTATTTTGCATCGGTGCGTCTTATAATCTCATGACTCTTATAATCCGCAAAATACGGTATATTTTCTCTGAAATGTAGGAGTGTTTCAAGACTAATATACCTGGCTGCAATCATGTAGTCAGGTTACGAATCATGCTGCCTACAGTTTGTGCAGCATGAAACATCTAACAGGATCCCTTTAAAATAATTGCCCTATGTTATGCAGCACCTTTTTTGGTCTGATGGAATCCCTTGTTAGATGAAGAAATTGGGACACAGTATTACACCTCAGACAGGTAAAACACCTTTGATTACCTTACATCAGTTATTTTTTTCCTTGCTGGCCTAGTGTAGCGTGTAGACCATAGGTATAAATCCTTACTTCTGTGAACACCGTAGACCACTATAAATATTAACTCTTCTTCTACTCTTGGGCACCAAGAAAAGAGGCACTACTCTGGACAACCAAAGTTAATGCTATTGACCCCTTCATTTCTTTAAACCACCAAGTATGAAATATTTTTTTTCTAATTTTCTGTTTGTCTAAACTGATGCATCCAACAGTCCGGTGCAACTTATAGTAAATTGTATTTTACTGCCTTGATTGTATAATAACACGTGAATTGCTAGGGGTGAGAAGCCTATTTTGTTTTTTTTTTGAGCTCCCCATCAAACCCATGGAATCTCCAAAGGATTCTTTTTGTGTCTTATCTGTTTTATCAGATTGTTTCCTTTGTAAATTACATTTCTATGTTTACATGAAGAGAAGAGCATTGACGTTTTAGATAATTTAGGGACTGACAATGACTATTTTCTATGAAAGTTTTTTTTTCGGATTCAAAACATGCTGTGAGTTTTATGTTTTAAGCTTGGTTGTTTTTTTCCATTGTAGCTGGTGGCTTTGATGTAATCATGCTGCGCAAAGAATATTCTGTTTGATGAATGAAACCTCTGGTTCACAAATAATCCTTAAAAACAATCTTTTTTCAAGACTACGCCTAGGCTTAGGTACCAGAGTAATTAGCCTCATTGGATGCTTCTTTATGTTGCTAACAAAGTATATTTTTATGCACACCAAGATAATGCATTCTTATATGGAACCATAATTAATGTTACAATGCTTACTTTTTCCTTTCCTATAAGCAATAATGTGATCATAACAAGCAAGACACTGAGGTATGCAGAACAGTTTTTTTTAATAGCTGTAAATTATATTTTTTCTTTGTGAAGTATTTCAGTAAGAGGTTTTTGTTTTGATTAGCATTTTTGATTTGCAAAATTTCAATTTAATACAACAGTAATAAACCTAGGTAGGATTCAGAATTTAGAATAAAGAAATCTCTCAGCAGGATTTCATCCTCCAAACTATTTATATGCACATGTAACTCTTTCAAAGTCAAATCCAACAATACCTTTACATGGCCGGTCTGTTCCTCAGTTACTGAAAAATCATTGTATGAATGGATATGCAAAAGAAGCTGACATGCTTCTGGCATGTGGAAGAGCTTCCTAAGCCTCTGTCACTCCAGTTCTATTTCTCACCCAGTGCCGCCTTCTCCTGCTTGACTGACAGCCTCTATGCTGTGTGACTTCAAGCAAAGGAGCTGTCAGTCAAGCACTGGGAAGAGTGGTAAGTAGAGCTGGGGAGAGCAGAGGCTTGGGAAGAACTTCCAACCTTTGAAAGCACTTCAACTTCATTTGCATATCCATTCAAGCTCTGATTTCTCAGTAATGGAGGAATTGTCAGGCAAGGTGTGGGAAAGACTAAGTGCAACAGGAAGGGAAGAGGGGGAGGAAGCCCAAACACTAGGGAAAGGGGGAGTGGGGACCCCTAGACAGATCTAATAACACCCTGCCTACCCTACCGTCTCTATATTGGTTCCACACCAATTGCCAAGCAGGACCCAAAACCCTATATATTCCTAGAGCTTGGCCCTAGATAGGGAGGGGGGGGGGTGAGCACTGGTCAGGCCCCACTACAAACTAAAAACAACAAGGTAGACAAACAAAGGGGATTAACTTAGCTTGAGCAGACACCAGAGGAGTAACGCCAACTGTCCTCCAAGGGCACCAGAGAAGAAGCCAGCCAACACCTAGTGCTCCAAGCATGCACAAAAGAACATAGAAATATCACCGGGAATTTCCTGGAGCAAACTGAGAGTTTTTAACTTCCATGCAAGGGTGTGTCAATCAGCAGCAGGAGGGAGGTCGCCGTTGGGTCTTAAAGGAAGAAGGTTTAAGAAGGTGTCTGCAATGCCAAGTCCAGTGACCTTCTACAGCTAGATCCAGAGCGACTGTCTATTACACCTGACACACCTGTGACAGGAACAGACTGGCTATGTATAAGTATTACTGGATTTGTCTTTGAAGGAGCTGAATGTGAATATAAAATGTTTGGGGGCTAAAATCCTGCTGACAAATGATTCATTATGATGAGCTATTGGACTGCAGAGGGCCCATATACTGTTCTTGCACAGGATCCCTCTTCTGTGTGTGTCTGCTCATGAACATATTGATATACAGCATAAACTGTATATATAATAATATTATGCGAAAATAGAGTAGAACATGACATATATGTATGTAACATTAATGATTTGACAGTATTATATCACAGAAATCATCAGTGATTTTCCAAATACATATGGTACCATGTCCTGGAACAACAAGGTAAACAATGTTACCCACGTCCTTGAAAAATGGATGAAACTTTGTATCATTTTATATCATGCTTTTGTGTTACAATATATTTAAAAAAAGCCAATTTAGCCAATTTTTTTCTTTCATAACATGATATATTTGTAAATCCAACATTAGTAATCTTGCAAGTGTCACACTGGTCACTGGGGTTATTTAAGACTCATACTTCCTATCGTTTCAGAAAGAGTTTTCAGCAGGCTCCTTATCATCAGAGGCAGTATTATATTGACAGGTAACGCCTTCATATACAACTGATAACACAAGATCTGCCTATCACATTAGGTGATGTCACAGCTGGCCTTGCTCCCCTCCCTTCACAATGACATTTGCATGTGCTCATTAGATGCTTTAGTACAAAAGATAGTGACTCGCCCCCAGGGCCGTGGGGTACTCAGCAGTCGGGCCTTTGGTTTCCGGGGGGTATCACGGTGGCTGGCCCGGTCCGTGGCCCAGGGCGGTCAACAAAAATGGGGAATGATTATATTTATAGGGGTTTTAGAATAATTCGTGACGCCACCTGTGGATTCTGGTAAGAGGGTACCAGCGCTGCAACAGTCCCCTGAGGCTGATGTTAGGGGCAGCTATGATGGGACGGCTCCCCACAGGTGGAGCAGGCCTCAGGGCAGTGTAGAGGTGTGGAAAGATGGTGGAAGCAGGAGGGAGACGGCAGGACGGTCCCAGAGGAAGTATAGGCACACACACAAGGGTAAACTTCAATACCTTTACTGGTGGTGATGCAGGTTCGGTCCGGGGCACTCAGGGCGAAGGGTACATTTCTGGACTCTCCCCAGTGAGCGGGTGTAAGGCCTCCTGATCTGTGTCTTTTACTCTCTAAGCTTCGGGCCTGCCTGGAGCTAGGCCTGGCTTGCTTACTGCTTCCTTCTTGTACCTACTAACCTGGCAGTAGGGCTTTCTCCTGGTTCCCACTATTCCTGGTCGCTGGAGCCTTAGTGGTACCTAACCCTGTTGCTGTTGTCAGCGGTTGGTTAACCTGGGACTTGTAGTACTCCAGGGATTCCGGTTGTTCCTACTGGTCATAAAGATCCCTGTAGGCGCGGACCCGGTGTCCGGTATATGGTTCGGGTGAGCCTGTTATGCTCCTCTGCCCCCTATGCGTTTCTCCTTCTTCTCCTCAGTCTGCAGACTCTCTCATGCAGACTCCCTGAGCAGACTCTTTGAGTTCTGTTCCTGTCTGTGCCTGACGGGAACTCTCACTTGCCTTCTAGCCTGCTCCAGGCTCTCACTGGCCAGACTAGCCCGCAGCTTAGGCCTAGCCTGGCCTTCAGCCACACAGACCTCAGCTTGTCTGGAGCTGCAGCATGGTGTCACACTGTCTGCTTCCCACTGACTGACTTCCTGAACTCCACCCCCCAGTATTTATATACCTGACAGGGCTCCATCTAGTCGACTTGGGTGGAGGTGTCTGCATGTATTGAGGCCACTGGGGAGAATTCCATCCATGCACCCCTCTGGGATCTGTGGCACCAGTGCACAGCAGGGCGCCACATTCCCCCCTAAATTATTTTTCTACATAGTCTCCTAACAAGTCTATTCATTTAGTCCATCTCTTTTTTAAACTTAGAATTCCCTTCGAAAAAAATTCTTGATCTTGACCCTCAAAAAAATCCCCAACAGCGGTTATCACGTCGCTATTGTCGTCAAATTTCTTGCCCCGGAGGTGTTCCTTGAGCCGAGGAAAGAGAAAGAAGTCACTGGGGGCTAGATCTGGCGAATAGGGGGGGTGTTCCACCAGTTCAATGCCCGCTTCTTGAATGGTAGCCATGGCAACTGCAGCTTTGTGAGCCGGCGCGTTATCTTGGTGAAACAGCACTCCAGCCCGCAGTTTGCCGCGCCTTTTCTCCTTGATAGCCTCCCGCAATCTTCTTATTTGTTCTGTGTAGTAGGAGCCCGTAATAGTGGCTCCCTTCTCCAAATAGTCCACCATAATAATTCCTTCAGCGTCCCAAAAAACGGACGCCATAACCTTCCCTGCTGAGCTTGACACTTTGAATTTCTTCGGCGTCGGTTCGTTGACTCATTTCCATGTCATCAATTGTTGTTTCGTTTCGGGATCAAAGTGGTGGATCCAGGTCTTGTCCATGGTCAAAAAACGAGACAAAAAATTCTCCTTGTCTGCTTGGAACTTTTCGAGATTTGCTATTGAAATGTCAACTCGTTTCTTCTTTTGCTCGTCGGTTAACATTTTTGGCACCCAGCGCGCCGAGACCTTTCTCATATGCAATTCTTTTGCAAGGATTCTTTGAATACTGCCATATGAGATCCCTGTGACCTCAGCTACATGCCTGATAGTCACTCTTCGATCGGCCAATACAATTTCTTCAACTTTTTTCACGTTTTCTTCATTGAGGGACGTGGATGGGCGTCCTTCACGTTGTTCATCTTCCGTCGATGTTCTTCCCAGCTTAAATTCCTTGGCCCAGCGTGCAACTGTGGAATATGGAGGAGAAGAGTCCCCCAATGTTTCCACCAAGTCGCTGTGTATGTCTTTGGTAGTCATTTTTTTCAAGCAGAGGTATTTGATGACAGCTCTGAGCTTGTTTTTTTCCATTTTGATGTTCACTCCTCGGCAGTTCCTATTCAAATGAATGTAGCTCCCGGGAATCGTGGCCTATTTAAGTGATTTTTTTTCCTGGACTAGTGGGTACCTAAGAGAGAAGAAAACATTTTATTTTAATTTCTGTGTGCAATAGAAATAACCGATTATCATTACTTTTAGATCGCCCCTCGTACGTGTGTTGTTTCCTGAAACTACAAGAAGACAGATTCTAAAAAAGAAAATCCTAGCCAAGTTAAAAAATAATATATTAAAACAAAAACCTGTTTGAACAATAGGTCATTTTCTGACACATTCTCACTAAAGGGCTTGTCCAGCACCACTCGGAAGTTATCGTGCTTCTACTTTATAACAAATAGGACAGGTGCGCAATACTTGCCGATTGTGCAAGCGTCTTGGCAGATATTTGTAGATGCGGTATGATCATTGCTGCCCACTTCCCAATTTAAAGAAACCCTTTAAATACTACCCAACAGCCAATCAAAGTGCACAGAATGACCCTCCAGGTGTATGCTGCTTGTATTGGCCTGATTGTGCTTATCTGATATCAAACATGGCATACATTCTAGCTGCGAAACCGATGGTCACTTCTCCATGTGTTAGATGTGGAGCTAAAGTGTGCAGAAGCTGGCAGCATTGTGACGTAACGCCACAACATGACCCCCCCTATAAATCATTATATGAAGACATATTCATGATGTAGACCTTCTAAGACGAGTGGCAGTTTAACGGTTCTACAACATTTCTGTCTTAAATAATTGAAAAAAAAAATTCAAAAAAAAAAAAATAGCCTGAATTTCTCTATATTTACCGTCTCCTTTCTGTTGCGAGACATCCTCATCTGCATTTCAATAACCAAAATCTATACTTTTAGCTATGCAAACAAAGTTAATGGAAGCCTGAGTTTTATGTCTCTAATAAACAATCATGCCTCTCTGCAGTCACTGGACCATTCGCTTTTGATTAAGCGTTATTTATAAAAATGAAAGTATATTCATTTTAATTTAGAAGCAATTTTCCATTATTGCTTCACTGATTATAAAGATAATTTCCATTCTTTGTCAAGCATATTTCCTATGTATAATGCTATTATTTCTTTACATGTATTAAAAGAAGATGGTTGTGATTTTATTTTTTTTTCCTTTTTTTTCCGCCTTCTTTTCACATTTGCTGCTGGAATCAGCGGAGAACATATTTAAAAACAATGATTGCATTCGGTAATGAAACCTACTCAACCATGTAGTTATGGGTTATTGAAATGCAACTAAAATGAACTATGGATAGAGAAGATGAAAGTAAAGGAGCAGGTTGGTTACCGGATGTTCTTCTTGAGTGCACTGTTTTCCCAGACTTGAGACTAGATCATCTTTATAGTGGCTTGGAGAGGTCTACAAGGCACAGTGATAGCAAACGTCTCATCACACTCCATTCTCTAAGGGCCCATCCTCATGTGCTGACTGTCTGCACAGTTATTACAGGTAGAGCACATTATTAAAAAGGTTCCCAGCATTAGACAGTTGTTAGAAAAGTCCATTCAGAACAGTAGATTACAAAGTGTTAGCCTTTTTTTGACCCATAGTGATCATCTGTAATCTGCATGGAACTTCAATTTCCCTGCAGCGCCATCAGAGGGGGATTTAAGCATTACACAGTGGCCATTCAAATTAATTGCCTGTATAATAGAGGATAGGGCAGATCATCCAGATCTTCCAAATATGCCCATCATAGCTACTTGCTCCAGCGTCCACTAGATAAAGATCCTGTACCTAAATCCTGATCTAGGATGCTCCTTAAGGCCCCGTCACACTTAGCGACGCTGCAATGATCCCGACAACGATACGACCTGTCAGGGATCGTTGCTGCGTCGCTATGTGGTCGCTGGTGAGCTGTCAAACAGGCAGGCTCACCAACGATCAGGGGAGCAGCGACATCGTGGAAAGAATCTTTCAACGATGTCCTGCTCCTGGTTACCAGCCTGCTGAAGCAGGAGCAGGCTGGTAACCATGGTAAACATTAGGTTACTAGGGGCACACGCGCACCTAGTAACCCGTTGTTTATCATGGTTACCACTCTGCTACAGTGAGCGAGAGGTTACCGCTCACTTTAGCAGGCTCGTAACCATGATAAACATCGGGTTACTAGGGGCATATGCGCACCTAGTAACCCGTTGTTTATCATGGTTACCACTGTGCTACCGCTCACTTTAGCAGGCTCGTAACCATGATAAACAACGGGTTACTAGGTGCGCGTGTGCCCCTAGTAACCCGATGTTTATCATGGTTACCAGCCTGATCGGTGCTACCGCTGGTCACACACAGCGATGTGTGCTGACCAGCGGGAGGGCAACGACCTAAAAATGGTCCAGGACGCTTTGCAGCGATCAGCGACCTCACAGCAGGAGCCTGATCGCTGCAAAGTGTCACACATAGCGACATCGCTGGTGAGGTCGCTGTTGCGTCACCAAAACCGGGACTCCGCAGCGATCTCGCTAGCGATCTTGCTATGTGAGACGGGGGCTTTAAAGAAACAGTTCCCTAAAAAAAGTGCATTAAAATGTTTTCTTTAAATTTGATAAAAATCTCATTGAAATACTGGCATGATTCATACACACAAAAATAGTTAAAGTACAAAACAAAAAACTCAAATTACATTCTAAAAAATGTAAAAAAAGCCCCCCAAAGCATAATATAAGAAATTAATCTTCTTTCATTGTTTCATATGAAATACAATCTAAAAAATAAATAAAAAAAATATATTTGGTATCACAGCATATATATAAACGTAAAAAAATATTAAAACATAACATTATTTATTTAGGCATTAGTGATAAGCGAACGTGCTCGGATAACGTGTTATCCGAGCATGGTCGGGTGTTATCCAAGTATCTTGTAATGCTCGAATAATATGTTTGAGCCCATGCGGCTGTTAGACAGCTGCAACACATACGGGGATTGCCTATTTGTTAGGCAATGTCCATAAATTAAGTTATATGTAATGATGGGAAATGACACAGGAAAAAAGCTTACTTAAATGTATTTAATACTTTGTACAAAAACCTTTGTTGGTGATGACAGCTTAAAGATGCCTCCTGTATAGAGAAACTAGTCGCATGCATTGCTCAGCTGTGATTTTGGCTCGTTCTTAGAAAATTGGTGACTTTTCGATACTTATTTTACCCACTGTATATATGTATATACATATCCATTTGTCACTACTCCTAAGGGTTAACTTTTTGCCCAGAATTAACAAAGCCTTCATACAGTTCAGAGGTTTTTCCAGTTACGATTAAGAACCCATGAACTAGAGTTTGAAACGCATAACAGTTTACACACTTGTATTTTTTTCTTTTTTCATTTTTGTAACTTTGAATTTTAATGAATTCAATAAATGTCAGTTTTTTTATTGAGCCTTGGGATGAGAGCTGTATAAAACTTTTCTACTTTTTTTTTTCTTTTTTTAAATCTTACATTTAGCATGCTCTTAAGTCTCTCTAGACCCAGGGCATAATAAGAGACATTCAATTAATAGAGAATAAATTTGCTGCAAAATGAATTTCCTGGTAAAATCCGGCAGATTTGGCAAATTGGAATATCATCAGAGCCGCTCATGTCTAATGACAAATTTTCACCGCTTCGGCTTCACTGAGCCTTTGTCAAGCAAAATCATAGTGATACAAGGCAGTAAATATATAGATAACACATATTTGCATAATTGCATAGTGCAATTAATCATAATGAAAAATAATTAGATACTGCAAACGTAACCAAATACATGAATGTATTGAACAAATAACAAAGACATGTAAACAATGAAGTTCAAAAATGTGAAAATGCTACAATATTACATACAGTAGCTCCTTTATAGCTAAGGGTTTTTCATAGGTCAATTAAGATTATCAATAAGTTACTTCCTAATCAGGAAGGAAAATCGGAAATATTCAAATATGAAAAAGCCGCTGATATCAGGGTCCTATGTTCACTAAAGTCACATGCTCCAAAGACGCAAACAATATACGGCTGAGTGTGACAGCGACCTGTTAAAGAGAAGGATTGCGGGACCGCGCATGCGCACAATGCAGACCAGATTCCAGCAGTAAGATGAGCAACTGGCATACATATCAACAAAGAAATATTGATAATAAACTTAGCCCGCACATGCCATAGTAGAAAAGGGCATAAGGGGTCAGAATAATGGGAATGGAAAACATAAATACAGACATGAGCATGAAGCACAGGTAGCTCCATAGGACCTTAATGGAAAAGGGCAAGAACAAAAAAAACAGTGTGTTAAGATTCTAATAAAATAGTATTTTTGTACACAATCTAGTAAAAGATAAGAGACTGAAAAGTGAAAACATCACCATGGTGGCAAGTATTGAGAAGACGGCATTACAGGCCGAAACATTGCGGGTGAGCAAAAACAGAGGGAAGCAGAATTATCCAACTAACTTGGAACAGGGCATATCTTGACCCAAGGTGCAAAAAGGAGTAAAGTGAATATTTCAAGTACAGGACACCATCACCTTCACACTTTCCCTAAACAGACCAATTGGCTACACAACACATAACAAATAGTGATGAGCGAGCATGCTCGCTACTGCTCAGTGCTCGCCCGAGCATCTCACTGCTCGAGATGCTCGACGCTCGCCGAGTATTTCCGGGGTTGCTCGGCGGGAGCTCGGGTCCCCTCCCTGCATGTTTGGTGCTCTTTACAGAGACAATGAACATGCAGGGATTGCCTGCCACTCATTGTAATGCAGCAGCCATGGTGGTTGTGGCATTACAGTGACTGGATGGACGCACAGCGTCATCAGGTCTATATCAGACCTGGCGCCGCCATGCTCGTCACAGTCACTCCGGAATCAGACAGTGTAGGGAGAGCTGCTGCTGCGTCAGGGAGAGATTTGCTTGTGTATTAGGTAGTGTAGGGAGAAAAACCGTACATTACACATATCCATCTTAACAAACAGTCCTTTTGAGGACTAACTAATCCATCTGCAGAGATATCAGGCAGGCAGTGTATATAGGCAGGCAGGCAGGGTATATAGCAGACTGCAGTGCATATAGCACAAGAGGCTCCATTCCAATTCTGGCTTCTGCTGCTGTTAGATATTTCTATACAAAGGCCCAGCTCTCAGGGGCCAGGAATACTTTTTTTTGGATCTTAATCCTCATTATTTGCTCAAAAAGCAATCCAGACAACACCGTTTTTCTGCGCCATTTGCTTGATGGTACTGCAGAATACAGCCAGGTCCTTTCCATATTACAGCACAGGAAATCCAGCTATGTAAAACTGTGTTTTCTCTGTCACGCGGATCACATATACGTTGTCAGAAAATACTGCCATTTATGGCCTCCATTAAAAATTTCCTTTAGTGTGTTAGTGAAGCAATTCACATCAGTTTGCTGTTCAAAATACTTACCTACAGGCCAGGTATTTAAAACCCTGTTTTCTCCGTCACACGGCTCACATATACAGTATGTTGTCAGAAAATACTGCCATTTCTGGCCTCCATTAAAAATTTCTTTCAGTGTGATAGTGAGCCAATTCACACCAGTTTGCTGTTCAAACTACTTACCTACAGGCCAGGTATTTAAAACTCTGTTTTCTCCATCACACGGATCAAATATAAATTCTCTCCAAACTCAGTCATTTGTAGTGAGCGTGGAAGATGCTGTCCTCCATTTAAAATCGGCAAGGCACGTGGCAAGGGACCGGAAACTGGACGTGATGGTGATGGTGCATGCAGAGGCCGAAGACAAGGCTGTGGGCAAGCTGAAATTGTGCCACAACAAACACCCACATTTTCTCGCCTGACCTTCCTGTCCCAATTTCTAGGGGACCGCATCACACCACTATTGAACCCAGAGCAGTGTCAAAAGGTTTTTGGTTGGATAGCGGATAATGCTTCCAGTCACTTAGCCACCACCACCATCACCACCCTGTCTGAAACACGGTCAAGTCTCAGTAGCTGTGAGTCTGGACCGCATATTCCTCACCCTGATCCTCCTTCCTCCCACCATGCCGAGTGCCTGGAGACAACTGATCCCACACTTGGACACTCTGAAGAGCTGTTCACTTTTCCATTTATAGATTTGGGCCTCTCGCCCGGTCCACTTGAAGCGGGGCAAGAGGAGATCACGTGTAGCGATTCCCAAATATTTGAGCAGCCACGGTCACACGAAGAAGATGGTTGGAAAGTGTCACAATAGGTGGACGATGATGAGACACAATTGCCAAAAAGTCAGGAGGAGGACTGCAGCACCCCGAGGACTCGGCTGCTACAGGGGTATTGCACCTCGAACCAGAGGTGTGGTATTCCACTCCCGGGTAAGGATGGAGTGTGGAACAGAGCTCAGTAAGCTGCATGCACCACATACACCCCATTTCCGGGGGACAGACCAATGGTACTCCCACCAGATAGTTGTGCAGGTACGACAGCGTCTGTCCCTGGCTGGAGTGGGGGGGGGGGGGAACATAGGTAGGAGCCCATTGGTTGCATGTCACCAGGGCTCGGGTGTCAGAGGGAGTATAAAAGGTGGGCACCATCTTGGATCAGGGTGAGTTCAGAGAGGAGCTCAGCCAGAGAGGGCTGACAGGGAGCTGTGGCTCAGTCTGGGCCCAGCTCCAGAGCCAGGCCTGGAGTGGAGGCCTGAAGCTGAGAGAGGGAGAGAGAGAAGGAAGAAGAAGAAGGAACAGAAAGGAGCAGGAACACAAAGAAAGGCCCAGAGACGCAAGCATAGAGGGAACCCTGAGATCCCACAAGAGAACGAAAACGGGTGAAGGGTTGGCAGAACAGGGTACCGGATCCCAAACTGGTGGAGGCCAATTATCCTTAGGCAGGAACCGGAGGTCGTGGTCAAGTCTTGGCACGACCCCTCACCACATCCACCAGGAAGGCACACCACGTATAGGGTCAGGGAAGCCGGGAAAGGTTTCACCACCAGAAGGCCCGAGGGAGCCGGACAAAGGTGGATCCCTGGTGGGGACGGCCAGTAGGAAGGAGGAGAGGGGAGCTCAGGACCACGCTCCGGAACTGCCTGGGAGTTGGCCGAGTCCCGTACCTGGTGGACGCAGCACGGCTCGGGTGGTCACTGCTGGCCAAAGTGACCGGAGCAACAACTGTGAGTAAAGCTTTTGAAACTGCACTACCAGACTCCGTGTTTCGTCGTCGCACCTGCACCACCAGTACTGGGACATCCGCACCATCACTTGCCTCGTCTTCTCTACTATAGCTGCCCTGAGGCAATACTCCTCCCGTGGGGAGTCATCCCATCTTCAGCTGCACAAACAACACCAGCCTCAGCGGTCTGCCCTGCAGCGGCGGTTTCATAACCGCAATCCACGGGTGGCGTAGTCGAACATTCTAACATCTACTGCTAAATACTGCCGCTCAGTTTGACTCCCTGGGCACGGACCGGGTCACCGCCACGAGACTACTACCCCTATCTGATCCGGCTCCGGGTAAGCCCCCGTGCGCGCGATGCCGCACGACTCAGGCCCAGGGGCGCGTCAGGACCACAGTGCGGAAGTGGAAGACGAGGTGGTGGATGATATAGTAACTGACACAACCTGGCAGGAGGACATGCAGAGTGAGGACAGCAGCACACAGGGGGAATGAGGCAGAGCACCTCAACAGGTAGGAAGAAGCAGTGTGGTGGCCGCACACAGAAGGCAGGCAACCGTTCCCCGTAACACCAACACGAAGGAAGTTGCCAGTATAACTGTAAGGTGTTCCCGAGTCTGGTTGTTTTTTAAAGACTCTGCCGATAACCCCTAAAAGGCCATTTGTACTACCTGCCAGGTCAGCATCACAGGGGTGACAAAACTAGCAGCCTGACGACCACCAGCATGATCAGGCACATGGCAGCAAAGCACCCGACTTTGTGGGGCGAACCCCAGGGTCCAGGAACAGTGTCTGCGGATGGCACAATTGCTTCTTCCACTGTTGTGCATGCAAGCCAATCTCCTGTCCATGGTGCATGCAAAGATGCCTCCTACACTGCACCTGTCGTTGCGCACTCTCAAGTAGCAGCATCAGGAAGCATGATCATGTCCTTGTCCCAGTGCAGCGCTTAGTTGTCCACTCCCCAGTCCTTGGAACGTAAGTGCAAATATGCAGCCAACGCCCCACAGGCTACACTACTAAATTCTCACATTTCACGACTGCTTGCGCTCGAAATGTTGCCTTTTAGGCTTGTGGAGACGGAAGCATTCCGCGGCCGTCCCTTGGTACTTGGTCCCCAGACGCCACTATATTTCCCAGTGTGCCGTCCCCGCATTACACAAGCACGTGTCCCAAAACATTAGCCGTGCCCTCAACAACGCAGTTACCGGGAAAGTCCACCAAACCACGGACACGTGGACAAGTGCTTGTTGGCAGGGACGGTACATCCCGCTGACGGCACACTGGGTTAACATAGTGCAAGCCGGGACCCAGTCGGACCTTGGGACGGAACACGTCCTCCTGACGCCAAGGATTGCGGGCCCTAGGTCAATCAGGGTTGCCCTCATGGTCTACAGCTCCTGCACCTCATCCTCCTCAGCCTCATCCTCCTCTTCAGCCTCCATCTCCGAAATGACAACATCAGTCAAATGCTGGAAGCACTGCAGCACTGCCTCGGCCAAGCAGCAACAGGCTGTGCTGAAGCTAAAATGCTCAGGTGACAAACCGCACAATGCTAAAGAGTTGTGGACACTCTGAAAGAGCGGGCTGATCTGTGGCTCACACCGCTGAACCTACTGCCAGGCATGGTCTTGTGTGACAATGGCCGGAACCTGGTGGTGGCTCTGAGGCGAGACGAGCTCACACACATACCATGCCTGGCCCATGTGCTTAACCTCGTGGTTCAGCGGTTTCTCAAATCCTACCCGGAGCTGCCGGATCTGCTTGTTAAAGTACGCAGCCTGTGTGCCCATTTTAGAAAGTCACCTACAGCTTCTGCCGCCCTTGCCGTGTTTCAGCAGCGTTTGCAGCTTCCGGCTCACAGACTGGTGTGTGATGTCCCCACGCATTGGAACTCTAAACTGCAGATGTTGGGAAGGATTTGTGAGCAGAAGAGGGCAGTTGTTGAGTACCAGCATCAACAAGGCTGTCAGTATTCAGTTCAGACTCCACACATAAGACCTCAGGAGTCGACATGGATGTCAGACATATGTACGATCCTCCAAAACTTTGAGGACTCCACCAAGATGGTGAGCGGCGATGACACCATAATTAGCGTCACCACTTCTCTGTCTTCTGAAACACTCTCTGCTCACAATCAAAGAGGATGCATTGCAGGCGGAGCACAATGAGATGGAGCAAGGAACCATACAGGGTGATTACACACAGCCCAGCCTCATCTCATCCCAAAGTGGATTGGGTGACAATGTGGAAGAGGAGGAGGAGGAAGGACAGGAGCTAGTTTCATGCACTATAGACGGTACTACCTGCACAGCTGTCATACTGTCTGTTCAGCATGGATTGCCAGAGGACAGAGAGGAGGAGGAGGAGAGCATGGTCAGTCATACTCTTGGTGAGGACACGGAAGTCTTGCCTTTTAGTAGTCTGGCGCGCATGGCTGACTTTATGTTACGCTGCCTTTCCCATGACCCTCGCGTTCTCAAAATGTTGGGTGACAGTCATTACTGGTTGGTGACACTTCTAGACCCACGCTACAAGGAGAACTTTATATCTCTTATTCCTGAGGCGGACAGGTCTACAAAAAGGGGGCAGTACCAGAAGGCCCTTGTTGCGGAACTATTAAAAAAAATCCCATCTGAAAACGCTGGCTGCAGAGGGCACACTTCGTTGGACAACCAAGGAGTAGAGGCGAGAGAGACACAACTTCAATCCTGCAGAGGCAGGGGAACACTGTCAAAGTTCTGGGAGAGTTTTCTCAGCTCCTCCCATCGCACAGGCCCTGAGACGTGGGGTACTCTCACAAGGAGTGCAAAGTTTAGGAATATGCTGAGGGAGTACCTTGCCGACCATACCAACATCCTCCGTGATTCCTCTGTGCCTTATAATTATTGAGTATCCAAGCTGGATACATGGAATGAACTGGCTCTCTATGCCTTGGAGGTCCTGGCCTGCTCTGGCGCCAGCGTTTTATCAGAGCGGGTTTTTAGTACCGCTGGTGGAATTATAACGGATAATCGCATCTGCCTGTCAACTGAAAATTCTGACAGGCTGACTCTTATAAAAATGAACAAGGGCTGGATTTGGCCAGACTTCTCAACACCACCGAATTACAGCAGCGTAACATAAACTCAAATCCAGTGTCTTTTCTTTGGAGGTGTATCCCCATGAACCTTTTCACATCCAGACATGGGTATACTCTTCCTGATTTTGGCTATTTGCTCTTGTCCTCCTCCTTCTCCTCATCCTCCACCACCATATCACCAGAGTGACCAAGGTCCATGATGCAACACCCACATAATTTTTTTAAAGGGTGTTTATGATGCCCGTAAAAAATAAAAATTATACAGTATGTTCATGTATACCCCCCAGGGGTAAATGTTTGTCAGCCCATACACTTAGTGCTAGGGCATTACAAGTATAAGAGGCCCGCTCCTTTCTAATGGGAACATTTTTTATGAGGCCCTCCTCCACGTCTCTTCCAAGGGGCATTGAAGTGCCTCCAAATTTTTGGCAGCCCTTGCATTCACTGCATAGGCCAACATTATGGGAGACTCTCCTTTCTAATGGGAATTTGTTGTTGCTGTGGCCCAGGTCTCTTTAAATTGTTAGTGACGTTTTTCCTAAATTTGGTCAGCCGTTGGACTCACTGCATACCCTATAACTGTATAGCAGACCCTCTCCTTTCTAATGGGAACATGTCGTACTTTTTACTGTGGCCCTGCTCTATGTATCTTTAAATTCTTAGAGGGGTTTTTCCTAAATTTGGTCAGCCATTGAACTCATTGCATACCCTATAACTGTATAGCAGACTCTCTCCTTTCTATTGGGAATTTGTCATTACTGTGGCCCTGCTCTATGTGTCTTTAATTTCTTAGTGGGGTTTTTCCTAAATTTGATCAGCCGTTGGACTCACTGCATACCCTATAACTGTATAGCAGACTCTCTCCTTTCCAATGGGAATTTGTTGTTACTGTGGCCCTGCTCTATGTGTCTTTAATTTCTTAGTGGGTTTTTTCCTAAATTTGGTCAGCCATTGGACTCATTGCATACCCTATAACTGTATAGAAGACTCTCTCCTTTCTAATGGGAACATGTTGTACTCGTTACTGTGGCCCTGCTCTATGTGTCTTTCAGAGTCCCTCCATCATCAATGAAACAGGATGTGCCTGATGATGTGTCACACACTACGTTGCCAGATAAGGTTGTAAAATGTGAAAATGACATTTCCAGGTGAATGCATTTGCCTTATAAAATAACGTAAAAAAAACCCAGTAGGATCTTTCTTTAGTATACAAACAGAGTCGCAAATGTAACCTCAATGTAATTACATTGTTCAGCTCCTGTATCTCCTCCTCCATCTCCGAAATGACCACATCAGTCACAAGCTGAAAGCACTGCAGCACTGCCTTGGCCAAGCGGCAACAGGCTGTGCTGAAGATAACATGCTTAATGCTTAGTTGACAAACCGCCCAGGACTGCAGAGTTGTTGAAAGCTGTAACACAGCAGCTTGATCTGTGGCTCTCACCACTGAGCATACAGCCAGGCATGGTTGTGTGTGACAATGGGCGGAACCTGGTGACAAAGAAATGACAGCCGGAGTAGATACGGATTCCCTCTATGCCAGTCCTTTTACCGAGCTAAAGAATATGGCTGTGGTGAAATACAACTCCCACTGAGAAGCTGTTTCAGATTGAAAACCATTGGGCCCACCAAAGGATTTGATTCTGAGGGTTCACCTTTCTCCCCCCGCTCAAGAGCCCCATAGCAGCTGCAAAATTAGCGCTATCATGAACTCTCCTGATGTAGAAGCCAGGGCACACCAAAGGATTCTCTGGTGGGACCGTCCAATGCTGCCGAGAAGCAGTCCTGGCTAAGAAAAGTGTATGGGAAGGTTCCCGGACACTCTATGGCTTTTTTACTGATGTGGAAACCCACGCAAACATGGGGAGAACATACAAAGTCCTTGCAGATGTTGTTCTTGCTGGGATTTGAACCCAGGATCCCAGCGCTGCAAGGCTTCAGTGCTAACCACTGATCCAATGTGCTGCAGTTCACCCTCTAATATCTAACAGGCTGGAGAAACTTGCACCTACTGCCACTCTATCTTCAGCTCCTTTGTGAGAAACTAATGTATTTTGGCAGCCACTCAGTCTACCAAATAAAATTCCTGAGAAGGAAATTGGGGATGGCTTCGCTACTGTTACTGGGGGCAGTGCTAATACCATGGCGTTGTACCATAGTTTACTGGAAATATTCCAGGCTGATAGGAGGCAAGCAAATTCCCACAGAAAAGTACCAGCAGTAATGTTCAGGGAAGGCGGAGACAACACCGGGAGAAATAGTGATGGCTGGGGACCGAGTATGGACACGAGGCATGAGGCAGGAGGTTGTGAAAAGCTTCCGCCTCCATGAGCCTAAAAGGCCACATTTCAAGCGCAAGCAGCTGCCCAGAAATCTGGCAGTTTAGTATTACAGCCTGTGGGTGGGTGGCTGGCTGCATACTTGCGCCTGCATTCCAAGTAACAGAAAACTAAGCAAATGGTAGCCTCTATCATCATCATGGCCTCACCTCGGCACTATGAACTCTCCTGAAGGAGAAGCCAGGGCCCACCGGAGGAGTCTCCAGTTTTCTGGTGGGTCCGTCCAACCCTGCCGAGAAGCAGCCCTGGCTAAGAAAAGTGTGGGGGAAGGTTCCCGGACACTCTATGGCTGTTTTTTTTTAATGTGGATTGGATTTGCCTATGCATGTTATTTCTCAAACCGGATTGCAGATCAGGCCATTGCCCAACTCTGTAGTCATGAAAATAAATGCGCAAAGAAAGATGTTTGTGTGTCAAAGCACCACCGACAAGTGCGAGTTGATGTTGGATGGGCTGCCATTGCTTCTGCAAGAGCTGCTTTAGAGGACTTCCTGGGAGAAATGACAGCTGGGTAGATATGGTTTCTCAAGTCCTTTCACCAAGCTAAATAATTTGGCTGGGGTGAAATACAACTCAGCAAATAACGCTGTGGACTGGCTCTGTACAGTCCCTGGCCACATTCACCTGTCCACGTGTTTGTGGTTAGGCGGTCCTTCCCAATTAGTGCACTGGGGAGGGCACGGGTAATGTTGTGGAACCCATGCTTGTGGAAGGCAGAGACGACACCGGGAGAAACAGTGGCGGCTGGGGACCGAGTATGGACACACGACCACAGCCGGCATGAGGTTATGAAAAGCTTCCGCCTCCACGAGCCTAAAAGGCCACATTTCAAGTGAAAGCAGCTTTAGAGGACTTCCTGGGAGAAATGACAGCTGGGTAGATATGGTTTCCCAAGTCCTTTCACCAAGCTAAAGAATATTGCTGTGGTGAAATACAACTCAGCAAAAAAA
This sequence comes from Phyllobates terribilis, assembly GCF_046119375.1. Classification (NCBI taxonomy): domain Eukaryota; kingdom Metazoa; phylum Chordata; class Amphibia; order Anura; family Dendrobatidae; genus Phyllobates; species Phyllobates terribilis. The sequence goes on from NW_027362770.1 coordinate 97,777,706, forward strand.
GCTGTGGACTGGCTCCGTACCGTCTCTGGCCACATTCACCTGTCCACATGTTTGTAGTTAGGCGGTCCTTCCCAGTAAGCGCACTGGCGAGGACACGGGTAATGTTGTGGGACCCGTGCTTGTGGAAGGTGGAGACGACACCGAGAGTAACAGTGGCGGTTGGGGACCAAGTATGGGCACCCGCCCGCCACCGGGCATGAGGTTATGAATAGCATTCGCCTCCACGAGCCTAAAAGGCCACATTTCAAGTGCAATCAGCTGTCAAAAATTTGTCAGTATAGTATTGCAGCCTGTGGGTTGGTGGGTGGCTGACTGCATACTTGCGGTTGCATTCCAAGGAATAGGGTAGGGACAACTGAACGCTGCACTGGGACAAGGACGTGGACGGTGATTGTTGCAAGTCTGCAATGACAGGTGCATGGCGGGAGGCATCTTTGCATGCGCCAAGGATTACTTTTGATGGGCACACTTTTAGGCAGTGACCTGGGAGTCAGAGATGCTACCAGAGGTCTTCCCTATCCTGTTCCCATGTCTTTTCAGCACTGTATGCATGTGTCTGATGATGTGTCACACACGACATGGCCAGATAAGGTTGTAAAATGTTAAAATGACATTTCCTGGTGAATGCATTTGTCTTGGTTGAAAGCAATGCAAAAGTGCAAAAACGCATCAAAAACGCTACGTGTGAACATAGCCCAAGGTGTGGAGGAGTATTTTTGTATATTTATTTTGCCTTATATACAAGTCATTACCCTGGAAAGGATGTTCCCAGGAAAATCCATTTTGTTTTTGTTTTTGTATGTTTTATTGTGAGTCCGTAAAAGTGGAGTAATACTCTGACAACGTTGTTGACAGCAGTGACCTGGGAGTCAGAGATGCTTCCAGGGGTCTTCCCCATGCTGTTCCCATGTCATTTGAGCACTGTTCCCATCGATTTGGGCAATTTTTAGGCCCTCTGCAGACCGCCGGGGGGAGCCACCTGAAAAATGCTCGAGTTTCCCATGGACTTAGGCTATGTGCCCACGTTGCGGATTACAAGCATTTTTGATGCGGAATTTCCACAGCGGAAACGCTTGTAAAACGCTTGGTAATCCGCCCCCCATGGTCCCCAATGAGAATCCGCAAGTTCTATGCCCATGCTGCAGATTTTTCCGCAGCGTTTATGCTGCGTTCAAAAATCCGCAGCATGTTCATTAATTTTGCGTTTCCGCAAGCGGAATTGCCTTATTTAATGCATGAAAAATCGCAAGGCAATTCCGCATGTCGAAAACGTGCGAAAAACGCGCGATAAACGCGCAATAAACGCTTGCGGATTTCCGCATGCCTTTTTCCTGGAGAGGACATGCGGAAATGAAGCAGAAATTTTCTGTTTCATTTCCGCAACGTGGGCACATAGCCTCACATTGGACTCGTTGCTGCGGTCAAGCACCCGAGTATTCCAATGTGCTCTCGACCCGAGCATCGAGCACCCGAGCATTTTAGTGCTCGCTCATCACTAATAACAAACAATTCACTTAGGTAAAATAAGGAAAAACAACCACCATTTGTTTTAGAGCAACATAGGGTACACAAATAACCCATAAAGAGATGATTAGGGGGCATAATAGATATAAAGAAACCTCTGCATCTGATGTTGAATGATCTATGTCCTACCAAAGGCACACACACCAATGTAAAGAAATGATCGAAAAAATAATAACAACAAAAACAATTTAATTATTAAAAAAGAGAAAAAAATGTAAACATTAAGCCAATATCAGGATGACGTAACGTGATATTCAAAATCTTAGGAGAGAAACATGAGAGATGACAAATCTGTGAAAAAAAGAAAAATAACAATTAAAATTACAAGGATGTAAAATGTATAAACAGAAATAATTAAATAAACTTCAATTAAAAATAGAAGGCTGCATGGCGCTCCTATAAGGGTGCGCAAATAGTGTCCCATTTCATAATAAATAAAAATAAGAGTTTGGCACTCCAAAATTTGATGCAAAAGGTAACCAAATCTTTTTATTGCATAAAACGTTTCGGCCCATGTTGGCCTTCTCCAGAACAGGATACTGCTCAGTGCAGACAAAAATGGCTGTGGGATCAGGAGAGCCATTGAGCAGTACCTACACGCCTGTTTGAAAAACAGCGCTGGGGAAAAAAGCACAACCTTAAGGAATGGCGCTCATTTTTGGAGTGCCAAATTCTCTTTTAATTTTTTTTTTATATACACTTTGAATTAATACCGGAAAAAAGATGCATATGCAGAAAAACAGTTGGCAAGCTACATAACAAAGGCACATGGTCAGTGCTAAAGTGTACATAATAGAGCTAAATTTAAATTGAACCTGTAGACCATTAGATCTCAATGTATTCACAAGCATAATACATTCTAATCTACTATATAATTGTCTTATCCCGTCTGTCTGTCTGTCTTTCTGTCTGTCTGTCTTTCCGTCTGTCTGTCCTAGAAATCCCGCGTCGCTTATTGGTCCGGCAGCGGCCAATCAGTGCCGTGGGATTTCTGAAAAAAGATGGCGGCCATTAGCGGCTCATCTGCGGGACGGAGCTCAGCGGCGATGCAGCCGGGAGATGAGCGCCGCGAGGCGCTCATCTCCCGGCCGGTAACAGCAGAAGGACCTTGACCGCCGGACCCATGTGCGGGACGGAGATGCAGCCGGGAGATGACCGGCGCGAGGCGCTCATCTCCCGGCCGGTAGCAGCGGAAGGACCGCCGGCGTCGCTGACCTCCACGCGGAAGGGAGGAACGGGGAGCGGCGCTGCGGGTCGGGATACTTCTGCTGCGAGCGCCCGCTCATGTCCCTGGTTCGCGCTGCGGAAGTACCTGCACAGGCAGCGCCGCTCCCCAGTCCTCACCAAGACGATTCAATTATTGGTCGTGGTCTTCGGACCCGACCAATCACTGATCTTACTGCAAAAGTTAAACACTACTGTGCTGATTGTTCGCGGACGCTGCCCGCGACCAATCACCGATTTGGGCGCCAAATTTAAATATCGGCCGCGACCAATCACCGATCTTGGCTCCACAATTAAACACCGCTGTGCTGATTGGTCGCCGACCCTGGGCGCGACCAATCACCGATTTTGTCGCCGCATTTAAATAGCGTCCGCGACCAATCAGCACAGCGGTGTTTAAATGTGGAGCCAAGATCGGTGATTGGTCGCGGCCGATATTTAAATTTGGCGCCCAAATCGGTGATTGGTCGCGGGCAGTGTCCGCGACCAATCAGCACAGTAGTGTTTAACTTTTGCGGCAAGATCAGTGATTGGTCGCGGGCCAAGACCGCGACCAATCACCGATTTGTGCGGCACATTAAAATAGCGGCCTCGACTAATTGGATGTCAGCGCCGCTCCCTGGTCCTCCCTTCACACCCTAGCCGCATGGATGTCAGCGGCGCTGCCTGTGCGGATACTTCCACTGCGAGAACCCGGGACATGAGCGGGCGCTCGCAGCAGAAGTATCCCGACACGCAGCGCCGCTCCCCGGGTCTCCCTTGACACCCTAGTCGCTGATGTCCCCACAGTATCCGCATGGTGTTACAAAGGTCCGGACATTTGTAAAATCGCTGATTGGTCGCCGATGCTATTTAAATGTGGCGCCAAAATCGGTGATTGGTCGCGCCCAGCGTCGGCGACCAATCAGCGATTTTTAACACAAATGTCCGGACCTTTGTAACAACATGCGGATACTGTGGGGACATCAGCGGCTAGGGTGTCAAGGGAGGACCGGGAAGCGGCGCTGACATCCATGCGGCTAGGGTGTGAAGGGAGGAATGGGGAGCGGCGCTGCGGGTCGGGATACTTCTGTTGCGAGCGCCCGCTCATGTCCCGGGTTCTCGCAGCGGAAGTATCCGCACAGGCAGCGCCGCTGACATCCATGCGGCTAGGGTGTGAAGGGAGGACCGATGAGCGGCGCTGACATCCAATTGGTTGCGGCCGCTATTTAAATGTGCCGCACAAATCGGTGATTGGTGGCGGTCTTGGCCCGCGACCAATCACTAATCTTGCCGCAAAAGTTAAACACTACTGTGCTGATTGATCGCGGACGCTGCCCGCGACCAATCACCGATTTGGGCGCCAAATTTAAATATCGGCCGCTACCAATCACCGATCTTGGCTCCACATTTTAACACCGCTGTACTGATTGGTCGTGGACGCTATTTAAATGTGGCACCAAAATCGGTGATTGGTCACGCCCAGTGTCGGCGACCAATCAGCACAGCAGTGTTTAAATGTGGAGCCAAGATCGGTGATTGGTCGCGGCCGATATTTAAATTTGGCGCCCAAATCGGTGATTGGTCGCGGGCAGCGCCAGCGACCAATCAGCGATTTTTAACACAAATGTCCGGACCTTTGTAACACCATGCGGATACTGTGGGGATATCAGCGGCTAGGGTGTCAAGGGAGGACCGGGGAGCGGCGCTGCGGGTCGGGATACTTCTGCTGCGAACAGTCGCTCATCTCCCGGCTTCTCACAGCGGAAGTAGCCGCACAAGCAGCGGCGCTCCCCGGTCCTCACTAATACGATTCCGCTCCCCGGTCCTCACCAATACGATTCGCTGATTGGTTCGCGCTCTCTGCACGCGACCAATCAGTGATCTTGGCGCTAAAGTTAAACACCGCTCTGCTGATTGGTCGCGGCCGCTGCCCACGACCAATCACCGATTTGGGCGCCACATTTAAAAAGCGGCCGCGACCAATCACCGATCTTGCCGCCACATTTAAACACTGCTGTGCTGATTGGTCGCGGACGCCAGACGTGTCCAATCAGCGAGATTGGCGCCAAATTTAAATAACGCTCTGCTGATTGGTCGATGCCACCGGCCGCGACCAATCAGCGATTTTGGCGCCAAATTTAAACCCCGCTCTGCTAATTAGTTGCAGATGCCGGCCTCGACTAATCAGCATTATTGGCGCCAAATTTAAACACCGCTCTGCTGATTGATCGCGGTCGCTTGCCGAGATCAATCAGCAGTATTGGCGCCAAATTTAAACACCGCTCTGCTGATTAGTCGCGGTCGCCGTCCGCAACCAATCAGCAATATTGGCGCAAAATTTAAACCCCGCTCTGCTGATTGGTCACGGCCGGCAACCGCGACCAATCAGCAGTATTGGCGCCAAATTTAAACACCGCTCTGCTGATTGGTCGCGGTTCCCAGCTGACAGGGAGCTGTGGCTCAGTCTGGGCCCAGCTCCATGAGGCAGGCCTGGGGAGAGGGCCAGGAACAGAATGGAACAAGAACAGAAAGGAACCGAAACAGAAAGGAACAGCAAAGAAAGAGAGGAAGAAACAGAAGGGCTCAGGAACAAGAAGGTAGAAGGGACCCTAAGAACCCACGAGAATATAAGGTGAAGGGTCAGGCAGATTAAGGGTACCGGATCCCAAGTTGGTGGAGGAGAAACTACCCTCAGCCAAAGACCGGAGGTCGTGATCATTTATTGGTGCGACACCTCATCAAACCTGCTAGGAAGGCACCATATAGGACAGCAGGAGACGGGGCCCACGTTTACGCGCGCAGGTCCGCGGCAGCTGGACAAAAGTGGGTCACTGGTGAGGCAGGCCAGAGAAAGGATTGAAGGGGGTCCTGTGCCATGCTCCTGAACTGCCTGGGGGTTGACCGAGCCCCTCACCTGGTGGACACTGCACGGCTTGGGTGGTCACTGCTTGCGCAGAAGTGACCCGGAGCACCTGAACTGTGAGTAAAAGACATTGGACTGCAGTACGTTGTCTGTGTACTCTTTTGCTCCTCCAGCACTAACGGTACTGGGACGCCCTACACAATCTCCCCCACCATCCACCGCACTGCCCTGGGGTTACACTCTTCCCGTGGGGAGTTATATAATCTCAGCTGCACACACCATCAACCTCAGGGGACTGTCTTGCAGCGGCGGTTCCTAATAACCGCAATCCAAGGGTGGCGTAGTCAGACATCACTTACAACATCTAAAAGACTGCCACTGGTCTGACCACCCTGAGCCACGGGACCGGGTCGCCACTACTACCCCCATCGTCTCCCTACTGCCCGGTTCCGAGTGCCCCACGGCCCAGGGGGCGAGTCAGCTTTGGCATAGTCGGCAGGATAGTAACCAACCCGCTACAAACGGGTATTGCGCGCCTGAAAAGAGACTGTTTTATTGTATTAAAGATGGCGCCCGCCCCAGAAGAACGAGCGCCATAATGTGCATGCCGAAAGACAACAGGATGCCACCTCCCATCGTGGGCCAGGTCCCAGAATGGCGCCAAAGAAGGAGTCCACCCCCAACAGCCATGAGTACGGCTGTGGAAATGTCCGTCAACATGGGGGGGCTGCCCCTGAGAGTGATTGTCAGCAGAATGCCCCAGGACCACCCCCCATGGGGGCGGAAAGAGAAGAAAACTGTGGAGCAGGGGGTGGTCTGGATCAGTCTGGCCAGACCACACCCAGAGATGGAGAGAGGAGCCAGCTCCAACACCTTGGCGAGAGGCCTGCTGCAGGCCGAACCACCATGCAGCTTCGCGGAGCTGCTAGAACACCTCCCCAAGGAAGACCCCGAGTATGCGCGCGCTGCCCTGGAGGAGCTGGACCGGAGGATGGTCCGGGCACAGAGGGACGTGATTGCCGGGTGGAAGGAGGAGATGGCCCGGCGGGCCGTGGTCCCGCAGCAGGAGGCGCCGCCGGCACCCAGCAGCATGCCTGCCTCCGAGGGCAGTGAGAACAGAGCGGAGGCTGAGGACGATGCCGCGGAGGAGGCCATGACAGCAGAGGCAGGTAACGGAGACGCCCTTACCCCGAGCCCTAGGGCCGCCAACCTGCCCCTGCGCCCCGTTGCGGAGCTCGGCATACCTGAAACCGCTGCAGAAGCTGTGTCTCCACTGCTACCAACCAGTTCTCAGGCCGTCGACGCCGCCAGCGAGCCCCGCCCCATGCCGTGCCCTCTGACCCCGGGCGTGATCAAGAGACCACCATCGCAGGCCTGGTCGCAAGGCCCAGCGCCCCCGGGCGCCGCTGCCCCGCCAGAGCCCCCTGCTTCCGCTGTGCCACCCCCGGGTGCAACCAGGAAACGACCACTGCGGGCCTGGTCGCAAGGCCGAGTACCCCCGGCCGCCGCCGACCCGCTCGCTCCCCCTGCTCCTGCAATACCACCTCTGGGCGCGGATCTGTTCGCCCAACATACAGGTCCGGATGGGCTCCCTTTGAGCTGGCCCCCCGAGTATGTTAACCCCCGCCTTCGGAGAAGCCCGTCTGCGGTGGCTGGAGTACCATCTGAGCCCCTCATACCCGCTCCGGAGCCTCTGGAAGTCTCCCAGCTTCCTTTGGAGGATGCTCAGTACGAGTGGGATCCGACCGGAGAGGACCTGATGGGGTTCACGCAGGAAACACGGGCGGACGCAGCCAGCCGACGTGAGGCCTGCCGCCAACAGCTAGAGATATTCGAGAGGGAGCAGCGAGAGCGGCGCGTGAAACAGGAGAAGTTGCAGGCCCGAAGTGCGGAGCAGAAAATGAAGGCCCGGCGAGATCCCTGAACTGCCCGCGGTCCCCGAGTCACCGGGACTGTCGTAAAATTTCAGATGGAGCATGGCTGGGGTTTCATCAGAGATCCGGACACCATCAGTGACGTATTCGTGACCCGGAGGGATGTAGAGAGCCACCTGCCAGAAGGTCATCGAGGGCGGGATCTATATCCAGGGGACATGGTGTCTTACACCAGACACCAAGGCGTGAAGGGATGGTAAGCCCTCCATGTCCGCAGAGTGGTAGAAGAGGAGGAGC